>NW_022681435.1:17470000-18822500 GCF_009764315.1 Trachypithecus francoisi | reverse complement strand
TAAGTTTCCTCTGATGAAATTAACCCTATGATCTATTATGGATATATCCATAGACTCTAAACCAGACACTGAGTCTGCCGGCACTTTGATCTTGAACTTTTTAACCTCTATAACTTTGAGCAATAGATTGCTGTTTTCTTATAAATTATTCAGTCTAAGACATTTTTCTTGATATTGTAGCTGAAGCAAATATGTTATTGTAACATTATTATAGCGACTTGCAAAATAAAGTACCAGAACAAGGTAACAAAAATTAGGAGATCAGTTTGAATGGAGTTTATCTTTCAGATTTAGAAAGCATTGTTTTACCATTAATCTCTTAGCAAGATTACTGTGAAAATCCACAACTTTTGATAGTACATGAATACAAACTCTCCCTCTCCTTCTATATTTATTTTCCTGGTCTTGGTAAAGTCCATAGGCACGGCATTCCTGAACTTCATTTGTAATAAGAAATTGATACAAGGTGAAAAAACAGTCAATTAAAGTCCATTAAAACCTTCTTCTTCAACATGTTAAAACAGGCATAGTCTACTCTGACCTAGACTGGGAAAAGGCAAACTTTATTGGCCATTATTGTGCCACCCTGTGTAATGATGTATTCATCACCTTTAGGTCTGATGGAGTTTTGGGATTAGTAACTGAGTTTGGCAGAGGGGAGGTGAATGACCGTTTCTACTCAGGAGATACCTACTTGCTAAAGGAGATAAACATTTGCTTTGCTTCTGTTTCTGTTTCAAGTAGTTGGGAAAGGCAATCTGGGTTCAATGCAGGGAGAATAAATTATATTTTGGATATTGGGGTATGGTTCCTACAGATATTACTAGAAACCTACTTTCCTAGCTAAATGGCCTTCAGCTAGTGCCTCCATATGACTAAACAATCCTATCAAGTGACTCAACAGGAAAGGCCTACTATACATATAGTACCGTCGAGGGTACAAAGAGGCCAGCCTGAAAGATGTTTTATTAACTTTTGATACATTCCTTTACTAATAGAAAATACACAGTGGAAAAATTAGATAATATCATAGTGTTTGACCAAGTGCCAAAGTGTGAACAAGGCCTCCTCAATTGCAGAAAGGGCAATAACTGGGTTTTAGGAAGTGGCAAAGTGCCTTAGCTTGTAGGAAGCAGAGAGAGAAGCGGAGAAAGGAAGGCTCCATAATGGGAAGAGCAGGTTGCCTGAATTTAAGAGAGTCAGTGTGCGTTATTAGTCAGGGTTTTCTAGGGGAACAGAAATAATGTGATATATGTATATATGTAAGGGAGTTTTTTAAGGTAAGGTAAAGTCCCACAATAGGCTGGCCTAGATGTAAAAGCTGGCCTTGGACGAACAAATCACCAAGACAACAGGGAAAGTATCTCCAAGGCATGTCAGAGACCTTCACAGCAGCCCCTCCTATCACAGGCCTGGAGGCCTAGTAGGGAAACTAGGACTTTACCTTATGGTAAAGTTGTAAAGTATAGGTAAAGCCTACCTACGATAGGCTGTCTGCAAGTTGAGGAGCAAGGAAACCAATGGTGAGTCAGTTTGAGCCACAAAACCTCAAAAGTAGGAAAGTCGACAGTGCAGGCTTCGGTTTGTGCTCTGACAAACCACTGGTATAAATCCAAGAGTCCAAAAGCTGAAGAAGTTGTAGTCTGATGTTCAAGAGCTGGAAGCATTCAGTATGGGAGAAAGATGAAGACTGGCAGACTCAGAAAACCTGCTCTTTCATCTTCTGCTACCTGCTTTATTCTAGCCATGCTGGCAGCTGATTAGATGGTTCCCAGCCAGATTGAAGGTGGGTCTGCCTCTCCCAGTCCACTGACTCAAATGTTAATCTCCTTTGGCAATACCCTCACAAATACACCCAAGAACAATACCTGGCATCCTTTAATCCAATCAAGTTCACACTCAACATTAACCATCACAGCATACAGCTTGACTAATAGAAGATAACTGTTTTGGCTAGGCACGGTGGCTGACACTTGTAATCCCAGCACTTTGGGAGGCTGAGGCAGGCAGATCACCTGAGGTCCGGAGTTCGAGACCAGCCTGACCAAAATAGAGAAACCCTCCCTGTCTCTACTAAAAATACAGAATCAGTTGTGTGTGTGGCATATGCCTGTAATCCTAGCAACTTGGGAGGTTGAGGCCAGGGAATCACTTGAACCCAGGAGACGGAGGTTGCAGTGAGCCGAGATTGTGCCATTGCGCTCCAGCCTGGGCAACAAGAGTGAAACTCCGTGAATAAAAAAGAAAAAAGAAAACAACTGTTTTAAGATGAATTTGGAGAGAATGTTATAAACATCTAGAAAAAAATAGAAACTTCTGAAAATATGATAAAGAAAAAAGAAATGAAATAAAATGAAGATGTTTTCTTAGTACAAGTGTATACATACACAACCACGTTCTTAACAAAATAGAAATACTCATGGACAATTACAGTCCTCATTTCTGCAAATGATCACGTGGTAGTAGCTGGCATTAATGACTACATTCTTCTACTACCCATTCCGTATTCCCTTTGCCTTCAGAAAACACCTCAGCAGGTCATGGTTTTTACCTGGTGGAGTAACCCAAACTTTCATTCCCAAAGGGTCTGGGCCATTTGTAGTCCAGCATGGATTGGGTTGTTGTAGTTTCCCATTAACCTTAATCACAGGGCATGGTAATACTAAGAGATGCCCTAAGGAATCTCCTCCATTCCACACATACTCTTCCTTACTTCCACTGTGGAGTAGTAGACTGATTTCATCTTGATAGTCTGGGTGAGTTACCCCAGCCAACATTGTAACTCCGTTCTTTGCCTGTTGACTTAGAGGTAGGAGGAGCCCAAAGTGGCCAGGTGGCAATATTAACATCCAATTTAATGAAATCATCATTGTATCTCCTGGTGGCAGCATTCCTCCCTCTGGAGTTAAGACATCTAGGCCAGTATAATGTCATGTGAACAGAAAGAAAAAATTTTGCTAGTGGGTCACTAGGGTTGATGGTGTGTTGATTCCTGGATTAATACAGTAAATTGGTACCTCAGAGAGTGTGGTGCTGCTGTAAAGATATCTGAAATGTGGAAATGATTTTGGAACTAGGAAACAGGCAGAGGTTGGAACAGTTTGGAGGGCTCAGAGAATGATAGGAAAATGTGGGAAAGTTTGGGACTTTCTAGAGACTTGTTGAATGACTTTGACCAAAATGTTGATGGTGATATGGAAAATGAAATCCAGGCTAAGGTGGTCTCTGATGGAGATGAGGAACTTGCTGGGAACTGGAGAAAAGATGATTCTAACTATGCTTTGGCAAAGAGCCTGGTGGCATTTTTCCCCTTCCCTAGAGATCTGTGAAACTTGAACTTGAGAGGGATGATTTAGGGTATCTGATAGAAGAAATTTCTAAGTAGCAGAGCATTCAAGATGTGACCTGGGTGCTGTTAAAGGTATTCAGCTTTGTAAGGGAAGCATAGCATAAAAGTTTGGAAAATTTGCAGCCTGAAAATGTGATAGAGAAGAAAAACCCATTTTCTGGGGAGAAACTCAAGTCCACTGCAGAAATCTGCATAAGTAAAGAGGAATGAATGACCAAGACAATAGGGCAAATATCTCCAAGGCATGTCAGAGACCTTCACAGCAGCCCCTCTTATCACAGGCCTGGAGGCCTAGAAGGGAAAAATGGTTTCCTGGGCCAGGCTGTGTCCTCCCTGCCTTGGAACATGGGGACCTCTATCCCTGCTACCTCAGCTCCAGCTGTGGCTAAAAGGGGCCAATATGTAGTTCAGGCTGTGGCTTCAGAGTGTGCAAGCTACAAGCTTTGGTGGCTTACACTTGATGTTGCGCCTGCAGGTACACAGAAGTCAAGAACTGAGGTTTGGGAACTTCTACCTAGATTTCAGAAGATGTATGAAAACTCCTGGATATCCAGGCAGAAATGTGCTGCATGAGTGGGGCGTGCAAGAGAACCTCTGCTAGGGCAGTGCAGCAGGGAAATGTGGGGTCAGAGCCCCCACACAGAGTCCCTACTGGGGCACTGGCTAGTGGAACTGTGAGAAGAGGGCCACTGTCCTCCAGAACTCAGAATAATAGATCCACCAACAGCTTGCCTCTTGTACCTGGATAAGTTGCAGACACTCTACACCAGCCTCTGAAAGCAACTGGGATGGGGTCTGTACCCAGCAAAGCCACAGGGGTAGAGTTGCTCAAGACAGTGGGAGCCTACCTCTTGCATCAGCATGACCTGGATGTCAGACATGGAGTCAAAGGAGATTATTTCATATCTTTAGGGTTTAATTACTGTCCCGCTGGATTTTGGTCTTGCATGGGCCTGTAGCCCCTTTGTTTTGGCCAATTTTCCCATTTGAAATGGGTGTATTTACCCAAATCCTGTACCTCCATTGTATCTAGGAAGTAGCTAACTTCCTTCTGATTTTACAGACTCATAGGCAGAAGAGACTTGCCTTGTCCCAGATGAGACTTTGGAATTGGACATTTGGGTTAATGCTGGAATGAGCAAAGATTTTGGTGGACTGTTGGAAAGACATGTTTAGACTTGTGAGGACATAGATCTGGGAGTGGCCAGGGGCAGAATCATGTGGTTTGGCTGTGTTCCTACCCAGATCTCATCTGGAATTGTAGCTCCCACAATTCCCACATGTGGTAGGAGGTACTCGGTAGGATGTAATTGAATCATGGAGGTGACTTCCCTCATGCTGTTCTTGTGATAGTGAGCAAGTTCTCATGAGATCTGATAGTTTTATAAAGGGCTTTCCCCTGCTCTTGTCTCTCATTCTTCTCCCTCCTGCTACCATTGAAGAAGGACGTGTGTTTGCTTTCCCTTCTGCCATAATGGTAAGTCTCCTGAGGCCTCCACAGCCCTACAGGACCGTTAAGTCAATTAAACATCCTTTATAAATGACCCAGTCTCAGTTATTTCTTCATAGGAGCATAAGAAGGAACTAACACAGTGTGTCATTTTGGGAGCAGGAAGAAAACCCTAACGTCTTCCACTGAGCCTCTTTTGACTGATTATGAGCAGAGAAAGTAAGACTGTTCTGGAGATTCCACCCAAAGGATAATGTAAGAGAAGATACACAAAGCAGCTTTGGAGGAAAAGAAGAGTGAAATTGTTCTGCAAAGACTATAGCAGAAAGGAGAAAGCTAAAATATATTGGAAAGCAAATAAACGAGTAAGGATGAGGTAGCAGGTGGGCATCAGCAACCAAATGAGAATAACCATATGTGGCAGTCATCTCTTTTTCATGCTTAGTCAAATAAAAGGTAATTAGTTTCTGAAATAATAAGTGTTGGTAATTGTCTAGCCAGTACTTGTATTAATATTATGACTTCTGGACCTTCATTTCTATCAGTATTTTATCTTTCTGGAAAAGTCCTCAAATTCAAGATGTGATACTGAGGACTGTCCTTCCGATGGTTTTAAGAAATTGGGTTGTTATACAAATGAGCCAAATAGGTCCCAGTATCGGCCCCTAGGAATTGTTATATCTTCACAGCGTGCTCCAAAGCTCCAAAGCTTGCAACATCCAACTCAAATTTTCAAATATCCAATTGTTTCAAAACTAGTACAAATGATTTTTTGCTAGTCGGTGCCTCCCAGCTCTGCCCATGCTGTGAAACTGTGCCCAGCATCTACTGGTCACTGGAAGATAGTGTGGTCAGAAGATCCAAGCGGCTTCTGTCCTTCAGAGCTCCCTGACCCAGACATTCCTCACTAGGCTGCTGAGCAGCATCACCTAGATGCAGAAGCCTGTCCAGTGTTTAGAAGTTCCTTCACTTCCTCCTCAGGATGGCGACGCCCATGTTGTGTGGCCCCTCATGATCTCATGCTGTGGGAGCTTCCCTTTCATGCAACTCTCTCTGTTCAGGCCCCACCTGATAAAGTTTGTGTGTTAATGCCTTTTATTTTTTTTCCCCATGATCATCCCCAAAAGCCCTCAAACCTTCTACAGGATCTCAATGCCAAGCTAAAGGGATTAACTTGGGCGGGAGTAGCTCTCCCTACTTCTTGGGTTTTGCTGAGCTGCTAACAAAGAATCCCAGTGAGGGCCAATGGTCATGATTTTCCTTTTCTTAAAATTAATGAGAAAATTTTCATGAAGTAATTGGTGAACTAGGAACAACAAAGGTTTCTGTTCCAGACCTCTACAAGTATATTTAGTTAAAATAATCCCCGCTAACCTTTAAAAAGTTGATGTGGGTAAAATGAAAGTTATCATTGTTAACATGTGAGATACTGTGTAGAAAACTTCAGAATCTAATGACAGATATGCTGGTGTCATGCTCGGGTCTGCAGTCGGCCTTGTCTTATCATGTTGTCCTCTGTAACAATTCATAATCTCTTCCTGAAGCATTTACGCCAATTGTCTAATGGATAAAAAGAGAGTGTACTAAGCATTTCAATGAGCTCCAAAGACATTTAAAATATTTCCATATCTGACTGGGCACGGTGGCTCACGTCTCTGATCCCAGCACTTTGGGAGGCCAAGGTGGGCGGATTACCTGAGGTTGGGAGTTGGAGACCAGCCTGACCAACATGGAGAAACCCCGTCTCTACTGAAAATACAAAATTAGCTGGGCGTGGTGACGTGTGCCTGTAATCCCAGCTACTTGGGAGGCTGAGGCAGGAGAATGGCTTGAACCAGGGAGGCGGAAGTTGAGGTGAGCCAAGATCACGTCATTGCACTCCAGCCTGGGCAACAAGAGTGAAACTCCATCTCAAATATATATACATATATAAATTTCCATATCTATCTATCTATCTATCTCATATATATATCCATATCTAATTCCATATTTGGGAACTGTAAACTACATTTTGGGGTTTATGGTGAGACTTAAAATATGTCTTGCAAATATTTACCCTGCTGATAATGTCAGTTAGTAGGAAACCCTCATATCCCTTCCAGTTTAAATATCAATTTCTAGGTTAGTTAAATGTCATTAGGAGTCAGGAGGACAGTCCACAGCACAATGAAGACAAAGATGTATGCTCAATGGTAAAGATGCAGGTTTGGAGGCAAGTATGAGATTAAGAGAATAGACTTGCAGTGTCTGTATGTACTACATGACTTTTCATTAAGCTTGTTTTTAGGTGTGTAGTACTTGAATGCCTGCGTTATTTTCTACATCCTACTCAGTGACTAAGAATAATTTTAGCTTGTGAAGATTCTGAGATATTTTTCCCTTATCTTACTTATCTGTATAAAAAAACTGTCCTGATTTTTTAAATGCATTTAACACTTAGGTAAGTGAGACTTAGTGTCATGGGGTTTAATGACTCACCTAATTAGATGATATATCATTAGCACCTTGAGCTATGGTTTTCACAAATCATCCTTCCTTTCTCTGCACATGGCTGTACTTTCTTCCCCTGATTTGCAAAGGTTATGAGCAAACAATACCCTAACAACAAATGCTGCAATTTATTATGTGTTAATGATATACCAGACATGGTACAGTTGCTTCCTATATTTTATCTCTAGTGACAGGACATCACTAAAAGTATTCTTTTAGGTATTAAGATTTGAAAATAATGAGAGACATATTGGATGAAACATATGACATCTAAGTATGAATGTTCCAGTATTGATCTCTGTGACCTGTCATTAGCAACTTACATAGTTATGGGGTACATGTTTAAAAATACGGGAACCCTGAACAGAGACACATCTTCAATGTATCTGCAGATTAGTCAAATAGTAAATTATCATTGCGTGACCCCCAGTTGCTTCTCATTAATATAGAAAGCCAAGCAAACACTGTACTTAATTTGTACTGCCTACATAATTGTTTCTGTTCTTTCTTTAAAAATTACAGATTTGTAATGAATGAACAAATGAGGAAAAAGGGAACAGTTATTTCACTTGCGAAAAGTTAGAGCAAGATTTAAAATCTAGCTCTTGATTTGACATTAATATGATTTTAAAAATATGTTTGCTAAGTGTTAAAAAATGTGTGAACTGATCAAAGGTTTCTGCATAAAGGTTGAATGCTTCTCATATTTAACTGCTTTCATTGCTGTTTATATACGACACACTTAAAGAGCTATTACTCTTTTATGTTTTATAATGTAATTAGATCCATTAAGTAGAATTAATTAATATTGAGAAATATTATGGGGAAAGAACACTTCCCTGTGTTTTTCAGTGTTCCTGTACAATCTTTAGCCTGCTGAGGTTCCTCAGATACTAAAAGATCTACATCGGTAGCCATTTGTGTAGTTACTATCTCTGACCCTGAAAGGAAAAGATAGTAAAACTCTTTTTTTCTGGATAGGGCTGAATGTTGACAGCCTGAACTAGATCCCAGGAGGCCAGAGACCAGAGCACTTCCTTCCCAGGCATTTAAAGGTTTCAGGAGACGATACCCTGGAACATGGATACACTTGGCACTATCTGGATCCTGGAGAGATTTTACGATTTTATTTACTTACCAAAGGTCTGGAGTTGGAACTCAGTCCTGTTACATTTTCTAGGATATCCTTTCAGAAGAGAGGGGGTACTGCTGCTTTCACCCCTTTATAAGAAGGCAAAGTCATTTTTCTTTGTCTTTCACCTATGGAGTGCCTGGCTGCTCATACGGGATAGCTGACCTGGCTCTCACAGCATAGCCTCAGGGCCAAGGTGCTCAGGTAAGTGAGGGAGAGGGTACACTCTGTCATCCAGGCTGGAATGCAGTGGGGCAATCGCGGCTCACTGCCGCTTCCACCTGCCCAGGGTCTGGTGATCCTCACCCCTCAGTAGCTAGGACTGCAGGTATGTGCCAGCATACCTGGCTAATTTTTATATTTTATGTAGAGACATGGTTTTGCCGTGTTTCCCAGGTTGGACTTGAACTCCTGGGCTCAAGCGGTCAGTTTACCTTGGCCTCCCAAAGTGCTAGGATAACAGGTGTGAGTCAGCATGTCTGCCTTGCATTTACTAATAAATATCTCTCTCTGGCCCAGAAAACCTAATGTGTGAATTCAGGATAAAATTAATAAAATTAATATCAAAAGCCTAACACTTATCAATTTTATAAATAAACATATTGAATAACATTTAATAAAGTCAGAATGACAAAACTTTCATGGATAAAATAATATTTGGTCCTCTCCCCAGATGTTGGATATCTCCCAATATTTTAGCTTTTGAGATTAGCCTCTCTAAAAATAATATTGTTCTTGTCTTTAGTCTATTCTGACAAACAAATGTATTCATTGTATTTCTTTAATTCCTTTATGCCTGAATGTACAAATCATCCATTTTAATAACTTATTCGACGCAATTATAAATCAAGATATTGATATTTTTTACTTAAAGCAATACATTGGAAATAGAGTCATGGGGTTGATCCTGCAAAAAACATGAAGGGCCTTCACCAAAATGTTATCTATTTCAGTGTTATTCTTATAGTATGTACATAGAATTTTCTACCACATATTTTATGAATGCTAAGTTTGTTATCAGAGTAATTTGTTACCAAAAGACTTTGCTCATGCTGTTTTATTGTGTGTATTTATTATATTTAAATATTTATTGTATTTAAATATTAAAGTGTAAACTACTAATTTACTGTGTTTTCCACTTTAAACTAGTAATTTTGCTATTTATTTAACAAACTCCTTTTGCCACAAGAGATAGAATCAAATTATAGGCAGCTTAATTCCCTTTTTTACGTATAAATCTTCAGTAAAGTTGCATTTGAGAAGATGGTATCAAGCATAATAGAAAATAAATGACACTAACACATATTTAATTTCACCCAACAACTAGCCAATTACTATGCATAATATTTTTCACAGATTATCTCATAGCAAGTTGATGAATTAGATGAGGAAAGTGAGCAAATAGCAGATAACTGACTACTAAACTCTCAGAATATGTTGGAAAAAAAATGTGGGTATACTTTATTTAGTGAATTTGAAAAAGGAGTTAGAAGGAATAGGAAAGATACGGATGACGAAGTTATCCTAAACAGCAGGATCGTGAAAGAAGATTATGCACCATTACACTAAAACTTTCTTTGTTTATCTCAACTTCTGTTTTTTTTTTTCTTTCTTCTTTTTTTTTTTTTTTTTTTGGCTAATACCTTGTCTAGAATTCTGATAGGTAAAGAGTGAACAGGGCACTTTTTCAGACATGGTTTTCCTGTCACTGTGCACTTGCATCCTATGGGTGAGAGAAAGATCAAAGAGAATCACATGGAGAATGTTTCTCATTTGCAATGCTCTATAAAAGCTAGGCATAGGATGTAACGGAATTTATTTAATCAAGGTATATATAGCTCTGCTAGTTGCTGAAGAGACTAGAATGAATGGATACGACATAGTCTTTACCATTTTAAGATGAAACAAATGCAGAGGAGAGAGTTTAATACTCACGCTGGTGGGTAATTAAGCAAACAAGAGTAAGTACCACTGGCGATTGCCACAGTGGGTGGTCTGGGGCCACACTGCCATCCCTCCGGCAGCTGCGTGGAGGGGCATGGGGACAGTCCTCCCAACCCCAGCCGCCTCCCTGGGGGCCCGCTGCAGGAGCTCTGGTCCACCCCCGAGCGCCGGAGGCCACTGAGGGAGTCTATGGCAATGTCACCTCTGCCCAGATGCCGGCCTAGGTCCAATGAGGACCTGGATCCCCATCCCAGTATGCAAGGGGGCAAGGCCAGCAGGTGCAGTGCTCCAGGAGCCGATGGGAGCCGAGGACAAGCAGGAGCCCTGCCTCTTCCAAGTTGGTGGGGTGGAAGCTCCCCAGATGCAACTGACCCCACCCAAGCCGCAGCTGCAACCCGGGCACCCCTGTGCCAGGAGTAGGCAGGAGCCCTCCAACTCAGCATCCCTGCACTCTTGGGGTCCTGGGAAGGCCACCCCTGTCCTTGCAGGATCAGAGTTGCCTGCTCCGGCTGCCTAGACTCTCCCATCTCCCAGCCCACTTCCGATCAGAGAGCAGGGCTGCGGCCAACTCGGATACTGTCACAGCCTGGCCAGGTATGCGCACCCCTGAAGCAGTGCTGACATGCCAGCCCTATGCAGCCGTGACCCCCTGTGGACTTTGGGCACTGAGGATCCTGAGAGGGGAAGCTGAGGAGGAGCTGAAGGTGGCGGGCACTGGCCTGAAGGTGCCCCTTGGTGCCAGCAGCCTGGGTGCCATGGATAGCCTCAGGAGGCAGACAGGCTCCTGGGCAGAAGGGGGCGGGTCCCCAATGAAGCCCCACCTTCAGGCCAGGGCAGGCTTGAAGCCTGGGGACTGGGCTGCCAGTCCTGCCCACCAGAGGGGTAACTTATGGTGCTTTTTCCTGGGCCTGCCCATGGCCACGCGTGGACCAGTGGGCACACACTTCCTCCTCTCTGAGATTCGTAAAAGTTCAGGGCTCAAGAGGATGGGAAGACCAGTTGCAGAGAGGAGCTGCCCTCTCTGTTGAGAGCAGCAGAGAGGATGGGACCACCTGCCTCAGAGAGGAGCTCCCCACTGCAGTCCCCTCTACATTGTTGTAACATTCAGTAAAGCTCCTCTTTATCTTGTTGCTTTCCACTTGTCTGTGTAACTCATTCTTCCTGGACGCAGGACAAGAACTCAGGCAAAGGCGCAACAAGCCATAGAGGTCTCCAGTCAGCAAAGAAACACCCCCAAGATCTCGTAACACCAGGACTTGAAGAGAACGCATTTCGAAACTTTCTAAAAGAGGGCTCTTGTGCCTCCTCCTCTCCACCCCGGAGTAACATCATTATGATTTTAGGAGAGAAAAAAAGGCAATGCATAACCTGGAAACAATAGCAGTAAAATATTATAATTGTCTTAGGATATTATTTGATTTTCTTCTGCTGATTTGAAAGGTTAATGAGTTTTTCCAGCAAAGCCTGAGCTTGATGCTAAGAAGACCTTCAAAGAAGGAAGACTTAACAAAGTAAAGCAAAACAAAACAAAACAAAATGAAACGAAACCAGGAAATGCAAATCAAAACAGTGTCAAGTAGGTGAAGAATGTGCAGGAGTAAAAACACTATCTTTTCATTTGCTACTTATGCGTCATTGTCTGAAATATTTTTTGCAAGTTTTTATAGCTGAGGACCTCGTGTAAAAGTGCATAAAGTCCTGAGGATGTGGGCAGAGGTAGGGGAGAGGGAATTGAGCTTGAAGAGTCCTTTCCTAGTTGCTACTGTGTGTTTAACTTTTATAATCCACTAATACTTATTAATAAGAGAATTATTTAAATTAACTATGGCCTTTTAAAAAAATTCGAGGAGAAAGAAAAGAATGTCTAAAACTCCACCCTGCAAACATAAATTAATAAATAAAAGCAAGAAAAAAATGGCACAAGTAACTCTATTCCTTTTCCTTATATTTTTTTCTCCATGATTTCTTTGTGCTTGTATTGTAGACATCTTTTCTGCCACAATCATTTCTAAACACACACCCACGTACATACACTTAGGAAATTAGGTGGTAGGTGAATTCACTTGTCATTTAAAGAATGTATGTGTCAAAAACAAGATATCCTGCCTTAGCCAGCGACTAGCTATTAATATCTTGAGCTGGATATCTGAGGACATTGTGAGAAACTCCATTTACATGCTTCCTCATAGGAGGAAGGGCATGCAATTAGTTTTTCAGAGATTTTAGAAAGGAGGAATTATGTAGATCAAAAAAGTTAAGGTGTGAGATAATTTGGATAATTCTAAATGAATTGGAAAGTCCTGGTTGATGTCTTTGTTACAGTGACATACTATACAGGAAAATGAAAGTAGGTTGTAATAAGGTGGTCTAATTTAGATCATGAAGAAAGATTGCAAAATGAATTAGGAAAACATTACATATTTGCTTTTAAATATATTATGTTCAAATGTAGGGAGGTAATTTTTTTTCTTAATTTTCTCTTCAAGTAATTGCAGTTTTGAGAAATGTTATTCTGTGGCTTTACTTCAGGAAGGGCTTCACTCGTGAGGAATTTTTTTTGCTTTGTCTTCATGAATTCATTTTAATGATTGAATTAGCAACGCAGTATGGCTTTATATAATAGTATTCATGGCCATAGTTATTTAAAACTTAGAATATTTTTCATTTAATAAGTTTATCTTCTAATATGAAAAGAGATTTGAAAACTTGTATAAGACCTAATTTAGGATATGGTATAATCACAGACAAGAAAAACAAACCTGACATACGCTTATTTAATAAAGAAAATTGTATCATATATTAAAGGCATCATGTTCTCATTCAAGAGCTGAGAGAGAAAGGAGTGTGGATGAGAGAGAGACAGAGAGAGAGAGACAGAGAGAGGGAGAGAGAGAGAGGGAGGGAGAGATTCAATAGGGACAGCCAGGGAACTTCATGGTCACCTCACCTTCAATTATGTCTTTAATAAAAATTTACAAAAATTTAATTGTTTTCAGCTAATATAAATATATATCATTTATCCCTAAAACTGTAAAAATATTTTGTATCTTTTTTTTGTGAAATAGCCCCACACTAAAACTAACAATGGTTAATTTTAAAACCAAAGAAGAATTTGGTCCTAGAACTGTACCATTTACTTAGTATTGCAACTTGTTCATTGATCACATTCTTAGCAAATTGCTGCTCTGGCATGGACACTTGAATTCCTGAGGAATTGTTATGATCTGCTTATCTCTTGAAGAAGGCAGTAAGTAATGAACTTGAATATTAACTATGTCTTTAGTCTCAGGCTATGCAAATTCATGGGTGATATGTAAGCATTTAATCATTTTTCTCATTTCATACATTTCCTCACTCTTTTCCCTAATATTTTTTCTGCTTTGGAGGAAAATATGTTCTTATGTAGAATTTAATGTTATGTTAAATAAGATGTAGTAAATTAATGCATGAAAATAGTATAGTATTTGAAGGTCAAATTTCTAAGTTCAAGCAGTTGACTCTTTATATGCTGGTATTTTGAATCTGGGTAGTTATTTTAATCTCTCTAAGCTTCATTTTCTTTTCCAAAGAAACATTGACACTCTGTCCACCATGCAAGGTGTAGTGACCAAATAAAGTCATATTAAAATCAACAATTGTTTAAAATGACTTCATAAACCAAAGCATCATACAGATACTAGCTGTTATTGTATGGACAGAGGAAGAAAAAATATCTTTCATTGAATACTACCAGCCCAGTTGGGAGATTCATTACTTTCTCCTTTTCAATGGCTCCATCTCCAAACACTTCCACCTCAGACACTTACTCCACCAATTAACACTGTTCTATGTGAAAGCATTTTTGAAATTTAGAAATTTGCCATTTTAACACCTATTTCCAGTTCATTTCCACATCTCCAATTTCCTCTGCCTTTTGTACCCCCCCACCTCCATGATGAGAAGTTCCTCAGCCAATATTTATCTTCTGAGTTCATCCCCCTTAGCTGGCTGCTTCTGCCTTCCATACAATCACATCCTTCCTTGTGCACAGGCTCATTCACACTTCCCTTCTTTGATTCCTGCCTTGCTAATTATCAGCCCTGGGTAACTGAGTGTCTACTTCTTTTTCAATTTTTGCTCTATGCTACTCTTCCTTGAATATAACAGCTAATACTGGACTGAAGCATTGCAGTTTGCATGTCTGTATATCTATATATTTATATATACAGATATGCTTATATATGGCCTGACTTCATCTTCAAAATATCTTACAAGAATCACAGAACACGTCTATTTTCCTCAATTAACAGATACATCTCTGAGTATTTTAAGTACTTTGAATGAATTCACATAGTCAAGAAGTGATGAAGCCAGAATGTAAGGTGCTGTCCTCTAACAGAGTTCCAGTGTCCCTGACCCATTTGTGCTGTCAGGATTGAATCATGGCAGGACCATTTGAAGGATTCTATCACTCAGCCAGGCTACTGTCCAATGTGTATGTAAATTCTACAAACTGTTCACAGTTGTTGTTTTCAACCTCCAAACTCTTACAGTGCAACCTCATTCTGCTCCCACGCTGTAGTTTTTATCGAATTTCTGTATTTTTCTTAAATCAAGAGAATTCAAGTGAATTAATTACCTATGTCTTGATTAAAAAATTCTCTGCATCCTTATTCTCTCTGAGTTTTGATTCCCATATTTGTCTCAAGCTATCTATAACTTTCTTCTCCACCTGTTTCTGACATCAGTTTCTCTGAGTTCTTTTCTAAATTTTTCTGATGGAAATTTAGTTTCCAGCTTACTAATTAGTTCTTTTTCTTTGCTGCACACTTACTCACTTGTTTTTGTAGATTCTGCCACCAATGTGTCCCTTATCCTCAAAAATAATTTTTCAAGCTACTATCTCATTATATCCTGCTCCTTTTTTCTTACCCTAACTTCTCATAGAAAAAAAAAAAACTCATTATCTTCCCTGCAAAACATACACCATTCTATTTATTTGTATCAGGAAGTGGCACTATTTTCCATCTATGCAACTCCTTTATATAGGGAGAACATTTATTTTTCTTTGTATTGCTTAGAGGAGAGAGCACTGTGCCAAAAACAAAGTAAATGATGATCAGCATTTCTTGTCTTTAAGTAAATATCTTCAAGTAACTGTTGACTTAATTATTTTGACACTATTTCAAAACATATTTTAGAATACGTGCACAAACTATTTTAAAGATGTGAAAATATTAACATATTTCCTATCTAAACATACGCAACGTTTCCAGTAATACTTTACACACTGTTAGAGTACCCTCGTGTCACCCGATGCCTTGTCTCTGTGTTAGCAATAATTGCCTTCTCACCATTATTTTGCTTAACACACACACACACACACACACACACACACACACAGAAACTCACTGTACTGAATGGCAAAGCTTTTCCTATAAATTTATTACTAATTTAACTGAGATAAATCTTTTAATACAAATAGGTATGTAACATTATTTCACAAATTGGGATAAACTGGATTATCTATGGATATATTTACAGGATACTTCACTTTCCTGGTATATAAACTCTTTTTGAGACTGGAGGGACAGGATAAAGCATGCTGACTGTTCTGACAGCCATAATCTTCAATGATTAATGGCATCCACTACTTGAAAAGCCCGTGCACCGTAGGGGTTAAAATCACAGACTCTGGAGTTATATTTCTTGAGTTTAAATTCCTTGCTGCTTCATAGTTTTAGGTATATTTCACAATCTTTGTGCGGTAGATGACAACAATACTTATCTTGTGTGGTTGTTCGGAGAATGATGAAAAGCACTTAGTGCCAGCCATACAGTAAGTACTAAGTCAGTGTCTGCTCTTTTTACTTAGAAAGTTACATTTAGTAAGTATCAATGCCAGGCATTCATTTACTAGGTGAGGGCTTTAATTAGTAAAGGTATGCTTATGTGATGATATTCTCAGACCAAAGTGAAAAATTATTCTTTACTGGAAGTTATTTATAATATAAAATTCATGAGTAAGTATTTTATAGAGGAGAGAATATAAAGCATAACATATTGATCCCCTATTTTAAAAATATTTTTTCTCACTTTAAGTTGTACATTTTCTACAGAGAATTTATAAATACCAGAGAAGCTCTTTAAAGAAATATAGCCACCTATAATTCCTATATTTGGTAAGTGTCTTTTTCAGTTTTTTTCCATGACAATAAAAGTAATACAGCCATGATAATAATAATAAAATATTAGTAACACTAAATTACCAATTATTCATGTCCTATGTTTCACTTATGATGTTTTTCTCTTTATGTATTATCAGCTCATATTTTCTTCTTAGCAGTTCAATTAATCTGTTACTATTATCTTCATTTTAATTATAAAGAACCTGAATCTCCAATCATTTAATTTGCCTAAAGTATTCTATTGAATATGCTACAGAACTGAAGTTCATCTGAGAACTGACTTACCCCAAAGGTCCATATGTGTTAGGAGACATATTTTATAAAAGTGTAATTTTACAGATTTTCTCCAAATGTGTAAAACATAGCAAATCTAAGCTTTGTAAAGGATTATTGGAGGCAGTTTACAGCATTAAGATATGTGTCACATTCTTTCACTGTTGTTCATTTTAATAATATATGTTTTAATAAATAGTCCACTCCAGAAATTACATATTCATAATATAGTTGCTAAGAATATTGAGAAAAAAATGTGGGTTTATTTTTTGTTCCATTGGTACAATTTTAATGCTCACAAGATATGCAATGTTTAATTTTATTTTTTCTTATGGAAGAGTGCATAGTATGATTATGTAAGGACTAGCAATGCATTAGGAGTAAACAGCCTGTTTATTTTCATATTTATTACTGACTTTATATACACACATATGTAAAATTCCATGTTTCAGTGTAGTTTATTTCAGCTGTTTTGCTACTTTTTTCTACCTGAAAACAGAACTTCCCATCCTTTAAATCTGTTATTTTGCTCCTGGTGTTTCGAAGTGCTCTGCATGCTACAAAATGTCACTGGAGAGATCCTTTGTAATGGTTTTAATATCTTTATAATAATACTACATGGAACATTTGGTCACTCTCAGTAGAAGTTGAGTGTTAGCAGGCTGGCTAATATGATTGTTTTGGAACTAGGTCGTGAATGAAGGAGAGATTATAAAGAGAAGAACAACGTAGGTAGTACTGATTGACAGACCATTTCTTAAGTTAACACTGTTATCATAGTTTGGAAAGAGAATTTCATAAACCCAGAGCAGAGTGCTGATGTTTATAAATTCCTTTCTTGATTTCTCATGAAATCTTACGAATCCAGGATACTGCTTCCATGACTACCGTTTGTATACATATTTGATTACCTTATATTGTAATTTACAACTCAGATGTGCACAACTCAACAGCAGTAGCTCACTTAGAATTTAGCAGCTTTATAGCTTTGTTTGGCCCTCAGCACAAGTAATAAAATCCTAGCTTTAAGTACCATTGAGGTTTATAGAATGAAGACATCTGCATTATTATATTAAAACATTCCTTCGTGTAATAAATATAACTGACAGTAGTGCATGACTTTCTTTATGAAAAATATGTTGATAGCAATAGAGTCTTAAATACTGAAGAAACTTCCGATTAAAATTTTATGTGTCTAGTTACCATCTAAATGCTCAACAGATGTCCATATTAACAGTTTATTACTGGGTATTCCTAATAAAAGTTTTAGTTAAGATTTTTTAAAAACACCCATGGAGACACTGTATTAACCTCCCATTTATTCTAACGGTGTTTCATCTTTATTATTCTTAGGTATTCTCTACGGGTCATGTGGGCTTCAATGTTACAACTCTAAGTTTTCTGTGATAATGTTCCAGTGCGTCTGGATTTTAGTGCCAACTAAGTAGTGTTGAATATTTCCCCATGAATCTGTGGCAGCTTTTTGAGGAGGCACAGCAACAAGCTGACTTGAGATGCTCTGCTTCCCTCCTAGTCTTAGGGTGACCAACAGTCCCTGTTTGCTAGGATGTAGGCATTTCCCTGGGACAGAAAACTCTCAGTGCTAAAACGCGGCAAGTCCCAGGCAAACCACGATACTCGAACACCCTATAGGCGAAAACAGTGTGGTAGTGGAAGACGGTGGGAAAAGGGAGAATTGCTTTCTGCTAGTACTCTACTCATCTAGATCTTCTAAAATCAACTTACACACAATCAATCACCTAAAGCTGCCTGAGATAATGTGGAATTTTTGTCCATTTAGTTTCCATGTTGCAACACGTTAAAATTATGAGGAGTTACAATTTGGCACCAGCATATAACTTTATATATCTTTTGTCAGCTATGAAAACATGAAACACCCTCTACCAAATAAAATGTACTGTATATAATACTTTAATATTTTGCATTCAAATGTAATTTTTCGAATGATCAGAGAAATATGTAAATAATTTATGGTTAACACATTATTTTATCATGGACTGTATTTCAGCTTCAGTAGAAAGAAGGCACTTGCCATCCATAACCATTATCTCAATTATTATTATATAGTTATTTTTATATGTAATTATTATATACATTAGTAGGCGCAATTAGTAGGCACAATACATATAGGATATGTATCATATAGTGGCCATTATTGGGTTTCAAAGCATATTTCACTTTTTAAAATTAAAAGCATCATAGATATTGCTGCCCACAAATCTCTGTGCTTTTTTATGTCTGAGAATTATAGTGTCTATCTTGAGGGTTATTAGAACAAATATTTATATTTTTGATGATGATTTGATGATTGTGGTAAATGATCATCATATCTCAAACATTGCCTGGGAAGTGAGATAGAAAAATGTAAGTAATTATGATTAATATGTGTCTTCTAATCTTAATTTATTTTTATTCAACATATAGGACTTTTACTTTTTGAAAAGGTATTAGGGCCAGGCGCGGTGGCTCAGGTCTATAATCCCAGCACTTTGGGAGGCCGAGGTGGGCGGATCAGGAGGTCAGTAGATCAAGACCATCCTGGCTAACACAGTGAAACCCCGTCTCTACTAAAAATACAAAAAAATTAGCCGGGCGTAGCGGCGGGCGCCTGTAGTCCCAGCTACTCGGGAGGCTGAGGCAGGAGAATGGCGTGAACCCGGGAGGCGGAGCTTGCAGTGAGCCGAGATCCGGCCACTGCACTCCAGCCTGGGGGCAGAGCGACACTCCGTCTCAAAAAAAAAAGAAAGAAAGAAAGAAAGAAAAGGTATTAGTATTCTTTTGGACATTGAAGATAATAAATCTCTTACTTTATCTCCAAGACATATTACAGAGATTATCTCTGCTTTAGGATTTGCAAAATAAAGTTTTCCTTTCTGTTTTTATTGCTTCTTTTGCTTTAACTTTGCTTTATTTTATATCTTTTTTAAAAATCAGATATGAGTACATTTTATTTAAGTTATAATTATTGATTCATTACTAGCTGTTTAGCTTCTTGAGTAGAGGGATTTTTGGCCAATTCATTTTTATATTAGAGTAGGTACTCAATAACTGTGTATTCTATGATTGATCATTAATAGCCACACAAGAATCTAGAAGAAATATGAAAAATAGAATAGTATGACCCATTTGGGATTTACATAATTAGATACATTATTCCTCTTCAGAGACTTCTTGAGAAGTTTCCTTAACATGTAAGACATTGAATCAGATAAATAGTTACCTTTGTACCTAAGTAGGGATAAATTAGTTTTGCATTTTTCAGGATGGTGTTTATTTTACATTTTCAATTTTATCCTCAGTCCTTCAGAACATAATGTAACTATGTGCCCTATTTTGCTTGACAAAGTAATTTGTCATTCTAACTATGGAGAATTTTCAGGACAAATTATCCTGTTATTAGGAGTTAAGTAAGTTAAAGAAATGTGCTCAATTCCTGAGCCTATCCCAAAATTGATGGAGGATACCATGATGTAACCATGGAAATCAAAACTTATGTCTTAGAATTTTCAGGTATTTTGTGTTAAAGTAGTATTTTTATTAAATATAAACATCTTGAAAAAGAATAAAATGAAAGAAGTGGACTTGTAAATGCATAGCAAGGTTTAACTCATGATGAGAAGAAATAAATCCTTATAAATTATACATCTATATTTAATTTTCAGTGAAGATATGTGTAATTAGTGTCTGAAGAGTGCTTTTGTATTATTAAAAAATACAAGTTAAATCTATTTTATTCTTACCTAAAAAGCAGGAAACACAACTAATCAAAGTATATCACTATTAATTATTTATCAGATAATGAAAATCAATGAAGTACAAAGCAGAACTCAAGAGTCAATAATATCAAGTAACAAAAGGCTATAAATATGGAATTAAAGCAGAAAGTATAAAGTATTCCATCAGATTTTCCCTCATTAAATAAAATAAACTTCCAAACCATTCCTTCTTTGTGCTTTTAATTGTGATTTCAAGTAGAAGGACCAAAAGTAATGGCCAGGAATCCACCAAACTGTGACCAACGTGGCTCTGATTCTATATCACATTAAACAGCCTACACCATTACCTGGACGAGCCAGGTGACTTCCTCAGCCCTGTAGGTCTTCTTCCTGTTGGGTTAGTGAGGCCTTTACTAATCACTTCTCAAAGAACTTTTTCTGGTTACTGGAACAATGGATCTGCCTCTGATCTTATGTGATTTCATTCAATACCACACTTTGTTGTCTTCTGGAAACTTGGTACTAAACAAATCATATTTCTTGGCATTGTGAATTGTTATAAGTAGCAAAAACTACCTAGGAAAATACCTGCACAAAACAAGGAATATTTAAACCCACAATGTCATTGTTCATTAAATAGCCTCATAACTTAGGCAATACAGAGATGACAACATTTACTTCAGGATGAGAATATTGAAGTGGAAAGTCTAGATGATTCGCTGTCATTTAGACTATCAGCTTACACCTATCAGCTTAAAAATACCTCCAATTTTAAAATCAAGGTAAATGCTTTTTTTTTTTTCTTTTTTTTGCTGTAACCCAAAAACCTTGGATTTATGAAGTCAGATGTTTTTGCAATAGTATCATGGCACTCTTTCCCCTGGTCCTATAACTAATTATTATATAAATGAGACAAATGTTCATAATTAACATATTTTTAAATTTCTCTGTGTGATGGATAATTTTACATGTCTACTAGTCTAGGCTATGGAGGAGATTGATCAAACACTAGTTTAGATGTTATTGTAATGGTATTTATGGATGTGATCAATATTTATACTCAATTCATTTAAAGTAAAAAAGATTACCTTTATAATGTGAATGGGCCTCTATTAATCAGTCACAGGCCCAAGAACAAAGATAGCTTCTTTCCTGACACCTGTCAGGTTGAATTAGGGTCCTTCCATATAACCTTATTTAAACTTAATTATTTTTTGAAGTTTGTATCTCCAAATACAGTCACAATCTGAGGTACAGGAGGTTAGGGCCTCAACATAGAAATCAGCTTATAACACCCATTTTGCAGATCAGGATACTGGTGTACAGGATTGTTTAATAACTTGCCCCAAGCCACTAAGTAATTGTTATAAGTAGAGTCAAAATTCAGGGAAGCTGTCACCGGTATATATGCTCTCAATGCCTATAGGCTAAATGATTGAAAATACTTTAACTGTGATAATGAAATTTGAAGTTCTACTGGATGTTTGGAGGTTCATAGAAACTAACTTCAAGTAAGGAATTAAAAGAAACAAATCTGAGATGTACTATGTCCTCTGTGTACGTTGATTCTTAAGATTTAATTTGATATATAGTATTTATAAATTCAAAACCCTGTCCGGAATTATAGCACGTCTCTTATTATTGAACAAGTTAAGATCCCATGCTTCTGCTGTTAATTATCTTCTATACCCTATTGCAATAATTGGAGCACCCCTCTTTTGTTAATATCTCCCTCCCTGCCAGTTTGGTTCCCTCAGAACAAAACTATATCCAGTGTATCCTGATATCCATCTCCTTTCCATTTAAAAAAGTATAAAAACAAGATAGGAAGAAGAAGATGTACATGCATGTGTATGACTCTGTGTTGTGGGTGAACTGAAATTACATATCTGATTTCTGATCTCCCAGTTATTTTTTGCATTGTGGAGTACGACAAAAAATATCTGGAAAGTGTTATTGATACTCAGTTTAGTCTGAAGAAATGAAAAGAAAATAATCCTTTTTCATTTAATATCACTGGTCCCAGGACCATTATCGCTATTATTTTCCTTTATGGAATAATAATGGATGGGAATGGCAAGAATGTCAGGTCTCATTTTAGGGCAGCAGACTCAAATTTAACCTTGAATATCATAGAATGCAAAGCCAAAATTTAGAGAATAACAAATGATTTTCTTTGTTATACCCACAATCCAGTTAACTAGTTATTCACTTTATTGCAAATAAAATGAGATATCACACCAAACTAATAAACTAATGAAATTTTGTTGCATGCAGACATATGTACTATTTAACTCCCCTGATCAAATAACTATATAACAAAAAAGTACATTAGTAGGCACAATGCATATAGGTTATGTACAATGAAAGGACAATAAGTTGCTTTTGCTGTCAACAAACATAATCACTCAAGCTGTAATACTATTTAAATATATTATTTCTAATATTTTTCTGTTACAATATTGTTTTCAGACTCAAATGAGTAATTCTGAATAATTGCATAAATTCTCAGTTGATAACTAACAATGAAAATGGGGAAAGGTGGTAAATTTTGTTCCAAATTTCTGATCTTGAAAATATAAACAGTTATTCTCAGATTATAGTGAGTTACATTTCTGTCCACTGATATTTCCATGTGTGTGTAGGTGCATTGTGCAGTTGCTTGTGTTGGATGCAGGCATGCAGAAGTGAGAAGAGTTTCAAATGTTCCAGTAGATAAAACCAAGAGGAAGATCAACTGTGTTACCCAAAAGATTATTATGAGTGTCTTTGCTTTTTAAATATTTCTCCTGGAAACCACTGACTGCAAATTTCTGTTACTGCTGACAATAACTAGTACTTTCTGACATATTGGTCACTGTGTGCTCAGTTTATTAAAAATTAAACTTCTCACCACTTGTATAGGATTTTACAGTGCTTTGTTCTCTAGAAGTTACTTCTGAAGACTTATTATATACTCTATGAGAGGGAGTAAGCAGTGAACTCAAGCGGGTTTTCTAGGGCTGCCTCAAGCATCATCTTCTGGTGGGGAAGTCAGAGAGAAACTTGCAGTGGATCGACACACAGAACCAATCAACCCATTGGCCAGCCGTGAACCTGGACAGAATGGATATTAACCTGTGTATCAGTAACTTGGCTTAGGAACCATAACCCCTTTGCCCGGCATTTGATGTCAGGATGTTCATGAACCCTCTACCTATAAGAGAGGTGTTCAGTTCAAGAATGGTTTATGTTTATTTTTTAATCTTTAAAAAGCATACTTTTCTTTTTTTTTTTGAGACGGAGTCTTGCTCTGCCACCCAGGCTGGAGTGCAGTGGCCGGATCTCAGCTCACTGCAAGCTCCGCCTCCCGGGTTTACGCCATTCTCCTGCCTCAGCCTCCCGAGTAGCTGGGACTACAGGCGCCCGCCTCGTCGCCCGGCTAGTTTTTTGTATTTTTAAGTAGAGACAGGGTTTCACCGTATTAGCCAGGATGGTCTCGATCTCCTGACCTCGTGACCCGCCCTAATCAAGGAAGTATGAACACATGAAAAGCAGAGAGTCTCCTCCCATGTCTCTTTCTATTCTTCTACTCTTATTTTTTATTTTTATTTATTTATTTTTTTGTGAGGCAGGATCTTGCTCTGTTGCCCAGGGTGGGTACAGCAGCATGATCATAGCTGACTGCAGCCTTGACCTCCCAGGAGCTCAATCAACCCTCCTGCCTCAGCCTCCCAAGTAGTTGGGCCTGCAAGTGTGCACTACCATGCCTGGCTAACTTTTGTATTTTTTGTAGAGACAGGGTTTTGGCATGTTACCCAGCCTGGTCCTGAACTCCAGAGCTCAAGTAATCCACTCACCTCAGCCTCCCAAAGTGCTGGATTACAGGCGTGAGCCACTGTGCCCAGCCTGTTTCTATGCTTGATGTACAAGTGGGAATGTCTAGTTCCCCTGGAAGTTATGAGGCCTGTCTTCTTGTCATGAAATCTTAGTTATAAGCATATATCCTCCACAGATTTAAAAGTTAAATAAGATCATACCTGAAAATTACTAAGTACTGGGTCCTAAGTGTGAAAAATGTTATCTATTATATAATCCCATACAGTATCTTTGACACAGTATTATAAATATTGAACTTTTTGTCTTTATGATTAGAAAATATGTAGAGCATGTACCATCCATTCATCCAAGAGATATTTAGTGAACACTTGTTATAGAGAAAGCACTATGCTAGTTGCAGCAAAGGGCGAAAGCCTCGTATCACACAGTCTTTTAATGTGCTTCTTTAAACCCAAGGGTGGTCTGACAATCATAATGATCAATGAGTGAAAATCATCTCAGCCATGCTAACTCCATGGCTAACGTTGGGGTAGACACAATGCCATGTGTTCATTAACCCCAGAACATAGTTCTCTTCCGGAGCACACAGGAAGGCCACATTTCTGCTAACTGTTTTAGTTAGGTTGTGCCATGACTGGACACTGGTCAGTGAGATGTGGGTTGGAACTGTATGAGCCCCTCAAGCCTGTCCTTAAGATCAGGACACACAGGGCCCCCCACACTCTGGCCACTCAGACCTCAGCAGCCCTGTTCCTAATGGAGAAACTCCAACATGGGGAAAATCCTCCTGATGCACAGTGAACTAACTTGAGTGGGAAAAAAAGCTGAGTTGTGTGCAGCCGCTGAGATTTGTGTGTGAATCTGTAACCACAGTACACTGTGGTTCCCCAAGGTGGGATTCCCTCAGCAGCAGGATCAGCTTCACCAGGGCTTTTGTTAAAATGCAAATTATTATTCTCCTCCCCAGACCTAATGAATATAAAATGAATACCTATATAATCTCCTTTCTCTCTTTACTTCATGTGGTCGCTTCCTGGAGCACTTCGTGGTCAAAAATAAGGCTTTCCTTGTTCAATGTAAGGACAATGATTTCAAAAATGACAAAACACCAGCGTATTAATTATATGTTCCAAAGAAAATTGATGCCATACTTCTACTAAATATGTCATAATTACCTATCAAATGGAAAAAAAAATTCTATGTAGATGACTAACTTCATATTCTAAAAGACACTCTAGCTTCACTTTTATCTTACTAATTATAGATTTGGTACATTTTTTCATCAGTTTTTAGAAATGAGCTATCAACATGGTTCAATAAAAATCAAAACCATCATCTTTTTCATCTCATTTTATACCCAAACAGAAGGGTGTATACCAGTCTAGCCATTAAAAGCTGCATTTCGCTGAAATAGTTCTATTAAGGAAATCTAATGATTCTGACTTGCTAAAGAGAGAGTGGGACAGACAGCAGGACACTGTGGTAAGCATTCGCTCCAAGCTGGGTTACCTGAGGTCAAGCCCAGGCTCTGATACTTTTATATGCAGTGTATTTAACTTCTCCCTGTTTCATTTTCCTCATTTAAAAATAGGGATATTAATGGCTTTCATCTAATATATTTGCTGTATGATTAAGTGTTAATATATCTAAAGCACCAAAACCAGCATGTGGCACTCGCTTAGTGCTATGTAACCATTGAAAGCATGGAGCGTGATTAGCTTTTCAAAAATAAACCTCATAGATTCCTATCAGTACATTGGAAACTTATTTCGAAAGTTCATTTCAGAAATTAAAACTCACTCTTATCGACAGCTTTTATGTGTTACAGATGTATGTAACATGCCATGCGCCATGACTTTATTCAGGTGCTTTATATAAATATACCATCCATTCATCCAAAAAATAGCCATTCATCCAAAAGTTATAAATATAAGGCACTTCAGACCCTCATTTTAGAAATATTCATAAAAATGCCTTGTGCCTCAAATTATCTACACAATTATAGAACAAATATTTTAGGTTTTAAAACTGTTAGAATGCTTTTATATGAGTCAAGTCAGATTGCTGAAACACAATCAGCACTCAAAGTATTTGTGTATAAATACTGTTTATGAATCTCATTTAAAGATAACTTAGTCTTTTGGGGGTTTACATTTTTTTTCTTTTTTCTTTCTTTTTTTTTTTTTTTGAGATGGAGTCTCACTTTGTCACCCAGGGTGGAGTACAGTGGCATGATCTTGGCTCACTGCAACTTCTGCTTTCCAGGTTCAAGCGATTCTCCCGCCTCAGCCACCTGAGTAGCTGGGACTACAGGTGCCCCCCACCACGCCTGGCTAATGTTTGTATTTTTAGTAGAGATGGAGTTTCACCATATTGGCCAGGTTAGTCTTGAACTCCTTACCTTGTAATCTGCTCTCCTCAGCCTCCCAAAGTGCTGGGATTACAGGCATGAGCCACCACACCTGGCTGGGGGTTTACATATTTTAAACTAGCAAAACAGTGTGAATCGATTAGAACAATGAAATACTACCATACACCTATCCGAATGGCCACAATTCAGAACACTGGTAACACTGGTGATATGTTATTCTGGTGAGGACGTGGAGCAACAAGAACTCTTATTCACAGGTCGTGGGAATGCATATTCTACTGCCAGTTTGAAAGGGTGGCGGTTTGTTAATACAAATAAATATCCTCTTACCATGTGATCCAAAAATCACGCTCCTTGGTATTTGCCCAAAGGAGGGGAAAATCTATATCCACACAAAACCTGTGCATGAATGCTTTTAATATACAATTATTCATATTATAATGTACATGGTTTATTCATAGTAACCAAAATTTGGAAGCAACCAAGGTACCTTTCAGTAAGTGAAGGAATGAACGAATAAACTGTGGTATTATACATTGGGCCACAAAATATTATTCAGTGCTAAAAATAAATGAGCTCTCAAGTCATGAGAAGACATGAAGGAAACTTAAATGTATATTTCTGTATAGACTATATGTGCACACTGTGTACTCTCTGATTCCAATTACATGTATATTTGTATACTGTATATGTATATATGTATACTGTATAATGTATTCCAATTATATGACATTCTGCAAAAGGCAAAACTATGCAGACAGTGAAAAGATTAGTCGTTGCCAGGGTTTAGAAGGAAGCAGGTGGGATGAATAGGTAAAACACAGAGGACTTTTAGGGCAGGGTAGGGAAAATACTCTGTGTGATGCTACAATGATGAATATATCTCATTGTAAATGTATCTAACTCAATAGAATTCACAAGGCCAAGAGTAAACCCTAATGTAAACTATGACCTTTTGGGGGTAGTGAAGTGTAATGTAGGCTCCTCAATTTAACAGGGTGTTTAATTGTGATAGGTGAGGTTGATAATGGGGGAGACTGTGAATGTGTAGGGGTTGGGAGCATATGGGACATTTCTGTACCTTTCTATTATTCTGTGAATCAAAAAGTGCTCTAAAATAGTAAAGTCTTTAAACTGTAATTGGAACATTTTTGTAAATACAAATTTAGGGGCTTTTCTTGATTCTCTTGGTAGAGTTAGGGTTGGAGAGTTGTAGCAATAGTAGGCGCTTAATTTAGTGACCACACAGTTTATCTTTTGACATATGAGTTTTATTATTAAACACTCGCTTGAAAATGCTGGCTGAGTTCAGTTATTAGCCAAATCTTTCCAGGGGTTTGCTGATATAACACAGTATGGCAAATGTATTAGGAAATTTATTTTTGCAAAATACCTCCACGGGATTGACTAATGCTTGGCAGGTACCAGATAAATAAGGATAAAGCCAGCTCATTCACCTTAAACCTTTACTATTTTGTCCTTTTATGTTGTGCAAACAACTTCATGAAATTATTATTCATGAAAAAAGTCTCATAAATTATAATTTTATGCACAGTTTAACATAAGACATTTAAAAGCAAACAAAATGTCATATGCTCATAAATTAAATGCCTTGAAAATATGAATTATGAGACACTTAGAATCAAGTTTTCAGTTAGTCTCCTTGACTCTTTCAGTTTCATATGATGTTGAACAAGATGTGTCATGCTCTGAAGTTGTTTTGCCTACCATTTTGTCTTCAACCTCCAGACATCATTTTCTTGGCATTTGCAGGAATACAAATGATTTATTGAGCGCATACTTTGTATCCTGTACTGCATTAGCAGGTAAAAGAACTATTTCATCTTGGGGATATGAAGAAACTCTATTTCATACCGCAGATGTATTTGCCCCCTCCTCCTGGAGATAGAGCCCTGGTTTTTCATGGTGATCACTAGTCCCCCAAACGACTCAGAGACAGGTGGATTTATGGCTGCTTTTAGAGTTAACTTGTTGTTGTTCTAATGCAAATACTATGGTGCCTTTTTCCTCTTCAGGGATAGGTTTAGTGGTGAAGATAGGTCCTAGTCCCTCCAATGAGAGACCTTTTGGCTCCTGAGTCAGAGACATTGATAGCAGGTCATTTCTGCCTCTAGATGTTGGAATGCTGGGTTGTGATGTATGGAGCTACCTTCACGGTGGGGGAGTAAGGCCTGCAGTATAGAAACGGGCTGAGTGGACAAGCAGGGAGAAGTTAGATCTTTGATGAAATCATCATCTCTGAAGTATCCTACCCTGAAACAGGCCTTATCTCTGGACGATAGCTATGAGATGACACATTTCTCATTGTACAAGCACTTTGATGTGGAAATCTTTGTTACTTGAAACAGAGGCATTTTAACATGTAAAATGTGATTCCCACTGACTGCTGGCATCCCCAGATTCTTTGGTTTACCTAAGAGTATATTTAAGAAAAGTATACGCCTGATATCTCTTTGAATCCATTGCAAAGCAACATTAAAAAAAAAAAAAATAAGACCTTGATATGTTGACTCAATTATTGGTCAAGATGTTGTTAATAATAAATGCACATTTTATTAAGAGAATAATAGGCCAGGCATGGTGGCTCATGCCTGTAATCCCAGCACTTTGGGAGGCTGAGGCGGACGGATCACGAGGTCAGGAGATCGAGACCATCCTGACTAATACGGCGAAACCCCGTCTCTACTAAAAATACAAAACAATTAGCTGGGTGCGGTGGCGGGTGCCTGTAGTCCCACCTACTCGAGAGGGAGGCTGAGGCAGGAAAATGGTGTGAACCCGGGAGGCAGAACGTGCAGAACGTGCAGTGAGCCGAGATCGGGCCAGTGCACTCCAGCCTGGGCGACAGAGCGAGACTCAGTCTCAAAAATAAATAAATAATTAATTAAAAAAGAGAATAATATACGCATTTAGTTTTCCCCGTGTTTTACAAGAAGCACCTCATTGAATCCTCATAATGTGACAAAGTACGGGCTCTTATTAATCCAGTCTTACAGTTGGCATATTCACAGTTAGAAAACTTAAGTGCTGCAGCACCATCAGAATTCTAGCTCAGGCAGTCTAAATAAAATTGCACAAGCAGAGCCACTAGGATATGCTGATTTTTCTTTGAAGTAATAATGTACTTCAGGTTTGTTCATCATTATTTTGAAAGCAAATACGGTCGGGCGCGGTGGCTCAAGCCTGTAATCCCAGCACTTTGGGAGGCCAAGGTGGGCGGATCACAAGGTCAGGAGATAGAGACCATCCTGACTAACACGGTGAAACCCCGTCTCTACTAAAAAGTACAAAAAACTAGCCGGGCGAGGTGGTGGGCGCCTGTAGTCCCAGCTACTCGGGAGGCTGAGGCAGGAGAATGGCGTGAACCCGGGAGGCGGAGCTTGCAGTGAGCTGAGATCCGGCCACTGCACTCCAGCCTGGGCGACAGAGCGAGACTCCGTCTCAAAAAAAAAAAAAAAAAAAAGAAAGAAAGCAAATATACCATGTACATTTGCAAAATTACTTGGTGGCCTTTTATCCAAAGTAAATTTATATAATTAGATACATTTACTATTTAGAGTGTCCCTTTCCCCAAAAAGATTATATGACAATAATCATTAGATAACATCGTTTGGGTGTTTTTAAAAATAATCATTAGGGGCTATTCTAAGCATTTCACACATTCTATCCCATTTAATGCCTAAAAAGCATTTACAAAGCAGATATTATTATTCCCATAATAAGCATAAGTAAAACAAAGTCCTGAGATATTAAATAATTTGTGTAATTTTCCATAGCTATTTAGTGGTTGATTCTGGATTTTTTTATTGGTGTATATCACCAGAGACTATGTGCTTAGCTCCAACATTTTGTTGCCTTTACATGCAGCCTTTTGCTTTGATTTAAAAATTAATAATTTTATTATTTATAAACTTGATTTACTTGCTGTAAATTTTAAAATGGAATAACTATATCACAGTCTACTTGGAATTACAAAAATAAGTGACATGTAAATTGTTAAACTGGCCTAGTCAGAAGCTGAGCCATATTATTTTTACTTTTTATAGAGTTTCAAATGCTTCAATAGATTTATTATTTTATTGAGAAATTTGTGGTGGTTAGCTCCGGCGCTATAGAAACATAGTGTTCTTGAAGCTCCCCAACTTAGTATTCTCTCTACAGAACTCCGCCGGACTTTACAGTGTATATTTTAATGTTCACAAATTGTAGAAACAGTAAACGTTTAAATCTCCCACACTACATCATAGAAATCACTTTTTTCACAGGAGACAAGATAGTAAAAATGCCTTTTTTTAAACTACTTTTTAAAATGTTGACCATGTCAATCTTCTTGTTAGATGGTTTTCAGAGCAAGGAGCCTGTCTGACTGCTATTTTGTGCAGTCTCACAACAAATTGATCAAAATTCTCTTGTGATTTACACACATACTTTCTAAAGTATCAATGTAGTGTCCTGGTGCCAAGGAAGAGTATAGATTGTATTTCAGGTATAAGAAATTTAGCCAATTCGACTCCTTTTCGGTTCCATATGAATCTCAGAATCTTTTTTTCTAAATCTGAAAAATGATGTAGGTATTTTGACAGGGATTACACTGAATCTGTAGATTGCTTTGGGCAGTATGTCAAGTTTAAATGCTATTAATTCTTCTGATCCAAGAGCATGGTATATACATTTGGAAAAAATGGTATGGAGTATTGGTTTTGGCTGCACACTGACTGTGGGGAGCTTTAACAAATTCACTCCCTGGATCCCACCTCGAAAGTGCTGATCTCATTGTCTCAGGCCAGGCTGGGGCTTTAGAACTTTTAAAAGCTCTGTGAATTGTGATATAAAGTGAAGACTAAAATTCATTCACATAGAACACCTAGATAGGCATGAAATACTCACTATGAAATGAAGCCACCCCCAAATGACTCAGCTACAACTTTCAATAATAGTCAAAGACATAAAAAAAAACCTTACTAATAGAAAGTAAAATATTTAAATAAATAGTGATATAGTTTGGATCTGGGTTTCCACCCAAATTTCATGTCAAATTATAATTCCCGATGTTGAATGTAAGCTGTGGTGGAAGGTAATTGGATCATGGGGATGGATTTCCCACACGGTGGTGTTCTCACCATAGTGAACTCTTGCAAGATTTGGTTGTTTTAAAGTGTGTGACACCTCTCCACTCTCTCTCTTGCTCCTGCTCCCACCATGTAAGGGGAACCTGTTCCCCCTTCATCTTCCATTATGTTTGTAAGTTTCCTGAGGCCTCCTCAGAAGTTGAGCAGATACTAGCATTATGATTCCTGTGTAGCCTGCGGACCCATTGGATAATTAAACCTCTCTTTTTATAAATTACCCCGTCCCAGGTATTTCTTCATAGCAATGAGGAAGTGGACTAATCCAAATAAATCATAGGGGATGTACATTGCAGGAGAACAAAACCACACAATTTTCAGGTTTCCTTCTAGATTCATTAAACAAATGTTAAAATAGTTTAACTTTGGTAAAAGGAACAAAATATGAAGACCGGAATAATTTCAGTGACCTCTTTTAATAGTGGGTCTGACTTTAGATTTTTAAGGGTAGCTTTTTGGAGAGAGAAGATTTTTGCTTCATGTTAGCTTCTGCTAAAGCACATCATGAGCCACTTCAAATCCAAAGCCCTTTTTCAGTATGAGAAATCTCTTTCATAGGCACTTGGCTTCCTAACTTTTTCTATTCCTTTTGCTTTTGAAGCATTATGAAGCAGGAAGAAGAATGTCATAGAAATCAAAAGTAAAATTGGCTGGGGCCTGTTGGGGTAGGCCATGGTCTCCAGTGAAGGAGTCCATGCCACTGGTGTTTGTTTCTGCATAAAGAACAGTGTGATGTGCCCCAGCAGTGTGGGGGATTGTATTCTATTTTCACGCTGCTGATAAAGACATACCCAAGACTGGGCCATTTACAGAATAAAGAAGTTTAATTGCATTTACAGCTTCACATGGCTGGGGAGACCACACAATCATGGCGGAAGGCACGGAGGAGCAAGTCATGTCTTAGGTGGATGGCAGAAGGCAAAAAAGAGAGTTTGTGCAGAGAAACTCCCATTTTAAAAACCATCAGATCTCGTGAGAGCCATTTACTCTCACAAGAACAGCATGGGAAAGACCTGTCCCCGTGATTCAGTCATCTCCCACTGGGTCCCTCCCACAACACACGGGAATTACGGGAGCTGCAAGATGAGATTTGAATGGGGACACGGAGCTAAACCATATTATTCTGCCCCTGATCTCTCCCAAATCTCCTATCTTTACATTTCAACACCAATCATGCCTTCCCTATAGTACCCCAAAATCTCAACTCATTTTAGCATTAACTCAAAAGTCCATAGTCCAAAGTCTTATCTGAGACAAGGCAAGTCCCTTCAGCCTATGAGCCTCTAAAATCAAAAGCAAGTTAGTTACTTCTTAGATACAATGGGAGTACAGGCATTGGGTAAATGCAGCCATTCTAACTGGGAGAAATTAGCCAAAACAAAGGGGCTACAGGCCCCATGCAAGCCTAAAATCCAACAGGGAAGCCAAATCTTAAAGCTCCAAAGTGATCACCTTTACTCCAGTTCTCAACAAGTTCCTCATCTCCATGTGAGATCACCTCAACCTGGAACTCATTTCCATATTCCTATGAGCATTTTCAGCAAACTCATTCAACCAGTCTCTAGGAAGTTCCAAACTTTCCCTCATTTCCCTGTCTTCTGAGCCCTCCAAACTGTTGTAACCCTTTCCTGTTACTCAGTTTCAAAGTGGCTTCCACATTATCATGCATCTTTTCAGCAACACCCCACTCAACTGGAACCAATTTACTGTATTGTTTATTTTCACATTGCTGATAAAGACATACTTGACACTGGGTAATTTACAGAAAAAAAAAAGAGGTTTAACTGGACTTACAGTTCTACATGCCCGGGGACGCATCACAATCATGGCGGAAGGCAAGGAGGAGCAAGTCACATCTTAGGTGGATGGCAGAAGGCAAAAAAGAAAGCTTGTGCCGAGAAACTCTCGTTTTTAAAACCATCAGATCAGGTGAGACTCATTTACTATCACGAGCACAGCATGGGGAAGACCCACCCCCATGATTTAGTTATCTCCCAGTGGGTCCCTCCCACAGCTTGTGGGAATTGTGAGAGCTACAAGATGAGATTTTTGTGGGGACTCAGAGCCAAACCATATCAGGATCAATGAGAGAGTTTCCAGGCATGCTATATAAATGCTATATAATGTGGGCAGATTCCTCACAGACCTACAGGCCCCTCCTCATCAGTGTTGTCTTTCTCTAAGACTTCAAGGGATGGATTTCAACAGAGAACCAAAGTTACTGTGGTTTCGCCCTGATGTTTTTCTCAATCCTGATCTCCCACTATATTTTGTTGTGAGCCACGCACTCCAAACAAAAATTTTGAATCACTATCTTTTGAATATATTCTTCTTCTTTATCATTTCCACGCCTCTTTTAACTCTATTTTCTCTATCTGCAATCCCCTAGCCAGAACAAATTTATTTTTGTTGAAGCCGTTCTTGACTCTTTTAGGCCAGTGATTTCTTTCCATCATTTCTTATGCGTGCTTTTTTCTGTAGCTTTCAAATTATGATTATAGTCTTCCCTCTGACATTGCTTATAGATTTACCATTTTTAATTTTAATATTTATGTTTTTCTTCCCAAAATAGACTATAGGTATCGTGGATACAGAAAGTACACAGAATTTGGTTTTACCACTAACATCTCCCAAGTCCCAACATCGCTCTTAGTATGATTCCTTGTACTTGTTGGGCATTAAGTCAAGTCAGTGCAAAGTTCACGCATACATGTACAAACAGGACAGACAGCACATACCAGACCTGCTGAGGCAGTATAGAAGCTAATAGAGTAAGATCTGTAGCAAGAAGGTACACACTGACTCCCAGGGACCCATTCGTTCTAGGATGGCACAGAAACCTGTCAGGACATTGGATTCTAATAAACGCACCCCAAATCCTGGGCTGTGGAGAGTTTAAACTGCATGAGTAGAGAAGTGTTGGTCCCCCCTCTCCTAGTGGCATCAGGCACTAGGATACAATAACAATGTAATGTGGCAAGAATTTAACTCCAGCCCTAGTGTGCTAGATTAGGGTTTGAGTGCAATGGGTGCAGCGGGCTCTTCCCTGACACGATCAGAGACTGGGTTACACCAGTCCTCTTTTGTCAGCTCAGTGTTCATCTGTGCAGGTAAGATATGGTTGTGAGCTGGGATCCAGCCTTGCTATGGAGTATGACTCTGTAGGTACTAGATTTTAGTCAATTTGTAGGGTATTTAAAGGAGAGCAACTCCTTTTCTCAGAGACTGGTCTGCAAAATATCAGTCTTGTATAGAACACAACTTCTCTTATGTTTGTTATATTAATCACATAAAATTGCTGATACCATACAATTTTGACAAAATTCAGTGTTATGAGATTTAATTTAATAGATTGATAGATAGCTAGATACATACTACACATTTACATGCATAGAGACAAATATCCACAAAGTTAGCTAATATCATAGGAAAATAACAGAAAAATGAGTTATTAACCCATTTCAAACTTAGAGAAATAGTCTCTAGGATTCTTGAGACATATCAAATATGTTTTCAGAATATTTATCTACTTATATTCACTTTAATTTTAACATAATATCTTTTAAGACTTTTTTTTTTTTTTTTTTTTTTTCAGTATCTAAGCTTCCTGAAATGTCCTCATTTTCATCCTCAAGGACAGGGTCATCATATTCTGGGAAATGTGGAGATTGTATACAAACACCTGTTTTGTTTGTATGCCTCAAAACCCAATAATAATCCTTTAATAAAATTCTGGTATTTGCTCTTTGTGTCTGATCATTTCCCAACAAAGCTACATTAAAAACCACAGCTTAGAGCTGTGAGCTAAAATACCTTTGAGAATGCCACACCGGGCGGGGTCTGTCTGCAAAGCCTTCCCTTTGCCCATCCACTTTTTGTGAATTTTGTTTTTGTTTTTGGATAAAAAGGCATAAACACGAAATTTAAAATGGCAACACTGAGTGACATCTACACTAATTTTGAGTAGCTTTTCCTAATTAGGTTTGATTTCTAATAGTGTTGACTAGGAATTCCTTTGAAGTCTTTAAACTTTGGAGGTTGAATGTTGACATCCAAGGCTAGAGTTGAGGAAACCTGCTAATGGCACCTTTATTGATTGAATTAGTAAACTTTGTGTTTGGATTTTGTGGCTTGGTGGCATGAGGACCACACTATATAATTCATTAGATATTCATTGGCCCAAAGTGTTTTCTCATAACCAAATCAGTAAGGTTAGACATAAAACATACAAAACACTATGTAAAACAATTCTAGTTAGCCTTGAGATATATTTGAATCAGTCATTTTTGTGCCTATGTAAATAATTTTATATATCTACAGGACATGTTGCTTCACATACTTTTCAATTACTATTTCTCAGATCCTTGGGAGTTCTCAGATGCTTGACTTTTATTTAAAAGCATGTCTCTTCAGAGCCGTACCAAAATTATGGGTAGTATGACAATTTGGTTGCTACCAAGTTTTCTTGTACAATTAATGTATAATAAATTTACTTGTATACAAATCTATTATTTTCTCAGAAAAAAATTACATTCCTGTAAGTTGAATTACCAGGTCAAATGATATGAGCATAAATTTAATTTATGTACAAAATGTACTTAGCCACAACGAAACTTCCAAAAAATAGAGATCTTTAAAGCCACATTCTGTAACCACAATGAAATAAAATTAGATATTAACAATAACAGCAACAACTAAAATTGTTACTCATTTTAAAATGTAAAATAAAGAGAATCTTGTAAAAAATTTAGAAATGACACAAATGAGAACACTGTCTATAATGCTTATGAAGAATGCTTTTAATCATTTTATTATTGAGAAAATGATTTTATTACCTGGCAGTATTTAAAGTACATAAGCAGTTTAATTTAAGAGCTAGAAAAATAAAATTTTAAGTAAGCTAAAAGAGGAAGGCGTTGATAAAACTTGTACTTAAAATTAATAAATTAGAGTTAAAAATAGAACTGAGGTTTAAAGCTAAACGCTGGTGCTTTGAGAATAAAGTAGAAATGCTCATGATAACAAGAACTACAAATAGTGAGAAAGAAATTTAACCATACTGATGGAAGAGATCAATATCCTTCTGAGAGTGTGTTTATGACTAGCTGGTCATGAACCTGTAAGTCCAGAACAAATACGTGTTTTCTCCACAAATGGTTAAAATGGAGTCAATGAAGTCAGATATTTCAAATGCATCAATAACCGTAGAAAAAGTTGAGACTTTTTTGGGGTATACATTACAGAATTGTGGGGTCCAAATGGCTTCACTGGCAAGTACAAACCAACCTTCAGTTAACAGATTATTACTGTGCTATACTACTATGCTTTGGGAAGCATGTCACTTCATTTTAAGAAACAACCATAAGCCTAGCTCCAAATGTGATAAATAAATAAACATATTTGTTTTTAAATGTAAATATAAAAATTTTAGGCCAGGCATGGTGGCTCATGCCTGTAATCCCAGCACCTTGGGAGACTGAGACTGGTGGATCGCCTGAGGTCAGGAGTTCGAGACCAGCCTGGTCAACATGGTGAAACCCTGTCTCTACTAGAAATACAAAATTTAGCTGGGCTAGTGTGTGTGTGTATATATATATATATAGCTAGTATATATATATGTGACTAGTATATATGTATCTATATATATGGCTAGTATATATCTATCTATATATATTTTAAAACAACATAACAACATTTGTAAATAAAATCTAGAACATTATTTAAAGAATAACATCAAAAGAAAAAGTAGAGTTCGTTCCAGGAAGACAAGATTGGTTCAATTTTAGGTAATTAATCAAAATTTACTATATTAACAATGTGAAAAGGAAACTGGTTAATCCGTCATTACATGTTACAAGTTTTGATTAGCAATATTAACCATTATTGACTTTTTTAATTTAAGGAAATTATGAATAAAGGGGCACTTACTAAGCACATATTTATAAGAAACCAGCTAATTCTAAAAATTACATTCAACAGAAAAATATTCAAGTACATCCACAAGGTAAGGATCAACGCTGTGATTGTTTAATGTTTTAAAAATCTAGTCTGCGGCTGGGCACAGTGGTTCACACCCACTGTGAACCACTATGAACGCACTGTAGTCTGAGCACTTTGGGAGGCTGAGGTGGGAGAATTTCTTTAGTACAGGAGTTTGAGACTAGCCTGCAACAACATAGTGACACTCTGTCTCTACAAAAAAAAAAAAGTTCTAATTAGCTGGGCGTGGTGGTTGTAGTCCTAGTTACTCAGAAGGCTGAGGTGGGATTGCTTGAGCCCAGAAGTTCCACGGTGCAGTGAGCTTTGATTGCTCCACTGTGTTCCACCCTGGGCAATAGAGAGAGACCATGTTTCAGGGGAAAAAGAAATATAGTCTACTTAATAAAAGAAAGTCATACTCGAATAATACAAAACATAATTATTTACAGTCAGTATGGCTAAATACAAAAAAAGACTCAATTTTAAACTCTTAGAACTAATGGGTAAACAACAAATTTCTGTGAAATGAGAAGATGTGAATAAGAATATGTTGCATATAAACAACAATTATTCAAAAAATAAAAGTTTATGAAACTCCAGTCATACTCATAATTCAAAATATTGTAACATGTCCAGTAGTAAATATAACAAATAAGATACAGCATGCCTCTGGAAGAGATAACTCAATATTGTTAAATCTATCAAAATTTTCATGATATATACTTATGTGGTATATATATGTGTGTTTACATATGTAAATGATAAGCAGTGTATTAATGTACTGTATGGAAGAAGAATGGATACTATGTATTTAAAATCATCTGGAAAAGTAAGTGGTAATTAAAAAGTATTTCCTATTTAGAAAAAGAAAAAAACAAGAAGAAAAAAAGAGTGAATTTCAGTAAGTTTATCATCCCATCAGAAAGTGAAATTATTATAAATTACTTTTTGTTAAATAGCAATGTACCAGTGATAACACAAAGAAAAATAATCAGTGAAATAGAATTAAAAGTGCAGAAATAGAAACAAGAATATATATATGAATCAAATACTTACTAAATTTAAGTTTTATGTTAAATGAAAAGTGAGGTATCATTGCTACATGATATAAGACAATTGCTTATTTGGGGGGAAATTAATTTAGATATTGACTACTAAGTAGACACATACCAAAATACATTAAATTAAATACAAATACATTAAATTAAAATTATGACACTACAAAAACAATGGACAATAGTCTTGAGGTATTCTTCCTACTCAAATAATTTAAGGGCATGAAACCTTATGTAGAAAGAATAAACAGGATATTATGATAGATGGTCCACCGAGGAAATGGGACAATTCTAGAAGAAATCCATCTGCAAGGAATGGGTGTTTCATCCTGATCTGAAAGATGAGAAGAAGCAAGTTCACCCAAAGAGAACCACGAAGCACTTGGGCACAAGGAACTATGGAGAAGACCGTGAGTCAAGAACTAGCAGAGGATATTCAAGGAGCAGAAAGGAGGCCGGTGTGTGACTGAATGCTAGCTCATTCTTGGAAAGTTATAGGAGAAAAGCTGGAGGATCCTGGCAAGGGGCTGCTCCTCAGCAAAGGGCTTTGAGTGTCCTGAGGGATAACTTTTAGGTTTTTATTCTAGGTGCTGTGATCTCTTATGAAAGGTTTTAAGTAGAAGAGTAATTTGGTATTACTTTAGATGAAAACAGTCGCTGTAACTCTTATGGGGAATGTGAGGGACCCAAAGTGTAAAAAGCCAAGTCAGAGGCTATTGATAGTTCACTGAGAATTGAGGAGGGTTCTACCGAGGTAGCAGCATGGGAAGTGAGAGAGGAGGATGGTTTCAAGCACATTTCAAATGTAGAGAAGATAGTACTTGGTTGTGAATCTGATGTGGCGAGGAATGTAAACAAAGAACTAAGAATCTTCTCTTAAATTTTAATAAAATGTGATCTAGAGAGACCACTATTTTTAATCCCATCTCTTTGGATAGACCAGTTTTATGTTTGTTTTTTTAAGACACCTCTCCTCCAGATTTGTAGCAGGTGCACCAAGACATAATTTTTTTTCAAAAATAGCGCATTGATATACTTTTATTTTTTTGCCGGAAAACATTAGATGCATGAAGCTACAGTAATTTTTTTTTTTTTTTTTTTTTTTTTTTTGAGACGGAGTCTCGCTCTGTCACCCGGGCTGGAGTGCAGTGGCCGGATCTCAGCTCACTGCAAACTCCGCCTCCGGGGTTTACGCCATTCTCCTGCCTCAGCCTCCCGAATAGCTGGGACTACAGGCGCCCGCTACCTCGCCCGGCTAGTTTTTTGTATTTTTTAGTAGAGACGGGGTTTCACCGTGTTAGCCAGGATGGTCTCGATCTCCTGACCTCGTGATCCGCCCGTCTCGGCCTCCCAAAGTGCTGGGATTACAGGCTTGAGCCACCGCGCCCGGCCGAAGCTACAGTAATTAAACCTTTCATTAAAGATGGTTAGGCATCCTGCTAATTTCTCACTGTTTTTTAGGGGAGCTCATCATATTCATGGTTGCAATAGCCTTAAAGTGCCTAACTCTTGTCTTGCCATTTCTGGTGTAAAGGCCTTTCTTGATTCTATAAATCCAGATAAGGTTACAATACTGCCCTTTCTGAGCCCTATGACTTTTTATACCAAGCATTCAATAAATGCCAATGTTTCAGATTTGTGGGGCCAGATGAGGGGGCCTAAAGTTGCCTATACTGGCTACAGAATGAATATTTCCGGTATCCCATTCTGTCTGGAACTAATAGTTGTGCAGTGGATCAAAGATTCTCACTGAGAAAGTGCAGTTTTCTAACCTCTTTTAGTTATATAAAATTCAATTTTACTCTGGCGTCATCTCAAAGTCTATAATACAAACAGAGGTAGGCTCAGGTTATTTGTGGTTTCCAGAGCTCTGAAATGCCTCATTTTCGGTCCTCGCATTTCTGGTATTCAGCATTTGGCATGCCTCACTTGGAAGAGAGGTCGAACTATCTGGGATTTTCGGAGTTCACATTAGACCCATTCTGTTTACACAGGCTTGTCCATGTCCTCACAGGGCTCCTTAAGCTAACTTGTAACACTGAAGATTTAACGAAGTGAGCCTATGTGAGCTTCTTTCCCTGATTTGATTCAAGATCAAGAATTAGAATGACTATCACAGAAGTAGTGGTGGCTGTTATTGGTCAGGGAGCTTTGCTCCATTTTTTTGATAATTCCTAATGATTAAATATGCTTTGTCACATAGTAAGCCTAAAGTTAATATAAAGTTTAGGCTATACAATGATTCCTATAAATTAATTAGAAATGTAGGAAAATGTTTTTGTTGTTGTTATTGTTTTGTTTTTTGTTTCTTGGTAGAGACTGGGTCTACCAAGAAAGGTGTTGGCCAGGCTGAACTCAAACACCTGGCCTCAAGCAATTCTCTCACCTCAGCCTCCCAGAGTGCTGGGATTAAAGGTGTGAGTCACCATGCCATGCCAGAAAATTGTTAACATGTTGTAAATGTAGCAAATAAATAAATATATGAATAAATAAATAGATAAATATCTGGTTGACCAACATTTATCTTCTGTATTAAGTTTTATGAGTACTGTGCTTCTAAGCATTTTAAAGAGATCTCAGGTAATTTAAGATATACCACAAGAAGGTGTATTTCTTATAATACATATTAAACCCATTTCATTTAAAGCCACGTTCAATTGCTGAAGTAATGAAGTAGTAATACATAAAGATAAATCTATACAAAGCTTTGTTCATTTGATTTAATAGACGGTAAAGAGCAAGTAAATAAGGGGAAAATTCACTCAAAGAACAATTTAAGTTTGTTTCATTTTATTTTCTTTTAATTGACTGAGCTGATTGATTTAACTCTGGACTTTATAGCCCTGTCAAGTATCAGAATCACAAAATACATGCCACACACTTTCCCTTAAGTTTATTAGCCAGGATAATTGTAAATCTCTTATGTTCACACATGTTGATATAACAATGAAATTAGCCCTTCAATTGCTACTTTCTTTGTGGCAGTTTGCATAGCATTACCAGTAAAGTGACTTGACTTGTGGAGCCATCTCTTTGGCAGTCAACTCAATGTAATTAGATTTTTCTCCTAGGAAAATTGTCAGTCTTTATTACTAAGTAATTAGTCCACAATGGAATATTAAATATTTTTAAAAATCATCCACATGATTTCTTATTTAGGATGTTAGTTAAAAACCTTAATATTTAGAAACAAAATTTATAAAAAGCACACAGTTCTAATTTAAATTCTGTTACCAGGTTTTAGTTTTTAGCCAAGAGTACATTTTGCATTTATTACCGAAGAAAATATGTTTTGTTCTTTTATTGCAATATATACCTCCTGTGAGAGCCATTTATAAAATCTAATAAACTCCTGTGTAGTGCTTGTAAATTAGCATAAAGTTGACATTACTCCAAAAGATTGATATGATTTTGCATAACTTAAGGAATATTGAGATCAATTCTTGAGCATTATTTTGTGTATACCTTGTTGAATATTTTCTGTAGACATGTGGAATTCAAATTACTAGTCAATTTAAAATAATTCACCTTTCTAGAAGGTAGAAATATACATTGTCTATTTACCACTAAACATTTATGTAGCACACTACTTCAAAAGGAAAATCATCTTAATACTTTCTTTGTCTCTTAATGATTATTGAAATAATGTTTGTGTTTTATCAATCATTGTATAAGAGGCTGATTTTTATTATTAGCCTAAGAGATGTATTAGCTTAAAATATACAGTAATATTTTTAACGCTGCCAGATTATCACAAATGAAAATTATGAGTATTTTCATAAAGCATGATTAAATTAATTTAAGCATAACAAGCCTCTAGGGAATGCACACCACTCTGCCAGGTCACAGGAAACCTCGTGTTGATGCCTTTTGATTAGTTTCGACTTGTAGCTGGGGTTTTTCCAGGAAGGTGGAAGTTTTCTTAAACTACATTTATAAACAGACAGACGGCACTTCTTACCCACAGTCAAAGAAAAAAATGAATTTTTCCAGAAATAAGGAAATGATTTGGTCCAATTAAGTCATGTTAGTAACTTTATTACTGGTGCCCACCACTTTCAGTCATACAGTGGCCCATTTCCTCTTTTCTCTTGCCTTTCTTCTCTATCAGAATCTTCAACTCAGAGCAAAAGTGTAAAACCTCCACGCAGCCTTCTAAGGACAGAGACAGAGAAGCTGAATCTATGCCCAAAGAAAGAAGGCACAGTTAGAACAGGGAGACGCACAAGTCCAGCAACCAGTTCTATGTAGGCATGAGGGGCACAGGAGGGTAAGGCTGCAATGAAAGGCAGCAGTCCCACCAAGCGTGACTCAGATAAGCTTTGTTTGATTGCTAGCCAATGGTGTGTTTTTGGACAGACCTGAGGTCAAGGAACTCCTTGGAACCCAACACAACCAACGTTGTAAGACTTTGACTGAAATGGCCTAATGAATTCTGGTCCTGATACCATGCATTAGGCACTTGCAATGGCTAGTATGTGGTCAGCAGCCAGCCCATTGCAGCAGCCCTCACAAATGCTTCAGTGGTTTGTACAGGGCTGAGCTTTCATGCTTGGTTAATGACATGCAAAGAGGGAGTGAACATTAGTACGACTTGGGAAACAGAAACTTATCCCAGAGTGTGTCTATCAGTGCCAGTAACATTCAGACTTTCATTCATGATGGAGAGACAGTAAGAAGTTTGCACAAGACAGGAGTGGGGCATCATTACTACCCACCTGTAACACCACTGGCAATTGGGTGTCTGCCCGCCGTGACCTTCTTCATCATAAATCCATGAGTAAAATGATGTCACAAAACCACCAAAATCACTTCAGTGTATCAGAAACTATGCACAGCCCTGGTCTCCAGCTTCTATAAATCTACCACATATTATCTAATCCCAGAAATATAAACATAGGTATCAAGAGTCCTGGAAAACCCAACTATAAAATATCAGTGATTTACAAGAAATGTAATTAGGGTTCTTAGAGTCTCAGAAATGGTTTTTTTTTAATTTTATTTTCTTCACTGCATTTCATGATCTCTGTCGCCTCTGAGGTACTTAGAGAATAATTTTTTCTTTGATAAAGTTAAAAGTACATGGACTCATCCTCACCATGTCTGGGAGGCAGGACACATTGTATTTACAAAGGAGACGTCTGGAATTAGGTTGCAGTGTTGAAGTCCCTGCTCTCCTGGTAGCTAGCTGTTTGACTTTAGTAACTTTATTAATCAGCATCTCAATTAACTCAACATTTAAATGGATATCATATTGTGATGATGAAATGATCTAATATTCTCAAATCTTAGAAAAGCACCTGACATTTAGTAGGAACTAAACAAACAATAAGCAAACAGGTTTTAGACTGCCAATCTTACCCTCCTCCTGGGTTAAGAAAGAACGGCAGTGGCTTACATAGCTCTTGTCTGGGTGAGCAGAAGATGTCCTGTAGGATAAATGAGCATCTGACATCCTTACTTTCAATTACATGATGCTGGACAGATGTCTGCTACAGAATCTTAGGAACACTCTGGAAGTGTCAGTTGTGTAAAATTCTTGTGTTACCCATGGCAGTCGAGTACTAAGGTCATCACAAGGCTTTTTCTTTAACTATTTCAGTCATTTGTGTGCATGCATTTGGGATGCAGGGAGACACCATCCCCCACCAAAGGAACAAACAAAACACACACAGACACACACACACGCACACACACACACCAATTCCTGGAAACTAAGTGATTAGTTTAGAATTTTGCATGATCATTTTATGCTAGTTAATATATTCATCAATTAAACTAAACATGAAGAGGCAGAGAAGTAATAAATAAGGTGTTTGAACCAAAGATGGAAGATAGATGATGTAGTCTGATAACGGGAGATTCACTCATGGTGTTATTTAGGAACGATGGAGGAAGAACAGCGGAAAACTGACAATGAAGAGCACAAAGAATGTCTTTGCTACTTCCAGACCCAGTGGTAGAAAAGCGGCTTCAGAAAAGTGAAATTAAACAGCTTCTACGAAATATTAGTTGGAGAAACTGTGTCTTCAAAGAAAGCACACATTTTAATGAAAACGAGAAAACAAAGGAAATATTCAAATAAACAGGCTTATACAATGTACAGCCTTTTATGACTGGCTTCTTTCACTTAGCACAATGTTTCTATGGTTTGTGTACATTAGAGTGTGTCTCCATACTTTTGGTTATCTGCTCATCAGTTGATGGATTTTGGGCTGTTTCCCACTTGTTGGCTATTAAGAAAAATGGCACCATGAACATTTGTATAAAAGCTTTTGTGGAGCATATGTTTTCTTTTCTTTTTTTTTTTCCCCCTTGGGTATGTACGGAAAAGTGAAAATTCTGGGTCATATGGTGACTCTATGTTCCTTGTTTTCAACAACTTTTCAACTGTCTTCCAAAGTGACTGTACCATTTTATATTGCAACCAACAATGTGTGGAGGATTCAACTTTATAAAATCTTCACCAACATTTGTTATTGTCTATCTTTTAGGGTCTTGTAGGGTTTTCTTTTCTTTTTTTTTTTTTTGAGACGGAGTCTTGCTCTGTCGCCCAGGCTGGAGTGCGGTGGTGCGATCTCAGCTCACTGCAAGCTCCGCCTCCCGGATTCCCGCCATTCTCCTGCCTCAGCCTCCCGAGTAGCTGGGACTGCAGGCGCCGCCACCACGCCCGGCTAGTTTTTTTGTATTGTTAGTAGAGACGGGGTTTCACCGACCTAGCCAGGATGGTCTTGATCTCCTGACCTCGTGATCCACCCACCTCCGCCTCCCATAATGCTGGGATTACAGGCGTGAGCCACCACGTCCCGCCTTGTAGGGTTTTCAGATCTGCCGTGGTTTCAGTTAGAACTTGTTGCCACCTAATGGTATATGTAGGCTGTAGCTTAGACATGGATAGGAAAGATGATGGATGCTGACTTGCAGGAGAGTAGCGGTCATCTCGAGAATCTTGAGTTGAGTTCAGATGACCACCATTTGCCTGACTGAAGAGTTGGGCTGGGAGAACAAAGAGGACCTGGGAAGGCTGCCTCTTCCCTTTCTGAGAAGGAGCTGCTTATGATTGCCCAGGACACCTAACTCTTCTTCGTACTCTCTCTCTTCACCCTTCCACTCAAGGTAGAGATATTAGCCAAGTCCAGCTTGAAAACTGTGGCGAGGCAGAGGACAGGAGCCAAGAGCTAATCATGTATGATCTAAATTGATGTTCTTTTTACTCGTCTGTTTTTGTTTTCCTTCCCTAGAATGTGACCTCTAAGTGAAACGATTTTGTGTATTTGGTTTATTGCTTTACTCTTGCTCCCAGAACAAGGAACTTGAGATCCTACTGGAAGCACTCAATAAAATACTTATTGAATGAATGAATGGTTGATATATTCTAAAACAACAATTTCAGAAGAAAGGCATCATAACGGGCAAATTTCTAAGGATTAGGAAGTGATATCTGAGGATTTTAATTCTAAGCTGAAAAATTCACTTTTACACATGCAATAAGTCAATGAATCAAAAACAATTAGCAAGTCTCAGGGGAAACAAATAAAATAAAAATATGAACTAGACAATTTCAATAGAATTAACAAAGTGGTAAATATTAAAAATAATTTAGAAGTACAGAATCTATGAAAAAACTGGGAATACATTTTGGATTATTTTTAGATATAAATAAAAGTAAATAATTGTAGAAATCATGGCCACACAGCACAATGTAAAGGCTGTAATCTGTCAAAAGGCAAAATCACAAACATTATATTCAAGGAATTGAGAAGGAAAATTAGTGGGACAGTTTTGCTATCTTTCATAGCTCCCTCTCTCTTTATATATCTCTACATGTTTTACATAATTCTAACTACATTTTAAATATTAAAAGTGTCAAATAAATACAAATATTAACATATAATTATATCAATTATATATAATTATATTACTGTATAATATATTTATATATATTTACCAGTATTATTAATGTCTTAAATATTATACGCTAAAACTTAACATTTTAATAGTATTAATATTTATATATCAATTATATATAAATATAAAATTAGATATAAATATAAAATTATCAATATAAAAATATATATTTATATATATTACTTTTTTATTTTTTACATAATTCTCACATTTTTAGCATAAAATTTAATATACATAAACATATATGATATTAATATATACTTGTAAAGAATATTTTTATATTATGTATAAGAATTATAATATTCTATATATTCATGTTTAGAATATAAGTATATCATATATTAATATATGATAGAATATATGTAATTAATATAATATTACTTATATTAATTGTTAATATTATAGGTAATATTAATACACATAAAATTTTATATAAATAATTATATTAATTATGAATACTAGATATAATATTAATAATCAAAAATATTTTAAAATCAAACCTTTATGACCAATACTTCGTAAGGATATTTTTGTGATTTTTTTTCAAACTTAGAGAAAGCTCGTAAGATTTAATAACTCTTAGGATGATGAAGCAAATGGATGAAATCCAGCAACTCTTATTATCTACAGACTGTTTTTCAATTAGCTTTATAAAATGTTTAATTTGAATTAAAATGCTTTTAATTAAGATGGCATATGTTGCTTCTGTTATTGACTGTGTCTATCTAACTGGTTTGTTCATCAGTTAGTTCAACATTTCATTTATTGATCTTTCAATGCATCCCTCTTTTATTTTATTTTTTTTTTGAGGCGGAGTCTCGCTCTGTCACCCAGGCTGGAGTGCAGTGGCCGGATCTCAGCTCACTGCAAGCTCCGCCTCCCGGGTTTACGCCATTCTCCTGCCTCAGCCTCCCGAGTAGCTGGGACTACAGGCGCCAGCCACCTCGCCCGGCTAGCTTTTTGTATTTTTTAGTAGAGACGGGGTTTCACCGTGTTAGCCAGGATGATCTCGAACTCCTGACCTCGTGATCCGCCCGTCTCGGCCTCCCAAAGTGCTGGGATTACAGGCTTGAGCCACCGCACCCGGCCTGCATCCCTCTTTTTATCTTTACATAAGCATAAAATCATATCTGGGAAGATGTACAATGTTCCTTTTTCAACTTTTTACTTTTTCGTGTTTTTGGAAATTTTTGTAATGACTATGAATCATTTGACTAGCAAGTGTTAAAGACATTTTATCTTGAAAAATAAAAAGGAAAAGGTAGGTAAATAAAAAATACAATATTGGAATAGGAATATCAGCCAAATATGTAAATGCTTTTACCATATAGATTCTTTAGCACAAGCAACTTATAGTCAATTTTATTGCTAAACACGTTTTCATAAATATTGCATTGATTATTCACCCCAGTTAGCTTGGGCATTATGCCTATTCTACACACACTGACTAATGCTATGACAATATTTTATTATCAGACTTTCAGAATCTAACTGTTTCATGTTTGGCTGGTCTAGCTATGAATCATGTACTTATTTTTTATAATTATGTTGAATGTTCTAATAGTTTTTCTTAAGTCTTGAAATATGTTTACTTATATTTTTACTGGTAAAGAAAGAACGAAAGAGAAAATTTAAGGTGGTCGCGTTGAGACCTGAGTGGATACTATTATTTTGCTTCAAGTCTATGCACTGACACACCATTGATAACCACCCGTATCAAAGCTAGCTCTAGGAGACATTTGGCTGGAACTTTTCCTTTAATTCTAGCTTCATTCCCCATCCCCCACTCCATACCTTGGTCAAGAACTGACCTATGAACATATGCTCTGACTTACATCCAGTTGTGCTTCATTCTTTGTGTAAATTCAACTTCTCTTTGACTTTCAAATGGAAAGATAAGTATTTTCCACTCTCGTCTGGTTCCAAGCCATTTTCTATGTGGTGCTAAGCTCTTCTTAAAACCACCATGCAAGCCCTTACACTGTATGATAGGTAAGTACAATAGCCTCTGTGATTCCCGGTTCACAGGACTTTTCTAGGCTGCATGGTCATTTTTTATTCTTTATTTTATCAGTGCCTTATAGATTCTGATCATCTTCACTCAGCCCTAGCCTCTCACTATTTTGATTTGGTAACCTAGATAGAGTTTATTTGCACTGTTTTTATCCTGGCATAAATTCCTGAACAAACACACATGCACTCTTTTCAAGAAAAAGACTCTTAATTACTAGAAACATTCAGATCAGCTTCAGACAAGAGAAGACATTTCAATGGACATTTTAATAAAGGTCCCGATTTTAATCAGGATGTTTTAATGTCCTTTAATCAAAGACATTTTAAGCAAGGTCCTTTTTTTTTTTTTTTTTTGAGAATGGTAATGGAAGGTAAAACAGAGCTTTACCAATACAATCCTGAACATAAAACACAGTCAAAGCAATGGTTACCAAGGGGTAGAGTTGGTCCAGTCAAAACAAAGGAGGCCAGTCAAGAGCAAAGTTTACAGCAACAGTGTTTTGAGATACTCAAGGCATTTTTCTTGAAGACTTTCTGGAGGGTCAAATAGTGATAACATCTGATTATTATAAGAGTGTTTGGAGAAAATTGGCCAACACTTTAGCAGGAAAATCCCTGAGAAGGCTTCACAAGAGATTCTTTTTCCACCACGACAATGCTTGTGCTTATTTGTGCTCATCCAACAAGGATAATTTTTAAGAGTTTTGATTGGAAATCATAAGGCACACACCTTACCATCCTCAATTGGCTTTTCCTGACTTCTTTTTGTTTTTTAATCTTAAAAAAAAATTATGGCATTATTTTTCTCCAGCAAATAATGTAAACTAGACTGCATTGACATGGTTAAAGTCCCAGGACCCTCAGTTCTTTAAAGGTGGACTAAATGGATGGTATCATTGTTTAAAAAAGTGTGCTTGTGCTTGATAGAGAATGTGTTGAAATACTAAATTTATAATTTTTATTTTTATCTTTTAATTTTATTTTTCCACAAACTTTCTGAAGTCGCCTTGTATTTTGTAGAATGTCCCTAGATTTGGGTTTTGTCTAACTTTTTAAATGATTATACTGAGGTGAGATCGTGGATTTGGGGAAGAGTGTCATACATTTCTGTGTGCTCATCTCATCATATTGGGTGCATGTAATATATCAACGTGAGTCATTACTAGAGGGTGTTTAAACTTGTTCACTTCATTAAGCTGATGATTGCCATGTTTCTCCACCATAAAATTACTATTTTTCTCTTTCCTTACTTAGAAGCTTATCCATAAGTCCAACTTATACTCAGGGAACTGGCAAGTTCAGTAAGCTTCACCTCCTACAGAGAAGAATATTAAAGTCTGCATGAACGTGTATAAAAATTATTAAATTATTAATATAATTGTGGAAGGAGATGATTGAGGCCATTTAAATGCTCAATTTCTCTTTGAGGTTTTAGCCACTAATGCTGGTATACATCAATGGACCTTGCCAGCCTCAATCTTCACTTTAGAGGAAATTTGTATTTTAAATAGGAATTACTGTCACCTTAATGTTGAGGGTAATGACACAACCACCGTATCAGGAAGATCTTCACGGAGATAGTTTTTAGAAAAGAGGTCATGCTAATTAGAATGTTACATTGTTATTTCAGGTAAATGCTAGTTATAATTTCTATACAAGGAACTATGACCACACCAGTAGGTGTCTTGAGTTCACAGCATAATCAAAGAAATTGGTCATTAAGAGTGAGCAAACAAAAATATCTATCGTGCATTTTTGTTTATTTTTTGTTTGGGATGGAGTGGTGGTGCAAATGTTTTTATGTCTGTGACTACTACTGTTACTGCTACACATAAACCCTCATATGCATCCATAGATAATGAAGTCTTATAAAAGGAGCCATTTGCTGAATTAATAGATGACATCTCACATTTCATATTTATATACATTAAATATTAATTATTTTGAAAGTACTTTAAAATAATAGTTTGGCATTATTAAAAAGAACATCTACAATTTAAAAAAATTCCAGAAAAAATAAAGCTGACTTTTTTCATTGTCAAGAAGTCTAAAGTGACTCAGTTTCATAGTAAAGTGACATTGTGCTGTTTTTGTCAACATTATTTATTTCTAATTATTGTTATCAAATGATACTGATAACAGAGACATACATTCTCCCTATTCAAAGACATTTTTCAGGTCCCTGATGAAATGTTTACTAGGTATCATAATCGAAATGAACATCTAGTAATTGAATATTCTGAACAGAGAAAGCTGTTACACTTCTAAGTGTAATTGGCAGATGAGTCACTTAGTGGATTCATTAGCACTGAAGGAAACTTAAGAACTTGAGACATTTATAAATATATAATTTTGAGGATTATTTACTTTGTTGTAAAAATTTGGTTCATAAGATAGTATCAAAATACTAGAAAAATAAATAATTTGGGGAGAGATGAATTTTGACTTTTCTCTAAAATCACTTTTCCTTTATTCATTGTAAATAACTCAAGGTGAACTTTACACCAAGGACATAGTACTGATCAGAAAGTTCGTTCATAAAGTGCTATGGGAGTGATGGGTAGTTGACTTTCATTCTTCTTTTCCCGCCCTAGCAGAATCAGTCATGCAGCTGTCATTTTAGCATATAATCACTCTCCTTGAAATCAATATTAACTGACAGTATTAATGAGGTGAATTATGGATAGATATGCACAGGGCTACAAGGCTGTCACTTTTCATTGCAATTTCCAATTCCAGCACTATATTAGTGATGTTTTTAAGCTATTGATGTAGCCATAGATCACTCTTGTTTTGTCAGAATCACTACATATTATTTTGATTTTGAGTACTAGTAGATATTCAGTATTATTGAGAACAAATAACATATATAAAAGCCATACTGGATTGGGACCATAGTGGAAGATTCCAAAATGTTACCATTACTTAAAAGGGTGAATAGTTCTTGGGAGTTTTTTGTGTAATATCTACAGTTAACTGTGGCATGAAGTACATGGAGAATTATAATCCTGCAGAAAACATTTCATCAGTGCCTACCACATCCTAGGCACCCTACTTATGTCAACTCAACTAGACCTCCACCAACCTTAAAAGCTTAGCATTTCTGGAAGGTTTAACATACACAGAAACTTTTTCCGTATCATACAACTTGAGTGTACTGGAATTGGATTTGAAGTCTTGTTGGCTTCCAAAACACTTTAATACAGATACTTTTCACCATGCATCCTAGCTCTCTGATTAAATTCCTATATCATCCACTAATGTTCTATTGGTAATTATAATCATCATCATAGCTATTATTTGAATATATCCTCTATTTCAGTTTCCTGGAGAAGATGCTTTGCATTTGCTATCTATTTTAACAATTATACAAGACTGTACATATGCTAGCTATTTTAATCTTCTGCGCAATTTCAGAAGGAAACTTTCACTTAAAAAGTAAATTTGGGTTTCAGGCAGTGCCATTTTTTTACTTTGTGACAACCCGGCTTTAATAATCATATAAAATAAATACACCTTTCTTCATTCTATGGAAAGGCTAACCAAAACTCAGAAAGATTAAGTAGTTGTTTCAGGTTCACACACCTAGTAAATGATAAACCTGAACTTTGAGTTTCATGTTTTTAACTTGAACACATTTGGAGATAATTAATTTTTTTGTCTTATTTCATTTTCTGCTGTAGAAAAAAATCTCACAAATTAAAAAATATCTCACTTGAAATGAGAAAAACATTATCATATAATTATGGATGTCAGAAATCTAAAATAGGACTGCAGGCTGTATTACTTCTGGAGTTTTTAGGGAATAATCCTTTTCCTTGCCTTTTTCAGCTTCTAGAAGCTTCCTGCTTACATTGTCTCATGGTCCCACCTTATGTGACCTCTGCTTCTGTTGTCATCTCTTTCTCTTTGACTCTGGCCCTCCTTGTGCCCTCTTTCATTTATAAAAATCCTTGTGATTACATTGAACCAATCCAGATAATCCAGTTTAATTCCCCTATTGCAAAGACAACTGAGGAAACAGTTATTACCTAATGACACAGTTTGGCTGTGTCCCAACCCAAATCTCATGTTGGATTGTAGTTTCCTTAATCCCCATTTGTCCTAGGAAGAACCTGGTGGAAAATGATTGAATCATGAGGGCAGTTACTCCCACGCTGCTGTTCTCGTGATAGTGAGTGAGTTCTCAAAAGATCTGATGGTTTCATAAGGGGCTTTTCCCCCTTTGGCTCAGCACTTATCCTTGCTGCCACCATGTGAAAAAGGATGTGTTGGCTTCTCCTTTCACCATGATTGTAAATTTCCTGAGGCCTCCACAGCCATGCTGAACTGTGAGTTAATCAAACATCTTTCCTTTATAAATTACTCAGTCTCAGGTGTGAGAACACACTAATATACCTAAGTAACTAGGTGCCATTAGTTCTACCTGAAATCTTAATTCCTCTTGACCGTGGAACCTAGCAGATTCCTATGTCTAAGAATAATTAGGCTGTGGACATCTTTGGAGGGGTATCACACTGCCTATCACAGTTTCCTACTTCCATTGGGATGTGCTCAATTTCATGTTTAGTGTAAAACCTAATGAAGCCCGACTGCCTGGGTTTGAAGCCCAGCCTTACCATTGACTCACTGTGTGAGCCTGGGCATGATAGTGAGCTTTACTGTGCCTCAGTTCCCCCATCTGTAAGATGGAGATAAGAACAGGATCTTCCTGCCTGATTGGTGAGAAATACAATGAGTTAATATTTGTAAAATATTTAAAACATTAACTGGTACCTAGTAAGTGCCATATAATTCCTGAGTAAAAAAAGTAAGAACAATTCCTTTTCTGATGAAATATAAGTTAAAAGCATTAGTGTTACATAAGCCACATAAATATTTGATAATGATTAAACTACGTATAATTTCTATTCCCAGTTTAAATCTAATGGTCCAAAACTAATACCTGCAAAAAGGAATTACTGTTTCTTCCGCTTGGCTAAAGTAAGGACAGAGGCACAGAAATGTGAAATAAAAATTATATATATATATATATATATATAGTCATATTCAATTTAGGAAGATATACAAGTTGTCAGGAAGGCCAGTAGGAATGGGAGAACTAACAAGGTTTTCTGCCTAAAGCAAGACTTCTGTCCTAGAAACTCGGAACCATCCTCCTGAGAGCAGAAAGCAGTTCCAGCAGATGATTCATTTGGCTTCCTATTCCTTAATAATAAGCAAGTAATGTTTTCATCCTCTCTCTCAGAAACCAGATACACATTCCCCTGCACTTAGAAGTGGAACTTAGGTTGGCTGAGAGGGAGGGACAGTTCATATGGGAGGCCAAGTCACTTTTTTCATGGCCCCAATTACACACACACACACACACACACACACCCCTCACAGATTTTTATTGGTGACGGAAGGAGAAAAACAGGAGGCTTGGTGGATGAGTCAGAACTGCTGAGGCAATGCTATACTTTTCCAAGATCCCAGAAACTGAATTAGGAAGACAGTTTCTTCTCCAGTAGAACAGCCTCTCAACTGCCCTGCTAGATACCTCCTGGTACTGGGCATCCTGCCATCCTATTTCCCTTCTCCAGAGACTCAGTCTATAGCTCTGCAGTGTTACAGAATAACCAGGTAGGTTAAAAATCCTGTAGATACCTGCTCCCTATCCCAAACCTACTTCATAGGATCTGTGGAGAACTGAAGCAATAGAAAAGATCATTCCATTAGTCTTCTCTAACTAGAAATACTAGTGTGATGGAGAGGAAAAGACGCTGGGTCACAGTGAGTCTATGCTATGAACCCAACTGTCATATTCTAACCAGGTGACCTTGGACAGGAAACATCACTGAAAATCTTTGTTCCTGAGTTTCCTATATGTTTACGGGGGAAAACAATATCCAACATGCAGATGTATTATGGGTTTAGTCTTCATCTAGGTAGAATGTCAAAAACAGTGCCAGGATAGAATAGTGAAAAGGAAATTCTTGAGCTGATGGTAGTCACTGACTAATCTTTAGCAATGATGACTGATCAAAGAGTGCATATGTGTGTATGCAATTTTGCACATATCACATATATATATATATAAATTTTTGAATGCATATACAATGTTTATGTACACATAGACTGTGTGTTTGTTTGTGTGTGTGTGTATAGGTTCTGGAGGTTCTTTTAAATAATGCCTAACCCAAGGAGACTGAAGGTATCTTAGCGTGGTTTTTACGATTCTGTAAGTCTCTATATATGGAGTTTGGGGATTTTGTAAACCTTTAAGTTAGGATGCAAGATTTTGCATGTACATGAGTTTTCTAAGAAAAAAACTATGTTTTTAAAATAAAATCTTAATTATGTCTTGACATGCTTGCCCAACTGCAAAAAGCACTGACCACAGCCTTTTATATAGCAAATAGACATTTTAGACACAGGGGTAGAAAAGTGTTTGAAGACAAGGCTGGTCTTGAGTCAAAATCAACTTTAGAATACAATTTTATAATTACAGAATAGTATACCTGAATGGAACCACTGAAGCTGCCCCTTGTCTTTAATGTACAATGGTGAGCTGGAGTCCAGAGAATTGAAGGGACTAAGTGATACAAGTGGGTAGCATAACCATCATGAAAATTCAAAGTGTCAGAGTCTTCATTCCAAAGTTTTCCCCCTGTAACTTCATGTTGTGTATATCTCTAAAGGGGTACTCAGATACCTACGAAAGACTAATGTGATCTCAGAGAAAAATATGTTAATACATTCTTAAAACAGTACCTATAAAATCAGCTACTATAATGCAGCAAGCATAAGGAAGATTGTGAATGTCTAGCAAATTAACACTTGACAATTCAAAGTGCCAACTAGTGCTAATTTCATTTACTGTAGTACTGTAAATGATGTCGATATTTGGCAGGCTATGACTTAATACCATCTGGCCTGAGAAATTTATGATTCATTCACACAACTAGACTTTTTAAAAGTTTTATACTGCTTTTATAGAGAATGCACTTGACTACTGGTTTGAAGGACAGTAACTTGAGGTTTTTCAAGTTGAATCATCACATTTTAATATAAAGCAGCTACTTTTTTTTTTCCCTCAGAGAGTATATCCGAATATCATAATTGTTAATAAGAATTAATATTTGCAAGAGCAAGAATTATGCAAATACTAACCTGTTTGTTTATAGTTATGTTTTTCCATATTTTGTTTTCATTCAGCTTTCTATAAAGGCTAAGCCATCAGACTCACTGTTCCAGGGATGAGAGAATCATTCCATTCTGACCAGAGAAACTAGAGGAAATGAGCCTCAATGCTAAGGAGACTTTTAAATGAAAGAACAGGTTTTGAAAGACAGACATTATTCCAAAGAGGAATTTCTCAACAACAAAACTTTTCTTTAAGAAAAGCTTTAATAGGTCTAGAGGTTTAGATTACGTAGAATCAGTATTTATGTATCATCTGATTAGGCTGAACAATTTTAGATGAAAAGTGTGTTTTTCAGGATAGCTAGGGGTGGAATTAAGGAGCCCTTCCATGAGATCCCAGAAGCTCTTACCTCCCTTCCTTAGACCCAGGCACCATACTGGAAGGGAGAACAAGACTTGAGAGGCGACTAAAAGTCTGGACATTTATGCGCAATAAATTAAATACCTAAAGAAAATTAGATGTACATTTAAATACTTAAAATTATTGGTTTGGGACAAGGTTACTGGATTAGACAAAACATAAATAGCCATAGGTAGGTGTGGAAAGATAGTGGAGAGATTTGTCCCTTACTCTTGCGAGACAGAAAGACAATGAAGATGATTAAATTGTAGAAAGAAAAATAAAGTTCATTGTTTTTAATGTGTAGTGCAAGTGATACTCAAAAGCATGACATAACTGACTTTTGTTGAGAATTGATTGCAAAGGATGCTTTATACAAGGTGTCTTATTTGATTCCCACAATAATTCAATGAGATTAATATTATTATGTATATTAATATTATTAAGTATCAAAACACTAGTTGACTTCAAATATGTGTTTTAAGTGCCCAGGGGTAATTATGTGGAATTTGTCCTCAGGATGGGAGTGTCATTTGTCTTTAGTAGTCTTCTTACCTGTGACATCAGTCATCACTGATTTTGACCTCATCATGCCAGGCAATCTACAGTATCCCTACCTGAACCACAAATGCTAGATGACATTCCTTTCTCTCTTTTCTCTTCACTTACATTAAATCCTTCTCTCCTCAACAACTTCCCCTGAGAATGCTGCACTTAGCTATGAAAGATAAATTTTTAAAAACGTACTGCTTTTACTAGATGATACATTTCTTTTATCAGGGTTTTTCTGAATGAATCATTCAGAAAGAATTTGACATAATGGTGGGAGTTCCAGGCATTATGTCAGCCAAGTAAGAAATGTTTGTACATGGGGAATTTTCTGGCACACTTCAAATCACTCCAACTTAATCATGCCTGCCTGAGTAGTTGAATTTTAACCTTGGACTATTTCATATTACAAATCAGTTCATAATCTGATGGATAAGACAACTTTATTGCAAGGAAATACCTTAGACAAAAGCATTATAAAGCGCTTGTTGCAAATTATCTACTTATTGGTCATTACTTATTTGCCCTACAATTTTTAGAACAGGACATTTCTCCTTTGTCTCTTACCATTGGATCCATCACGAAAAAAAATCCTTAAAATTATCATTTGATACAGCTGGCTGCAGCATGGAGGTGTGACCCTGCCAATTCTGTTTAAGGAACACTCACAATTCTCCCAAGGAAACAACCTTCACACAATCCTGAAACAAGGACAAAGAGAGCATCTTACTAACAACTTCTAAATTTTAACTTTTGGTTCAAGGAGAAAATGTGTATGTAAGAAAAACCTGTGAAATCTAAATTTACAAACATACATGAAGATCCACAAGTTTTGATGACTTCCTCTTCATTCATTGAGGAAGGAGGGTTCCCATCTGAGGGTTATGGGGGTGGCTGAACTCAAAGCACCCAGCACTGGGCAGGTAAGATTGGCAGCAGTGAATTAGTCACACATATGCACAGCCTGGGAGAGGAGGACATTGCATGGCCTGCAGGACCACACAGGGGCTGTGGTCAGAAAGGCAGAAAGCGAGGACTGGGGAAGGTCAGCTCTATAGTAACAAAAGGGTGCCATGGACCTACTTCCTGTACATGATGAGATTGACTTGTCTGAATAACTGGGCTGATCGGGGACTGAAGCCTCTATTTCCGGGATAGGCAAGTACTGTGCTGGTCTCCATGATAAAGAAGGATGTGTAGCTGGGGACTTTCAACAGAGAACGGCCCAGAACTTGTAGTTAGGCCCTCAAGTTTTCCCTAGACATCTCAGTCCTCCCTAGGTGTCAAGGCACACATAACATCAGGCCTTAATTTTAGGTCTTGTGCCCCAGCATACCATATGTGTACACACACGCATGTGTGTGTGCATACACAAACACACACACATTTTGCTGCTGTATCCCATGGTCTTGCCTGTTTCCTCCCCTTTACACCTATGGTTACCAAAAATCACACCAAATTTCATTAAACTCTGCTGCAAGGTAGTGTATTAATATGGCTGTTGCTAAATCGTACAAAGCACTTGTATTAGTCTGTCCTCATGCTGCTAATAAAGACATACATGAGACAGGGTAATTTATAAAGAAAAAAGAGGTTTAATGGACTCACAGTTCCACATGGTTGGGGAGGCCTCACAATCATGGCAGAAGGCAAAAGAGGAGCAAAGGCATGTCTTACATGGCAGCAGGCCTAAAGAACATGTGCAGGGAAACTCCCCTTTATAAAACCATCAGATCTTTCGAGAACTCACTCAGTATCAGGAGCACAGCAGGGAGGTAACTGCCCCATGATTCAATTACCTCCGACTGGGCCCTCCAACGACACATGGGGATTATGGGAACTACAACTCAAGGTGAGATTTGGGTGGGGACACAGCCAAATGGTATCAGGACTTATTTTAACATTACTCTTATCTTTAAACATTTGTTGCCTCTTAAGCATTTAGTTATGACTTGCACAAGGACAATGTAAAGTGTCAGAAAAAATCTAATTGTTCAATTTCATTTCTTGACATAATTTTGCAAATACCTTGATCTGAGGGAATATCTCAAGAGGGTTATAATGAGATTATATGATTTTGTATCTATTATTTTTTATTCACACACAAAACATTTGGAAGATACGTCCAAATGCTATTCACACATTTAGACTCCATTTATCACACTAGTCAAGGGTTTTGTGAGCAGAGGGTACAGCTTCAGGGTAAGTGCAAGGTAACATGAAGCTCCGCAAAGCAAGAGACTTTTGATAGACAGGTGGAGGTATGAAGAAGTGAGAAGCCCTTTGGTTACTTCTGGCAAGTATCAAGTCAGTAGAGTGGTGGACTGGACATGTAATTTACAAAATCCGCTGCAGCCATTGTTCACCAAATCTCTGGCAGTCAGGGTAGTGTTAAAGAACTGTTTTAGAAATTGTATGAAGCCATCCTGACTCTGGATGCATACAAGTGTTGAGACAGAGGAAGAAGGATAGAGTAAGTGCCCAGAGGGATTTTCTTAACTGTAGCTGTAAGAAAACCTAAAATATTCCATTCCTGTCTAGCCTACCAAAAGCTGTAAGAAGAGGAACACTTCATCACAATTTTATGGAAGGAGTTTTGTTTTGTTTTGTTTAATAAGCAGATTCTCATTCTTCCACTGTAGTCCTGTCATGAGATGCAGAGCCTGGTGATGACATCTGAGTGATTATGCATAGCTGCAATCCTAATTAATGGCCTTCCCATTCAATTTACCTTACAGTGCTAATGTAAAAACCTGATATAAAAGAGAGCCCTGAAGGCCACTAGGCTGGTTCATTGCTTGACCAGGGAAGAACATTTTCAAAGTGTAAGGCTAGCTGGAAATGTGTGGAAAGTTTTCTAGGTTCTCATAATTGAAATATAGAAATTGATCAGATGGGAGAAAGGGAGTAGTATTGACTCTTGACTGCAGCATTTCAATAAGACAGTATCAGTAAAATATTCTGGACAGAGACCTGCTTGCCAGCAAAATCTGCCCATCTTTGAGTAGGTCTGAAAATCTGTGTACCATGATCTACATATAGGCCCAGTCCACAACAGTCCCTGCTAATGTGAGCCTTTCAGAAGCATTTCCTTTAGAATTTGTCTTACTGTAAGAAGTTCTCAGGCAGATGAGAAGAGTGAAATCTCTGTGAAGTTTACTTGACACCACCTCCAAAGGCTTTTTCTTTTTTTAGAAACCCAGGCTTATATATGTCTCTTTATGGCATTATTTGCTCATCAGTAACTAACTAAAACATTTGTAATACAAAAAAGAACATCTGAGCATTAAGTACAAACTGAAAAGTTATACTTAACATTGTGTTAGTCCATTCCCACATTGCTATAAAGAAATATCTGAGACTTTTTGGAAAAAAAAAAAGTTTAATTGCCTCATACTTCTGCAGGCTGTACAGGAAGCATAGCAGCATCTGCTTCTGGGGAGAACTCTGGAAGCTTCCAATCACAGCAGAAGGCAAAGGGGAAGTTTGCATGTCACACAGTGAAAGCAGGAGTGAGTGAGAGAGAGAGAGAAAGAGCAGGATGCCACACACCTTTAAATAGCCAGATGTCATGAGAAAACATTCACTGTCATGAGGACAGTACCAAGGGGGATGATGATAAACCATTCATAAAAAATCTGTCCCCATGATCCAGTTACCTCCCGCCAGGACCCATCTCCAATACTGGGAATTTTAATTCAACTCGAGATTTGGGCGGGAGCACATATCCAAACTATATCAGACATTAGGGTAGATGTTAGAATAGCAGTTGGCAGTGGGAGGAGATGAGAACAGCTGGGTGGTTCAGGGGAAGAGGTGATACCACGTGCCGGGTTTCACAGACTATCCAGCTATCGAAATGTTGGATTTTTATTCTCTCATTATTCTTTCAATAATACCCTGGAAGCACTAGTTGTTCAATAGACTTGCTTCTCTAGTGGACAAAAAAAGTCTTCCCAACAACAGTTTGATACATGCATTATTTTTATGTTGTGAATTTAAGGTAAATAATTTGATGATTTGGTACACATATACATGGTGAAATAATCACCACATTCAAGCTAATTATTATATCCATCACCTCATATATCTACCATTTCTTTTCTTGTAGTGAGAACACTTATGATCTACTCTCTTAGTGGATTTCAAGTACATAGTGCAGTATCGTTACTGATAGTTACCATGCTACACGTTATGTCCCCAGACTTTGCCATCTTGCATAAACTGAAGTGTACACTGACCAATATCTCACCATTTCCCCTCCCCACAGCCCCTGATAATCACCATTTTACTTTCCGCTTCTATGAATATGACTATTTTAGTTTCCACATAGAAGTGAGATCATAAAATATTTGTTTATTCTACTTCGGGCTTATTTCACTCAGCACCATGTCTTCCAGGTTTCTCCGTGCTGACGCAAGTGGCAGGATTTCCTGCTTTTTAAAGGCTGAATACTATTCCATGGTATGTATACATAACACATTTTCTTTATTCATCCGTCCATCGATGGACACTCAGGTTGTTTCCACGTCTTGGCTCTTGTGACCGATGCTGCAGTGAACGTGGAGTGCAGATCTCTCTTATAGATCCTGATTTCCATTCCTTTGGATCCAAACCTAGAACTAGGGATGCTTGGTCATATGGTAGTTTTGTTTCTAATTTTTAAAGAAACCTTATGCTCTCCTACAATGACTGTATCAATTTATTGTCCTTCCTAAACTGTGTAAGCATTCCCCTTTCTCTACATCCTCACTATGCTTAATTTTTTAAAAGAAGTAATAGCCTTCCTAACAGAAAAAGCAACTCAAAGTGCATTAAAGCCTTAAATGTAAGACCTGAAACTTAGAAAAAAACATGGTAGAAAAGCTTCCTGACATGGGTCTTGGCAGTGATATTTTAGATATGACACGAAAAGCACAGGCAACAAGAGCAAAAATAAATAAGTGAGACTACATCAAAATAAAATCTTCTGCACAGTAAAGGAAACAATCAACAAAATAAGGAAGTAAACACTGAAATTGGAGAAAATATTTGCAAACTGTACATTTGATAAGGGATTAATATACAACACATGTAAGAAACTCATATGACTCAATAGTAAAAATAAACAACACAATTCAAAGAGAGCAATGAACCTCAATAGACATTTTTCCCAGGAAGATATAAATGGCCAAAAAGAACGTTACTCATTCATCATCAGGGAGATGCAAATCCCAACCATGAGATCTATGTATTTCTTAAAAGATTCAATGCATTTTGAAAAAGCAGTGGCTTATTCTGAAATAAATAATTATGCTGTTTTATTTTCTGACCCACATAGAGAAAAACACAGATAAAAATTCTTAAATTTGATATTTAAGAAAATGTGGTACATATAAACCATGAAATACTATATAGCCATAAAAAGGAAGAAGATTATGTATTTTGCAGGGACATGGATGGAACTGGAAGCCATTATCCTCAGCAAACTATCACTGGAACAGAAAACCAAACACTATGTATTCTCACTTATAAGTGGGAGCTGAACAACGAGAACACATGGACACAGGGTAGGGAACAACATGCACTGGGGCCTGCTGGTGGGGTGCCAGTAGGAAGAGCGTCAGGATAAACAGCTAATGCATGTGGGACTTCATACCTTGGTGATGGGTTGACAGGTGCAGCAAACCATCATGACACACATTTGCCTAGGTAGCCGGCCTGCATGTCCTGCATATTTGATGTGGTTTGGTTCCCTGTCCCCACCCAAATCTCATTGTGTAGCTCCCATAATTTCCACATGCTGTGGGAGGGACTCAGTGGGAGATGATTAAATTATTAGGGTAGGTCTTTCCCATGCTGTTCTCGTGAGAGTGAATGGCTCTCACGAGGTCTGATGGTTTTAAAAACGAGAGTGTCTCTGTACAAGCTCTCTTTGCCTTCCAGCATCCAGGTAAGATGTGACTTGCTCCTCCTTGCCTTCTGCCACGATTGTGAAGCCTTCCCAGCCATGTGCAACTGTAAGTTTAATTAAACTTCTTTTTTTTGTAAATTGCCCAGTCTTGACTATATCTTCATTAGCAGTGTGAAAACAGACTAATACAACATGTATCTAGGAACTTAAAATATTTTTTAAAGCTGAAAAAAATATATAAATCCATATGTGAGCAAGGAAATGACTGACAGGCTAGCTTATTCTAAAACACTCATTTCCTAGAACAACAATGATTGTTATCTTCTAATAACTAAGTTTTTGATTCTATAATATAGAATTAATAATGTCTACCTCTATTACTCTATCAAAAGGTGGTAATCAGACTGGAAAATAGCTGATTGATGTTAAAAGTGTATTGAAAATTATAAATGATGATATACATAAAATATATTATTATTATTGAAATTGGCAAGATGGTATTCTTTCAATCTTATCTCAGCTTCTAGTTCATTGGCTATAGTTCCTATCATTTTTCCTTCTAGCCACTGAATCACCACAAAGTTGGATCAGAAAGAAAAATAAAGCAATGATCACAGAGAAAAGTGGAAAACAGATGAAAGAGAGTAGAAGAAAGGGAAGATGAGGAGGATTTAATACAACCTATGCTGCTGCATGTGGGGATTATGCAAGGAACGTTTCTTTTAAAAATCATTTATAAAAGTTGCTACTGCAAATCCTTTGAAGAGGATGGTAACACTACGGAGAGCAGTTAATATTTATTCAAAGAAACAATTTATATTTTATTTTATGACTAGCGATACATAAAACTTTTTCCAGCTACTGTATATTCAGAAGATGTTCATGTCTCGGAAACCTGTTTTTAACTTTCAGCTTTTGGAGGTCGTTCTGCCATTCATTAGTTGTAACCCCAGTGTGGGAGGCACATGAAATGTATTTAATCTTGCTTCCAGAGTCTGCCATACGTCCCTCCTTCTCTCCATTCCCTAGTTCCTTCTTTGTTGGTGTGAGTTTTAAAAGTTCTTTTAAGTGCCTGGTATCTAAGTATTACATGTCTTGATTCTTATTCCATTTCCTTTGACACACACACACACAAATATATATATATGAACAATATATGAATCATCTCAAAAATATAATTTCTGTTCATATTGTGAAAAGTAGAAACTAAGAAAGCTTTTGTAATATTCATCGTAAGTTTTCAAGACTATTTAATGACTAGGGGAAAGGTTGATGCTGGCTCTTACTTTGGGAATTAGTTATAAGTGTTGTTATGTGGCCAACTAAAATAATGATTCTTTCATTTATTTTCTCAATAATTTATTCATGCGATAGTCACCGAAATCTTCCTAAAAGCAGAACATTGTTCTGTGTGCTAGAGGCCAGGAGCCAAATAAGAGAAGTCATGTCCCTGCTGTGGTGCTGCTGACTTCCCTGATGGAAGTGACTGGAAATAAAAAAATATAAGCAAATGTGCATCTGTGTGCTTTCCTTAGTGACAGATGAAGAAAAATATGGCAGAATAAGGTGATAGATGGTGAAGGGACAGAGACAGGAGCTGCTATTTAAGAAAGAAGGTTATGAAAGCCTTTCTGAGCAGAGACTGAAGTAATGTGAAATTGCAAATCACCTAAAATTGATTGAGAGGTGTGTCAGGCAGAGGGAGCAGCTATTGTGAAGTCCCTGAGATGGGCCAAGTTTGGTGTATGTGAGAGACAGAATATAGGGCAGAGGGTCAGAGATGAGGTCAGAGAAGTAGATGGGGGCTGTATTTTATGGAGCACTGTGAGCTAGGTTAAGGAAGTTGGATTTTGTTGAGAATGTAATGTGAATTCACAGGAGCATATGACCAGGGGAGTGATGTAAAATGACATATCTTTCAAAGATCAATCTGGGTAGCCTATGTACTTTAAAATGGCAGAGTGGAAGGAGGGAGATTGGTTAAGTGGCAAGAGGCAACGGTGGGACGGGTGTGGACAGTGAGGGTGTTTAGACAGAGAACCAATGGTTTGGCATGGGCTTGATAGAGACACTGGTACGATGCCCAGAGCTTTGTTCTTTGACATGGGAGGATGATGGTGATGCCAAGCAGGAGCCTGTTGCAGGAGGATGCTTCAGGTCTGTGAGGGTTGGAATTTAGTTACAGTCCACAGAAGCTACTCTGGCTAGTTAATGAAGTTAGTAATTTAATAACTGTACAAGGCAGCTGACAAAGTCTTTGGAAGGACTTGAGAGTTAGCTTTATGTTGAATTTCCCAGGAAAGTGTCCCACCCATAGAATCACATGTCCCCTGTTATGACTGAGGAAGCTACTGACCTGTTTACTGCAAAAGCATTCTTTTGATTATGACTATAGAGTATTCCCATCTATGCTTCAAATGCCTCCCTTTGCCATCTAAGCCTGGCATGTGTAGTTGATTGGCAGATCTTATATTATGTAAGAAAACCTGACTGTGAGGAGGAATTGGCAAGCTGGATTGTAGTTTCTCAGCCTTCCTAGCTCAGAAGAGTATACTAGATAAAGATCATATTGTGTATTAATCTGTTCTCACACTGCTATAAAGAATTGCCCAAGACGGGGTAATTCATAAAGCAAAAAAGTTTAATGGACTCACAGTTCTGCATGGCTGGGGAGGCCTCAGGAAACTTACAATAATGGTGAAAGTGGAAGCAGATGTGAAGGAGGAGCTGTTAAACACATCAGATCTTATAAGAACTCATGCACTATCATGAGAACAGCATGCGGGAAACTGCTCACATGATCCAATCACCTCCCAAGATGAGATTTGGGTGGGGACACAGCCAAACTATATCATACTGGATATAGGGCAAGCCAATCCACAATGGGGTAAGGGGACTTAGCAATGTGCCTTAGAAATACTAAATATGAACTGCCTTTGAAAAATACCTGTGGAGATATTCAGTAGATGGTGAGATATGGAAGCCTAGGACCCATGAAAGAAATGAAGAATTGAAGACAAGTTTAGTCTCCCAGTCTGGTCGACGTGGTGAGACTCTATCTCCAAAAAAAAAAAAAAAAAAAAAATAGCCAAATGTGGGCATGTGTCTGTAGTCCCAGCTACTTGGGAAGCTGAAGTGGTCGGGTCAATGGTTTGAGTCCAGAAATTTGAAGCTGTAGTGAGCTGTATTTTCATGACTGCCCTCCAACCTGGGCAACAAAGTATCATGAATGTATGGATAGCATGTAAAACCGGAACTTACTGAGATTGCCTAGAGAAGAAGTATAGATGAATATTTTCTGTAGATGAATATTCTATTGCCTAGAGACTAAATATAGAGGAATGTTTTCTATAGATGACTAAATGAATAAATATAGATGAATAGATATATAATTCATATATATTCACATATGTATTTATATATATATGTGTATATATATATATCTCATCCTCCTGAACCTTATTATTTAGAGGTCAGGAACACAAGCTAGCAAAGGAGACTGAGAAGGAGAGGCAAGGGTGATAGGAGGAAGACCAGAATAAGATAGTGTCTGTAGAGGTAAACAAAAGATTTTAAGAAGGAGGTATAATCAATAATACACAATGATTGAGTGTTTAATACCATATAGACAGAGACTTGACTATAATATTTGACTAGACACACTGTTTTAGTGGAATAATAGGAACAATAATCTAACGATGCTGATTAAAACAAGGAATGTGAGGTAAGGAAGTGGAGATAGTATAAGCAAGACTTTACAGAAATCTTACCATCAGCATCTGAGGTTAGGAAAACCATTAGAAATGGCTTAATAGTTGGATGGGACTTAGGACCAAAATGAAAGTTAAAAAAAAAAACTTTTTGACTGCTGATGAAAAGAAGGAATTGATCCCTTTGAGGTTTTAGGCGTCTCTTGATTCTGCTTCCTATTCTTGATTTAAATGTGTTAAGTTATGCTTTGCTATGTCATTTGGTGTCCAGAGTCAAAGTAGGTCTGGGACATGAAAAGAGCTATTATTAAATATATGTTTCTAATTACACAGTTAAGTGTTTACAGAATTAATGTACTGTAATTGCTTGATTTTCATGAATGCTTTTGTATCCTTAGTAAGTCAAAAAATTAATTAATTAAACTTCTAATCATATTTTTGTTTAATATAGATTTAACTCTGTCTGTAGAGAAAGGGGTGGATGTATTTTATTTTCAACAGCTGTGTCACAACCAAGATGCTGACCACCAAGTAAACCTCGTGTATTTAAATATTTCACTGTTTATACATTTTTTTCTTAAGATTATATACTAAAGTTTTCCATGGAGTATTGCAATATTTATAATTATTTCAACTACATGAAGAAGTGTATTATTTGTTTTTTGAAACACTTTGTCTTCTTTGACTTACAACATTTCAACTGACTGAGGAAAACCCTTCTCTGAGCAATGCAGATTAATTAATTTGGGGGTAAAATTATCATTAAAAGTAAAACAAACTATAGAAATCATGCCTTTAAGTGACTACATTTTCTCTTGTTTTCCTGGTAGGTAATTATTTAATGTAAACTATAATAAGTAAATCACAGCACAGAGAAATAATACACCCCTGTTATATTTTATCTATGTAAGTTCCTTTTTTTGAAAGAGATCACCAGGCACTTCATTTCCAGATGAGCCTGCCAATGATCCAGGTTTCCTTACTATCCTACACGAATTTTCTAAACTTTTAAAGTTGTGTCTCAAACCTCGATTTAAGTCTGATGAATACACTTTTAGTTTTTACATTTGTCACTTTTGGAAAATTATCTAACTTCTCTGATTCTTAACTTATATGTATAAAAATGCAGAGAATTGTATGTGTCTCACAGAATTGCTGTTAGAGCCAATGATAGAAGAAATTCATCTGAAGATTCTTCATAGTGGTGAAAGGTGAGAGGAGGAGGGAGGCAGCATGATGCTGTGCCGCTGACATACCCATCAGAGCCAAAGGAACCAGCATTTGCTTGAATCCCGGCTCTGTCTTGTAATTAGTGTGTGATCTGCACGCTCCAGCTTGATGACGTGCAGACTGAAGTAAAAAGGATAACTTCATAGGGTTCTTGTGAGGGTAAAATCATAGATATGAAACTCTTGGTATAAAAAATTTCATATATATTATGAAATGCTCTGGGTAGTAAAATAACCTATAAGGGTATTTCATCATAACCAGATAATAAAATACAAAACTCTTGGTAGAAACAATAAATAGTTTAATCCCTTAGTATTCTAACTATATTATTTTAATGATGTTGTACAACCAACTTTTAAGAATTAGCTAATTTAGGCTTCTATCTGCTCCTTAACTGTAAAGACCCAGAACCAGAGGTGCTATTTTCCTTCATGTTTATATTTCAAAGAGACGGTTTCTAGGCCTTTCAGGAAAACATTTCCTGGGGCATAAAACTGGTAATAGAGGTTTTAATGGGGATGGCGTATTCTCCTAAATTACTACCAGTATTTTTCCAAACATTCCTTGGTACTTTATAAACACTGCTTTTCCAAATTTGCCCCAAATGAAATTGATAGAGTGCTTTTCACAGACTCCCACTGTGCTCCATGACAGGGTTCCTCGATTGCTATTTTTTTATTAACATGAGTTAAGAAGAGCAATGGATGTTCATCAAAATGGTGGTTTATAAGAAAGAAAGTATAACAGTCAACAATCATGTTCAAATACTAATTTAAGTGAGCATTTATTATGTTTCAGGCGTGATGGAAAGTAGCAGAAATGATGTTTTTACCTCAGGCTGGGATAGAAATCCTTCTACTCTCCAAGACTGCATTGCAAAGCTGTTCCTCTTAGCACCTAAACTCTTTGGTTGTTGATTAGAAGGGAAAGTCAACTGTTTGTATCTAAGATCATGATCAGCCTGTTAGCCTTCTAAAAGTGAATATATCACCAGACAGGGCTAAACACATAAGGAAGACTTTATTCAAGACGATCACAATAGAAAAGGGGATTAAACTCAACTCATCTGAATCCAAAGGCTGGAGCGTTTTCAAGAGCTTGGGTGGTAGCAGTCTTAGGCCGTGTGTTTTTTTGTTTGTTTGTTTGTTTTTAATTAATTAATTAATTAATTTTATTATACTTTAAGTTCTAGGGTACATGTACACAACATGCAGGTTTGTTACATATGTATACATGTGCCATGTTGGTGTGCTGCACCCATTATCTCGTCATTTACATGAGGTATATCTCCTAATGCTATCCTTCCCCCTACCCCCGCCCCAAAATAGGACCCGGTGTGTGATGCTCCCCTTCCTGTGTCCAAATGATCTCATTGTTCAACTCCCACCTATGAGTGAGAACATGAGGTATTTGGTTTTCTGTTCTTGCAATGGTTTGCGGAGAATGGTGGTTTCCAGCTGCATCCATGTCCTTACAAAGGACACGAACTCATCCTTTTTTATGGCTGCATAGTATTCCATGGTGTATATGTGCCACGTTTTCTTAATACAGTCTGTCACTGATGGACATTTGGGTTTACTCCAAGTCTTTGCTATTGTGAATAGTGCCACAATAAACATACATGTGCATGTGTCTTTACAGCAGCATGATTTATAATCCTTTGGGTATATCCCCAGTAATGGGATGGCTGGGTCAAATGGTGTTTTAGTTCTAGATCCTTGAGGAATTGCCACACTGTTTTCCACAATGGTTGAACTAGTTTACAATCCTACCAACAGTGTAAAAGTGTTCCTATTTCTCCACATCCTCTCCAGCACCTATTGTTTCCTGATTTTTTTAGTGATTGCCATTCTAACTGGTGTGAGATGGTATCTCATTGTGGTTTTGATTTGCATTTCTCTGATGGCGAATGATGATGAGCATTTTTTCATGTGTCTGTTGGCTGTATGAATGTCTTCTTTTGAGAAGTATCTGTTCATATCCTTTGCCCACTTTTTGATGGGGTTGTTTGTTTTTTTCTTGTAAATTTGATTGAGTTCTTTATAGGTTCTGGATATTAGCCCTTTGTCAGATGAGTAGTTTGCAAAAATTTTCTCCCATTCTGTAGGTTGCCTGTTCACTCTGATGGTAGTTCCTTTTGCTGTGCAGAAGCTCTTTAGTTTAATTAGATCCTGTTTGTCAATTTTGGCTTTTGTTGCTGTTGCTTTTGGTATTTTAGTCATGAAGTCCTTGCCCATGCCTATGTCCTGAATGGTACTACCTAGGTTTTCTTCTAGGGTTTTTATGGTATTAGGTCTAACATTTAAGTCTCTAATCCATCTTGAATTAATTTTCATATAAGGAGTAAGAAAAGGATCCAGTTTCAGCTTTCTGCTTATGGCTAGCCAATTTTCCCAGCACCATTTATTAAATAGGGAATCCTTTCCCCATTTCTTGTTTTTGTCAGGGTTGTCAAAGATCAGATGGCTATAGATGTGTGGTATTATTTCTGAGGGCTCTGTTCTGTTCCATTGGTCTGTATCTCTGTTTTGGTACCAGTACCATGCTGCTTTGGTTACTGTAGCCTTGTAGTATAGTTTGAAGTCAGGTAGTGGGCCTTACTCGAAGTAAAATCTAAGTCTTCATGTCTTCATGAAAACAGGTAGTTTTACAACTTGGATGGAGGCTTCCACAGAAGTTAGGTTCCTATGTACTCTTGTAGAGACCCAGAGCCAGGGGTGCTATTTTCCTTCACGTTTGCATGCCAAAGAGATGCTTCCCAGACCCTTCAGAAACACATTTCCTGGGGCATAAAACTGGCAATAGTCCTTTAAGAAGATATATATGCATTTCAAAAAGGCAGAGAAATAATTTACAACTACAAATTGTAATTACTTTTCTAAAGCAAACACTCTAAGAAAAGGGAGGCCAGGGGCCAATATGAGAAAGAAACCTGTCTAAAGTTTAGTCAATTTGTGGGGAACATTATGACTGTCCTGGTCAGCCTTGTGGATTTAACTAATGAAAACCAGCAGGGGGCTTTTAGAATGTGTAGTGTGGCATGGAAAATTCAACAGATTAATTTAAGGGGCAATGGAAATAGCTTACAGGCCATCAATTGTCACAAATACTATATTTCTACTACCTCTGTCAATGAAGCACTCCTTTAACATACCAGCAGTGACAGGGCCAACTTTAGAAGCAACTGAAAGATGTCATACTAATCCATCCTATTCCACCAATGAGCTGGATAAGGAAACAAAGTCTTAACCATAAATACAAGGTTTCCAAATCCATCTAAACACCTCAAATGTTGGAAGCCTGTTTCAGGACATTGTTACAACCTCAACCCCACAATTCAACCATTGTACGAATCTGCGGAAGGTCAGAGCACGTGGTGTTTTGTCCGTGTCCTGTCAGTATGCTTTCTGTTGTGTTGCACTCAGATGCCAATCAAGGGGATGACAGAGAAAATGCTTAGTACACTTTGTATCTGAAACTCTTGGTGCACACGTGGTGTAAGGAACAAGTAAGCACTCAGTACATGACTTATTGCTTCAGCGGAGTGAAAAGAACACCCTTGTTTTGGATGGAATTGTATCCCCAAAACCTCATTTTTTTGACACCTATTTCTCAATGTGACTGTACTTAGAAACAGAACCTTTAGGGAGGTGATTAAAGTTAAACCAGGTCATAAGAGTGAGGTTCTCCTCTAACGTGGCTGATGTCTTTGTAAGAAGAGGAAGACACATCAGAAATCTTTCTGTGAGTGCACATAGAGGAAAGACTCCAGGAGAACACTGCAGGAAGGTGACCATTGGCAAGCCAAGGAGAGAGGTCACCGGAGAAACCAATCCTACAGGCACCTTGATCTTGGACTTCCAGCTTCTAGAACTGTGAGAAAATAAATTTTTGTTGTAAGCCATCCCAGTGTATGGTATTTTCTTTTTTTAACCTGGTTGAATATTTTATTTTTATTTATTTTTATTTTTTATTTTACTTTAAGTTCCAGGATACATGTGCAGAATGTACAGGTCTGTTACATAGGTATACCTTTGCCATGGTGGTTTGCTGCACCTTTCAACCATCATCTAGGTTTTAACCCTGCAGGCATTAGGTATTTGTCCTAATGCTCTCCCTCTCCTTGCTCCCCACCCTCCAACAGGCCCTAGTGTGTGATGTTCCCCTCCCTTTGTCCATGTGTTCTCATCGTTCAACTCCCCATCATGAGTGAGAACATGTGGTGTTTGATTTTCTGTTCCTGTGTTAGTTTGCTGAGAATGATGGCTTCCGGCTTCATCCATGTCCCTGCAAAGAACATGAGCTCATCATTTTTTATGGCTGCATAGTCTATGGTATTTTCTTATGGAAGCCCTAACTAACCCTAGCACACCAATGTGAGCACGTTGATAATTAGAGTGCTTGGACTCCAGTCTGGGTTCTGCCAATGACTGGCTTTAATTAATTTAAGCTCTTTAAGCTTTGACGCTTTGTTTTGTAAGAGAGTAATAATATTTCCTTTTTTTGCAAGGATGTGGTTAAGATTAAAGCTCTTAGAGCACTAGGGCCTGGCATGTAGTAAGTGCTGCATATATTGGACTATTATACTCATCAGAATTGTTTAGCTAAATATATGAAAACAAGAAAGTCAAACATTTAAAAATATGTGTTATATTTTCCTTCTCTCATAAATGTACTTTTATTAGATCTGATATAGTCTTTCTTGCTTGAAAAAATGTGTTAATAAGTTGGGTTTACCACATTTCAAAAATTGTAAAGTGAATTTACAAACAGGCACCTGCTTCCACAATACCCTTTTAGTGGTAATTTGGAAAGGGAAAGGCTGGGCAAAGATGACAACGATCCTGATACATTATGGCAGGTCTTAAAGGCCAGGACCACAAATTGATTCAGGTATCACTTACACTTTAATGGTCGTTTGCTTATTCAGATCACAGAACAGTAAATTCAGTAACGCGATTGTTGACCTCACAATACATGACTTGACCAGTCTGTAGCTGATGTATTATTCATGCTTAAGCCAAGCGATTTTACACATGAAAAAATAGCAGAACAGTTACCTCAAATTATTCATCATCTAAATATATAAATTTCAAGTTTTCTATTTTTGAAATGATTTTGCTGTTCCAATAGTAACATGGAATGATGGTCAGGCAGTTTATTTGTTGTGAATTAATTCAAAGGAGATGATTATTCCTATTTATGGGTGAACATGTATAATTGGGTTTTGTATCATCATTGACATTTGATGATTTCATCCTTCTGTAACCTGTGCATGTATTAGAAGATGAAGAAAGAGATGAATATAAACTCTCAAAAAATTATTAAATGTGTGTGTGTGTGTGTGTCTAGGGGGAAAAAGTTTATAAGAGACAGTAGTAGATTTCTTTATTTTGTGTGTTTCTACCTTTAGACCTAATATTTTCTGGCTAGAAATTATGCACTATAGAAAAAAAGTAATGTATTGATAATTTGTTGACCTTTAATTAAAGAATAAGCACTAGTAGCAAAGAGAGTAATTTGATTATTTTCTACAGGTTTTCTAACAATCTAGGGTTATTCTGGAGATTGTAGTATTGAAGAAAGACATGGGTACTTATTTAGCAAATAGCATGAGTCCCTAGAAACTGAACAAGAAGTACTGGGATCACAATGATCAGAATATGGGGCCAACTACACTTGGTAAAAATGAAGTATTTCTGATTCCCTATTTTGCACTTACATATTTTGATTTTCATTTTACTGTAAGCCAGTTCATTTGTAACTGTATATAGATATCATGGAACATAAAGGAATAAAATTGCTTCATTATTTTTACTGAAAAGAAAAAATTAAATTTCGTTGGAGTTTAAAATTATGCTCTTCTTTATATTTTGCTCCATTTAGGTGTGCGAATCTAGATTTCTCTCATTGTGATAAAATAATACTGTGTGTAAGGCACACTATATGATGACATTGTTATTTGAAGCATTATCATACTTCTGCTGAAATGTAACCACTAACCATGCTGAAGACAAAATAGCTGCATGATAGATAATTTGGAGAAAATGATTTTACTTTATCGGTGTTAATTAAAATTATTTTTAGATTGAGATCATGAAGATAAGGTTTATGTTAATTTGCACACTTATTTAACATACAACATATACACACTTTAAGAAAGAAAGTAGTTAACACTGACATTTTGTGTCCTCAGAATTAATGTGGCATTGATTAAGTATTCTTGGAAGAAAAAACACTACATAAACTTTTATTTTTTATGTCTACAACATCTACAAAGTGAGATCAAGGAATTGTAATGTAACGAGTTGTATTTTAGCCTCCTTTGGGAAGTTTTTTCAAGTAACCTGTCTGATTATAAACCTTAAATATTTGTAAAACTAATCATTTCCAGTTAGATCTTCCCATATTTTATGTAAACTCCTCTAGTCTCCTAGATTTTTCTACATTTCTGTTTTAAGACTTAATAATATCACATATATTATGCAAGCAATGGTTCAATTTGGTAATGCTTTATTTCATTAGCTTGGTGCCATCTTAAGGTCTTATTTATTATGACATTTTCCCTTCTATGGATAATAGTTTCTTAAAAATATTGACATCATTATATCTGCTCAGAAAAACCATTAATAAAGTTGTAGGGATAAAAAATGGTGAAAGATGTCCAATTTTGTGAACATGAATTTTCCAATGAAGTTATAATACCAATTATTTGATTTGGATGAAGCTTTTCTGAAGCAAATGATAAATGATACCTCCCATGGCTCTATGTTATTCACCAAATTATAGGAGAAAATTCATTAGAAACCACTATGTTGAGAGACATGGTGGAGACAGAGATGGAGAAGACATGACTCCTGTCTATAAGAAATAAAAAATCAAATAGTTAATACATAATAGCATTAAAGTCTCCATACAAAAAAATAGTTTAAATAACAGAGCAGCCATACAGAAGTTCACAAGATGGATGAGTATTTAATGTCATTATTTTACAGGCTTTATTTCATAGAATTAAAAAAATATTACTTCAACCTTTATTGAGAAGAGATGACTTTTGGGAACTGTGAGATTTGATACTAATGTTTCTTCATAAATGAGATTGACCTAGGTGCAGAGAACAGAATGGCAAGGCAGATTAGAATGGATATGAGAGGGAAGTGAATACTGTGTACAGAGGAGGAATATTGCTGCAGAGGTAAGTTGGGAAACAGTATCAAGAGTGTTATACATCATCCCCTATCGGGGCATACCCTCATCCTATAGAAACTCAGGGACTGCTTACTGCTTTAAACTAGTTTTAAGTTTAAGAATGGTGGGCACTCAACAGATAGTTGTTGAATGAAGAACACTCTTTAAGTAGAAAGACTAAATGTAGGTAGATAATTTAGAAGGCCATCATGCTAAATTAAAATTTTCAATGCTATTTGGATTTTTTTAAAAGTTGTAGTTATATTTATTATTATTGTAAAGCTTAAATAGTTTGTTTTTTAACCATAGAATTAAATGTCAGTTCTCTTCTCACAAATGGTTACAGGAAAATGCATGATGATATCATAGTTTTCTGATACTAATCATTGTGATCGTTAGGTTTAATTGTTTTCATACTATGCTAAAATATGTTAAAGGAAATTTTAAAAAGGTAAGGATAAAATTTTAACTCATGATCTCTATTAAACAATAAAAACTGAAATATGTCATTTATGCTGTGATGTCTTTGGCCCTGAGCACAAAGTTCACACCATCAAGACCTAGAGAATTGTATTAAAATTTTCCACAGATACAAGGATCCTGCTAATCATGTCCTGGAAGCACGAAAAATACTTACAGATTACCTATTTTAGAGTAAGAAATTCCTGGATGGTTGGTAGCCCAAATAATAGCCCCTCAAAGATGTCTTCCTGCTAATCCCTAGAATTTGGGAATATGCTATGCTACATAGCAAGGAGGAATTAAGGTAGCAGATGCAATTAAGGTTACTAATCAGCTGACCTTAAAATAGGGAGATTATTCTGGATTATCTAAGGTGTGTCCACTGGAATTACAAGAGTCCTTAAATTTGAAAGATGGTGGCAGGAGAGTAGAGAATCAGAGAGAAGTATGGCATCAGAAAAAAGGTCGGAAACTCAAACAACTCAACAGCAATGAAACAAATGATCCAATTAAAAAGTGGGCAAAAGACATGCATAGGCATTTTTCAAAAGAAGACTTACAAATGGCCACCAGGCATATAAAAATGCTAAACATCACTAATAATCACAGGAATGCATATTAAAACCACAATGAGATACAATTTAACATTTGTCAGAATGGCTATGATTAAAAACACAAAGAATGACAGATGTTTGCTAGGATGTAGAGAAAAGGAAGCTCTAACATGCTGTTGATGGGAATGTAAATTAGTACAACCTCTATGGAAAATAGTACAGAGATTTCTCAAAGGAAAAAAAAAAACAGAACTACCATTTGATCTGGAAATCTCACTACTGGGTGTTCACTCATAAGGAAATAAAAACAATCATAGTATCAAAAAGATACCTACACCCATATGTTTATCACAGCACTATTCACAATAGCAAAGACAGGAATCAACCTAAGTGTCCATAAATAGATGACTGGATTAAAAATTGTGGTATACACTCACAATGGAGTGCTATTCAGCTAGTAAAAAACAATGAAATCGTGTCTCTCGCAGCAATATGAATGGAACTGGAGGTCATTGTTTTAAGTGAAACAAATCAGACACAGACAAATATCACATACTCTCACAAGTGGGAGCTAAATGATGTGTACACATGGACGTGGAGTGTGGAATGATATAGACAAAGGACACTAGGAAAGTGGGGGTGAAAAAGCGTTAGATGATGAGAAATTACTTGATGGGTTCAAGTATGTTATTTGGCTGATGGATACTCTAAAAGGCTGTATGCAACATATGCATGCAACCAAATTGCAATTGTACCCCATAAATTTACGCAAATAAAAATAATAATAAATTTAAAGAAGAATTGCTAGCTTAAAGATGGAGGTTGTCATTAGCCAAGGAATGTGGTCAGTTAGAAACTGGAAAGGAGAAGGAAAGTAAACTCCCCTGGAGGAGTTTACATAAAGGAACACAGCCCTGCAGATGCTAGCTTTTAGCCCAGTGGAACTCATTTTAGATTCTGAACCCGAGACTGCAAGACTTCAAATTGTCTTCTTTTAAGCCCATACATTTGCAGCAATTTGTTATGGCAGTGATAGAAAACTGATATAGCTTGGTAAATATTTTTATTGTGACATATTTTAAAATCCAAAACACTCCTTTCTAAAACTGTTGAATTTTCCAAGATTTTTCTCAATAGGATGTGTGTAATTTTGCTTCTTGGCATCACAGATAGACTTTGTTGGAAAAGCAATTAAATAAACAATTCCTTGTTATTAGATCATATTAACATTTTTAAATTTTGAAAAATATGTTTTATTTTTCAATTCATTGTTATAGCCATAGTCATTTCTGTTTTGATATATATGTAAACATAAAAATCATTTAAAAACTTAAGAAAGGTGCCTGTGAGATATTTACAGTTCAGCTAGCCTTCAAAATGCAGAGAAGGAACAAATATACCTTTAGTTTTGCATTTGCCTCTTAGAAATATAACTACCTACCTTATGCCATGTTATACACAGTTTTACTAGATATCAAATTAATACAATCTATATTATTTTAATTTAAATATTACATTTTATGAATTCATTAAGCTCTCCACTTACCATTGGCTTTTAGCTTTTCAAAAAAATTGTAGCCCAAACAATTCTAATGACCTACTATAACATCTTTAGGAATAATGAAATCAGAAAACATGTATCTATTTCTTTGGTAAACAATTCTTCCTGAATACGTCCTTTCTAACCATTGCTTAAGCAGCCTCATTAGGCTTGTAGACTATCTTACAGCCTCCTTCGGTTCTGAGATCTTTTACGTTCTTGAAAACTACCAGCTAAAAACTTACATGCACTGAGATATATACCAGATGCAGAAGGGCACCTTGGGATGAATGCATCATGGACAGGAATTCATCACAGCCTGACAGCCTTTTTATTTTGCTCACCTGCTCATGTGGAGTGCACCTGTGGCACGCTGGCTCTCCATGTGGAAGCTGTTTTGGAGACTTCCAAGATTAAAGCTACTGTTAGATATTTCTTCTTTCATATAAGGCTTTTGATTTTTTTTTTTCCCTCACAGTATTACGGTCTGGATCCTAATCTCAATTCTTTTTAGTGACTTTCTATCTTTCTTTTAAAAAATCTGCTGCAGGGCTCTGAAGAGAAGACCAATCATAAAAGCTTAAATATCCTTTTTTTTTTTTCTAGCAGGATTAGTATGAAAATAATATCACCGTGCTTTCCTCTACTCTGGGCACTTTCATGCAAGTATCCTGGAACACTTTCCTAAGCATTAACTGGTGCTCCCAATGTCTTTTTAGAACAAATGAGGACTTAAAATAATAATCCATGTCATGCTGAAGCTCAGCCCTCCGGGGGAGAGTCATTTCAGTAACATAATAGTAGTTTACAGCTTTTTTGGGGTGCAAAACATTTTAGAATTGAGTCTTTTAAAGAATTAATTAATGCATTCATCTATTTTTTGTTTGTTTGAGTCATGCATCTTATATTCCAGACAGTCTGCAGGGGCCTGGGTATAAAGTGATTAATAACCAAACACAATCTCTGTCTTTACAAAGCATACGGTATAAAGAAATGGAGCTCAACATGCTTATGTACCAGACTCTCCTAGAAGACCTGCTGCAGGACAGACTGCTGGGTCTGACTCCCAGCATTTCTAAATCACTAGGTCCCGCATGAGGCCATGAACTTGCATTACACATGATGCTGACGCATTGTGAGAACTACCACGTGGATAATTGTATAGCCTATGGTAATTGGATATTTGAGCATGTGGCAGAATAACATGTAAATGTTACTATGAAAAAAGCAAAAAGGGAAAAAATGAGTGCATGAGTTTATACTGGATCAGACTCCAGAGAATCTTGGAAAATTGGGAGCACATGTGGGGAACCATAAACTTCACTAAGACAACAGAATGAAGAGGGAAAAACGGATGAAAGTTAATACCCCTTTGGGGTGTTGTTAGCTGGGGAGTTTTATGGGAGGCTGAAAGAAAATTTAGATAAAATAATCTAGGGCATTTTATGGGACATTTATAAATTAAGATCTACTAAATCTACAAAAATGTGTTTTGCCTCTGATTAGGCTGGCATAATGGAAGGAAAGAGATGCAAATACAAATACATACTTCACAATTTTGCCTCAGACTAAACTTTTGTTGAACAAATTATGGATATAGATGTTACAAAATTTAATTTCTTATATAGTTGTGTATTTTCCTTAAGCAAAGATTTATTCCGAGGTATACTTGTAAATGTTTAACAACTGAGAATGAGGAGGGGCCCTATTTTATAATTATTTCCCATAGCCAATTTCAAACTATCAACATTTCAACAACCAGCTCTTGCAAAATTCTTGAAAATTTAGCAAAGAGCTCTTATGAGCCAGAATAAGTAGGGTCCTATTCATTTTTCCTTAAATCACATTGTTTACAGCAGCTTAGAGTTAGATATTTGGAAGCATAGACATATTTATTGTAATCTTGTCATTTTAACATAAAAAGGCAACTTAATATTTAAAGAAGAGCTCTTCAATTATTAAAAATTCCAAGAATGAAAATACCACAAAGTCATATGTAAACTTTGTAGGGATTGAGAATATTTTAAAGTTTTCCACTGAAATGTATGCAAAAATTAACTATCTTAACTGAGTCTGTAAATTCAGCTGATGATGAGAATATTAATTTTAGAATTGTATTTTGTTTAAAATGTATTCACTGACTCCTTTTGAGTATCAGGGAACAAGTCAGGCTCTGTAGACATGTTAATACATAAGAAGCTCTCACAGATATTACGAGAAGAGGGCAAATGTACTAGTATAGGGTAAGATATTTATGATAGGTGTTACTCTAATGAGGATGGCCCTAAAAGTTCCTCACCTTGCTTATATTCTTTCAGGCATGATATGGTTCTGTCCTTTAAAAAGAAGTCTTTGTCTTGGGAATTTATTAATTTAATACAATTATCTATTGAGAGTGACTGCAATTGCATCTATATGTTGTAATGAGACCTAAAGACTGTGCATCATAAATAGATGTTAAGAAAACTAAAGGTTCTGTTGAGATCTGTTATTGATCTCCAATTTTTATCACTAAAGACTGTGAAAACCCTTAGGTAGAGAAGCTACATAAATATTTCAGCCTCACCCTTTATCTTATCTTTGATCCTCAAATCTTTTTTTTTTTTTTTCTGAGACAGGGTCTTGCTCTGTCACCCAGGCTGGAGTGCAGTGGCCCCAGACTGGTGTGCTATGGCACAATCTCGGCTCATTGAAACCTCTGCCTCCTGGGTTCAAGTGATTCTCCTTCCTCAGCCTCCAGAGTAGCTGGGATTACAGGTGCGCACCCCCATGCCTGGCTAATTTTTGTATTTTTAGTAGAGATGGGTTTTTGCCATGTTGTCCACGTTCGTCTTGAACTCCTGAACTCGGGTGATCCGCCCACCTCAGCCTCCCCAAATTCTGGGATGACAGGCGTGAACCACTGCGCCCGGCCCCTCCAGTCATTCTTATTCTACATTCTTTATTGTACCTTGTTGATTCTGCCCTGGCACATGTGCATCTTGTTTAGGGGTCTTTGTAGATGACTGAAACAGACATTCACCTTGACTTGCTAAATAAATGCCAGTGACATTCCAGCTTCCATTTAAAATATATACATATATATATATGTAAATTTTATAATGTAAAGATTCTCTATTAAAGCCTGTATGGCAACTGCCTCCTTTGGATGGCATTAACATTGCTGTGATACCACAGTCCCAAGAAAGAGTTTAAAAATATGCACTTGCTGATGGGATGGGTGTAAGAGTACGCATTCCATGCTCCTGTGTAATTTGGGAAGAGCAGCCTTCACCGTCTCCTCATGCCACCATGCCAGGTTGTTTAACGCTGGCCAACGCCTGACAGACAGTCCTTGCTAAGTCATGATGATTGAACTGTACTGTTTTATTATGTATACAACTTGTTATTTGTATGCATTTGAGGATTGGAGGTAAACCTTCATTACCTAATCCAGGAATCAATTTAGAACACATAAATTATTCCGCAAATTCTTACCATTTCCGTAATTTTGAGACAGTCTTAAGATATCAAAAGATAAAGGCAAAAATTACTCTCTCAAAATTAACATTTCTATATTGTATCAACAATGCATATAATTGGGGTATAGACTGTGTTATGTGAAAATGTCAAAACCAGACTATTACTATATTTTGCATGTAACTGTAGTGAAAATAAACTTTTCATAAATAAATCTCAAATCTTTTCAAATAATTTGTTTTTAACACAAATTCTAAGCCTTGCACATACTAAAAACTTAGGACAAAAAGACCTAATAAAAAGCAACTTGATGGGGAGTGTAAGAGGGTTGACAACAAAGGTTGTCAACGGGGACAACGAGGGTTGAAAGATGACCTTTGGGTACTATGTTCACTATTTTAGTAATGGGTATACTAGAAGCCCAATCCCACCAGTACGAAATAAAAATGCAGCAAACGTGCACATGTACTCATTGAATCTAAAATAAAATATTATTAAAAATACATATATTAAAAAAACTTGAAATACTTCCTTAATAAACTCCTGGTCTTTCCAAAAGCAATCAAATTTTAAAATTTTAATTAAAAAAAAATTTTGGCCAGGCGCAGTGGCTCACACCTGTAATCCCAGCACTTTGGGAGGTCAAGGATGGCGGATCATGAAGTCAAGAGATCGTGACCATCCTGACCAACATGGTGAAACCCCATCTCCACTAAAAATACAAAAAATTAGCTGGGTATGGTGGTGTGCACCTGTAGTCCCAGCTACTCAGAAGGCTGAGGCAGGGAATCGCTTGAACCAGGGAGGTGGAGGTTGCAGTGAGCTGAGATGCCACCATTGCACTCCAGCCTGGTGACAGAGTGAGACTCCCTCTCAAAAAAAATATTTCTAAATAATATCTTTACATTATAATTAATTGTGTTTTCATATTTAAGCTTCCTGTATAGACTTAGGTAGGAGAGATGAAGATAGAAGAAAGGATTGCTGAAGATTAGCCTATTAGAACTTATAAGGTGAAACTAACGATGCAGCATATATTAGTTGCACTGGTTTTAGTTTCTCTATTCATTACAACTTTAAGTAATATATCATAGCTTTGTTCCTTTATGCATAACATAGCTACTGTCTCGATCTCTTCAGTTTCCATTTTAGAAAATGTTGGTGTTCTTGCTCTTTCTTCCAACTCTTCTCTCTGACTTTGATCTCTCAACCTCTCTCATTTACATTTTTAGTTTTATAATGTCAAAGTTAATAAAATTTAAATTTTATCTGCAAGTGAATTCTTAAAATTGAAATTCAAAAAAATTTGCAATCTGTTTTACTGTGAATCTCATTCACTGCAGAGACAAGCAATCTACTATTATCACATTTTTTTCTTTCTGATATTTGTAAAGCTTCCAAATGTCTTTTTTTCTCCAATACTTGACATTTTCTTTTCCAATTGAGTTTTCTTTTTTCAAGTCCTCCTACTTAGCTATTATCCTTGCACTTTTCTTCATTGTGCTCTTGATGTTTGTTCAATATTTTCATCTTTTTTCCATTGATATTTTGTTGCTGCTTTAGCATATTCTTAATAAACTTCCTTAAAAATCAGTACAAGTACTTTTATTTTTCTTGTACACCTGACTTTTTTTTTTTTTTGAGGCAGAGTCTTGCTCTGTCGCCCGGACTGGAGTGCAGTGGCCAGATCTCAGCTCACTGCAAGCTCCGCCTCCTGGGTTTACGCCATTCTCCTGCCTCAGCCTCCCGAGTAGCTGGGACTACAGGCACCCGCCACCTCGCCCGGCTAGTTTTTGTATTTTTAGTAGAGACGGGGTTTCACCGTGTTAGCCAGGATGGTCTCGATCTCCTGACCTCGTGATCCGCCCATCTCGGCCTCCCAAAGTGCTGGGATTACAGGCTTGAGCCACCGCACCCGGCCTACACCTGACATTTTTTATTCTGTACTAACATTTCCCTGATGGTGTGGCTGAGCATACAATTACAGTTTATTACATTTCTCTTCATTAAATTAAGGGAATCTATTCACTGTCTTTTGGCATTCCATGTCACTGGTGAGAAATCTGATACCTCCTTGGCTCACATCTTTCTTGGTCATCTATTTTATTTGGCATTGCTGTTTTTACTGTTGTCATCATTGTTGTTTTAAAACCTTTAAGATTTTCTCTTTATTTTTGGTATTATGAAAATATACTGAAACAGACAATAAGTTTTTTGTGTGTTTGATTTTTTATTTTTTGCTCTGGGCACATGTGACTCTCTTATCCGCAGATCAAGGCCAGTCACATCTAGAAACGGTCCTGTTAATTTTCTAATTTATTTAATAAATCTCCCCCTTCTCTTTGCTGTCTCTTTCTAAATGTCCTGTAAAATAAATTACTTAAATCCATTAATCTTTTTTTCTCATAAATATTCTGGGAGAGATCGGCTTTCTGTGTCCATGAACACTCTTTCCTCTCTCTCTGAGTCCCACTTTCTGGGACCTTGTCTTAAACTTTTAAAGTTAACCTAAAATAAATATCCAATACATTTAACTTTAACTACCATATTTTAAATGTATGTATCCCTCCTTATTTTTGGTGTTTCTATTTTATATTAACCTCTAGTCTGTTAATATTAGATTTTTCCTTCAATTTCTGAACCTGTCTATGACTCCACTCATTTATTTATTTTGTTGATTTATCTCTTTATTTTATGCTCAGTGCTTTGCTCAAAGGTCTTGAATCTCTGGCTTGATTTTTCTGTTGAAGACTAGAACAACAGCTATGGAAATCCTTGGGGCTTGTGGACTGGTGATCATTGTTCTTGACCATGTGAGTGAAGATATAGCCACTTGGATGTACAATCGCTAATTTCCAAAGTGAAAGATCATGTAACTCCAGTATTTATTTAAATTTCTTAATAAAATAATTTTTAATTTTCTATGTTGGATTAGAAATTGTGTGGCTTTTTAACAATCAGAATTTCAATTTAAACGCTTGTATTCAGGCTAAGGGTTTTCATTATTTGTATGTTTTTAAAACTGTACCTGGAATTTCCAAGTCTCATATCTCTCGGAGTGACTGCTTTGTGACTCCATCAACTTGCTGAGTAGTGACCCTAGATTGTAGTTCTCTTTCTGTGTCTGTCTGTCTCTTCCTTTTTTCTTTTCGTCTTCATCTTTTTTTCTTTTTTGAGATAGGGTCTTACTCTCTCACGCTGGCTGGAGGGCAATGGCGTATGATATGGTTTGGCTCTGTGTTCCCTGTGTCCCTCTCCAAATCGCATCTGGAATAGTACTCCCATAATTCCCACATGTTGTGGGAGGGACCCGGTGGGAGATAATTGAATCGTGGAGGCATTTTCCCCTACACTGTCCTCGTGGTAGTGAATAAGTCTCACGATATCTGATGGTTTGAAAAGGGGAAACCCATTTTGCTTGGCTCTCATTCTCTCACTTGCTGCCACCATGTGAGATGCGTCTTTTACCTTCCACCATAATTGTGAGCCACGCCCCCCACAAGCCACGTGGAACTGTAAGTCTAATAAACCTCTTTCTTTTGTAAATAACCAAGTCTTGGGTATATCTTTCTCAACAGCTTGAAAACAGACTAATAAAATAAATTGGTACCGGTAGAGTGGGGCGCTGCTGAAAAGATACCCTAAAATGTGAAAGCAACTTTGGAACTGTGTAACAGGCAGAGTTTGGAATAGTTTGGAGGGCCCAGAAGAAGACAGGAAACTGTGGGAAAGTTGGAACTTCCTAGAGACTTGTTGAATGGCTTTGACCAAAACCCTGAAAGAGATATGGACAATTAAGTCCAGGCTAAGGTCATCTCAAATGGAAATGAGGAACTTGTTGGGAACTAGATCAAAGGTGACTCTTGTAATGTTTTAGCAAAGAGACTGGTGGCATTTTACCGCTGCCCTAGAGATTTGTGGAACTATGAGCTTGAGAGAAATGATTTTGAGTATCTGGCAGAGAAATTTCCAAGCAGCAAAGCATTAAAGAGGTGACTTGGGTGCTGTTAAAGACATTCAGTTTTATAAGGGAAGCAGAGCATAAAAGTTCAGAAAATTTACAGACTGACAATGTGATAGAAAATAAAAACCCATTTTCTGAGATTTCTAGCCAGCAGCAAAAATTTGCATAAGTAACACGGAGCCAAATGTTAACTCCCAAGACATTGGAAAAAATGTCTCCAGAACATGTCAGAGGTCTTCACAGCAGCCACTCCCATCAAAGGCCCAGAAGCCTAGGAGAAACTGGTTTCATGGGCCAGGCCCAGGTACCCCATGCCATGTGGGGACTTGGTACCCTGGGTCCTAGCTGCTCTAGCCATGGCTGAAAGGGGTGAACGTAGAACTCGGACCATGGCTTCAGGGGTGCAAGCCCCAAGCCTTGGCAGCTCCCATGTGATGTTAACCCTGCGAGTGCATAGAAGTCAAGAATTGGGGTTTGTAAGCCTCTGCTTAGATTTCAGAAGATGTATGGTAATGCCTGGATGCCCAGGCAGAAGTTTGCCATAGGGGCATGGTCCTCAGGGAGAACCTCTGCTAAGGCAGTGCAGAAAGGAAATGTGGGGTGGGAGCCCCCACACAGAGTCCCTGCTGGGAAACCACCCAGTGCAGCTGTGAGAAGAGGGCCACTCTCCTCCAGACCCAGAAAGGCAAATCCAATGACATCTTGCACCATGCATCTGGAAAATCAACAGACACTGAATGCCAGCCCATGAAAGCAGCAGGGAGGGAGGCTGTGCCCTGCAAAGACACAGGAGAGGAGCTTCCCAAGGCCATGGGATCTCACCTGTTGCATCAGTGTGACCTGGTTGCAAGACATGGAGTTAAAGGAGATCATTTTGGAACTTTGAGATTAGACTGCCCTGCTGGATTTTGGACTTGCATGGGACCTGTAGCCACTTTGTTTTGGTCACTTTTCCCCATTTGGAATAGCTGTGTTTACGCAATGCGTGTACCTCCATTGTATGTAGGAAGTAACTAACTTGCTTTTGATTTTACAGGCTCATAGGTGGAAGAAGCTTGCTTTGTCTCAGATGAGAGTTTGGACTGTGAACTTTTGACTTAATGTTGAAATGAGTTAAGACTTTAGGGGACTGTTGGGAAGGCGTGATTGGTTTTGACATGTGAGGACATGAGACTTGGGAGAGGGCGAGGTGGAATGATATGGTTTGGCTCTGTGTCCCCTGTGTCCCCACCCAAATCTCATCATGAATTGTACTCCCCAAATTCCCATATATTGTGGGAGATAACTGGTGGGAGATAACTGAATCATGGTGGTGGTTCCCCCACATTGTTCTCATAGTGAATAAGTCTCACAAGGTATGCCGGTTTGATAAGGGGAAACCCGTTTTGCTTGGCTCTCATTCTCTCACCACCGCCATGTGAGACGTGTCTTTCACCGTCTGCCATGATTGAGAGTCCTCCCCAGCCACGTAGAATTGTAAGTCCAATACACCTCTTTCTTTTGTAAATTGCCCAGTCTCGGATATGTCTTTATGCAGCATGAAAATGCACTAATACAGCATGATCACAACACACTGCAACCTCAACCTCCCAGATTCAAGCAATCATCCTGTCTTAACCTCCAGCCTCAATCTCCCAAGTAGATGGGACTAGAAACGTGAAGCACCAGGCCTCACCAAATGTTTATATATTTTTTGTAGACATGGGGTCTTGCTGTGTTCCCCAGTCTGGTCTCAAACTCCTGAGCTCAAGTGATCCACCCGCCTTGGCCTCATTACAGGTGTGAGCCACCACACCTAGCCATGTCTGTCTCTGTCTTCCTTTGCCACTTCTATCAATGTTTTAAAATCTCATCTGGAGATGATTTAGTTGACATCTTGAACTTCATATAATACCTTTTTATAACTTTTTTACATTAGGCCTTGGAAGAGTGAGGGATTAAATGCCTGTTCTCTATATGTCATTGTATATTAGTCATTCAGAATAACTATTCAATTTGTAAATTATTTTTGACTTTTGTCATAGCAAAAAACTCACAGAAAAGTAAAAGTTTAGTAAAACAAAACCAAGATTTTCTCCAGAACCACTGGAGAGTAACATGCCAACCTGATACCCCATTACTCCCAACCATTTTATTGCATATTTTTTATAAGCAAGGATGTTTTATAAGTGAACACAATAAAACCATGAAAATTAACATTTCTTTCTTATATCATCTAATCCTTATCTCCCATTTGACTTTGAGTAGTTTTGCCAACAATCTCTTTTATGGCAAAGGAACACATTCAGCATCAAGTGCTGCATTTACCAGCAATTATTCTTTTTCTTAGTAGCGATTGGGTTTCACCATGTTGGTCAGGATGATCTTGACCTCCTGACCTGGTGATCCACCCTCCTCAGCCTCCCAAAATGCTGGGATTACAGACGTGAGCCACCACGCCCAGCCTAGCAATTTCTTTTTAATCTCTCATCGGTTGGAAGAATTCTTCAGCCATGCTTTGACCTTCATGACCTTGAAGCTTTGGAAATTAGAAGCCAGCTCTTCTTTAGAAGGTTCCTCCTTTTGCTTCTTTTGGGCTTCCTTGATGTGCTCTCTTGATCAGATTGAGATGATGCATCTTTGGCAGGAATATCGTAGAAGTGATTCTGTGTTCTTTTCCCTACAAGATTTATTTTTGTTTCACTACTTATTGATGCCGTTTTGATGACTCAATTAAGTGCTGTCTGTGAGGCTCCCTTGCTGTGAAGTTACTCTTTTCCTCTTTGTAATTTAGTAAGTATTTTATGGGAAGATACTTTGAAGCCCTGTTAATATTCTATTTCTTACCAAACTATCAATCTCTTTATTGATCATATCAATATAGGCTCACAAATTCTCATATTATTTGTGGATTATAATAGATTATTATTTTATTTACTTGGATGCTAAGTTTTAAAAACAGTCAGGCTGGCCTGGGTATTAATTTTGTATGTTGTCGTCATTCTTTGAACACTTCCTTTCTCTATGGTGGATATAAGAGGTTCCTCTTGAACTATTGTGTGTATGTGTCAGCCCTAGAATTAGTGCCTTCCACAAAGATTCTTATTTTCTTTTAGTGGGTAATGGCATTTTGAGTGTCAAGATCTGATAGCGAGATGTGGATTCTTATTGGATTCTCATCACTCTTAAGCACGTAAATGTATATTCGTTCACTGCATATCTACATGTAAGTGTTGGGAGAAGGAATAGTAGATACTAGAAAAAAAATTCCTAGGATGTGAGGAGTTTCTATTTGTTTTTGTATGTATTTCAGATTGAGTACTTATCAAACTATGTTTTAAGGAAGTCAATTTTGTCTTACTATTGACATGATAGAAATTTAAATTTGTGAATTATCTCACTCTATATTCATGTATGAATTTATATATAAAAATATTTTGCAGCAAATATTTAAAACTCAAAAGGAATTCTTGAAGTCAAATATTTAAAGAAGAACAAAATGCAATCATCAAAATAAAATAAAGTGCTTTTCAATCTTTTACACAATTAGTGAATGAAATACTTTTTGGTTTGTTATGGATTTATCTCTGCATAAATAGGGAATCCACAATAGGTAGAAAAATATATTAAATGAAGAAAATCATTTATTATTTACTAAATAGCAGATGTTTGTTAATATGGATGGAACTTATTTTTTATCTTTCTTTCCTAAAAGAAACAAATGAAGAAAATATTCTCTGTATATCCTTCTGTTTATGAGTATTTTTAGGGTGGTCACCAGTATATGTGTGAATAATTTTATTACTTTTTAGAAGCATAGCAAAGGAAAAATGTAATGCAGATATTTATTTCAGCATCCAAAATATTGAGTGGTCTCAGCCAAATTTAGATAAATTGTTAAGCATAATTATGGACATTAAGGCACATATGGACAGCTTTAGAAAATCTAAGAAAATGAAAGATCAGTTTAAAGCAAAAAATCAAAGTGCATTGACCTTTCAATTGAGTCACTGAGTTTTGATTGCCAATGATTTATCCACTAACTGTGATGGCCCTTACTTTTGTCTATGACTCCGAAGATTTTCACACTCACGAAACTACTCTCAGAATTTCAAAGTTATTTGAAGCCAGCAAATTATAGATTGAAGCTTTTAACTTTGTTAAACCACAGAATTTAAAATGTTTACTATTCCCACACAGATAGCTTTATATTTGTTCACATTGTGAATTCAAATGAAACTGAACATAGAAATGCCTGTGAAAGCTCTTCATCCATTTCTCTTATCTTAAATTTCTGATTCTATTTCATTCCATTGGAGGGAAATAAATAAAAAACACTCTTACTAAACTCCTGCCTTCCTTTCTTGATCACTGCTTAAATCTAGGCCCAATGGAATTGAACAAATCTGCACCGATTTTGCTGAAGGTATTTTAATTAATGTTATTGTTATCATTACTATTTAACCTAGGCTGTTAGTTAACTGTGATTTACAGAAAAGCCACCATGTCATATTTCTTTTTTCTATAATGAAATAGACCAAAATGTTATAGGGGAAAAAAATTGGACTGTGACTCAAGAAATTTGCAAGGCATTATAAATTTGTAGTTATCTTTATTATTAAGCTTCACGGATCTTTTAGTCTTTAGTAGTCTCCCCAACTTCAGGTACATTTTCTGGAAATCTGTTGCTTCAACAGATAAAACTTTTAATTATGAGAAAGCATTATTTTTAGCAAAAGGTCAATATAAATATTTACCATATTACATACTTTAAATATCATTAATTTTATTTCTATAGAATCATCTTCTTTCTTTAACTATAATATTACATTTACAAGATTTGTAAAAATAGATATCTGATTTTTGTAATTACATATTGGCAATAAATAAATGTGGTAAATAGTTATTTTCTCTAAGTCAGCTTTAACCTAGGGTCACTAGATGAAGAATACATTACTTTTAGGTACAAAAGAAATATCCACCAAATTCAACTTAAAAGATTTACAAAAATTTATTTATTTACATTAATTTTTTTTCCAGGACAGTGATTAACAGAAACAAATTCTTTATACAGAATTTGTAGTACTTTTCTACCTAAGTAATTATGTTGAATAGATTCCTGTATATTTATAAATTATCTTTGAAGAGTGAATGGGAAACCAAACAACAAACAACATGAATTCTATATAGGATTTCAAAAGAATGAACTGTTTCTTCATCTTCTTAGTCTGAAGTTCACAGAGATTCTGATATCTTAAAGTTAGTATTTTGAAAGAAATGCTTTTAAAACTCGTTATGTTTATACATATATTATTAGTGATGTAGCTAGTTTCTTTTTCAAGAATGAGGGAGTATGGCTTATTTAAACAAAAAAAAAATAAGCATTTAAGCAATAATTTTCACTCCCTACCTTTATGGCCATTGATTTGTGACACAGTGATTACTGATGCAAAGCATTTACCCTAGGAGAAAACATGTTTTAAATTGCTGTCATTTTTCAGTTTGAATGTAATAACTTTCTAGCAAACACAATAGATGCAATGCTTTATTTAACTGTCATAGGAATATACATACAGTATGTGAATTTAAAATATAAGCAGTATGTAAATTATATAAGCAAAAAAATATGTTTCTAGCCCCATTTTTATCTTCTATTTGTGCTCTAATCAAGTAAACAATTGTGGTTTTTTCTTTTTTCTCTCTTTTTATTTTTATTTTTATTTTTTTTGAGACAGGGTCTTGCTCTATTGCCCAGGCTGGAGTGCAGTGGTATGATCTTGGCTCACTCCAACCTCCGCCTCCCGGGTTCAAGTGATTCTCATGTCTTGGCCTCCTGAGTAGCTGGGATTACAGGTGCCTGTCACCACATCTGGCTGATTTTTATATTTTTAGTACAGACAGGGTTTCACCATGTTGGCCAGGCTTGTCTCGCACTCTTGACCTCAAGTAATCTGCTAACCTCAGCCTCCCAAAGTTCTGGGATTACAGGCATGAGCCATCTGCATTCGGCCTTGTGATTTTTTCAATTTTGCAAAAAACATACAAAATCTCAGTATATTTTCTTGCTCCTATTTGCCTGTCCTCTTGATTATGACCAACAGACATTTGCTTTATGTGTACAAAAATGATAAAAGGCTAATATGTATTTTCACAATTATTATTCATAAAACATGTGTGGGTATAACTGTAGTAAAGAAGTTACTAAACAAGTAATTTGTGACAATTAATAAATCATAGATTAGATTATCAATGAGTGTCAATAAACTTTATCCTCTTGTGATATTTAAAAATAGAATACATGCTACAGTACTTGGATGGATAAACATTTATCTTTCTTAGAAATTGAGGCAGACCAGATAATTTCTCAATGCCACTTTCAATATTATCAGTCTATAAATACTAGTTAAAATTATGTTTCAACTCTTGGGAAAGTTGCTCTGTAGCTTTTAAATACAGTTTACTAAATTCTGCAGGTTTGCCACTTCAATACATGCTTGATAATAAAGTAAGATCCCATTACCAATTCATGTGAATTGCATATGGTTTTGTAAATAATTACTAGAGGTGCTCTTTGAAAATGTTATCAAGACTCAGCTGTAGACCTCGCTAATTCAAGCACCGTCTTATCTTCTACTTTGGTTTTTCCTTTTTCTTCCGTTACTTCTCCAGATAAGTGAATGAGTCGTTTCACGATTGTGTCAGGTTTCATAGCTGCACCCAAAGCACTAGGCACATAGGCACAGTTTCACCCACTTCTCCATCATAGAACAGTCTGTAACTCACTGGTCATGCTGTTTTGTTTTCCTAAGTTCCTAGTCTTTTACTTATTGATTTTTATATGCCAGTTATTTCATCAGTCCTCCAGACACATGAAACACTTATCAGTGATTATGAATAAAAGTGGTTATGTACCTGCTATTTTAAATCTGAAAGAACAGTTTTAAAACTTTTAAAAATATTTTCTACTTTAATGTATTTTACTTAATGCATTTTGATTTGTTTTTACTTTTAGGTTTTACATATATTTTTACTTTTAAAGTAGAGTTCATGACACATGAGTTAAACGTTTTAAACTTTGGTAATGAGCAGGTAAAGCTAATTGCTCAGTTTAAAAACACTCTTGAGAATCCTAAGGAAACCATTTCTTATTCCTGATGGCATCCAAAAGGGATAATCAGATTATTACTTGACATCTCAATAAGGGTGTCTTGTGGCAGGAATAACTATACCGCTTTTCAAATGCAAAGCTTGAAAACTTCTTACCCCAGTGGTGTGATGGAAAATGTTCAAAATTAGCTCTTGGAGGGAGAAAATGAGTGATGTTCTGTGGAATTTGCTGATTTTCATGATGTAAACATTACCACTGTAGCTGATTTAAGCTACCAACATGCTAGTGTGGGTTGACTGGACACAGAGTGGTGAAAAGATACACAGTAGCACATCATCATCATACAACATTTCTACCGTGCAGATGCGTAGATGTAGACAACTTCAGGAGTATATGATAATAGTAAAAGATGGTAACAATATATTAAAAAGCAATTATGTTTACATATTACTTTTGTTTCAGCATGATTTAATTCCAAATTTACATATGTTAATTTTTAATAGTATCTGTATTTAATAACTGGCACACACATTTCCAGAAACTATCAATCAGTGCTCATGAGTACAGGGCACTTCCAACCCCCAATGTCTCAACAACCCTGTAGAGCTCTTCTTCAGAGATCCTGAAAGCAGTAAATTATAATTATAAGAGGTAAATGTAGTAAACTGTATTTAGAAGCAATGACCCTCTAGTGCTGTCAGGTGACCTGTTTTGAGAACACCCTTTTCATCCTTGGTGAGTCTGTACATGTGTCTGTGTGGGGAAGGTGTTTGGAGATTGTGTAGAGCAATTTAAAACGAATAGCTGCAGCTCCTAAAAGAACACGATTTTCAAACCATCCAAAGCATGATTTTGAAATGCCCAATTCCTTTCCTGCATCTAACATTTAAGGAGCCATCCTTCTGGGCTTGTTTTTGTCAGGTTTTGTGTTAAACTGCTTTCCCCCAAACTTTTGTGTTCATTGCCGCACTCCCATAATCCCCCTATACTGACTGACTGTGGTTATTATGCTTTGTACGAAGGCTCTATGTCGAAAGCCAGTTATGAGTTTCTGTCCCAGTGGATCATACGATGAAGTCGAAGCAGGCCATCATCCAGAGCTATATAATAGCCCCAGACGGGGAATACAAAAGTGCCGCGGATTATTGATAGAGTCATATCTGCCGTTTTGCTGACAAATGTGATGTTTCCTTTGCTGGTTTTCTAATATTAAGAAATATTTCTGGTAGCATGTCATTCCATTGAGTCATTTGGAGTGGAAATGGTGATTTAGATTTCTAGTTTTTATTCTGATAATGAGGAATGACTAATTTTTATTCTGACAATGAGTAACAATATGCAGAGTGTCTAAATGACAGTAAATCACAGCAATTAATCAGAAATATAGGTCTATTTTAAATCTACAAAATAAGAGTAGCAAAATCCCAGGACTGTCACAATGATCATTTAGTATTTTAATAGAAATGATTTTTCCTGTTAAAATACTTATTTCCTGAAAAACGCAGATATAATCAAAAGTTAGCAATTATTTCATCAGCACCTTTAGCAGAAATCAAGAAGTGAGCAGTAAAAATAATATTTTGTTTTGTTTCACTTTGTTTTGGCTGACAAATAGATTGATGCATTGGCACAACTCAGTAACACAGTTACAATTCAAAAGTATTTTCTAGTTTGGCATAAATTTTTAATTTGTTTTTTAATGCCACTCTATGGCAAAACTAGTATGAAAAAAATTCTTTTTGACATTATAAAATGCTATTTTAAAGACCTGGTATTGACATCTCCCAGGAAACTGAAAAATCATTCAATGTAGAATATTCCTATGCTATATTTTTATTTATTTTTTATATTATCATCATTATAGCTTACCATAGGATGAGAAATTATTGTGATGTCACAAAAAAGAAATCAACCTCACAAATGGAGCCAGATAAAATACAAGGTTAACTCAGTGAACAAGATTGACTATGGCTCTTGTTTATATGGGAAATTAAGCAGGTTTACTGTTTCTTTGCTTTATAGTCGAGTTAGACAGCTACTGGATAAAGAGGATTTACATATGATAGAAAACATATTTTTATTCTCAGAAAGGATAGCTCTTGTGGTAATATAAGTTACATAATGATTCATTTTTTCTCCCCCATCTTTATCCTTCCTTTTATTCCAACTAAAAAATAGTTTTTATACCCAGATATGTTTAAACACAAAACTGATGATAGGAAAAACATATTTAATTTGCTTTATTTCATGTACCCACAAATTTCTTAGCACCATCTGCGTGTGTGTGTCTGTGTGTGTTTGCGTGCATGTGTGTGTGTGTGTGCATTATTTTTCTGAGATTTCTGGCTGTAGACATTCAGAGCTCAGTGCCACAAAATAATTTTTTAATTGGTGAAGGTTTCTTATGAATATATTTTTTCTGTATCAAGAATAGATGATGTGGCAGTGTACTGGTTTGTTCTCACACTGCTGATAAAGACATACCTGAGACTGGGTAATTTATAAAGGAGAGTTTTAATTGACTCACAGTTCAGTGTGACTGTGTAGGCCTCAGGAAACTTACAATCCTAGTGGAAAGGGAAGCAAACACATCCTTCTTCACATGGTGGGAGCAAGAAGTGGTGAGCGAAAGGGGGAAAAGCCTCTTCTAAAACCATCAGATCTTGATCTTCACAAGAACAACATGAGGGTAGCCTCCCCTATGATTAAATTACCTCCCACCAGGTCCTTCCCATGACATGTGGGGATTACAGCAACTGCAATTCAGGATGAGATTTGGGTGGAGACACAGTCAAACCATATCACTGCCCCCCAGCCCCTCCTAAATCTCATGTTCTCATATTTCAAAACACAGTCATGCCTTCCCAACAGTCCCACCAAATCTTAACTCATTCCAGCATTAACCCAAAAGTCCAAGTCCAAGGTGTCATTTAATACAAGGGAAGTTCCTTTTCCTATGAGCCTGCAAAATCAAAAGTAAGCTAGTGACTTCCTAGATACAACGGGGGTACAGGTATTGGGCAAATACTCTCATTCTAAGTGGAAGAAGTTGACTAAAATAAAGGAACTACAGCCCTACACAAGTCTGAAATCCAATAGAGTACTAATTAACCCTTAATGTTGGGAGAAAAGCTGAGTGTTGGGAGAAGCTGAGGTAGGACTTGAACATCTGACATAATGTATCAGTGTCTTGGAACATGTCCAGGGTCCAGGGTCTAAAACCTTTTGTAGCCTTTGGACCACCAAGCTCTGTGCTAAAGGGTGGAAGGCTACTCTGACGCACCATAATATAAGCCCAAGTCATAAAACCCCTCATGACTTGGATAAATCCAGGGCTCATGGCTCTGGAATGTGTCTAGACTTGCTGGCTCCTTGTTTCTAGCCCTCCCAGGCTCCTAGATGGATTGTGTCTTAGAATTGGCCATATAAATGCTAAACCATCACAGCTGTAAATCATGTGCTTAATGCAACACTCCCTTTCAACCCCAAATTCTCACAACCTGTTTCTTTGTTTGATCACCAATAGTCTGGGCTCCAGAGTTCGGGGCCTTTGCAGCCTCCATACTTAGCGTTGGCCCCCGGACCTATTTTCTCTCTCAAACTGTCTTTTCTCATTGCCTTGACTCCACCAGACTTCATCACCCCCATGACCTGGTGTTGAGTCCAGTCATCCCAACATTCCTGGATGCCCAACGTGGGGTGACAAAGACCCCGGTGAAGGAACTCTAGGGCATGTGAAAGCAGCGGACGCATGGTCAAAGGACACCCGAGGATGACTGAAAGAAGCTTGGCGGGAAAGCTAAGCGCTAGGAAGAACCAGGGTAACAATGGGACAAAGTGAAAGCAAACATTCTGCTTACTTGAATTTGTTAAGGCCTTTATTACCAGAGGGTGATGCATGGGGTAAGACCCAGTGGAATCTGAGGCTTGTTTATTCATTTAGAGAAAAAGAAGACAAAGTAAGGACTTAGAAGGAGCCTGGGCAAGGAAAGTCATCTTGAAGTGTCAGTTTCATGGCTAACCTGCCTCTGCTAGAGAAAAACAGATTTGATGAGCACAGAGGCATGACATGGGCTGAATGTAAGGAAATTTGGACTCAAGTCCCCAAGGAATATTTGTTTGAGTTGTGGAATATGCTTGATTTGGGTATGTAGTAATTTTCGCAGCATCATTCATTGCAAGATTCAGGGCATTCTGGCATGTTTCCAAAGCCCAGAGCATCACTGATGCAAATGATACTTGGAAGAACTCGACAAAAACATTGGGAGATAATGTGAAATACTACAATTTGGTCAGGAGGGAGTGGGACCCCTCTGATCCTCAGATGGAGTCTGAGGGTTTTTGTAGACTTGTGGTGGTTTTGAGTTTCTCTGGGATAGCTTGTACTTTGCCAGCAAATGAAAGCTTTGGATCTCTGCAGATGTCACTTGGAGGAGCAGTCAAAGACATCTTTAGGTTCATGGTCATATTCATTATGGTGTTTGTGGCCTTCACAATTGGAATGTTCAACCTCTACTCCTACTACATTGGTGCAAAACAAAATGAAGCCTTCACAACAGTTCAAGAGCGTCTTAAGAGACTGTTCTGGGCTGTATTTGGACTTTCTGAAGTGAAATCAGTGGTCATCAACTATAACCACAAATTCATTGACAACATTGGTTATGTTCTTTATGGAGACTATAATATTACGATGGTCATTGTTTTGCTAAATTTGTTAATTGCCATGATCAACAATTTATTCCAAGAAATTGAGGATGACACTGATGTGGAGTGGAAATTTGCAAGTGCCAAACTCTGGTTTTCCTGCTTTGGGGAGGGGAGAGCACTTCTTGTTCCCTTCGATCTGGTGCAGCCTCTGGGGTTTCTGTTTTGTCCCTTGCTAAAGCTTAAAGGGTGGATTTCTGAGCCCTACCCAGGGTCATAAAAAAGGTTTCCAGGAAGATGTAGAGATAAGTAAGTAGAGATAAGTAAATATAGAGATAGAGATAAATATAGAGATAATATAGGAATAAATATAGAGATAGAGATAAATAGAAATAGAAATATAGAGAGCTAGAGATAAATATAGAGATAAATAGATATAGGCTGGAAAAGACAGGGACTTGCAGGAACTCACAGGAACTAATAGGTACAGACAGGGGCAGATAAGGATGGATGAAGACTAGCAGTATAAGGTCAGTGCCCTAAAGAGGTACAAAAGTAGAGACTAGCAAAGACTAGCTGAGATTTTCAGGGGCACACAGGAACATTCTGCATCATGGGAATTAGCTATGGCTCAAAGTCCAATCAAAATCTGAGAGGACTAATATAAAAGGAATAGAGGGGAAGGAGGTAAGGATAAAAATGCTCTTTCTTTTCTCTCCAACAGGACCTTTTGGATTCAGAGTTGTGCTAGCAATAGGAAATGTTATAGATGTGGGTGCCAGGAAGTTCTCAGACATACCCTGGAGACATTTTCCCCATTGTCTTAGCAATCAGCGTTTGATTCCTCATTATTCATGCAAATTTCTACAGTGGGCTTGAATTTCTTCTACTGCATGATCATCCTGCAAATTTTCCAAACTTTCAAGGTCTGTCACCCCTTAAATGCTTTACCGCTTAGAAACATCTTCCACCAGATACCCTAAATTATCTGTCTCAGGTTCAAAGTTTCACAGATGTCTAGGGCAGGGTAAAATGCTGCCAGTATCTTTGCTAAAGTACACGATTTACAAAATCTTAAAAAGTCATCTTTTCTCCAGTTCCCAAGAATTTCCTTATTTCCATCTTAAGCTACCTCAGCCTAGACTTCCTTGTTCATATTACTATCAGCATTTTGGTCAAAGCCATTCAATGGGTCTCTAGAAAGTTGAAAACTTTCCCACATTTCCTGTTTTCTGATCCCTCCATGTCTCTAGGACATTCCAAAATTTCCCACATTTTCCTATCTTCTTCTGAGTCCTCCAAACTGTTTTAATTTCTACCTGTTACCCAGTTTCAATGTTGCTTCCACATTATGGTGTATCTTTACAGCATGCCCCAATACTCCCAATACCAATTTATTGTATTAATCCATTTTCATGCTGCTAATAAAGACACACTGAAGACTAGGTAATTTATAAAATAAATACATTTAATTGACTTACAGTTCAGCATGACTGTGCAGGCCTCAGGAAACTTACAATCATGGCAGAAGGGGAAGCAAACACATCCTCCACATGGAGGCAGCAAGGAAAAGTGATGAGCAAAAGGGGGAAAGGCCATTTATAAAACCATCAGATCTTGTGAGAATGCACTTGCAGGAGAACAGCATGAGGGTAACTGCCCACTTGATTCAATAACCTCCCACCAGGTCCCTCCCACAACATGTGGGAATTATGGAAACTACAATTCAAGATGAGATTTGGGTAGGGACACAGCCAAACCATATCAGGCAGTGACAGAGAGTTAATTTTTTTCATTTATACTGATTCTCCAATTCTGTTCAACACCACACAAAAGTTGGTTAAAAGTAAGATAAGAATTGAGCTCTAGCTAAAAATTAAAGATCCTTGAAGTAATAAAATTATTGTGTATTCCATAGCTTAAATGTAATTTCATTTTAATACTCAAATATGTTGGAAAATTTTAAAGAAAACCAATACTTGAAGTCATGGCATGCATGGCACTATATCAAAGATACAAATCTCATTTGAATTCACTTTTTAAAGTTTGTAGATTAGGTGGAATGAAGAGAGAAAGAATGAGTTATTGAGTCAAAAAATTATTACATTATTACTTTTTATTATTTTGTTTTGTTACTATAATGGGTTTTTTGGTTAGAAAAGAATTTTGCCTAAAAAATATATAATGCAATTAAATATAAGTGCTTTACTGGTAACAACTTAGTAGAATGAGATAATGATTCTAGAAGAATGTCATAGGCTATATATAATTTAAATTTTGTCTGCTTCTGAATATTTGGATTGTCTTAACAAAAGTAAAGAAATGTAAACTACGAAAATTCAAGATAAAAACAGAATGAATAGATAGCATGTTCATTAAGTCAATTTTTTTCCTTTAGTTTTGACAGCTAAGATAAAAAATAGTAGATTAAATTCAGCACATTTATTGAACTGGGTATATGTACAGAATGATGGTAGTCATTTCAGATGATACAAGGATGAGTAATATAGAGTCATTTTCATCCTATGAAGCAGAAGGCAAATTTATCTGTAGGATAAACTTTTCTAGAACTGTAACGTTCGTGTCTTTGTATAAATGACACAGGATGTTTGCCAATCACTTCAACATGAGGTACGTAAAAAGGGTGAATCATTTTGAAAATTAATATCAGTAGCATATTTGGTTCTTAATAGCAACTGTTGAATAAACTGATAAATAGATGAATGTTTGGATGATTCATGTAAATGTGTTTATGTACACCAATGTAAGCATGTATATGTTTATTAAAATTGATAACATAATATTGCTTCTGTGGAAGCTGAAATAATATGTTCAATTATTTTTTAAACTTAAAAATATGGGAATAAATCTTATCAAAATGAGGAAAATGAATATCTGTCCATCAAATTGTCCCTCTGAAATTAAAGATTTAGATATATGTTAAGATTTAGATACATGTTAATTAAAATATATTAATTATATTAAATAATTAAATTTATTAATTACATTAAATAATATCTATGTGGATCAATCAGCTTTAGTTAAGCCACAGTAACAAATTACCCCCAAATTTTAGTAGCTCACATAACTAAGGTTATTTTATACTCATGTTTACATGGATTGAAGGTGGGCTGTGGTTTTGCCCTTTATTCTACTAAAGCTAAAGGTGGAGCTACTCTCTGGAACATGCCACATCATATCAGAGGAGAGGAAATCAGATGGTGGGAACGAGCTTACACCTGACAATGTCACAACTCATTTTACAGGCACATATTATTGCCCAAGGCGAGTCACATGACCAATCTTGATATTACATGTATGGGAAATATACTTCTCACACAAGACTGGGCCCAATGGGCATAAGTATCAAATATTCCTAAAATAATGTAATCTACCACACAACAAACACTTCTTCTGCTAGATACAAAGTTTTTTACATTTTATTTTATTTTAAGTTCCAGGATACATGTGCAGAATGTGCAGGTTTGTCACATAGGTAAACATGTACTATGGTAGTTTGCTGCACCTATCAACCCATCACTTAGGTATTAAGCCCTGCATGCACTAGCTATTTAGCCTGATGCTTCCCTCCCCCAACCCCCGCGACAGGCCCCAGTATGTGTTGTTCCCTTCTCTGTGTCCATGTGATCTCATTGTTCAGTTCCCATTTATAAGTGAGAACATGCAGTGTTCGGTTTTCTTTTCCTGGGTTAGTTTGCTGAGGATAATGGCTTCCAGCTTTATCCATGTCCCTGCAAAGAACATGATCTTATTCCTTTTTATGGCTGCATAGTATTCGATGATGTAGATGTACCACATTTCTTTATCCAGTCCATCATTGATGGGCCTCTGGGTTGATTCCATGTCTTTGCTATTGCGAATAGTGTTGCAATAAACATATGTGTGCATGTATTTTAAAAAAAGAATGATGAATATTGCTTTGGGTATATACCCAGTAATGAAATTGCTGCGTTAAATGGTATTTCTAGTTCTAAATCCTTGAGGAATTGCCTCACTGTCTTCCACAATAGTGGAACAAATTTACATTCCCACCAACAGTGTAAAAGCATTTCTGTTTCTCCATAGCTTCACCAGCATCTGTTTCTTGAGTTTCTAATAACTGCCATTCTGACTGATGTGAGATGGTATCTCATTGTAGTTTTGATTTGCACTTCTCTAATGATCAGTGATGTTGAGCTTTTTTTCATAGGTTTATTGGCTGCATAAATGTCTTCTTTTGAGACGTCGTCTGTTCATATCCTTTGCCTACTTGTTGATGGGGTTGTTTGTTTTTTTGTTTGTTTGTTTTCTTTTGTTTAAGTTCCTTAAGTTCCTTGTAAATTCTGGATATTGTAAAATCTGACCTTTGTCCGATGGGTAGTTTGCAAAGATTTTCTCCCATTCTGTAGGTTGCCTGTTTGCTCTGATGGTAGTTTCTTTTGCTGTGCAGAAGCTCTTTAGTTTAGTTAGATCCCATTTGTCAATTTTTGCTTTTGTTGCAATTGCTTCTGGCAATTTCATCATAAAATCTTTGCCCATGCCTATGTCCTGAATGATACTGCCTAGATTTTCTTCTCAGATTTTTACGGTTTTGGGTTTCATATTTAAGTATTTAATCCATCTTGAGTTAATTTTTGCATAAGGTGTAAGAAAGGGCTCCAGTTTCAGTTTTCTGCATATGGCTAGCCAGTTTTCCTATCACCGGTTATTAAAAAGGGCATCCTTTCCTGTTTGTTTTTGTCAAGTTTGTCAAAGATCAGATGGTTGTAGACGTGTGGTCTTGTTTCTGAGATCTCTATTCTGTTCCTGTGACCTATGTGTCTGTTTTGGTATCAGTACGACGCTTTGTTGTTGTTGTTGTTAGCGTAGCTTTGTAGTATAGTTTGAAGTCAGGTCGTATGATGCCTCCAGCTTTGCTCTTTTGCTTAGGATTGTCTTGGCTATATGGGCTCTTTCTTGGTTCCATATAAATTTTAAAGTTTTTTTTTCTAATTATGTGAAGAACATCAATGGTAGTTTGATGGAAACAGCAGTAAATCTATAGATTACTTTGGACGGTATGGCCATTTTCATCATATTCATTCTTCTTGTCCATGAGGATGGAATGTTTTCCCATTTGTTTGTGTCCTCTCTTATTTCCTTGAGCAATAGTTTGTAGTTCTCCTTGAAGAGGTCTTCACATCTTTTGTCACCTGCATAGGTATACATCTGATAGATACAAAGTGTCATAGACATGTGATTACTCAACAGTAAAAAGATGTTAGTTGTTGCTGCAGCAAACTCACAGAACCATAAGTTACCTTAAATTTTTGAAAGAAATCCAGAGACATCTGTTATGTACAGAACAAATTGCTAGCACAGTCTCAATATAATTAAGTTACTCTCCTTTCAATAATGCCACATTTTTGCATAGCTAGGCTTTTGGTGGTGGTTGTGATATAAAGCAAGTATCGTAAGAAAATCTACATGGAACAGGAAAAGTGCGTGGTGGTGTCCAGTCTATTGCAAGACTTGAGAGGTTGTGCAGGACTCATCAGATACACACATCTCACTAATCTGTAATGTAGTTGTTTAAGGCATGACATACTTTTTTTTCAATTCCTGTGCATTATTATTTTGTAAATGGTTACTAAATTTTTAAGATGCACATGAGTGTCAAGTTGTTTAGACCTAACTACTTAATACAAGGGTATTTATTTTGGCTAGAGTTGCTCTTGGGGGAAATGTTGAGACTCTAAGACCATCTTGAACTGAGAAAGCTTGGGAACCTCTGTTATAGGCTTTAAATTATAATTAAAAATTATTGTGCCCTTTTGGATTCAGTTTTGTATTTTATCCTAAAGTGGAAATCCATATGTTTCAACCTGTTGGTATAAAACAGGCCTGATATTTGATATTTAACATCCAGCATCAGGTGGGCACCTACAAATCAAGACAAATGTGAACAATATTGAAAGAGTATCTAGCATTCCTGGGTACACGTGTACTATTCTTCAAGAGAAAGCTTTGAATTAAATGAAGAACTTGAAAGACTATCTAATTGACATCTCAAAGTTCAATGTAATACTAATGAAGTTCTTCATTTATAGTCTTAGTAATTACCTCTAAGAAGCATGCAATATGACACTTTGAATTTTAGAGGTGCCGAATAAATAAACTTTTGATATCTATTTTATCTTGGAATATTTGTATCTCACAATGTAGGCCCGTTTCCACATTGCCTCGTCTTATATATGTTGACAAATCAATAGAACCTAAGATTTCATGATGAAATTATTGTTCCATCTCTCTTTATCCTTGATATGCAAATATCCCTTAAAGCATAGACGAGACCCACACAATTTTCAATTGTGGTCATTTGTCTATTTTAAAAATAAATGTGGAAGAAGCTCCAATGCTGGGTTTTACGGGTGTTCTCAACAGATTTGTTAATCTTCCCTTTTATTACTAGTTTGTTTCATTTCCATTTATTTCAACGACTTTTAAGATTGAAATGCACACGGTGATTAATAACTACACGTGTAGAAGTGAGTTGGATTTTAAAGTTTGCATGACCTAGGCAATAATGACTCATAAGTTGTTAAAGATGTTCATACCACATTCATGGCTATATTGATTACCCATTCTTGTTAAAGATTTCTGACTGAGGACGAACAGAAAACTATGTCATGCTCTACAGTTAGGCAACAGAAGTGTAATTTAATAAAATCATATTCAATGTGAGAAGTCACACAGAAGAAGAAAAAACTTACTTTGCTTTGAGAATGGATTGAGAGAAATGATTAAGAAGTCAGCATCATAGCTGGACTTAAAATGTACCTGAGAATTCTCCCTGTGAATAACCATATGGTGCCTAAGTTGAGGCAGGCAGCTTTCAACGCAGAGAGACTAGTATTTTGATGAATAGATTATGAAAGCACTAAGACATAGATGGGAACTGTATGTCACTGAGTGTGGCTAGATTGTAGGAGTGTAGGAAATGCGGCTGGATAGGAAGGTGAAAACTAGAATGTAAATATATGCACAGATGTCCTGAAAATATGCAGATCTTCACTTTATTGTTATGCCGGCCACCGAAGCCTTTTAAGAATCTGATAACCGTTCATGTTTGTGAGTTAGAAATAACAACCTTTCAGCACTTACAAAAATTGATTGAAGAGGAAGGGCCTCTGGGGAAGGAGATCTAACTTAAGTTCTGTTACTTATATGGTTTATAATTTAGGAAACAGGAAGTTAGTTGGCCTCTCGAGCATCTCCAGCCTGTCTTCTGTTCTGTGAGCATTGCTATTATGCAGTGAGCTGTCCACTACTCTCCTGCAGAGCCACTCAAGCCTGTAGAATTTTGAACACAATGAATAACAAGTGCTGTGAGCATAAAAAGAATCAGAAAGCATGGTTTGGTCTTGTCCCTGATCAACATCAGAATTGAAAAATACCCTTAAGCTAATGGAAAAGAGGAGAAAGTTTTTCAAGTGGTGTCAGTTTGAACTTGAAACAAACGACAAAGAAACCCAAGGAAGTTTTTTGAACAGAAGAAGAATTTAAACACTGATTGCCTACATGATTATGTCTTCAGTTCTTGTTTCTTTCTGTGGTAATGTAAAAGTTAAAAATTGACCCATAAATTGATATTTAGGCAAACAATTGTAACTTTTTAAATAGTCTTGGGAAGGTAATAATGGTAATAACTCCATTAAACTTGAATATATATTCAATATTTTTAACTTACAAATTCTTTTGTTAACTGTCTATGATTTTATTCTTAGATGTCTAAAGGTTAACATTAAGAACATGATAATATAACTTATGGTATATTTCAAAATAACTAGAAGAGAATATTTGGAATGTTTCCGACAGAAATCTATGATAAATATTTAAGGTGATGATGTGATTACTAATTACTCTGATTTGATCATTATGCACGATATGCATGAATCACATTTACTACCAAATATTTACGATTATTATATATCAATAAAAATTTTTAAAAATAATTGTAAGCCTTATGAATCACTTTTTAAAAATTTGCTACTATTCTTACATATCAAAAACAGAAAGTAATCAGATAATGTATTACAGATATTACCTTTCTGTCTACATTGTTTTAAAATTTCACTGTGCCAATAAGGCTAAACAACATTGAATGCCAGAAGAAAAAAAAACAGAGTAAATATTGTTTCAAACTTGTAATTTATAAGTAGATTTTTGGATCATTATCTTGTAGAGTCTAATTCATTACTTATACATGTATTTGGGACAATATTTTAAATATCTTGGATTGATAAAATGTAAATTAAATTTCATACTGCAAATTGATTTGGCTATTTAACATTGATGAGAAGTGAAAGAAAGTAAGTTTGTCTGAGTTTATAGGTATTCATGGATTGGTCTGTGCAGATTAAAGGTGTCCCAAGAACTGTTTCTTTGTAAATACTATATATCTTACCTCTTGTGATTTTATATGTAGTTGTTCTCGATAAATGGAGATATTCTATAACCCCATGTCATTAAAACTAAGAAACATACAATAAAATACGTATAGAATTGGGCATACATACAGGTCTTTCATGCATGTAGATCTAGCTATAGCTATAAATTTAGTTGAAAAGTTTTTAAATCAATCATTTTTAATTTGCATTTCTTATCATTTCCCCATTCAATGATATTTTCTTCCATTTCCTTTTCTATTGCTCTCCTTACATTTCTTTTTTTTCTTCTTCCTTTTCACTTTCTTAGTCTTTCTCTACTGTAATATAGTAAACCATTAAAAAAACGGGATAAGTACATTTACAGCTTTCTTACTGCTGCCCACAGGGTGCTATAAATGCACAAACTGGATATAATTGAGGCACATATTAACTTACCTTCTGTTGTACAGGAGAACATAAGCAGGCTGTTAATGTGCACTGTGTTGAAACTCTTAACTTAGGGGATGAGAATTAGCTTGCAGTAGTAATTTGGTAAGCACCTGGGAAAATTGCAAGCTTAATTTCTTGCAACGTGGAATATGATTAAAAAGAGAATATATTATTATCATGGGCACCATTAAAAAATGTGTAGACAGCATTCTATAATGTTAAAATGGAAATTGGAAGTTGTACTCAAATGTTGAAGATGCTGCATGTTAATTACTGTCTACCACAGTGCACTGCAAGTGCAATTCAATTATTTGCTTTGTCAAGCAATATTTTGATTAACCTGAACTTTAATTTTGTGCATCTCATGTTTTTTATGTTATGATAAAACAGTGGAATGGTACGTCACCACGCCAAGAGCTCTCTGAAGCCTCTGGAAATGTATTTGGTACCATAGGAGCCCACATTTAAATCTAGATATAAAACATTTCTCAAATTTAGGAAATTTCATTTTGAATATTAGATAGGGAATTTTTATTTAAATCTATTAGGCACTGTAGTATTGTATATATTATATATAATAACTTTTGTTCTTCCTAGTATATTTTTGAAGTAGGTATTATTGTGTACCTGTTTACCTTGAAGCAACCATGGCTGAGAGCAGATAAGTAATATATAGAATCTCACTTAGCTAGTTCTTAGTGGAGTTACACTTTAATTTAAGGCTTATATTTATCAAAAATTCAAGCTCTGTAGGACACTGTGTCCTTAAATTTTAAAGTTTATTTGCTAAGTTTTAGATTTTAAAGAAAAAGCCTGGATAGTTCCTGTTTTACATTTTACAGTGTTTCCCATCATCTAGGAAAATATAAATAACATACTGTAAAAGCACCACTCACGAACAATTTGTGAGTTACATTTGGATGATTATTTTAATGGCCAGGGAAGGAATGACCTGTGTTTTGTTGATGACTCAGCTGTGTTTATAAGTAGGTAGCCACACCTGGTAAAACATTTGATTGCCTGGCTTCTGGTCCAAATTGGCTACATGAAATAATAATGATCTCTCCTGAATTTAGTTTGGTCAATTAATTTTGTTATGGAAAATTTTACAATCATGTAGTTTTAACTGAAACTAGGATATCCAAAATGATGCATAAGAATTTCTGTAGTCATTCTTTCAACAAAACTTGTTTTCAGCATCTTTCAATTATCTCTGAAAACTGAGCTTGGTCATAAAACTAAAATGTTGTATACAATCTTTTTTTTAAAGAAATAAATAGTTTACTTGTGTAAACAGACGTATAAATGGTTTATTATGTTAAAATACTGTTAATGAAACAAGATAAGACCGAACAAAACACTAATTAACCACAGAGGAGGGACGCGCTAAACTCTGCCTGAGGGGGGTGCATTAAACTTGAGCAGAAGAATTGGGTCATGGAGTAGAATAAGGAGTTTATTTGTGCTGAGATGGGTTCAGGAATGTTAAGCAACAGCTGCTAGATAGCAAAACGGCTTATTTCAAGTAAGAGCAGCAGTGCTTTTCGTGATATAGATGAGAAATCTAGTGTGTATTTTTATACCAGATAGGTATCTGCCTCTACCCATCCATCCACACATACGTATCAATAACTCATGTCCTGATTTTCCCATTAGTTTCTCCTTAGATATATTGTCCTTTTTAAAAACTATTTTATTATTATTTTTCTTTTTGAGACAGTATCTCTTTGTTACCCAGGCTGGAATGCACTGGTATGATCATGGCTCACTGTAGCTTCCACCTCCCTGGCTCAAGTGATGTTCACACCTCAGCCTCCTGAGTAGCTGGGACCACAGGCCTGTGCTACCACACCCAGTTAATTTTTAAATTTTTTTTAGAGAGACTCAGCCTCCTGAGTAGCTGGGACTCCAGACCCACAGCACCAAGCCCAGCTAGTTTTTTTACTTTTATTTTGTGTAGGTATGAGGTCTCTCCATTTCGCCAAGGCTCATTTCAAACTCCTAGGCTCAAGTGACCCTCCTGCCTTGGCATCCCAAAGTGCTGGGATTATAGGAGTGAGCCATTGTGTCTGGCTATAATTTTTTTTGTCTGTTTGTTTGTGGGTTTTTTCTGAGACAGAGTTTCATTCTGTCACCCAGGCTGGAGTGCAGTGGCATGATCTCAGCTCACTGCAACCACTGCTTCCCCGGTTCAAAGATTCTCCCACCTCCACTTCCTGAGTAGCTGGGACTTCAGGTGCACACTACTATTCCTGGATAATTTTTGTATTTTTTTGGTAGAGATGGGTTTCGGCCATCTCTACCAAAGATAGAGATGTTGGCCAGTCTGGTCTTGAACTCCTGAGCTCAAGTGATCCACCTGCCTCAGCCTCCCTGTGTGCTTAGATTGCAGGTGAGCCACCGTGCCCAGCCCATATTACTTTTATACATATAACAAAGTGACAAAAATGCATGTGTGTGGGGGGTGGGAGTAGGGGACAAGTGTATTAGACCATTCTCTCACTACTACAAAAATAATACCTGAGACTGGGTAATTTATAAAGAAAAGAGGTTTAGTTGGCTCATGGTGTCTGGAAGCTGAACAGAAAGCATGATGCTGGCATCTTCTTGGCTTCTGGGGAGGCCTCAGGAAGCTTACAATCATGGCAGAATGCAAAAGGGGGGTTGGTATGTCATGTGGCCACAGGAGGAGGAAGAAAGAGATGGGGAAGGTGCCACACACTTTTAAACAACCAGATCTCACCAGAACGAACTATGACAAGGACAACACCAAGGGGATGGTACTAAGCCATTCATGAGAAAACTGCCCCCAAGATCTAGGCACTTCCCAGCAGGCCCTACCTCCAGCATTGGGGATTATATTTCAACATGAGATTTGGGCAAGGACATAAATCTAAACTATGTAATTCTGCACCAGCCCCTCCCAAATCTCATGTCCTTCTCACATTGCAACATATAACCATGGCTTCCCAATAGTCCCCCCAAAATCTTAACTCATTCCACCATTAATTCAAAAGTCAAAAGTCTAGTGTTTCATCAGAGACAAGACAAATTCCTTCTAATAAGAGTTTGTAAAACAAAAAAACAAGTTAGTTGCTTCTAAGATACAATGGGAGTACAGGCATTGGGTAAATACTCTTGTTCTAAAAGAGAGAAATCAAGCAAAAGAAAGAGTCTACAGGCCCCATACATGTGTGAAACTCAGCAGGGCAGTCATTACCTCTTCAAGCTCCAAAATAACCTCCTTTGACTCCATGTCCCACATCCAGGGCACACTGCTACAGTGAGTGGCCCTGAAGGCCTTGGGAAGCTTTGCTCCTGTGCTTTTACAGTGTTCAGCCTTCATAGTTGTTCTCAAGGGCTTGTGTTGAGTATCTGTGGCTTTTCCAGGCACAGGGTGCAAGCTGTTAGTGGAGCTATCATTCTGGGTTCTGGTGAATGGTGGCCCTCTTCCCACAGTTCCACTAGGCAGCTGGCCTGTAGAGACTCTGTGTGGGGCCTCCAATCCCATATTTTTCCTCTGCACTCCTTTCATAGAGGTTCTCTGGGAGGACTCTGACCCTGCAGCAGCCTTCTGCCTTGGCACCCAGGCTTTTCCATACATCTTCTGAAATCTAGGCAGAGGCTTCCAAGCCTCAGCTCTTGCACTCTGTATACCCACAGGCTTAACACCATATGACAGCCTCCCATGCTTACCATTTGCACAACCTGAAGCAGTGACCCAAGTGGTACCTGAGCCCCTTTGGGCCATAACTGGAGCTGGAGTGGCCAGCATACAGAAAGCAGTGTCCTGAGCTGTGCAGGGCAGTGAGGCCCTGGTCCTGGTCCAGGAAACCACTCTTCCCACCAATTGGAAGAGCTGTGGTGAAGGTCTCTGAAATGCCTTCAAGTCTCTTTTACCATTGCCTTGGCTATTAGCTCTTGGCCTCTTTTTAGTTACGCAAGTATCTCTAAGAACTGGTTGCTCCACAGCCTACTTATATTTCTCTCAAAAAAGCTTTTTCTTTTTCTGCCACATGGCTAGGCTGCAACTTTTTCAAACTTTTATGCTCTGCTTCTCTTTTAAATTTAAGTTCCAACTTATTTCTTTGCTCTTGCAACTGAGCATAGACTGTTAGAAACAGCCTCTCCACACATTTCTTTTACACTTTGCTGCTTAGAAATTTCTTTTGCCAAATGCCGTAGATCATCACTCGCAAGTTCAGACTTCCACAGACTCCTGGGGCATGAACACAATGCAGGGAAGTTTTTTGCTAAAGCATAACACATGTGACCTTTGCTCCAGTTCACAATAAGTTTTTCATTTTCATCTGAGACCTCTTCATGCTGACCTTTACTGTGCATATTTCTATCAGCATTTTGGTCACAACCACTTAACAAGTCTCTAAGAAATTTCAGGCTATCCCTCATCTTCCTGTCTTCTTCTAAGCCCTCCAAACTCTTTCAACCTCTGCCCATTTACCCAGTACCAAAGTCATTTCCACATTTTCAGGTGTCCTTACAGCAGAGCCCTACTTTTTGGTACCCATTTTCTATGTTAAGCTGTTTTCAAGTTGCTATAAAGAAATACCTGAGACTGGTTAACTTATAAAATAAAGAGGTTTAATTGAATGGCAGGCAAGGGGCTCATTCCTGTAATCCCAGCAATTTGGGAGCCCAAGGTGAGCAGATCCCTTGAGGTCAAGGGTTCAAGACCAGCCTGGCCGAAAGATCGCAAAACCACCTCTATTAAAAAAAATTTTTTTAGCCAGGCCTGGAGGCATGCACCTATAATCCCAGCTACTTGGGAGGCTGAGGCACAAGAATCACTTGAACCTGGGAGGTGGAGTCTACACTGAGCCGAGATAGTGCCACTGCTCTCCAGCTTTAGTGACAGAGCGAGACTGTCTCGAAGAAAAAAAAAAAAGGACAAAAGGCTTAGTTGGTTCTGCAGGGTATACAGGAAGCATAGCGCTAGCATCTGCTTAGTTTCTGGGAGAGACTCATGAAACTTGCAATCATGGCAGAAGGTGAAGGCACATCACATGGTCAGAGCAAGAGTGAGAGAGGTGGGGTAGGTACCACACAGTTTTAAACAACCAGGTCTTATGAGAACTCACTCACTATGGTGAGGACAGTACCGAGTGGATGGTACTAAACTATTCATGAGAAAACTTTCCCCATAATCCAGTTACCTCTCAGCAGGCCCTGCCTGCAACACTGAGGATTACATTTCAACATGAGATTTGGGTGGAGACACACACCCAAACTCTATCAGTAGGTGTATGTTTACTTGAAGCCACAGATAGTGTTGATTCTTTAAAAATTAAGCCTGATAAAACATAGTGAGACATAACATCTTAACTTTGGGTATTGTTATACAATCCTAAGTATATAGCTTATTTAAGGGAATATGCAGCAAATATCTATTATTTTTCTATTAGTAAAATACAAATTGGCAAGGCTTTGTTGCAAAATCATAAATTTTTTTAAATGAAAAGAAGTAGATTGACTTATTTGAAAATTAACCGATAAATGAGTCAACTGTATTTTATCTATTTCTAAGGCTATTATCTAGAATAACTTTAATCCCATTTGAATAATGTTACATAAAAGTAAGTGTTTAAAAATAAACTAAACAGCTATAATCTCACCAATAGTGCATAGAAAAGTATAACTATATGTATTTATATATTTCCTTTCACTTTCTGAATTTTCTCCAAAATTTTTCAATGTTCCTAAGAAAGTAGTTTTATCTGTCATTTTCAATTTATTATTTACTGTATTTAGTAATTTAAGATTAAAATTTGGATGGTAATACCCAATAAACATTCATCGGATGTCCAATTGTAAATCGTAACTATAAGGGTCTTTAAAAATGTCAAAATGCTTTTCAGCAATATAATAAGTTAACACTAATGAGTTATAGTAGATATCATGTTGTTAATAATCATCTATATGTTTACATCATACTTTATACATTCCATGTTTTAATGAATAACTATTATATGATTTGTGTATTACATATATTATATTGAAAGTGCTTCTTTTTCCTATAAAAGCAAACTCTTAAATGCAGGACCTTGTTATATGTATCTTTGAATCTTTATGACTAGTTTATTGTTGGGCATATGTAATATATATGGCTATATAATTGATATTCTAATTAAACTAAACTAAATTATAAAGAATATATTTATTTTTCATATATGATTAGTGATTCAGAGATAATTATGAGAAAGTATTTTCTTTTCTTTTGAGACAGAATCTTGCTCACTCTGTCTCCCAGGCTGGAGTGCAGTGGCATGATCTCAGCTCACTGCAACCTCCGCCTCCTAGGTTCCAGTGATTTTCCTGTCTCAGCCTCCCAAGTAACTGGGATTACAGGCACGCACCATCATGTCTGGCTGATTTTTTTGCATTTTTAGTAGAGACGGGGTTTCACCATGTTGGCCAGGATGGTCTTGAACTCCTGACCTCAGGTGATACACCCTCCTCGGCCTCCCAAAGTTCTAGGATTACAGGTGTGAGCCACTGCACCGAGTCTAGAAAATATTTTAACCTATACAAATGTACATGAGTGTGCCAAATATTCTGAGAATATAGCCAATCCTCAGAATGCTATTCTGAATAAAATAATAAAATTATACTTCACATATGATAAGAAGTTGTATTTCTAATAGTCTACTAAAAAATCTGGAGAGTTATCCAACATTACACTTTTTTCCTACCCAATTAATCTTCAGTCTTTATGAAAATGAGTGACTTTACCTGTCAAACTGACCTGAATGCATAGTTTAAGCGTGTTTGCCCTCTTTCTCATTAAGTTTGCTGTCTGTCTAGCTTATAATAACCCTATCTGGGGAGAGGTAATTAAGTGATTTGGTTTAATAAAATACCTTTCTTTTTAGCTCCTGCTAACCAGCTCTAGCTGAACAGCTATCATAGGTTTATAAAATATAAAAAATGACATCACATTTGCAAAAATGGAAATAAATTAAATCTCATAAATAAAATTAGTTTCTCATGACAACTCTCTTTATCAATAGAAAATGTATAATTAACATATATGATTTATTTCTTTATGCACAAATATTGTGTATCCCCAATTATACTTGCACAGACTGTATATTTAGTTCTCTGTTCACCATCAAATACCTATATATGCTATGTGGTTATTTACTAATGATTAGTGATTGATTTATAACTATAAATCATGGACTTTGTCACAAAATGCTATGATGCTTAGTCTGAGGATGCTAGACATATGATACTGTAAAGTGTTAGCAGAAGAGATGCTTTAAGCATGGCCTTCAAAATAGATGAATTTCCCCTTTCTTATTATTAAATTTTGTTATTCTTTAGGTGATTCTTCTCTTTCCATCACATTGTGATTGGGAGTTGATCTAATCATTGGCTTGAAAATATTTATTCTAATTTCAGACAAGTTGGTTAGATAAAAAAATGATTGCTAAATCTATTAACTTCACACACACACACACACACAGAGACATACACACAGACATGTATACACACACAAACACACACTCCACAGATGTTACATGTGAAATGATTAATAACTATAGCACTTTCATTCTCAGTTTTGTATTTTTCTTTTATACACTATGAAAACATTTATTCAATCTTCTAATTTGTCCTTATTTAGTAGCAGTTTATTTATATATTTATTTTAGTTTGGGACAAAATGTTAGTGACCATTCTAGAACTTAAGTCTCCATAACTGAGAAATGACCACACTCCATCTATAGGAGAAAGGTAAAAGAGTTTATTTGTCTAAAGGTGATTCTAACAGATCGCATTCCCAGAATATTGGTGTCTTATGATCAATGTCCCATGGAAATATGCTACAGTTAAATACTGAAGAAAAGCCATCCACAAGTTGGCACCTTAGCCTTCAGGTGTCACTCTACAGCATAGCTAGAGCTTCTCTAGGAGAGAAGCATGAGAGAGATTAGCCTCAGATTCTCCAGAAGGAAAAGACTCTGTTTATTAATTTTGGACTTCTAGTTTCCAGAGCTCTAGGAGTATGAATTCTATTGTTTTAAGCCACATAGTTTGAGGTAATTTATTATAGCAGCTTTGAGATATAAATACAGATGTTAGTACCAGGATGTGGGGCACTGTTGTAACAAACACCTACAAATGTAGAAGTGGGTATGGAATTTCATAATGGATAGAAATTGAAAGAATTATAAGGTATATATAGAAAAAATCTAGACCGACTTTTAAAAACTGTTGGAACAAATAGGGACATAAAAGGTAATTTGGGAGATAGCTCAGAATGAAGCAAAAGGACACCGGTGAAATTTTGTCATTGTAGAGAACACATATGCCATCATGAACAGAATGTTTCTAGAAATGTAAACATGATAAAGTGCTTCCGGTAAGATCTCAGAAGGAAAAGAGCAGCATGCTATTGGATAATTGGATGAAAGGTGATTTTTGTCATGATGTGCCATAGAGCTTGGCTGAATTGTCTTATAGTGCTGGGTAGAAAGTTGAACTTATAAGTAGCAAGCCTGGATATTTAGCTGAGGCTATTTCTCAGCAAGATGTGGAAGGTGTGGCTTTATTTATCCTTGATGTTTATAGTAAAATATGAGAGGAGAGCAATAAATTAAGAATGAAGCTATTAAGTAAAATGAACCAGAACTTTATGATTTAGAAAATCTTCACCTAGCCACATTGTAAAAGATGAAAAGACATGCTGTGGGGATAATACCAGTGGTGTAGCTGGAAAAGCAATCATGGATCCAGTCCACCATCTCAGCAGAAACTGAGAAAGGGAGGGAGTTATTCAGGAAGGACCCATGGAGAGCCATCTTGTATAAAGTCATACTTGACATCCTTGGAAGACCAATAAGACTGTGGAAATGTTACATCAGCAAAACCATCCCAAGCTTAGATTGGAGGGGAAAGAGAATGAAAGGAAGGAACGGGCTGCCCAAAGGGTTGAAGTGTGTGGTCACTGCTAAGGAAATAAGAGGAGAGCCATTTCAGCTGAGGACAGCTCAGGAGCTGACAGGACCTCATTGGGTCCAGAAGCAGGGGCTGATGGAACCCTGATTTGCCCAGAAGTTGGAAAATCCGTGGGCCCAGAGAAAAGAGCAAGCCTGATAATTATTTTTAGATCTTGAAATCTGATGAAAATTGTCTGACTGGGTTTCAGTCTTGCTTTGAATGAGAGATGGCTTCATGCCTATCACATTCTCTCTTTTGCAGTAGGGATGTCTATCCTATGCTTATCCCACAGTTGTGGTCTGGATGGATGTAGCCTGTTTTCTAGTTTCCCAGGTTCATAGAGAATGATATTTCCTTAGGACAAATCACAATCCCAGGCTCTCTTGTACCTGATTTAGATGATTAGATTTGGAACTGTTTGAGTTGATAATCTTTAGATGATAATTTTGATTTAGAATTAATGCAAGAATGGATTAACTGTTTCAGAGCTTTTGGGGATGGGATGAAGGTACTTTTAACATAAGTTAGATGTGAACATTACAGGTCCAGAGAATACGCTCTCCTGGGTTGAATCTCTGCTGTGTTGACTAGTGTCTACCCCAAATACATGTCTACTTAGAATTACAGGATGTGACCTCATTTGAAAATAGAATGTTTGCAGATATAATTACCAAGTTAAGATGAGGTCATACTGGATTAGGCAGGTTCTATATCCAATAACTGTTGTTTTTATAAAAAGGCAATGTGAAGACACACAGAGAATAGACCCTCATGTAGTGACAGCGGAGACTGGAGTGATCCATCTACAGGCCAAAGAAAGCCAAGGATTGCCAGCAAACCACCAGAAACGAGGAGAGAGGCATGGAACAGATTCTCCCTCAAAGCCTCCAGAAGGAGCCAATTCTGCTGTCACTTTGATTTCAGTCTTCTGGTCTTCAGAGCTGTGAGAGAATAAAGTTCTGTTGTTTTAAGCCACTCAGTTTATAGCCATGTGTTTCCTAGAAGCCCTAGGAAACTAATAAACCATGTTTTTGCCACATGTACAGCTGCAAATGCAAAGCTTGGGACTGAGGCTGTTAATGATCATGGCCACGGGGGGCATGAATTCTGAAATTCTAGATGAGACTGGACCGAAGGTCAGTTTCAGACTCTTATGAGTTGTGCCTCTCTCTGAATATGTGGTTTCATTCTGGTAGATCTATGAGCGCTCCTAGGAAGCACCAAGCAGCAAGGACCTTCTGAGAAAAACTGCTGCAAGCAGGCCGGCCAGCATGCTGTCTTCCCTTTGCCTTTGTTTAGGTGGAGAATGAATTCTAAGAATTATAATGAATTTTTATTTTGTTTTCATAACTTAGGCCTTCCTAATGTGCATAATTTCCTTTCCTTTGTTGTCTTTCATCACAGCTGAAAAATATGTGATTCTTAATCTCAGTTTCAAATATAAATTAAGTCTTTGAATACAAGTGTCATGGTCTCCTTTTGCAGTTGATTTTCTCCCACTGAACTATGCATGTGAAAATACATTTATTAGAATTGTTATTTTGGTAAATGATGGCATGTCATTGGTTAGGAAAACTAAATGAAATAAATATAATTAAATAATAATGTTGATATATTCATTAAATGTATGGAATGCCCATTCCTACTTTCTAGTAAATGCTTTTAGTAGATGTTTTCCTCCTTTAAATTTCTCTATTATTTTTTATGTAATGGCTTTATCAATGTTGTCGAGAACTATACGTTACTTTGAGCTTACCCAGTAAAAATATTTTGCTGATTCTCTCTGATTTTTGTCCTTCAGATAGTTTTATCTATTTTCAGTATTTTTATTAGTTCTGTCTAGAACTCTTCTTTCCCCAAGGACTCACAAATATTATGAAGTTGTGAGATTTTATTTGAGAGACATATTTGTTTTTTCTTTCTAAAAACACATCAGGACTTCAACCATTTGAATGTTATTGTATTGGCAACACATACAATTGGTGTCTGTGTCAGTAATTAAGGCAAGATGCTAACTTGGCAAGAATATTTTGGTGATTATTTTCTCCACCATAAAAAATAAAATGACTACTTTTAATTGGATACAGTTTGACTTATTTCCTGCTTTATGATATCAAATTAAAAATGTTCATCTTGCTTATATGTTTCAATATTCAAAACCCTATGCCAACAGGATTTTAGATCTTATGTTTTTGATTTCAGACTCATAATGATAATGTGCATGTCTTATTTAAAGCCACATAAAATGATCATAATTGATATTTCTCTTTGAAATGAATAGGAAATTTCCAATTAGATCTGGCCTATTGGGATTGATAGAAAATGGGATTTATTTCTAATAAAACTGCATTAATTTCGTCCGTGATGTTTTTAAGAAGCTACTTGAAGCTTAATTCCAATATAATCCCAATTGCTTTCCCAATAAGACAGCAAAGAAAATTATTAGATTGAACTAGCGGAGGATACAAAAATATTACTTTTATTATGCCTTTAATGTGTATATCTTACATTGACTAATTTATACCAAATATACCATCTGATACTAAATGGCAGATTTAGTAGCATTTCTGTATGGAATTAAGACCTGTGGGAAATACAGAGACCCTTTGGGTAATAGTGTAAAGATCTTGTTCCTATTATTTTGTTTTCATTATTCAATTTCATTATTTCATTATTGTAACTTGAAGGTATGAGAGTAAACAACAAAGATAGTAAGATCATAATTTCTCTTTACCTCTTTACAGTCAGTCAAAGCAGAACCCATGCTGAGACTGGAATGACATTGAGATACCATTGCATGGCTTAGGGTCAATGCATTGCCCTGGCTAGCACAGCTAATGGCTCAGAGTGAAATACCTCCTCCTAGAGCTATGAAATCAGAACGTTGTCCACAATGGTTCCCAAGGTCGTATTCTGCACTCACACTCTTTCTGTCTATGCTTCTGGCATTTGCATCCTCTTGTTTAGCACTTCCTGCTGTGTGTGTGTTCTAACCACATGTTCCTGTGAGCATAGCTCATTTATTTTCTGGTCAATGTATTGATTCAGATCCACTTTCCTAGGATATTAACCCTACTATGGCAATAGGAAGAAGGAATTCAATCTTCTTAGTATAAGAAAACACATTGACTCTGTACCTGTTTTCTATCGACACGTAACAAATTTATTGGCTTAAAGCAACACAAATGTGTTATCTCATAGTTTCTGTAAGTCTGGGTCTTCTGAGGCTTAAATCAAGGTGCTGGCCAACTATGTCTTCGTCTGAAAGCCAGATTAGGGAATGATCTGTTTCCAAGCTTCCTTAGGTGGTTGAAATAATTCATCCTCCTGATTGCATGGCTGAGGTCCTTGTTTCCTTGCTGGCTCTCCACTGGTGACCACTCTCAGCAACTAGAGGCTGGAATCTGGTCCTTGCCATGCAGTTCCTTCACAACAGGGCAGCTGACTTCATCAAGGCCATCAGAAGAACCCCTTTGCTGTATCTGCTATGATGGAGTCTTGTATAACGTAACATTTCCATGGTGATGAGTGTTGTGTAATATCTATAGGCCCTACCCACACTCAAGGGGATGGGATTTTAGAGCTGTGTACACCAAGGAGTAGGAATCTCCTGGGTAATTTCAACGTTTTGCCTACCCAAATCTCTCAGAGATATTATTAATTGCTTGGTAATTGCAATGATCTGTGTCCAGTTTATTCATTAAGTATGTATTCATTGAGCCCCTACTTTGAGCCAGGGCAGTTTACAAAAAGAACCTGAAGTACATCCATGAAATAAATAGACAAATGTCACAGCTCTTGAAGTTTGCTGAGGCTCTAACAAGCACTATCTATAATAGAGAAAAGCAATAGGTTATTGGGTTGCCTTCAGTTCCAAAATATTGTCAAATTGGAGAAATTAAGCAATGGCATTTGGGTTACAATCCTGTGTATAAAAAATAAAGTCTCTGCAGTCTGTCACATAGCACTTTAGGTTTCACAGGCAGATCTGTTCTTGATCTTAGAAATGCCAATTTCCCAAACAAAATATTGGGGCAACATAATTTACCTAGTGCCCAACTAATACCACGTTTAATTTCGATTGGCACAAATTGTATTAGATAATCATTTTTCACCAGCCTTTCTTGGCACACTCTCTTGAATTTTAATATTAATTTTTCCTTATTTACAGAAATGTTCCTCAATATCTATCATTCTCTAGTGAATTAAAAAGTAATAGTTTTGAAAATATTGTTGTAACAACCATGCTTTAAATGTGTAATTGAAAGTAGTATTGTTTTTGTATATTTTCCATTTGAAATGTTCTAATTGTATTATTCTGTTTCCATTAGGAAATATTGATTGAGGTGACGACTCCCCATTGTGGTTATCATTACTTTATGGCAATAAAATTGACATGTAGAATTTTTTTTCCAAAAGTGTCCTGTTTCAGGATAGATTTATTTGGATTTTTTTGGTGGAACACAGGCCATTTTTAAGTTGTTGTTGTTTTTTTTAATCCATGTTGAGTATCTTTTTGAGCAATCCTCTTGCATTGGCTTATATGAAAATGAGGTTCTTTAAATTACAAGTTGTGAGAATGTTAAATAGAGCATATTATTTTCACAAAAACTGTCCTAATATATTCAGATAGAAAAATGTTTAAAATTAGGCTGCAGAAAGAATGAACAAGAATTACATGGAATTTTCTCAAGAGTTGATGAAATTTATTGAGTGAGTTACTAATATTCAATTTTATGGTAATCATTGTTTAAAAAGATGGCAAGCATGCTAAAACATAGGCTGATAAAAGTGTAAGTGTATATATTTCAGGGGAAAAAAGCAAAAGCCCTTTTATATCTTTCACACATTCTGTGGTAAATTTTTTGAGCCCATTTATAATCTTTTGGTTGTGGCCTGTGGTTTAGAATCTAAGGCCAATATAACCTATAATGAGAATTACTTGATGATAACATTGGTAGATGACTTTGTGTTTAATTTATTACCAAAATATGTAGGACATGGGGAAAGCTTTATGGTACATAAAAAAAAAAAAAAAATAGGCCAAGGCTTACTTATTTTTGCCTGGAATGCACATGAAATTTTGAAGCTGCTTTTTCAAGATTACGTAAAATGAAATCATATTTTAAAATGTTGTTTGTAATGGATGTCCACAATCAGTGTAAGGATACAATGAGCGAGGACCAAATCATAAAGGTGATTATTAAAATTATACAATGCTTGTATGATTTTTTAAAAGATACTTTTAAGTTTATTAGAAAATATAGATGCACAATTAAAAAATAATTTAAAGATATGGAAATAATAGTCACAGATTTGTTATCTAGCAGTTAATATAATTGCTATTGTTGAAAATATGAACTTTAATCAATAAATATTAAATTAATTATATACTGTTAAACACGACCAATGTATTAAATTAAATTGTATTTGTTTTCAGTAATTATAAATGCCAAAAAGAAAAGAACTGTTGGTTTACTAGATCAATATAGAACATATCAACTTGATTTTCAGTGTATGGCGTAACTACAAGGATCACAGCTGAAGGGTGACCCCCCGAAATTTCTAAAATGAGCATAGAGCTTTGACCCTTACAAACTAGTCTTTATAAAGATTATCAGAGTAAACGTCTTAATGCAATGATGTGAATATTTTATATCGGGCCGGGTTCAATCGGAGAAGTAAACCACAAAACCACACAAGGATTTGTTACAGGGATTTGATCCTTTTCACTTTGGGAAGATGGTGAAGTAGTCTCTCGAAGCTGTGCTCTTCAGGTCTTATGCTGGAGCTGGAATTGCAAAGGGGTGACAGCAGAGGGGAGAAAATGGGTCAACTGGCAGAGAACAAGAATAATTTGGAACCCAAAGTCACGATCTAGAGTCCATAGTGGCAAACTGAAATCCATGTCAGTCCTTGCTGCCTCTGACCATGGTGGAATAATTGTCCTGCAGAAACAGGGCCCCTTTTTTCAGAGCTCAATGCATGCACCTGACCCAAGAGTCAGAGATGCTGAAGGAGAGTCCTGGAGAAGCTGGGGCAGGCTCAGATGCTGCCTCATGCCAGTGAGGTGAGTTGGGGTCATTGACAATAAACATAAACTACAAAAGGCGGCTGCTTCACTTCTGCCTTCCAGTCTAGAGTGTGAATCTCTCTCGTGGGCTACACTAACCAGAAACATAGAGGAAAGGAAAAGGAAATATTTAGTTGGCCCCTTTACCAAGATGACATATTACAAAACCACTACAATCAACCCTTTGTCAAATTGGTACTCATCGCATCTTTATAAACCAAACTTGACCCCTAAATAAAGACAATAACAATGTCACGTTTTCATTGGACACAATGCGAGGAAACCCAGACACAGTGGAAGAACCTCTAACCCTTCATATGAAAGGATATAAAGTGGGTTTTTCTTTTTTCTTTTTTTGTCATTGAGGATATTCATTTTTCTTGTGGCTGTTTCATGCTCCTCCATTGATTTCCTGTAACTTAAATACTGACATTAAATCAATTGTTGTTAACACATGTTAGAAGATGAGGAGTGATAAAGGGGAAGAAACAAAAATTGGTTAACATAGAAACATATTCTTGTTAACATAAGGAAGGCATACTTGCAACAATTGCATTCTTTCTCTCTGTAAGTGGTATCCAAAGCTGGAATTTCTAACTACCCATCCCAAATTTCCTTTGCCCTCAGCAAACACTTCACCTGGTCATGGTTCCCCCACCTGGTGGGGTGACTTAAACCTTCATTGATGAGGCTATTAGCAGACTTTTTTTTTTTTTTTAGATGGAGTCTCACTCTTATTGCCCAGGCTGGAGTGCAATGGCCCAATCTCGGCTCACTGCAACCTCCGCCTCCTAGGTTCAAGTGATTCTCCTGCCTCAACCTCCTGAGTAGCTCCTGGGTTCAAGTGATTCTCCTGCCTCAGCCTCCTGAGTAGCTGGGAACCACCATGCCTGGCTAATTTTGTATTTTCAGTAGAGATAGGGTTTCTCCATGTTGGTCAGGCTGGTCTCAAACACATGACCTCAGGTGATCGACCCGCCTTGTTCTTCCAAAGTGCTGGGATTACAGGCGTGAGCCACTGCACCTACCCTAGCAGACTTTTTGAATTTAGTTGTTATAGTTTTCCATTGACTTCAATTACAGAAAATTTTAGTACTATGAAGTACTCTTCATGCTCTCCAGTATACCAAACAAGCTTCTACCTACTTCATTGTGTAGTAACGATCAACTTTCTCTTTCATATTAAGAATCAATAACTTCAGCCACTACACTGAACTCCTTTTTGCTTGTTGATGCAACAGCCTGAAGACCCCAAAGTGTCTAGGAAGCAGCCTCAACTATAAGTTCAGTGGAATTATTGTCATGCCCCTTGAAAATTGCATTCCTTTCTTTAACACGAAGACTCACATGAAGCACAGCCTAAAAGCATTTCATTCTATGTAGAAAGAGTGACTCCATAGGTAGAGTAAGCATCTATTCCACCAAGAACAGTGTATCGCCTCTTCGAGGTTGAAATCATCAAGAGTAACGAACATGCCACCAGGATGCTGTCTCATCCTTCTGGAGAATGATGCCGAAGCAAGAATTCAGTGTTGCTTTCCACTACTGGGCGATTTGACACTCTGCCGTGACATATCCAGATCAGCCATGGAGAGTGTAAGTCCCTGTTGCTGAGACCATGCATAACTTTCATCTCTGCCACCATGGCCACTTGATTCAGGAGCCCATGGATGATGATGATAAGTGATCCTGGGCAAAGAGGCTAACTGATATCCACAGAACGGGTCAACCCATCCACCTGATTATTAAAATTCTCCTCTGATGAGGCCACTGTGGTGAGCAGTCACATGGGACACAGACATCTTCACACTTTTTGCTCACTAAGAGAGGTCTACTCATATATATCTTCTCCAAATATCCTTGCCATCAATTTTTTAAATAGACTTGTTATTTTACAATGGTTTTATAATTACAATAGAGTTGCAAAGAAGATAGAGTTCTCATACCATAAGACATATGAGAATTTATATCATATCTGCCCTTCGTAAGGAAAGTTCCAGCTTTACTTACTTTTAATATCTTATATTACTATGAAATATTTGTTAAAATTATTGAACCAATATTGATGCATTATTACTAACCAAAGTCCAGACATCATTCAGATTTCCTTAGTTTTTAACCTAATGTTAAAAACTTGAATTTTAACTTGATCTTGGGTGCAACAGTTTTTTAGACAGTCCTTGTTTTTGATGACCTTGATAGTTTTAAAGAAGTTTATAAAATGCCACTCAGGTATTTTAGGTAGTATTACTCATGTGGGTTTTGTCTGATATTTTTTAATGATTAGGCTTTTGGGGAGGATTTTACAAAGCTAAAGTCCCATTATCATCACATCATATCAAGGGTACATACTGTCACCATGACTTATCCCTGTTGATGTTAACCTTGATCACCTGCCGGAGGCAGGATTGATCAGGTCTCTTCACTATAAACCTGTTCTTTTCCTCACTTTCCATACTGTACTCACTGGAAGGTAGATTTTACAGACTGGCCTCTTTCACTTATTAATACATATGTAAGAGAATCTATGTTTTTGCATGATGTGAAGGATCATTCATTTTTATTGCTGAAATTTTGTTTTCATTTTGTTTTGTATAGATGAACCATAGTTTGCTGGTCCGTTCACCTAATGAAGGACATCTTGGTTGTTCCTAACTTTTGGCAGTTATGAATAAAGCTGCTATAAACATTTCTAAGCATTTTTTATGTGAATATAAATTTTCATATTAGCCAGGTGAATACATAAAAACACATTACCTAGATTGTATGAAAGGATTATCTTTAGATATGTCAAAAATTCTAACACTTCTAGAGTGGCTGTGCCCCTTTGCATCAAATTAGAGATTCACAGTGAATTAGAAATTCTGTTGATATACACCCTCACCAACAATTGATACGGCTGATTTTTTCAAAATTGTACCTAAGTAATAGTTGTATAGTGGTATCTCACTGTGGATTTTCACCAGTTTTTTAATTCGAGGTTTAAGTCCTCCAAGTCCCTCATCCATCTAACCAAACCATTAGCCAGGGACCACTAATTAATAGTGACCTTTACTTCTGGCCATTTCTCTTTCCAGGTAAGGAGAATGGTGCACTGCTCATAGTTTTGTCCACCAGCAGGACTTTCCTGCACTACTGTACTTCAGGCCATCTCTGCATGGGGGCACTTTTATATGGCACTTGCATATCATCCAGAATCACCTATAAATCAAGCCCAAACTTTTTTCTTTCTTTCTCAGTTATCCTATCACAAAGAACTACCCATGAGGCCATAGAGATAACGTGATTTAGAAGGAATAAGTTCATGGATATCTGGGATATTTCTGCGTGAAACCTACTTGTGTCTTCAGGATATGATTTTTCCCAGTTTTATTTGATGATGGAGTGCTGCTGTGCATGTCCGATATTTAATGGCTTCGTGGATCAGACAAAACATAGTTGATGATGAGTGACTCGTGTCACATAGTAACTTGGTGTGACAGCTTCTATTAAGGGCTAATAGCAAGCTCAAAAACTGTTTCCCAAAAGGATAATATAATCCATCAATGATACAGTGACTTTGCTCCGTGATCCTAAGTGTCTGCACTGTGATTCATCTACAGAAGACTACAAAAGGCTGCAAACTGCATTTCTATCTACCAAGGACACTTTAAGCACCACTGAATCTTTCAGGTCATATAATCCAAGGGAAGAGCATCTTGCAAGGTGGCCTGGCTCTGTTGCAGAGCCTTCCCTTGTTCTGAGCCTTCCTAAAGTGTAGTAATTTTTGAGTCATATGATTAGAGTAACCCTACCCCTCCAAGAGTTATATGGTGCCTCAAGAAATTGCAAGAGGCCCCTTCCATATTGCGTCTGTCATAATGTAGAACAGTCTACAGTCAACAACTTGTCCTTCACCCTTGAAGGGGTATCTTGACATGCTCCAAATCACTGAATTTTAGAAGTGTCATTGAAATTCCAGGACCCTGAGTTGTTGTGAATTATATTTCCTATCTCCAACAGGCAACTTCTAATGGGTATATGGTAGTTTTTATTTCCTGTTCATCCAATCCGATTAGCATAGTGTCATCAAGGTAATGGACCAGTGTGATATCCTGCTAAGTAGGAAAATGACCAAATACTGAGAGAGTAGCTTGTATCTCAAGATTGGAGAGTTGTTATATTCCTAGGGTAGCACAGGAAAGATTTATTGCTGGAATTGCCATTTGAATGCAAACTGCATCTGACTTGCTTTATCAACAAATATGGAGAAAAAAGCGTTCACTACATCAGTAACTGCACACTAACTGCCAGTGATGTGTTGATCTCCTCGAGCAAGAAAACAACATCAAATACAGTAGCTGAAATTGCAGTCACCTCCTGAATAAGTTTATGATGGTCTACTGTCATTCTCCAAGAACCACCTGTGCCTGCAAAGGTCAAACAGGTGAGATGAACAAGGTCACATTGGGAAACACCTCCCCTGTACCTTCCAAGTCCATTCTAGTGACATTAATTTCCTCAATCCTTTCAGGAGTGTGGCATTGCTTTTGATTTGGTGGTTAGATACAGTTTTGGTGTCTTTTAATTATGTTTTCTTTCTTGTGTGTTTTTTTTTTTTTTGGTTGTTGCTGTTGTTTTTGTTGTTTTGTTTTCAAAATGGAGTCTTGTTCTGTCACCAGGCTAGAGTGCGGTGGTGCGATCTCGGCTCACTGCAACCTCTGCCTCCAGGGTTCAAGTGATTCTCCTGCCTCAGCCTCCCAAGTAGCTGGGACTACAGGCACGTGCCACCACACCCAGCTAATTTTTGTATTTTTAGTAGGGACGGGGTTTCACCATGTTGGCTAGGATGGTCTCGATCTCCTGACCTCGTGATCCACCTTCCTCAGCCTCCCAAAGTGCTGGGATTATAGGCGTGAGCCACCGTGCCCAGCATATGTTTTCTGCCATAATGTCCCTCAATACATAAGTCATGAAGCCAATGTGGAGATTCTGGCCTTATCTTCATTCACGTGGTTGTGGATGGTCAAGCTGGCTCACGTCTGGGAATTGACTGAGGAGCAGTGAGTCTGTGTCATCATGATTCAGGTTAGATATCTGTTCACTCTACCTAGATCTTTTTTTGCTTATTCCTATCAGTTAAGAAATCAGTAGCATGCCCATCGATTTCACTTCTCAGGAAACGATGATCAAGTAACTAATGCCAAAGATTTCTGCATGTCTCACACTTCTGATTAATTCTCTGATTCTTCTGTGCATACTGCCATATTGCCTATGCTGTCTTTAGCTACTGAGGCCTCAACTTGGCTCTGGCCATCGTGATGCCCCATTATCCCTATTGTATTGAAAGATCTCAGTTAAATGGTGTTAATTTCACTGTGACTTCTGATCTTTACAGAGCTTCAACCACAGAACTTCAAAGAAGGTAGGGATCTCCAAAATAAATATCTTTCTTGGCTGGGCACATGGCTCATGCCTGTAATCTCACCACTTTGGGAGGCCAAGGTGGGCAGATCAATTGAGGTCAGGAGTTCGAGACCAGCCTGGTCAATGTGATGAAACCTCATTTCTACTAAAAATACAAAAATTAGCTGGGTGTGATGGTGCATGCCTGTAGTCCTAGCTACTGTGGAGACTGAGACAGGAGAATCACTTGGACCGAGGAGGCTGAGGTTGCAGTGAGCTGAGATTATGCCACTGCACTCCAGTCTGGGCTACAGAATGAGACTCCATCTCAAAAAAAAAAAAAAAAAAAAAAAGTCTTTCTCCCAGCTATGGTGGGTACTATATCCACTGCACCCTTCTAGATAGTTAAGCAGATACGTAATTAATCTACATTATTACACCAATATCTATAGTCTTTGGGTAACTTTCTCCTCAGTATACCCAGGAAGTTCTGTCATTTCAATCATATTTAGTGTAAGCCATCTTTGGGTTTATGTTCTTGTCCATTGAGCTGAAACATGAGCCTAGTATCTTCCCTTAGTATACTCATATAAACCAAATTTGCCCTGAGGTATATTTCTCCTACCTGGACATCATACCTTTCAGTTCTATGCTCATGTGTGTTTCTTAGATTTCTGTACACATCGGCAAAATGGTGCAATCCTTTTAGAGGGCATTAAACCTAGTAAGTGGTCACGTTTTGTCCCACATAATTTCAGGCCTGTTGGGACTTGAGTCAAGTTATATGTCTAGAAGCAAGGGAAGGTGATGAGTATAGGTCCTGAGGAGGATCAACAGTGCCTTGCAAGGCCAGTACAGGAGAGATTTTTATAGATTCTTTAGACAAGAAGAGAATAACTTCCTCAGCAAGAGTAGAAGGACTTCTTCAGGGGCAAAGAAGGATCAGCAGGATATAGGGGTCTGAGGTCCCTAGTTTCATTTAATCCTGCCCATACATCCATATCCCAAGTTTCATGATCATATTTACTTTCTGTTGATGCTCTGTCTTTAGCAAAAGAGACTGTGAAGTTGGGAATTCAATTTATACTATATTTAAGTCACCTGCAGGATCAGACTTTGTGTTTTTAAGAGCAGCCCAGAGTTTACAGGAGAGATGGCTTTCTTTCAGGGTAGCCATTGAAGCCTTCAGTTTCCTTATGCAGTCTTTGAATTACAAATTTAAAGTCTTGAACTCATTATTTTCTTTTCTAAGTTTTAGTTCATTTAAAAGCGATCAGCCAACCCTATTATACTCCTTAATTTTACTAAACTATCCTAAGGCAGCAAATACTTTATCACTCAGAACCATGCTTTCTATAGTCACTAGATAACAGAGACCTAAAGGTCATATATTGAGTGACAGCCTCCTTACTGCAAGCCATTAATACCTACCTCCCCAGTTTGCCCCGGGAACAGGGTCACTTGTGCCTCTAAATCTAGAGAGATGTTTCCAGAATACACAGATCCAGTCCAGAGTACTCTTCTTTAAGTTTCTATGTCTCTGGAACTACTCTTCCTACCAAATTCTTTATCATCCATGATTCTCTCTCTCTGTCTCTCTCTACATTCTCTCTTTTCTGATACTTTCTGGTAATATTACTTTTATATTGTCAAGAGTTAAAACATTTAGGGCCCATTTTGCAAATGTAATTAACTTTTCCCAATTATATATTTTAAATGGAAAAGTGGAGTAGGAAGGTAATACTTTTGGAAGATCCTCCCTATTAACTATCAAATATGGAAGATTCTGATTAACTGTGATAAATTTGTAGTATTTCTCTCCTTGAAAGAATCGCATTTTCCTTTATTAGTCTCATACTGGATGCATTGATATTGAATGTAAACTCAATACTGTAATCTCATTATAGTCCATTCCTTTTCTTCAGATTGCTACTTTTGGAATTTATCATAGTGAGAGAATTTGCTAGCACAAGTCTCATATTCTTGACATACAGTTAAGAAGAATGAGATATGACTAGTTCATCTCTTCTGAATTTCATTCTTCATTAATTACCTGAATAACTGCCTCACTAATTTACTGACTTCTTGTTTTTGAAATTTCTAAAGCAAACTATAGTGTTTTATTAGTGTTCCTTTGTGTTTGGGGTACAATCGTTTCTTGTTCTGTTTTCCCATCAATTTCCCATGATTAAAATCAATTTTATTTTCTCTTTCTAATACTTTTGTTGTTTTAAGTTCAATTATATATTTATCTTCACAGTCTCCCTTTTGTTATGTCAATTATTCTGGGGAGGGGTGGAGTAGGGAAAATGCACATATGAATTTGCAGTTTGTGAGGGATAGTTGCTGGTTGCTTTGATGTCAAAATATTGGTTACTTGTAAACAATTCAATGGATATCATTGGCTAGAACATAATCTCTTTACCATAGCTTGGGTAGTTCAGTGTTTCTGTTACTTTTTCATGAGCCAATTCACGTTAAGTTAAGGTCTGTAAGAAAGCCTGGGTGTGTTGTAGACAGATTGGAAGAAGACAATGACATGCACAGTGATCAAGAGTTAGCAATTTGAATTCAAAACTTATAGAGAAAATGCCTTGAAAGAAACCAGGCCACATTCACTGGCTGTATGACTGGATTCAAAAGTTTTGGAGAAAAAGGTTGATTAGAGCTTAATACTTTTATGGTACTCTCTAGCATGCTACAATGCAGGAAGCTCTGCTACTTGGTCCTGTGGTCAAACACGTCCAGAGGTAATGAAGAGTCTGTGGCTGATCAGAAACATCTATGGTATGTGAGGTCAGCCCTGATGGGAGAATCCCAGGCAATACACAGGTCACATTTCACGGACGCACTTCAGTAGAAGCTAAGTGCCTGAGCCAGGGACACCAAGCAACCCAGCAAACTGTGCTGACTACTATGAAATGGGTTCTACCCGACCTGCTAAACCACAAAATTGGGTATATTTATATGAATTTCCTCCAAATGGAAGTGAAATATATGAGAAGTAGCTTGGCAAGTTCTGAAGGAATGGTGAGTTGTGACAGCCAAACCATATCAGCTGCCATCAAGGTGTTGGTAAGCTTGCATTTTCAGCTAAGGGCTTGAAAGGGAAAGAACCTGATTCCAAGCTCTTCAAGTTGTTGCCAGATTCAATTCCTTATAGTTGTAGGACTGAGAGCCTCAGCTCCTAGAGACAATCCACAGTCTCTGACCATAGGAAGTTCACATCATATCATCTTACTCCTTCAAGTCCAGGAGAGACTACAGTCTACTAAGGCACAATCTCACATAACATAATGTATCATGTTAGTGGCATCTTACCACTTTTACCATATCATATGGGCTAAGAGAAAATCACAGGTTTTACTCACACTCAAGCAGGTGGGCTTAAACAAGGGCGTGACTTATGGGGGTAACCTTAGGGTGTGCCCACCTCAGATAATAAGGACATTGTCATTCTAATGGGCAAAGCTTCAGGCAGCACATCTGAATGGCTACTTTCTCTGGCATGAGGCATGACTCACAGTTAGGGGCTAATAACTTTTGTGGATGGAGATGAACTTGAAATGACCTTGATTTTAAGATTGGGACTAAAGAGGTATACATAGCCCAGAAGCATGAAAATATTTGTGCTCCATATGAAAGCTCAACAGAAAGCACTTATGGTAGATGAGGCTTATAATAATCAAGTGGACAAGTTCTGTCTATGGCCAAGAGTTAGCATCTGCCTTCATTCCAGCTTTCCTAGTTGGCTTATAGACAATGTTAACAGGGTACTTGACATGAATGTTAAGCATTCACATCATCACATGGACTTTTCATCTCCAAAGCTGATCTGACTACTGCCAGCGCCCAGTGTCAATCTGCCAGTGGAAGGGGCCATTCTCTGAGAGTCCGATATGCCCTCACTCCCTTAAAGTTTTCACGTTGATTATGCTAGACTGTTTCCATCATGGGGGTGACTGTGGAATGGACACTTATGCTGGATGTGGATTTCCTCTCCTTGCCCACCATGATAAATTTGTATTAGGTAATTAATTAGTAGATTGCCTTTTTCAACAGAGTGTACATTGAATATAAATTTCCTATTGGCAAGGTCATGTACTTTGTAATCCATTCTACTCAGAGTGAAGCATCCATCCCAGGTCTTAGCCCATTAGTGGAAGATCAATACGTATTTCTTAAAAGAATGGATACATAAAATGCATTAAGATGTCCTAGAATAGAAGTAGTTGGAAAAGAAAAAGGAATATAAAGTTAGGGACTCATAAAATGGATCCCAAAATGAGACTAATATAAAAATCAATTCTTAAGAACTTTTCACATTTGCTCTGAGTAGGCCGTGGGCCACAAAGTTGGCTTTCACCGATCTGGAAGCCAATATGGAGAAGGAAATGGCGTCCATTACACAGTCCCCATGTCCATACTCAGGAGATCCATAGTTATTCCTGATTTGGAAACATCTGATTTTATAGGATTCTTCAACATAGGCCTTAATATCTTTCCCACATAAGACAAAATATCATTTCTAAGAACTCTCATAAATTAGACAATGTTTAATAAAATGAAACATCTGTTTTAGGACATTCTCTCAATGCTTTTGTTTCTCTAATTTTATTTAGTGAGAAATTTTTTAAATGTGCTTTTGAAATTTTTCATTTTTGTTGATAGAACATTTGTAAAATAAAATTTATTTCAACATAGAAAGCAAATTCAAAATGTATTTTGGTAAAAGCAGGGGTGGCAGGATTTTCTAGTAATTTTCTTTTATATTCTTGTGGAGATCCTTAAGTTACCTCTGTGACATGTTTCAAGGAATAAATAAAGTGCTGATATTTTAAGCAGTCATTCATAATCCTTGTTGTTCAAACTGAGTTTCTGAAACCCAGTGGACATCAATGAGCATGAGACATTTACATCCTTTCAATTCCATGGGGTTTATCTTTCTGAGTTCAAAATTAGGTGTGAAAAATACAGTAATTTCCCCTTATTCCCCATTTTACTTTTTTATAGTTTCAGTTACCCATGCCCAACTGTGGAAAATATTAATAAAAAATTTCAGAAATAAACAATTCACGTGTGGTAAATTGCATGCCATTCTGAGTAGTGTGATGAAATCTCACACTGTTCTTTTCTGTCCCTCCTGAGAGGTGCATCAGCCCTTTATTCAATGGATCCACACTGTGTGTGCTGTCTATCAGTTAATTAGTAGCCCTCAGTTATCAAACTGGTAGATAACAAGAAGAAGGGTGAGTATAATAAGAAATTTTGAGAGAGAAAGAGAAAGCAAATTCACATAACTTTTATTACAATCTATTGCTATAATTATTCCATTTTATTATTGTTGTTATTTGCTTTCTGTGTCCAATCTATAAATAAAACTTTATTATAGGTATATATGTACAGGAGAAAAATATAATGTATATAAGGTTCAGTACTATCTGTGGTTTCAGGCATCCACTGGGGGTCTAGAAATATATCCCCAGCAGATAACAGGGGTTATTTACAATGGATAATGATAACAGTAATATACATTTATTGAATATTTTAAAATGTTGGGTACCACAATTAGTGCTGTATATATATTGTATCATTGAATCATTCGCAACAGTTGTATGAGGTTAAATTCTACTTTTCCAATTTATGGAAGAGGAAGTTTATTCTCAGATATATAAAACTGACAGAGATCACACATCTAGAAAATAGCAGAGTTAGAATTCAATCCAAGTCTATGTGACTATAAATCTACATTTTTTTTTTTTTTTTGAGACGGAGTCTCGCTCTGTCGCCCAGGCTGGAGTGCAGTGGCCGGATCTCAGCTCACTGCAAGCTCCGCCTCCCGGGTTTACACCATTCTCCTGCCTCAGCCTCCCGAGTAGCTGGGACTACAAGCGCCCGCCACCGCGCCCGGCTAGTTTTTTGTATTTTTTTAGTAGAGACGGGGTTTCACCGTGTTAGCCAGGATGGTCTCGATCTCCTGACCTCGTGATCCGCCCGTCTCGGCCTCCCAAAGTGCTGGGATTACAGGCTTGAGCCACCGCGCCCGGCTAAATCTACATTCTTAATGTGCACCCAATCTGATTTTTTTTTCCTACATGACAATGAAAGTGGTTATAGGAGTAATAACCTATTATTGAAATTGGGATGTAAGAATATATCTATGAATATAACCATAGAATATGAAAAAGAAAAACAAAAAGAGGCACTCCATGTTCAACGGATGAATGAAAGCAGGGAAGAGGGGATACTTTTTTCTCCATCCCCAGTTGGAAAGTTTGTGATTCTATTTTTTTCTTTTTTTTGACGGAGTCTCACTCTGTCGCCCAGGCTGGAGTGCTGTGGCCGGATCTCGGCTCACTGCAAGCTCCGCCTCCCGGGTTCCCGCCATTCTCCTGCCTCAGCCTCCCGAGTAGCTGGGACCACAGGCGCTGCCACCTCGCCCGGCTAATTTTTTGTATTTTTAGTAGAGATGGGGTTTCACCGTGTTAGGCAGGATGGTCTCAGTCTCCTGACCTCGTGATCCGCCTGTCTCGACCTCCCAAAGTACTGGGATTATAGGCGTGAGCTACCGCCCCTGGCCGGGTTTGTGATTCTTAAAAAACAGCAAAACAGCTAGCTGTTTAAACTGTCATCTACAATAACCTGGAACTCATATTCTCGTCTACCGAGTTTGGGGTTTTAGAAGATAGTAAAAATATGACAATATTTTGAAATATGTGGACTTTGTTTTGCTACATCTAATAAAGTGTTACAGGAAAAAAATGATGATCAGTCTATGTTGGCATATCTGAAAGCAAAGACATGAAAAATATAATACAACCAGGATAAAATAAGCCGTTTAGCCTGGTGTGAAATCCAGGGTGACTGAGAGTTACATAAGGATAAGCTTTGTTTGTGTTAAAGAAAATCTTATTCAAAGACTTGTTAAAGATGGTGACGCTTACTTCATTCAAGGGGAACCATGGGGCTAGGTATAAGGACCACTGCGACAGGATTGGCAAGTGAGGATTTACGACCAAGGACCCGGTTGGGGTCAGTGGATGAAAACTTACTAAGAGGGAACATCATGGATAAGAAGTTTCTGGCTAAAGCAACTTGATGGATAGGGTAATCAGATATCCAGGGTAGTCAGATACTAAGGCAGGGTAGTCTCATGAAACTAATGTGGAAGGTATATTAGTCCATTCTCCCACTGCTATTATGATACTACCTGAGACTGGGTGATTTATGAAGATAAAAGGTTTAATTGATCCACACTTCTGCAAGGCTGGGAAGGCCTCAGGAAACTTATAATCACGGCAGAAGGTGAAGGGGAAGCAAGGCATGACTTGCACGGCAACAGGGAGAGAGATGAAGAGAAAGGGGGAACTATCAAACACATTTACAACCATCAGATCTTGTGAGAACTCCCTCACCATCACACTAACAGCGTGGGGAAACTGCCCCCATGATCCAATCGCCTCCTACCAGCTCCCCCGCTTGACAGGTGGGGGTTACAATTCGAGATGAGATTTGGGTGGGGACATAAAGCCAAGCCATATCAGAAGGGTTCTTGCTCAATCTGGATTCTACAAGGATAGAGAGAAAAGCCCAAGGTTGAGTCCAAAGACTCAGAGAAACCTGATTCAAGTTTTGGTCAAAGGAGAGTCTTTGCCACTTGACAAGTAATTATTTTTCTTCCCCTCACTTCATCCTCCAAAATCATAATAGTGCCTAAACATATGAAGGTAGAAAAAGAAAGAATTAGAACTAACACAGCTAGGGCTTGTCTGGCCTCCACCTCATTCTCACACCCCTTTCCTGCCAATGTATAATGAAATCCACTGAGATGTCTTCTAGGGCTGAAGGAAATGCTTAGCTGCTTAAATATTTAATTCTATTGCTAAACATGAATTTAGAAGACAGTTTCCCAGATGAGGCGTTCAATAGGAGGGCTATGGCGATAAAAAGAATGTGAAATCAGTTGCTAAATGGCAGACAGCCCCATTCTGGTATCAAGAGTCAGCAAACTTTTTCTGTGAAGGGCCAGATAGTAAGCAGTTTAGGCATTGTGCACCATACGTCTCTGTCACAACCAACTCAACTCTGCTATTGGAGTAGAAAAGCAATGACAGACAATGCATGAATGAATGAGTGGGGATGTGTCCCAATACAACTTTATATTTGGATGCTGACACTTAAATTGTGTGATTTTCATTTCATAAAATAACATTTTCCTTTTGAGTTTTAAAAACAATTTAATTGTAAAGATAATCTGTTGTTAGGAGTTCATATAAAAACAGACAGTGGGGTAGATTTGACCCTTGGGCTTTAGTTTGTCAACCCTGGCTTGAGATTATCACTTAAAGGAGATGTATGATCACAAAACCCTCAGCTCTGTAAAACAAAAATCTATGACAGCTCAATTTCCAAGAGAAATCCAGGAATCCTTGAAACCTGGATGGGCAAGTGTTGAATTTCTCACATAGTGTATTACCTAATGGAGAAAAGAAGAAAAGCACCACAATTTGTCTTTCCTTTGGGGACATGAGCGATAATGGACCAAGGGAGATAATCTCCTAAATTGCAGAACCAGGGACAGGCAAATTGGTCACAAAAGAAGCCGCTTGGTTTCCGACTATGGTATCAAATCTTTGTTATCACTTTCCAGCAAGTTGTGGCAACATAATGTGTTATTTCCTCTGCTAGCCTTTTGCAACTGGCTGTTTCCGTTGCAGTTATTTTGATTTCTATCTATTATGTGACATTTGGTACTTTGAAAATAGTTATATTCATTTTTTAGCTACAGATTTTCAGATCCCAAGCAACCAATTTTAGAACTAAGATGAATGTATATTATCTAGTCATCTCAGTTCTAGAGCTGAATAAAGTAACTATAATGTCATATAACTACATTATTTTATGTGGGGACACTCTTAATGGAGGAAGGTTGTGTGTGAATTGTGTGGCAGTGTGCCTGAGTTGCTTAGTGTGTTTATTCATCCAATGTCTTCTTATTTTGGGATTCCTCTCTCTTCCCTCTGGTCATGATCAAACAGGGAATGACTATAGACCAACTTCATCTCGCTGAACTCAAATGACACTTTTCCCAATTTAAGTCTTTCATATGTTTCGCTTGTCTTATTGTAGTGGTGGGTTCTTCCTTCAATTTCTTTCAGACATTGTTGCTTACCAGTACCCACTGAGACGTGGGGAATGTCAGATGCAGAGGGCTTCACTTGACTACATGGGAACATGGAAATGATGTTGGCTGCTGAGACTATAACAAGACATTAATAAAGAATCCATCATGGCCGGGCACGGTGGCTCAAGCCTGTAATCCCAGCACTTTGGGAGGCCGAGATGGGCGGATCACGAGGTCAGGAGATCAAGACCATCCTGGCTAACACGGTGAAACCCCGTCTCTACTAAAATACAAAAAATTAGCCACGTGCAGATTTACCTGTGGGTTGTGAGAAACCTGGAGATAGAGAAGAGTCATGAAAGTCAGAATCGTTTGTTCATAGAATTGCCTTGTGCTTTCAAGACTTGTTTAAGGCCATCTCCTACCTAGTACTTGTACTTGAAGATGGATTGTTATGTTTACATTCAATTCTGTGTCGTGGATGGAGTTGGATAACACCAAGTTCATGCTCAGCGTTCTGGGTTGCACTCAGAGGGCTCACTGCAGGCCCTGCAGGGCCTTGTTTTCTGCTGCTGACACTTCAGCCTCATTGCGTCTGCTGAGGGCTCTGACCTCAACAGCTGAGCAGCTGCACCACTCTGCACCTGCTGCAGGGCCTCGCTTGCTCTGGGTCCCACACAACTTGAGTTCATGTGTTACTTAGTTAATGGATCAGAGAGGCACACTCAGACGTGATAAACGTTGCCTGAAATATCCCTCTTTGGACTCGATTATGTTGGGAAGCCAAAGAGTTGATGTAACTCTGAGGTAAACAGGGAAGGTATAGTTTTTCTCTCCTTAGTGAATCCTAATAGCTTCTAATGGTGATTCTTAACTGTGATAGAGAGAAGGGCATTTCGTAGAGCAGTAAGTGCATACTGGTTAGCGGGGACGTTTTAATTTTTTTTTCTGGTAAAGAGATTTCGTTTAACATAAAAGTTATAGTTGAAATGCTTTAATTGCCTTTGTCATAATGTGTTGCTATTTTGTAAGAGTAATCAACTTTGCATAGCAGTCATATAGGTAAGTTTAATGGAAATGTCATAGAAAGTGTCAACCCTGTTTTTTCTAACATGTTGAAGATTTTATGTATATATATCATATGTATCATATATACGTTTATATGTGATTGACACACAGCAAACATACAGTAAATGTTAGCTATTGTTTTTCCGGAAAATTAGTTGGAACACAGGCATTTTGTCATTCCTGAAAGGGTACAGGTCTGGGGCAGGTGAATCTGTAGAGTCCACCTATTATGGATAGATAATGTCATAATCCTGTAATCTTGGTATCATGGCCTTTGTAACTGTGAAAGAATGGCATTGTGAAATGTAACTGTGAAATCATCCCTGCACCTGGGACAGGAGCTTGCTCTGTTTCAGTGGTACAATCACAGTAGCTTAGCCTTATTCATATCACTACATGTAAAGTTCTCAATGATAGCATTTTTAGGTCAGACTTTTAAATATAAACAACAGGGTGAGTAAAAAGCCTTTCGAGTCTCTACCTGTGGCATCTGCAACTCTAGTTCTTTTTCCTAGAGGCCTGGTGTCGCCTTGTGATGATCACATATTATACTCTCAAATAGCATGCATTGAAGTCAAATGAAATAAGAATAACTGGGAATGTCTCCTGAGTCTGTGGAAAGTACCTGGGGGACTCTGGGCCATAGAGAGAAAATGTAGGAGTTGACACTCTTAAAGACAGGACCTCTGTGAATCAGGGCTCACTGGGTGGGATTAACTTGGGACCACACTGGAGCCTGCTAATCACATCCCAAAACTTAAGTGTGAAACAATGTATTGTTTCTAGACAACTTTGTCTCTCACATTGAAAGTGCCTCTGAGAATTTGTTCTTTACGCTAAAACAATAATTTGAATGCTGTCTTATTGGGGAATAAGGTGGCAAATCTCAACTTTGAAGAGTTTAACATACTTTCCTTTAGCAATTAGGAAGACAAATAGTCTTCATTGGTGGAAAAATCTATTGGGTACTATATCCCATTTAGAATTCCTCATAAGACTTAGGTAGAGTGTTTGTACAAAAAGCTTATTGATGAAAGGTATAGGCACATAGGATTATTAGGGAAGGTTTTATGAATGTGAAAGAGAGCAGATAATGAGTACAAATGTACAGTTAGAGGAAATAAGACCTGGTCTTTGATAGATCACTGACTACAGTTAAAATTAATATCATGTACACTTAAATAGTTTTAAAATACCCTTTATTTTTGTTATTCAATTCCAGATGTTTACCCGTATAATGAATTGTGTTATTCCACTTCTAGATATTTACCCCTAATATTTTTAGCAGCAATTTGACAACAGTTCTGACTTACATAGGGCTGGCTAGGAAAGCAGGCAAAAAGTTACATAATTATATTGGCAGTGAAAATAAATGGACAAGGAGATGTGGCACCAAGGGAAAAAATACATAGCAGTTCTTTTAAAACAGAAGAAAATCCCGACACTTCACGTATTTCATATAAAACACTGGCACCTGCATTCAAATAACTTCGTGTGTTTATTACAGCCACGCTCCATTATAATGAAGGGTATGTGTGTGGTTGCACGTGTGCGTGCTTCAGACCTCTAACATTTATATTACCACTCTAAAGCAATTTTATGTATAAGTAAGCATATTTAGAAAGTTATAAATATGTACATATATCTGTATTTATCAAATTGGATATTTCTGGATTTTAATAATTGTTACATTTGGAAATATAGTTATAATTTTATTCTTTATAGTATACTATATGACATTTGTTGTATTTTTATAATAAATGTCAGTTACTTGAATAATGAAAATAAAAATGTCCTAAATGTAATATTGAATATTATATGGGAAGCAGATTGCACAATATTTTGTGAAAATAAATTTCACAGCAAAACAGCAATTTTTATGCAGTACTAGACATACATACAAATACAGACATTATGTTTATTCAAATCCCAGCTCATTACTATTTTGTAACCTCTCTCACCCAAAACTCCCATAACAATTTCATAATAAAATGGTTGTCAGAAAACATTAACAACAATGAAACTTGGTGTTGGACTATATTTTGGAGAATGGAAAAGCACAATATCTTAGAAGATTTCCTTTTTTTCTTTTAAAACCATATTGATAATATTAGAGTTCACTGAAATATGAAAGTTGGAACTAGGGAAATTATGTAGAGAACAGACCATTAGTACTATGTGGTAAATGCTGAATTGAAGTTGTCTTTGAAATGACTAATTGGAAATTTCAAGTAGATAGTTGGATATGAAAACCTAGATTTTATAGAATTCTGGATTTCAGATATAAACGAGAAATCAGAAGAAGTAAAATTATGGAAACAACAGGTATTGATAGAGTGTCATTCACTTAACGCCTTCAGTGATTTCTTTGAATAAAATCGTTCTAGATTCTGGGGAATAAAAACAAATGGAAGACAGTCTTTTTTCAATTTTAATTTCTGTCCACTAGAAAGGAAAACGAAAGCAAAAACCTTTACCGTATATGAAACCATGCACGACTCTTAGGGGCTATGCAGTGTAATCGCATGTGAAGGAACGTGACAATAACTTTGTCACTAACCACAGAGTTTAATCTATCTGAGGGTCAGTTTATGACTCTGTCAAACTTTGTAAGTTAGCACTTATTTTTTTTAATCTATTATTATTTATTTATTTATTTATTTATTTATTTTGAGGCAGAGTCTCGCACTGTTGCCCAGGCTGGAAGACAGCTGTGCTATCTCGGCTCACTGCAACCTCTGCCTCCTGGGGTACATGTGCACAATGTGCAGGTTTGTTACATATGTATACATGTGCCATGTTGGTGTGCTGCACCCATTAACTCGTCATTTACATGAGGTATATCTCCTAATCCTATCCCTCCCCACTACCCCCTCCCCACAATAGGACCTGGTGTGTGATGTTCCCCTTCCTGTGTTCAAGTGTTCTCATTGTTCAATTCCCACCTATGAGTGAGAACATGTGGTATTTGGTTTTCTGTTCTTGCAACAGTTTGCTGAGAATGATGGCTTCTAGCTGCATCCATGTTCCTACAAAGGACACAAACTCATCCTTTTTTATGGCTGCATAGTATTCCATGGTATGTATGTGCCACATTTTCTTAATCCAGTCTGTCACTGACGGACATTTGGGTTGATTCCAAGTCTTTGCTATTGTGAATAGTGCCACAATAAACATACATGTGCATGTGTCTTTATAGCAGCATGACTTATAATCCTTTGGGTATATCCCCAGTAATGGGATGGCTGGGTCAAATGGTATTTCTAGTTTTAGATCCTTGAAGAATGGCCACACTGTTTTCCACAATGGTTGAACTAATTTACAATCCCACCAACAGTGTGAAAGTGTTCCTATTTCTCCACAGCCTCTCCAGCACCTGTTGTTTCCTGATTTTTTAATGATCACCATTCTAACTGGTGTGAGATGGTATCTCATTGTGGTTTTGATTTGCATTTCTCTGATGGCCAGTGATGATGAGCATTTTTTCATGTGTCTGTTGGCTGTATGAATGTCTTCTTTTGAGAAGTGTCTGTTACTTATATAATGCTTGATATGTTCTAGACATTCCTTTGAATGCTTTGGATGCAGTAACTCACTTAATCTTTCCAGTAGCCTGATGAGGTATTATTCCACTATCCATATTTCATAGAAGAGAAACTTAAGCCACAGACAGGACCTTGTCCAAGCCCATGCAGTTAGTAAATATCAGAACTGGAATCCACACCCAGATAGCCTAGCTCTAGAATCTGTGTTCTGGACCACTTCAAAATAATGACTGTGAATTTATTCTTCACACATACCAACATGAAAGCAGAAGAGCAAAACAACTGTAATGTCATGGATTTGAAAAGACTTTCTTAATGTTCATTTTTTAGGCATATCGATTTGTAGGGATTATTATTATTAACATAGGAAGAATCCAGTGCAAGACGCCCATCTGGGCTAAGCGCGCTGGACTGCCTTGTCAGTGTGTCTTCCCTTGAGAGGAGCTGTGAGATTCTGCATCTGGGCTGTGTTTCTCAGGCGCTTCTGACTTGTGTGGAGAATCACACACCGGGGAGCAATGGTAGAGGACAGAGAGCAAACAAGATGTGGGCAGGATAGAAAGGAAAGGAGTAATGTGTTTGTTCCTATGGGATAAGCCCTCCTATTGTCACAGAAGTTGCTACTGCACAAAATGCTCAGTGGTTTGAATTTCCTGGAAAATACAGGGAAGACATGGTTACAAATTTAAGATTTTGTTTCGGGGAAACAGTCCAAAAGGATTTCAAAACATGAAGTCAGAGAAATGCAACGACTCCACAAAATTTGCAAGAAACCTGTAACAATCCATGCAGTGAGAGACGTGATTCAACCCTGAGAAAGTACATATCACATATGGATAAGGAATATGTTATTCCATGTTCACACTGCTATGAAGAAATACCTGAGAAAGGGTCATTTATAAAGAAAAAGAGGTTTAACCAACTCAGCATTCCACATGGCTAAGGAGGCCTCACGACCATGGTGGAAGGTGAAGGAGGAGCAAAGGCATGTCCTACATTATGGCAGGCAAGGGTGCCTGTGCAGGGGACCTGCTCTTTATAAAACTGTCAGTTCTTGTGAGACTTATTCACTGTCATGAGAACATCGCAGGAAAACCTGCCCTCATGGTTCAATGAACTCCCACCAGGCTCCTCTAATGAGATATGGGGAATTTGGAAAGTATAATTCAGGATTAAATTTGGGTAGGGACACACCCAAACCATATCATTCTGCCCCTGAACCCTCACAAATCTCATGTCCTCATATTTCAAAACCAATCATGACTCCCCAACAGTCCCTCAAAGTGTTAACTCATTTCAGCATTAACTCAAAAGTCCACAGTCCAAAGTCTCATCTGAGACAAGGCAAGTCCCTTCAGACTATGAACCTGAAAAATCAAAAGCAACTTAGCTCCTTCCTAGAAACAGTGGGGGTACAAGAATTGTGTAAATATACTGCTTCCAAATGGAAGAAATTGGCCAAAACAAAGGGGCTACAGACTCCATGAAAGTATGAAATCCAATAGGTCAGTCATTAAACCTTAAAGTTCCAAAATGTTCTCCTTTGACTCTATGCCTCACATTCAGGGCACCCTGATGCAAGAAGTGGGCTCCCATGGCCTTGGGCAGCTACGCCTCTGTGGCCTTGCAGGGTACAGTTTCCCTTATGGATGCTTTCACAGGCTGGCATTGACTGTCTGCAGCTTTTCCAGGTGCACAGTGCAAGGTATCAGTGGATCTGCTATTCTGGGATCTGGAGGACAGTGGCCCTCTTCTCACAGCTCTGCTAGGCATTGCCCCAGTTGGGACTCTTTGCAGGGGCTTGCACTCCACACTTCCCTTCTGCACTGCCCTAATAAAGGTTCTCCATGAGGGCCACACCCTTCAGAAACTTCTACTTGTACATCTAGGCATTTCCATACATCCCCTAAAATCTAGACAGGAGGTTCCAGAAGTTCAATTCTTGATTTCTGTGCACCTGCAAGTTCAACACCACATGAAAGCTGCCAAGGCTGGAGACTTGCACCCTCTGAAGCAATGGGCTTAGCAGTACCTTAACCCCTTTTCACTATGGCTGGAGCAGCTGAGATGCAGTCCCAAGACTGCACACAGCTGGGGGCACTGAACCTGGCCCAGGAAAACATTTTTCCCTCCTTGACCTCTGGGCCTGTGATGGGAGGGGCTGCCATGAAAGCCTCTGACATGCCCTGGAGACATGTTCACCATTGTCTTAATCGATAACATTCAGCTCCTTACTTCTTATGCAAATTTCTGCAGAAGGCTTGAATTTCTCCACAGAAAATGGGTTTCTGTTTTCTATCGCATTCTCATGCTGCAACTTTTCCAAACTTGCATGCTCTGCTTTCTCTTGAATGCTTTGCTGCTTAGAAATTTCCTCCCTCCATATACCCTAAATCATATCTCTCAAGTTCAAAGTTTTGCAGATCTCTAGGGCAGGGGAAAAATGCCACCAATCTCTTTGCATAGCAAGAGTGACCTTTACTCTAGTTCTCAACAAGTTTCTCATCTCCATCTGAGACCACCTTAGCCTGGACCTTATTGTTCATTTCACTGTGAACATTTTGGTCAAAGCCATTCAACAAGTCCCTAGGGAAGTTTCAAACTTTCCCGTATTTTCTTGTCTTCTTCTGAGTGCTCCAAACTGTTCCAACCTTTGCCTGTTACCCAGTTACAAAGTCACTTCCACATTTCTGGGTATCTTAATAGCGGTACCCCACTCTATCAGTACCGTTTTCTTCTATTAGTCCATTTTCATACTACTATGAAGAAATACCTGAGACTGAGTAACTTATTAACAAAAAGTATTTAACGAACTCACAGTTCCACGTGGCTGGAGAGGCCTCGCAATCATGGTGTAAGGCAAAGGAGGAGTAAAGGCACATCTTACATGGAGGCAGGCAAGTGTGCCTGTGCAGGAGAACTGCCCTTTATAAAACCATCACATCTTGTGACACTTATTCACTATCACGAGAACAGCATGAGAAAGACCCACTCCCATGATTCAATTACCTCCCACCAGGTCCTTCCTAAAACACATGGGGATTATGGGAGCTGCAAATTCAAGGTGAGATTTGGGTGGGGACACAGCTAAACCACATCAAGGAAACAACAACAAACTGATTTAAAATTTTGGCCAAGTCAAATAAGAATTTAGTGTCTTGGCTGAATCAAGAATATCATGTTCCAGCCAGGCACGGTGGCTCAAGCCTCTAATCCCAGCACTTTGGGAGGCCGAGACGGGCGGATCACGAGGTCAGGAGATCGAGACCATCCTGGCTAACACAGTGAAACCCCGTCTCTACTAAAAAAAATACAAAAAACTAGCCGGGCGAGGTGGCGGGCGCCTGTAGTCCCAGCTACTCGGGAGGCTGAGGCAGGAGAATGGCGTAAACCCGGGAGGCGGAGCTTGCAGTGAGCTGAGATCTGGCCACTGTACTCCAGCCTGGGCGACAGAGCGAGACTCCGTCTCAAAAAAAAAAAAAAAAAAAAAAAAAAAAAAAAAAGAATATCATGTTCCTGAAAAATAGTACACAATTATTTATATTACATTATGTTGCTGTTCAGGCACTATTGTAAATATCATTTTAACATTATTTTAAATATGATTATTTTAAATGCCTTTTAAAATAATAACTTTTCCTATGAATTGCAATAATTAGACATCTACCCTCCTTTAAACATTTTGTCATGAAATTAAAGAAATATTTAATATCTTCTTGAATTTTTTGATAAAAGTGGTAGAAATTGCAACATTCACTTTTGATTTCTTCAAGATAGGTTTCACAAAGTAAAATTTCAAAGATGCATCTCTCTCCTTTTCTTTTTTTTCTTTTTGGTCTGAGACAGAGTCTTGCTGTGTTGCCCAGGTTGGAGTATAGTGGCACAATCTTGGCTCACTGAAACCTCTGTCTCTCAGGTTCAAGCGATTCTCAGGTCTCAGACTTCCAAGTAGCTGGAATTACAGGCACACTCCTATGCCTGCCTAATTTTTGTATTAATGTTTTTAGTAGACATGGGGTTTCACCATGTGGACCAGACTGGTCTTGAGCTTCTGACCTCAAGTGATCCACCCACCCCGGGCTCCCAAAGTTCTGGGATTACAGGCGTGAGCCACTGTGCCCACTTCAAATACTTTATTGCATTAATTTTCAAGATATGATAAGTAAGAAATACCCAAGGAAGTTAAAATGTTTCCAGAGGTTATCAGGGCAATTAGATTCAGGAGTTTGAGAAAGTATATAATTTTGTTCTGCAGATGCACACAGTGTTGGGGATAGGTTTTGAATGTATGTGGACTGATTTAGATCTCTAAAAATAAATCACAACTTACTTAAGATCTTCCTAAAATACAATTTATATTTGCTGGACTTGCCTGCTGCATATCAAACCACCACTGACTGCCCAGTTCATCATCTCCTGTGGGCGCTGAAAGGACAAGAAAGCCGCACTTCTTTCAGCTCAGTTCAACACTGTTTTCTTGGCATCTCTTGATTACTCGTTGTGTGACAGTCAGACCTGCTGTGAGAGTGATTCCAGCATTAAAAGCTGTTGTCACCACATTTTATTAAGGTTCTCCAAGATATTCAGTGATTCTACACTCTTCTGAAATTGTAAAAATAAGCTACCTAAACCAACATACTTCTCTGGGAAAAACTATCAAGTAATTTATTAGCTCTACAAATTAAAAAAAAATACCTTGTCCCTCACAATCTATAATTTCTTAGTTTAGGGATGAAGTTAATATTTCTTGTGAAATACTTTTCTCATAGGTTAAACTATTATGAGATATTTTAATTTCATTAAGAGTATTAAATCTTAAGTTTTTTTAAATTAACATCTTAAGTTCATATTATGCATACTCTATTGGCATAATTGGTAAAATCAAAAGACTTAGCATTAGATGCAAAATGCTTAAGTATTTAGAAAATTTATTCTTTAACTTTTTGATGGGCCATAGGTTTACATATTTAAAACAACATACCGCTGTATCTGTCTATCTATCCATGAATCTATCGTCTATCTATCTCTGTCCTCTATCTATTTAATTTGCCCATTTTCCCCTGGTCCTGAGATGCTATGCTGAATGTTGATTAATACGTAGCATCATCCCTAAATCCTAGTCAGCCCAGTTGTAACATGTTTTTTCAACATTGATGGGTGTAGGGGGGGAGTGTGTGTGTGTTTTAATTTTGACAATTATCATAAGCTCCCACAATCTCAATTTCCCAGAGAAAATTTCTAATGTAAAGATATGTTGAAAGAAAAATACCAGCTAGATAAAATTGTCAAAGACTAACCATATTTGTCCACTCTCTCCTCTTTTTCTCTCTCCCACCACACCTCTCACCTTCCACTTTCTCTTTCTTTCTCTCTTTCACAAACACACACACACACACACACACACACACAAACATAGTATATAATTTGAAAGTACACCTGCTTCACATCCAAATGCATTGCATTCACCTGGGGAAGAATGAGGACATTTATCATCCTTTAACAACATAGTTGCCTGGAACAATAGTTAATATTACACACAGGGTTGCAAAATGCAGGATCCCTTTTAACCAGCCCTTCTATATTTATTAGATAGCAGTTTTCTTAAAAAAAAAAAAAAAAAGGTTTTCCCTTTTTTCCTTTTTAGTCACTACTTTTGTGCAGCACTATGTATGGCCTTAGATGTCTTATTACGTAAAGCATAACAATCAATAGCATTTATCAACTTAAAAAACATTAAATGATTTTAATGTCCTATAGTACACATATATATTTACCCACCTGTTACAGGAGTCTGTTATTCTTTACATTTTTTAAATCCAGAGCGGCATTCAATCCAGTTCAAACTTTGCAATGGATTGTTATGCTGTTTAATCTCTTTTCAACTAGAAGAGGCCCTTGTTCATGACATTGGGTTTTTGAGGACCCATAAAGAGTGAGTTTTCTTATAGACTATTTTTTACTCTGAATTTGCCTGTTTGATTCCACGTGATGTTTTATTCAATTCTCTATCGTTGCATTTCCTACAAACAGTAAAAATGTCTGGAAGCTTGATCGCATTTCTGTTAAAGTGTTGGGGATTTTAGTGGTGATTTTGTGTGTAATCTATTGCATCCCACTGGGGGCTATACCATCTGATGTTCCGCTATTAATGATGCTTAGTTTGATCAATTTGCTGAGGTGGTATTGGCCAGATCTCTCTATGGAATCCTAAGCAGAATGTTTCGTATCTACGTTTTCAGTTTTTCTTGTCTTCTTTGCTTCAGCTGTTCTCTGATGCATTTACACAGATACTTTTTTTTTTTTTTGTATGTGTTTTACTTGGCTTTCTTCTTGTTCTTATTAGGACCTTGGGTTTGCCACAAGCTATTCTTCTCATCTAGATCAGAGGTCTTCTCTTTTATAATATGTCCTTTATTGTGAGCACTTCTGTGATTTCTGGTATAACTAGATATCTCATTTTCTACTACTCCTTTCCTGAACTTTTGATCAGACATTTCTCTAAGAATTTCTGCCTCCTTTTCATGGGGACTGGTAGATATGAAAATGTGCAGCATAGTCACCACACTGCACAGTTTCTGTTCCCTGCCTACATTTCAGCTCTCATCTTGGATCATCTTTTCCTCGTTTTTGAGATTCTGGCCTGATACTCATTTATTCTCATGTGCTATGTTGTCATTACACACACAAAAAAACTTATCTAAAGTTGTTCTTTCTGACTGGAGTGTGTTTCTCTCTCCTTCTCTCCCCACCTTTTATTTCTGAACATAGGACATATACATAACCAATATAATACTCTTCATAATTTGAAGAGTAATTAAAAGTGCTTACTCAGGACCCACGCCTTAACTTCAGATAGAGAACATTGAGCATCCTACAGGACACATTTAAACTCCCAGAACAACCAGCAAGCTAAACATTATATTAAATATATCCCTTTTCTATTTTAGTTTTTATCATAAACATAATTAATGCTATACATGTAGTATGTATGTATACATATTTGGAGTACATAACTGAAATTTTTCGATTGTATGTATTTTTCTGCAACTTGTCTTTTCATGGAATATTTCATTTTTAACATTATGTGATTTTATTGGTGCAAATGATTTTCATTATTATGTACTGCTCTACCTTATAAATCTATTACTATACATTTGTGTATTCTCTTGTCAATGAAACTTTGATTTCCTGACATTTTTTCTTTTTTCTTTTACATGGCTCCAAGGGTACATGAACTTGTTTCTGTAGGGCATATTTCTATGTGTCAAATTATTGGTTCACAGAGTGTAAAGATATCCCACTTCGTTACATAATACAAACGTTTACATATTTATATCATTTATTCATTAGAGCAGGCTGTGACTATTTCTGGTTTTCCACATTCTTAGGAATATATGGTAATGCCTGAAATTAAGTTTTGAAAGTCTAGTGATTTTAAAAATCATATTTTATATGTTTGATATACATTTTCCCGATTCCTAATAAGTTTAATCAACATTTCATATTTTTATCTGCCACTCATGTATTTTTTTCTTGTGAAATACCTATTTATGTTTTTCCCCTTTATTCAAATGGGTCCTTTGTCATTCTTTTTTAGTTATCTATCTGTCTGAATATTGATACTTTAACAGCAATATTAAAACTATTTTCTCTCTGTTTGTAATTGATTTTTCATTTTACCTAGCACGTCTTGAGATGAGACAAGGTTTTAAATTTTCAAGTAGTCTAATGTATACATCTTTTCCTTATGTGTTGTATTTTTATGTATTTTAAAAAGAAGTCCTCCATATTCTGAACTTATACATATATATTTCTAAAATTGTTTAAAGTTTTTCCTTATATATGGATGTCTTTAATCTTTCTGTAATTGATTTTTGGGCATGATATAAAACAGAGATCCAATTTATCTACTTCTTTTTAACTTGTGATTATGCAGTTATGCCACTACCATTTATTAAATAGTCCGTCTTCTCACCCACTACTCTGTACTGCATCCTACATTCTACATTGCCTTCCTATATACGTCTGGGTGCTCTGTTCTGTGCTATTGATATATTTGACTACAAACAAACACATACACACAATTTAATTATTCGAAAGTCTTAATTAATATTTAGCCTCCTAAGTGTGATACTTAGGAGGCTAAAGTCCAACTGACTAGAACTTTTTCGTTTTCAGAATTTTCGTAACTATTCTTAGACTTTTGTTTTCACAAATAAATTTTAGAACAAAATCTCATAAACTTCTCTGGTAAAAAAAGACCTATTGACCTGTGATTGGTATTTCATTGCTTCTATAGTTCATTTGTGGTGAACTGACATATGTACATTGTTTAATTTATCTCACCATGATTATTATATTTGATTTGTTTTATTAAAGTCATATGAAGTTCATAAAAGTCATATCCACGTTTTCTTGGATTAAATCCTTAGATTTCTATATCTATATCTATATCTATATCTATCTATCTATCTATCTATCTATTATTCCTTGACAAAACTGAATAACATTTTCTACTTTCTCAATACTATTGGGTAGAAATGCAATTAACTTATATATTGATATGACCACTATTAAACTGACACAACTCTATTTTGTCTGAAGATGATTTATGTTTTTTTTTTTTACTTTGACAATGATATCATATCTGAACATTTTCAACATCATTCTTCTTTTCTGATATTTACACTTGTGTTCTTTTATCTCTTGTGTTACTTTTTTTTTTTGAAATTCTACTGCAATGTTCAAAGTAAATCATTACAATAGCCATTCCTCTCCATTCCCCTTAATTGTAAAGTAAACTATTTTATAATTTCTCCATTTAGTAGTACCACACTTGCTTCAATTTTAAACGCTCATTTTCAGGTTAAGAAATTTTCCTATTGTTTCTTGTTTGCTACAATATATAATTGCTAATAGTTTTTTGAATTTTGTCTGCATGTTTTTTCTGCTTCTGTTACATGTTGGTCGATTTGGTTGGCAAATATGTATAGGTTACATTGGGGAGTAAACTCTCTTCTTGTCATAGTTATAAAGATTATGTTATAGTACCATAAAATAAATTTAAGGATATCTCATATTGTCTATTCTATGCTTCTCATGTAATATTAAAATTAACTCTCCTTTTACATTTTAACAAAGCATCTGTAACAGCACTCAAGCCTGATGGTCTTTTATGAGCAAATTTAACAAACAATTATACTTCTTTTGTAAAACCATTGAAGTTGACTTTTGACAGCTTATACTCTTCCTAGGAATTCACCCATATTATCTGAATCTTTTTATACATTTACTGGCATAATAACATCTCTAATTTTTTTCCCGTTTTGTTTATATTTGGTGAATATTTGATTATATTTTATTCTTAATGCTCAATGATGTTCATTTGTGTATTGCATCTTTTTTCTTGATTACTATTAACAGGGTTTTTAAAATTTATTAATATTTTGTAAGAACTTTGGCTTTGTTGATTCTCTTTATTCACAAATTTTGATTTGTATCTTTATATTTTCTGTGTTTTCAATTTTATTCTCTTGTTTAAGTGTTTAATTTGGATGTCCTATGTCATTAGTCCTCAGTATTTTATTTTCTAACAAGGAAGATACAAGTCTAAATTTTTTATAAAAATTTTTAGTTATTTCAAAATGTACATTAAAATATTTCTGCTCCATGAGTTTATTTGCCTATTAAATAGTTATCAACTTTTAACTTGAATGCATTTTTTTTTCCTTAAATTTGCTTGTATGTTACTCATTCTTTTAAATTTAGTAAGATTTATGTATGTCCAGTTTTGGGATCAAAACTTATACACATGTTACTTGTGCTGAAATGTGTTTGTATGTGCTGAAAAAAAATGCATATTCTCCAATCTTTGGGTAAAACAGTTTACATGAGAACATGAATGAAACATGTAGTATGTGTGCTGTTCTGCCTTTTTAAAATCAATTTTGATTTTGTTCTAATTGATTATCAAGTTTTAAGAGAAATATTTTCACTTATTCAATTGTCATAACAGATTTTTCAATCTTGTTGTGTTATTTTATACCAAATTATTTATTTAGAAGCCATATTATTTTAAATATACACATCAGGAAGTGTACATTTCTTCCAGATAAAGTGAACCATTAACACAATCATTCATTTCTAATAGTGCTTTGTAAATTAACAGTAATTGTTTTTCTCTGTGTGTATAGTTCTACCTGTTTTCCTTTGGTCAGTGTGTGCTGGCTACATATTTTACTATGTGTCTGCTTTCAGTATGCTTTTGTAAGTAGGTTTATAAGTCTTTTGTAAACTATATACGTAATGCTGTTGTTATCTAGTTTCACACAGTTAAACATTTTAATTATACATACTGTGGTCACAGATATACTAATAATTACTTAAATTACCTTACTTTGTGCTTTCAATTCTTTTCACTTTTCTGCATATTTGTATTCCTTATTCCTTTGCCCTGTTTTAGCTTTAAAAAGAATCTTTTATTCTCTTTATGAAACTAGAATATAAGTTATTAGTTTCTATTTATAGTATGTACTTTTTTTGCATTTTTGCATATTTAATCTGTAAAGTGGAAAGTTAGTCAATAGGTTTACTCTCGTCCAAACAATAAAGAACACCAAAAACTTAAATTTGAAATCTCCCTTCTAATTTTTGAACATTACAATTTAATATTTTAGTACATTTTTTATACTTTCCCTTCACAAGGAGCCTTTTGGTGTCCTATTACTTTATGAATATTGGCTTCAGTCTTTAAATATTCCCGTTATACATTTTTCCTTGGAACTCCAACTAGATGAACATGTACTAGAACTTCAAATTCTCTCCTCTCTTATTCTTAACATTAATCTTTTATTTCTCAAAGTACATAATTTTATTAACATTTTTCTTCCACCTTAATGTTCATCTCTTTGTCTGTGTGTAAACACCTGTTCAATGTCCCTGGTATAATTCTAATTTCAATTTTTAAATTTTATTCTCTAGAACTCTTATTTCTTTCACATTTTACAATTTGAAAATAGCAAATCAACTTGGGATTATTTAATTATCTTTAGTCATTGGTGTTAAATATGGTTACTTGCATTTTATCTGTTGTCCCATTCACTAAGGTATGCTTTACATGTAGATTCTATGATTTTTGTTTTATAATTTATGTTTCTTTAACTTCTATGGGAATTATTCAAAATAGTATTGCAAGTGGCTTTCTTCTTGATTCCTGCATTGAAGCCAGTTTGGAGACTTAAAGATTTCCTTTCCTTTTATTTTTTAAAAAAATACCAACAGGGTCAAGACGGTGGACTAGAAGAAGCTCACATGTACTGCTGTCATAGAGAGGAAACAAATGGGTTATTGAACACTGAGGACTAAGAACTGGGGGAGGCTGGAAGGAGGTTGAGGGATAAATAAGTTCATATTGAGTACCATGTACACTGCTTGGGTGACAAGGGCACTGAAACCTCAGGTTTCACCACTAAAGAACTCATCCATGTAACCAAATCCATCTGCATTCCAAAATCTATTGAAATAAGAAAACTAAAAAATTTAAATAAGGTAAAATAAAATTTAGATTTAAAAAAAAGGCATACAATGGCAGGTTGGACAAAATGACAAGACCCAATCTGCTGTATTCAAGAGACACATTTCACATGTAATGACACCCACAGCCTCAAAGTAAAGAGATGAAGAATGATCTACCAAGTAAATGTAAAACAGAAAAAGAGTAGTAATCACTATTCTTATGTCAGATAAAACAAATTTTAAACCAACAACAATTAGAAATAACAAAGAAGGGTAACACATAATGATAAATGGTTTAATTAAATAAGAAGACTTAACTATCCTAAGCATGTAAAACCCAGCACAGAAGCATCCAGATTCATAAAACAAGTTCTTCTTAAAGTATGAAAAGACTTTGACACCAAACAATAATAGCAGGGGACTTTAATACCCCACTCACAAGCATTTGATCATTGAGGCAGAAGACTAACAGAGAAATTCTGGACTTAAATGTGTGGCACTTGACCAGTTGGACTTACTAGACATCTACAGAGTACTCCACCTAACAAGACAAAATATACATTTTTCCTATTCACACATGGAGTATATTCTAAGATTGGCCACATGCTTGGCCATAAATGAAGTCTCAATTAATTAAAAAACATTGAAATCATACCAAAGTTTAATTAAAAAAAAAATCAATACCAAGAAGATCTCTCAAAACTATACAAAACATGGAATTTAACAACTTGCTCCTGAATAATCTTTGAGTGAACAATAAAATTAAGACAGAAAACAAAACTTTCTTTTAAATTAATGAAAATAGAGACATAATATATAAAACATTTGGGATACAGCTAGAGGAGTGTTAAGAGGTAAATTTATAGCACTAAAATGCCTTCATTGAGAGATTCAAATGCTTTCAAGTTAATTACCTAACAACACAATTGGAGGAACTAGAACAAAAGGAACAATCCAACCTCAAAGATAATGGAAGATATATAACCAAAATCAGAGAACAATTAAACATGATAGGGACCTAAATGTCCATATAAAAGATCAATAGAACCAAGAGTTGTTTATTCGAAAGAATAAACAAGATTGATAGCCTGTTTGTTAGATTAATAAAGAAAATAAAAGAGATGATCAAAATAAATACAATCAGAAATGACAAAGAAACATTACAACTGATCCGACAGAAATATTAAAGATCCTCCAGGACTGTTATGAACACCTCTGTGAACACAAATTAGAAAATCTAGAGGAAATAAATAAATTCTTAAAAACACACAACCTCCCAAGTTTGAATCAGGAAAATAGTGAAAACCTGAATAGACTAATAACAAATTCTGAAATTGAATCAGTAATAAAAATCTACCAACCAAAAAAGATTCCAAATGGATTCATAGCCAAATTCTACTAGATGTAAAAAAGAACTGGTACCAATGCTACTAAAGCTATTCAAAAGATCCAGGAAAATGGGCTTTTTTCTAACTAATTCTATGAAGCCAAAATCATCCTGAAACCAAGTCTTGCCAAAGACACAATTAATAAAGAATACTTCAGGCCCATAAACATAGATGCAAAAATCCTCAACAAAATACTAGTAAACCAAACCCACCAGCACATCAAACAGTTAATTCACCACATTCAGTTAGGTTTTATTTCTAGGATGCAAGGATGACTCAACATATGCAAATGAATAAATGTGATTCACCACATAAACAGAGTAAAAACCTAAAACCATATGATTATCTCAATAGACATAGAAAAAGCTTTGTATAAAATCCAAAATTCCTGCATAATAACAACCTTCAACAGATTGCGCATTAAAGGAACATAACTCAAAAAAATAAGAGCCTTCTATGACAAACCCACAGCCAACATGCTACTGAGCAAGCAAAAACTGGAACCATTATCCTTAAGAACTGGAACAAGGATGCCCACTCTTACCATCTTATCATTGGTATTCAACATAGTACTGGAAGGGCTAGCTGGGCAATTATGAAAAAGAAAGAAATATAAGGCATCCAAATAGAAAAAGAAGAAGTCCAACTATCTCTCTTTGCCAACAGTTTGATTTGATACATAAAAACCCTAAGGACTACACAAAAAGGGTACTGGAACTGATAAATGAATTCAGTAAAACTTCAGTACAAAATGTATGCACAAAAATCAGTATCATTTATATGAACCAATAATGTTCCATCTGAGAACAAAGTCAAGAATACAATCTCATTTACAATAGCCCCCCAAAAATGAAATACCTAGTAATCCATCTAACTAAGTGTGTGAAAGACCACTATAAGGAAAACTACAAAACATACAAAACATTGCTGAACAAAATCATGGGTGACACGAATAAATGGAAAAATATTCCATGCTCATGGATTGAAGAATGAATATATTTAAAATGGTCATACTGCCCAAAGCAATTTACAGATTCAATGCTATTCCTATCAAAATACCAAGGTTATGTTTCACAACTAATAAAATGTATTCAAAAATTCACTTGGAACAAAAAAAGAGCCTGAATAGCCAAAGCAATTTTAATCAAAAAGAACAAAGCTGGAAGTATCACATTGCCTGTCTTCTAACTATACTATAAGACTACAGTAATCAAAACAGCATGGTACTGGAACAAAAACAGATCAATAGACTAGTGTAACAGAATAGAGAATGCAGAAATAAACCTGCATACATACAACCTTCTGATCTTTAACAAAATCAACAAAAATAAGCCATGGGGAAGGAACTCCATAGTCAATTAATGTTGTGATAATTGTCTATTCAGAAGAATAAAATTGGATCCCTTTTTCTCACCATATGCAAAAATTAACTCAAGATGAATTAAATTTTTAAATGTAAGACCTCAAGCTATAACAATTCTAGAAGAAAACCTAGGAAATACTCTTCTAAAGATTAGCTTTTGCTTTAATTTCACATGAAACCAAAAAAGTGCCTCAAGACAATCTTAAGCAAAAAGAAAAAAACTGGAGGCATCACACTATCTGACTTCAAACTATATTACAAGGCTACAGTAACCAAAACAGCATGGTACTGGTACAAAAACAGATACACACACACACACACACACACACACACCCCAATGGAACAGAAGAGAGGACTCAGAAATAACAACACACATCTTCAACAAACCTGACAAAAACAAGCAAAAGGATTCCCTATTAATAAATTGTTCTGAGAAAACTGGCCAGCCATATGCAGAAAGCTGAAACTTGACCCTTTCCTTACACCTTATACAAAAATTAACTCAAGTTGCATTAAAGACTTAAATATAAAACCAGAGTCATATGAATCCTAGAAGAAAACCTAGGAAATACTCTTCTAAAGATTAGCTTTTGCTTTAATTTCACATGAAACCAAAAAAGTGCCTCAAGACAATCTTAAGCAAAAAGAAAAAAACTGGAGGCATCACACTATCTGACTTCAAACTATATTACAAGGCTACAGTAACCAAAACAGCATGGTACTGGTACAAAAACAGATACACACACACACACACACACACACACACCCCAATGGAACAGAAGAGAGGACTCAGAAATAACAACACACATCTTCAACAAACCTGACAAAAACAAGCAAAAGGATTCCCTATTTAATAAATTGTTCTGAGAAAACTGGCCAGCCATATGCAGAAAGCTGAAACTTGACCCTTTCCTTACACCTTATACAAAAATTAACTCAAGTTGCATTAAAGACTTAAATATAAAACCCAGAGTCATATGAATCCTAGAAGAAAACCTAGGCAATACCATTCAGGACACAGGAATGTGCAAAGACTTCATGACAAAAAGCAATTGCAACAAAAGCCAAAATTGACAAATCAGATCTAATTAAACTAAAGAGATTCTGCTCAGCAAAAGAAACTATCATCAGAGTGAGCAGGCAACCTACAGAATGGGGGAAAATTTTTGCAATCTATCCATCTGACAGAGATATAATATCCAGAATCTACAAGGAAACTTAAACAAATTTATAAGAACAAAACAAATGACCCCATCAAAAAGTGGGCAAAAGATATGAACAGACACTTCTCAAAAGAAGACATTTTTTGGCCAACAAACGTATGAAAAAAAAACTCATCATCACTGGTCATTAGAGAAATGCAAATCAAAACCACAATTAGACACCATTTCACATGAGTTAGAATGGCACCCATTAAAAAGCCAGGAAGCAACAGATGCTCGCAAGGATGTGGAGGAATAAGAAAATTTTTACACTCTTGTGGGAGTGTAAATTAGTTCAACCATTGTGGAAGACAGTGTGTCGATCCCTCAAGGATCTAGAACCAGAAATACCATTTGACCCAGCGATCCCATTACTGGGTCTATATGCCAATATAAATTATTCTGCTATAAAGAGACATGCGCATGTGTGTTTACTGCAGTACTCTTTACAATAGCAAAGACTTGGAACCAACCCAAATGCCCATCAATGGACTGGATAAAGAAAATGTGTCATATATATGCTATGGAATACTATGGAGCCATAAAAAAGAATGAGTTCATGTCCTTTGCAGGGACATGGATGAAGCTGGAAACCACCATCCTCAGCTAAACTAACACAGGAACAGAAAACCAAACACTGGATCCTCTCACTCATAAGTGGGAGCTGAACGATGAGAACATGTGAACACAGGGAGGGGAACATCACACACCAGAGCCTGTCAGGGGGTGGGTAGCAAGGTGGAAAGGGCATTAGGACAAATATCTAATGCATACAGGGCTTAAAACCTAGATGATGGGTTGATAGGTGCAGCAATCTACCATGGCACATGTATATCTGTGTAACAAAACTGCACGTTCAGCACATGTATTGCAGAACTTAAAATAAAATAAAATTTTAAAAAATTAGCTTTTGCAAGTAATTTAGGATAAATCCCCAAAAGCTATTGCAACAAAACGGAAATTGACAAGTGGGACCTAATTATACTAAAGAGTTTCTGCACAGCAAAATAAATTACCAATAGAGTAAACAGACAGCCTATACAATGAGACAAAATATTTACAAACTATGCATCTAACAAATGTCTGGTACACAGAATCTACATGGAACTTAAATCAACAAGCAAAAAACCAAACAATCCAATTAAAAATGGGTGAAAAACATGAACAGACACTTCTCAAAAGAAAACATACACATGCCCAATAAACATATGAAAAAATGCCTGACATTACTAATCATCAGAGAAATTCAAAACAAAACCATAAGATACCATCTCACACCAGCTGGAAAGGCAATGAATTAAAAAGGCAATAAACAACAGATGTTGACCAGGCTACAGAGAAAAGGGACTGCTTATACGCTATTGGTGGGAATGTAAACCAGTTCAGCCTCTGTGTAAAGCTGTTTTAGAGGTTTCTCAAAGAACTTAAAATAGGACTACCATTTCACCTAGCAATCCCAATACTGGGAACATACTAAAGAAAAGTAAATCATTCGATCAAAAAGACACTTGCACTTCATATTCATTGCGGTGCTACTCACACTAGCAAAAACACAGAATAAAGCTAGGTTTCCATCAACAGTGGACTGGATAAAGAAAATGTAGTACATATAATCCATGGAATACTACGCATCCATTAAAAAGAACAAAATCATACCCTTTGCACTAACATGGATGGAGTTGGAGGCCATTATCCTAAGCAAACTAACGCAGGAACAGAAAACCAAATACTACACGTTGTCACTTATATAGTAGCTAATCATTGAATACACATAATCATGAATATGAGAACAATGAATACTGGGGATCTCTAGGCAGGAGAGGGAGGGAGAGGGGTGTGGGCAGAAGAGCCACCTGTTGGAAACTATGCTTATGGCCTGGATGACAGAATCATTGACAGCCCCAAGCCTCAGTTTCACACAATTTATTCATGTAACAAATCTGAATGTGTACCCTTTAATCTATAATAAAGTTTGAAATTAAAAAATTACACATTTGTTTATGAGATATTGTAATTATATTTTGATATTTGTTCTTGTTTCTTGGTAGCAGAATTATAACTGATACATTTAAAAAATATTTTTTCCAAAGTTGGACAATACCAAGCACAGAATAAGTGTTTTATAAATACATATGACAAAACCAAATTTCACTTGAATCAGAGTTTTCTCATCACATACTCATGATCAATAAGATATGACCATACCACGTGCTAGAAGAACGTTTGCTTTCTAAATCAGTTAGGTATAGTTAAAACATTGGGTTATACTTTTACTGATGGATAGCTCTGAGTTTCTATTTTCACATCTTTTTTTTCAGGGTATTAACTCACTGCAAGTATATACAATTTGGATAACTGGGCACACAAAAAGGAATTGGATTACCTTTAGTTAATGTAAAAGAAAACAGTTACTATTAATTGTCCTGAAGCGTATCAAAAGCAAGTTGGTTGACTGATATTCATGATAGCATAAATAATTCCTGTTCCTATTTTTCAGGCCATCTAACTTAAACACGCTCTTTAGTGTACAATAAAGGTTTAATATAAGTAAGAAAAAAATACCACAAGTAATAAATGGATTGCTACAGAAGACTGTAAATATTTCAGATAGATAAGTAGACTCTACAGCAAAACATCAGAATATTCTCTGAATAAAGAGTGATCCTTTTTTCAGAGACTGAAAAATAAATTTCTCATTAATAAGTACTTATTACAGCATCCTGGCTCTTTCTTAAAGAGCAAAATTAAGCACAGCGATTCTTGATTTATAAATACCCCCTTCACTAGTGATAAATAACTGCTTATGAGCTATTTCCCTGTCTCACTGGAAGGTTTTTCTAGAGTGAGTCTTTCAGTAGAAAAAGCCTTAGAACTCTTAGATTCATATGAGCTCAGAAATGGAAAGTGCTTTTCTGTGTTGATGGGGCAGCAGCTTGCCTCGGTTTTCAGAAACGGAGGAAAGAGACTTTACATAAAGCCTATTTAGCACATGGGTGAGTCTTCACAATCCAACACAACTTTTTCTATAATGCCTCACTTGTCTACAATGCTTCACCTCCTAAACTTGCTTAAAATTCCACCAATTATCGAATGATTCATCTTTAAATGATACAGAATTTTCTCAAATAGTATAGAAGACATTAAAATCTTTGTGTGGATGGAAAAGATCATGTATGATGAAATAAAGGTAGATGCAGTTTTGAGGGGGGTGACTAGACAATATAGGGTAAAAATTAATATGACACAATCTTCAGTCATATCTAAATCAATGACAATCATCTCAAGGAAAGGGTTATTTCATAATAAGCTGATTAATAACTAATGTTTTTGAGATAAAATGTAAGTACTTGTGCTATAAAATCAAATATGACAATTATATCAATGTATTTAAACATTTTTGGATTTTTGTTTTATTTATTCTTTATTAATTTATTTTTTGAAATGGAGTCTTGCCTCTCTCACCCAGGCTGGAGTGCAGTGGCATGTTCTCAGCCCACTGCAACCTCCGCCTTCTGGGTTTAAGCGATCCTCCAGACTCGGCCTCCAGAGTAGCTGAGATTACAGGCATGTGCCACCATGTCCGGCTAATTTTTGCAATTTTAGTAGTGATGGGGGTTTCACCATGTTGGGCAGGCTGGTCTCAAAATCCTGGCTTCAAGTCACTCACTCACTTTGGCCTCCCAAAGTGCAAGCATAAGACACTTCACCTGGCCTGGATTTTTGTTTCAAATTATGAGAAAGAATGCACATTTTATGACTTTAATAATACAGCAATTAAGTCCTTAAAAAATGGAATCTAAATTTTTAATTGAAAAAAAGAAAAGGAAGTACAAAGGTCTAAAAGTTTTTCTATTGTTGCTTTTATTCTGACAAGCGTAAGTAATATTTAAGCTTCCAGATTTGATCGTTTTTTTCTGGCTAGATTTTCACGTGACTGGATGAAGACAAACAAATCAAATACATGATAACTAGGGAAAAAGCGGAAGAACTTTTATTTCTTCAAAAAAATTAAATGATAAATTTTTACATACCATGACTTAAAAATAAAAAATAAACAATACAAATAATATGTACATAATATAGTATCTTCACAGACACAATCATTAGCTATGTGTGCATGTATATATAAAACATATATGTGTGTATATATATACTAGTTATGTGTATACATAGTGTGCATATAGCTAGTATATACACACATACACATATATATACACACATAGTGATTGTACCTGTGAAGATACTATATACTTTTAATACACACACATAGCTAGTGTGTATATATATATGCATAATATATAAATATATATAGTATCTTGACAGGTACAATATGTTTTTCAGTACACAGATATGGTGGTTATATATGTACATACACGTAGGTAGTGTATATGTACTGCATATTGACAGATACAATCACTAGCTATATGTATAAAGATATGTGTTTACAGCTGGAGACTGGGTGTGTCAACGCGTATGATATGAATCCTCACAGTCATTAGTTGGCAAAGAAATCTTGTTAAGAAGCAAGCTTTTGATCATCTAACACTATTGGAAAATAACTTGAATTCATAAAATATAAACAATATTGCCTCTCGAGAAGTAAATAATAAAATGAGAAACTGAGAACAGACAACAGACAGGAACATTTTTAAAAATTTACTTTAGGCTTATTTACTGACAAGTAAAACGCGATTCACCCTGAGACTGAAACATGACAATCGCTTCTGCTTCAGCTATTAATCTCCTACTGCATGACCTCTGTACATAAACTCCATGATCAAAGCACTGAAGAATAAGTTGTTCTAAAAACACAAAACAAATAAAAAGAAAGCTAGGTTAAATTTTATTTTATTTTATATTGTTTCTAAATAGTTTATTTGCAAATCTATCCGTCCTTACAGAAAATGGAGAGGGAAACTCAGGTGGCCTCTTGGGGGTTCATTATGGAAAGTGCATGCTGTGGATGTAATAATTATGATTAACCCACATATGTCTTCACAAACAACCTAAGGACAGAATGACAAAAAGTACAAGATATGAGGTAGATTTATAAGCGAAATTAGAAATATTCCTGATGTTTACTTTAGATAAGAGAAGACAACCAGTAGAAATATGAAGCAAATAATTTTAAACTATTATAAAGGCAGTTATAAAAGACATTGCTTTTAAAAGCACCATTAACTTTTTTCCTTTAAATTGAGTCCTGGTTAGTAAGTACTATTCCTGTGAAAAAGAATGTAAGAATTCACAAAATTCAGTAAATAAATCTAATTTACCACATTTTAATTTTTTAAATAATTTTCTCAGCTGTGGAAAATCGACCTAACTGACTTTGACATGTGGAAAATGTGCTTTGACATATAAAAATTAAAGCGTAATAGAAAAGAATCCTCTTGCCTACTCCTACTTATCCTGTCTCATAAAGAAATTATAAAGCAATGAATTTAAAATGGGTCAGATGAAAACCATTTAAACTGTAATACATATAATCAATTCAAGTAAGTTAGTGCTACAGGCTTATTGAGACAAATTCTTTATCAAGATATAACACACTAATAAGAATAGAATGTGCCGTTACTGTGGATAATGCCTTGAAGACAATGTAATTTTACTTTTTAACATTATTATCATCAACCCTTTTCCTGGTGCCTACTGGGCACACACCACTGCTGTTAAAAAAAAAAAAAAAATACTGTGGCAGGAAAAGGGGAGTCTAAATATGGATACAACTTCCAAGAATTTACAATCTAGGGATAGGCAAATAATTTCTTTAAAATTATAAATGTATTCTCATATGAATTAGTCTTCTAAAATATCTCAGTCTTCTTGAGATTTTTCCTTCGCAATATAAGACGATAGTTTTGGAGAGGAGTTTCTGGTCTGATTATGTGGCTTTTTCCCCCAAGCACAGTTAATAAAAATGCAAAATTCTAACGCATTGTCTGTTACCTTCCTTAATGTCATGAAATAAAATTGTATTGAGGATCTTAGGTAAAGCTATATGCAGAAAAGCATTATTCAACAGTTTGCTAAAGCTGATGAGAATTTTGAACAATTCATGACAAGTTTAAGAAATCAAGTTCTATAAAACATGAAGGATGAGGTTATGTAACAATGCAGTGTTATATGATCTGAGAGTGCTTATTCTTATAGAAGTGGTAAATTAATTCTTGATAATTTGAAGACATAGTCTGTTCTGGACGTCTAAGATATATGATGCTTTCTAGCAGGGAACGTAATATCTGTGTGAATTAGTTAGATATCTTTTCTGTGATAAGAAATATAACCTTTTACACCTGGAAATACTTCCAGTTGCTCAGAGTGAAACATACTAGGAGTGGCATTTTCCTCTTTGCTTCAATTCAAAAGGTTAACTTTTGTCTCAACCTGTGAAATGTGATATATTAGTTCAAAATATTTGCTGAGCACTATAATGAGACCAGCACTTTTCAGATCTTAGGGTGTATTGGTAAATAAAATGAGTAAAGATTCTTGCTTTTAGAAGTAATATTCTAGCATTAAGAAACAGATCGATTAAAATATGCCTAAAACAAACATGTTTTACAATTTTCTGGTCTGTGATACGTGCTATGGAATAAAGAACAAGTGGAGTGGGGTAAGGAGGATCAAGAACACCAAGGGAGAGAAGGAGGAGGTCGTTGTAGTATCTAGGATGCTTGGAATGAACTCATGGAGATATCATTTGACCACAAAAAATAATAATAAAAAGGAAGGTGAGGATATCGAGGGAGAGGTTGTTCCAGGCAGAGAAGTAAGCCAGTACAGCCCATCTAAAAAGGAGAACAATCTGTGATTGAGGAATGACCGGAATACCATTGTGGGTGAGGTCAATGTGAGCCAGTGATCATGAGAAGGAGGAGGTGAGGTGAGAAGTATTTAAGAGGCCAGATCCTGTTGAACTTCACAGGCCATGGTGAGGATTTTGGGTCTACTCTGAATTAAAGGGGAGGCACAGAAGAGTTTGGAGCAGAGGAGTGACCTAATCTGAGTTACACTTTGAAGGTCATATGGTCTGGCTGTTTCCCCACCCAAATGTCATCTTGAATTGTAGTTCTCAAAATCCCTACTTGTTGTAGGAGGGACCCTGTGGGAAGTAACTGAATCGTGGGGGCAGTTATCCCATGCGCTGATTTGCAGGTAGTGAGTGACTTCTCACAAGATCTGAAGGTTTTATAAGAGGCTTTTCCCCCTTTTACTCACACTTCTTGCTATCACCACGTGAAGAAGGACGTGATTGCTTACCCTTCCACCATAATTGTAAGTTTCCCGAGGCCTCCTCAGCCATGCGGAACTGTGAGTCACTTAAACCTCTTTTATTTATAAATTACGCAGTCTCTGTATGTCTTTATTAGCAGCTTGAGAACAGACTAATACAGAAGCTCACTTGGTTCTCTGTGAGAAATAGCAAGCAGAGTAGTAGTGAGAAGGTGATGTTGTAACCTGGGAAATTTAGGATGTTGGCTCGTGTCAGAAGCGTGGAGATCAGATGGTGAGGAGTCCATCACTTCTGTATGGATTTTGAAGATTGTTCTAAGTTGTTTTTTAGTGTTTTTCTTTGATTGGTTGGGGGCATCATAAGAGAAATAAGAATTAAGGAAGTCTCTAATATTTTAGGTGAACAATTTTAACTACTTAATTATTTTAATTTCCTCATCTGAATTGTAGAAGCCTGTGGTGAAAAATTCAAGGAAGACCAGGCATCAGTTGGGGTTATGTGGAATTTGAGATATCTGTTTGGAAATGTCAAGCAGTGGGTTGGATACATGAGTCTGCAGAGGCTTAGACACTTAGGCAGGATGTATAATTACGAGAGACATCAGCACAGAGATGATTCATAAAGCCTTGGAACTGGATGAGACATAGAATAATACATAGAAGATAAAGGAGATAAGACTAAACAGTGGGACACTGCAATATTAAGAAGTCAAGTATAAGAGAAGAACCCATTAAATAAACCGAGGGAGAGTGACCCAAGTGAAGTAGAAATAAAACCAAGAAAGTGTTGTGTCCCGGAAGCCCGGTGAAGAGAGTTTCTTAAAGGATAAGAAGTGGTCAACTGTGCCAATTTCTGTCTTTAGGCCAAATAAGTTAGGACTGAGAATTGGCCATTGGTTTTAGCAACATTAAGATCATTGATGATCTTGTTAAAAGCAGGATTTTTTTTTTCATGGAGAGATGGGTTTAAAGGGACTGGAGAGAGTAATTCGAAACAGATAATATTTTTTCAAAAATATTTGCAGCAACAGGAACAGAGAACGGAGTGGTAGATGGCAAGGAAGTGGAATAAGGAAAAGGTTTTAGGGTTTCTGTTTGTTTTTAAAGGAGAAAATAAAATTGATCATTTATATTAATGGAGACGATCCAATAGAGAGGCAACATTTGATGTCGTAAAAGAGAGAACTGAGGATTGCTTGGAACTATGTATCTGAGAAAAGATTCAAATTTAGTAAGCAGTAGAAGAGCGATCTTTAGAAAATAACAGAAATATCTCATCAACTGTTGGAGGTGTGTAGGGAATACGTGGTCAGGTGTTGTAGGTAGGTGCAATGGTATGGAATGGAAGCTACGGAGTTTCTCTTTTTACTGCTTTGATTTTCTCAGTTAAGAACAATGCAACATTTTCAGCTGAATGAAGTGGGTGGGAAGATGTTGAGATTCAAGAAGATGTGAGGGTATTTAAACATCAATGAAGAAGGAGAATGAATAAACTTGAAACATTTAGTGTAACTTTCAGATAGCATTATAAGACCATGCAGGTTTATAATCATTATTTTTTTTAAGGTGAGATGAATCAGACCGATTCTGTGTCTTCCTCCAGCCACCTTCAATGGCAATGATACAGGTGTGGTCTGAATAGACTTAGATTTTTGCCCATGTCAAGAAAGATGGGGGCAAGGAAAGGAGTATAAAAGTTGACCTGAAATTTAAGCTATATTTCTCACCATGAAGGGGATAAGAAACAATGAAAGAATGGGATAATTAATTCATTACATGTTTTGTTAGGTAAGAGGATTGTTAGGAACAAGATACAATCAGAAGTTCGCTGAAAATATAGGTGGTTGGCAAGTAATTAGAGATGCTTTGAAGTTTATATTATAGACAACAGTAATTTTTTTTCGACACAGTCCTGGAAGTGCAAGTGGAAAGGCAAGATTTACAGAGGAGAGGAATACAATGAGTGAGAGGGTCAGAGTACAGGAAATCGCATCTACACATAGATTGAAATCGCCGATACTTAAGGCAGAGGTAATTTTTGATAAAAATTATATTAGCCCGGAACCAAAATGTCCATAAATATAGAAACATGACCCAAGCATTAATAGTTGACAACAGTAATGTAACTAGTTGGTGATATAATATTATCATTATTTTAAACTAAAGAGAATGAATATTCTGAAAGTTGTCATGAAAAGCTAGGAATGCCCTAACTCACTTGTCCAGAGAGACATAAGATGATTCAGAAGAAAATCAGTCGCCCTGAGAAGGCTTCAGGGGAAGCAGCAACATCAGAGCAAATCTAGGTTAAGGAGTCATTCAGGGAGTGGAATTGGGATATAGGGGTGTTGCTGACCATGGTCCCCAAATTTCAGAGCATACAGAAATTTTAGAGATTGGAGAGAAATATAAAAAAAAAAAATAGAGAATAAATGTCTGAAGAGACACGAAGAGGTTTACAGCTCAGATAATTAAAGACCTGGAAGTCTGAGGTGCCTTGATGACTGCCCTCAACTGGCATAAAAAGTCATCATGAATTCAAGACAGTGGTAATGTGACTATACGTCTCAGAGGGCAGGAAGTAGTGAGTGTCTGGGCCTCATTGATGATTTATGATGATGGTGGTAAATTGGTTGTTTCATAATGATGAAGGTAGATTGTCCCATGTGATGACAGAGATGGAGATTCCATGATGATAAAAGCAGTTGGTCCCATTATGGCAGAGGTAGTTGCTCCCATGATGATGAAGGTAGTTGGTTTTAAGATGATGAAGGTAGATGGTTCCAGGATGATGGAGGTAGTTGGTTCTATGATGGTGGAGGTATTCGGTCCTGTGATGATGGAGGTAGATGGTCTCTTGATGATGGAGAGAGATGGTCCAAAGATGATGGAAGTAGTTGATCCCATGATGTTGAAGGTAGTCTCATGATGGGAGAGGTAGATGGTCCCAGGGTGAAGGAGACAGTTGGTCCTATGATACTGAAGGTAGATGATTCCATGATAACAGAGGTGGATGGTCCCATGATAATAGAGATGGGTGGTCCTATGATAATGCAGGTGGACAGTCCCATGATAATGGATGTATATGGTTGCCAGAAGGCATGGCCTTAGTCCCAGTGTAGATTCACTCTCTGACCTCTTTAGGGAAGGAACATTATCTTTCTGAGTCAGTGGTGTTCAAATTGATTCTTGAGGATAAACTTGAGGGAATTTTATAGATAGTTGAGTAACACGAAGTATTTAAGTTCCCTGTTCATCATAGCTGATAGGAGTAAATGTTTCATTGGTGTTATCTGAAGTAATACTAGTGTGAAGTGATTCCTAAAGGGGCTTTCAATTTCGAAGTTTAGGTAGGAAAAATGGAATAATATAGAAATTATCAGAATTTTTGTGTAACTAAAATTTTATTTCTAAGATTTAAATGATAGGTCTGTTAAGTCACAGAGAATGATGTTTTAATGAAACATTTTATTAGATTCTAATCAGTTTTGAAGCTTTCTCAGTTTTTAGCCAAGTTATGTTGTAAGCTGTTAAAATAAACATTTATTAATTTTACAGAATATTGAAATTTTCATATAATTTCAGATACCAGAGATGTATGTGAAAAGCATATATTTGAAAATCAGAAATACCTTATTTAATATTTATCGTTTGAAAATCCATTATGTAATTAATTCAGCTCAATTCAGATAAAATATTTTAAATTAATTTAGTATTAACAATGTTCTGGAGAAAGAAGGATATGAATAATACATGTAGATTCTTGTGTAATAAGAAAAATTATTAGAAGTGTAATTTTATGCCCAGCCACCATACCTTATTCTTACATTTGACTGGGGCAGAAACCTATTTCTCACTATGAATGCTGAAAAATTTCCCAAATTACATTTCTTAGACTTTAAAATTAGAGCAAAATAGTGTGACCTAAACTTGAATCCGATGCATATCCTACTCTGGAAAAGCATGTGGAAAAATAATAATGCAAAAGAGACACACACACACACACACACACACAGAGAGAGAGAGAGAGAGAGAAAGAGAGAGAGAGAGGAGAGAGAGAGATGGGGGTGGTTAACTGGATTTGAAAAATAAACACAAGAGATCTCCATCTCAATATTAATATCAAGTAGCAGTTGTCCAAGTTTCAAAGTTGGACTCTAATATCCAACCAGTAATGCCAGGAGTGATATCCCAAGACCAGCACCAGAATTGGCCATGGTTACAGGGTACACATCACATGTGTAGCAGTGGTGATGGTATTCTAACAAGTCTTTTAAGTGGTATGATTTCTACAGTGATTATAATCACTGAATCACGTTTGTGCTTGTCAATTTCCTTAACCAGATTTTTCTGCCTTGCCCAGAATTCAGGTAGTAGATATCCTGGTATAATACACAGTGGAAAAATAGTTGTTTAACACATAACATAAAGTGTGCTTTGAAAGACAGGGCTTTGGAGGATGTGCAGAGAGCTCTCCTGGCCTCTCCAGACATGCTCTCCATCTTTCCTCACACTGCTTTTTGCCTGAAAGGCTGATCTCTAAGAACTATGTCAGCAGGTTCTCTCAAACTTTTGGTTCCGTTACACCCAAAGTAGGCACTGTTGGAAGACTGGACCACAGGAAAGTGAGGTGTTTGTTCCCTGGGTCCATCCCTGCCAGTCTACAGAATGACAATAATGGTATTTCCCTACCAAGGGCCACAGTTGCTGTAAAGGGGGCCTCTTCTTTATAGCCAGTTCCTTCCTTGGCCATGTGGGTGATGTCATAGTTTCCTGTGGCTGCTGTAATAAAGCTCACAAACTGGGTGGCTTAAGTCAACATATAATATAAAGAACTTAAACAATTCATCAGGCAAAAAATAAATAACCCCATTAAAAAGTGGGCATAAGACATGAACAAACACTTCTTGAAAGAAGACATACAAGCAGCCAACAGACATGAAAAAGTGCTCAGCATCACAATGATCAGAGAAATGCAAATCAAAACTACAATAAGATACCATCTCACACCTCAATCGGAATGGCTATGATTAAAATGTCAGAAAACAACAGATGCTGGCAAGACTGTGGAGAAAATGGAATACTTGTACACTATTGGTGGGCATGTAAATTAGTTCAGCCTCTGTGGAAAGCATTTGGAGATTTCTCAAAGAGCTTAAAACAGGGCTACCATTTAACCCAGCAATCCCATTACCGTGTATATATTCAAAAGAAAACAAGTTATTCTACCAAAAAGACACATGCACTCAGATGTTCATCATAGCATGATTCACAATAGTGAAGACATGGAATCAACTTAGATGCCTATCAAATATGGTTTGGATAAAGAAAATGTGGTACAAAAACCCATGCAATACTATGAATTCATAAAAAAGAATAAAATCATGTCCTTTGCAGCAACATAGATGCATCTGGAGGCCATTATTCTAAGCAATTAACCCAGGAACACAAAATCACATACTGCATGTTCTCATTTATAACTGGGTGCTAAACATTGGGCACTCATGGACATAAAGATATCAATAATAGACACTGGTAACTATCAGAGGTGGAAGAGAGGGAGGGAGGGTAAATGTTGAAAAACTAACTATTGGATACTGTATGTCCAGTACCTGAGTGACATCATCATCCCAAACCTCAGCATCACAGGATATACTCATGTAATGAAATTGAACATGTGCCCAATGGATCTAAAATAAAAGTGGAAATTATTTTAAAAACAGGATATTTACTCTCCCAAAATTCTGTGGAAATTCAGAAAATCAGTTGTCAGCAAAGGTATTTCCTTCTGAAGACCTAAGATAGTCTTTTATATGTTTTTCTTTTAGCTTCTCCTGTTGCGGGGAATCCTTGGCATGCCTTGCTTGCAGAGTCATCACTCCAGTCTCTGCCTCTGTCATCACAAGGTGTGAAGACCCTGTGCCTGTCTCTGTAACACTTCTGCTGTTCATTTAAGGACACTAGTCACACTGGATTAAGGGCCCACCCTGCTCAGGGTATGACCTCATCTTAGGCAATTACACGTGCAATGTATGGAATTGCAATGACCCTTAGGAAATCTGAAAGCACCAAGTAAGAGCACATTCTGAGATTTTTTGAAGGACACTAATTTGGTGAGGGGGTGGGGAGGTGCTATATAGCCCAGGACAGGTGGTAACAGCTTCCCTGCTCTTGCTAGTCCCAACATGGGATGCTTAGTTATCTCTTATTGGTTTCACTTAATCATGCTCACAAGTTTAAAAATATTTCCTTAATCAATTTTTCTTATTTCCCCTATTTGAATGTTCTGTTTCCTGGTGGGACCCTGACTGATACAAGGATCCAATGATAAGAGCTTAAAGAATTTGGGACTTAGGGTGGGGATTCTGTATGTAAGGGTATAGATGTTATATTTAGGCAGAAGTGGACAGAGAAAGAAAGGAAGGAAGGAAGGAAGGAAGGAAGGAAGGAGGGAGGGAGGGAGGGAGGGAGGGAGGGAGGGAGGAAGGAAGGAAGGAAGGAAGGAAGGAAGGAAGGAAGGAAGGAGGACTTTCAAAATCTTAAGTCTGTAGCTCATGCAATAGGCCAAAACCAATGGCTTTTCTGCAACCATGAAAACAATTTCTCATCACTTCCAGCCCCATGGCTAAGATACTTAAGAAACAAACTCAACTATTGATCTTGCAGGTGGCTGAGATACAGTATCAGTTTCATTCACAGCCTTATGAGGTCTCATAAAAAGTTAGTGCATGGATGATGAACAAGTCAGAGCCTGAAGATTGAAAGTGGTGAAATATGGAAAGATGAGAAGACACAGAGAAATGAAACTCAGCACTTTACTTGGCCTTCTATGCCACCCAAGCATCAGAGGCATTTCAAAGGAGTTACATCAATGAGAGGAGAATATAGTTATAGAAAGATCTTAATTTTTTGGTGCAAGTATATTTACTGGAGAATTCAATGTGCTAAATTAAACTATTGGGAGAGTTCTAATTATTCCCATAAAACCCCAAATTCTTGTTATAATGAAAAAACCCAAGGACTGGAGCACGGGAATCCTGGAATAGATTTATTATATGCAATAAAAACTTCACCTCCTATGTTTCCTGAGATGGCCCAGAAGTCGATCCTATTACCATAGTTTTTACAAACACATTGGTACAGAATTGTAGGTTCTTAGAAAAATAGCACTATGTGAAATTTTATGATCTGGTGACGCTGGTAGCACACGCTGCCCATTCTAATGGGCTACCTGAATTCTCTGGGTATGGATGGGTTTTACTTTTGACCACCAGAAACAAGGCACATGTATTTTTATACTAAGCAATACTGCTTCAGTAGCAAACAGAATGTTTGACTCCCAAGCATCTTAGGTGATGGTTAATGATTTATTTACTGGGATAGTAATTGTTGAGTAGCCCACTAAAGTTCTATCATGCTTATATCATTTACCCCAAACTCTAGCTTTAGGAAATAGATTATATCCACCAAAATAAAGAATCATGTGTTCTGATTGTTTTAGTTTTGAGGTATTAATTAATTAATTAATTAATTTTTAAAAAGCAGCCCTCCCTGAATGAACAGTAGAGCTTACTAACCTGGAGACTGAGTCTGGAAATGACATTGCTGGGAATATTAGGGGAAGACCTAATAAGTAACATCCAGTTTTTGCCAAAAGTCTGATTGAATTGGAGAACAGACATGGGGAATATTGGTTGGGCAAAGGAAAATAGCACTTTTACTGCTGATAAAAGTGTGGATTTTATCTGTGGGCAATTGTGCTTTCCAGTGCTGAACTTTGAAATTAGAGACCTCTTTCAAAACACAGAAAATGCTCAACCATTTGTGCATGTATCTCAATGGAAACAGTCTTCATGTGCAAATTTATGACATGGAGGAGCAGAGAGGAAATGTATGCTTTCTATTTCTTGTTGGTAGTTCAATCACTAAAAGAACTAAGGAGCTGAACCTAGCATCCTGAATTTATTCTTCCTGATTTATTAATTAGATAATTTTTTCTTCTTTCTAGGGATAAAATGGATGAGAGGCAGCAAGAGAGATCAGTAAAAAAAACTATTTTATTGGAGCTCTGTTTTCACGGAAAAGTCAAGAATGGATAAAAAGCTTTTGCCTGATTCCAAAAGATACTGCATCATTTAGACAGGTGCAGGGGCAAAATCCTAGTTCTTTTTTACATCCTTAAGGTGCAAAACTGAGGAAACAGCAGGCCTCTTCTGACATGAACAGTTATGGGATCCAATCTGGTAGCTAGAACTGTGTGGCATGGTATGACCTTGGTCTCTAATTCTGTTCCAAACTCCATTTATATTGATTAGACGAACCCAGCTTTTTCCTCACCACAGTCAGACTGGTGTACAGCCTTGCAGATAAAGCTAAAGGATGCAGAGGAAGCTTTGCTAGCATACTAGCAAAGTATGGGAACTGAGACCTAAGCCTTGTGGTTAAAGTCTTATCATGCTAAGGCTCAGTCATGCCCACTCTTCAATATGCTTTCTTGTCACTCTGCTGCAGGGGTCAGAAAACTAAAACGAACAGGTCAACTCTGGCCTCCCCCGCTTTTGCAAATAAAATTTCATTGAGCCACCTACTTGCTTACATATCATCCATGATAGTATCTTGCTTTTATGACACAATAGCAGAATCAAATAGTTGCAATGGAGACTGTAAAAAATTATCACTTTTATAATATTTACTATCTGTCACTTTACAGAAAAAGATTGCCAACCACTACTCTACTAGGATGCATTGTCTTAATTAAACATTCAGCTATATCCAGTTTCCATGGTGCTCTGTCGGAGGGTAGTTTTGCTTATGGAAAGTCAGCTTGAGCAAAACTTGTCTTAGACTTAACTTTATCCCTACTTTTCAGTCTATACTTGATTTCAAAGTATGTCACCTGTGCCTCATACTTCACTGTCAGCAACCCATACTCCTTCAACCCACAAATGTTGTGAAAGTTGTCACTGGCATTGTTTCCGAGACACTAGACGAAGCTGGGACAACAAATAGGAAATGAAAACTCATGCATAATGTTGTAACCCATCCCCTAAATCATCAGCAGCTGGGGGAGTGAGGACAAGACAAGAGAATGGATCTCAGAATACTGAATGCAGCACCGTGGATGCTGCTGCTTTGATCTGTTTGCAACTGATAGTGTTAGCCAAGGTGCAGAAACTCCCTTTAAAGAGAGCTTTTTCATCTTTCAGTGGTAACCTGGCCAGGCTAAAATGGTCTGCCTCTGCCTCTGGTGCATTCAGTGACAGATGGTAGATGTAGAATTACAATAGACTAAGGGAGGAGAGCACACATTCTGAGAGGTACATCTGCAGGCTGGTGATACATCTCCTGGGGGCACCCAAGTACAAGACATTTAACAAGAGCACGCTGTCTCCATCTTTCATGTTTCCAGATATTTCCTTCTTTCCAGGTGAAGAGTTTTACTAGTTCAGACAACCTGCAGGTGAGTGGTGAGCACTGGGTTAGGAAAATTTAAAATAAATTTAAAGCAGTCTAAAATGACTGCTTAGGCAATCTAGTGCCCAACACTCCAAATGTCAGGGGCATGGTGTATGTGGGATTGCATGCTTGGTCACCAGCCTTCATTGCCTGAGTGGTCAGATTTTCAAGCATCTGGATATTATGCCTAGACAGCCCAAATGTAAACAGTTTACCCTTTCAGTGCTTGATTGACAGCAGAGGAAAATGACAGCTATTGTACAGACATCGCTTGTACCTCATGAGTGAGCCTGTGACATCCAGGGGCAGGCTGGCTGGTGAATTCTGGGTGCCTCTACACATATTAATCATTTTATTACCCTAATCTGATAGGGGGCTACAGTTTTAGAATCATGGCCTCTTTTTTTCCACATGGCCTCCACATCCTTGAATTGTCCTGACTGCAGAGTTACTGTCACCCTGTCTTTCATTAAGTAGATGGGATATAGCTGCTCCTGCAAGCACTCTCACCAGCTGAAAATATTACATCATGCAATACTCATTACAATGGGGTAAGAATATTTCTAAAGGAGTTGTAACATAAATAAAGCAGTTATTACCTTAATAACACATGTTCCCCAACTGAAAACTGGTGAAGGAAATGGCAGCATGAGATGGAGAGGGAAGTAGTGGATTAATAAAGAACAGATGTAGCCTAATGATCATTTGTAAACATTTATTTATTCATTTGTTTATATATTTTTATTTTCTTAAAACCATCCTTTGCTTTATATTTACGCCCACTGAAGAATATAGAGCATATAAGTAATGAGTTAATGTTGCCATTAGTGTCATAGGTTGCTGATTATTAAGTCTTAAATGATGACAGAGCTAGCGAATGAAAGAATACTACCCAGAAGGCCTATCATGGGGAGGGGGGAGGAGGGAGGGATTGCACTGGGGAGTTATACATGATATAAATGATGAGTTGATGGGTGCTGACGAGTTGATGGGTGCAGCACACCAACATGGCACAAGTATATATATGTAACAAACCTGCACGTTATGCACATGTACCCTAGAACTTAAAGTATAATAAAAAATAAAAAATAAAAAAAAATTAAAAAAAAGAATACTACCCAGAAATCTTAGACTCGGAACTAATTAACTAATATATAACTGATCACACTTAGAAGATTTGGGTTAGAAAAAGAAAGTATATATTTTTTTCAGATTTTTGAAGGATAAATGAATTGCTTCATGCAAGCTAGTTTTTAAAATTTAAAATAAAAATACAGTCAATGGGCATACTTAAATGCTAGAAAGCCATGCAGTGTGATATAATATACACTTATCATCTAGACATATTTGATTTGTTTAAAGTCTGTCTATACAGGAGGTGTTAGGAACAATAGACACTAAGAGATCTCAATATTCTTGTTCTTTCAGAAGGTGAAGGTTGGAGTGTTGCCATGTGAGCCAAGACTGGTCAATTTTGTTTTCTTAACTAATAGTTGAATTTGGAGCATAACTTAGGACAAAAGTACACAATATGCATTTATAATTGATTCTCTTAGTTGTAAGGAAAAAAACGTGACATTCATTATCCAGCAGAAAACTGTGTTAACGTGGGTACTCTGAGAAGAAGATTGTAACATGGAATTAAACTTGCAAGGATTTTATTAGAGCAAACATCCAAAAGGGAAAATGGGAAGGGAGAACTCAAAAGTGGGAGATTCACTGGATGAACTGCAACTTCCATTGCCAGGACCACAGCCAATATTCCTTCTTTCCCTCTTTCTCATCACCCTTTTGCCTTGACGAGGCTTGGTGGCTTATGCAGCATTGAGACTCACACCTTCATCATCCTCGAGTGGTCTGAAATGTGATAATCAGAACTACATCAGTCCATTCTATCATGATAGGGCAAAGGATTAGAAAAAAGCACCCTAGTCAATCATCCCGAAGTTCACACCTATTCCTTTATTGTGTAGAGGTAGCTTTACCTTTTCCTGCTGATCAAGGTCAATGAGCCAGGCTAGTATGGTGACTCCTTTTCTTTTCGATGGCTTATTTAATTTAACCAGCTGGACTGCATAAAAGATAGACATATCCTGAAATGTGATAGTGGACCACCACACAACCAACCAAGTAGTATCCTCGATTGCAGCTGCTGTGCCAGGTGTGGAATATTTGCTAGAGCAGATTAACCCAGCCCCAGGTGTTTGATATGTTTCCTTTAATCTGGAAACGGAATTATTTTTCAACATTGTGAGAAAAGAGAATGAGTAACAGTTGACATTCACCTGTAATGAATGGAGCACGGCATATATTTATAATCTTGCTGCAAGGCTAATTAACGGTCCTGCCTTCGTCATTATGAGGTCTCTACGAGTTTGATGTTACCACCCTAAAATGATTACAAACTTAATGAAATAATTGACACAAATTTATTATATTATAATTCTGTAGATCAGAAATACAACTCGAGTTTTACTGAGCTAAAATCGAGGGGCTGGAAGGACTGCTCTCCTTTCTGGAGGCTCTAGAGAAAGATCCATCTCCTTGTTCATTTGGTTCATTGGTGGAATTCAGTTATATGTGGTTAAAGGCCTGAAATCCCCATGACATGTCAGGATGTTGGCTGACAGCCATTCACAGCTTCTAAATGCTAACCACATTCCTGGTTTGTGACCCTTTCATCCATTTCCAAAACCCAGTGAAGCTGAGTTGTGTCCTTCTGTCCCTCACATTTTGAATTTCATTTTTCTCCTTTTCATTTCATTTTTAAACTCATTTCGCCATTTCTTTTTTTTAACGGACTCATGTAATTGAGCCCACTGGATATTCCAGGATAATCTCACCATCTTAATATCCATGAACTAATTACATAGTCAAATTGTCTTTTGCCAGATAAAGTAACATATTCATGGATATTGGAATTTACAGTGTGGAGATCATTGGGGGGCTGTTATTGTGCTTGCCACAGTCGGCTTGCTAGCCCTCAAATATTGATGTCAGCCCTTTATACAAAAACATTTACTTATCCTCAATTCTCAAAAGATCTCCACCCATTACAACATCAATTCAAAGTTCAAAATTTTATCCAAAAGTTATCAACTCAAAAAGTTCAAAATCTCATCAGTTGAATCACCTAAATTAAGTATGTATCTGTGGACCCCTGAGACTAAAAAAACAAGTTATCTGCTCCCAAATACTATAGTGAGGTTGGCATATATGTTCAGTCAGTTCAAGCATATTTGTGATAAAGGCACGACTAAAAGCGTTAATAGCTTTTATGAAATAATCCAGTAGGAAAGGTATTAAAAGAGGGATAGATTCTCATCTGTGTTTATTTTTTCCCTTAGGGAATATGGTTACATCAGAGAACAAATCAAATCCTTAAACACAGGGAAAAACAACAACAAACATTCACTAGAAAATGATGAAAATTAATATACAGATGCCTTTGTTAGAGAAACTGTCTGTTTACACCAGGCTTATTTCTTTAAATAGTTGATAATTTAAACTCTGAGTGTTAGAAAAAATATAGAATTTAAATACTTTCTGAATACTATCACTGTCTCTTAAAAAATAAACAATATATTAAAAATTCAAAAAAGAATGAAATCATTTCAAATTCTAGAAATAAATTATGGATTTTAATTTGTAATTGTTACCTGTCTTTTTGGTTTCTGCTTTTGGGTTTTTCTTTCTTGAGATAGTGAGATAACATTAAAAAATGTTAATGTGATTATTATATGTTCAGACATGTGATAAGTTTGAAATTTCTGTATTTATTACTGATCTGTCAAAACTGAGACATTTATTCAGGATGATCATCTCTTTGTGTATGTAACTTTAAGAATGATTTTATACAAAATGCTATTGCAATATGTGAGATTTACAGCCACAACTGTAAATGATAATATCGCCATGTAGAGCCTCATAATTTACAAATCACTTTCCTATCAATATTATATGATTCTCATAAGTCCATGAGCCAGACAGAAATGATTATGTTTATGAGAATATTGGGGCTCAGAAAAGTTTGTTATTTTGCCTAATGTTAGAAAGGATTCCTGCCTGTTTTTCTGTTTGTTACTACATAGTTATTTTTAATATATCAAGATTCCTTAATAGATTTACTATAAAGATTATTTTTCAAACTTTCCATAATTTATATGCAATTTGAGTCTCAAAATTCAGATTAAGAAAGCAATATTTTAATTTTCTTCTTCCAAATAATGAAGTCATATTTTATCATTTTTGCTTCTTCTTTAAATATACCAATCATGAGTTTGTTTCTGGTCTGCTATGAAGTTATAACTTTCTATGTAAAACTGATCATTATAACCCGTAGTTTCATAAATTTTGTAAAGAAACATGATTTTCTGGCACACTCCTTCTTTGAGAAAGAAGTTGAAAGACCAAAGTGTAACTCTACCAACATATACACACTTGATAAATATTTTCAGTGAACAAACCTGTGGTTTGTAGTTTCAGTCTATGACTGATGTAAATTTTTGTCTTTTAACTTATCTTCCCTAATATTTACTATCCAAATGTGTCTATGTGTCAAACCCATAATCTCAGGCACAAGTTGTTCTTTTTTGTATACATCAATTTAGTTTTTATCCAGGCATCTGAGTTAAGGGAGTGTGCTCTTTATCTCAAAATCATAACTCAGAAAAATGTATAAAAACCCCACAGCACAGAGATAAAAAGTAACTTCATGAAATAACTAACACAGCTTATTATGTTAAAGCTTAGTACAGGGCATAATTCCAATTGTTCTATATTGTATTTATATATTCTTAAAAGTGTTTAATTTCTAGCAAAAAAAAATACTACACAGTAGGAAAGTTTGTTACAATACTTTTGGAATTGTTTCAGGTGGGATTATGAAACATTTTATTCACTGCTTTATATGAATATTGGAATTTAAGCCTGATTTTGGTGTCCATATTTAATAATGCTGTCTGCTCAAATTGGATTTCAAAGGGCATATTTTGAATTCAGAGGACCAGTTGTAATATATAAATACAACATAGAGCAAGTGGAATCACGTGCGCAAAGTCACCTCACTCTGCCTGGCACACAATCAATTCCTTCTCCACCTCTCTTTCCTTCCTCAGTCTGACATTCATTACCACGAACTGGACACATTTCTTACATATGTAAGCACTCCATTAACCTCGTATGAGATATGCTATGCATATATGTTTTGCAAATAAGGAAATTAAGATTTCTGAGGAGTTAAGAAAGGTGTCCATGGCTAAGTGAGCAGGGAAGGAAGTGATTTTTAGCTGCATCAGATGGACCGTAACACACAGTGCACAATCATCGCATTATAATGTCCCTTGTGGCGCAGGTACCTGCTACCTTGAGGATGGAAGTAATAAAGAAGTAAAGTTAGATCACAAAAATAAGGAAACAGTTAAATTGAGGGGACGGAGGCTGAATATATGGAGCCAAGGGGAGTTTTAGGGCAGTGGAAATATTTTGTATGATACCGTAATGGTGGATACATGTCATTTTACATTTGTCAAAATTCATAGAACTGTAGCACCCAACCTGAGCGTAACGTAAATACGGACTCTGAGTGATAAGCATGTGACAAAATTGGTTCATCAACTGTAACAACTGCACCCCTGTGCTGGGGGAGGGGAGGAGGCTGTGCATGTGTGGTAGGGAGGGAGAGAAGCGGTAATTAGGGGATCTAATTACTCTATATTTTCTGTTCAGCTTTGCTGTCGATGTAAAGCTGTTCCAAAAATATCATGTATAAGCATGCAAGCAAACAGTACAAGCCTCCTGGTGCACCATAGTTATTTCTGGTGCCATCGTTCACAGCCTGAGAAACACCAATACTGTCTCAGGAGTTCTCAGACAAGCCATGCACTGTGTTGATTATGTCTAAACTACTGACTTCTTTCTCATAGCAACAAATCAATAATAATTTCTAGGATTTTTTCTGATACTTCAGTTATTAATAAAATATTAATAATATAGTTTATTAATTAAATGTTAATATTTAATTGATTTTTATTTTATTTTATTAATACTGTTAATTTGTTAATTAAATTAATAATTTATTATTAAATAAATTTTATTTAATAATATTGTATTAATATATATTGACTGCATTTTCTTTGGAACAAAATACAAATTGAATTTTATACATGTACATTATAGGTCTAGGTAAATAACCTTTCTATTTTCTATTAAAATGTGTTAGAAAACCTATTTAAAAATTAAAGTCTATAAAAAGCATATCTAGTCATTAAAGATTACAAATACAACAGCTTTGAACACAAAAGTTTGAACCTCTAAACATTTCTGAGAGCTTCAAACAAGCTAAAGTTGTATCAATGCATTGTATATTTAGCAACTACTGTTGTTCTGAGTTATGATTCAAAGATTTTTGCCAAACCAAACATCTGTAAGTAAACGTGAGATTTAAAAAAAACTACATCAAAGCTTTCAATTTATCAAAGTGATTTTTTTAATTCTACTATTTTAAATTGTTAAAATATTTTTATTTGTACAAATTTATGGGATTCATGTGAAACTTTGTTACCTGTAGGTAAAGTGTAGTGATGAAGTCAGGATAATTAGAGTGTTAACTCCTGAGTACAGTACTTTTCTTCTTTAACTGTCATCACCGTACTCCGTTTTCAAACATTGTATTGATTCCTTCTGTCTTACTGTATGTTTGTACCCTTTAGCCTGCTTCCCTCCATCCTTCCCCCTACCCCTCATTCACACTTCCCAGTCTCTGAAACCTACTTTTTCACTCTATCCCTCCATGTGATCAATTCTTTTAACTCCCTTAGGTAAATGAGAACATGCAATATTTGTCTTTTTGTCTTTGGCTTATGTCACTTAAGATAATGACTTCCAGTTCCATCCATGTTGCTGCAACTAATATGACGTCATCCATTTTATGACTGAATAGTATTCCATTGTGTATATATCCCACACTTTTTTAATCCATTCATCTGTTGATGGATGCTTAGGTTGATTCCATATCTTTGTTATGGTGAATAATTGTAGATATCTTTTTTATACAATGATTTCTTTTCCTTTGGGTAGATATCCAGTAGTGGGATTGTTGGATAAAATTATAATTCTGTTTTTAGGTTTTGGGAGAAATCTCCATTCTGTTTTTCATGGTAGCTATACTAGTTTACATTCCCACCAACAGTGAATAAGCATTCCCTTTTCTCCACATCCTTGCCAACATTTGTTACTTGTAATAGCCGTTCTGACTTGGGTAAGATGATATCTTCTTGTGGTTTTGATATTATACATGTTTCTGCAATTTCTGTGTATCCTACTGATAAATTTTATACATCATTTATTCTTAGAAATATTTTTAAAAATATAACTAACATAGCTGCAACTTATAACTTACAGAGTTTCATTTTAAGAAATAAGGCTTTGGGCTGCCCTTACTAAAAGTATTCAATAATCGAAACTTACTCTTGAAAGTGAGGGAGGCACTTTTGATTGCTTATCTTAATTTGGTAATTTATTTCTCCTCTAAGAGCTAAATTATCCATTTACCTATTTGTTTTCAGATTTTTAACTTGACTTTTATTTTAGATTCAGGAGGGGATGCATTCAGCTTCAGGTTTACTTGAGCCTTGTGTATTTTGAATGTCAATTGTATTTTTAAAATTATAATCATGACTTTAATATTAAAATAAATGTGGTTCTCTTTTTCAAAGGACAATGTTTCCTCAGCAACATTTATCAGAAAAACTCAGCCACCTTAGCATATCCTGTCCAATTTAAAGTTTATTTATATAAAATTAGTAAAATATAACTTTGTAATTCCAAGGAGAGTTTAAACCCTTACAGTTAATAATTTGAGTTATTGAAAATTAAATAAAACTTCTCCCCATTTTTTTGTGAGTGAAGTAGAAACCAAAAAGAATAACATAGTTTTAATCATCAAAGTTAAGGATAAGCCATAACAGATAAATGGAAGTGTAGTTTCTGAAGAATTTTGTCTTAAAAAAATCTAGTTGTATTTTCAAATAAGGTTACCTTTAGCCACATGTAGCTATGGTAATTTAAATTTAAAAGAATTAACACAAAATAAAATAAAGTAGATTACTTTCTTTGCCTCACTGTCTCCATTTCATGTGCTCATTAGCTACATGTGAATAGTGGTTGCACAACGTACAGTGCAGACGTAAAACATCGCATCATCCCTGAAATTGCTATTGTGTAACAATGATCTGAAATGTGATTCATTTGAATTTTTCTGACAATAGTTATCAGAAGGCATTCAGACTGCACTTTTTGAAATCGTACTATATATTGCCATAATTGTCAGTAACATTTTCTTGACGATCATATGTTGAAAACTCAAGAGAAAAACTCAATTTAGAGCCATCTGAAAGCGCTCAGTGTGCATTTTCAAAAGAAACACACAAAAGCCATATATGAAAATTGAAAATTTTATTTATTCCAGTGAGCAACAACAGTGCAATGTGTAAATTCATCAATTATTTGGTAACTAATACTGCCCTTTTCAGTGCATGAACCCCTCTAATGCCTTCAACCTGAGGTTTCAATAATTTAGGTACCTTTGGGTGTTCCAGTAGTTTTCTCAGACCCTCTATTGCTCGCATAAGGTAATCTTTTATCTTAGTGGCTTTCAACACACATCGCACATTTGAATCATCTTTAAAATTCATCTCCTATGCAGGGGTCGCCCAGGAAATTCTTACTTAGTGCATTTGTGTGGAATTAGGTAGTTTAGATTTTAAAATATTTCAGTTCAGTTATTATGTTCACATCTATGTTGGGAAATACTGACTTAAATGATCTTTTAAAAATTCTATCATCAGTTAGACTTATCATACATTTGCATGTAGCTTGTTTCACTCTCTTAATATTATATTGGATAGTAGATGCTTGTTTTTACATAATTTACATAATTAAGTATAAGTTAACATTGCATATTATAATATATCTAAAATATTATAATAGATTAATTATAATAAATAAATTATAAAATAAAATAAAATAGCTAGATAAATAGCTGTCAGACATTTTTATTGATGGAGTCTCACTCTGTTGCCCAGGCTGGAGTGCAGTGGCACAATCTTGGCTCACTGCAACTTCACCCTCCTGGGTTCAAATGATTCTCCTGCCTCAGTCTGCCAAGTAGCTGGGATCCGCCTGCCTCAGCCTCCCAAAGTGCTGGGATTACAGGTGTGAAGCCCTGCGCCCAGCTTATTAACTGTATTTTTAAATCCTTTTCCGAAAGGATAAAGTCAAAATCTGAGATCTGAGGTCACTTAAGTTTTCAGTGTTACACTGAGAATCCTAAATGCAGAATGGGTGAAGATCTAGCTACTCTACTTCCTGGGTAAAACACCATTCAGTTCATTGGTAGTCACAAATTAGAATGGATCTTCTAACAACCAAATTTTATCTGATTAGATTGCTTATTAAATTTACGTGCTAGCATTTGGGAATACTGAAGGTTCCTCATCCCAGTATACAGGCAATGTGAGAAATTTAAAAGCCAAGAATTTGGAGAGGGGTTTCTGCATTACTTGGAGGCAGCCTCTAAGGTGTTCTCCAAAAGTCTCCGCCTCTGGTGTTTATACCCTTGTGTAATTTCTTCCCCCGGAATACTCGTGACCAATCGTTTCTGGCCAATAGAATATGGCAGAAGTGAAGGGATGTCACTTCTGAGAACAGGTTATACAAAAAGTATGGTTTCTAATGTTAGGTTATACAAGGACTGGGCTCCTCTCTCTCCTCTCTTTGTCTTTGATATGCGCACTCCTAGGAAACAGTCTTCTTTCGTGTAAAGACAGCCCTGTGCAGAAGCCTGTAATTTAAGGGATGAGATCTGCCAGTAACCTAGTGAATGAACTTAGGTGGTCATCCTCTCCTCACCAGTCAAGTCTCCAGGTGAAATTGCAGCCCCAGCCAATAAATTGTCTGCAAACTTGTCAGAGACCTTTATACAAAGGCAAAGCTGCCGTTGGATTCCTGAGGCTCAAAAACTGGGAGATTACAGTATTTGTTGTTTTAAGCTCTCCTAACTCTGGCGGTAATTTTTTCATGTGGCAGTTCATACATAAGATCCATTCTTTCAAATAAGTTACCATTGAATATTAAATATTGCATACTGGAAAAATCTACTTTTAAAACTTTGCCAAGGATATGTTTTTAAATATTGTGCCCTGGCAAAGAGCAAATTTGGAATCAGCAAAATAAGTATTGCCAGCATTTACACAGATTGAACAAGATGGTATAATATGCTCTTTTTTTTTTTTTTTTTGGCTGTTCATAGAGGAAATATTTTGGCAAAAGGTTTGTATGTGAAATTCAAATTAGAGATATATAAGAAATTTCTTATTCAGATAACTACTTTTAAGAAACGGTTCTGAATCTCTCCATCTAATATATTTATTGTGTGTATTTATCTACTCAGATGTACATCCAATTATTCTTTTTTCTCTGTGTACATTGTGAGGATAGAGTTAACACAGCAGATCTGTTTTACTCAATTATTGCTAATCTCTGTAGCCACAAAAATAACCACCGGTCAAATGCTTGAAAGTTAAATTACAGGAATGTTCACATGGTCACTGATTAGGGATGTTATCCTATAGGTCCAATGCAGTGGATCAAGGTGTGCCAGGCTGTCACCATTGTTAAAGTAAACACGAAGATTCATAATGTGCATCTGGGGCCTGGTTTAGGGTCTGCACCATGGTTGGTCATGTAAATTGATCCATTTAAGAATATATATCCCAAGACTTAAGTTGCTTCCTCTGGTGTAGATATGTTGCATGTGTCTTCACTGTTCCTGACTGGAGAGAAAAGCAACTTTCTCTGCCTTAACAGAGATCAGGAGACCTTCAAAGCCTGTTAATAACCATTCTACCATTTTCTATGTATATTTTTCCTGCTGTTCCCGCACTGTGTGCTTTGTTGTAATAAAATCTTATCCATGAGTTTGTGTGGTAACTTATTTGAAAGAATGGATCTTATTTATGAACTACCAGATGAAAAAATTACCCCCAGAGTAAGGTCACATAAGTTCTTCTAGCTGATCACCAAATTATTGGATGGTAATGGGACTCTTGAAATATAACAAATATCCTATTATAAATAATTTGCTGTGACTGATGAGAACTCTTAAGCTTGAAATTAGCTAACTAAATTTTAAGATATTTTATTTATCTTTAATAACATTGCATTTTCCTTGTCTCTAGGAAAGTCTGGGTAAAATTTTGTTTAAATGGTCATTGTATATCTTTTAGGATTTTTTTAAATGAAAAAAATAACAAATGGTAAGGTTATGGACAACTTGGAATTCTTGTGCATTGCTACTAGCAATATAAAATAGGCTCATACCTATGAAGAACAGTGTGGCAACTCTTCAAAAACAACAACATAGAATTACCATATGATCTAGCAATTTTACTTCTAGATATATACCTAAAATAACTGAAAGTAGGGTCTTAAACATATATTTGTGTGTCCATATTCATGACAGCACTCTTCACAGCACCCAAAAGGTGGAAGCAATTCAAGTATCCATTGACAGGTGATCTGATAAAATGTGTCATATACATACAACGGAATATTATTCAGATTGTAAAAGGAAGGATATTCTGATACATGCTACAACATGGACTAACTTTGAGGATATTATGCTAAATGAAATAAGTCAGTCATAAAAGAGAAAATATTGTACGATTCCACATATAAGTGTCCTAGACTAGTCAAATTTATGCAGACCGACAGTAGAAGAGGGAGAGAGAAATAGGAAGTTACTGTTTAATAATGATTACAGAGCTCTAGTAGGGGAAGATGAAAAAGTTCTGAGGATGGATGGTGCTGATTGTTGCACAACAATTTGAATGAATGTAATGCTACTGAATTGCACACTCAAAAAATGTTTAAAATGTTTATTTTATTTTACGTATATTTTGCTAGAATAAAATTTTAAAGGAATTTTTCTATCTTTAAAATAAATGAATGGAATCATGATAATATCCCTATTATATATCTTGTTAGAGATAGAATTTATAAACTTAAAAATACTATTCTAATGGGTCAGTGAATAATAAAATTAGGTTTTAAAGTTGTCACCTTACTGTCATTCTTTAATTTTTTAAAATTGATTGCAATGCATTCCAAATTAATATTCCAGAGACTCACATTCTTGTTGCTACAGGCACCCAATTGAAGGAGAAGTAGTAGTTTCCAGCTGTCTGGATGCCTGGCGTAGTGAGAAGCAAACATCAAAATGCGGGACTGAATGACTGGAAAAATGCAAAATTACTGTATTTCAGAGAGAGGCATAAATGTGGAAAATAGGTATTCAGGGATTGAAACTTACATTTACTATCAAAGATGAATATAGAGTCCTTCTCTAATTACTTAAATCAGTTACTTAAACCTCTGAGCAAAGTATGAACCCCAGGCCAATCAGTTCTCAATATTCCTGAGTCTCAAGAGTAAGATCTGAATAAATATTCAAGGTTTTAATTTTTGTAGTATTGACAAAAAAAAAATACTTGCTCTTCACTTACCTTGAATATGTATGGTCAGGTTTCATAAAGTGTGTAATTGCAATGACTAATTGGATTATCTTAGTTCTTTTTAATATTTTTTTGATATTCCTTTTTCAAAATTAAACAATAGAATACCTAGACCATATATTGCCATCTGTGGTGTTCATAACTTCCATTCATCCACATCCAAATGCTTTTAAAGTTATATCAACATGTCCCTAAATTGTTTTTTAATGAATCTTTTCTCTCTGTTTCACAAATGCTTTTAATTGAGCTCATCATAGTTCCTTATCTGGAATATAAAGAGACAATTACAAATAATCTCGTTGTATCTCTAGTTCACATCCACCTTCTTCATTGCAACTAAAGTTGTCATTTTAGGAAGAGAGACCATAACAAGGCTTATTAAAACTCTCAATAGTTCTTCCTAATTATTGGGCAAAAGCAAGCTACTTTAACTATTGAAAATATGCTTACTTTATGGTCACACTTATTGACGCTTCTTTAATTTTACCTAGGCTCTGGCTATACCGAGCTACCTGAGCCTCTCCGAGATTATCATGCTTTTTATGTCATTATGATTTTGACTTGTTATTTCCTTGCCCTTTTTGTCTTGTCTGCCAAACAATTTTCTATCAAATATCTGCTCCTGTGTTAGTACTGTGACACCTTCCTCCGCTACCGCTTCTTCCCCGTTTCCCACAAGCACAGTATGTTCAGGCTTACACTTTCTTGGTCATTTCTCTTAATATCCATCTCAATATAACTTAATTATGTAAAAATGTATTGTCTTCATCATTAGCTATGACGCACTGTGCAATGAGTCTGTGGGTCTTTGTCTCCCATTGTCTAGCATTATATCTAAATTATGGAAGGTAATAAGTATTCTTTAATGCATTACTTCATGCCTAGTTTAATTATAGAGTTGACTCATTCATAATGGAATTGAATTATCATGATTGCTCAGTTGAATATAGCCCAGTCATTAGTCAGTGGACATAACTTACAGAGAGTTTCGGAGAAGTCCCAAGATACCAGCTTCAGAATGTGTAATCATCACCATGCTCCATGATTCCTGTTCTTCTCAGCTTGCTAAAGACAAGCTGGAGCTTACCCATTGATTGGTTCATTTAAGAAATATTTGCTAATTAATTACTAGATATTAAGTACATTTTGAAGACATAGAGGTAACAACAGAGGTAGTCCATGATCTCATGGAGCTTCTATTCCAGTAGCAAATACACAAATATAGAATGTAAAGTGCTATAAATCAAATACTTGCAGTAACACAGTTTGTGGGAGTGGAGAAACAGGTATATCTAAACAAAGTCATAATAAATGCATTTCTTAGGAGGTGACATTTGAGTAAACTTGAATGAAGAGGAGAAAGTTGTGTGACAATATTTGGAAAAAGCATCCCTGGCATACGAAAGGGCAAGTGACAACAATTTAATAAGGTGACTTAATATTCTTGTTCAAGTGAGGGAAGTAAGATAAGGCAAGGGAAGAAAGCCAAGAGAAAACAGTCTTAGCTAGAAACTTTGTCTAATCCCATGCAAACATTCAGTAACAGAAATTTCTCCATAGCATCACTCTCATCTTGAAGCAATAAGGCTGGCTTTGGTACCTCTCTGTGTCAGACAGTCCTTAATTAAGAATGAGCTCCCAGATTGGAGAGTTAGCATCTGAAAGAGGCAACCTCAGTTTAGCGGTAGAGGGGAGGGGGAAGCTATGAGTTGTTATCAGTCAATTGGGGGATGGGTGTGCCTGTCCTGAAGGTGGAGAGCAGTTGGGCTTCTTCAATTGAAAGCAAAAAGGATAATTTGGCTAGAGCAGTGATTATCAAACTTTGCTGCATGTTTCAATTATTTGGAAAACTTTTAAAACTCTTAATTGCCCTGACTACACCACAGATCAATTAAACTAGACTAACTGAGGGCATTACCATGGACTCAGTAGTTGTAAAGTTTTCTGTGTAATTCCAACGTGCAACCGAGTATAAGAACCACTGTGCTGGAGTAGTGTGATAGAACGAGAAAGAGGAATACTGTGCATACTGGGAGGTTGGGCGTTCTACCTCATTGGAATATTTTATTATTTTAACCACAGAAATTATAAAATATGATTAATATTTTAAAATTATTTATTTTGCTGTCATGTAAATTCATTAGAAATACCAGAGAAACCAGTTAAAAAGCCACTGCAGCAATATAGGTAAGAAATGATAGCAGTCTGGATTAGTTGATGGTAATTGAATTGGTGAGATGTGGACAAATTCATGATGTGCTTTGAATGTATAGGCAATAAGCTGAGGATTGGGTGTTCATTATGAGGGAAAGAAGGAGCCATGGATTTACACTTCGTGGTGCCGTCTATTGAGATGGGAAAAATAGGAACCTTGGAGAGAAATGATGCCAGTGACAGAGTTCAGATTTGTAAATGTTAATTTTAAAACATTTACTAGAATTCTATGATGATATACCCAGTAGGCAATCAAATACAGGATTCGGAAACACAGAGGAGAAGTAGAACTTCCAGATAAAGACATGGTAATCCTAGTATTTAAATGATATCCGTAGATGAAGATGATATCACCTAGGGTGTGAGCAATTATTTCTAAAGAGGAATCAGAAAGTAAATTCAGAGGCATCCCAAATTTTGGATTTTCTGAAAGTGAGTGCAGTCAATCCGGAAATTGAAAATGAGACTTCAGTGGTTCCTGTAGAAAACTAGCAAAGTGTGGAACCCTAGAAACTAGGAGAAAAGAATAATTAATCACGACAAATGCTGCTGACAATCAAAGACAGAGATTAAAGATAGAAAATGCATTTGACAAAAAAGACACTATTTGTGACTTTGATAAAAGCAGTTTCACTGGAAAGTTAGAAATAAAAGCCTGTTTTGAGTGAAATGATAAAATGTGAAAAGGGATAAATGGTAGTGGGGAACCAGTGGGTTTGGAACACCATGGAGATATTTTACAATGAAATGTAGCAGAGAAATGTGACAATGCTGAGAACTGTGGTATCTATGGTCTTTTTGTTTATTTAAAATGTGAGATATTAGAATATTCTTTAGGAATGATGAATTTTTAAAAGACAATATTGATGATAGATGAGAAAGAAGCTATTTGTGATCAAAAGCAAAGTCCAGACTTCAGGTCTAAATAAGACAGTGTACCTGTATTTTTCTGTGCTCCACCCCACTAAGTACAACTGTAAATCCTGAAATCATGAAAGAAGTAACTAGTTATTAGAGTGAAGATAATGTGCACTTAAAAGACAAGATGCTGTTTAGAAAATGGGATACTTGATATTAAAATGTTGAGGTACGTGGTTATTGGTAATAACTAAAGTTTCACTTGACTAAGGAGATGTTTGAGAGTAGAAAAGTTGGTTGAAAGTAGATTTAAAAAAAAACTAGAAGGTCAGAATTTTTATCTGTAATCTATACGGATTCTAAATGATTATAAGTGTAGTTCCAGAAAATAAAAAGCTAAACATGCTTAGGGCCAAAATGATTTATGGCAAAATTATTCTTATGTTCTAGAAGACACCCTTTCATTTCTGTTCTGAATAATGAGTGAAATCGAGAGTTCATACTTATTCTAGTAACATAATTAACACCGGATGTGAGGTTTCCAGTTTTGAAGAATGTATATTTTATGTGAAATTCCAAAACTGATCTAATTATGAGTCTTATTTGGAAAAAATTTAAAAATCCAAATTTGTATTCAACACAGGAAAACAAATGTTTAATTAAGAAATTCAGACCTTTAATCATGACTTTACAATTCATCACAGCTGAAAAATGGATGGGTGTCCCATTCATTGCCACTATTTACCTATCTCTTATTGCAGAATATAAATGTTGACACATTGTCATATCAAGGGCTCAAGCAGAAATTAGATCTGTACAACTGGAACACATGCTTCTAAAGTGATAATGAACTACAACTTTAGAATAGTCACGTTTTCCACCAGTGCTGACCATATCGTGGCATTTCTCTAGCCTCTGTTTTGTTATTTGATTTCATCTGCTGCTGCTCTCTACTTCTCTGTCCTGTATAAAAATCTTTCCAAATTGCCTGCCATCCCTTGTGCTTCATATTATCTTTCATGGTGTTTTTGTTTGTTTTGTTTTTTTTTTTTTTTCTGTCTTCACACAGTGTTCTCTGTTACTCTCCTCATTTATTTTGCAAACTCATCCTTCAAGATACAACGGCACATGAAGTTTTCTCAAAAATTAGTTAACCAATGTCTCCTTTGCTTCTCCTATACCATTTTATCACACCAAAGTGTTATTTTTTTAAATTAGCATTTGTTTGTTTTTCTTGTTAGACTCTGACACCTTTAAGACAAAGATCATGCCTCATTTACCTTGTGTCCTAGGAACTGGCAAGGTACTTGAGAAGTAGCCCCATTCATGAATGGGTAAACGAGTGAATAAATGAATGACACTATTTATTATCAGAATATGTTTTGATACTAAAGCATATCATTCAAATGTTTGAAGTTTAGTTATGAGGCATTTGGAATTTATAATGACAAAAATTAAGGACAGGAAAAAAAGACATGGGTAGTATAACACAAGAGTATGTGGAAAAGTTAAAAATAAGACCACAGGTGTCATTGCTGAGGAATAATTTTACTTTTTAAAAGTAACCCTCTAAGAAATATCTTTAAAGCAATGGAAAGAGAATCTATAATTAAACTGCCTTTTTTTTTTTTCCAAACTAGTGGCCTTTTTATGGTCACATTTTATGGTCACTAGATGGAGAAATGGAATCTATAAGATATCACTCATGTGGCATACGCAGTTTACATATCTGGTACCATAAAAAATTACAGTGGGATAATATTGATGTTCAGAAGAGACATAGTTTGTGATTTTTGAGAGTGCAAGCTTGAAAACTCATATTTGATCTACCCCACCCCCCAAAAGGGCATAATAAGTTAGAAAAACGCCAAATCTTTTATTTCAAATTTATAACACCCTCTCCCTGTTTTTTCCTAGCAACATTGGCCCCTTGCTTATTTTTTTCCAGGTTGCCAATACTTGTATCAATAATACCTCTGTTCAATGACACATTTGTAATGGGCTTCCTTTTTGGTCTCACCCATTCCCTTTTCAGTTGTTTTGGGTATTACCTCCCAAGGAAATTACTTGAACTTACCCTTTTCTCAGAGTCTACCTGTGGGAAAGCCTAAACCAAAAGAGCTAGCACTACTGGCAGTAGTGATACTGAAACTGAGTTTTGTATACAAGAATGAGATGAAAACATGCTATCAAAGAAGAATAAACAGATTGCAAAGTAGAATGAGGGTGTCGTATCCAGGATTCTATCATTAATTTTTCACTGAAAGCAAGGTTGAAGTTGTGTAACATAAAGCTGTAGATATAAATATGAAACAGCATGCACAAAAGTCTTGTATACCTTTATAAGGATGGTAGGTTTTAAATCATGTGCAGTAGAAAATTATATAAAGAAGACTTAGCGAACCAGAATACTTGTATTTATGTTGCGTGAGTAGATGATGGAGAAAAACTATGAGACTACTGAAATAAAGTATCCACCAGATGATGCGAAATTGATTTCAGCTATACCAAGGATGGCGCAGAAGTACAGAGACATTGAAGAAAACTTTGGAATTTATAATCAATAGAACTAAAAAAAAAAATGGATATGTCGTAATGGAGACTCAAGTTGTGCTGCTTGATTCAGTGGCAGTAACACTTGGTAACATTCAATTGGTAATGTTTAGTAAAGTCGTGGTTATAGGAGGAGAAATAAACTGGAAAGTAAGGTGGAGTTTGACCAGTAACCACAATAAATTTAGTGTTTGTGAGATTGAATTTGAGCTTCTTGTCTACTATCCTGTGGAAGTTTGGAGAAATATGTTTCTGTAGCTCAGTGAGGAGACCATAACTGTGATATTGTTAAGTATTAATAAGGACTCTTGGTAAAGCACAGTAGCTTGTATCTTAGTGCACACATTCAGGAAAGGGCTGAGAGGAGTTTACCCACTCAAGAATATGCAGCAAGGAAGCAAGAGATCATTGATTCCGCATCTAGAAGTAGATATTAGCTCCAAAATCTCACCAATGTTCAATGATGATGGTGTTTAAAACTATATTCTGTGGTGCCTTGATGTTCAATAGCGGTATTTCTATGGCGAACACCCCTGCTTCAAAAAGAGTAGCTCGGTTCTTGTCTGACTCTTCTGATTTACTATGGAAATTCAATTAAAATTATTCCAGAGGGAAGGGGAGCTCTCATGTTAATAAAATAAAATCAATTGAAACCTAGTATACCAATTAGGGAAGCATGGACAATAGATAAGCATGGATTGAAGCCTCAGAAACAGTGTGGTTTAAAGGACAATTTGAGAAGAATGGTCTCACTAGTGATAATGAAGTCATTTGTATGAAAATTTCTGTTATAATAGAACTATTTGACAATTAGTTATGTATAAACACATAAAAGATCACCTGTATTCGTATGTATAAAAATACAGAGAGAAGGCCAGGCGCGGTGGCTCAAGCCTGTAATCCCAGCACTTTGAGAGGCCGAGACGGGTGGATCACGAGGTCAGGAGATCGAGACCATCCTGGTCTACACGGTGAAACCCCGTCTCTACTAAAAAATACAAAAAACTAGCCGGGCGAGGTGGCGGCGCCTGTAGTCCCAGCTACCCGGAGGCTGAGACAGGAGAATGGCAGGAACCCGGGAGGCGGAGCTTGCAGTGAGCGGAGATCCGGCCACTGCACTCCAGCCTGGGCGACAGAGAGAGACTCCATCTCAAAAAAAAAAAAAAAAAAAAAAAAAAAAAAAAAATACAGAGAGAAAGAGTATGCTAAAAACATAAAATAAAACCATAAGATTTTAATAGACCAAATGTGTTAATCAACAGTACTAAATTTGATTGTGCTTCAATAAAATAAAAACAATTTTTAAAAATGTTTACAGTACTAGTCTTGATAAGGATAGTAGTGAAGAGAATATAGTTGTTTCTTAGTAAATGATCTTGTTATGATTCTTGATTGTGATTAAATAATTTCTAGCTCCAAAGACAGATATGAGGACTTCACTATTCACAGAAAATAGACTGCTCATACAAATTGGATGCTACAGCACTTTATTGCAACTGCTGATTATCTTTCATCTCATTAAAAGCTGTTGAAAAATAATTCATTATTTAGTTGCTAAGAGATTATGAAAAATTCATTTTTGCTAATGGCACAATCAGATGACATTTTATTGCTCAATTTTTATTGGTCTTGATAAGAGGGCTGTAGATTAATTGTATCTTTATTTCACCATCTCAGAAACATCAAAAATTATGTGTGCTGAACTAGGACTTACTTAGACCATAGATTTTGCTTTATTTTAATTAAATTATTTATAAGGCTAAAGTAGATATAGCAAATTCATTATTTATATTTCTTCTTGTATATTGTATTCCACTAGGCAATTCATATGGAAAATCAAATTAAATTATTCCTAACACGTACAAAATTGAAGTAAAATATTTTTAGATTTACAGTATTCAACCAACTGGATACAACTTGCAAAAAACTGACCTGTTGATTGCTCTAATATAATATAAGCAGAATCTTTGAAGGGCAGACGCTGAAGAAAATGGAGAAAGGGGAATAGAAACACAGCATTTGCTTGTGTTTTCTAAGATTCATTTTCCTGGAATCCTGTACTTATTTTCCTCACCAGTTCTATAATGTGCTCAAGGAAGACACTGGTATGGAAATGTTACAGCAAACTCATGGGCACACTAAACTCCTTTTAATTTCCCTTGGTATAAAAGAGACCAAGCTGAAATGTATAAAGACATATTTACTCAATAGAAGTCATGAAGAAAGCTAATTGTAAGTAGCTCATGTCCATATATTTTGCTAGACTGTCAGTCTTCCTATATATCAGAAACCTTTTGGGTAGCCAGAATCACTTGTGCTAGGGAGAAAAATCACCTCAACAAATTCCCACTTCCTAATCCCTTGTATTACTCCTGTGGATACATGTCATGGGTACATTTCATTCCTCCAAAAGATGTTAAAGTCCTAATTCCAAATATCTATGAATATGGCATTTTTTTGGAAATACGGTCCTTGCAGATGATCAAGTTAAAATGGGGTCATTAGGTAGACTCTAATACAATGTGACAGGTGTTCTTTATAAAAAGGGGAAAATTTTGGCACATACCTATGTCTTCTGGCCTCCAGTCTTTATTTCAATTTACATTTATTAGAATGTAAATGTATCTGAGCTTGTGAGATGAAGCATGTATGTTGTTTATACCACCAAGTTTGTAGTACTTTTTTATGGCAATCCTAACAAACTAAAACAATACCCTAATGTTACATGACAAAGGGAATTAATCAAAGATACTGTTGCAGATAACAGTTAAATTTGATAATAAGCAGACATTCAAATAGGGAGATTTATCCTGGATTATTCGGGAAGGCCCAACCCAATCACATGAGTTATCAAAAATGTAAGAGAGTAGCAGAAGACTAGGTCACAGAGATGTGATGTGAGAAATACTTGGTATCTGGCAAGGCAACAGAGTCTCCCTGAGAGCATCCTGAAAAAAAAATGCATTCCTTCCCACGTCTTTATCTTAACCAGGTGAGACCAGCACTGGCCTCCTGACCTACAGATATTAAAGATAATAAATTTGTTGAAAGCCACTAAGTTTGTGGTAATTAGTTGCAGAGGCCATAGAAACCTGATGTATCTCTAACCCATTGTGGTAGAGTACTCAAAAGAAGATTTAGGGAGATCAATGTCATATAAAATGACCCTTCCTGCCTTCATGGGCTTTACTCGTTCTCTGGCATATGGCTTTTATATGGGATTTCTACCTTTTGATAAGGATTGATGTGAAATTTGCATAAGATTTATTCAAGATTTGTACAAGCAAGTGTTACTTTATTCTATACAGGTGTGTAGCCCAGAATATAATTTTCTAAAAATAAGTAGGACTATTGTGTTCAATATTGAATGATAAAGCATAATTACTTTACAGCAAAAGAGAAATGAATTTGGGTAAAAAACAATAACAACAAAAGTTTTAAAGTAAAAATATGCTTAAGAAAGTTATTTCATGTGTGCATGTATTTATGTTTCTATGTAGAAATGTTTATAGCAACATATTTAATATTTTAAAAAGTCATTTCAACTATTACAGATGAAAAACTTATTCCTATAATTCTTATACTTTTGATAAAACTCAAACATGACATGTACTCTTATTATTTAGTGTTGCCAGTTTCCTTTTATGAATTCAGTCCATATTTCTCTTTATCTCTCAGGAGTAATGACAATTTGTTCATTTTTGATAGTTTTAATCTTTGTTCTCAACCACAAACAACGTAGCTGAAGGGTGATTGTGCAAAGAACTACTCATTAATCAACACTCTCTTACTTCCTTTTTCCCATTTACATAATCTGAAAATAAATTACAGTTGACCTTTGAACAATAAGGGTTTGAACTGCATAGGTCCACTTGTGCCCAGGTTTTCGTCCACCTCTGCCACCTCTGAGACAGCAAGGCCAACTGCTCTTCTTCCTCCTTCTCAGCCTACTCAACGTGAAGATGAGGAAGATGAGCTTAATGATGATCTGGTTTCACTTAATAAAATGTAAATGTATTTTATCTTCCTTATAATTTTCTTGATAACATTTTCTTTCCTCTAGCTTACTTCATTGCAAAAATACAGTATATAGGATCTGAACACAATGGCTCACAACTGCAATCTCAGGACTTTGGAGGCCAAAGTAGGCATTTGGCTTGAGCTCAGGAGTTTGAGTTTAACCTGGGCAACATGGCATGGCCCCATCTCTATAAAAAAATGAATAAAAAATAGTCAGGCAGGCGCCTGTGGTCCCAGCCACTAGGGAAACTGAAGTGGGAGGATCATCTGAGCCTGGGGAGTTCGAGGCTGCAGGAAACCATGATTGTGCCACTACACTCCAGCCTTGGCAACAGAGTGAGACACCATCTAAAAAAAAAAAAAAAAAAGAATATAGAATATAATGCATATAATATATAAAATATGTGTTAACTGACTGCTAATGTTATTGATAAGGCTTCCGGTCATAGTCTGTCAGTAGTTACTTTCTTGGGGAGTTAAAAGTTATATGTGGATTTTCAACTGCATGGGGTTGGCACCCCTAACCCCTACATTGTTAAAGGGTCGACTGTATTCTGTAATTAAGTCATTTAACATTTATCTTTCACCACTGTTTTGTTATATCACTTGCTTCTGGCTTTCATAGTCGTTCAGTATGGTAACTATTTCAAATATTATTTTTGGTGTAATTATTTTTTTGCCAGGATATACAACATATCCAAACATACATTTCTTTCCTTCCTATTCTTCCACCTTAACATGATTTATTTCTTATTTTTCATTATATTTAGAATATTTTTAAAAGTTAGATCCATTTAATGGCCTGCATTTTGCAATGGTATTTTATGAAACAGTAGGTAATATTATGTCTTTGTTGTATCCTTAAGCGTAAGGGAAGAAAATGCTTCACAGCATGGGGAATAATCAGAAATATTTAACCTGCTTGAAAAAGAAATTGAAAAAGTTAACATAACTTTTAGACATTATCTAAGGCCCAATGATACTATGAGAAAAGTAGCTTAAGTGGTAGAATATTGTTAGAAAATAACCCCATATAGCTGTAGGGGCTTTCCATCTCTGCTCCCACATGTAAAGAGGTAGAACGTATTGCTTCTCTTTTTAACAATAAGAAAAACCTACAGAAGTGGAAAAATTAATAACTTTTTTTTTTTTTGAGATGGAGTCTTGCTATGTAGCCAGGCTGGAGTGCAGTGGCTGATCTCAACTCACTGCAACCTCCGACTCCTTGTTTCAAGCGATTCTCCTGCCTCAGGCTCCCAAATAGCACGGATCACAGGCACGTGCCATCATGACCAGCTCAGTGTTGTATTTTTAGTAGAGACGGGGTTTCACTATGTTGGCCAGGATGGTCTCAATCTACTGACCTCGTGATCTGCCCTCCTCGGCCTCCCACAGTGCTGGGATTGCCACCGCGCCCAGCCAATCAATGACTTTTATTGAAGCCATTAGAACGGTCTACTGCCGTCCCAAAATCTGGAGATGCATGAACATCCAGCAAGATTTGCTTACACAACCAACTGATGCATTGATTTCAGCCTTAGGAGACCAGAGCGTAGACCCACCAACAGTGTGCTGGACTCCTGATCCACAGAAAGCATAGGATCATAAATTTGGGTTGTTTTGAGCCACTAAGTTTGTGATGGCAGTAGAATATGGATACAGAAATACATGGAGTAAATATTACTCTTCATACCATTTAATAAACAAACTGTATGACAAAATTGGTTATACAATCTCTATAGAAGAAAAACGTATTAAATGTAGTCTAATTGAGCAGGTGGCATTTCTTATCATTCATTATTGCTCCATTTTATGTAACATTGTTTAAAGTTGAAAAATCATGTATTGATCTTATTGTGTTCATATATAATGATTATGATTGTATCAACACAGGGCTTTGAAATAAGACTAAAATAAAATGCTTTAATGCTAGATCTTTGAAAGAAAACATTCTATAAAATATTAATAGGTAGAAAAACCTTAAAAATCAAATGATTGGACTTCCATAAGAGTAGTCAATACTCTGATTGGAGCATTGATTTCCACAACACTGATGTCTCAATAGCATTCTATAGATGTGAGCACTTTAAATGTGAGCACTTTAAAGTTTCCTTACGCATCATCACCACTTTGTTCAACACGTCTACAGAAAAATAAAAGAATAGCAGTCATTCTTCCCAAGATGCACACATGAGAATAGGGACAGGTGTTACGAGAAAGGCAAAATGAGTCTTGCTGATAGTAGTCTGTTTGGCAAAAGGCAGAGACTTTTTCCCAAGAAAAACAAATATCTAATATGACCACCCCTGGAAAAAGGACAATCCTGTTTTTACAGAACTGCTGAGTAGATTACCAAGAACAAGTCATCCCCACTCAAATTTATGTAGTATATTAGATTCTTCAGAGCACAGCACAAAACTGCACCTTGAACTGCTTTACGAACATTAAATTGCACATGTAATACACCGTGTACTCTTTTCACTATGAAGAGGCAGCAAGGAAAATCAGGCTTTATGAAAGACTCATCATCTCTCCAAGAAGACTAGCGACAACATAAAAAACTTTGGATAGATGTCAGTTACTTTGGATAAATTCAGTCATTAAAGAATTACAATGACGATAAAACATGTTTAGAGGAAAGGTGGGAACTCATTGCTAATCTGCATAATCTCTCATAATTAAACAGATAAAAATTTGAGGAAAGAGTATTTTGTCCTAGAAGCAGGCAAGAATAAGAACATCTGTGGGATAAACTGGCACTATAGGACCATTGTGTTCAGCGTCCTAATATTCAAGAATCGATTACATTACATTGTTTCAGGAAAACAAATGATCAGAAATGATGTGAATACGTGGCCTTGAGAAAGGCAGGAAAATTAGTCAAGTCTCTACTTCTGTCATTAACCCAATGACCTACTGCACTGAATATACAAGATCACATAATTAAATGGAATCACAAGGTCCCACAACGTGAACCACGTAAGGCTTTAAGGTAAAGGCTGCTGCAAGCTGGAGGTAGAATGACTGCGCAAGCTTAGGGAACACAGAGGCTTCCAGGTGAAGTCCCTCGGGGTCCGTTCTCAGCCACAGAGGACACACTTGTTCTTCAGACTATGAACCGTCAAGACCTGTATGAGGGAGTGTAGTTTCAGATAAGTCTGAGCAACAGTTTCAGATGGGTTTCTTTCATATCTCACTGATCCCTTAGCCAAGGTGGTCAAACCAGGTGTAATTTATCAGTCTCTATGTTCCCAAGCCGTGTACACAGGCCAGCCCCACGTGTCCCAAGGGAGTTTTGAACTTTCAACAATACATTAAAAGTAACTGGTTAGATCATTGTTATCCTTTATCTTGCCTTTGGGGGAATAGTGGACTTAGACATCCTTGGAAAAAACACAGACCTGTCTCGTTCAAGTGTGCGAAAACCTTACCTTACACTCACTCTGACAACGGGAGGCCTCCAGGTTGATTCACCCTGAGGCTGGGACGTTCAGTCTCTGCCATACCTCTCCTTCCAGCTCCTAATTTTTATCTAAGCCCCAGATATATTTTTGATAAAATGTTGGTTATGCACACTCTTTTACATTACCTATGCATTTTATTATTGTTAAAATGTACGCACTTATTGTTGATTGTATAAAGGCATTTCAAATTTGATTTTCTCAACTGTGATATCTGTCACTCAAAATTACTTCTCTTATCTTTTATAGCTTCGATATGTGGTAAAATAAGAATTGTCTTAGTTGGCTTGGGCTGCCATAACAGAAAATGACACGAACTAGGTGGCTTAAATAAGAGAAATGGATTTTCTTACTGTTGTATAGGCTGGAAGTCAGAGCAATGTGAGAAAGGCACTAGCTTGGCTAGGTTCTGGCGAGGACCCTCTTCCTGGCCTGCACACAGCTGCGTTTTTCTGTCCTCCCAGGGTTTTTCTTTGGTGTCTGAGCAGAAAAGGGGCAGGAGGAAGCTTTGGTGTGTCTGTTTTTATAAGGCCACTCTTCCTATAGGATCAGGACCCTGCCTTTAGCACTTCATTTAACCTTAATTACTTCCCTAAAGTCCCTCTCTCCAACTCTAATCACATTAGGGGTGAAGCCTTTAACAGATGAATTTAGAGGGAAGACACATTCAGTCCATAGCAAGTGTCATGTATTTGAGAGTCAGTAATTAACGCAATATTAAATAATTCCACATAATACGTAAGCAAAAAGGAGGTGAGGAAGAAGAAAGGAAGAAGGGAAAGGAGTCCCAAGTATTTCGTGTGTTAATAGTAATTGTTTTATTTTAATGCCACTCATTTTACTTTGCATTGCCTAAAATAAATGTATTTTACCCATTTCTACCACTTTACTTTCGTATCAAGTCCTGATTCTTAGTTCTAAGATCAGTCAGCCCCTGGCAGAACACTGCTTGGTTTTTCTGGGTAGGTGTCCTTGTCCTCTGGCTCTTCTCTCGGTTTTGTGTTTGAGACATATGGTTTCTCCATGTAGAGTTCTTTGTCATTAACCCCTCAAGTTCTCTCTAATTAAAACGCACCATGATTCAGTCACCTGACGTTTTAAAATAGTCTTCTTGTTTTTTCCAATGAAGCTGACATAATTTTTATTTTAAGACATCTATTTTTCCCCAAAATCGTATACCGATTACAAATAACAGTGAAAACATCACGTGATATATTATTTACATTATGTAATTTTACCTGCTATTTATACAATATGACAGTGTGTTTCTGTTATATCACATTTAAAAATGTAAGAAATACACTTTTCCAGTGTTTTTTTGCTAAGCAACTGAATCATATTTAAATTGTAACATTAAAATAAAATGTTTACAGACATCTCAAGGATTTAATTCTTATTGAAAAACTAATGGATTTTATATGAAATGCTTAATTTTTCAGAGAAAAACAAGTTCAGTTGAAAAGGTATTGGTGCCTGTCACATCTGTGCACTAAGAAGGGAGAGATTTGGAAGACTGTGACTCAACTTCTAGGGATAACAGCAGCATCTGAGTTTGATTTGACAAATAACAATTCACAAGTCACACAGTTTTCTTCTAATTCCCTTGAGGCTGAGCTGTTACTGGGAGATCATGAATAACAAAACAACTGTTGGCTTTGTGGGCAAGTAAAAGATTTGTGTTCTATATAGAGAAGAACTTTCAACTGGACCAAAATAATTAGTGTGCGTTCTGACGTATTGCACAGAATTTGGGACTGATTAAATGACATACAGATTCAAGTAATCATTGATTCTGGGAATGAGGAGCAAGACTTAAGCCAAAGTGGGGAGAAATCGAATAATCTCAAAACAGGACCAGGGAAAATGCAAAAGCTTAAATCCAAGTTTGCTGTTGAGTACTTCTTTTCTTAAACAACAAAATAGATTAACATTGTCCTTCTTCTATACATTGTATTTTGTCATTTTAAATTTTGTAGAAACTCATGAGCATGCTATATAAAAGCTGAATCTAGATTTTTTTTTTTTTTTTTTTTTTGAGACGGAGTTTCTCTCTTGCCCAGGCTGGAGTGCAAGGGCTCACCGACCTTGGCTCACCGCAACCTCCACCTCCCGTGTTCAAGCGATTCTCCTGCCTCAGCCTCCCGAGTAGCTGGGATTACAGGCATGTGCCACCACACCTGGCTGATTTTGTATTTTTAGTAGAGATGGTGTTTCTCCATGTTGGTCAGGCTGGTCTCAAACTCCTGACCTCAGGTGATTCGCCTGCCTCAGCCTCCTTAAGTGCTGGGATTACAGGCGTGAACCACCATGCCCGGCCTAGAGGTTTTTAATATTCATAGAAATGGATGATAAATAGCCATCTGATATTTTTTCTTGAGGGAGACAGAAAACAATTTTCTCAGCATTATTTTTGGTTCATTTTGTATGATCAGATGATGGTCCAATAGTGATGCTACACACTACTGGAAGTGTGCACCGCTGCCCACTAAATGAACCAGGCCCAGTTTCTGTCAAGGACAAGATAAGCAGAAGTGTGATTTATTAGAAAACCATGGAAAATGTGCTAGCATTCCCAACCACTTTCCTTCTGGATATTAGATACAAGAGCAGTAGAAGGTATTAATACTTTGTGGTTCATGATAAGGATAAACTGAGTAAGCCTATCAGGCATTTTTAAGTTCCCTGTGATGGTTACAGCTGCATGTCCGCAATTCCTTTCAGAAGCTCTAACAGGAGTGATTGCCCTTAGAATATCACCATTATTAAAAGCAGGAATGGTAACAGGATTCCTCTCTTAGAGTGATTAAATTGATAAAGCAACCACAAAAAGACACTTAAAATGACTTTAGATATCTGAGTAACAAAAGGGCTGGATACCATTATCTTATTTTTCTAAAGATGAGAACAGTCTATTTAAATTAAATTGTCTATTTTAACATAATTGTAGACTTATATGTAGTTGTAAGAAATATTGACAGGAGATCCCATGTGCCTTTTACCTTGTTTTTTTTTTTTTTTAATAGAAACACCTTGGAAATTATAGTACAGTATTACAATGGGGGTGTTGATATTCACACAGTCAAGACGGAATATTTCATCATAACAAGGTTCCCTTTTCTGCCCTATTATAACCACACTCACTCTCCCCCATTGTCCTGCTCCTTCATCCCTGACAATCACTAATATGTTCCCCATTTCTATAATTTTATCCTTTCAAGAATGTATTATAAAGGGAATCATCTCCTGTATAACTTTCAGGATTAGCTTTTCTCAGCTGGGATATTTCTCTGCAGATTCATCTAGGTTGTGGCATCTCTCTGTGGTTGATTCCCTTTTATTGCTGAGGAGTAATCCATGACATGGACACAGCAGTTTGTTTAACCAGTCACCTGTTGAGGGAATGATGGGTTGTTCCCTCTTTGGGGCTATTATGAATAAAGTTGCTATGAACATGCAGGGGCAAGTTGCAATGTGGGCACAAGCTTTGTTTTCTCTGCATAAGAGTACACTTGCTGTGTGGTGTGATAACTGCATGTTTAGTTTTGTAAGAAGCTACCAAACTGTTTTGTATAGTGGCTATACTTAGATTCCCATTGGCAATATATCATTGTTTTCGTTTCTCTAATTTCTCGTCAACACTTGGTAGTGCCTCTATTTTTTTTTGTTTTGGTCAGATATATGATTTACAAATATTTTCCCCCTAGTTTGTAGCTTCTCTTTTTATCCCTTCAACAGGATCTTTCCCAAAGCAAAGGTTTTATTAAAATTTGTTTAAATTCCAATTTATCAATTTTTCTTTATAGATCATGTTTTTGGTGTCATGTCTAAGAACACTTTGTCTTACCCTATATCCTGAAGAATTTCTCCTATTTCTTTTTCTAAAAGAATAATAATTTTGCATATTCTAAGTGTATGATCCATTTGACTTAACCTTTGTATGAGATGTGAGATTTATGTCAATGTGTTACCTATAGGTGTCCACTGCTCTAGCACCACCATTCTTCCCCCAATGAATTGCCTTATTTGTTGAAAACCAGTTAGACATATTTGTGTGAGTATACAGTCTGTCTTATCGTTCTCTGCTTCACTGATCTATATATCTATCTCTTTACCAATGCAATACTATTTTCATTACTATAGTTATACAAAGGCCTTAATTTCTAATGAGTGATTTCTCTCACTTCTGTTTTATTTTTCAGGGTTGATTTTAGCTATTCTGGGGTCTATGCCTGTCCACATACATTTTAGAATAAGCTTTTCTATGTTTTTTTTTTTTTTTAAACCCTATTGGGTTTTTGATAGGAATTGAATTATATCTATAGGTCAATTTGAGGAGAAGTGACATTTTCAGTGTGTTGAATCTTGATGTCCATGAACACAGTATGTTTCCATTGATTTAGGTGTTCTTGAATTTCCTTTGGCAGTTTGTGATCTTCAGCATGTATATTTTGTGACACATTTTGTTAAATATATTTCTATGTATACTCTTTTTTCTGAGTGACTACAAATAGTGTTGAGTTTTTATTTTCAGTTCTCTGCAAGTTCGTTGTTAGAATATGAGAACGTGTTTCATGTTTTATGTTGATCTTGTATATTCTAACATTTTCTGAACTCACTTAGCAGTTCTAAGACTGTGTTCTTCTTTTTCTTTTTGTATAGTCAGTACTTTCTATGTAGACAACCAGGTCACCTGCATTAGGGACAGTTTTATTATTTGTTTTGCAACGTGCGTGTCTTGTATCATCTCTTTTGCTTGCCTTATTGGAGATCTTCCTATTTGTACTTCAATCAGATTCTCGAATCTGTGGGTTTGTGTCTTATGACAAATTTGGGAATTTTTCGCTTATTATTCCTTAGAACACCCTTTCACTTCACTCTTTCTACTTCTCTGATTCTGGAAATGTGAGTTGGATATTTTTTATTGCTGCAACAAGTTCCTGAGGATCTATTTTTTTTTTCAGTCTATTTTTACCTTTATTCAGATTGGGTAAATTATTTTAATCTCTTTTTAAGTTTACTCTCTTACCCGTTGTCATCTCATGCTACCATTGAGCCTATTTAGAGAACTGGAGTTTTAAAGATTTTCATCATAGCATTTTTCAGTTCTATCAATTCTATAATTTTTATTTGGTTATTTTTCATCAATTTTTATTTTTTGCTGAGATTTTCTCTTTTTTCATTTGTTTTGAGATAATTTTTGACTGTTGAAACATTTGACGATGGTTGCTTTCATGTCGTTGTCTGATAATTCCAACCTCTGGTTCATCTCAATGTGGGCAACAGTTGATTGCGTCTTTTTTTTTTTTTTTTTTACGGTGTCTCACTCCATCACCCAGGCTGGAGTGCAATGGTGTGATCTCGGCTCACTGCAGCCTCCACCTCCCAGGTTCAAGCAAATCTCTTGCCTCAGTCTCCCGAGTAGCTGGGATTACAGGCGTGCATCACCACACTCGGCTAATTTTTTATATTTTTAGTAGAGACAGGGTTTCACCTTATTGACCAGGCTAGTCTCAACCTCTTGACCTCAAGTGATCCTCCTGCCTTGGACTCCCAAAGTGCTGGTATTACAGGCGTGAGCCACCACACCCAACATTATTGTGTTTTTTCATTCTTCCTGTGACATTCTCCTTATGGTGGGTGAATTTTTTTTTTTATTGTAATCAGGATTTTTAGCTATATTTGTCAGGAGGCTCTTGGTTCCACTTACAGTTTTAATTTAGCACAGCGCCATCCTGTGGAGGTTTAGCACACAGGACCTGGCCCATTGCTGTGGGTCTAATGATGATTGAATTATCAGAGACTTTGAGGGACAATTTTGGACAGCTTGATTTATCTCCGATCGTGTTGCTGGGCTTCTCACTGAACCCTCCTGGTGTTGCTTGAGGAGGTAAAAGGAGCTACCTCCGTTTAAGCTGCCTGTTGTCTTAAGCTGGGGAAAGAGAGTCTATTGACCAGGAGACTAAGACTGCTTCTTGGGAAGGTGCGTGTGGAGGTGACATCCTCCTTGCTGATGAATTGTTGTCTCTGGGAAGGAAAGAGAGTGTCAGGTCCAGTAGTCTGGTGTGAAAGGAGCTTTCTCTGTCCTCTTATTGTCAGTGGGGCATCTGGTCAGCCCAGTACTACTAGGCTGCCCTGGTTTTGTTGAAGGTACTCCTGAGGAGAAATTAGCTTACCTAAGTCATCATCTGTTACTTGTTGGGAGGGGAGGGAGAGGTCAGAAAGTGCTGGCTCTACAAAGGAATGAGATCATGTTTTTTGCAGGGACACAGGTGAAGCTGGAAGCCATTAACCTAAGCAAACTAATGCACGAACAGAAAACAAATCACTGCATGTTGTCACTTGCAAGTGGGAGCTGAACAATGAGGACACATGGACACAGAGAGGGGAACAGCACACATTGGGGCCTATTGGGGGAGAAAGGGGGTGGCAGGAGAGCATTAGGAAAAATAGGTAATGCATGCTGGAGCTAAGTCAACCTAGGAGATGGGTTGATAGATGCAGCAAACCACCACGGCACACATTTACCTGTGTAACAAACCTGCACATCTTGCATATGTACCCAAGAACTTAGAAAAATAAAATAATAATAATAATAAAGGCCAGGCGCGGTGGTTCGCGCCTGTAATCCTGACGCTTTGGGAAGCCAAAGCAGTCAGCTCATCTGCGGTCAGGAGTTCGAGACCAGACTGACTGACCAACATGGTGAAACCCCATCTCTACTAAAAATACAAAAGTTAGCCTGGCATCCTGCACATGCCTGTAATCCCAGCTACTCAGGAGGCTGAGGCTGGAGAATCGCTTGAACCCGAGAGGAGGAGGTTGCAGTGAGCCGAGATCGTGCCATTGCACTCCAGCCTCGGTGACAGAGCGAGACTCTGTTCCAGTCCTGATGCCCCTTCTTAGCGTGCTTTCCTCTTTCGACGTCTCTGAGTTATGCTTTGGGTGTCCCTTCCATCATTTACTGGCTTTATATTGACACTTAGCAGGTAGTATCGGGGGAAAGGAGACCACGTGATTTTTTTCTGGACTGGGACTCCAGTGTAATTTTATAAGGTACTTACATTAGCTCTTGCTGTAACATAATCTCACATTGTACAATTAACTGTCAGTCTTATATCCTAAAAAGGGATTTGTTTCTCTTTGAAATACCACATGGAAATCATCATGAGCCTAAATTATGGTCATGTACTAGACACTTTGGAGTAAATGCTATAGAAGTTTTTAGAGTATATGCAAATGTTCATTTTGCACTTGTGAAAATTATGTTTTATTAATACAAGTTTTTATATAACTGTCCTTTAGATTTTACCATGCTTGATGATTCATCATTGTGACATATCACAGCACAGCTGTTTGCCAGGAGTGACATTATAGTGAAGATTTATATAAATATCTGAAAGTTATGCAGCTCTAATGCTTCCACTCCACGGGTAGTGCCATTAATACCCACATTTAGGATAATAGCTCTGAAGAAAAAAAAAAGTAGTTCCACAAAGAAAGGCTATAGTAATGAAACTGTTTGTCTCTAACATTCCAGCAAAAGAAACATGGCTATAAAATTTGTGTCTAAAAATATCCAGCATCTTCAAGGAGTCAACATTTGAAAGTTGAAATTGAATGGTCAATTTAAAGTAGGTCTTGTTTGGAAGGAGAGAGTGTCCACATTTATTGGTAACTTTGTAAATAAACTTTTGTATTTTAAAGTACTTTTAGACTTCCAGAGAAAATTCAAAGAAGGTGTTAGTAATTTTATAAATCATTAGATTGTTGCAGCTTGTAGTGATAACAATTATCATTTGGTTTGGATTGTGTTTGCAATGTGGTTGATAGTTAGAAATTATTAAGTTTGTGCACAAATAATCCTGCATTTAATTATTATTGTAGAAAGGAGTCAGGATAGATTTTGCTTTTCATTACCTCCAAGTAAAATTTTGATCAGATTTTTTAAAAAGAAGGATTATATATATGGTACTGTAATTCGATTTGATTATGTGTTCAGAGCCTACATAATATACAAGGAAGACTCAGATCTTAATACACAACTAGCTTTTTTTTTTTTTTTTTTTTTGAGACGGAGTCTCACTCTGTCGCCCAGGGAGTCTTGCTCTGTCGCCCAGGCTGGTGTGCAGTGGCACGATCTCAGCTCACTGCAAGCTCTGCCTACCAGGTTCACGCCTCCCAAGTAGCTGGGACTACAGGAGATGCGGTTTCACCGTGTTAGCCAGGATGGTCTCGATCTCCTGACCTCGTGATCCACCCGCCTCGGCCTCCCAAAGCACTTCTATCTTGTAAGACTTTTCCTTTAATGCCTCCATAATGAATAATATATAACATTTATCTAGAGAATTTTAGTCTAGAAATTTCACAAAAGATCTAAAGAAACCTCACTTTTTAAAATTTCTTACATCAAAATAATGATTGAAAAAACAATTGAGATAGAACTAAGTCATATTATTTACATAAGGAAAGAAAAAAGAGTTCTGATTTATTTATATTGTTTATTTACTCTTATAATTGCTGTTATTTAACCTTTATTCTAAAGTGGCTTTAAAATAACTCTTATTTATTTGGTGTAGAATAATTTTATATTTAGAATTAATGATACGTCTGTTTAGTTTTCATTAGTTATCTCTGTCTTCATTTTGCTGTCAATTTTTTGCCTATGTCAGCATGTCTGTCTTTGTATGAGAGTAGAGAAAAATGTAATGGTAACACTTCTATGAGAAGCATTTCATTCTCTAAACCAATCTCCAGTTTAAAAAGAGTTGCATGTATTATACTTGTTACAGTTTTCAAAGGATAGTCACCTTATCTAACTTATTTTCTCAATCTCTCTACATTTACTATGAGAAAGCTAAAATGTACTGACATAGAATGAATTTTTTTAAGATTACACAGATAAAAAATGAATTTAAGACAAACTTTACAGTATCAGGATCCAAATTCTAACAAAATTAATAGTAATACAATGAAAGGAAAGATTTTTTATGCTATCACAGCAGTTTAGCGACTTTGAATATTAAGGCCATCACTTGCAAAATTAATCCTGCAGATATTATTGGGGCAAGGTTTTAGTGAGGAAGAAGGAAAAAGTGTGTAATGGAAAGAGTTCAAGATTTTGGTTTCATCTTCTGTTTCTGTGACCCTCATCAAAACAAGGCAACCACTTTATCCTCATCTTTTGTATCAGTAAAAATGATACAACCATTCTGTAATGGACTGAATGTGTTGTTTCCCTCAAATTCATATGTTGAAATCCTAAACCCCAAGCTGATGATATTAAGATGTATGGCCTTTGGGCAGTGATTAATGACCTTGTGAAAGAGATCCCAGAGAGCTCTCTTGCCCCTTGTACCATGTGAGGATGAAGCAGGAAGCCAGCCCTCTATGAAGGGAATCCTCCTCAGATATTAAACCTGCCAATCCTTTGATCTTGGGAGTCCTTGGTTCCAAAATTATGAGAAATAATTCCTGTCATTAATAAGCCACTCAGTCTATGTTATTCTGTTATAGCAGCCTGAACAGACTTAATACAAAAATTCGTAACCTTTTAAACTCCATAATGTTATTGGACAACTCACCCAGAAAAGATATGCATAAACATTAAGTTATGGATTATTATAATAAAGGTAATATTCAATGTGAGGTCTACAATTACTTTATATGTGATTGACTCCAATTTAACCAAAATTTACACAGCCAGTTCACTCTAGTTTTAGAGTCATACTCATGAGTTTTCTCCAAGATAGAATTAATGAATCTAATAACTAACATTGTTAGTCAAACTTTTGATATCAAACATGGCAACCCTTAAATGCTTTTAGTTGATATATTAATTTTTGTTTCATTTCAATAAATGTGATTACCTAAGTTGAGAAAACTGGACACAGTACAAAATATTTCAATGAAAGCTGTGAAACAAATTTTCAATATGTGTTATGAAAACAGTTAATACAAATGTGACACTGTATTAGTCCATTCTTGCATTACTATAAAGAACTATCTGAGATTCGGTAATTCATAAAGAAAAGAGACTGAATTGACTCACAGTTCCACAGGCCGTATGGGGAGCATGACTGGCAAGGCCTCAAGAAACTTACAATCATGGTAGAAGGCAAAGAGGAAGAAAGCACATCTTACATGTCTGGATCAGGAGAAAGAGGGAGAGAAGAGGGAAGTGCTACACTGTTTTAAACAACCAGATTTCATGGGAATGCACTCACTGTGATAAGAACAACAAGGGGGAAGTGCACCTCATCAACCAATCACCTCCCACCCGGCCCCTCCTCCAAGAATGAGGATTACAATTCTACATAAGATTTGGGAGGGGACACAGAGCCAAACAATATTAGAAATCTGTTACTGCAATGGCACACGACATAAAGGCAATCACAACGTGTGACATTTTTCAAGTTTTTAAAGAAAAATGCTCTCTAATTTATGGAAGTAATATTTTCTTAAATTCCCATAATATTATGAGCAGTTAAAAATTATGTAAAATGGACCAGGTGCGGTGGTTCACATCTGTAATTCCAGCACTTTGGAAGGCTGAGGCGTGCTGATCACCTGAGGTCAGCAGTTCAAGACCAGCCTGGCCAACGTGGTGAAACCCCGTCTCTACTAAAAATACAAAAGTTACGTGGGCATGGTGGTGTGTGCCTGTAATCCCAGGTACTTGGGAGGCTGAGGCAGGAGAATCCCTTGAACCTGGGAGATGGATCTTGCAGTAAGCAGAGATATCACCACTGCACTCCAGCCTGAGCAACAAGAGTGAGACACCATCTCAAAAAATATATATATGTAAAATGATATATTTTCACACAAGTTGTTTTCCTTTTATGATATTGAATCAGAGTGCTTGTTCAAAGGTTGTTGTTCTTTACAAAGAATGAAGCTTAATTTATTTCTAAATTTATCACATTTAAAATTTAATTAAAGCAATTTGAAGCTTCTCAGTAAAATGTCTCCCAAAATGAGCTTTAAAATTTTACAATACTACTTTTTCTTTCATCTCTTTCCCTTCCTCTGTTAAATTGTCTCTTCAAACTGTCAACTGAAACCCAATATCAGCTTTTATAATACCTTGAGTTTATTTTAGTAGATATGAGCAAATATGAATACACACACGAATGTATTTATAATTATATATATATATTTATATATGATCCACTTTTACAAAAATATTGCTATATATGTATACACATATTTTGTGACTCATACTGTTTTTTAAATTATATGAGTGTGGTTTATTTTTTCTGTATTTGCAATCTAATTAATTATTTTCCTTGCATTTTTTACATTTTATTTTTATTTTTTATTATAATATTTATTTTAGGTTAAAAGGTACATGTGTAGGTCGGTTATATAGGCAAACTGCGTGTCATAGTGGTTTAGTGTACTGGTTATTTTGTCACCCAGGTTGTAAGCATAGTACCCAATAGGTATTTTTACTGATCCTCTCCCTCCTCCCACCCTCCACCTTCAAGTATGTCCCAGTGTCTGTTGTTTCCCTCTTTGTGTCCATACGTTATCATTGTTTGGCTCTCACTTATAAATGAGAACATGCAGTATTTGGTTTTCTGTTCCTGCGTTAGTTTGTTTAAGATAATGGTCTCCAGCTCCATCCATGCTGCTGTAAAGGACATGATCTCATTCTTTTTTATGGCTGTGTAGTATTCCATAGTGTACATGTACCACATTTTCCGTATCCTGTCTACCACTGATGGGCATTTAGGGTTGATTCCTTATCTTTGCTATTGTGAATAGCGTTGTGATGAACACGTGTGCATGTGTCTTTATGGTAGAGCAATTTACATTCCTTTGCATATGTATCCAATAACGAGATTCCTGGGTCGAAAGATAATTCTGTTTCAAGTTCTTTGAGGAGCATCCACACTGCTTTCTCCCATTGCTAAACTAATTTACAAAGCTGGAAGCACTGTGTTACAGGACTTCACACTATATTACAATGTTGCAATAACTAAAACATCATGTTATTGGTACAAAACACAGACACACTGACAAATGAAACAGTATAGGGAGCGTATATTAATACCACACGTGTACACACAATGGAGAAAGGACCCATTATTCAATAACTGGTGTGGGGATAACTGGCTTGCCACATGCAGAAGAATGAAACGGGACTTCTTCCTTGCACCATATGCAGAAACCACTCAAGATGAGTTAAAGAGTCAAATGTAAAATGTAAAACCTAAAACTACACAAACCCCGGAAGCTAACCTAGGAAATACCGCTCTGGACATAGGACCTGGCAAAGATTTCATGACGAAGATGCCAAAACATCTTGTTGACGAATATGCAACAAAAACAAAAATTGACAAATGGGACCTACTTAAACTAAAGGGCTTCTGTACAGCAAAGGAAACAATCAACAGAGTAATCAGACAACCTACAGAATGTGAGAGAATATTTGCAAACTATGCATTCAACAAAGGTCTAATATCCAGAATCTATCAGGAACTTAAACAAATTTACAAACAGAAACCAAACAATCCCAACAAAAAGTAGACAAAGGACATGATCAGAGACTTTTCAAAAGAAGACTGAAAAAAAATAGCAGTTTTAGGATTAATTTTTTTAAATGTTAAAAACGAACAGAAAGTCCATATAATTCCCATATATTCCCTCCTCCCTCTCCCCCATATAACTTTTCCTATTGCATTAGTGTGCACATTTGTTACAATTAATAATCCATATTGATACATTATTATTAACTCAAGTATATACATTAGGGTTCAGTCTTTGTGTTGTACCAATCTATGGGTTTTGATAAGTGCATAATGTCATGTATCTACCATGAGAATATCATACAGAATAGTTTTGCTGACCTAAAAATTGCCTTCGCTTCAATTCATTTTGCCTTTTCCCCCATTGAACCACTGTCAGCCGCTGATCTTTGTAGTGTCTTTATGTGTTTTCCAAGATGTCATAGACATACAGATGACCCTCCTTCTCAGTGGGCTCCGCATTCTCTGATTCAACCAACTATGAAGCAAAAATACTTTTTTAAAAATCATACAGTAACAAACAATGAGTATAACTATTTGCATAGTGTTTGCACTTTATTAGGTATTGCAAGTAGTCTAGACATTATTTAAATACATGGAAGGATATGGTTACGTTATATGCAAATACTACAGCCTTTTTTATAAAGGACTCGGGCATCCTTTGATTTTGATATTCACACAGTGAGGCTAAAGGGAGCTCATCCGGGAACCAACACCCCTGTGGATATCAAGGGACAACTGTAGTTAGAATCACACCGTATGTGACCTTTTCACATAGGCTTCATTCCCATCTGAAAAGGACACTCACACACTATGCATTTACTGTTCCTCCATGTTTTTTGTAGTTTGATAACAGATGTATCACAGTTTATCCATCCACCTATGGAATGACATTTTGGTGCCTCCCAATTTTTGTCAATTATGAATAAAGTTGCTGTAAACATTGATGAGCAAGTTTTTGTGACCATAACTTTTCAACTTCTTCGGGTAAATAACTAGCAGTGGGGTTGCTGGATTATATAGCAAGACCATGTTTAATTTCTTTTTTAAAAGCTGCCAACCGTCCTCCAAAGTGATTATACTATTTTGCACTTCTGTCAGCAATCAATGAGAGTTCTATTGCCCCCCATCTTCCCCAGCATTTGGTGATGGCAACATTTCTGATTTTAGCAGTTCTAATAGATACGTGGTCATATTTTATTGCTATGTTAAGTTGCAATTCCCTAATAAGAAAATATCTTTTTCATATACGGTTTACCCTTGAACAACATGGGTTTGAATTATACGTGCCCACCGATTCACAGATTTTCTTCCACTTCTGTCAACCCAGAGGCAGCTGGACCAACTTCTCCTTTTCCTCTTCCTCCTAAGTCCACTGAAGACAACGAAGACCTTCATAATGATTCATTTACACTTACACTTCATAAAAAGGAAATATACTTTCTCTTCCTTATGATTTTCTTAATACTATTTTCTTTTTTCTAGCTTACCTTATTGTAAGAATACAGTATGTAGTGCACATAACATACAAAATATGTGCTAATCAACTGTTTATTTCTTGGTAAGCCTTCCGGTTAACAGTCGGGTATTAGGAGTGAAGTTTTTGGAGAATCAAAAGTTATACTTGAATTTTCAACTGTTCAGGGTGTCAGGCTCCCTAACCCTTGTGTTTCTCAAGAGTTGACTGTACTTACTTGTCACCTGTATATCTTCTTCATGAGGTGTCTGTCCTCATCTTTAGTCAACTTTTAATCATTTGTTTCCTTTTGTTTTAATAGTTCTTTGTATATTTTGCCAGTCCTCCATCAAATATGTGTTTTAAAAATATATTTTCCCACTCTCTAGCTTGTTTTTTCATTCTCTTCCACAGAGAAGAAAAGAGATACTACTTTCTTTCACTGAAAAAGAAATCCAACTTATTTTTCTGCAAGAATCATGCTTTTGGTGTTGCATAGAAAAATTAAAAATTGACGAATCCAAAATAACATAGATTTTCTTTTCCTTTTTATTTTCTAGAAGTTTCATAGTTTTGTATTTTTTATTTAGCTCTGTCATCCACTCTGCATTTTTCTTAATCTTATATCATTAATTTGTTCTTTTATTTGTTTAATCTTCTTAAAAGTTATTTCCATTTTTTCTTGATTTAAGATTAAGTATTTAAAGCTAATTTTTTCTCTAAATTTTATATTGCTTCATTACAAAAATTATGATCTAGGAATTTCAGATCATTTATTTAATCATGTGCAAATTTATTTGCATTTCATCTTCATGCCAGTGTTGTCTAAGAAGGAAGTGTTTGTCAATTTAAATAACACAGGTGATTTCTATTCTCTGATGTTATTTTTATTTGATCATATTGCCATCAAAAAGCATTGTCTTTACTATTCTTAATTTTCTAAGTTTTCCTTTATTACTTAATATAATGGTAATTATATAATGGTAACTTTTGTTACTTAATGTAATGATATTCTATGTCCAGGGTAACATGAATAATATTTATCAATTATATATCCTCTACATTTTATAAGGTTTTATATCTTATAAGATTTTTTTTTAAACTGATTTGATTTTACTCAGAGTTAATTACACTCTCCAACTATGTAACGGGCTTCCATCTATTTGTCCTCCTGCAACATGTAGCTATAACTATGGTACTCAGTTAGAGACATGCATGACTTTCAGCTTAACTGAGGAAGGCAAACTTTGACGTAACAAAGTCTGTTCTTGATAATGGATTTCTTTTGCAATTGCTTAATATGGCTTTGTGCTGGCTCTTTTCATTTTCATCATTGTAAATCATTTAGTGTACATGTTTTTAAAATAGATGTTACATATCTGGCTGGCTTTTGCTTTTTGATACAATAGAAAATCAGCTTTTATTTCTTAACCAGGGGAGATTGGTTTATTTTGCTACTGTTGCGTAACATGTATGGATTGACTTTTTAGATGTTTTATGTAGTATCCTGCATTAAATAATATATTTTCCTTTAATAATCTTTCCTTAGTTTTCAAAATTTATTTATTGCCTGCAGTCTTGTATTTAAAGTAGATTGCATTTTTTTCAAAAGTTTATTGAATATTTCTAACATTTTTAATTTTTGTAGAATATCTATAAATGCCCTATCATGAATAATAACATTATGAAGATCTATGATTCCTCTTTTTACCCTCCTTTTCTAAATCATCAGATTTTCATCAATAAAAGCCAAATTGTCAGCTTTAAACTACATTTATGACTCCCTGCTATAATAAACGAGGAATCAATAGCTTATTCTACATCTTATGTTTATTTCCATCTTTTACTTCCCACTTTTAAAATTTGTGTTTTTTTATTTTAGGAGTATATTCCATTTTTATTGTTCTATATCCCAAATGTCAATATTTGTTTTAGGGTGTCCTTATATAAGTAAATAAATTCATCGCTCACCATCACTCCTTAAGGCATGATTTTTTCAATTGTGTCTGATCGGATGCTATTTATCTTCCAGAAATTAGAAAAAGGCAATCTCACCACAATAATATATCTTAAGTGATTGCAACTTTAAAATGTTAATACCTTGTGTGATTAAAAAGAAGCCTGTCAGAGTATATAGTTTGGAAGCTTGACTCCATTTTTTTCTCTGATTATTTTGAGGGTATTATTTCACTATTGTTTATGTTGAATACGCCAAAGAATAAATTTGAGTTTGCATTCTTCTCCCTTATCAGGGATCCAGTTCTCTGCTTGTTTGCCAAAATATCCATTCTTAATCATTAAGCTCTAATAATTCTATTTTGTTCATGTATAAATGTAGGCTACTCTGGGATAAGTTGTGATTTTTAAAATGTAGATTCGAGTAAGTATTTTTTATTTTAAAAAGTTTGCTTAAATTTCAATTTAATTTGTGTCTATACATTTATTAGTGTATCTTTTATAAACTGATTCTTTATATATTGTGTCTTTCTCATTGCGTCTGTATCTATAAATTATATTTGGTTTTCCTTTATTCCAATTGAATTACTTTACACTTTTTCATTTCTATCTTTAATGTATCTTCATGTCGTTTTTATCCTCCTGTGTCTATTCTCACTGAAAATTGTGCTTTCCTATTTGTGTTTTGCTTTCCCTTCTATGTCTTTCTGAAATTTCTGCCAGTGCAGCTATCATTTTTTTCATATTGCCATCTTTTCCTGTCTGTTTTCTTTTTTTGGTAACTTTTGCTTATTATTGTAGATTTTCTCAATGGCCTACCAGTATTTTTTTAATTTGTTCATTATGGGATTACTCGTGGTTCTTAAGGTGAGTGTGCCAGTTATTAAGTTAATTACGATATTTTACACTATAAGGTAGGGAACGTAGCCAATGACGTATCTGCTTTTCCAGATATCTCTGTGTTAACTTCTCCCAGTAGGACAACTACAAGAAAACTATGTAACTGAAAGAGAAAGGAAGGGATTTGCTCCTTCATTTACTTCCCTGGGGCTTCCTGTTCGCTTGCAGTTCCTTGAAGCCGTTATCCTAGCAAAACTTTCGTCTGCAGCCACAGAGCCTCCCCAAAGCAGAAGCTGAATTCAATTTCATTATTTTTAGAGGTTTGCGGAACCAGCTCCATGGTCCACCCTCCACATACACACAGCCCACCATCAACACCAGCACCATCCAGTCAATCACTGTTCTTCCAACGTCTGACCTTCAGACCTATGGGGCTGTTCCTCAAAACATCTCAGTGTTGATGATTTTAGAATTTTCCTTTTGCTCCCTCAGCCTGAGGAAATAATAAAAGATAATGAAAATATTAAAATTATACTATTTACAATACCCAAAAACAGTGGCATTATGCTTAGTACATAGAAAGCTATACATGAGAGCATTTTCTCACCATAATTATAAAAAAAAAAAAATCTGATAACTGCCAAGATAATTACTTGTTCTTGAGTTTATCAGAAACCCTGGTCACAAGGCAAACAAGTGGGCTAAATTTTAAAATGCAACAAACCCCACTTCAAGGGGCCCCTGATGATGCTTCATTTTAAGAACACAAGAAGTAGAGGTAACTACCATAAAAGTGTCTGTGAAGACCGCTAAATTCTTCCTTAATGTTTACCAGTTATATGGGTGATCACGAAGAATTAGAATCTCTGGGAGATGCAAATATAAAGAAAGTTTGCAATGAACTGCAAGCTCTTTTCCAAGGGTATCTCCTCGGTATTCTTCAGAAAGGCTGAGTGGGAGCAGTGCAGACTTGCAATTGTCCACATTGGTGGTGCATAGGCATGCAATTCCACCCCACTCCTAGGTCTTTCAGATGAAGCAAAGCCTCAGGCTTGCTTGGGGTCAGGGAGGGAGGAACTGCATCATAGCTCAGGGTCCAGGCAAATATATCAAGCTTCCTAGGGGTCAAGGGGAAGGAAGCATTTTTTGACTTTGAGGGAAGGCCAGAAGTCACCTGGACTCACCATGTGTCTCTTACTGTATTAAAAAGCAACAGCAATCTACTTTTACAGAGTGGTCAGAAACCCTTCTGCTACCATTTCTTGCAATCATACCCTGCCACTGTAGGAAGAGTAAAAACAAACACTTCTTAAGCCACCTGAACTGCAATAAAGTTGCTCAGGCCTAAGATTCTACCCTGATAAATAACAAAGTTTTGAAATACATGTATATATACATATGTCTCTTCAGAGATTGCCATCCCCTACCATAGCCAGACATGACCAAGTATCAGTGGTGTAAAATGGTGTATCAGTTGTGTATCCGTGGTGTAAAATGAACAATTTCAGAATGTTTCTGGAGAGAAATAGTAATTCCTTTTTATGTTATAAAAGAAAGTATGATATTTACTGAAAATATACAGCAATTAAATTTTTCAATATATATATATACATTTGCAATACATATCAATAATATAATTTTAACACATTTAATTAATTAGAAGTTTATTGGGTAAAAAACTAGTTTTCAAAATCGTAGGTACACTTAGTGACCTGTTACATGTAATCAGATTGTTTCCCTGAGTTTAGTTCCCCTCATTGCTTTTTACTACTGTAACTGTCAGTTTCAAATGTGTCCATTGGAAAGTAGCTAGGATTAATAACGGTGCTGCTTTCTGATGTAGTGGGATGTGTTTTGCATGTCTGAAAAATCAATGTGACCCTAGAATAGGGGTTGTCATGATCTACCTTTCCCAAGTGTCATATCACTTGGGAGGAAATAGAAGAGAGTTTTGCCTTCTAGATGCAGGTAATAAGACCAAATAGAATGAAATGGAATTCTGGGGCGGAAGTCAACTATGGAACAAACTTGACAGCTATTATCGTTGCATAAAGTTTTATAAGAAGTGACGTTATGATTCTACAGGTTATTCATTCTGGATGATTTACTCCAAAATTTAGTTTTTCAAAAAACTGGATTCCCTTTCAGTCTTAATGTTATCAAGATCATGTATCTATGGAAATAATTTATATATATATAAATTCTATATTTCATTTATACAGGGATTTATACATTGCAACATTTTCAGAGATATTATACAATGTCATTGTACCTCTATGACAGTGCTGTGAGGCTATTCGTACTGACAGTGTGAAATGCATTAGAGCTATTAAATGATTTGTATCAGTTCACATGATTTGTAAATGGTGAAGACAGGAGTGGCCACTCTTCTGTCTCCTAACAAATTACCCAAAGAAAATGCAGCACTCCCTGATACAGTGTCGGATACTTCTGGAGTTTGAAGAGGCACGCTATTGAGAAACATTGAACAGGCATGCAACTGGAGAAGATTTATATCAATTAGATAAATGCCAGTAAGCCTCCTTGCCTTTCCTCTTACTAAATGTTATTTACCATAATAATTACTTTGCCTTCTGGTGGACTTTGGCTTTAACTACCTAACACTAAATATTTGCATTTGTATTAATGAAGACATATAAGTATAGGCTTTGCTAGAAATTTGGCTCTCAAGACCAATCAGTTTAGGTCAAAAGGCCAAGAACTTTTCACGCACTGTTACCTACTTATGTATTGTTCGTATTCTTTATTTTATTGGACATTATTGACGTCCCCAGAAATTCACTTTTAAACATGAAAAAATTCTAAACATTCACAAATATTTTAGTTCTTATTCTTTATAGAAACAAATACAAATTAATTATATACCAATAAGTATGCTCTCGTTGAGGGTCAGAAAGTCTCTCATTTTATCAAAAAAAAAAAAAAAAAGAAAGCAATGCTTGTAATTTGTAACAATTTTTTTTTTTTTAGTTTAAAAATATTTTACTGGCCAGACGTGGTGGCTCACACCTGTAAATCGCAGCACTTTGGGATGCCAAGACAGGTGGATCACTTGAGGTCAGGAGTTCAAAACCAGTCTGGCCAACATGGTGAAACCCCATCTCTACTAAAAATACAAAAAAGCTGGGTGTGTTGGTGTATGCCTGTAATCCCAGCTACTTGGGCAGCTAAGGCAGGAGAATCACTTGAACCTGGGAAATGAAGGTTTCAGTGAGCCAAGGTTGTGTGACAGCACGCCAGCCTGGGCAACAGAGCGAGACTCTGTCTCATAAAAAATAAAATAAAATAAATAAATAAAAATATTTTATTATAATATTTGCAGTTACATTCTAAATAGGTTAAGTATATCAAGATGTCACATTCTTTCAGGGAAAAATGAAAAAAATATTGTTAGTTTCTGATATTGTTTGGCTCTGTGTTCCCACCCAATTTCCATTTTGAATTGTACTCCCATAATTCCTACGTGTGTGGGAGGGACCTGGTGGGAGATAATTAAATCATGGCGGCAGTTTCACCCATACTGTTCTCATGATAGTGAATATGTCTCATGAAATCTGACGGTTTTAAAAACCGAAATTTCTCTGCATAAGCTCTCTTTTTTTTTTCCAGCCGTCCACGTAAGATGTGACTTGCTCCGCCTTGCCTTCTGCCGTGATTCTGATGCCTCCACAGACACTTGGAACTGTGAGTCCCATTGATATGGTTTGGCTCTCTGTCCCCACCCAAATCTCACCTTGAATTGTACTCTCCTAATTCACACGTGTTGTGGGAGAAACCCTGTGGGAGATAATTGAGGAGGCAGTTTCCCTCATATTATTTTCATGGTAGTGAATAAGTCTCATGCGATCTGATGGTTTTATCAGGGATTTCTGCTTTTGCATCTTCCTCATTCCCTCTTGGTCTGTTGCCATCCATGTAAGATGGGACTTGCTTCTCCTTGGCTTTGACCATGATAGTGAGGCTTCCCCAGCCACGTGGAACTGTAAGTCAAATTAAACCTCTTTCTTTCGTAAATTGCCCAGTCTCAAGTACATCTTTCTCAGCAGCCAGAGTGAAGATGAACCAATACATCAATCAAAGGTCTTTCTTTTGTAAGTTACCCAGTCTCGGGTATGTCTTTAGGAGCAGTATGAAAAGGGACTAATACAGTAAGTTGGTACTAGTAGAGTGGGGCATTGCTGAAAAGATACCAGAAAATGTGGAAGCGCCTTTGGGACTGGGTAACAGGCAGAGGTTGCAACCGTTTGGAGGGCTCAGAAGAAGACAGGAAAATGTGGGAAACTTTGAAACTTCCTAGAGACTTGTCAAGTGATTTGACCAATGGCCTGATAGAAATATGAAGAACGAGGTCCAGGCTGAGCTGGTCTCATGTGGAGACGAGGAACTTGTTGGGAATTGAAGCAAAGGTGATTTTTGTTATGTTTTAGCAGAGACTGGCAGCATTTTTTCCCCTGTCCTAGAGATTTGTGGAACTCTGAACTTGAGAGAGATGATTTAAGGTATCTGGCAGAAGAAATTTCTAAGCAACAAAGCATTAAAGATGATACTCGGGTGCTGTTAAGGGCATTCAGTTTTATAAGAGAAGCAGAGCATACAAGTTCAGAAAATTTGCAGCCTGGCAATGTGATAGAAAAGAAAAACCCATTTTCTAGGGAGAAGTTCAAGCCCTCTGCAGACCTTTGCATAAGTAACAGGGAGCCAAATGTTAATCTCCAAGACAATGGGGAAAATGTCTCCATGGCATGTCAGAAGTCTTCACGGAAGTCCTTCTCATCAAAGGTCCCGAGCCCTAGAAAAAAAAAATGTTTCGTGGGCCAGGCCCAGAGTCCCCCTTTGTGTGCTGCCTAGGGACTTGGTGCCCTGTGTCCCAGCCACTTCAGCTGTGGATGAAAACCATGGCTTCAGAGGGTGCAAGCCCCAAACCTTGGCAGCTTCTATTTGGTGTTCAGCCTGTGGGGACACAGAAGTCAGTAATTTGGATTTGAGAATTTCTGCCTAGATTTCAGAAGATGTATGGAAATGCCTGGATGCCCAGTCAGAAGTTTGCTGCAGTGGCAGGGCGCTGGAGAACCTAGCTCATGGAGAACCTCTGCTAGGGCAGTGCAGAAGGGAAATGTGGAGTTGGAGCGCCCAAACAGAGTCCCTACTTGGAAATCACCTAGTGGAGCTGTGAGAAGAGGGCCACTGTCCTCCAGCCTCCAGAATGCTAGATCCACTGACAGCTTGCATCATGCACCTGGGAAAACCATCGACACTCAATGTCAGCTCATGAAAGTAGCCGGGAGGGAGGCTGTACCCTGCAAGGCCACAGGGGCGGAGCTTCCCAAGACCATGGGAGCCCACCTCTTGCATCAGAATCATCTGGATATGAGACATGGAGTAAAAGGAGATCATTCTGGATCTTTCAGATTTGAGTGCCCCACTGGATGTTGGATTTCCATGTGGCCTGTAGTCCCTGTGTTTCAGCCAATTTCTCCCATTTGGCATGGCTGTATTTACCCAGTTCCTATATCCTCATTGTATCTAGGAAGTAACTAACGTGCTTTTGGTTTTACAGGCTCATAGGTGGAAGAGACTTGCCTTGTCTCAGATGAGACTTTGGACTATGGACTTTTGAGTTAATGCTGAAATGAGTTAAGACTTTGAAGGACTGTTGGGAAGGCATGATTGTGTTTTGAAATATGAGGACATGAGATATGGGAGGGTTTAGGGTGGAATAATATGGTTTGCCTCTGTGGCCCACGCAAATCTCATCTTAAATTGTACTCCCATAATTCTCACATGTTGTGGGAGGAACCTGGTGGGAGTTAATTAAATCATGTGGTGGTTTCCCCCACACTGTTCTCATGGTAGTAAGTCAGTTTCATGAGATCTGATGGTTTGATAAGAGGAAATCCATTTTCCTTGGCTCTCATTCTCCCTCTTGCTGCCACCTTGTGAGATGTGCCTTTTACCGTCCACCATGATTGTGAGGCCTCCCCAGCCAGGTGGAACTGTAAGTCCAATAAACCTCTTTGTTTTGTAAATTGCCCAGTCTTGGGTATGTCTTTATCAGCAATGGGAAAATGAACTAATACCGTTTGATATTTTAGCAACATTCTATATCTACAACTAAGCCTTTCTATGAAAGTCAAATATTGCTATAGAGAAGGTGGCTAAATCAATGCTATTTAGAAATCCCAAACAAATCTCTATCAGGAGAAATTACTTTTTAGGCTAAGTGACTTTCAAATAATGGTTTCTTTATAATGAAACTGATAAGCATTTTACCACAGAGTGTGATTGCTTCTAAACTGCTGAATAGATAAAAAGTGTTTTCATTTTTTTAAAAAAATATTATCTCTAAGTTCATATTTCTTTGAAGACAGATGTGGAAGTCCTCATTGCCTTACAACATAACCCCAGATGACATCACAGGTACTGATGACACTGTCATTATTTAGCTAGATCACTTCATGCCCTTGCAGATTGATAAAATCACCATAGGAAGTAGAATTCCGTAGTTCAAACTGAAAAGCAAAATATAGAAAGTAAAAATAAATAAGGAAAACAGCCCCAGCAGTAATGATTAAGTTTGGCAATAGAAATGTGCTGTCCTCAGACTCTAAATACATGTTATATAAGTATATTATACTGCCAAAAAGATTGCTACAAGGCACAAGGAGTTACACTGAACATCTAAGGACATTAGCATTGACTGTTCCAATGCACTAGGGGATGGATTAGCATCACTGTTGATGTGTACAATTATGAAATTGTCTCAGTGAGAATGAGATCTGGAGACATAATTTAAGAAATAATTCTAATTGTTTTCAATGAGTAGCTTATCATCATAATTGTAACTGTTATTATGAAACTATTCAGTTGTTACTGATAGTTTTTTTTTTTCCTCTTAGAAATAGATGTATATCGATATAGATGGCTATGTCCTAACTGTGCTGGTAAATATCAGGGCCACATCTTGCCAGAATGCAAATCTTGCTTGGTTTTTGGTTCCCTGACTATGAAAAGGAAGTAGATTGGATCTACAGCTCTAAGTGCAGATGGAACATACTAACTGCTAGAAATGTCTACTTCTGTATTCCATGCATTTCTGAGACATTTTATTCATCTCAAGATACAGCTGTGCTGCCACTTGATTTGTTTTTACTCTAGTGCTGCTGAATTCTTGAATTTCTAGTCTCTGAATATGCACAGAAAAAAATTACTGCTCTAGTGGGCTCAGATCATTTGTTCTCTTACAAATGGGGCATGGCTCTGCAGAAGGTACAGTCCATGGATTCTACGTATTGAAGCACACAGTGGGAAAGACAGTGTTTTACTTCTCTTTATGGGTACATATCTTGCTGTTTTCACCTCCAAATATCTTGATAAAATAATATATTAGAACATATTGCAGAACTGCTGATTTCCTAATCTGCAATATATAAATTTAACATTTTTTAAACAAAATAGTTAATTTATGACTTATTTATAGTTATCCAAGATTGACGTTCAGTGATTCTTTTTTAACATTTTTAATTATTTGAAGTCAGTTATTTCAAGACTATTCTAGAATAATTAGGATGGAAACGAATTAGATGGTTCTGTGTCAATTTCAACTTTAATATTCAATATATTCCAAGATGATTCCTTGTGCATTTTCGAAATCCGATAAAAATGTGTCTATTTTTAGTCCTTTGGCACCACTTTTCTTCAGTACATTTTTAGTTTGTTTTTAAGTTGATGATCAGCACGAGTAACAAAGGAACAACATTCCTCCTGAGAGCCTGGGCCACCTTAGGGAAAATCATGGGTAAGTTTGGAAGACGTAAATCATCACCCTTACTTTCACATTACAAAAGTACCTCTTTGCTATATAAATTTTCACTTTCTCAACACCAAGACCAGTCTAATGGTTATATACATGTAAATATATAAACACATAACTGTGTTTTACTTAATCCAGAAATTTCCATAAACAAACATGCTCCACAGAAAGGAAACATTTCAAGTTATCTAAAAATAATTTACCCCCTGCATTTTTCTAGACAGAAATTAATGATAGTAATGCCTATTACCATCTGCTTTATAGATCCTTTGGTGATCTAATTTTACAGAAAAATAAATACACTTACCACTGAAAAAAACGTATTTTTTAAAGGACATTTTTCTTCCTGTCCATTAGGAAGTTTAAAATTTCTAAGATAAATAAAATAAGAAGTTCATTTTCCTTAACCAGGTCATTAAGAAAATATGAAGAAGAACAAGACAAGACACAAATATTGTTTCATTATATGAACCTATCACAATAATTTGTTTTAGCATTTTTTACATATACTTATTAATATTTGACTATGGTTAAAACATGAATTGTGTACTTCTATGAGTCAAAGATGACTGATTGATTTCCTTACTTAGATGAATCCTAGTTATTTTGAAACTTGTTTAGATAAAAATAATTTTCCAGTGAGACGATTTTATAAGTGTCGTACAAGTCGGTTGAACCTCAGTTAACTACTCTTTTGACTTTAATTTTAGAAAATGGACAGTAGTTTATGCCAAAAATTATTCTGTTCATGATTATCTGGTATGAGCCTCAACAAATTAAAATTGAGGAGATTTATAGAATGTAACTAAGTCGAGATTCTCGAGTGGGAATCAAACTCCTGATTGCATACGATTCTGTATGTCCTTAATTAAAGTGATTAGCAACACTGTTTTAAATAGAATCTCCCCGTACCTCCTCTTTGAGCTCTTCCAGCCTCATCGTCCACACTATGCTCTGTGTATCCAGTCACCTGTCAGACTGTCTCCACTCTTCCCTCTCTGTGCACCTTCAGCTTCTGCACATAAGAAACCCTCTTTCTGGAATGTGTGTTTTCTGTTTTCATCTCTTCACTGTAAAACTACTATCTCCATTAAGTCTTTTCTTATTTGTTTTAATTTAGTTCTATTTAATCCAGTATTCCATGCCTTGCACAGAATCTTGCACAAAATGGATTGGCTTTTCCCAATCAGTTGGGATTTCTCTCTCCACTGACTTCCTGTGTCAGTTGATTCATTTTGATTTATATTTATAATATAATGGACCATGTTTTAGTTGTTTGTACACACAAAAGAAATGTGTTTAGTCCATCTTTATATTTTCTATAATGGTTAATATATCTTGCTGACTTTTTGGAAATATGTCCTTAGTTTCTACATACATTCCACAGATAGCTTTCATTTATAGATATTTAAATTGCTGATTGAAGCATATGTTGCATCAGATAAATTATTGTTTGTTAAATGGATATGATATAATTCCCAACAGTCAGTGGCAATCCTACCTTTTGTTGTCATGCTTAGAGAATGTTACTGTCGATTTCAAAGAATATCTGGAACGTCTTATTTACATTTCCCACATTCTCTCAATTGACTGAAAGATGTTTGGATCTCACCAGGTCTCATGATACATTTTACAAACTCCTTTGCTAAAAGGCATCAGTCTTACAATTTAGTATTTCTAAATTCTTGCAATGGTCACCTAAGGATCATTATAATTATATAGAAACTTAGAAATACAATTTTAGAAATAAACTAAAAATAAAATATAACTAAGGATCACTGTAGTTATATTATATAGTTATATAACTAAGGATCACTATGTATTATCTAAGGATTACTATAATTATATATAAAAATTTAGAAATATATTTTTAGAAATATAACTAAATATAATTTTAGAAAAATAACTAAATATAAAAATTTAGAAATATAACTTTAATGCCATGTATATTGAAAAGTATATTTCTAAATTCTCACAGTGGTAATCTAAAGATCACTCTATATATGTATGGTTGATATATACACTATCAATATCTATATTATATACACACCATATACATACACTATATATAGTGTATAAATATATACACTATATGTAATTATAGAGAGCCTATAGTTTCATTCATCTGCTAGTACTTTTCATTTCTTCCTTGTTATGCTTTCATAACAACAAAAACCATGTAGCTTCCCAAACTCACTATGCTCTTCCAAGCTTCATCATCTAGAAACACGTTATTCTCTGCCTCTGGATATTCTGTCCCCCATTTAGCCATATATGGCAATTTTCCATTTTTTGTTTGTTTGTTTGTTAGTGTCATCTCAAATGTTACCCCTGTGTAGAGATTTACTCAACTCTCTCATTAGGACAAGAGTGTTTTCTTCTGCTTGATTACACATTGTAGGATATCGTTACTTTATTTTTCAATTGTTGGGTGCAGCTGTGGAAATTGTTTGCCCTTCCATAAGCCCCCTTTTTTATCACATCTTCAAATTTTGGAGAATGTCTCATATGTACATGTATATATATATAACATTATTTGAATAAATTTATAAATAGATCATTTTGCATGACACAGAATGCTGGATTACATATATTTTTTCTTTCTGAAGAAATCATTCAAATTTTTATTATATTAAATTTCATAATTTATTGATTATATTTTTTAAAAATATCTTTTCATTTGAGATCATAGAGGAAATACAAAAGTCATTCGACTCCCAGAATAGTGTCTAACCCAAGTTATTCATGAACATTTTAACTTAATCTCACAACCAAAAAGAGTAGAATTTGCTTCCAGTCTCCTGTTGAAATGGCAGTGCTCTGTGGAAGTCACAGGTTATGGTTTTTAATGCCATGTGTACATCTAGCTGCAAAGAAGGCTACAAAATGTAGTCTCTAACTTTAGTGAGATTTTATTACAGATATTACGGAAAGGAAAAATGAGCATTGGAGAAAATTAGCAATAACTGCCACAGGGAGTAAATATTAGCATTTTAGCATTTTGTTTTTAGAGTGGTTGTGTACTTAATCTCTGATAATTCTAATTCTGAAAAAGAATCAGCTTAAATTTGGTTTATATTCATCAATTCATTATTGGTAAGATTAAAATATTCTAACATTCCAAACACTTGCCTAATATAATTCTAAAATGCTTTAAATTATTATGTTAATTTTAACATTGATATTTAATTCCAACTTACTTTGATTTTTTTTCTTTCTTTGGAAATCTCTATACTCCTAGCCAATTCTTTGATTTTACTCACTTTCTTGTATAATGGGTTGTGTAGAAGGCTGCAACTCCTGAAGGAAAAGAGACTAGTTGTGCATTATTGACATTAGTTGTATAATAAAATCCAATCTTATAGGATGGGTCAAAAGTTTGAGGAACAAAAGCTAATTAAATATACAAATAACGTGTCCTCCAATTTACCGTTGTTAGATATACTTAGTTGGTCTAATTTCCTGCTCATCTCTTCTTGACATATAGTTACAGCGATGATATTTCAGCATCTGCTGTAACAAATGATGCCATGAATCTGGAGTCAAGTTGCCTACATTCAAATCTTGACACTGTTAGAAGCTTTGTGAAATTCAGAAACTTACTCAGCTTCTTTCTCATGTTTATGTGTGTGTATGTGGATGTTCTGATCTGTCAAATGGAACTAAAACCAATAATTCTATGGTCCCTTTCATAGGAAATGTCCAGCATAGGCAAATCTGTAAAGGAAGCAAGTAGATTTGCGGTTGCTTAGGGATGGGTGCCGTGGTGAGCTGGAGTTAGGGGTGGGAGGAGGGGTTGATACATATAAGTTACATAGTTTTTTCTTTTTCTTTCTCTCTTTCTTTTTCTGTATTTTTTTTTTTTTTTTTTTTTTTTGGCAGGTGGAAGCCCTATTCTAGAATTAATTATGATAATAATACACCTAACTGTGAATTTACTAAAAACATTGCATTGAACACCTCAAAAGGTTGAATTGTATGGTATGTGTACTATTTCTCAATATATAGCTGTTAAAAATCAAATTTGTTTGCTTCTCATCTTATTGTGCCTCTTATATCAGTTTCATTGCAGGAGCAGCCTTTATTCTTGATAAACAGTCTTACTGCTCCTCCTGGACGTGACCTGTTGACTCCCACAGCTGTCCTCATTGGTGTTTTCTTTCTTAACGTTAATTGCAGATACTCAATTTGTAAATCTTTGCATCCAGTTTCTAAGGTGTTATTTCTGTTCTGTTTTGTCCCAATTCAACTGTATTTTCATTTCTTGGTAACGTGCCAATCATATGATTACTTGATTAAGGTACCCGACCAATTGGTTCAATATCTCAGTCCTCATGTACAGCTTACTGAAAAGTGTGAAGGACAGAATTGGAGTTCTCTTGTAACATGAGGGTGGTTGGGGGATTGGAGGTCCATAGACTCTAATACATATGATATCAAGTGTTCTCTCTACACATTGAACAAGGAATTTCATGCTCATTTACTTTTATTGATATTCTTAGGTACTATTTAAAGAGTTTATATTAATGTTTTGCAGGTATTGTAAAGTATTAAGAATATATCACCAAATCACATTTGTTATTTTCCAAATCTTCAACTTTAGGCTTTCAGCTAAAAATAAATTATAAAATTGGTTAGGAGAAAAAAATATTATAATTTGGTTGTTCCAACATTGGAAAGTTACTAAAAATTATTAAATACTTCCCTACCTGGTTGCATAAAATAAGATTTTCTTGGTAGTTCGGGAAATGATAATGAAATGTATAATACTTTAATTGGTTGAACCCATACATATCATTGCATAGTTATTTTCTCTTTGGCTAAATTTACCCTTCTTTTACTCATTCATTTAGTTATTCATTTATTCAATCAGTCGGTTCATAATGACTATTAAGCTTTGAATATGTGCAAAGCACTCTGATACATGTGAATAGATCATGCCCACTGTGCTTGAGCTTGGGGGATGAATAATTAGTGAAAGCAATGTGGTCAATTCTAAAACAGAATTTTGTATTAAGTAAAAGAAAGAAAGACCTGTCATTTTCTCAGGCATCCAGTAAGATGCCACAATGCAGTTTCCAAAAATGCAAGTTAGTTCAATGTGGTGGTTGATTCTGATGTCAACTCGACTGGATTAAGGGATACACAGATAACTGGTAAACTATCATTTACTCTCAATTATTGCATTCGTTATTCTCAATGTTTCAGCAGGCAGTGAGTCTGTCTGTGATTCGCCGAAGGGAATCTTTGGTGGTTTGGCATTTGATTAGAATGATTAAACTGACCTGGGCATGTGTGTGAAGGCATTTCTGGAGGTGATCTGAATGGGGCAGGTGGTGGTCTGAGTGGAGAAGAACTGCTCTCAATGTGGGCTGGTGCCATGCAATTGGATGGGAACCTGGATGGAACAACAACAAAACAATAATCATAAGGGGAGGAAGACTGAATTCTTTTTTACTGATACACTGATCAATAACAGTTGTACGTATTTATGGAGTACATGTAATATTTTAATACAAGCATACAATGTGTAATGATCAAATCAGGGTAATTGGGATATCCATCATCTCAAGCATTTATCATTCCTTTGAATTTGGAACATTCTAATTCCATTCCCCTACTTATTTGAATCATTGCTGACTATAGTCACTCTATTGTGCTACCAACTGTATTTTCATGCCTGTTAACAGTCTCTCTATATTGTCTCCACTTCCTCACTACCCTTCCCGGGCTCTCATGACCATCACTCTAAGCTCTGTCTCTATGAGATAAAGTTATTTAGCGCCCACAAGTGAGCAAAAACATGTGACATTTGTCTTTCTGTGCCAGGCTTATTTCACTTAACATAATGTCCATCCAGTTCCTCGATGTTGTTGCAAATGACAGATTTTCTTAATTTTTATAGCTAAATATTATTCCTTGGTGTATATATACCACATTCTCTTTATCCATTCATCTGCTGGTGGACGCTTAAGTTGATCACATAACTTGGCTATTGTGAATAGTGCTGAAATAAACATAGTAGGGGAGATTTTTTTTGATAAACCAATTTTCTTGGTTTTGGGTATATGCCCAGCAGTGGGATGACTAGATTCTATACTAGTTCTATTTTTATTTTTTGAGGAACATCCACCCTGTCCTTCATAGTGGCTCGACTACTGTGGTGGTACACCAACTATTTTCTGTTTAAGTTCCCACCAACAGCATCTGAAGGCTCCTCTTCCTCCACATTCTCACCAGCATCCATTATTGCCTGTCTTTTTGATAAAAGACATTTTAAACTGGGGTGAGATGACAAAAGTTTCTTGAGTAAAACCTCAGAAGCACCAGGCATCCAGAGCAAAAATGGACATATGAGATCACATCAAGCTGAAAAGCTTCTGTACAGCAAACAATCAACAAAGTGAAGAGACAACCCACAGCATGGGAGAAGATATTTGAAAACTACCCATCTCGGCCGGGCGCGGTGGCTCAAGCCTGTAATCCCAGCACTTTGGGAGGCCGAGACGGGCGGATCACGAGGTCAGGAGATGGAGACCATCCTGGCTAACACGGTGAAACCCCGTCTCTACTAAAAAAATACAAAAAACTAGCCGGGCGCGGTGGCGGGCGCCTGTAGTCCCAGCTACTCCGGAGGCTGAGGCAGGAGAATGGCGTGAACCCGGGAGGCGGAGCTTCCAGTGAGCTGAGATCCGGCCACTGCACTCCAGCCCTGGCGACAGAGCGAGACTCCGTCTCAAAAAAAAAAAAAAAAAACAAAAAACTACCCATCTCACAAGAGAATAATAGCCAGAATATATAAAGAACATAATCACCTGAATAGCAAAGACATAATAATAATACTTTAATTAAAAATGGCAAAGTATATGAATAGACTTTTATAAAAAGAAGACACACAAATGGCCAACAGGTATATAAAAAGTGCTAAACATCTCTAATCATTGGAGAAATACCAATCAAAACCACAGTAAGATATCACCTCACTCCAGGAAAGTGAGCTATTGTTCTCCATCTTCTGGAGCCAGAATACCCTTCTTCTCCTAGCCCTTGGCTATCAGAACACCAAGTTCCTCCAGATTTTGGATTCCAGGGCTCTCTCCAGGGACCAGCTGCTCCCAATCCAACTCCACCCTCTCAAGCCTTCAGCCTTTAATTCTATCTGTTCCCTTGGTTCTGAAGCCTTTGGACTTGGACTCAGCCGCACTCCTGGCTTCTTTGTCTCCAGTTTGTAGACGGCCTAATGTGGGACTTCTCAGCTTCCACAATGCTATGGGGCAGTTCCCCTAATAAATCCCCTCCTATATATGTCTCTATGTATATATTCTGTCAGCTCTGTTTCTCTGGAAAGTCCTGACTACACCATTGAGTATAATCCCACCTATATTGAGTGAATACCATTTCTGTCAGACTGTGATAGGTCTTAAAGACAACACATGCTCATTCCCTTCTGGGAACTCACAGATTAATAGGGAAACAAATCTTTGGCCTTCCCTGTGGTACCATAACTGTGGGAATGTTAACAAGGCCGAAGCGGAATATGAAGAAGAAATAAATAAATTGACAGCTGTTTTCTTGATGACAGAAATGTTGTATTGGACTTTGAGGATTGAGTGGTTTTCTAAAGTGTCATGGCACCTTTGTAGCATAATCTAGTCAAAGGAAATAACATGCATGAAGACATATCTGCAAAGAAGAATTGACAAACCTTCTGTTTAACATGATAGCCATAGAAGGTGAACAAGGAGATTCACCAAGGAGAGGACTAGGGAATTGCACAAGGGATATGTGTTAATCCTTTCTCATGTGGCTCATAAAGACGTACCCGAGACTGTGCAATTTAAAAGGACATAGATTTAATGGACTCACCGTTCCACATGGCTGGGGAGGCCTCACAGTCATGTTGGAAGGTGAACGAGGAGCAAAGTCATGTCTTATATGATGTCAGGCAAGAGAGCTTTTGTAGGGGAACTCCCCTTTATAAGAACATCAGATCTTATGAGACTTATTCACTATCATAAGAACAGCACATAAAAGACCCATCTCCATGATTCAGTTACCTCCCACCAGGTCCCTGCTACAGCAAGATGTGACTAGGGCGGAGACACAGCCAAACCATATCAGGATAGAAAAAATAGATATTTAAAATATAATTAGAGTATTTTACCAAATCTAGGAAAGTCTTCAGAATCATTAATATGTTTTAGAAAATGTATACCATGTAATTTGATTGGGGTTAATTGCTAATATTATAAAAATAAGAGAATGAATTGAATTTGTAGTTTTCCAGATAAAATATTTTGAGATTATGTATTAGTATAGTTACACGACGGCATGGAGAAGAAAATGCAGAGTTTGAAAAATTGTTTTTAAAAAATAGAATGGATGCGATGTGATGACTAATTGAACTTTGGGAATGAGGTATCTATGTTACTTATTTACCTTGGTAAATTGAGTTAGTGATTAATTTTATCAGACCTGTCTGTACTAAATGGTGAGCAGTGTGTGAAATTCTGCAGTTACAGGACTGTATAAAATAGATTCTCGTTCAATTCTAATAGAAAAAGAAACGTGAACTAACTTTCTGAAAAATCTCTAAAACTATGTAAAAGCATAGAGCCTGGCCGGGCGCGGTGGCTCAAGCCTGTAATCCTAGCACTTTGGGAGGCCGAGACTGGCGGATCACGAGGTCAGGAGATCGAGACCATCCTGGCTAACACGGTGAAACCCGTCTCTACTAAAAAAAATACAAAAAAGTAGCCGGGCGGGGTGGCGGCGCCTGTAGTCCCAGCTACTCGGGAGGCTGAGGCAGGAGAATGGTGTAAACCCGGGAGGCGGAGCTTGCAGTGAGCTGAGATCCGGCCACTGCACTCCAGCCTGGGCGACAGAGCGAGACTCCGTTTCAAAAAAAAAAAAAAAAAAAAAAAGCATAGAGCCTTTGAAATGCAGAAGGAGCCTGGAGAAGGAGAGAAACCTGGAAGACTGGAAGACTTCCCAGAGAACACTCACATTAATTTTATAGAGTAATAGGAAACCTCAAGGTGAACATGAGAGAAGAGTGGATAGGATGGTCATCTTAGCAACAAACACACCAAATGTTATGAGGTGTCTGGACTACAACTAGAAGATGTGCAAACTGCAGGCAGAAAATGGCTAGAGTTGATTCCAGGGAAGTAGGTAGGGGTCCAAAGGCATTCATATAACATGTTGAGTAGTCTGCCATTTATCTTCTACAAGACGGTGACAAGTGAGAGGTCTGTGTGTGTTTGTGTGTGTGTGTTTAAGGAAAATGGCATGGTTAGTTTCATGTTTTAGATTACCTGACTGATTCTATTAAGAACTGATTTCAGAACTACAAGAATGAAAACATGCACTTTAAGAGAAAAGATTTTCGGAAGTGTTATATAGCAGGCCGTGAAATAAGATTCCTGTTTCCTTGGAGGTCTGACTGACAGGGCAGTGCCATTAAGTGAGAGAGACAACATACAATGGTTCATCGTCATGTATTGAACCAGCTTATGGTTCAATCTACTTAGATTATAGATTTAAAGATTGCAACTGGGTCTGGCTCTTTGCTGAATGGGTGCAGCAGAAGAAAAGCATTTAAATATGTTGCTACTTTTTTTTTCTTTTTCCTAGATTGATGGCTGAATTCTGAATGAAATGAGATGAGGAAGAAACATAAATTTTTAAAAACAGAGAAATACAGAAGTGAAAGGTGTCTATGAAGGTTATAAGATATGGCATGTATATGAGGCATTGCTTGAGAAAATAACCCTGGCAAGAAATGGTGCTGGAAAGCTAAATGAAAGAAACAAACAAATAACTTTTTGATTTATAAGGTTGAGCAGTTTCAAATGACAGTAGGCTATGTATGACCCTAAAAGAGAAGCAGAAGTCTTGATCACATATTAATTGATTGATCGATTGCATTGATTAATTGATTGACAGCATTTACTGTGTGCTTACAGTACACCCACTGTTTGGCAGGGAATGTGTTCAGAACCAGAAAGTCCTCGGTGAGCAAAGACTAAATGTTGTTAGGTTTAGTATTTTAAGTGTGTGTGCCACATCAGTGATGAAATCTTTCAAGATGATGACAGGTAGTTTTCAAAGGTCTTCAATTCATAGGTTTGAGTGATATGATAATTGAGGTGAATATAATAGAGAAATGAGAAAGAATGATAGTATACATAGACTGCATGAGACTCAAAGGAATACAAGTTTTCAAAGTCACTGGATGTGTATTGATTTGGTGTAGTTTCAGCCGGTTTGCCATCCTAGCCCTGAATTGTCTTGGGTGGAAGTAAGCTATGGAGTCAATGGGGCGTCTCCTCCCTCCTCCAGAGACTATGACTGCTATGTGTCTGCTATGCATCTAGTCACTCAGATATTCAATTACAGATTATTTTAAATTCTGTGTACTGGAAAGATTTGAAATTCATTAAAGGATTCCTAAACATTTTAATTTTGGGTGGATTTTCCAAAATTTTTTTTAATAAGAAAAACTCAAAAATACTTTTTGACTATTAAAAAATGTCCCCAGACATGACACTCTGACCTTTGTTTTTAATTATTTGTGATTTGAAATTGATTGTAGCAATGCTGTAGCATAATAGCCGAAACGCTATCCTGACAGCCTCTTCTATGCCACAAACAGATTTAATATCTTCTTTCTTGGGTTTCTAATAAGATATCAGCACTTTTGAGTCTTAGGATACTCTGCATTTAGAATATTCTGCTTTTAATCGAGTAATTTCTGTTTCCATTTTCTCCATGATCACCCTTCCAGCTCACTCAACACATAGGATAACTCTAAACTTCTTGATGGCAAGGATTGTATTTGCCTTGATGACAAGTCTGAGATCTTTGAGTCTCTGCCTACAGTAACTCAAATAAACATCTATTATATAGATCTTTATGTTAAATTTTTTGAAAAGAAAGAAAAATAAAAGCAGCATATTTTGACAATATCATACATGTTTTCTCCAATCATTCTTAAATTTAAGTGGTACACTGGTATACTATTTAATAATTTCATTAAACTCTTGATTTGATAACAGGTGACCAGAGTAATTCCTTTAGAAAATCAGATGCCAGTAGAGTTTTTGGAAGAGTATTTAACAGAAATATCTTAAAGCTATCTTCTTCACAAATTGTCACCTGCTATTACAAACTTCCTATTGAGGTATCTGTATCAAACCATGCTGGCTAGCTCCTAGAGTACTATCTAAAATGATAAATATTAACTGTGCGTTTATTATGCATTCAAACATCCATGTCTTTAAAATCTAAATCTGTCACTGAGACATGTTTCCATCTTTTTAAGAGAAATTAAGCAAAGCTGTATGTTTTTCACATGTGTACCAGAGCTGCCCTTCACATGTAGGGTAACTATATAACCATCAGTAATCTGTCTTAGGAAGGGCCATTATTTCCTTTTATATTCCAGAAACAATAATGCCAGCTCATAGTCTATATAACTGAGAGGAGTTCCATCCTCTCCCACATCTATGTGAGCATCCTACTGACTTCTCCATTTGGCTGAAGGTCTCAACTCCTCTGTCATTCTTGTGGTTCTTTTGTCCTCAATTCTTTATGCTATTCTCACTGCTTCTTTTCTAGTTTAAAGAAACCAAGATTCGTTTCTGAACCCTCAAAATACTTTACAAAAGCGTGTGTTGATTTAACAGGCTTTGCTGTAGCTTGAGGGTGATGTAAGATAATTTTATCAAGCGAAAGGGTAGCAAACATAAGTACCAGAGACAGTAGCTATGTACTTCCTGAAAGCTTCTTAGGGATGAGCCCCCACTCAGTAACTCCGCCCACCATGTTGCTGAGGACCTCTGCTCCCCCACGCTGAAATCCATGTCTGTTTTTTGATAACCAAATAGAGCATACAGAATTGTTTGGGGGCATCTGTTTCTCCAAACAAGAAAATATCATCATCTAAAATTGAATTTTGGTATGCACTTTTAGCAACAAAAATCTTGAAAACCTTTGAAATTTCAGTTTTGCTTAGAGGATGTCAAACATGCAGAATGAAATTCTTAAGCAGAGGTGATGAGCTGAGAGGTCTTTGCAAGTGGAGAGCATTTCCTAAGCAGGATCCCAGCTCCCAACAATGGCAGAAAGGCCCAGGCCACTCCACGCCTCCTCAACATGGCTGGTAGAAATCTCTCCTCTGCACACATGGTTATTAACATGGCTTCTTTCTGTATGTGTCTGAGATTATGTCACAAACAGAAAAATGAAGCAATGGGCCAAAGGATGTACTTTTTCACTTAAAATACATTGTGATTATTTTGAAATGCGAATGAATTTTAAACGTCTTCTTTAATGTTGTATTTCCCTTGGCACAGACAAACATTGCTCATCAAAAAATAGTCAATCATATAAGGTGTGAGTTTAGAAATAAGATCTTAGTTTGTCCATTTGTCAGTTTTTCTATGTATTTATCTAGCTCTTAGCACCATGGTAACTGTGCATCTCTGGGGTGCATATCCAATCTAAAGCTTCCATCCAAGCTTCTTCCTCATTGCTTTACTTCTGCTGATTTCCATAGAGTTGGGTATTTTCAATGTATACTTCTTACATCTCCTGGCTGGACCCACAGAAGGTGAGTTTAAAAACTCTAAACTGCACCGAGGCGGCTCTAACTCAGTGTTAGAGCGTGATGCTAACAAAAAATCTAAGCTGCCATGTGAATATAAACTTAGAGGTTAATAAAGCTAGAGAAACATAAGTTTGCGTGAGCAAGATATTGACTTACTTTTTAAATGGTTCCAGAGCTTGAAAATCAAATGTTTAGGAACTTCTCATTTCCTAAACACTCACTGTTTCTTAAAATGAAAGGGCATTTGACGTTTTATCCAAAGTCTTCTTAAAGGATAGACAGAAAAACTTGTTTTATTTCTCAGAAAGTGAATCAATAGTTTTCTTTTAAACATCAAGGCTCCTGTTATAGAGGAATTTCATATCAGCACTTACAGATGTGAAGAGGTATCCTCTATGGTCTTAGAAAAGAGTGTGATGGGATTGTAGTTTGAGATCGAAAGAATAAGTTTAGAAAAATGTAATTGCAAAGTAATATACAACATCACTTTAATGGAAAAAGCAACAACAACAACAACAACAGAAGCAAATAAATCTGCTTGAGTTTGCCAGGAAGGTGTGACAGTTACCTCATAGATTATAATTAATATCTAAATACGAATATATCAGTCACTGATGGTGCTTGCAATCTATGAAAATATCTAAAAAGTTGAGTCAGAGAAGCAAAATACTGACATTGCCCATTCACAGAGGTTCAGGATAAATTATCTGTCCTGTGTTTGTGAGTTTTAATCTTTTATGTAAGAAGAATGAAGAAACACATTATCTCTTTTAATCTTAATGACATTAAACATCCATTTTTCACAACTAATTTTTATTGTTCTTAATCTTTCCTCCCTGAAATGAGGCCATATGATTTCCATATGTGATTTTTATAGTTTGTAGATGAGGAATCAATTCCACAGCACAACCAGTTCACTTCTCACTGCAAATTCATATAGCGATTGTCTGGTTTTATGAAGCATTTCCCTGAGAAGTTTTTGTTAAACCTGCGTCATGGATAAGGATCACTCCTGGGCAAAGAATTTTTAACTGAATAATGTTAATCCTGAGTACAGGCCAATTTGGCAAGAAAGTTAAAGGCTGAGGGGACCAAATGGCTTTCCTAAGATTTCCCTTCTGATTTTTAAATGATTATTTGTAAAGTTCTGCGGACTTATACAAATGTAAAGCTAAAGAAAGGGACTAAAACATTTATATTGATTTGATTTAAAAGTGGAATGCATTTGCTCAAAGTCTTTGAGCTCAGGTGGGTGAATAGCTCCCCCACGCACAGATGTGACTTGGTTCCCTCACTTCCACCCTGGCAGGATCACCTGTTTCTTATTTCTTATTCAGAGCAACCCAGTGACATATGTATTTGTTTATTATTAGTATTGTGCTCCCTTTCTGCCTTCGACTCTGTGTTTATGTGAGAATTACCTGTACAGGTAAACTGAGGCGGGAGCCAAACCGGGAACAAAGACACAAGGCAAATGGCAGTGAGAATAGCCTCTATTAGGACTCACCGGCGAGGTTCTTCGGTCCAAAGGCATGGGCGGAGGAAGTTGCGCTGAGGGAGGAGGGGAGGGGCTTTTTATAGCCCAAGCGGTAAGGAAGCTGGTTGTGCAAACAGGGCCTGGGGGGTCTTGAAACTACTAGGGCAGGAGTGGATTAAGGGTCATGAGGAAGGGGTCTTTGCAAACTGTTAACGGAAACTGCTGTTTACCAACTTGTGGAATGCAGGTGAGCTGCCGGTCATGGGGCGGGGTGTGGTTGCCCAACCAGAACTCTGACGCATGTAAGTCTGCGGGTGTGTACAAGGGTGAAGGGAGTCTTAACAAAAGGCCTGCTACGCCGGGTAACGCCGCCATGTTGGGTCTAGATTCCTGCCTAACATTACCTAGCCAGATAGAAAACAGACCCTCCCTCAGGAGATAACGTCTCTCCCCTATAGTTAATAGAATTTCTACTGGGATTAGCTACAAATGATATATGGGACACTCCTTAGTTTTATCTTCATATGGTAAGTGATATATTTGTATCTATATCTATCTATATATACACACACACACACAACATATACACATATGTATGTATATGAATATATGTGTATATATATGTATGTATATGTATATTCACACACACACGTATATATAAGGGGGAATCATTGCATTGTTTTATGTGATTTTTAGCAAGTAATCTTTCTCATATCTGCATGAAGCAAGGTACCCCCTCTGAAGTTAGGTTCCTACTCTCCCAAAGGGATTGGGAGGTAAGGCAATCCTTTCCTTTATTCCTTGATTACGTTTCAAAGGGATGGTTCCCGGGTCCTTGAGAAAAATATTCCTGGTTTGTGAAACAGTCAAGAAGCTTTTAAAGGTATTTGCATCTCAGAGGGGCAGATAAAAAAATTATAATTACGAGTTTTTGGAAATAAATGCTCTAAGAAAAGAATACAGGAAGAAAAGGCCCGTGGGGGTTCACCTGGATTCTGTAAGGGCTGGTAAGCGGCAGATCAGAGGCACAGAGGCAGGAAAATGCGTCTATGTTTAGTGAAGCCGAGGGAAAATTTAGGGCCTTGTTGGACAAGAGAAAAATGTGGATAGTCTTTCTTTAAAAGTCATTGTGAAAATCCTGCTTCCGTCAACCTTCCCAGACCCCAGAGAGATTTTTTGCAGTCGACAATCTCTAGAAATATATGAGCAGTTCCTGATAATCTTGGAGGTGTGCTTTGTATATTAAAGACACACCTGTTTGTCCAGATGAACTGCTTTTTTGCTTCAATCAGAAACAGGATCTTGGAGCTTCTATGGTCATAGCTAAAATACACCCCCAAATGCTTATTCACCGTCAACTTTGTGCCTAGCACCTGGACTGAATCTTGGTGTGCCATGATCAAGAAGGTGAAATCTCTAACTTCTAGGCACTTACACTTTACTGGGGAAGACACATGAGGAAACAGATAATTACCATATACAGATTAATTACTCTGTATTGTGGTAAATTAATAGTTTATTTTTAGCAGGTGCTATGGAAGAACATAGGAGGGCCACGTAAACCAAATTTGGTATCAAGAACAATTTACTAGAGGTATTAGTATTTGAGAGGTAAGTTGATATGATTGATAGCAAGAACAAGGGAAAATATGCCAGGAAAAAGGAACAGCATGTCCCACTACATGAAATAATTATGATTAAATAGTGAAACTCAAATACGAAATGCAAACAGTAGAAGACCTTTAAAATCCTGCTAAGACATTTGTATTAAATGCAACAGTGATCCATTGATGAGTTTTAAGAAAAGAAATGATACAAATGATCTGACTTACACTGTAGAATTATCACTCTGGCAGTATAAAGGGAAAAGAAATCTGAGGGGGCCAATTCTAGAGACGTGGATAACCATTTAATGACTTTTGCAGTAAATCAGGCAAGAGGTAAAAGGTAATTTGTTATGCAAATTTTGGGTTTCTGGTCAATTAACAGTCATCAAGTGCTTAAAATTCAGGACTGCCAAGGGTGACTACAGTTTCTCGAATCCATGGCTCTTCTATCAGCTAAATATCCACGGGGACCTCTCTTTTCCCTTCTCTTCACTACTTTTCCTCTCTTCTGAACAATGCAGTCATAAAGGCATTTGGGGGGGCAGAGTGAGGCAGAAATTATATTCCGCTGTTGTTGAACTGAATGTTTCATCATGCCAATTAAACCCTGTTGGTTGGTTGGTATTTTTGTATAAGCCTTGCGTTTCCTTAACTGATTTACTGCCTACTATTTCTATAAAACATGGAGGGAAGGGTGTTGAAATCATCAATAATAACTGAGGATGTGTCTACTACTCTTCACACTTCTGCAAGTGTTTGCTTCCTGTATATTAAACCTCTTTTTTAGGGGTGCATAAACCTTTAGGATTTTTTCTGGCTTTCCCTCCCGTTTTGTTTCCCTTTTAGGGATTCCAGTTGCATGCATATTGGGATATTCAAGCCTGACGCTATGTTCGTTAGCACCTTTTGAGGATTTTATGATCTCTTTTCATGGTAGAATGTTTAAATCTTTTTCTGAGGTTTGTTTTGTTTTGTTTTGTTCACAATTTTTTTCTTGTTTTGAGTTCACAAATGTTTTCTGTTATAACATCTAATCAGCTGTTAATTCTGCCCAGTGCACTTTTCATTTATGTCCTGTGTTTTATCTTTTTATCTCTAGTATTTTGATTGGTTTTTTTTTTTTTTTTTTTTTTAGTCTTTCATGTCTCTACATGCTCGACTTTTCTTTTCACTTCTTAGCCTAAGGAATAGGGTATGAACACTATTATAATGCCCTTATTATTCTATCATTGATATCATAGTTCAGTGATTGATTTTCCCTCCATGTATAAATCATGTTTTTGTTTGTTTCTTTGTTTCTTTGCATGCCTAGTAATTTTCATTAGATTACAACTATTGTGAATTTTTTCCTTGCTTGGGTGTTGGGTACAGTTAAATAAATAATCTTGAACTTTGTTCTGGAATTCAACCTACTTACTTAAAAACAGTTTCATTTTTGGGGGTCCTTGCTTTTAAGCTTTGTTTTGTAGGATTTTATCAACCTCCAGCCTAGGGCTGATATGGTTTGCCTGTGTCCCCACCCAAACCTCGTCTTGAATTCCCATGTGTTTGTGGGAGGGACCCGGTGGGTGTTAATTGAGTCATGGGGGGCAGTCCTTCCCATGCTACTTTTGTGATAGTAAATAAGTCTCATGAGATCCAATGGTTTAAACAAGAGGAGTTCCCTTGCACAAGCTCTCTCTCTTTTTGCCTGCAGCCATCCATGTAAGATGTGACTTGCTCCTCTTTGCCTTCCGCCATGATTGTGAGGCTTCACAAGCCACATGGAGCTATGAAAGCTTTTTCTTTTGTAAATTGCCCTGTCTAGGGTGTGTATTTTTCAGCAGCATGAAATTGGACAAATATAGAAAGGAAATTGCCTTTCCACTGCCTCTGTTCTATCAGGACCCCTGGCCAAATGGAAAGGGTCTGCCAACATCACCATTGGATTTTCCCCACTCAGTTCACCAACTCACAGCAGTTTTCTCTGGAAACACCCTCACAGACACCCCCAGAAATAATGCTTCACCAGTTCTCTAGGTATTCCTTAACGTGGTCAGTTTGACACCTAAAATCTTTATTATGTATTGGCTTATCTATTTCTAACTAAAAACACACGAGGTAGATAGGTAGTTGTATGAGTCAGGGTTCTCTGAAGCAGCAAACCAATAGGGTGAGTGGTGTACTCTGTAAATCTCTAGACCTCTCTCTTTCATTGGGAAACTCCCTTCTCCCTGGTACCCCACCCTAAGAAGTCCAGGCACCTTAGCTGCTCTGTGCTCCCAACTCCATCTCTTCCATTTAGGAAAGTGGTCAGGCTTCCTCTACATTGTCCTCCTGGTGAACAGGAAACCTCCTGCAGTAACCTGAAAAATTGTAGGTCTTGTCTCATTTGTAGATCTTCTTTCAAGATTGCTGTCTTGCATTGACTGAATTTCAACTATGTTGTTTATTTAGTTCCTTCAGGTAAGGGAGTAATTCTGGTCCATACTATTTCATACTGATTAGAAGCAGATTTCTTCACATCCATACTGAAATGATTGATTTTGTGTTTAACACCCAGCTATGACTTTGTTTTAACTTTTTCTCTGTCATGATTTTTTCTTTCCTGTCATTCCCTGTAATCTGTTCTTACTGTATTATATATTTTATTCAGCATTATGCTTTTATTCAAAACAGGCTCTGTTTCTTTAAGTGTTAACTAAGAATTATTGTATAAGTTATGTTCCAGAGATATTTATTGCATTTAATTCATATAAATAAAAAAAACTTCTTCTTTTTATCTCCTTTACAAGAAAATAAATATGTTAGTGGAGACTAAAATTTGCTTCCTAAATATTAGGATGTAATAATTATTATGATCATAATTCTAAGTAGGAACTTCTCTCCAAACCAAATTAGGAGAACCATTTAGATAGTGACACATGACCATTTAAGTTTTATCAAAACATTTTTTGAGCTCTTACCTTTTGTCAGACGTTGTTTAAAGTCTTTATTATGTATTGGCTTATTTTTTTCTAACTAAAAACACATGAGGTAGGTAGGTAGTTGTATGAGTCAGGGTTCTCCGAAGTAGCAAACCAATAGGGTGAGTATATGTGTATATGTGATCTATTATAAAGAATGGATCCACACAATTATGGAACCGGGTATATCCCAGAATATTGGGATGAGCCAACAAGTTGGAGACCCAAGAGACCTGGTTGCTCATTTCCAGTCCTAGTCTGAAGTTCTATAAACCAAGAAAGCCAGTGGTGTAGTTTCTTTCAGTAGCCTGGCAGGCTTTAGACTAGGAAGAGCTGATGGCTCAGTCTGCATCTGAAAGCAGGAACTTCAACTGATGTTTTAGTTTGAAGGGAATCAGGTAGGAGGAATTCTGTCTTACTTGGATAAGGGTCACCAATATTGTTGTATTCAGGCTTTCAACTGATTGGGTGCGGCCAACCCACATTAGGGAGAGAAATAGCTTTATTCCTTCTATTGATTTAAATGATAATCTTACCTTTAAAAAATACCCCCACGGAAACACCCAGCTAATGTTTGGGCAAATATCTGAGCTCCTAGTGACCTAGTCACAGTGACAAATAAAATTAACTATTAGAGTGGCATCATCCCTATTTTATAGCTGAAGAAACTGAGTCACAGGAAGGTAAATTAATTGGCTAAAGGTCACATAGAACGTTAGCATTTGAGTCAGAAATTCAACCCAGTGGATCTGTCCCCAGTGTACAGATACTCATAGACTTGAAATGGTGCTACATCCTCGTTGTATGATAGATTTATCTGGACATAACCCAACTGTAAATAACACCCATCAGTGCATAGCTCTTTCACCATGTTGTGAAGTAGAAAAATGATAAGTAGAACTATTTTAGGTTGGGGACTATCTGTATAAATTTTAATTACTCTGTTATATTCTTCTTTGTAGAATTTCCTGGAGGTTAATTTTGAAAATGAACGTTTATAGCCATGTCTTTTCAGAAGTAAGAAAATAAGAATTTAGACTTCATTGATAATCATGAAAGTAGTAGTGATATTTTTTCATGTAGGTGGACATCTATAAAAATTTTCTTATCTCAAAACTGACTGATAATTTTTGCTTGTAAAAATCTAGATTAACTCAATCTATTATTAGCATTCATTCACATTATTATTACAATGAGGATATTAGAAAAGGTTACATGTTCTATAGAGGATCGTGGTCTTTTCTTTTTTTTTCCCTGAGACAGAGTCTCACTTCTGTTGCCTGAGCTGGAGTGCAGTGGTGCAATCACAGCTCACTGCAGCCTTGACTTCTTGGACTCAGGCAATTCTCCCACCTCAGCCTTTCGAGCAGCTGGAACTACATGTATGCACCACCATGCTGTGCTAATTTTTTGTATTTTTACTAGAGATGAGGTTTCACCATGTTGCCCAGGCTGGTCTCAAACTCCTGGGCTCAAGTGGTCCTCGTGCCTCGGCCTCCCAGAGTGCTGGGATTACAGGCATGAGCCACCTTGCCTGGCTGGAGTATCATGTTCTTACTATTAACACAGTGGAAGAGTAATTTGTCCCAATGAACATGTTATTCTGAGTTCGGTTTCGGTAATCAGAAATATTAAGGTCTAATTTGCATTCCTTGGTCTAATTTTCATAGTCAAAACTAGAATAACTGTGCTGACTGGCATAAAAAAGGAAAAAAAAATATCAATGAGGAAGTAAACGAAAACTAGTCTACAAAATGCCACTCTTCCCAGGTGAGATATACCTGGCAACAATATTATGCATATAACTGTATTATACAGACATATGGTTTCTGTCTTTTGGACTATCCAAATGTTGATCTCATGTATTTTATGTGCAGTTATATCTGTGGTATCAGAGCATTTTGCTAACGAAATGTAGCTTTTTCTCAGCATCTTTCTTTTAATAGGAACTATCATAATGTTCCTATTAAAATAATTTTTCTATTTGTCTGTTTATACATAAATTTAGGAAAAACTGAGCTTAAATAAATAGTGAATATTGTGTTTTACTGCAGTTCCTTCCAACTCTTTTATCCCATTGTGATTTATAGTTATCACTTGGTCTTTTTATTGAAATAATAAGTTGCTTACTTATATTTAGGTAATTACTAGATTGTTTTTATTCCATTTTAAGTGACTGTACCCTTTTACATGTATGCTTGCAAGTCGCCAAAACAAAAAGTGAAATATAAATTTATGAACACTTGATGTCTTTCAAATACTTGCTATATAAGGCTTTATTGTCTATAAAACATCCTTTTTAAATTTTTTTCACATATTTAACTCATTCATTTGATAAAACCTCTAAATTATCAATACATTTTGATCTAAAGGAAAGTTTTATAAATGTACTAATTTAGCAAGGTTAAAGATCCTGATTAACATGGAAGGGAGTATTGATGTTCAAATATACATATAGTTATGAAAGGGATAATACAGGTTCTAATCTGGCTATTTGTAAACACTTAATTTGCATATGCAAAATATGGTGTTATTAAACTAATACCTACTATGTATTTATGATAACCTTTATCAAGTTATAATTTACATTAATAAGATGCTCTATTTTGAATGTACAGCCCTATGTATTTTGACAAAGGTATACATTCTTGTAACTGCTATCACAATCAAAATAATTTTTTATCATCACAAAAATTGCTTTTGTGATCCTTCGCAGTTAATCCCCTAAACCCCATGACTCTCAACCCAAACAACCACTGAACTACTTTCCAACACCAAAGATTAGCATTTTTATCCCAGAATTTCATAGACATGGAATCCGATAGTAGGTATATTTTGTATCTGTTTTGGTTTATTTAATCCGAGCAAAAATGTTTCTGAGGTCTCTCCGAGGTAGGAGGCAGGCAGCACTCATCACGGACCAGATTAAAGACTGTCTTAAACCGGTAAAAGGTTCAGGAAGCACCTTTTGCTGCCCATCAGTACAGGGCATTCGCAGCAGTGCCAGGATAGTTTACCATTGCCATGACAATACCTGGAAGTTACCGGCCATTTTCTAGCTATTCTGAATAACCCACCCCTTAATTAGCATGTCATTAAATGTGGTATAAATATGACTGAAAACCAATCCCATGCTGCTGCGTTCTGAACACTGCCTATGGGGTAGCCTTTCTTAACTGGAGCAGTCAGGGTGCTGCAAAACTGCTGCAGCCCCAATAGCAGTGCATTCTTTCACCACTGGCTCACTCTTGAATTCTTCCCTGGGCAAAGTCAAGAACCTGTCCTGCATCCTATTTGTGTTGTTGCATGTATTAAAAATCTGTTTCCTTTTTATTGTTGAGTAATATTTCATTGCATAAATATATGACAATTTATCTGTTCATCTGTTGATAGACATCTGCACTGTTTCTACTTTTAGGCTATTATAAATAATGTTGCTGTGAACATTCATATACAAGTTTTTGCATGGCCATAGTTTTAATTTCTCTTGGGTACATGTCCAGGAATAGAGAGTGCATGTTTAACTCCGTAAGAAGCCCCATATAGTCTTTCAAAATGATTATAACATTTACACTCCTACCAGCAATAGCTGAGAGGTCTAGTGTCACATCTTCACAACATTGAGGTGTGTGTTTTTAATTTCAGCCACACTCATAAATCCGTAGTGGTTTCTCACCATAGAGTTTTGACTCTGATCAAATTAGACTAGGAATGCAAATTATCCCTTAATATTTCTGATTACTGAAATTGAACTCAGAATAACATGTTCATTGGGACAAATTATTGTTCTACTCTATTAACAATAAGAACATGAGACTCCAGCCAGGTAAGGTGGCTCATGCCTGTAATCCCAGCAAGCCCCAATAATGGTATTGATCATCATATGATTATTAGCCATTGGTATATCTTTTTGTGAATTTTCTACTCATCTCTTTTATCTACTTTTGCTATGTTACAGAGTTAAAAGAATAGTTTAAAACTGATTGATATATGACATGTGTTAGAAATAATTTCGCATATATTTTCTCACAATATGACATTGTATTTTGTTATTGTTAATGAAGACTTCTTATGAGCAATAGTTTGAATTTAGACAAAATCTAATGTATTCATTTTTAAATGATTGCTGTCCTAAGAAATATTTGCCTGTGCCCAAATTGCAAATATTTTCTCCTAAGACATTTTATCAAAGACTTAACTTTTTAGGTCTTATTTTTAAATCAATTATCAATTATCAATTTTATTTAATTTTAAAGATAATGTGTAGTTGTGTTTGAGATTAATTTATTTTCTGTATGACACTCCAATTATTCCAGCACCATTTGTTGAAGAACCTATTCCTTTCCCCTTGATTGACCTTGACATCTTGTCAAAGATCAGCTTACCACATATGCACTCATTTATTTCTGAAATATTTATGATGTTCATTTTTTCCATATTTACAACAATTTATACCAACACCACACTTCCTTTATTATTTATTGCACCTTCTAAAAATTCTTTATATTAGGTAGTATAAATCTTCTATTTTTACTTTTCTATAAATTTTTTTACCATTAAAAATCCTTTCAATTTCTGTATACATGTATGTATATATCTATACAGGTATCTATCAATAATTTTACTAAAAACATCTTGCCAATTTCTACAAGGAACTGTATTGAGATTTTACTTAAGATTGCATTGAATTTATAAGAAACTGGTTATGACTGATATCAATATATATTTTTAAATTTATATTTTTAAATTGACAAATAATAATTGTATATACTTATGGGATACAGTGTGATGTTTGATAATACAAACATTGTACAATGTTTAAATAAGGCTAATTAACATATCTATCACCTTACATACTTATCCTTCTTTTATGGTGAGAACATCTAAAATCTACTCTGTTAAAGATATACAAGCAGTCAACAAACATATAAAAAAATACTCAAAATCACTAATTATCAGGGAAATGCAACTCAAAACCACAATGCGATACCACCTTACTACTGTAAGAATGGTCATAATTTTAAAATTTAAATAAAAAGATGTTGGCGTGAATTTGGTGAAAGAATACTTTTATACTACTGGTGGGAATGTCAACCAGTAAAACCACTATTGGAAATGGTATGGATTTTACTTAAATAACTAAAACCATTTGATCCAGCAATTCCAGTACTGGGCACCTACATAGAAGAAAAGGAGTCATTACATGAAAAAGACACATGCATACACATGTTTATAGCAGAACAATTCGCAATTGCAAAAATATGGAACTAGCTGAAAAGCCCATCAACCAACAAATGGATAAAGAAAATGTTATATATATATATAACTCAGCCATATATATATATATATATGACTGAGTAGTATTCTATGGCGCATATATATATTGGTAGGCTAATTAATTGCTGCCTCAATTTCTGAACTTGTTATTGGTCATTCAGGGATTCGATTGCTTCCTGGTTTAGTCGTGGGAGGGTGTATGTGTCCAGGAACTTATTCATTTCTTCTAGATTTTCTAGTTTATTTGCATAGAGGTGTTTACAGTTTTCTCAGATGGTAGTTTGTATTTTTGTGGGATCAGTGGATCAGTGGTCTTATATTTAGATCTTTGATCTGTTTATAGTTGACTCATATATGTGAAATGAGATATGAATTTAGTATTCTCCTTATAGATAACCAATTTTCCCTACAGCATTTATTGAAGATACAGTGCTTTCCTTTGTGTGCTTATGGCACTTTTATTGTGTGCTTATGGCACCTTTGCTGAATGTCACTTGATCAAATGCATGAGTTTATTTCTGGTCTCTCTATCCATTGGTCAATGTGTCTGATTTTATGCCAGCACCATCATGTTTTGATTACTGTAACTTTAATATATTTTGAAATCAGGTAGTGTGATGCCTACAGCTTTGTTCCTTTTGCACAAGACTGTTTTGTCCATTTGAGGTTCTTTACAGTTCTATAATAATTTCTTAATAATACTGAGCCTTTCAATCTATGAGCATGATATATGGTTTTTTTTTTTTATTGAGTTCTTCTTTTCTTTAGGCATTTTTGGGTCAGTGTATTGGCCATGCACATATTTCCTTAAACTAATCTCTAAATATTTAATGATGAATTTGCTATTTAAATATAATTTTTAAAATTTTATACTTTAATTTTTCATTGCTTGTGTTTGAGGATATTTGCCTCATTTCTTGAGGCCTTGCTAAATTCACTCATTACTTTTATATTTCTTCATTTTTATTTATTCATTAAGAGGTTCTATGTATATAATCAGGTAATTTGCAAATAAAACACTTATAGTTTCTTCTTTCTTCTGTGCCCTTTATGTTCTTTCTCCAACCTGTTGTACAAACTAGGACCTCCATCACAATGTTAAATAGCAGTGATGAGAGTGAACCTCACTTTCTTTTTTTTTTTTGAGACGGAGTCTGGCTCTGTCGCCCAGGCTGGAGTGCAGTGGCCAGATCTCAGCTCACTGCAAGCTCCGCTTCCCGGGTTTACGCCATTCTCCTGCCTCAGCCTCCCGAGTATCTGGGACTACAGGCGCCAGCCACCTCGCCCGGCTAGTTTTTTTGTATTTTTAGTAGAGACGGGGTTTCACCGTGTTAGCCAGGATGGTCTCGATCTCCTGACCTCGTGATCCGCCCGTCTCGGCCTCCCAAAGTGCTGGGATTACAGGCTTGAGCCACCGCGCCCGGCCGAACCTCACTTTCTTGTACTGCTTAGAAGAAATGTGTTCATTCTTTGACCAGTAAATGAGATGTTAGACGTAGGTTCCTTTGAATAACTCAATTATTAACTTAATGACAATCCTTCTATTCTGTTTTAGTAAGAGGACTTTTACCTTCTGTTTCTGTTTTCATCAAAATGGTAATTGAAATTTCTCAATGCCTAGTCTATTGAGATGGTCAGGCACTGTTGTCTTTTACCAAGTTAAGATGCTAAATTGCTTTATTTAATTTTCAAATATTTTTAATTTTTCATCTGATTGTAATGGAATTAAATTATAAATTAGTAAGAAAAAAATATCAAAAATATCCCCCAAGTACTTGAACATTAAGCAGCATATGTTTACATTTCATCCATCAAGTAAGAAACAAAAGATATTAGGAAATATTTTAATCTTACAATAAAACACAACATTTCAAAATATGTAGGATGCAGCTAAAGCAGTGTTTAGAAATACATTTATAGCTTTAAATGCTTAATTTAAAAATCATGAAAACTGTAAGTCAATTATCTAAATTTAAATCAATGAGAGTACTAGAAACAAGGAAATAATAGTAAGAGGAAAGTGAATACAATAGAACATAGTCTATAGACAAAAATCATTGAAATAAAAATGTAGCTCTTTGAAGCTGTAGGCATTCATACCTCGTCTTTTATATTTATACTTTATTTTATGTTTTAACCTAAAAAATTCTGAAGATAACTTCAGTTCCTATGTATATTATTTTCAAATAGATAATCTGGTTTAAAATTATATATTTCAGAAGCTGCCTCTTTATATGGTGCAGATTTTCTGATTGTGATTGGTGTATATGCAACATTATTACAATGTAAGCTGTTATGACTTCTATGAATCAGGATCTTGTTATGAAAATAGAAACCACTTTTAGGATTGCAGGTGGATTTTTTAGAAGAAATAGGTTTAAAAAGCGTTGGTAGAGTCAGAAAAACAAAAAGGAACCATTTGTGACTCTCAGGGATCTGATTTCATTTTAGCTCCTTAGCTAAGGAAGCAAACTTTCTTTTAGACTTCAGCAAGTCCATCTTTATGAACCTACCTTTGCTGAAAATGAGATAGACACACACATATAAACGCACACGAACTGACACTATTGGTTCTGAGTGTACTCCAGGGATCCTGATGCCCGATGTTATTAATTAATGCTACAGGAACTATGCAGTCAGCACGCCTCCTGATAGGACCACCACCTTCATGATGAAACACAAGCTCAGCTGCAACTGGAGAAGATGCTAAAGCCATCTGTGGAATTAGAGTGTCCTCGACCTTCTTCTCACCTCAAATTTCATGTGCAGATCTTCAGTGAGAACTTAGCCATCACTCACTTGTCAAGGAAACCTGGAAATGTAATTGGTAAGTGTATCAGTCAGTTTTCATGCTGCTGACAAAGACATACCTGAAACTGGGAAGAAAAGGAAGTTTAACTGGCTTATAGTTCCACATGTCTGGGGAGGCCTCAGAATGAAGGCAGGAGGCAAAAGGCAATTCTTACATGGAAGCAGCAGGAGAAAAATGAGAAGGAAGCAAAAGTGGAAACCCCTGATAAACCCATCAGATCTCATGAGACTTATTCACTATCACGAGAGTAGAATGGGAAAGACCAGCCCCCATGATTCAATTACCTCTCCCTGGGTCCCTCCCACAGCACGTGGGAATTCTGGGAGATACAATTCAAGTTGAGATTTGGAGGGTGGGTTGGGGGCCTACAGCGATACTATATGAGTAAGTGTGCAGACCCAGGAAGATTATAGAAGTGTAGACATGAGCTGAATATCAATGGACAGTAATGGACTATGTGCTGTTTGCGTACTTCACACAAAATGCCTATCTGGGCAACTTAATTATGCTGCTTTTACTACTTTGTTTCACCAACATTTTCAGCAAATCTTAAGGTTACATAACAACAGTCAGTTATCTCCGATAGTACTTCCAAAGTTGATGGGCAACAGTATTAAGTACTTTGTAATGTATTTTTGATTTGACTTCAGTATAATTAATATTTGGAAAAGTTGCTGAAAAAAGTTAATTCCTATTTGAATACTAAGCATATATAAAATATGTAATATAAGATTTGACTCTAATCTCGTCAACAATCTAGTTTCTACCAATAAAAGGCACATATATTTTCCTCTTTCAAGTGCCCCCCAGGTGCCTATTATTATGAGGATAAAATCCGAAGTTCCTATCATGGCATGTAAGAAACCATGATGCCTGAGTCAGCAGAAATCTCTAATCTCATGTGGTACCCTAACCATCTCATTTACCATGCCCTCTTTCAGCTCCCACATGGTAAGCCAATTGTAGGGGCTTTTTCCTCCCCAATTATGCTCAATATTCACATGCTTTTTTCTGATTTTTGACATTTCTGGGTCTTACTCATATATTGAGGGTCGGTCATACATACTCTTTCAGAGAGGCCTTCCAGCCAATATCATTTCAATGAAAGCCCAATTCCACCTCCAGAGGTTCTCTAGTTTATCATTCAGCTTCTTTTTTCCTTGTAGCACTCATCATTATCTGATTTACGTTACACATTTTTTGCCTACATTTTTGTTGTCTCTTTCCTTACTGCAATGTAAGTACCACAATGGAAATGCTTCATTTCTCCTGATAATTGCAGTTTCAAGTACATACAGAAGATTCTTGTCACAGGAAATCCATACATAGAACAACGATTTAAAGAATCGATGACTATTTGATCCTCTCCATACCTACACATACCCAACTGTAGATATGACAGATACGGCAAGCTGAATACTCACAATCCATTTTCTCCTTCTTCCTTTCTTGAAATAATTGGTTACAGTGGTAATGATTTTAGCAAAATAAGACTTAATTTCCTGGATATCTTTGCAGTTCTGGTCATGTTCCACAATTCAGAGCAGTAACGTGTAAGTGGAAACCTGTATCTGTTTTCTCAGTTTCTTTTCATGCGCAGTGAAAATGGGAACGTTTCATTTCCTTATGAAGTGGTACCTGTTCCTCTTTGTTTCTTCCTTTGATATCCTCCTATCTGATCTATAAATAGCAGGTTGGATGATATTATATAAATAGCAATATGTCTAAGGTCAGTCACCTTCGCAATAGCTGAGTGACAACTTAAATCTATGTTTTCCTGCTCCAATTTTATAACTGAAGCATAAACATATACATCAAGATTCATCCTCACTACTGGAAACTGTATCTGTCGATTGCATTGATTAACAAGAATCTGAAGAGTAGCATATCCTGCAGACTAGATCAGAGAACCCATTCAAAGCCCCTTCCCCTTGCCTTCACTTATCCTAGAAATTATAAAACTAAATCAATCAGCTTTTTAGACTCCTTTTCCAAACAGAAGTGGTTATGTAAAATGTACCTGGCTGAATAGCTTTAAGGGGAGCTTTCTGGGGTTGGCTCCCTTTCCTATCAAAGGTACAAAGACTCACAGCAAAAGGTATTAAGCATTTCAAATAATTTTTTTCTGTTTGAAGTGTGTGAACAACTCCTAAAGGTGTAGCATTCATTATGTGACTATGACGATGCCCTAGATTGAATGTGTGTGTCCTCCTGCAATTCGTATTTTAAGACATAAAACCCCAAAGATGATAATATTCAAAGGTATAATCTTTGGAAAGTGATTAGTGCTCTTATAATAGAGATCCTCAAGAATTCCCTTGGTCTCCATCACGTGAGGACATGGTAAGAAACCAGCTCTCTATAAGCCAGACTTGCCAGCCTCCAGAACTGTGAAGAATAAATTCCTGTTGTTTACAAGCCAGTCAGTTTATGGCATTCTCTTACAGTAGCTTAACCAGACTAAGGGGGTGAGGGCCACAAGCTCAGGATGGCAGGGCAAAAAGAGGGATTCTAGGTCCCTGGTAGCATTGCTACTTTGCTGAACACTGACCTGCAAACCTACAGAAAGTTTTGTTAGTCTTATAGAAGAAAAAGGATGCTTTAATTATTTGAGCCATTCTTGGTTGAGTTTTCTGTTATTCAAAGGTGTACTAAACCCTAACTGAACCAGAGTTCGTACTGAATATGATGTAGAACAGAGGTCACCTACCTCTGGCCTGAGCACCTGATTGAGCTCACTGTCTGTACTGTTAAAGAAAGTTTTCCTGGAATACAGAACACATTTACATGAAATCTTGGGCATTTTGAAAATTTCTGAGATCTCTTAAATGATTATGAAAGAAAAGTGTGAAGTACTTGACAATAGGAGCACTTTTAGCTGCATAACCTTGAACTTCTCATTGTATCACCAGTAGAACTGGGTAACCTTGCATGTCTAGATTTCTTAGTGTCTCGATCTGTGTTAACAAAAATGCACTAAAGCACTAAAAAAGTTTTTTCAGTTATCTAGGAAAAGTCAGATCATCTTGGTGAGCAAGAGTTATACAGCAGTTTATGCATTTCTCCTGATAATACTTGTAAAAAAGTTTGAGAGTGCTGAGTGCCTCCAAAGGCTCATGCTAGGCTTTTAATTTTCAGTCATTTTTGTCAATCTAGGTGTATCTGTTTGGAAAGTGAAAATAAGTAAATAAGTAAATAATGGTACAAAAATATTTAGGAAATTGGAAATGAGACTCTAAATTCATATAAACACTAAAAAGTAATCAATAGATGATATGCAGCATTTGCTCTGAGGCTGGAATGCAATTGCTAAAGCAGTATCTAAATGTATTACATGTCTCTGCTCGACAGTCTCCAAAGATGGCCGTTTTTCCCTTCTTCCCTCCCTGCACATGGACGTTGTATATCTCCCTTAACCTTGGTCTGCCCTTTGACTTGCCTCTACTAATACAGAGCATTAGAAATGATAATCTTGTAGTTCTAGGTTTACCCTTTAAGAGGCCTGTCTGCTTCCTTCTGAGGAGAAGTCTTCTACAGTGTAAGAAATCCAAATCCCTAGAGACCTCCATATTGTGAGGAAGACCGCGTTCACCATGTGGAAAGATCACAGATGGAGAAGAATTGAGAAATGCAAAGATAGTGTGTGAAGAAGAATTGAGAAATGCAAAGATCCTATGTGGAGAAGAATTGACAAATCTAAGATGTGAGACAGTCAGAATCAAGTTTCTGGAAATATGACCCCAGTTGAACCCTCCATTTAGCTTCCAGGCATTTGAACCATCCAGCTGAGGTCTGAAGTCATATAGCTGAGAGGGACCTTCTTTGCCCTGTCCAAAGTGCTGACCGAAAGACTCATGAGAAAATAAATAGATGTTCTTTTATGTCCCTAAGTTTGGGGTAGTTTGTTAATGCAACAATAGATAACTACAACATCAAGTTGTTACTTGTGTGTTAATATATCTTTGTTTAAGTAAAAACGAAGTCCAAGTGGTTACTTAAGCTTTTACATTTCACAAACTGGCATCTAGTTAAAGCTTCCCTGATAGTCTCCCAAGTGTATCCAAGCCACAGTGCATTATTTTTAAATTCAGATATTTGAATACAAGTCAAAGTTCACAAATCACCTTTGCAAAACATGTCTAGTAAGTTCACATGATGCTGCATTGGATGGTATAATCTTAAGGGCAACACATTGCATTAATTCCAATCACATTTCTAGATAATTTACTATAAGCTTGCTCTGGGCAAAAAAAAAAAAAAAAAAAAAGAAGAACTATGATTCATACTTTTACATACCTCACGGTTTGTGGGGAAAGTTGCCTTATTTAAACATAATGCATTAAGAACCAAAATAGTCATAGTTAGAAAGTACATTGGAAATTTTCAATGCAATTTTCCCAGGAATGCTTCTTCAAAAGTTCATCTTAACAGATCTGGTTAAATGTGTGCTGAGATACAAACAAAATAGCCAAAACAATTTTTACCAGAGTAAACACCTGACCCAAGCCGAATTGATTGGATTCTCAATCTTCTGGAGTTTTTATGAGGACTCAGGGACTTTGTAGGTCTAGTATGAGCTCATAAATTAGAAGATTGTCAGTGTCTCTGCAGAAGGTGTTTGGCCTTGTGCTCAGAGACCTGGAGAAAATTGGTGTTCAGAAAGAGGGAATACAGGAAAAAAATGATGAAAAAAAATGTATCAACAAAATAACATATGGTTTCTGAGAGAGGAGAGACGGGGAAGAGAGAGAGAGAGAGAGAGAGAGAGAGAGAAAGAGAGAGAGAGAGAGAACAAGAGAGCAAAAGATATCTGCTGCCATCCCTTGTTTAGGTGCCTCTTGACACTAATAATAAAGCCAGTTGTGAGTTATTCAGTTAGTGTCCTTCTAGTTCATTTCCCCTTTTTACTTCAGCCAGCTTGAAGAAGTTCTCTTTTCGCATCCAAAATTTTATGCAGAAAATAGACACACAGATAACAGAGAAAAAGTCTGTTTCTCTTGAACAGCAAGAATTAAGACAAACTTGAAAAAATCCTGGAAGGTGACTTAGGCGGTCTAAGAAAATGGAGAAATAACTGGAGGATGAAAGGAAAGTTGGATTAGAGGCAAGAAGGTGAGCAAAACCATGGGTAGTTTGAGAAATGCAATGGCTTCTGCATAACTGCCTGTGTCTCTGGGGGCAGAGGGCCCAGAGGTAAGGCTGAAAGAATGGCTATGATAAATTCGAAATGAATTATAAACAGCATGCTAATGAAGTCAACAAATTCTTTTTGGATTTGACTAGCCATAGAAGACAGTGAAGGTGATTGTATGACAATGCAACTTCTATTTTCTTGTGAATATAAAGGAAAGGCAACTTATGAGGTTGATAACTTGAACTGGTCGATTTAACAAAAAGCACATGCTTTATGATATGATTGTGGTTATACATGCCTTCTTGGCCTTTGCATTCTGGGAACAGACTGGCTGGTTAAGATAGAAATATTACGCATTTTTCATGCAATATGTAAAAACAAGTAATTTGCATTTTCACTCAAAGAGGGTAGTTGAGGGTTTTGTTTCTTAAGTCAGTAAATGAAATAAGGACCAATTGCACTTCTAATAAAATAACTTACGTGTATCAATATGCTAACCTTCTTAAGAAATGGCTACCACTCCTAACTGGAGTTATATTTTTTATGTCTGTAATTATTTTTCCTTTTAGTATAGTAGAAAGAGGTAAAAAGCATATACTTTCCAGGATACACACACATACACTCACACACATCCTGGATAAATAACTAACAATGTGATTTCACTGAAGCACCTATTACCTGACATGGTAAAAGTTATTTGTCATGTACTAAAACAATGTCCTGCATTTGCATATGGTTCAGTACCTATGAGTGATAGCCTCCGCTGTAAACAGCAAACTGGTCTAAAAGCACCATTTGTCAAATTCATCATATGCTGCATTATCTCCTTTTCTTCTTCTAGTTACTAACTTTGTGGAAGGACTAACAACAATTTTTTATAAATCTCAACATTAACCTCAATATAAATGTCCTCATTAGGTGAAGAAGTGAAAAGCACTGCAGAGTACTTGAGTCAAATTATGATCTAGTAATGTTGGCAATATTACTTATATTATTGGTAAAGGCTCTAATCTTTTGCTGACTTTAGTATAAAGTATACTTTAGTATGAAGTCAGCAAAAGAACAGCAAAATTAGACAACTTAGAGATTCAGATTCAACTTAGCCTAACACTACAATGTTTGATTAAGAGCTATTATGTACAGAGATAAATGTATGCCCTGGACACCACAAAACTGTATTTGGCTCACATCAACTCTTTAAAAGAGAAACACAGTCTAACTTAGTTATCTTACTCTGTTATACTTTATTCCATTTTCTCCCTTGATTTTCTTATTTACTTCACTCAGACTTGAAAATGTAATGATTTTTGTTTGTTTTTTGTAGCAGACTTTTCCTATAGTACCTTACATTTTTCTCTTTCAACAAATATGTTAAATGGTTGAGGCTTCACTTGATTATCTTCATTTCTAAGTTGTTAGGTCTTTTTAATTATATGTATTTTAAATTATGCAAATGACTCTTTTCATTCATATTTAGATATTCATTTTGTCTCTTCTCATTTTGCCATATAAACAGGCCCGTATTTCTCATAGAGAAATTATAGTCTTTATACATTTACATACCGCAATTTTTATGGGACAGATTGCTTTGCTACAGTTTCAATAATTTTATAGTATTTAAATGATATTTACTATGCCATATAACTCTAAATTATAGGAAAAATAGTGTTAATACCAAAAGTCAAAATAGCATGCATTTATAAAGCTATGCAAACAGATATTTTTATGATATTGTATTTCATGATTGCTCCAATCATATATATATATATATATTTTTTTTTTTTTTTTTTTAACCAAATTGATGAATTCAAGAGGTTATCAATCCCTATCAGAGCTCTGGCTGATTAGGGAAAATTAGAAACTGTCTACAAAAAGATTTAGATAATATTAATGTAAAACTACTGCACATAAAAACAGGAATAATGAATCAAATTCACAATATGCCTCAAACTCTGAAGGGCACTTGATAAGAATCTATCCACATATTTTCTTTTAAGACCTCTCATGAGGCACACTAAATACCTAGAAAAGCAAATCTAACACAATACTTGGGACTTATTAAACTTCTCATTGAAATTCACTGATTTTCCACCAAAGAATATGTACTATAAGAAAAGACAGTATGATGTAGTTAGACATTATTTCTAAAATAATGAAAAAATAAACAGCCTCTAATTTTAGCATAGATGGCTAAGAAGCTCTGGATATTTTAATTTCAATGAAGACAAAATGTTTTATTACTAGAGATATTTGAAACTAGTTATGTAAGATTATTGCTTTGCTTTATATAACAATAATACTGTGGCTGACACTGAAAAATATTATAATAATAAAAGAGGTTATTATAATATCACATTAATAAGTGATAGCAATTTGTTGGACACTGCACAAAATAAAACTACAGGCATTCTTTCTGCTGAAGAAACTTTTATTCTAAGAAAAAATAGCTACATTTTTATTTGCTTTATAGGTGTAACCTCATTTCTTTGCCACAACAACTCATTTTACATATGAAGAATCCAAAGCGCAGATAAGTGGTTACCTTGAATTATACATCAAGGAAGCGGCCAATAGGAGATGCAAGCGCAGGCCAGTCTGGGTTGATCATAATTAGACACAGAAAATGGTTCTGCAGACAATCAAAGAAGAAAAGACAAAAAATTAGTAAGACTAATTTGAATTTTATTTGATATTCAGTTTCCTTATCAATTACATTAGGAGATTTTAAGTTTCGTCATCAAATATTCTCTTTGTGAGGAAATGAAGGCAAGAACTCACTAGATGACAAACTTACTATATTACCATATATATTATATATATAAAATATAGGATATATGCAATATATATTATACATAGTATAAATGTTATATATATTTTATATTTATATATACACATTGCCTATATATATACACACACATATATATATAAATACAGGAACTTCTATGAAAACATAGGCTACAATATAAATACATAGATATAGAGATTTAAATCAGCACATTGAGGTCTAAGAATAATTTTTTAAAAATGTTATAGTTGTGTTGAATATTATAGACGTCTAATTGACCAGAAAATTGACATTCAATTTAACATATGTGAGGAAGTCGCTGACTTGTCCTGGGAGATATCTCTTGGTCCCAGGAGAGGAACTCACTCGTGTCTGAATGTGACATGAATACTGGCAGTGGCCTTGAGGATAAAGCCAGCATCTAAGGTGGAAGAGTAGAGGGACAGAAAGAACCCAAGTTTTTCAGTCTCTGAGTCTAGCATCTCTAAAAGTCTCTCCCACTGAATCTATGCTTCCAGCAATTTTTTTTCCCATAGCTATGAAATGACAGTATTTGTAAATCACACTGACATTGGTGACCAGCTCAGTAGAACCAGCTGCCCCAAGGCTGACAAGACCGTCCCCTCAGCACATTCTATTTGTGTCACAACCATGTGTCCTGAGGTACTGTTGTGCCATTGCCCCATTTGGAAGCTCTTCTCTGAACTACATAACATCAGGAATAAAAAACTAACTTATTGTACTGCAGTTTTAGTGATGGTTTCTGTTATTTGTAGCCATAACACTTCTACTGACAGTAAAACCTCATAGGATTTTGTATCAGTTTGGTATGCTTTTATCTGTAAGTAATTGAAAATCTGGCATGAGTTGCTTAAACAAACAAAAGGGTTTGTTTATGTTCTCATATATAGAGAAGTTAGGGTTAAGGAGATCTAAATCGGACAGTGCCTCACCTGCACCACCAGGGTACCAGGCTTCTTCTCGGTCCTTTTTTTTTTTTTTTTTTTCTTTTGTCCCACTTAGGCTTATCGCATCATGGTTTAAGAATCTTGGCTTCTGCCAATTCAGACACCGTGCCCATGTTTGTAACGGAAAGGAGGAGATAAATCAAAACAACCTTTCTTCTTGAGGTTTTTAGCTTTTTCTTTTCATTTTGGAATAAACCATCCCCATAAGAGTTCCCATTCTATTTCTTTTATTCATTTTTTCTTTTTTTGTTTGAGATGGAGTCTTGCTCTGTCGCCCAGGCTAGAATGCAGTGGCACAATCTTGGCTCACTGCAAGCTCTGCCTCTAGGGTTCATGCCATTCTCCTGCCTCAGCCTCTCGAGTAGCTGGGACTACAGGTGCCCATCACCACACTTGGCTAATTTTTTGTATTTTTAGTAGAGACGGTGTTTCACCATGTTAGCCAGGATGGTCTCGATCTCCTGACCTGGGATTTTACAGGCGTGAGCCACTGTGCTCAGCCTCTATTTCTTGTAGTGGAAGTTAGTCACGTGTTCACCCCTTAGAGCTGTCAATGGGAGCAAGTTACCATGCTGAGTTCAGCCCAATCATGCTAGACGGGACACTCCTCCTGGAACCAAAGAATCTCCTTTTGCTACCTGAACAAATTTGGCTTTTCTTACAGGGGGAGCAGCTTTCCTCACAAGGGACAATGATCTGCGCTTGCTGTGGGACTCTTGTGAACTTCAGTGCATGAAGCCCTCAGCACAGTGCTTATTATATGACAGCCATTCAATATGTGTTAGCTATTCTGATGATCATTATTGCCACCAACATTATTAACAAGCTCAAAACCCAACATTCCTCTCGGTCCTATGAAGACCAGAATGTTATCTTTCATTAAAAAGAGTAGAGATGATGCTCACTTTTCCAAGTACACTCACTTGTCCCACATTTTTACCTGGATATTAAAATAGTGTATTTTGACTATTTGAGTTCCACAGAAACTCATGTAAATGTAACTCTCCATTGCCTGCCGCTGCTCCCTATCTGGGGCTAACTATGTTGAAAATATCATACTGCCCACTCTGTCTCCAGAGTCTTATTCTGTAAGTGCCACACAACAAAACTCCAGAAAGCCCCTCTCTTCATGCCAATTTCCTTATATTCATGCCAGTCTTCAGCATGCCGTTACTCACATTTAGACAGGGCAATTTAACTGTTGCTAGCTTGAACTTATTACAAAGCCCCATTATCAGTTGTGTATTAGCAAAGAGGACAAACACTTTCCTGATGGGCCTGACATATTCCATTATTTGGCATGCATTGTTGCACATCGAGGTGTCTGCCCTGTTAAAAGTGAATATGTACATAAAAGGTACTATTATTAATGAATACTGTAGTGTAGTTTAGTTAATTGAAATTTTAGTGGTTTCCCTGTCTGCCATAATAGAGACATTTGGTGCAGAGGCAGGACTGACATGAAAATCTCACGGCCACTAAATAGAATGCGAGTCAGCTCAGGCTTCTCTGCTGGAGAGCCTTCTTCCATAGCCAAAGTGCAAATTCACAGGACTCAGTGCAAAAAGTCACAAGATTTGGGCCTGCGCACAGGAGGGATCACGACACTTAGATTGTCTCTTGTTAAAAAATAATAAATTTTGGAAAAAAAGTCACAGGTTTTCCTCTGAAATGCTTTTTTTTTTTTTTTCACTTTATGTTGGTTGATAACTCTCCAATTCATTTCATTTTACTTTGAATAATGGTATTCAAAGATCCTTACAGTTCTGAAATGAAACACATCTGAGACCGCCTGCCATGGGGATGAAATATGAAAAGGCATCTGAAACTTTTGAAATGGAAAATGGGGGGAAAAAAACCAGTGCAGATCAAAATGTTTTTCATGCTCAAAATTTTCCAAAGAAACAGACTTCCTGAAACTAGTTTTCATAAGTGAGTTTTTGGTTTCAATTGGTCAGTATCAGGTAATAGAATCAAACATTACAATGTTTATTGCAGTTTCCAAAAAAATTGCACTTTTCTAAATACTTTTAAAGACTAAAGTTGCCATCAGCACTGTGTTACCACATGTTCCATTTAAAATGCATTTTTTATTCAGTGATTGAAAGTTAGATATCATTGCTTTGCTTTTGAACACTTATGAACATAAAAATGACTTATAATGCAAATGGTCAATTAAATTTAGATATCGACTCACTAATATTATATTGTTGAGATGGTTAATTTTATGTGTCAACTTGGCTGGCACACGGTGCCAGGATATGTGGCCAGACAATATTTTGAATGCCTCTGGGAGGGTGTTTTTTGATGTGATTAATGTTTACATCGGTGGCTTTAAAGTAGACTGCTCTCCATAATGTGTGTGGGCCCCATCCCATCAGCTGAAGGCCTGAATAAAACAAAAGCCTGATATTCTCTGAGCAAGAAGGAATTTTGCTAGCAGTCTGCCTTCAAACTTGAATTACCCTAACCCTAACCCTAACCCTAACCCTAACCCTAACCCTAATCTGCTCTGTCTTGGATAACCTTTGGACTTAAGCTACATATTTCAGATTTGCCAGACTCCTTAACTGCATTCACCATTTCCTTAAAAAATAAATCTCTATAGATATGTACACAGCCTATTGGCTCTGATTCTCTGGAAAACACTGATTAATACAATTATCCATGTTGCTTTAGTCTGTATGAGGAAAACAAGTGATATTGTTTAGAAACCAACATTATTTCCCATATAAAATCAGAACTTATTCAACCTTGTCAGTATTCCGAAGATACTTAAACTAACATAACTTGCTATATTTGTACATATTGAATTGCTGTGTTTCATGGATCTATAGACGAGGCAAATGTCTGGAGTGAATATTTGCTGATAAACTCTCCTGGTAGGTCTCTTGGTAATATATATCAACATACTGTAATTAAAAATATTTATAATTTTTACTAGGAATTTATATCTAATAATTAACGCAAATAAATATTTTAAATTAAGGTAAAAATATCCATTACACATTTTTCATTGCAATTTATTTATTAAGATAAGACATGGTGATTTAATTACTGATTGTACTTTCTAGAGTTGGGATATCTACACAATTAATAATTGCAGTTCACTTTGCTAAAGATGAACATTTATTGATTAAGTGATTAAATGTATTGTGAAACAAAATAATGCATATTTCTGAGGGAAAAAATCACACAGAGTAACACACATAGTTGTGACAATTTTAAGAGCGTTGTTTTTCAAAGCACAGTAGTTTCTTCAATCTGGAATATAAGCTAAATGTCTTTTGGGGGAAGAACAGTATGTATATTTACGAGAACAAATCATTCATTGGTTTGGAATTTTAAGTCAGGCAGATATGAATTAACTGCCAGCCATTTTTGCAAAATCTTGAACTATTTGAATAATCCTAATGCAGCATCCTGTTAAATAATATAAAAAAGTCTTCTTATTTGGAAATAAAATTCAATTCAACTAAATAAAAAATATTTCTGTAGAGTCCCACATATCAAGTAAATATCAAGCTAGGTGCTGGGGATGCTGAAATAATCCCAGACAATCTTTAAAGAGTTTACATTATTGTGGGGATAATAGGTATTCAACCATTAATATACCTAATACCCACATTCTCATTTGGGCAAGTATACACATGGAAAATTTCGAATATGTAAATTGGGGTCAGGGTGGGGGGAAATTCAGGGAATTGTTGATCTACTGGGCATTGAAGTCTCATGAAGCATGAAGTGAAAGAGGAGCTGGAATGTAGAACCGGGGAGGTTCTGAAAGAGTCAGAGTCTCCTGAGTGCAAGAAAAGAGGAAAATGAGAAGAAGCTCAAAAGTTCATCACAGGCAAGTCATGTAGCCCTATACCAGTTTTATAACTTGGGTGAATGGTTCAAGTTCTCTAAATCTTACTCTTCTGATTGTTCAGTAAGAATAAAGATAAATAGATCTTGTTCTAATGCCCCCAAATGCAACCTGAACAGTGAGTTTATCATACATTAAAGATTTTCATTGTATTTATTTATTTTTTAATTGTGATAAAAATGCTAAACATGAGATCTACCCTCTTAACACTGTGCTGTAGCCATACAGTGGAATGCTGCCTAGCAATACACACGCGCGGGTATTAGATACACATACAACTTAGATGAATCTCATAGATTAATAGCACACTGTTGTATTGTACGCCTGTTAAGTATACAAAACTGTGTTGTTAACTGTAGACACGATGTTCTACAGTAGATCTCTAGGAATCATGTGTCTCGCAGAACTGAAACTTCCTACCTGTTGAACAGCAAGGGACTAATACGGAAATCTCTCCACCTTCTTGGAACCACCATTCTACACTCCAAATGAATGAATGAAGCAAACATGGCATTTATTTACTAACCAAATGAATGGCTAAAAAAAAAATACGGCATTTATATTCAATAGAATATTATTCAACTTTAAACAATCAGGTAATCCTGACCCATGTAACAACCTGGAGTAACCCTGAGGACAATATGCAAAGTAAAATAAACTAGGCACAGAACAGACACTGCATGATTCCACTTATAAAAAGTACTTCATTTTACTTTTTTTTTTTTTTTTTTTTTAGGCGGAGTCTTGCTCTGTCGCCCAGGCTGGAGTGCAGTGGCCGGATCTCAGCTCACTGCAAGCTCCGCCTCCCGGGTTCCCGCCATTCTCCTGCCTCAGCCTCCCAAGTAGCTGGGACTACAGGCGCCCGCCACCAGGCCCTGCTAGTTTTTTGTATTTTTAGTAGAGACGGGGTTTCACTGTGTTCGCCAGGATGGTCTCGATCTCCTGACCTTGTGATCCGCCCGTCTCGGCCTCCCAAAGTGCTGGGATTACAGGCTTGAGCCACTGCGCCCGGCCTTCATTTTACTTTTTAAAAGTAACACAGAGCTGGGCGCGGTGGCTCACGCCTGTAATCCCAGCACTTTGGGAGGCCGAGGCGGGCGGATCACGAGGTCAGGAGATCGAGACCATCCTGGCTAACACGGTGAAACCCGTCTCTACTAAAAATACAAAACCAAAACTAGCTGGGCGAGGTGGCGGCGCCTGTAGTCCCAGCTACTCGGGAGGCTGAGGCAGGAGAATGGCGGGAACCCGGGAGGCGGAGCTTGCAGTGAGCCGAGATGGCGCCACCGCACTCCAGCCTGGGCGAAAGAGCGAGACTCCGTCTCAAAAAACAAACAAACAAACAAACAAAAAACATAGAGTAAAATTGACCCCTTATGTGTCCAGTTCTATCAACATTAAAACAAGTATAGATTCATGCAACTATCCCCAGAATGAGGATTCAGAACCGCTCTGGTACTCCTCTGACTTTTGTCACAATCCTGGCCTCTTGGCAACCTCTCATTTGTTTTCAGTTCCTATAGTTTCGTTTTTTGAGAATGTCGTCTACATGGAATGATGAAATATGCAACCTTTTAGAACTGGATTCGTTCACTCGTCATAACCTCTCTGAGATGCATCCGTGCTGCATGAGTCCATGAACCGTTCTCATGGATTGCTAAGTAGTATTCCACTCTGGGAATGGGATCTCTGGGAATGGGATACCTGTATTCCACTAGATGGATGCGGCACATCTGGTGTATCCATTCACATGTTGAAGGCATTTGGGTTGTTTTCAGATTTGGTGAATATGAATGGAGCTGTTGTAAACAAGTTTTTGTGTAAATATGTTTTAAATTTATTTGGAAATATGCCTGAGAGTTGTATCCCTGACTTACATGGTAATACAGTATACGTTTGTTATAAGAACCTGCACAACAACAGTTTTCCACAGTGACTGCAATACTCTTCATTCTGACAAATACTACCTGAAAATTCCTTTTGTGCTACATTTTTGTTGGCCGTTCAAATTTGTTGTTATTTTGGGCATTTAGTAGGTTTGGAGTGGTATCCCGCCATGATTTTACTTTGCATTTTCTTATTTGTCATCTATATCCTCTTTGTTGAAAGGTTTGTTTGTCTTTTGGCCATATTTTAATACTGCTTTTTTTCATACCACTGATTTTTGAGTGTATATTTTCATACAAATACTCTTTAGGATATGTAATGTGCAAACATTTTCTCTCAATCTGTAGCTCATGTTTTCAGTCTCATAATGACGTCTTTTGTAGACCAAAGGTTTTTAATTTTGATGAAGTCCCATTAACATTTTTCCCCTTTATAGATCACACATTTGGTGTCACATTTAAAAACATTTTGACTAAATTAAGGCCATAATTTTTTTTTACATGCTTTTTTCCCTCAAAATTACATGATTTTCCTTTTAGATTATTAGTCTATTTTGAGGTATTTTTGTATGTTATGACATTAAGCTTGAAGTTATCATTATTATATTTTGTAGATAAAGGTCCGATTTTTTTTCTAACCCATAGGCTGAAAAGTCAATCTATTCTCCGCTGAAATGTCTTTGTAAATTTGCCAAAAAGCTATGTGCTATATTTGTGTGAGTCTATTTTTGGACTCTATTCTGTTCTATTGAATAGAATCTATTCAATTCCCCCTTCACCAATATCACACTGTCTTGATTACAATAGCTTCATAGTATGTCTTCATATTGGGTGATGTGACTCCTCAAATTAATTCTTATTTTAAAATTATTTTGGCTGTCCTAATTTCTTTGCCTGCCCATTACAATTTAGAAATTGCTTCTGTACAGTTAAAAAAAAATCTGCTGGAATTATGTTTGGAATTGAATTAAATGTATCACCTTGAAAAGTATCTGTGTAGTTTCTACGTTGTCAATCTTTCAGTTCCTGAACACTTCAGGTCTCTCCAATTACATGTGCTTTTTTTGATTTCTTTCCTGAGTGTTTTGTAGTTCATTTGGCATACAGATCCTGTACATGTTTCATTGGATATATGGAAAATTATTCCGTTTTTTGGAGTAACTGTAAGTGATATTGCTTTAAAAATCATGTTTTAATGGCTTATTTCTAATATACGAATGTACAATTGATTTTTGTGTTCTGACCTTGTATCCTGCAACCTTGCTAAACTCACATTAGTTCTAGCAGAATTTTTATACATGTCTTGGGATTTTTTTACATAAAAATAGTCATGTCTGCTGTGAATAGGGACAGTTTTAATTCTTTATAATGAATACATCTTTCATTTTTTTATGCCTTACTGCACTACCTAAGATTGCTGTACTAACTTGAATAGGAGTGATGAGAGTGAATAGTCTTATCTTCATCTTATACTTTGGGGAAAGCCATTCAGACATTCACTATTAAATTAGATTAGCTGTAGTTTTTTTTTTGGGGGGGGGCGGGGGTGATGCCCTTTATTAGATTGAGGAATTTCTCTTCTATACCTATCTGCTGGGAAATTTTGTACCTAATAGATGTTGAATATTTTAAATGTCATTTTCTTGGATCAATTAATAAGATCATGTGGACTTTATTGGCAGGATGGATTAAATTGATTAATTTTTTAGTATTAAATAAACCTGCATTTCCGAGGGGAACCTTAATGGACTATAATATAATATTTTCATAAATATTGATGGATTTGATTTGCTAGGATTTCATTGAGCTTTTTCTATGTTCAGGAAGGATATTAAGCTGTAGTTTCCCTTTTTCTTTTCTTCTCCTGATTTTAGAAACAGAGTGTGATGAGTAATTATATATGTCAACTTGAGTGGGCTAGAGGATGCTCAGATAGCTGGTAAACATGATTTCTGCGTATGTCTGTGAGGGTGTTTCTGGAAAAATTTCGTATTTGAATTGGAAGACCAAGTAAAGAAGTTTGACTTTCGCCAATGTGGATGGGCATAATCCAATCCACAGAGGGCCAAATAAAACAAAAAGATGCAGAAAGGGCAAATCCTCTCTGTCTTCTTGAGCTGGCGCATCCTTCTTTTCCTACACTTAAGTGTCAGAGCTCCTGGGTCCCAGGCTTTCCATCTTTGAGTGAAATACACTGCTTACTTCCTGGTTCTCTCCCTTGTAGTGGGCATATCATGGAGCATCTCAGCCTTCATAGCATATGAGACAACTCCCATAATAAATCCCTTCTTACATATCTTTATATATCCTACTGATTCTGCTTTTTCTAGAGAAGTCTGCCTAATACACAGAATAATTCTGACTTCGTTAAAGGAGTTGGGAAGTATTCAGTTTCCTACTACTTGGAAGAGGTTATGTAAAAGTGGTGATATTCTTTAAATTCATTAGAATTTGCGAATGAAATCTTGTAGGCCTGGAGATTCAGTTTTTGGAAGAGTTTATCAGATGAATTCAATATTATTATTAGTTCTAAGACTATTCAACTTATATATTTCATCTTAAACACGTTTTTGGTAATTTGTAGATTTTGATAAATTGGTCCACTTTATGGCCAGCTAAGTGTTCAAATTTTTGTGCCTAGAATTATTCATAATATTTGTTTATTCACCTTTGAGTGTTTGTAAAATCTAGAGTGAGATTTCCTTTTGCATTTCTGATATTTGTAAATGTTGTCTTCTCTCTGTTTTTCTAAAAAGGCTCTTGCTAAAAGTTTGTCGAAATATTAACATATATTTTCTAACAACGAACTTTTGTATTTATTTACTTTTATCATATATTTGTTATCAATGTTATTGATTTCAGCTTCTACCTTCATTGCTTTCTTACATACACTGTTTGTGTTTAATTTGCTCTTCAAATTCTATTATCTGAAGAGCGAAGCTTGCAACACTGATTTGAGATCTTTCCTATTGTCTAACTTAAACATATGGTTCCATACATTTCTCTATAAGCACTGTTTTAGCTGCATCGACATTTTCGATGTGCTGTGTTTTTAATTTAACCAATTGAAACTACCTTAAAGTTCCTCTTGTGATTTCTCCTTTGACTCATGAGTTATTTTTAAGCCTGTTATTTCATTTATGCATTTGGAGATCATTTTTGATCTCCTAATGTAACAAATTTCCAATTGATTTCCTTTGTCACCTGCTGCTTTGGGCCTCACCCAAACCTGGCTTTCTTTCACAAAACTTGACATTTAGGCTGTAAAAGTATTCCTAGATGTGTTATATCTTGCCCCCAAAGCACAAAGAAACATTTCTTTTTCTTGTGGTGGGAGAAGTAAAAGGCAGTAATTTTTATTTTACTTTGGAACTACATTCCAGCATATGCCTGATCACTGGAACCCCCCAAATTTTATGGATGCATTCAGCCTTTGAATCTTTGTACAGTTTAATTTCCACCGTGTAGAACACGTCTCTCACCAACATCCCTAGCATGCTAGCTGTGTCTTCTTTTCCTAATTCGCTCCGCATATTAGAATCAATGTGCTGTGTCACTGTTTTGTTGTTGTTGTTGCTCTGTCTTCATCTGGAAAGTGGGTCAGAAGGCGTTTTCATAGATGGGAATGGACAAAAGAATACACAAGAGGCTTTCTTTCTTAGCTACGGTGACAGGATATCATGTGGGCACAACTGTAAATGTATGTGATTGTCCATTCCATGACTATAAAAATTATTTACTTATTTTCTTTTTATCTCTTGGGTGGGGAGAAGGGATCTCAGTCTGTCATCCAAGTGGGAGTGCAGTGGCCCAATCTTGGATCACTAAAACCTCCACCTCCTAGGCTCAAGCAGTCCTCCCACTTCACCCTCCTGAGTAGCTGGAACCATAAAGTGTGTGCCACCATGCTCACCTAATTTTTTTCTGTACAGATGAGATTTTGCCATGTTGCCCAGGCTTGTCTTGAACTCCTGAGCTCAAGTGATCCGCCTGCCTCGGCCTCCCAAAATAATGGGATTACAGGTGTGAGCCACTGCACCCGGCCTATGCAAAGTATTTCTAACTCACTTTTCACATCACAGAATGTGATGAGTAATTATATATGTCAACTTGAGTGGGCTAGAGGATGCTCAGATAGCTGGTAGATAGAATGAAGTAAACAGAATGTATTTATTATCTCAATGACTACATATTCTGTACCTGAGGTCATATTATTTCTGCTCTAGCCAGGTTGTCAGATCTCAATGTCAGCAGCAACTAGTGCGTGAGTTTGCTTGAATTTGAGCTCGGATCAGTCTGTATTTATACCAGAGTGTTCAAATGGTTTTTACAGACACCAGAATGGCGACTTTTAGAGTAGTGTGGACCATTTTTGTAGTCTGAAAACATTCAGGGGCCATCTGCCCAAATAATTGGGGGCATCTGCCCAGATAATTGGGGGCATCTGCCCAGATATCACCATCTCCTATGTCTTCATGCCAGATTTTTAAAACCAGAGCCCTAGATTTGCTATAAAAATTACTTTGGCAGGGATTTCACTATTCTTTGTGTTCAGTCAGTGGAATTATTAAATACTGGGATTTACCCTTGGCTTTCTTTGCTGTGCCCTCGCAGGATATGAACACTCTGTAACAAAACATCCCTCTGGTTTTCAAAACTGCTTTTCTATTTCTGTAATTTACCTTCAGCCTTTCTTTATCTTTTCAAAGAGCATCAGTGATGATTAGTAAGAGGCACCAAATTCCATTATCTTATACCTACTATTGCCTTATTCAATTTAAAAATCCTGCTAGTGCATTCATTTCTACAGAAAGCTTCTCTGAATTCACCATTGGCAAGCTTTTAACAATGGACCACCCCTTCCTTCCAGGGTAAGGTTTTAACAGTGGGACCCGCCCCTTCCTTCCGGGGTCAGGTTTGAACAGTGGGACCCGCCCCTTCCTTCCGGGGTAAGGTTTGAACAGTGGGACCCGCCCCTTCCTTCCGGGGTAAGGTTTGAACAGTGGGACCCGTCTCTTCCTTCCGGGGTAAAGTTTTAACAGTGGGACCCGCCCCTTCCTTCCAGCGTGGTTATGTGTCCCACCTACTTGAAGTGATGGGACTCTTCATTACAAACTGGCACTCGTGATCTAGCTTCAAAGCCTCATCTTCTATCCTGTTCCTCAGACCCTGTCAGGTACCAATGGCTGCAGTGTGGGCTCTCCTCTCCTTTGAAAAAAGAAAGGAGGAAGTCTGTTATGCAGTCCCCACCATCCTCAACCAATCTGATGGGCAGCTCTGGAGACAAGCAAAATGTCTGAGTTTTCCACATTGTCTCTCACAGACAGCAGATGTGAGCAGCCCAGGAAACGTGTTGCTTTGGGCTGGCAGCTCTCTGTAGTTAATGCCAGGCCTGAATAAACTGAAAGCTAGGGGTACTGTGTCTGTTTACCACACCCCTCACAGCTGGGCAGCAAGTCTTTCTTTACAGGGGAGCCAGGTAGTACATTTTGTGTCCGTTATGATTGTGATGGTTTGTGTTAACTCCTAAGGCATTATTTATGACTTTATGACTCTTATCTATCATGATTGTCTTTCTTTCCTTTGCCTTTTTTGTGTTAGTTGATCTTTTGCTTCGTTAGTTTTCTCCACTATTTTTTATCTACAATTTCAGATTCGTGAAAGTTATACTTTTTCTTTTAGTGGTTACTCATGAAATATTGCCATACATATTTGACATTGTGTAACTTTAATGAGTATCTCATTTCCTCCCCAGACTAACATAAATCCCTGCAACACTAATTCCTATCATATTTTACAAGTATACATGTTTTTTTCTGACATTTTATATATGTCCTTTCTCATTTTATATATGTCCTTTTTCATCACAAAAAGTAGAGCAACAGTATTGTCTATTATTATTATGATAAATGTGTATTTATATTTACTATTTGATGCATCATATTTTTCACCATTCTTGCACCTCATGCAATTTGTTCTGGTGATACGTTCATTCATGGCAAAGTACGTCTTACTTAAATTCCTTTGGTGAAAATAGAAAAATGTTAAATTCTTCCAGTTTTTGTTCTTTAGGATTATCTTTATTTCATCTTCCATTTTTAAAAGACAATTTCTCTGGATGAGAAATTCTAAGTCAACAATTGTTTATCTCCAAGACCTGGAAAATACTATTATTCTGGTTTTTGGATCTTACTGTTGCCACCAAGAAGCATACTAGAAACCATTTTTTAGGTGATGTTTTTCTCTTTCTAATTTTAAGCCTTCTTTATATCTTTTGCTATTCCAGAATTTTAATACAAGGTTTTTGTGTATGACTTTTTAAAAGTCTATTCTACTTGAAATCCATTATACTTCCTCATCAATAGTCTCTTGTTTTTCATTGGTTCTAAAAAATTTTTAGTCATTATCTCTTCAAACAGTGCCTCTCTTCCAATCTGTATTTTCGATTAGAACTCTACTTCACTTTATGTTAAGCCTCTGAATTCTAACCATTTCATCCATAACCTTACTTTAATACTTTACTCATTCTTAAATATTCTGAAAGTTTCTTCAAATCAAATTGTCAGTCTCCTAATTTATTATCTAATCATTATTTTCATTTTTTAAATTAGTAGATTTTTTGTGTTCAAATAAACCTGATACTTTTCAAAATCTCTTTCCTCTTCCTTTGTGATTTTCAATATTTTAATTTTTTATTAATATTTTTAGTTTTTAAAAATTGGTCTTTTTAAATTTTTTCTGAGATATAATATTTTACATATATATAGGGTACATGTGAGTATTTTTTACATGCATTAAATGTGTGTAAAATAAGTTTTTAAGCTCTCACCTGTGAGTGAGAACATGAAGTATTTGCATTTCAGTGACTGGGTTATTTCACTTAACATGATGACCTCCAGTTCTATCTATGTTGCGCCCAGTAGCATAATGATATTTTTATGGCCAAATAGTATTCCATTGTGTATGTACACCACATTGTCTTTATTCATTTGTTTGTCGATGAACTCAGATTGATTTCACATCTTTGTTACCATGAATAGTGCTGAAATAAACATGCAAGTACAGGTGCCACTTTGATAGACTTCTTTTATTTTGGATAAATACCTAGTAGTGGGATTGTTAGATTATATGGCAGATCTATTTTTAGTTTTTGTTGTTGTTGTTGTTGTTTTGTTTTGTTTTGTTTGAGACAGAGTCTCGCTCTTTCCCAGGGTGGAGTGCAGTGGCGTGATCCTGGCTCACTGCTAGCTCCGCCTCCCGAGTTCACGCCATTCTGCCTCCTCAGCCTCCCGAGTAGCTGGGACTACAGGTGCCCGCCACCTCGCCCGGCTAGTTTTTTTTTTTTTTTGTATTTTTTAGTAGAGATGGGGTTTCACCGCGTTGGCCAGGATGGTCTCGATCTCCTGACCTCGTGATCCGCCCGTCTCGGCCTCCCAAAGTGCTGGGATCACAGGCTTGAGCCACCATACCCGGCCTATTTTTAGTTTTTTAAGAAGTCTTCATACTACTTTCCATAGTGATTGTACTTATTTACATTCCCACCCACAGGGCATGTGAGTTCCCTTTTCTCCACATCCTCAACAGCATCTATTATTTTGTCTCTTTATTAATAGCCAAACTTACTGGGGTAAAATAATATTTCTTTGTGGTTTTGATTTGCATTTCTCTGATGATTAGTGATGTTGAAGATTTTCTCATATACCTGTTGGCCATTTTTCTGTCTTCTTTAAGAAATATCTGTTTAGGCCCTTTTCCCACTTTTTAATAGGATTATTTATTTATTGATTGATGAGTGTAGTTACTTGTGTGTTCTGGATATTAGTCCCTTGTCATATGAATAGTTTGCAAATATTTTCTGACATTCAACAGGTTGTCTTTTCACTTTGTTGATTGTTTCCTTTGTTATATGGAAGTTTTTTAGTTTACTATACTACTATTTTTCTATTTTTGTTACAGTTGTCTACACTTTTGAGATCTTAGCCATAAAATCTTTGCCCATATCAGTGCTCTGAAGTGTTTTCCCTAAGTTTTCTTCTAGTAGTTTTACAGTTTTGGATACTACAGGTAAGTCTTTCATCCATTTGGAGTTGACTTTTCTATGTGGTGTGAGATTGATCCAATTTTATTTTTCTGCGTATGAATATCCAATTTTCCCAGTACAATTTATTAAAGTGGGGGTCCTTTCCCCATTGTATGTTCTTGGTACTCAAACCAAGAAGTCAAGTCCATTTAAAATAGCTACAAAAACAAAATGCCTAGAAATAAATCTAAAAAATAATGTGAAAGATCTCTACCAAGAAAACTACAAAATACATAGGAGAGACATTGAAGAGGACACACAGAAATGGAAAGACATCCTGTACTTATGGAATGAGTCAATTTATATCATTAAAATAACCATACTGCCCAAGGAAATACACAGATTCAATGCAATTCCTATCAAAATACCTATGCTGTTTTTCATAGAAATGGAAAAAAAAATTCTAAATTTTGTATGGAACTGAGAGCAAAATTAACCAAAATAATCTTGAGCAAAAGAACAAAGTTGTAAGTGTCACACTAGCCGATTTCAAATTATATTTCAAGGCTATCCTAACCAAAACAACATGGTATTGGTATAAAAACAGAAGCATAGACCAATGGAACAGAATGGAGAACGCAGAAATAAATCCTCATATTTACAGCCAACTGATTTTCTATATGTTTATTTTTAAATATTGGATATACAGTTATTTATTAAAATATGTATAGCAAATTCCATTTCTGCACTTCTAGATATGTTCTATACTGAGAACATATTGTTTGTTCTTTCCACTGACTTCTATATATTATAGATTTTTTTCTTTTGTGTTTCATGATTATAAATTAGAAATTTATATTTACTCTCTTGTAATTTGTAGAAATCTTGTAGGAAGAAATACAGGAGGCTTCTATTTAGCATGGAATTATGATTGCCCATACCCTAAGCAAGAAGACGTCACCCACTTGGGTACACTCATACTTCATAATGAGTAGAAACCGCTGTTTCATTCATCATCAAATCTACAAATGCTCTTTCACCATCAAGCATCCTTTCCCTCCTGTTACAATAGGAGACTTTTTTTCTCAAGATCATGTCCTTCCAGTCCAAACTGGTTTCAAACACAATACTTCAAGTGCTCTAGAAATTTATAGATTGTCACTTTATATATATTCTGTAACAGCAAAGTTTTTCTCTCTTTGAACATTTCTATCTGCCACAACCTATTAGGTCATAATCTTTTTATAGTCTCTCCTAGTTTTTAAACATCTGTCTCAATAATAAAATTGCTTGGAGACCACATTGCTCCAGTCATGTCTGGTTTCTGTCACTGCTGACCAAAATGTTTCATGCGAAAGTTATTAACAATAAGCCCATTTTCAAATGCAACACAAACATATTTTTCTTTGAAACGAGTGTTATACTTACTTAGGCCCTCAACAATAATTCACAAGCCTACCACTCTCTATTTCACAAAACTCTCATTTTATTTGTTTGGTTGATTACTTTGGAGACCACAGTTTCCTGGATACTGTTTCAATGCTTGGAACTTTCTCTACTTTAATTTTCTCTACAGACTATAAATAATAACAATTCTAAGGGCTTCATTACAGACATCTTTTTCTTCTGACTTTGTCTTATGTGATCACATCCATTCTTGCATTTAAAACATGTTGTCCATGTTCTAGAAAGTTCTCCAGGACCAATTTCTTCTCTGAGATTCAGACTAGCATTTTCCCCTGTCTTTTCAAAATTTACCTTGTATATTTGATGAGCATTGCCAATATAGTACTTAAACCCCAAATAAAGCATATATGGATAATTTTTGAGATTACTTAATAATTAGGACTAGTATTATTAAGAAGCCTGAAAGCATATTGCATCCTGGCATCCTGGAACTTGGCAGAGTAAACAGACAAAAAAAGTCTACGGTATATGAAAAAACATCACCTGAACATATCTATATAGAGTGGATAACACTAACCTATCAACTTTTTAGTATACCTTTGATTAATATTTCAACTCTGCTTAATTTAGTCTTCCCTTCTTTTTGCAACTAATTAACTCAATCACCTTCTACATGAACGACATCTGCAGGAAGTTGTCAAGTGTCAAAAGCCAAGGTTAACACACAAGGAATGTTTTCCTTGCCACATATAAGGAGATCTTAGTTTGATTTTTCTGTTGCAGATGAAATACTGTTCATTTATGTGTTTTAGTAGAAATGTTGTCTATTGTGTGAATAGGAAGGACTGTGGATAATTCCCTGTATTTGCTGCAATTAATAGAAACATATATTCAAAGTCTCAAATAGCCACATTTATGTATCAACCATAAGATTTTCTGCTACATGTAGAGTATTATTTTAGCTAAATATTTCTTATCATTTTATTTTTCTTTCTTTTTTTTTAAATGTGTGAGTTAGAAATTAAAATTTTATAGAGAAAATTTTTATGAATCACATTTGGACTTTGATTATTCCTGAGGTTGTATGTCCAACGCCTCAACCTTAAAATAAATAACATGGTAAGTTGTAAATTTGCTTCAGATTTAATGTAAAACCTCATTGTTGCAGTAAGTTTGTGACACTAATTTACCTTGAAATATGGGAAGGTAAGGGTTGGCAGTGGGTCTGTAAAATACTAGTTCAGCTATGCCTGTGCTCTTTTATAAACCGTCAATCTGAAAGAATTAACCCTTCAAGATGAATCCTGAGTGGCCACTCAGAGCCCAGTGGTCATTATAGAGCCAAGTGACCATTTGCTGACTAGGGGGTCACACATGTTCTCTGAGGTCCCTGAATACCCATACCTTTTAATCTTTGGAACGTCCATGGCTCTCCTGAACCAACCAATCATAGCTTACCTGCCTCAGCCCATCAGAGATCAGCTGTATTAACCAATCAGAACTCATCTGTGTCAACCAATCAGAACTAAGCAAGTTTCCATCCCTCATTTGCATAAACAGACCTGATTGGGAACCTGGAAGGAAATGTTTGCTGTAAAATCTGTCTTCATTTTGTTCTCTGGAAAGCATCTTTGTTTTACACCAGAGCCTGCATCTCCCCGTTGGCAAACTGCTCACTGGAGTAATGTCTTTCCTGCACAGTGGAGTAAAGTCTTTCCTCCAAATTCCATTTAAGAGAACTTGTGTTCACAGACCCTAACCAGACCTCCTGGAAACCTGCAGTTGGAATTTACTGGCTGCAATGTAACTGTGAAGAGTTTATGTGCTGGTCTGTACTCATTTAAAAATGCTTTAGGAAAGTCATTCCTGTTCAATCTAGACTGATTATTATAAATAAATTTGAAATTTCTGTATTTATGAGGTACAATTGTCAGAAGAAAGGACATATTATATGGAATTTATAGCAGTATGGCTGTCAAGTTACAAAAAAAGGACCCCAAAACTAAGTGGCTTCCTTGTATCCATCTCTGCATTATGTGATTTATCTCCTCACTCAGAAAAAGAGACTTCAGAAAGCTACATCGAATGAACTCAGTGTGCATTGCTTCACTGTCTTAACCTTCATGAGTAAATTTTGTTATTTAATAAGACTTCAGTTTTATGTAAGTCTGACAACGAAGCCTTTTGTGGTAGCACAAAAAATATATTTTTATGTTAATCTAAAAGCATCACCTAAGAAAGAATACAGACCCACACACACACAACACACACAAACATACACACATGTAAATACATAAGTGTGTCTATCCCCATAGAATTTGATCTCCATTGGCAAGTTTTCATTTTTTAATCTGCTATAATTTGATGACATGAATAATCAATAATATGGCCTTTTATTTTTCATCAATACTCTTTTTAGAAATTGAGGAAAGTAATTATCTTGTTATTTTTCATTTTTATTTATTCCTTTTTAGTATGTCCTCGTGTTCCTGATTGTTTCTAGCTTTGAGTCTGCTGTTAAGTACATGGTTTCATGGTAACAATTTCTAGCCCGTATTTAGCCTAGTACTAGGCTTACACTTTCCTGTTATGTGATATTAAATGGTTGGTTAGCATCACAGAGGCAACAATCATAGCATATCCACAGAAAATATGAAAAGGCTGTTCCGCGAAGGAGAATAACAGTGACATTTTCCAGCTGTGCTAGTACTTTCTGGTATGTTATTGTTTTATTTTACTTTTTAATATTCCCAAATTAGATACTGTCATTTGAACAAACAGCAGTTAATATTTGGTAATAATAAAGAAAACAGAGTTTTTCAAAGTATCTGAAAAGAAAATGTAAGTGGTTCTTTTGATGTATTTCAATATTTCTTTATATTTAAGGGTCTGTATTAGATTAAAAATTATTTTCTTCTCTTCTTTAGTTCTTTTTGATAAATAAAAATAATAAAGCAAGTTTCAGTCAAAGTATGTACAATTTGCTATAAAATACTAAAATAAAATTTATTTTTGAGAGAAAATGAAAATACATGTGATTAGATATACAGTACAATAATAACATATAAATGCGTACTGATGATTATTATGTGAACAGGGAAATACTCTTATACATATTACCAAAATTTGACTCCCCATGTAAGAAAAAGTGAGTCAGTAAGATGTAGGCTTTAACATTATGACTCGGTCTTAGGCAGGAATAAGCCTATGATAGAAAGATTCTTTTGGTGTAACAACTTCAGGAGCAAGGGAACTGTCAAGAAGTAATTGGTTTTTTGGAGGACAGGAGTGTGGTGGTGGTCCTAGGAGTGGCAAAGAGCTGGGTTTGTTTTTAGAGAAGGCCTATGTATTACACACATTGGGTTCAATATAATTAAACTTTTGTCCTTCTGATGATGTTTGAGTTGGAATCAGCTTTATTCCACTTCCCTTTAACCCGTTGCTTTTTTTTTTCAACCATCACAGAAAATGCATGCCCAGCACAGCCAAGTAATAGCAGAAGATAAGTCATTAACACCGTAATCCATCACTCTCTACATTCGGTCTCAAAGAGCACCAGGATCATATGAGTATCCTATTTTGTAGCCAGAAGTAAAACTCCAGAGAAGTGAATAACCCATTTCCACATGCTTCTGTTTTATCCGTGCTCTCTCAATAAAAATATGTCTTTTTCAGTTTGTTTGAAATATAGAGGTAAACTTGAAAAAAGTCAGGTAAACTAGCTTGAGGTATCTCAAGTTTATTCAGAAGCCATCATACTACAATATGACTACATTTGTATGAATGTTTTTATACATTAATTACAGTGAGTCTGGTGGACTTAAGGTTGTAAGATAATAATAGAACTTGTGCAATTGATTATCTGAGGTCAAGAGTTATCCCATATCATATAATTCCTAATATCTAGTTTTATACCAAAAATAAATTTTTACATAACCTCTGGAAAGCATACTTTTTCTGTGAAAAAATATAGAAGAATAGCTTAATATTGGGCACTATAGTCCAGAAGCATCTTGAGATGACAAGAACTTAAGATATACTAATTAGACAAAAAATTAATATACAAGACAACTAAGTCAAGATTATTTCATGACTTCTAACGATCACCGTGTTAGTAATATGTTAATTTTTAAATGTTCATGTCTTATTTTTCTACACCCAGTAGTTTAGTGTCTTTATTTACATACTCCGTGATGAGTTATAGTGCTTATTTATTCATTTTCTTCCTCCCATTTATATATGGTATTCATTTTTTCCATTTTGTTCTTTTTTATTTCAGAAGATTTGATTATTGTTATCTTTATTAACCTAGAGAGTTTTATAAAGATTGTTATTGCTAGCTTTAACAGAGGATAAAGGGGGAAAATGACTCATTACACATTCAAAAACATTTTACCGAAGGCTGAGAAAGAGAAGGAAAGAAAGTAACACATATGTAGTAAATTTTTATTTTAGAGATGGAAAGAAATGAAACTAGATTCATGTACATTCAGAGAGAAAAAAAACCCAGTCTCCTGTAGTTCACTCTCAAGGATACCACAGAGACTCAATACCAAATAAAAATCTAGTTAATTGGGTCTTCCAGAAATAAAATAGAAGAGAACAGAGAAATTATTGATAATTGTGGGGATCATTCAATAATTGTGGGGATCATTCGTGAATGTGAAATATACAACACCATTTTCATAATCTCTTTTTTATTTGCAATTTAAGATTTTAAATATTACAAGGTAGTTATTTCATAGTCTGTCTCTAATAAAGCCCATTTGTATTGTCCTTGATATGTTCTATAATTAAAATATATTGTTTGTTCTTTCTATTTACTCTCACATATTGTAAGCTTGTTTCATACTTGATTTATAATAAATTAGAAATTTGTATTGATTTTCTCCTAACTTGTGAAAATCTTGGATAAATAAGTAGAAGATGCTTCTATACAGCAAGGATTTGTGACTTCTGGTACCCCAAGCTAGTGGGCAGGACCAACTTAGGTTTATGCATATTCCCCTGAGCTATGTTAACTTCTATGCACTCAGTTTTAATATAATTTTAAAAATTCTGGATTCCCCATGCATCTAATGGAATACATATTCATTTTCCATAATAAAGAATACTAGGGTTTGGAAATCAAGACCCATGGAACCCAAGGAACCAAGGTGTGGGGTATGGAAGCTCACTCACCATCACTTCCATGCCCTGTGCTTCCTGTCTGCTTAACTCTGAACTCTACAGGGTTAAGAATTGTGGTTCCCCATGAGGGTACTCCCTTATCAGTGCACAGGCAAGTGGTCTACTAAAAGACAGCTCTGGCTGCCTCCTGGACACTCGGACTTCAAGGGCATGAGGGATGCATGTGGAACCCTAAGTAGCTGGTTCACTTAGTTCAGGTTTCTCCCTAACCAATTTTAACTCAATTAACATATGCAGAAAGCCCAAGTTTGGGTCACTCTACCTGGGAAGTCAACAAGAGCTAATAGCAAGGGCGAGAGGAGGGAGACGTATACATACATATAAAAATATGTAATGGAGGAGGGAGATGTTGAATATGGTTTGTGACACTGAGGGAAACTGAATTTTGTCCCAATAGTCTCTCTCTCCTTTATTTTATGCAATGAAGGTACCCACAGGAACTTTGAAGAGAGACCCACAGGAACTATGAAGAGAGACCCGCAGGAACTGTGAAAGGTGTGTTATTTGCAAGTGGATGGGGCATCAGGTCTGTGGGGGAGGGGTCGATGGGAGCAGCTGTAGAGATCCAGCACTCAGATCTCTTCAGAACAATCTACGGCAAGCAGTGTGGGTGCCCACTTTCTGCTTTGGGATTCAGCACAGCCTTTATGCCAAGGCCATGACAGAGTGCAGCAAAGACGCTGGAGCTGGGCCGGGCTGCCTGTGGGAGTCACTCTTAGAGCAATCTTTGCTTTGGGATTTCTTGTTGGCCTGCCTAGGCCCACGCTTTGTCAAAGCTGCCCTGATCCTGAGTCTTTGTGTCCTGCTCTCTCCTTCCTTAACTTTTTCCTCCCCCTAGGCATCACAAGAGCACCTTGGCACGGGGACTTTCCCTGCCTGTGGCCACTCCCATTTTTCTTCACCCTGTGGAGGCTTCTTACATCTAATTCCAATTCAGGCTCAGCTTCTGCTTTGTGGAAGATCTGAACTGACCCAGTTAGGAACAAAGATCAAGAGGCAGGAAAGTTTAGGACATTAATAGGAGATAATTGAATAAAAAATCATGAGTCATTCCAGAAAGGAAAGAAGGTAAATGTCATGATTTGGCTGTGTCTCCACCCAAATCTCACCCTGAATTGTAATAATTCCTACATGTAAAGGGTCAGGTGGAGATAATTGAATCGTGGGGTGATTTTTCCCCATACTGTTCTCATGGTACTGAGTAAGTCGAGTGAGATTTGATGGTTTTATAAATGGGAGTTCCCTTGCACAAACTCTCTTGCTACCACCATGTAAGACGTGACTTTGCTCCTCATTTGCCTTCCACTATAATTGTGAGGCCTTCCCAGCCATGTGGAACTGTGAGTCCGTTAAACTTCTTTCCTTTATAAATTACCCAGTCTTGGGTATGTCTTTATTAGCAGTGTGAGAACAAACTAATACAGTAAAGAAAGGAGAATATTAATGAATAAAAAATATTTCAGGAGACAAATCAATAGACTGGAAGTCGAAGTAAGGTCAATGTACTTTATATAGTAGACATGGAAAATGTAACTGTACAGATAATTTTATAAATGAGAATTTTTATTTCAATTTAATAATCTGCATGGTCCAGAAGCCACACAAGAAACAAAATACCCAGTGCCCTTATACCTCTTACTACTTTGTAGTGGTAAGTAATACTTTTATTTTGGTTAAAAAAAAAAAGATGCTGATCATATGTACACTTTTATCAAACTGCATAGAGTCTAGAGCTAGAGACCTATGTAGAAGCATATAATTTAAAAGTGCAGCACACTAGAATCCCAAATGTACTTAGAGTTTAGCAGGAACCCTTCCCAAAGGGTTTGATGTGGGCCTTAAAGAGTAATTGTAAGTTCACTCACTAAATATGAGGTATAGGTGAGATTCCTGGAGATAATGGGTAGATGATATTTTGAGCTTGCAAATGGATTCTGGGGGTAAACCATTTTCGGAGTTACTATTTTAGTTTTGTGACAAGGCCACAAATACATTTGAGTAAAAAAAAAAAAAAGTAATATACTTTATGAACACAAAAACTTGACAAGATTTCTGTGTTCTACTCTTAGTTTTATGACTCTTTTATATACATGATATCTCTTAAGCACACTTCTTTTTCAACAGTTGTTGTTTGTTCTTGCTGAAGGGCATTGATGAAAAGTGCTATTTATGTACAAAAGAAAGAGCCAGCATCCTATGAAATATATTTTTCATGATCTACAAAAGGTATACCAGAGAAAGTAGTTTAACCATTTAAAAACAGAGTAGTTCTTTCTGTCATTGAGTTCCAAGAGAAACCACTATACTAGGGAAGTTCTGTGCAGAATATGGAGAAATAATGTAACTGTAGTGTTGTTAATCTATCCTCAAATTCCCTGTTCTGCAAATGGTCATCTACTCAAATAATCTAAGTAAAGTTAGGGCTCATTGTATTTTTTTCCATTATAATGCCTCAATGCATTTCCAGAGATTTTTTTAAATTATAAATTTGCATTCCAGCTGTAATAAAACATTCATCTCCACTAACTGAAAATATTGCAAATTATCTTGCTCTTACACTCTTCTTTTGAGGAACATAATGGAGTTTGCACTTGCTTATGCCATGTTCTCCAGTTCTGTTACAGAATCACTTGAAACGAAAGTAAAGCAAACTACATGAAAAAGTAACTATTAGTATTCTTTTTTTGAAACTTTAAGTTCCGGGGTACATGTGCAGAATGTGCAGGTTTGTTACATAGGTAAACATGAGCCATGGAAGTCTGCTACACCTATCAACCCATCACCTAGGTATTAAGCCCAGCATGCATTAGCTATTTTTCCTGATGTTCTTCCTCCCCTACTCCACCCCCTACAGGCCCCAGTGTATGTTGTTCCCGTCCCTGTGTCCATGTGTTCTCATTGAGTAACTATTATTTTTAACATGAAGAGCAAATTGATGCAAAATACAAGATTTCACTGAACCAAAATGTGATAACATTTTAACAGATATTTTGATTTAAATTTCTATTTTTATTCTGTCTTTGCACATTTATGTTTATCCAATTTCTAGTTTAGTTATAATTTATATTTTACCTACTACTAACAGGCCTGCAATATATATGAATATATGCACGTAAATTTGTATGCAGGTTTGGGTGTTAAAATAAAGAGCAAATTAACAACTATATAAAAATAATAAATGACCAGAGTTATTTCTAAATATGATTAATTTATTTGCTTCCTTGATGCCAATATTAAAAAGGAATTAACTTATCCTGCATAGCTTTTATTGAAAGGCCTTCCATGTTCTGAAAAGAAGCAAAATTTACTTTTGGCAATGAACTCTGGAAAGGATTCATCACACACATCCTTACAAAAAGGATACTATGATACAACCCATTAAAAATCCTGGTAAATTAAACAAAAGCCAGGATTCTTTACTATTGGCAACCTGATTAAAAACTGTATGTTGAAAGTCAAAAAACCTGGAATAACCGATTCAATATTGAAGAAGATGAATGAGGTTGGAGGACTTGAACTACCTAATTTTAAGACTTGGTATAAAGGTTACAGTGATCACACAAGACGGTATTGTCAAAATGATACCACATAGATTGATGGAACAGAACATGCAGCTCGTAAATACACTTTCACAAATGTAATCAACTGATTTTTGACAAAGGCATATAGGCAAGGCAATGGATAGGGGGTAGTTCTTTCAAAAAATGGTGCTGGAACAACTGGATGCTCATATGCAAAACAATTCACCTGGACGCAGAACTCACACATTATACAAAAAAAGTAAGTCAAAATAGATCTAAACATGACAAAGTAGATCTAAGTGTAGTATGCATTTAGAAATGATGAAACTTCTAGAAGAGAACAGAAGAAAATCTATGTGAACTTGGCGTGGGTTGTGTTTCTCATTTCTTCTCCAAGTATTGTTGCAGCACACCCTCATCATTCCGAGCTCTCTGGACACATCTCTTTTTATAAAATCTGAAATATTCCCACTAAATAGTCAGCCAACATGAAACAAATAGGAGCAAATGAAGAAAAAAATGATACCACTAAATGGAGCATCCACCAAACCCAAATTCCAGGTTTTTGTATTTCTATGAATGTTTTGCTTTTGTGTTTATGATCTAATAATAACTGAGCTATATCATTTTCTCAATTCGCACTTTAAATTGAAGTATAGGAACTTTGCTTCGTGTCTTGAGATACTGGACTTTTACCCTGAACACATCAAAAGCCAACTTGAGTGTTTCCTCCCTAATAGATAACCCCTTTTTCTGCCTAAGTAACTGAATGCTATGAGCTGAATTGTGTCCTTCTGTTCTCCTGTCCCCATCCAAAATTCAAATGTTGAAGCCCTAATTCACAATGTGATGGTATCTGGAGATGGGGCCTTTGAGACTTAATTAGGGATAGATGGGGTTATCTGGGTGAGGGCTTCCAAATAGGATTTATGTCTTGGTAAGAAGAGGCTCTTTCTGCTTGCATGTATTGCGGCAAGGAGCTATTTGAAAGCCAGGAAGAAAACCTTCACTACAGACAAAATCTGCTAGCACCTTGATCTTGAACTTCTCAGCCTTCAAAGGTATAAGAAATAAATTCACTTTTGTTTAATCCACCCAGTCTATGGCATTTTGCCATGACAACTTGAGCTGACAAAGACACTAAGGAGCTATGTTTTTATTCTACAGTTTTCATACTTTAACCAGAATATGTTTAAATGTTGAGTACTTAACTACTCTGTTTCTTTTTTGATGTATGGCATTCCTATTAAATCTATATAGACTTATTCATTATTTCCATTCTAGACACTTTTATTTGCTTTATATGTAAATCGTTTTCTTCTTATTTTTTTATCTGTTACATAAAAAAACAGGACCTGTGCCTTGATCCACTTTTCTTTGTCTTCCATATCTGTTATATTTTCCACAATATCATTGTTTTGTCTTTTCTCTGCCTTCATTGAGATTATATTGAAAATTTTCTCTATTTCAGTAATTAAAACTTAGCTATGCCTATTTGGCAGTAATCATGTCTATTAATTTTTATTTGTAAAATGTTTTTTGGACTTCTATTAATTTCATTAGCTCTAAAACTATCTTTTTTATTATGTTTATTACAATACAGCTATAAGAGATAGTATTTACTTAATTGTTGATATTATTTAATTATTTTCACAACATTAAACACTTGAAAATTTAATTTATTTTAGGTTCATATTCATCCTGAATGGATCCTTCATCTGTATTTTCCTACCTCCCTTATCTTTTTCACTTGTCTTTTTGTTTTCTTCTTTTTCTTCTCTTTTTTATTTCTTTCTTATTTTTACTTTTTAATTTGCCATGTTTACCATGACATATTTGTATACATTTTATATTTTTTGTAATTAATGAAGTGAATAATCTGTCAGACTCCTCTGTTCATTCGTATATATGGTCAAATAATATTTATTGACTCTCCTGAAGACTTATCTAAAACATATTTCTATCTTTCCTTCTGAACTACAATTTGGTAATCTATTTTTCTGTGTCTTGAAAGTATGCAATATCAGTGAGAGAGATAACTCAGTTGGACACAGTTATAATCTTGTTTATTTCTTTTGAAATTATATGTAAAAACAAAAATTAATACTTCTGCTATTGGAATAAGTCTACACAATTTAAAAGAAATTGCATTTCATTCAATAATTTAATGTCAATTCCTGATGCTTATGCTTTCGTTAGGGATAATGAAAATAAATTTATTAATATTCCATATTTAATTCATATCATCCTAGTAGGCAGGTTTAAATCCTTTAGGCAAGGTAGGGCATAAGGTAAAACTATATTTCTGTCTGAAATTCCAAATTTAGAAACACTAATGAGCATTCTTGGGATATTAGCTCATCAACAGTGTTTCCAGGGAGTCAAAGAGAGACAAAAAAATGTTGCCTTGTCTATCCTTGAAGGATATATATGGATCTTCTTTTTTTTTTGCCAAAAGCTTTAATGGTTTATTGCACATACTTTTGTCCCTTTATTTTATATATTCAATGTTGAGTTTTATCATGACTTATTGTTTGTTGTCTTGTTTTTCTTGCTATCAGGTATTAGAAATAGAATATTCTATTAATAGGTTTTAATCAGTATTTTCTGAGAGAAATGCTACTGGTGATTTTTGTTTTTTAATCCAGGGATAAGGAAATAATCCTCTTAGTTGTCAAACATAAAAAGAACAGATTGAAAAAGGAAGCTCACCTAAGATTTCTCTAAGATATTAAATATAGTTTAAGGTTGAAGGAAAACATTGGTCATCTAATAATTTGTTGTTCATTAAAATGATCATATACAGAATAAAGTTCTGAGGCATCATTGCATACATTAAGATTAGAAATATTTACCTACCCCAAATCATTATCATATTTTCTTATGTTTTCTCCCCCAAGTTTTTTGTTTTACCTTTTACATTTATATCAAAGCCTATTGATTGTCCCAGACATTTAAAATGTAAGTTTCTGTATACTATGTGAAAAGATAACAATTTTTTTTTGCATGTGGATATTCACTTAACCCATTACCCAGTGTTGTTGATTAAAAATACCATCTTTTCCCTACTGGACTATCATGTAATCTTTGGCAAAAATCAGATGTCTATTTCTGGGCTCCCTATTAGGATCCTTTGGTCTTCCTGGCTGCCTTTAAACTGTTATCTTATATTCATGTGTTGCGGGAAGTCAGGGACCCTGAATGGTGGGACCAGCTGAAGCCATGGCAGAAGAACATAAATTGTGAAGATTTCATGGGCATTTATCACTTCCCCAATCAATACTCTTGTGATTTCCTAAGCCTGTCTTTACTTTAATCTCTTAATCCCATCATCTTCGTAAGTTGAGGATGAATATCGCCTCAGGACCCTGTAATGATTGATTAACTGCACAAATTGTTTGTAGAGCATGTGTATTTGAACAATATGAAATCTGGCACCTTCAGAATAGGATAACAGTGAATTTCAGGGAACAAGGGAGATAACTTTAAAGTCTGACTGTCTGTGGGCCAGGTGGAACAGAGCCATATTTCTCTTATTACCAAAAATGGGTAACATAAGTATCGCTGAATTCTTTCCCCAGTAAGGAATATTAATAATTAACAGCCCTAGGAAAAGAATGCATTCCCAGGGTGGGGCCTCTAAAATGGCCACCCTGGGAGTGTTATGCAGAGGTAGATAGCGATGAAACACACCCTAGTCTCCTGCAGCGCCCCCAGGCTTGCTAGGATTAGGAAATTCCAGCCTGGCAAATTATAGTCAGACGGGTTCTCTGCTCTTGAACCTTGTTTATCAATGACAGTGCGTGCACAGAGGGACATGGACGTTCATTAGTAATTCTAGTTTCGCCCTGACCTTGTGATCTCGCCCTGACCTCCTGCCTTGTGATCTTTTGTAGCCCTTAAAGCATGTCATCTTTGTGACCCACACCCTATTCGTGCACTCCCTCCCCTTTGAAAATTGCTAATAAAAACTTGCTGGTTTTACGGCTCAGGAGCATCATGGAACCTGAGGACATGTGATGTCTTCCCCAGACATCCAGCTTTAAAAGTTCTCTCTTTTGTACTCTTTCCCTTTATTTCTCAGACCAGCCAATGCTTAGGGAAATAGAAAAAGAACCCAAGTGAAATATTGGGGGTAGGGTATCCCCAATATTCATGAATACCATAGCTTTATCATGAGTGTTAAAATATTGTAAGTTTTCTAGATTTTATTTTCATTTCATACGTCCTGTTAGTATTAGAATGAGATTGTTAACTTCCAAAAAACATCGTGAGATTTTGGTTAAAATTACATCAAGTCTATAAATCAAACTGGAAAACCTTTTACTTAAACTACATAGCTATAAGAATGAAAAAATGGTAAAGCAACACATGGGTGAACCCTGTAAACTCATCATGGAATAAAATCAGTCAGATATGAAAGAGTATATTCTCTCCACCTCAGTAAAGCTCAGTAATAAACAAAAGTTCATCTTCTGTTTTAGATGTCAGGAGAGTGATTATTTTGGAAGGAGGTAAGGATGTTAAATGGATGAGTTTATTTAATTTAGTGGCACACCTATGTTTAGAAATTTTCTGTATGCATACTAACTTTTAAAATCTTTACATTGGCAGGGCATGGTGGTTCACACCTGTAATCCCAACACTTTGGGAGGCCAAGGTGGACGAATCACAAGGTCAGGAGTTTGAGACCATCCTGGTCAACATGGTGAAACCCCATCTCTACTAAAAATACAAAAAATTAGCTGGACATGGTGGCAGGCAACTGTAATCCCAGTTACCAGGGAGGCTGAGGCTGAATAATCATTGAACCTGGGAGGCAGAGGTTGCAGAGAGCAGAGATCATGCCACTGCATTCCATCCCATTTGACAGTGAAAGACTCATTCTCAGAAAAAAACAAAAAACAAACAAACAAAAAAAAACCACCACCAACAAAACACTTTACATTAAAAGTATTTGTTTAAAAAAATGTATTTTCTTCTTAATGGAAAACCTCACAATTCAACGAGATGCTCCAGGTAATCAAATTGTATATTGTACATGACATTAAATAATTCAACAACAAAAAAATGGTGGCATAGATTAATTGGTGATGGACGTTGTCATGCGCGTCCGTGTGGAGAGACCACCAAACAGGCTTTGTGTGAGGAACATGGCTATTTATTTCACCTGGGTGCAGGCAGGCTGAGTCTGAAAAGAGACTCAGGGAAGGGAGATAAGGGTGGGGCCTTTTATAGGATTTGGGTAGGTAAAGGAAAATTACAGTCAAAGGGGGGTGTTCTCTGGTGGGCAGGAGTGGGGGTTACAAGGTGCTCAGTGGGGGAGATTTTTGAGCCAGGATGAGCCAGGAAAAGGAATTTCACAAGATAATATCATAGATTAAGGCAAGGACTGGCCATTTTCACTTCTTTTGTGGTGGAATGTCATCGGTTAAGGCGAGGCAGGGCATTTGCACTTCTTTTGTGATTCTTCAGTTACTTCAGGCCATCTGGGCATATACATGCAAGTCACAGGGGATGCGATGGCTTGGCTTGGGCTCAGAAGCCTGAGAGATGTGACTTAATAGGAAATAAAGGAAATAAAGTAATTATTGAAAAAGGTAAAATGTAAAATGAAAATAGCATAAATACTAATGTAAAGACTAAGATCATAAGTATGGAACAATAATTAAGTACATCTATAGCATTAAATAAAAAGCGGTCTTTAAAATAATTCAAAGATTAAAATATTAAGCATGCACATTTCATTTTTATTAAAAATAAAATCGATTTTATTTATAAACTTTTTTTATAATATGTGTAATTTGAAAAAATAGATTGATCAATTAAAAAGGAGAATATAAAATTAAAACAAATAAAAAGTATATTTTTAAAATAATTAGTGCTTGGGTCATGGGGTAAGAGGTGACACACACAGCCTCAGACAGCCTTGATGCCAAACAATTGCTACTGATTATTTTCTCCAAAGCCCCTGGGTAAAGGCTGTTCACAAACAATGGGTAAGCTCTGAGTCAAGTCAAATAAAGAGAAGCCTGTGAGTAGGATTTTCGAGGAAGCTGCCCTCAGGTCATATTATGACAATTAACTGGGAATGGGGCTTTGAAGGACTCCAACCCTGTTCTGTCCCCTTCAGGTGGCTGCAAGGCTGATGATTTCACTGTGATTGTGGAGCTGATGATTTTCAATGCTTCCACTAAGTTGGGAAGTCTGTGATGGAAATAGGGCAAGTAGAGTTGCCAGCAAAGCTCTCTCTCTCTCTCCGTAAGACTCAGTCGTCTTTTCTTTAGTACATGATGCCCAGATTTTTGTGAGCCTTTGGTTAATATTTTACAATACTTTGATTAGTTTTAAAAATTCTGAAAGCATTGATCTTGGCAATATTTGCCAGTGATTTTGCTTTTATAGAGAGAAGTATTTTTGCAAATAGTACCTCTCTAGTCCTGTGGACAACACAAATAGTATTTATCTTAAGACTTATTTGTTTGTGAAGATTTAATGAAAGATATTTGAATGTGAAAATTTTTTAAAATAATCATAATTTTAAATACTAATAAACACTGGATGAAATAGAAAATGCTATTGTTAACACATTGTGAGGTTTTTTTTGTGTAAAAATTTAGATGGATAACCTTAGATTTTCTTTTAGTAGAGTTTTAAAATAGATTTGACAAAGAAAATCATTAAAAAGCATGACATGTATTCTGAGGTACTGAAAATTATCTAAGGCTGTGGGACAGATACGACTAATACAATGAGAAGGAATAAAATATTAAGATACTTCTCTGTTCCTGGCAATCATCTTGTTTTGGAGCCTCTTGGACTTCCCAGAGCTATAGAGAAAATAATTTTTGCATGTTTCAAACACACTTGAGTAATGTAGATTCCAAACCTAGAAATGAGTTCAAACTCCCAGGGGTTTGAGTTCCATTTACAGTTGGCAAAAATGTACATTTTTTTTTTTTTTTAGAGAAAGGTACTGTGAGAAAAGCAAATTCATACTATCTTAGCTGTTGAAATATGTGATAACTGCTCTTTTGAAAGATCTTGAGCCTGCATAAACCACCTGCTATGCAGCTTAGCATCACCATGAGAAATAGGGATAAAAGAACACAGAGGATCGGAGGAAAGCTGAAAGCTTAAAACTCTCTGCAAATTGGCATCTGGATAAGAAGGAAGGAAGATGGTATCCAAGGTAAGACATTTTGCTTCTGTAAGGGATAATCCTCAGCTCCAAATTACCTTATGATTTATTTAAAAGGTTGAAATGATCCTTTCTGCCCTAGGTTTATTAGTAAATTTAAGTAAGAGAGACAATTTCCAAGCCAAATAACAGACATACAAAAGTATATTTTTAAACCTTGAAAGGTGAAAAAATGAATTTATTCTTCTGCTTTCATCAATGACCACTTATTCCAAAGCAAGTCCAGGAGGTAATATTAAAGATACAAGAATGGCCATATCTTAATAGCCTGGAACTCACAAGACTATCTTCAGACGGAGTAGCATTTCCTTGTTGTTTATCAGCTAAAAGTACTGACTCACACTATCCTAAGCTACATCAGTTAAAGCAATGAAATAAATATGTTGTAATCTCTCTGCAGTTACCCTTAGACAAAGCGTATATTTATACTAACCCCAGATTATTAATTCCTTGATTGACAAAGCTTTGCTTAAGAATGTAAGAATTAGCCGGGCGTGGTGGCTCACTCCTGTAATCCCAACACTTTGGGAGGACGAAGCAAGCGGATCATGAGGTCAGGAGATGGAGACCATCCTGGACAACATGGTGAAACCCCATCTCACCTAAAAATACAAAAATTAGCTGAGTGTGGCGGCGTATGCCTGTAATCCCAGCTACTCGGTAGGCTGAGGCAGGAGAATCGCTTGAACCAGGGAGTAGGAGGTTGCAGTGATTCGAGATTGTGACACTGCACTCCAGCCTGGCGATAAAGCGAGACTCATTCTAAAAAAAAAAAAAAGTTAGAATTATAACCATTAGAATTCCTGTAATACTTTGAGATGATTCTTAAATAAATTTAAATTTTAAGAAATTTAAAAGTAATTGATGATTTGCTTCTAACTGAAAAAAACAAACCAAAACTCACAAGTATAAAACTAGGTACAAACTGCTTGTTCTTAAAACTTCTACTCCAATATTACCAAATTAATATTTGACATAGACTTCTAGTTTTTTCTTCCTTTCTTTCTTTTTATTTTTCTTCTGTTCTCTTCAAGCTGGTAGCCTCGTCTATAGTCCCTACCCACAGGTGACCTTGCAAACAGTAGTGTTCTGGCTAGACTTTCTTTGTGTTTCCCAAAGCCTCTGGCTGAGAAAGATAGGTGCTGCATAGAAACAGAGTAGCTTGGAAGGTTTGTTTGCCTGTTTTCCGTCAGAATAGAGAGAGTTTCCCAGTATCTGGGGAAGAAAAGGAAATGAGCAATAGGCTTGTCTCTAGAGCATTGTACATTCCAGTTCAACATTTTGAAAGGTCTCCAAGAGGAGAAAATGACACCATTGAGGAATGACTTTATCTAGGAAAATGAGACTGAAAGCACAGAGGATCATACAGGAAAAAAAGGTGTTTCCCCAAACTTACTGTAAAGACAATAAGTAAGATCTGAACAAAACATCATTTCCACACCAAGACTCATATATTAATGTTCATAGTAGCTTTGTTTGTAATAATTCTAAACTTTAAACAATCCAAATGTCCACCATTAAATGAATGAATAAGCAGAGTGGTATGTTCAGTACAGCAGGTAGCTAGTCAGGCATGAGCAGGGCAGGAGAGGGCCCCACCCCACTGCAGCAGGAATGTCAGCTGGGCCTCAAGCAAAGGTCAGCCAGTTGTTACACTGTCTCTCTAAAATAATAATTGTTTGCAGCCAGTGTCAGGGAACTGCAGTTTCCTAAGAGATTAGAAAGGCCTGAAGCTGGTCATCAGCAGCTTCCTGATAAGATGTGGGTAGCTGGGTCAGTGGGCTCCAGCATGTGTATTAAGAGGCAAAATGGCAGAGTTCAACTGGTGTATGACCTCCCAGGGACGTTCTACGGGTAAAGGGAAGAACACCTCAAGTGAGCCAATGCACAGCTCCAGTAAACATGCTGTGCATGCTCACCTCCCAAATGCTAGCAGGCCACTGTGCCTGTGAGCAGCTGGCCCCAAGGGAAGAATCAGGGAAGAAGGGATGCAAGATCCCAGAAGTGTGCCAACATATAAACCCCCAGTCAAAAGGTCAAATCACACATTTATTTTTCAACTTGCCCACTTGGCCCTCTTTCAAGTGTACTTTCTTGCTCTAAAACTTTTTTTGAGACGGAGTTTTGCTCTGTTGCCTAGGCTGGAGTGCAGTGGTGCAATCTTAGCTCACTGCAACTTCCGCTTCCTGGGTTCAAGCAATTCTCCTGCCTCAGCCTCCTAAGTAGCTGAGATTTCAGGTGTGAGCCACCATGTCCAGCTAATTTTTTTTTTTTTTTAGTAGACACGAGATTTCACCATGTTGTCCAGGCTGGTCTCAAAGTCCTGACTTCAAATGATCCACCCACCTCAGCCTCCCAAAGTGCTGGGATTACAAGTGTGAGCCACTGTGCCCTGCTAAAACTTTTAACTAAATGCTCCTTCCAGCTCTAAGACTCGCCGTGGTCGGTCTCTTTTTCTGCCATATGCCCCTCGGTGAAATTCTTCCTTTTGAGGAGGTAAGAATTGAGGTTGCTGCAGACCCCTACAGATTCGTCACCACCAACATATTCGTGCAATGAAATATGAATCAGCAATAAAAAAGAATTAACTATTCATACACAGTATGGATGAATTTCATAATAATAATAAATTCCTCCATCAAATGTGAAAATTGCTGTCATCATTCTTGTACTTCTGTTTCCTATGATGAACAGGTGTCTTTCTTCTCCTACAAATTTAATATTATTCACTTAATGTTTACTTGATGTGAAATGATCACTTGAACACTAAATGCTGTTATGGTATTTTTAGTTTAGCTAAAATACATGATCTAGAATCAGCTGGCTCATGTGATCATGAACACAGGTGCAAACACAAGGACTAGATTAATGTATCAGGACTAAGGTATTTGGTGGTTATTTCCATGATTCAGAATACGCTTAAACTGTTTTATACTCAAAACAAAAGCATAAAATTAAAAAAACTTCTCAGAACTCTTAGAAGAATAATAGTACGTCATTAGAATGCGATTTTAGAATCAGTATTAAATTGAGACAAATATGCATACAGTCAGAAATGTATGCATTTAAATCTAAACTCCACAACAAAGAAACTGCATAAACTTGAGCAAGGTATTTAAATTCTTTGAGAACTGTTGTCTTTATCTGTTAATGAATACGGTATTATCTATCTCATAGGACATTTGAGTGAATTAAGCTAAATAACCTATAGCCCCACTTTAGTGTCTGATACACAGTAAATGCTCAATAACCCATATGTTCCTTCATTTTCCATTAAATGAAAAATTAGGAAGGTCAATTTATTAGGGAAAAGTTAGAAAGGCAAAATTATTAGGGAAATATTAGGTGGATATGTGTTTTCAGTTAAGTGTAAGGTTATGCATCTAGTATTATTTACAGCCATTTCTAGGTTCAAACTTACTAACCTGCATATTAGCCCTAAGAACTATAATTTCTTTTTATAATTATGTATTTATTGAAAGTATTATAGTTTGACAGGATGTATACTATGTTTCATGTAATATTATGGCTTCTTTCAGTGGTTCCTTATTTTTCCATTTTATGCCATCACGAGGTCAGGAGATCGAGACCATCCTGGCTAACCCGGTGAAACCCCGTCTCTACTAAAAAAAAAAAAAAACTAGCCGGGCGAGGTGGCGGGCGCCTGTAGTCCCAGCTACTCGGGAGGCTGAGGCAGGAGAATGGCGTAAACCCGGGAGGCGGAGCTTGCAGTGAGCTGAGATCCGGCCACTGCACTCCAGCCTGGGCGACAGAGCGAGACTCCATCTCAACAAAAAAAAAAAAAAAAAAAAAAAAAAAAGAAATGATTGACAATTAAGTTAAACTTCAAAATAAGAGATTAGTTTTTGTGGGATAAAATTTAGTCCTCCTATTATAAGCAAACTTACCTATTCTGATTATGGGATATTAGTGATATTCTTTGACAGGTATCAAAAATATATACATATATACACACACATATGCATATATTATGTATACATATATACATATGTATACTATATATAATACCTATATGCAAATATATACATATATACACATAATATATACACATATATAATGTGTATATATATTATATATACATATATAATATATGTGTGTATATTGTATATATATTTGATACCTATATATACACATATATATGTGTGTATATACATAGAATATATATACATATATGTGTATATATATGTGTGTATATATACTAATTTTGTTTTACACAATATATGGTTCTTATCCAGAAAGCATGTATATTTTAATTAAATGAATTTTTTTTTGCAATTCTCATGAATAAAACTGAGTGAAGGGCTTTATAAAACACACAAAAATGTGTTCCTCTGAAGACTGCTGAAAATAAGACAGCGTATGTCATAGAGAAAAGTAGCTAGTTTCCAGAAAACTGACTTATTTCTGTCTTTGTTCTGTTGAATTTTGTCTTTGAAAGGAGGATTAGACTTTAAAATGAATATTGAACACCAGAGGGAAAAACAGTTAAGGTGAAGTTAGCTTCTTATTTTTTTGTGTGGAGTCAAGGAGGAAATAGTGAATGAATGTCGATATAGGCAGATTTATAGTGGTGTAATTGTTTTTAGAAGTCTAATGTTTGTTTTTTTCCAATATTTATTTATTGGAAGTAATAAAAGTATTCATTTGAAAACTGCCTTTATGGGCAAATATTACATTTAATGGTTGTATTGAAATGAGTGTGTTGAAATAAAGCAGAGTTCTTGTGACAAATATATTCAGGGTGTTAAGAAAAATTAAGGTTCCATTATTTAGGGTCTAAATAAGAAGAAATAGAGTCCCTAAGCATGGTCTCCATGACGTTTCTTCATGAAGTCCTTTAGGCAATGATATATTAGTAACCTGGTTACAGGAATGCTTAAAGCAATCCCTAATGCTATAGTAATGACAGTGGGTTTTCTTTCCAGAGATGATACGGACATCACTCTTAGCTTTAGGACACAATTTATCTTTCCCTTCCAGTAGTAGGTTGTTACTAGATATGAAATAAAATGAAGAGTCAATTAGTACAGTTAGTCCTGGATTTTCTCAATAACTATATGTAACTGGAAAATTTATTCAGCCTCTCCAGGCTTCTTTTTTTCTCCTTACCTATGTAAAATGGAATAATCTCTAAAAAGATTTGTAGGTCTAAGATTCTAAGTTACAGACATTTTCACGATTCTATTCTAAATCACAAGTGCAACACCAGTACCGGTCCTTCAAGAAGCATGCACCAAGATGTAATTAAACTTGCAAGAAATGCATTCGGGTATGGCCCTAGGAAATGGAACAAGGAGGGAAGTAGAGTAGGCTACTTTAGTTGTCGGACCATGATGCTGGCCAGACTTCTATGCAGGAAAGTGGGATTGCAGGTTGTAGGATAGTTCTAGTAAAATCTTGGCAAGGCTATGGAGAGTCCTTGAGGCAAAGTTCCATGTTCGAGGAATCTTCTGTTTTACAGGAAAGGGTTTGCCTTACTTACCTGGTGTGCTCAATCACTGGTTAGAGAACAGTTCATGCAAAGCATGACCTTTATGTGAGGGCAGTGATGGATTTGAGCACAGTAGCTAGGCCATTAATTATGCTCCTTGTATTAGAAAATATGAGAGGAACACTTTCAAAGGTGACACAATTGCTGTGGGTAGAATGTATAGTTTTAAAAAATGAAATTATAGCCCAAGTATACTAATGAGCTAATAAACACAGTATAGGTGTGAACCCAAAATTTTCAGAGACAGGTCTCAATCAATTTAAAAAATTTATTTGCCAAAGTTAAGGATGGCTTTGTTGCTACAGCTTCAGGAGGTCCAGATGACATGTGCCCAAGGTGTCAGGATACAGCTTACTTTTACACACAATACATCAATCAATACATTTAAGATTTGCATTGGTTTTATCTGGAAAGGCAGGACAACTCAAAATGAGGGCTTCTGGGTCATAGGTAGATTTAAATTTTTGTGATTGGCAATTGATTGAGTTATTATCAATAGAATGGAATGTCTGGGTTATGCTAAGGGTTGTGGAGACCAAGGTTTTATTGTACAGATGAAGCCTCCAAGTCACAGGCTTCAGGGAGAATGAATTGTAGATGTTTATCAGACTTAAGACTTTGTTGATGTTAGTGCTGGTTGACTTTTCCTGAATTCCCAAAGGGAGGAGGATATAATGAAGCATGTCCCATATCTGCTTCCCTCGTGGCCTGAATTCGTTTCTTCTTTTTCTTTTTTTAAATTTTGTTTTTGGTTTAGGGGTACATGTGAAGGTTTGTTACATAGATAAATATGTGTCACAGAAGTTTGTTGTACAAATTATCTCATCACCCAGGTAGTAAGCCCAGTATCCAATAGTTATATATTTCAAATTAACTTTGGAATTTTCTTGGGCAAAAGAAGGGGTCCATTCAGATGGCTGGTGGGGCAGTTAGAATTTTGCTTTTGGTTTACGTAGGTATTGACTTATATTTATTATAAATTACAGTCTTTGGTCAATGAGTGAGAGGTTGTTAATTTAGAGAATTTTGGATACTAAAAGGTTCCTCTTTGCACTAATGCTTATTCAAGATGTTATGGGAAATAGACAAGGTTTAACCTGGTAAAAACTGTAGGTAAAGTCACATGCTAATTCCATCTATAAAATTCTAAACTCTTTGGATTCACACAGTAAACATTGAATGGAGAGAGAAGAAAGTTTATAACGTACGATTTCAGATGATAAATTCCTCCTTAGATGTTTTATGTTGTATTAAAATATAATGGCTTTGATAGACAAGGTTTCACCTCAGTTTTCGTATTTGGTTTCATTGCCTGATTGGGAAGGAATACTTAGACACTCTTCTTTTAAACTGTCATAGTTACTATTAGCAAGTATGTGATGTTTCATTGCTCAAAATAATTTGTTTGAATGATTTGGGCAAAAATAACTTTGATTATAAGGATTAATTTTTTATTAAGCAAAATCCTAACTGGAACAAGGCAATGCCTTTTATATTAATTTTGACAGGTTTTCTAAATGCCATTTCATTACAGTGAAATGTAATGAAATGCAAGTATTTCATTTAATACAACGACTGATTCCCAAATCTTACAAGACATTTTGTATTATTTTACTCATTAAGTAGCTATTAAAATATGTGATTAGACATTGACCAGGCACCAATTGAAACTGCCATCTTTATTAGAATAGATCTGTCTTTTAAACAGCTAGTTCTGAGGTCTATTAATACGAAAGTTCTTAATCATATTCTTCTCTGAAACTATTGTCCTTTGGGATACTCTAACCATAAGTCTTCTAACATATAATTAATTTTATTTTTAAATATATTAGGCTTTTGTAACTTTGCTAAAAGGTTTGTTGGATATGCACTGTATAGTGGGATTATACAATATGAATGATGTAGCTTTTCTATTTTTTTGGGCAGGGTGGCTATTATTGACAACTATACAAAAATATTTCACGGATTTTAAAAATTTATATATTAGGTTACAACTTCAATTTATCTTTTCCATGATGTCTAACAATATTTTTGTTAACATTGAATTATTATGGTAGCATCTGTTAGCTTTTAAAGGCATTTTTGTAAATACTATAACCAATTTTTTCTAAAGACTTTTTAGAAACGTCTTTTTAGAAAAGTCTGTTTTTCCTCATTTTTCACATATTCTTCCACACACTCAAACTGATCACCATCTCTTTAACAAAACTGCTTTCACTAGGCTGATTTTAGACATATATATTTGTGTGTACATATATATGTATGTCTACATGCATATATATATCTACATAGATATGTGTCTGTGTGTGTATATATATATAGCATGTCATTTTTAGTGTACTTCTAAATTAATAGTAGAATAATAAGCTCTAAGGTTAACTACATTCCCTTTTCATTTTTATTAAATAAAATAAACTTAGAGAAATGCTGAAAGAATGAAAGCACAGACTCCCCTATATCCTTCACCTAAATTTCACAATTGTTAATTTTTTACTTTGACAGCACTGATCTTTATTTATTTGATTTCATTTTAATTAATTAATGGATCAAGTTATCTTTTTCTTTTGGTGCTGGACAATGTGCAGCAGCGTCAGGCTTTATTCAATCAGTGCAAGTTGGAACACCTTGCTGACTGCTTTGGCATTTTCCTGCGTCATCCTAAGCAGGGACACCAGGCACGAGGGCTGCATTCACTGAATATATGCAGGTACACACTTCTGTGTCTCCTGCCACAGCCTATCTGCCAGACTCCCAATATATGTTTCCATCCCGCTCAATTCAGCATGTCCAAGACATTATTCATCCTACGTTCCGCAAGCCAGTCCTGCCCACCGTTATCTCTGTCTGTTGTCATCTTTGTCCTCCCCGTTACTTAAGCTTTCTCCCTGTTTATTTCCATGTGCAATTTATCTTGAGTGTTGTTGATTTCAGTTTATAAACACATGTATAACTTTCATCTTTTCCGGAAGGCAGACTTTGTCTCAAGGATGAAATCGTACTTCATTTTGGAGATGCAAAACAAATATGAAGATGAGAGGGAAGGAGGTGAGTTAGGGAGCGCTGGGAAGCCGTGTGAGCCTGATATTGCTGCTTCAAGCTTAGCTTCTAGATAAGCCCACAGAAGCATAGGTCACTTGACAGGTATTTGCCTGCTAGTGGTTGCTGCACAGGCTTGAAATAGTATCTGTGAGTAGCACATGAAAAAGAGAAAACAGGGAATTGTTGACTTCAGCTGCCTCCTGTTCCTACTTTCCCTTGACCAAATTTTTCTCCATGTGGATTTAAATGCCCTGTAATTCCAAAGTGCAGCATGGGTCGCTTTTTGAAGCAGTGTGGGAAACCAGACATCCTGGACAACTTTTAATCCAAGTTGGAAAGTAACAGAGGCTGGATGTGTCACCTGTTGGCCTGAATGACTGCCCACCGAGGAAGCCGTAGCACTAGGGGGCAGATGACTGATACCTATTGTTTTCTACATGACCGTAGTGATGCCTTTTCCAAAATGCAGATCTGATTATGTCAAAAACTCTCTTGTAATTACAATTGCTCTTGACTAAGGATCAAAATATTATTGTGGCCGGTGTTGGCTTACTGTTCTAGGGACTCTTTAGTGTTTCCTCACACCATGGCCAAACCTACCCTCTTTATACTCACTGGCCCTTCTCCAGCAACTGTGTGCCCTATACTATATTCCTGAAGCAGTTAACCGACTACTTGCTTGGTTACCTCCTGCTTTTTGTCCAACACTCAGCACCTCACCATCACTTTCTCAGAGAAATTTCCTCCCAGTCTTTCTAATCTTCGGTCCAAATAGTCTCATTGAATGGCCTTATAGCACAGCATAACTTTCTGTGATATTATGCTCAGAGTTTCCATCTTATATTTATTTGTAAAATTGTTTAATTGGTTGCTTTCTCCAATTGTTTCATTGGTTGCTTTACAATGATGAAATATATAAAGTCATAATATAATTATAAGTTTTATAATTAAAGAGGCCGAATCTATTTGTTTAACTGTTCTATAATTCAACATGGTTTCACCATTGCCCAGAACAACACTAGAATCCAATATATGTTTGAACTAATAATGAAAATTATCACTTTAGAGGTTAAAAACTGAGATGATGTACTGAGTCTTCCTGAGAATTAAAAAGAAAACTCTGAGCAAATATATTTCTCACCATGATTTATTTAAATCACTAAATAAATAAACAAAACATGTTTTATGTATTTTTTCCAAATTTTGCATATGCATGAATGACAATAACAGAATATAAACGTGCCAACTATTAAGGTACCAAAGTAATTCCAGTAGCCTCAGCTATAGCTTTAGAGTAGGATAAGTAATATTTTATTTTGATTTCCTTGACCTTAGAGTGAGTGTTTGCAGCTAAGAATTTTAATTGAAGCTGGTAGTTGGTCAAACAACCTAAACAATATACAAGTGTTCTTTTCCTTTAACTTTAGAAAAAGAAAATTTCAGACCAATAGGTAATATTTAATGAAACTATTGTAAAGAATTGGTTGCTGCCATTGATTTTTCCTAGCAAAATACCAGTATACTAGTAGGTATAATTTAAAGCAATTTTGCTGTATTGTATTCTCCATAAGAACTTTTTCTCCATCTAAATAGAAATTGGGTTTCAACCAGAAAATAATCTTTGAACAAATCATATTTGGAAACATATTCAAGGGAATAAAATTGATAATATTTTGGACTTAATATAGTTCGTCTGGCTTTTGAGTATGGCTTTATATGCCTTTTTGTATTTATAGCTATATTTTCTCAACCAAAATTGGCATTTAACTCACTTGAAATAACAATGGCTTGAAAAATAAACCTTTTTAAAGTGTGTGTTTCCTTCAGACAACTCTAAACATTTGGAAAAATTCATGACTACCTTCAGAAATAAATGCAATAAAGAAAAAACGTGTTTGCCATATTTTATATGGTTAAATATTATGTGTTTGGAATTTATAAGAAGACTTAGCTTGACTCAGAATCATATCCTGACTAGTTAGGATAGCTATTTCTTGCCATCTGCCATTCATTCTCTTACAAGTTGAGATTTAAACCATGAATATATGAGCATTTAAAAGATTCTTTACCATAAAAACTGTTTTTATATAACCCAATGTTTATTAAACTTTAAAAACAATTTTAAAATTTAGTCATTTTGCAGAAATAATTTGTGGAGTAAGGCATTAACCGTATGGATAGTATTTGCATTGCAAATAAATTTGAGTACCTTTAATAGTTTTACAGTTTAATATCAGGGTTACAGAAGATATTCTTTCTTGTCCTTATACATTTTACTTTAATCAGAAGCACAGAAGTGAGCTGCATTTGCCCTCCTATTTTTTCTTAAACATGTTGATTTTGAAAATGATGGAAAATCAGAATTAAAATACGATTTATTTTTTCTGTGTATGAATATGAAGCACATAAGATATAAACACGCAAATATAGTACTATTGGAAAAGAACGTATGGAGCTGTTCTACTCATATGATTATTCACACCATGGAATTCACAGTCATCATTACTCTTAATAGGACCCAAACGTTAGTGATCTGATGTTGAATACCACCTTGAGCTGTTCTTTGAGGATGTTTTAAAAAGAAAGCAAGATGATTTGGGGATGGTTAATGAGAACAAAAACAAGTTGGAAAGAATGAATAGGACCTAGTATTTGATAGCACAATAGGGTGACGACAGTCCATATTAATTTAATTGTACATGTTAAAATAACTAAGAGAGTGTAATTGAATTGTTTGAAACACAAAGGATAAAGAGTTGAGTGGATGAATGCCCCATTTCCCATGATGGAATTATTACACATTGCATGTCTCTATCAGAACGTTTCATGTACTTCATAAATATATACACCTACTATGTGCCCATAAAAATTAAAATTTAAAATGTTTAAAAAGTGCAGAGTTTCCTCCTGAAGAATCTGATGAAAACACAGAATTGTTATTTTCAGATTCCACATAGATCCTTATTTGCTTGTCTTTACCAGTAGTCATAGTAGTTATTAAGTGTGTATTCTAATTTTGTGCCATTCTGATCTGGACTTTTTGTGAGTTTTCGATTTCAACTCCTTAAATGTTGATGCTTATTTAAGCAATCATATTTGTTTACTTTAAGTGTACTGAGAATTTACTGGATGGCCAATGGGTTCTACCACACACTGTCTCTTCTTAACCTGGAAAGGATTGAGTTTCCCTTTGGCTCTGCAGACATCACTTTAATCTTACTATCCTTTGTCATGTGAATTTTTCTCTCCCCACCCCCCAACCTGTGACATTAGAGGCAAAAATATATATCAAAGTCTAAGCAGAAAATGGTAACCCACTGAAAATGCCACGATACCATAACTGTGCTATGGCATTTTCCATTGGCCAGGATGCAGTTTTTCAGGAACATCTTCCTGTGGATTATATAAGCAAATCAGACAATAAATTGATTATACTTATCTTTTTAATTTCCATTTGTGGAAATTATTTTTTGAAGTCTTTGGTTCAGGGATTCCCAAATACTCAAATTTCCTTATTTTATTGCATACATCTTTCAGTTGCTATGATATAGCAAAGCAATTAATTGATGGGCTGAGGTGAGCTTCTTTTGAATTCATAGGCCCTGACATCTAGTATGTATTGGTTTAGAGAAAGTAAACAGAAAGAATAATCCTAAAGTAAAATAATTGATAAACAATAATAAACTAAGATTTTTTAAGAGAGAGTAAGATAATAAGGGAAATCAAAACAGTGAAATGAAAAATATAATAAAATAAAAGATGAAAATGTCTTTTATATTTGGACATCACTTGTTTTTCCAGTGTAAAAGACTGATAGCAAATCAGCAGGATTTAGAGAATACAGCTACCTCCAATTAATTTTGGTGTCTTTCTTAATGATTAGAGAGAAACGATGCTTGAAGCAAATGACTAGGTACTCTTCTTTCAATGCTATTGCATAATTCTGAGTTTTACTTTTTCTACATTCCTTTCATCAATTTCATTTATTTTGTCTGTATATGTTATAAATATATAAATATGTATCATGTGCTTCTAAGAAAAGACCAGAAAATGTAACACCTTATCTTGCCCACATTTTTAACTTTTCCTTCATAATGTATGCTGTGTTTTGGCACATGGCAGTACTTCATTGCATAGTGTTAACACTGTTGCTCTTATGCTATTTTGTCTTTACCGTTGTACACATTAACATTCTTTAAAGATTATATACATATCTACTTGTATCTATTTCTAATTAATATTGGGCTTATCTATGTTTATTTTTAAAAAGCCTGTATTGGATATGTTATTGTATTAGTCTGTTCTCATGCTGCTAATAAAGGCATACCTGAGACTGGGTAATTTATAAAGGAAAGAGATTTAATGGACTGACAGGTCAGCATGGCTGGGGAGGCCTCACAATCATGGTGGAAGGCAAAGAAGAAGCAAAGGCACATCTTACATGGTGGCAGGCAAGAGAGTTTGTGTAGGGAATTCCCCTTTATAAAACCATTGCTATCACAAGACCAGCACAGGAAAGACCCACTCCCATGATTCAGTTACTTCCCACTGAGTCCCTCCCACATGTGTGGATTATGGGAACTACAATTCAAGATGAGATTTGGGTGGGGACACAGCCAAACCATATCAGTTATGTTCAATATTTTGAAAGGGATAATATTTTCCAGTAGAATTTTATAATAAAAAATGGCCAGTTGTCTAATCACTCTGTATACAATAAACCATAGAGAGCAACAGTAAAATTGTAAAATAGCAAATAGAGTGGTTCTGTAAGCATACTTAATTACTACACAATATATTGACATAACTATACTAATAGATTACAATTTGAAAATACATTCATATGTGGAATATTTTGAAAAGTATCTTCTGATAGACAATAAAATATAAGTTAAAATGTTTATTGCAATCATCTAGCAAAAATATGAATCAGATCTAAATTAGGGCATCTTTACTAATAATGGAAATACAGTTACAAGAATCATTGTTGGGGAGAGGTAAGTATTGTGCACACATGCACTGCTCACATTCTCTAACACTTGTACATTTCTAAGACTGAAAAATTTCTCATGATTCTTAAACCAGAAGAAAAATGTGAGACATGAGGAAAAGTGAACAATGTTGTGCTCATGAGGAAGGTATTGACTCTACTGCTTCTGAAGGCAATTTTGAGGGCAATTGCAGCCAAACAAGTCAGCAACGCTGGTGTTCAGGACAAGCCACAGCAGATATCGTGCCCTCTCTACAGTGTCACAATTCATTATGTGGCTCACAGGTCAGTGTCATCAATAAAACCCACCATCTGTATTTCCATCCTAACTAGATTCTTTTTGTGCTAGCTGGGTGTCAAACTCATTTGCCTGGGTGCTGCTGGAGGAATGTATTTATCTATCACCTTCTAGGTGTCAGTCACTGATTCAGGTATTGGGGGAATAGCAGGAAAGAAAATAAACAAAAACCCCAGCCTTTATCTTATTATGGGTGAAAGGAAACAAACAATAATAAAAAAGAAAATTCGTGGCCTACATTGTACCCTGCATTGTGATAATCATATGTCTGTCTTCCAAAATAGAACAGGAAAATGCAATGCTTTTTATCTGGGAAAGTCTTATGATACGCAAATAAATCAACGTTTTAAACAATATAAAACTGCAAGAAATTACAAATTCCCACGTTGAAAATTCTAAGCATTTTTTTGTTCAGATTAGCCCTAATTTTGATAAGAACAGAGAGGTGGATGGGCCACTGGCCAGCTAGAAACCAGATGATGGTTCAATGAAAATGGTGTAAATCATTACCACTACTAGTAAAACCACTGTATACATGATTTGAGTACTAAGAAAAATTTTTATCAATTAAATTAAAATTGGAACTATACACGCTAATATATCAATCATTTTGTCTGACTTGGTTTTGCATATTTTTTATGAATAGTAAGAAAAAGTATTTAAATGTAAACATCATTATATAAAAAAGTGTTCTCTCATTACTCTTTGGCAAAATTTTATTTTAGTTCCAGATAGCCTGAATTTAAATATACAGAGAAATATTTAAAATATAAGTCAGTTTTATATATTTTTTATCTATTTCCAAACCCCTCAGAAGAAAGAATTGAATTTTGGTGCTATCTTCAGTATTATTTGAACTTAGATCTGCAGTGTTGATAGGCTACAGCTAACCTACCCTCCTACCGCCGTTTCCTGTTGCTCTCTCACTTTGTATGTCCAGCGTTCTGTTTGATCTTCATGTAGCTTGTGGTGGTTTTCTGAAGAAAGAGTCTCATAATTCCCAGTTCTGTCATTTCCGTTTTTGCAATGTTCTCACTTAAAAATGATCTTATCAAAAGTGCAGAAGTTTAACAAAAACTTCATTTTCAAGTACAACATAGAAAACCTGAGAATTCCCTCCTGGTGCAGATTGCTGAGATATTACACCTCAATATTTGAGTTAATAGTGACCACACTGAAAAACTAGGCAGTGGTAAGACTTAGGAGGTATCTTGATGGTGAAAAATAATTTTAGCTTCATTATAATATTCTATGATCTGAAGCTTTTCTGCAGTAAAATCTTTTATTATAAGTAATAAAAAGAGATGATCCAACTAACGTTTTAATGGACTGATTCTGCATAATTGTATCCACATTTCCAATGATGTTATTTTCTTGCAAGACAGCATTCAGTTTTATATGCATTGACTATCACTTCAAGTACTTTGCTACATAATAGCCTAATTGCATAAATTAGTATGGTGACTTTATTGCTTAAACAATTTTAGCATTTTTAAATTATTCAATTAAAATTTAAAGGGATTACCTGGAGTAATCCTTTTTTCTGTCTAATGTAAATTTTGGCAATGATGTTAATAATATTAGTAGCATCTACCAGTTATTAAACATTTCCTAGTTTTCAGCTTGGAGTCACTATATTATTTCCTAGGACTATTACTGTCCAGCAACCCTATTATCCCCACTTTTGAAATTAAAACAAAAGTTATACAAAGAAAAGTAACATTTACAGACATCCAGATAAAGTGATCTAGAAAATATAAACCTAATAGCGTGAACTTTGAGTCTGACTTCAAAGTCTGTGACCCAGCAATGCCCTCTCTACATTCTCCACTAGATTTCACACTTTCTCCATTTATGCATATCCAACTTGGAAGTTACAGAATATTAGATCAAAGATAGCAAATGACATGCTCTTCCTTGACTTTTTCCTTGTTCCAAGCTTTTCTTTAGGGCCATGTTGGATTGCTTTGCAGCTCTGAGTTTTTATTAGTGGGGCAATTTGTACCTTCCTGTGAACTCAGCATTTTTCTCAGAGATAATTCAACCCACAGAAGCAAGTAATAAAATGAGAAAAAAATTCCATCTTGAGTCTTTTCCTTTGTTATAGATCAATAGGTCATGCTGTCCCACAGTCATGAAAAAGGTGTCTTGAACTTAGTTTCAAAATGTTTTCTTTTCTTTTGAAAGCAACTGATAAGCAACAGTATATATTTCCATGTGAGGGAATGATGGGTGATGTACACTGTAATCTTTCCCTTCTTTGAGAACAGCACTTCTTGGGAGGGGAAGAGTATTTTTCCCCTGACAATCTTACAAATTATGATTGTTTCTTTTTATGCCAGTACTCTAAAGAAACCCTGGAAATGATAGCTTTACAGATTTAGAAAATAATGAATAGAGCCTCCAAGAGAGGAATCCCAGGGGTAATGTTAGCTCACTTTAATGATGATATTTGACAGCAGCTTTTGTTTAGTATGAGGTTCCCCTGGCAACTCTTTTATTGAAAAAAAAACTGGAAATGGCAGAAAAGTACTGAAACATGCATTTTTATTTAAAGCATATGGATATTTTAAAAATTATTTTCTTGCTCCTTTTCAGTGTAGCCTAGTCATTTAAGGGAATTAACCATTAGCATTAATTTGTGCAAAGCATAGCTGCTTTTTCAAGGAATTAAGTGATTCAGGAAGTGAGTTGGCTTTCAAAAATTTATTTGAACATACATGGTTCTTCCTTATGATTTGGAGTATGTTAAAAATGGAATGTTGTAGTGCCCTCATTTCCAATTCCATGTGTGATAGTACAGGTTTTTAAAAGTTGACTGAATATGGGTTCTAAATAATAACTGTGGAATGCCTACATATTAGAGAGAACCTAGCATTTTCTTTGAACACTGGATCACTGTGATGAGTTAGTTTTCATAATTAAAAAAAAAGGTGAAAATGATTAATGAGCAATAGAAGCAAGTGTTGCATCATAAAAACTGTCAATGTTTTAATGAAAATATTAAGTCTATATTTACTGAGACTATAAACCATAGTATAATAGAACGTTTCCCAATTACATTCTATTCAAATTTCTTACTGGTCTATCATCAATCTGCATGTAAAATATGCTTACTGATGCCTAAGAAAGGCTGGCTTCTTATAGCATGTAGATGACTCTCTAGAATGTGTATATTATTGAACATAACAGTTGAGTTACATGCTTACGAAGACTCAGTTGCATTTGTTCAAAACCTGATTATGTCGGCTGACTTTGTTATCGCTATTTTGAAGTTGAGCTGAATAAGTTTATTAACTATGAATGCAAGAAGAGATAATTGTTTCCATGAAAATTAAGTAGAATGTATGAGAAAATCAGTAAATATGAATCTCTCAAAAAGACACCTTTTGAATTAGGTGTTGAAGAGACAACTGTAAACCTTTTGGTGAAAAATATAGGACGATTCATCCAGATAGTGATTTTTTTTACTTCTGTTATTTTAGGTTTTAAACAAATGTATGGAGACACAGTTGACATTAAACACACACACACACACACACACACACACCAGTGAAAGCGTCATTGTAATGAAGCAAATGGAAATATTCATCATACAAATTTGTTTTCTTCTATTCTTGTATATAGTCCGTCCTTTTCCCTTTCTTCACTTCACTTTTAGAAGTAAACATATGCCACTAAAGATTAATTTCCATCTTAACAGTTTTCTTTAAATGGAATAATACAGCTTATGTATTTTTGTCTCGCATCTTTTATGGGACATATTATTTTGAGAGTCATTCATGTTTTGTGTAACAATTATGTAATTCAATCACTTTTATTGCTATGTAGTATTCTATTGTCTAGGTGTATCATAATCTGTTTATCCACTCACTTTTTGTTGGTTATTTATTGTTTACAGGTTATTACAAATAAAGATGCATTGAGCATTTCTGCACAGGTCTTTGTGTGCCATGTCCTGTCATTATTCTTAGGCTCATGTTCCTGGACTGGCTGCTTCATGACAGTCACATGCTTAGTTTTATTTATTTATTTATTTATTTATTCTTTGTAAAATAAATTGTCCATGTGTTTTCTGTAGTTCATGACATTTTACATTCTCACCAACAGGGTATGGCTTTCAGTTCTTCCATATCCTCACCAATACTTGATATGGTCTGTCTTTTTAATTACAGGTATTCTAATGCAGATTTACTGACATCTCATTGTGGTTTTGATTTTCCTTCCTGTAATTACTAATGAAGTCAAGACATATTTCCATGTCCTTATATGCTGTCTTTATATATTTGGTAAAATCTCTATTCAGATCTCTTACCTGTTTCATAATTGGGTTGTTTACTTGCTTATTATGGAATTTTATACATCATGGGTTCATATTTATCACATGTGTGTATTGCAAATCTTTCTGCCCCGCTCTGGCAGGAGTTTTTATTTTATTTTGAAGAGCCAAAGTTTTTAGTTTTGATGAAGTCTAATTTGCTATATCTTTTCTGTTAAGAATCATGCATTTGGTGTTATACTTACAACGTATTTGTCTAACCCGAGGCCATAGGTTTTTGTTTGTTTTTGTTTTTTAAATCATTGTCCTAAATTTTAAATTTAGGTTTATGATCTTCTTTGAGTTTATTTAAGTATGATGTATGGATCAAAATTCATGTTATGCACGTAAGTGTCCAGTTTTTAAGTAACATGCGCTTAATGTCGTATTCTTTCTCTATCATATTGCGTTGCAGTTTGTCTAAAACTCATTGTTCCCATACGTATAAATATGTGCAGAAACTGTATTCAGTTTTGTTTATCTATGAACTAACTTTATTCCAATACCACAAGCTCTTGATGAGTGTTGTTTCATCGCCGTCTTGAAATAAGATCATTTTAACCATCCAGTTTTGTTCTTGTATTTTACATCTTGTTTTGGTTATTAGTTATTTTACGTCATTTCCATACAAATATTAGGATTATTTTTTAAATTTCTACCAAAACAGATATCTATCTATCTATTTATCTATCTATAGATATATTTGAGCAGAACTGACATTTTACCAAGATCTAGTCTTTTATTATATAATCCTAAATTAGATGTATCTTTTCTTTTATTCAGTTATACTTTAGTTTCTCCCAGTAAAGTTTTACAGTTTTCCATGTATATATGTTGTACATCTCATGTCGGAATTACCTTTAGCATTAAGGTTTGAGAAGGTACAATTCTCAACTCCAGAAAATTCCTATGTCTAGGTAAGGATCCTGGATTGCGAAGGAGTAACACATAGAAAGTTTTAAGAATATCTGAGTTGATGCATCCTAAAACACTGAAACCACAGATTTCTTAGAATCTGTCGGGCCTCCACAATAGCTCATCCCTCTTTAAATGCTCATGACCTCCCCTCTCTATGCCAGCCCTTCTTGAGGACAATCAAACTGTCTCTGCCTTGAAAGATCATCTGTGTCCCACTCAGGACCTACAGAGAACTTTCTTCATGGCTAACAGACCAACAAAGTGTTGGGGAGAAATTAATTATATACTGACGAAGCTTCAGGACCTAGCCAACAGGTACCAGCAGGAACCAGGAGATGATATCAAAATGGATTATGTGGATAGTGAAAGAAGGTGGCAGAAAATGATGTGGGAATATGGAGAGATGATCTGTGTGCGAGAGTCCACCACAAGATTTCACAATGATCACTCTGTCAAAGACACCAAGCAAATAAGAACCCAAGATCAAGAAATGACACAAATGTGTTGATGGTTTTGAAACAACAAACGAGCTCCAGAGAGTGGGAGCAAAACCTGACAGAGTTCATGGTGCCTGTTGTATTCATGAAGTTATTAGTAGTAGTTCAAGAGTCTGGTGCATGTAAAAACCTTCTCTTTAAATAAAGGACAAGAACTTCATCAGATTATTAAGAAAGAACAATCTTGATAAGCCAGTTTAAGTTATGGGACAACATATTCTACACTTGCCAATATTTTTTGACCCATTTACGAGGTGATAGACAAAGTTACCACTTTTGAGAGAGGACAAAAAAGGAAAACGTCTGCAACAAGACCAAGTTTCAGTAGAAAATCAGCTCAGCCGTGTAGACTATATAACCAGATAGATCTTATAGTGTACTAAAGATAAGTCTGGTCAGAAAAGATTCCAGGTGGAGATGATGGCAAGTCTAATTAGGAGAATTTCAAAGTAAACACTTAGGGTTCTGGATTAAGGTTATTACATTCAAACAAACAAACAAACAAAAACAGCTTTTGGACTATTATCATTGCATATGACTGAGAAACCCTGATTACAGAAAACAAACAAACAAAAAAGGTGGCACAGGTGCTTTCAGATAACACACCACCTGGAGATGGCCAAGCTATTATAGGAAAAGCATAGCATTTTTGAGCTGCAGTGAAGGCATCAGCTTGGAGATAAACACGCACAATAAAGAATGTCCTGCACCAGGAGGTTGCAGGTACACTGAAACTATGACCTTTGTGCCAACTCTTTGGACCAGCTAAAAAAAATACTGGCATGTGACCCTAGTGAATTTCCATATCAAACAGAAGATTTGTCCAGCTGAGACCTCAAAACCTGCCTCATAAATGCATGAGATATAATAAGTCAGCTATTTTGAGCTGGTTAATTTTGTGATGGTTTGTTATCAATAGATACCCAGAACAGAATATGGTACCCAGAAGTGGAATACAGCAATGAGAAAAATAACATAACATCATTGACACTGGGATCAAGAGGCAAACAGAAGCTGAAAGACGCTCAACAGCGCTCATGGTGGAATCTGGATGGACTTAAGGGAACTGTTGGGGAAGACATAAAGGAGACTGTGCAAATGCTGTTGAAGGCTGGAGGAAAATGGAACCTATTTTATACTGTGGGGAAGTTTGGCCAATGACCATCATCAGCGGGAGGATAAATAGAAAAGGTGTCTTATAATTTGACTGGGAATATTTCCAAGAAAGAGGCAGACAGTGTCACATGGTTTATTTTAGCTGTCTGTCATAAAATATGAGGGCACAGAGATCAGCCCGAGAAAGAATTGTACAGGTTTCATGGAGAATTTAGAGGAAATATAAAGAAGTGAAGACATGCTAGGTGTGAAAATAAAACTGTTTCTCATCCTCATTTTCTTTCTGAAAAAAAACAAAAAACAAAAAACAAAACACTTCCTCAAAGTCATAAATGGCCTCAGATACAGATTCCAAGGATCTATTTGTAAGACCCTTTGTTGATACCTCAGAAAGACCTAATAGGGCTTCTAAGAGTCTTAAGCCCACACATACCTCATAAAATGTTTAAAATAGACCAAACAGATTCTAGTAATCCTAAAGGTATTTTCTCACTGTATCTATTCTCTTACCTAAAAGTAGTTTAGGTTTCAAAGGTATTCACTACCTTTAGTTAAATAGAAACAAATGTATCAGTGAAGCACACAGTTTCAGCATTAATAACAGGTTGGTCTGAAAAGGGCAGATGGAGTTCAAAAGAAACAGCCATTTGGACCCTAAAACTTTCATAGGAAGGAAGCCAACCAAAGAGCCTGATCAATTAAAAACACTATTGTTTCGTTTATCTTATTGAAAAGGAAGGATGACAGGAGCAAGAACCAAATGCAGCAATGCGTTATTCCCAAGAACAGGGCTGAGCCTTAATGCAGGAACTACTGACCTCTATCGATTGGTGGTGGCTATATCCCTTGTGATTTGCCCTTTTTGATAGAGGGTATCTGTTACAATGATCCTATACCCATCTGTGCGTTGGATTTTGGACACGGGTGGGGAATATAACTTGTCAATCTGCAGGTTTCCAAATAGAGAGGAACTAGACTATGCTCGTGGAGTTGTTTGTGAAGGACCACATGGATCTTATTTACACACCACAGTCCCAGACTTGACATCTATATTCTGGGCTGAGACTTTTGAGGGATGTGAAAAAGAGGAGGGTAGTTTGCTGGTAGGAGAAATGTAAATCATCTGTGGCCAGACTGTGGTATATTAAACATGGTCACACACACTTTGTTATTCTTCCCATTGAATGGTCAACTTTCATTCTCCTCCCCCTTGAATATGAGATGGACGTAGCCTGTTGCTTGACCAATAGAATGTGGCAGAATTGACATTCTGGAACTTCTGAAGTTAGATCATAAGGAGTTGAAGTTTCCACCTGGGTTGAAGAAACTTGGGTTTCTTCAAATATTCCCTCTGTGATGCTGGACACACCTTGCCGGAGGAGCCACAGGTTTGCATCCTGTGTGAGAGCATTCACACACCCCAGCTTTCCAGACATTTACGCCAAAGTGTCCAACATATGAGTGAAGCCAGCGTGGACCTCCATACCAGCCCTCCATCCAGCCCACCGATTCACCTAAGTTGATGTTATTTGGAGCATATGGGCTGTATGTTTTCTCTCTAACCTTTTTGTTGTAAATTTCTCCAAGAAAGGAAATCAAATAGAATCTTGGAGAAGTTGTTCCCAGTTGGGGTGTCTTATTAAAGGAAGTTGATCCAAAATGCACAGGGGATGGACTGTGTTGGGTCCTGTGTCTGATCAACCAGATTTTTACTTCTCTTGGAAATATGAGTGTTGAGAAGTCATGTGAGCCGTTATCTGGGAATTTCCCTGAGATAAAAAGTACTGCCTCTTTCAAGTTTCAGATGCCTGCTCAGTGGTCATATATCTAATGATGGAGGATGCAGGAGTGTGAAGGACAGTTCCATTTTCTCCATCTGCCTTTGTCATACAAATATGAAAGCTGGCCTTGAGGCTAAGTATCATTTTAATGAAATGGTTTCTTTGTAGGCACGTAGTGATTACTGTTTAACTCTAATTTGTTTTAAAATGTTTAATAATAACTGTTGGATAAACTATGTTGAACCTATATACACACATCTTAGTTTGCTCATTGTGGTTTATTTTAGATCATTTAAAGAAAAGAAATTGAAAATGATGTTCCTGAAACTTTTATTTAAGTCAGTGTCTAAAACACACTGGTATCGTTTTACTTACACAGAGTACATGTTTAGAATAACTTCTCATTTATCTAAAACACTTTTCAGTTTTATGATTTTCTTCTCTCTCCCAAAATAATTTTGAATCACCTTCCACTTTAATTAGGAGCATTGTTTCTTATTAACATATATTTAAGACATTATTATTTAAGAACACAATTACTTTTTCTCTTCAGAGTTCATCAATGAGCTACACTATGAATATTTTACCTTTCTCATAGTCATCTAGGATTTAAGTGCAGGCTAAATAAAAAATACGTGGATTACCAAAATACTTCAGAGGTCTTCCTGCTTCTCCTCTTGCCTCTCTATCTTCTACTCTCAGTCCAGTAGGCTGAGGCTCAAAATGTAAAACAGACTCCTCCTCTGTGGAAACTCCTCCTGTGACTCTCTGTTCCCATTCAGGAGCAGTCAAAGTTGTAACCTTGCTTTACTAGGCTCCTTGCAACTGGAGCCAAATCACCTCTGTCCTCAACCCCTGCTTCTCCTTTCTGCCAACTGTGCTCCAGCTTCCCTGACTTCTCATTGTTTCTGGGACAGGAACAACCTTGACTTAGGGCTTTGTTCCAGGTGTTTCCCTGCCTACAGTGTCGGCCTCCCAGCTATTCTTTGCATAAATTCCCTCACTACCTTCAAGTATTTTATTCAAATATCTCTTCTCAGTGACTGCTTTCCTGGTGGTATTTCCTGCCTGCCTAACACCTGCAATCACAATATTTCTTTCCATTGCCTCTTTCTGACACGTGGATCACATTCTAGCATCATGCATCGTTTGTGCATATATCCCTTGTCCTGCCATAATGTATGAGCCACAAGGTCAGTAGTCTTCATCTTATTTATTGATATTGCTGGTACCTAGTAGCTATTCAACCAGTATCTGTTTACTGAACAGCTCAACATTGGTATATATAATACTAACATTTTGCACGTGCCTCATAAAATTTTTAAAATAGACCAAACAGATTCTAGTAATCCTAAAGGTATTTTCTCACTATATCTATTTCTTACCTAAAAGTAGTTTAGGTTTTAAAGGTATTCACTATCTTCAGTTAAATAGAAACAAATGTATCAGTGAAGCACACTGTTTCAGCATTAATAACAGGTTGGTCTGAAAAGGGCAGATGGAGTTCAAAAGAAACAGCCATTTGGACCCTAAAACTTCCATAGGAAGGAAGTCAACTGAAGAGCCTGATATATATATATATATATATATATATATATATATATATATAGTATATACCCCAGATTGTAAGCAGTGTGGCTACAGGGGATAGGTCTTTTGTTGTTAAAAGTCGTAGATTAAGACGCATATAACACACGTAATTATCAAGAAAGATTCTGTCATTATTCCCCATGCACACACAGGTAAAGAAACAGATATAAAAGGGTTAAAAGGCTTTTCAGATCCATATAGCTAATCAGGGGGAAAAGGTAAGAAGTTAAATGTATTTTTAAATATAAATATCTAATTATTTCCATAAGTCTTTCATGTTAATTAAAAAATAATCCAAATATTAAAAAATATGATAGGCAATACATAATTTTACCACTGACAGAGCTTACTTCACATGTTTGGTGGCAATAAAATACTAATGTTGATGCTTTTCAATATTAATAACCACTTGAGAAAAGAAAGAAAATCTTCTAATATTGTATATGCATCAATTTAATATTGTGGGTCACATAATTTGCAAAGCACTCTTTCAGGTCTCTCAATGAGAGGTATACTTTTTACTTTTACTTTCTTCTCCTGGAAAAATGCTAACATTGCTCTAATGCACATATGCACTAATAATTCATTATGAAATACTGAAAGCACTGACTAACATCATATTTGGAGCTGAAGGACCCAGGAGCAAAAGAATGCAAATTAAAGCCATTATTTCATCCTTATTCTGTATCAACAGGAGAAGACAAGTTAAGGCACTGCCATTTGCAGCCAAAGGTTATTGTACTTTTTGTGGGCAAAATTCAGTTGTGATTTTTAACATGATTTAATGGTATAGATTCAACAACAAATCATATTATGGGTGATTATTTGAAATTTAAATACTAAATTTATTAAAAATTGTACTTGTAATTTGTAATAACAGTGCAAGCCAGGTCAGTTGAAGTTTTTGGTTCAAAGCTTCAATATTTTGCTGAAGCTAGATTTTGTTGTATCCATCATTGTTTGGGAAAATATAACTAATTGGAAATAACCCTCAACTAGTTGTTGTTCAAAAGAAACAAGTTGATGAAATAAAAGGTGAAATATATGACAGGTATTTAATTTCTAGTTATTTTTATTTCATGCTGTGAAATGTTACCATTCTGATTTCTTCCAACGAAATCCTTTCTTTTATTTTGAATGATATAGGTCACTGCAAAAGGAAACATAGTTTATTTGTGCAATATTTTTCTTTACCATGAAATTGTCTGTAACTTAGGACTTTGTGAACTGTGGAATACGGAAATAAATGCATAACCTAACTGGAATATTTTATGATAAAATAGAATCCACAGAGTTAACAGTTGAAAGTGTTTCTGATAAGAATATACTATCTTGGTATTCCATGTTGCTAATTAACACTAATTTTCATGCCTTGGAAAATCAAACAAGCAGGAGGTGGGACTGACAGAATATTGTGAGAAGTCTGATGATTTCTTCTGAAATGAAAAGATTGCCCATCTCCACTTAGGTGACCACCGGAGCTCTAGGGACAGCATGGTGAGGGGTCTACTCCGGAGCAGTGCAAGCTGTATCTGCTCCTGTACAAATCCTAATTGCATCCCCGGAGTTCACACAGTATAGCAGACTAGGGAGGATGTAGAACTTTGCTAACAAAGATGTTAGCGGTAACGCACCACAGTCCTGTACAAGCACCGCTGTGCTCCTACAGACAGTGTGATCAAGAGCAATGTGGCTTCCAGCCTGTCTGCCAAGGGAAGTAGCTGGAAAAGGTATCACAAACTAAGTAAAGGCACTGACTAGGTGCAATAAATCTTCATTGGTTGGGTGAATTCTGCATTAAGTATATCAAATGTGATAATTTTATTTTTATATTTTGCATTTTTCATGATTGTAAATACTGAGAATGACATTTTTGCTGCAATTTTTGCTTTGCATTAATAAATTAATCACAATCATTTAAAGGAGGATATTTATATCTCTTTTATCTTTTGTTGAAGGAAATTTACTCAACTCATCTAGAGTGTTTTAAAATCTTTACCACATTAAATTAAGGCAGGATATAAGCTGTCTTAAAATATAATCCTGTTTTATCTGTTGATATCTCTGTGTAGGCAAGAGAACAGACCTGCTTTCATTGACTCTGGATAGTAGCGAAAGCTAAAATTTCCAAGAGCATTACTAATTGAGACTCTAAGTACTATTCACATACTTGGCTCATACTCAAAATCTGTCCAAAATCAAAGGGCATTTAAAGACAGTGGAGAGAAACAATTCTTGCTAGGTTATTTTTATCAAATTTCTTCAAGCAGTGTTTGAAAGTAAAATTGTGATCAATATGACAATGAGCCCGCTGATGCCTATTAGTTTCTAAGGTAAAGCATCTGGGTAAACATTTTAGTTGTGTGGTTGAAGGAGGAAAAGATTTTGTACTACTGCCTGCCACTCGTCGACTCCCCAGTAAATTCGGAGGCATAAAATTTTGTTCAATTTTACTCTTTTAGTCGACTCACAAGTGACTGGGTCTGAGAAACAGACTGAAATAAATACATCCATAAAGATATGAAAAACACTCTGATCAATCTTAAAGCACCAGTTCACACGATTATCTCCCCAATTAGCAACTGCACTGAGCATTGAGCAAAAGAAAGCACGATGAGTTCCCTATGAGAATGGTGTCCTGTCAGGAGAAGGACCAGGATACTGTGCCAATAGCTGGGGAATCTTAGGGTGCTTGAGCTCCTGAAAATAACTCCAAAACCAAACTTACTTGCAGCGATGAAGGATTTTATTATTGTGGTGCTAATGAATGTACACAGATGTGATGGAGTTAAAATGTAGTACTCTGGCATATGGTCTATTTAAGTTAAAGGCATCTGGAAAACAGCAGGTTCAAAATGATCACTTTGATCTTTGTGCTGTTTTTAAGTGAAAGAAGACAAAATTCCCACATGAAAGACGCCCTCCAACACTATGTAAATCCGACATCATTATTTTCAAAGACGAGAAATTGAAACTGAGAGAATACTATACACACTTTGTTAGAATAACTCTTATTTTTATAGTGCATAGTTTAGTTGCTTCTTTGCAACTTGCTACTCCTTGTCCAATTCGCTATATGGGTAACTGTCTCTACTTCTGTGGGTCGTTTCTTTATGAAGGGCTCCTATGCCACATAAAACTTATGCTTTCCTTTTATTAATCTGTTTTTTTGTCGTTTAATCCTCAGACCCAGCTGAGACCCTAAGAGGAAAAAAGTGGAATTTTTTTGCCCCTACCCATGCCAGGAAATGCATTGTCCCAACGTTCTGGAGTTTGATCATATTTGACCCATTTTTGACCATGACTATTATTGACCACAAAATACCAAAGCGTATACCACACAGTTACATAATCTATTTCTAAATGCCACCCCCAACACCACACTAGTTCTATCTACATCTGGGCATTTTACATATGTGTATGTGTGTGTGTGTGTGTGTGCGCGCACGCGTGTGTGTGTTGAGCCATGTCTTTGGAGCAAAATAAGTCCACTTGCCCCTTTAAACTTTATATTTTGTCTGGGATGAGAAAGTTTGTGTCAGTTAATCTTCCCGGCTGCTAACTTTTGATATTAAAGACTGCTGAGTAATCCAGCTTTTTTTTTTTAACCTGTATTTCAGACAGTAGGTGGTTGGAAAAAATCCATAGTGAAAAAATAGAAATAGTGATAAAATAGAAATAACATTTTTGAATTAGTCTGTATAAATTTTAGAAGAATTACCATGGGACTGTTTGAAGCATAATGAAGTACAGACTGGAGTGTTGTGATCTTTTTTCATCTTGAGTATCCTAAGGGAGAAGACGTCAAAGACCCTTGCGATTGATTTCACCCAAACCTTAGATTTCATGTAAACCTTAGAAATCTTTGATCCATTTCCTCCAAGAAATAGCTGAAGCCATGAGTTGGTAGAAAGCAAAAGTAGGGCCAATTTTTAGTAACATTTATCTCAGTAGATCCTGACTTGAAAGTTGCCTAGCTTACACAAAATTTTGAACAAGTCAAAGTACCTTAAAACTGGGAGAAAAGGTGAACTCTCTCACATTCTGCTTTATAATCATTTTATATTTCTTCATTTAGTCACTAATTTGTTATATGATTTTTAAAAAATGGCGAGAATAAGCCCCTATGTGGAATCCTGTGACGTGATGAGTGAGGCATCATTCGGCTTCTGTATCCTCCTGCTCTTGATTATGGACTGAAAGTGACCACATACGGGGTGTGCTGGAGGTTAATTGTCAATAACGTTTCTTAACAGTGATAATAAATCAATTACCTTGGCATAGTAATATTTAACATAAAGATTTAACTATGAAGATACTTGGCAATATTTCATGTTGAAGAGAATTTAAATAGGTGCTGTTGCTTATGACGTAGCAAGGTGTACTGCATACATGTACAAGAATCTTGAGGATTGAGCTCTCTAATTATTCCTGTTTTGATGATGAGGAAACACATATCATATGTAAAAAGATGTGCCTACTGTGCATGTCTATTAAATTTTAAGGAGTTCTTTATAGAGTTCTAACTTATTCCAAAGCTTATAGACGTATCTTTTCAATTTCCGCACTGCCTCTCAAGAGAAATACTGGATTCCAAATGATTTCAAAAAAAAGGGATTCAAGATTTCATTTTAAAAAGTCTAAATATTTTGTGAAAAAGGAAGAAAAATAACTTCAGTTTTGGCTGTTTGTATAAACACAAGTATTAACATTTTGTTTGCTTTTATCCTAGCCATGTTCAGTCTTCCTGGAAGAAATAGAGTTCAGAAGTATCGAGGATAAGGTATTTTTTGCCCTCCTAGGTTTTTAGCATTCCTGAGATAATTCTTCATTGCCAAAAATAATTCATGGAGATTTTTTATAGCCTTAAAAGTATAAGTAAAGACAATGATAACATTTGAAAAAGGTTCATAAAAACTTTAATAAAAATTATCTGGCAGTTATTTCTACGTTTGTTGGCTCTCAGCTAGTTAAAAAGCACGTGACAATGAAAATGAAGACACTTGCTCTCAATGATCAGGAATGTACCATATCTGTAGTGTAACAATTGATCTCAGAACCTCTGAAAACAGTTCTAAAATGAGAGAAGCCATCTTACATTTACTATATTCTTGGAAAATGGTTCTGGCCCTTCTGTTTTCTCTTAACTAATGTGAAATTACATTACTTTCTTTATTTTTCATACCAGTGTCTATTTTATTTTTTGTTCAAACATCTTTCTTAATTTTTCTTTCTTCCTATGACTCTTCTTTTCTTTTTCTTAAACCAAAGCAAGCATAAAGAGAGGGATAAAGAAGCCAGGTGACTGAGGGCAGGTAAAAGGGTTGTTTAATAAACTGTATGAAAAAGTATAAAAATTAAATATGATATTATTTTCTATCCCTTTATCTTATTGAATATTACAATTTTGCTCTCAAGACCTGTGCAAATCATTACAAGCTGATGTCAGTATGCTTAGAGTGGTCAGAAGAAAACTGAGTTTTAGTATCTGTAGCAGTTATGCATAAAGTACAGTATTTGTGCATTTCTGTGTTTGATGCAGGTCAGCTATTACCTGAATCTTTTAGCATGTTATCTTATTCTGACTATCTGGTTTCCAAACTTACCTATGACTCATAGGTAAGTGGTGACAGTAAACTGGAGAGTGCAAGATTTCCACCACATATTCTGAAAGCTGAACTTCATTGATTAGGAAGTGTCAAGACAGATTTTATACTCAGGGATTCTATGGTATTTTAATGCTTTGTTGAAATGTACTTTACTTTTGAGTGCTGCAAATTCAGCATGTTTAACAGTGAGTGCCCAATTAAGAAAAAGCCTAAGGAAGCCTTAAGGAAAATCAAACAATTACGCAGAAAAAAATATTGTTTAACCAGTTTCAAAGTTGATTGGCCGGGCGCGGTGGCTCAAGCCTGTAATCCCAGCACTGTGGGAGGCCGAGACGGGCGGATCACGAGGTCAGGAGATCGAGACCATCCTGGCTAACCCGGTGAAACCCCGTCTCTACTAAAAAATACAAAAAAAAAAAAAAAAAAACTAGCTGGGCGAGGTGGCGGGCGCCTGTAGTCCCAGCTACTCGGGAGGCTGAGGCAGGAGAATGGCGTGAACCCGGGAGGCGGAGCTTGCAGTGAGCTGAGATCCCGCCACTGCACTCTAGCCTGGGCGACAGAGCGAGACTCCATCTCAAAAAAAAAAAAAAAAGTTGATCATATTTTAAGTTTTGATGGAATCTTTACAAGGGACAAAATTTAGTAATACATATATCACTAAAATCTGTTTAATAAATTATTAGAGAAAATTTTGAAACAGTTCAGAGGGAACATTTGATATCTCTCATCATTCTGCAAAACCAAACTGCAAAACTAAAAACTGGTTCAATTAGGAACAGGCTGTCAGGGGTACTAGAATGTGAAAAATGTGTGTGCATTTTATACAATTTGAAAGAAAAAATGTATTCTGTTTATGTAAGGAAAAAAGGCCTCAGAGTCTCTTCCTTCATGAAGATAAAGATAGTTAAGGTCAATCAAATTATTGAGTATTTAAAGGTTATTTTTACATCTATTCCTTCTCTACTTTGTACATTAGATTCCAGATAGAGCAGTAACACATGAGAGTGTAGGAGATGGTTGTTTTAGCGGGGGGAAAAAAAACTCCAAAAACAAAAACCAAGTTTTCCTCTGTTTGATATTATATTTAAAGCATATTTTCTTACTGTGGTTGAGAAAAGTCTAGACAGAGAAGTTTTGGGGGTTAACTCTTATGAATTAAAGCATTTATATAAACGCAGAATAAAACAGTCTAAATTTTGGCCTGAATATCAATTTATTGGCTCTGTAAATTTGTACTTGTTCAATTTTTTAAATACTTGATTGCAACGTTAATTTGCTTCTTCTGGTTTATACATAATAAGACTTCTGACTTCCTACTAAATGACATTTTCTTCTACCTTACCACGTTTCTACTATATGTATGCATATATACATATACACGTATATTACATATATATATACACACACACAGACATATTTCAAACCAATGTTAAAGTTCATAAATATTATTTTGTATGCTCTCAAGACTCACCCATTCAATATTCCCCAATAAACCTTGGATCTATTCTCAAGATTTCTCTCTACCTGAAAACAGAAACTGTATTCAATTTGTACACTGAATTCCAAATGTACCTCTGTCAAAATGCATGGCTTTTTTATTGTTGTTCAAATATTTCAAAGTCCAGCCATTTTTTTTAAAATAAGGTTATATTTATAGAAATATTCCAAATATATTCACAGTTTCTAGAGACCCTACATCCAGATTTCACTAATGTTAACATCTTACATAACCTGGGTGTCCTTATCAAAATTAAGAAATTAGCATTACTATGATACTGTAATGAAGCTAAGGGCTTTGTTCTGATTTCACTAGTTTTCCCACTGATGTCATTTTTCTCTTCCAGTATCCAATCCTGGAATTCACATTGCATCTATTTGCCTTCTTCTATATGCCTATGTGTCTTCTTAGTCTTCCTAATTTGTGGCTGTTTCTCAATTTTTCCTTGTCTTCCATGATATTGGGACTTTTGAAAAGTTGCGGTCTGTGATTTTTGTAAGATACTTCTCAATATGGGTGTATCCAGTGTTGTGTCATGATTACCCTGGAGTTATGGGGTTTTGGTGATAAATACCTTAGAGGTGAAGTACTCTTCTTATCATGTCAGATCAGCAGGTGCATGATATCACCAAGACTTTTACAGCCAATGTTCAACCTTCATCACCTGGCTAAGAGCTGTCGGGTTTCTGTATCGTAAAGTCACTCTTTGTCAGCCCTTTGAATAGTGTGTGCCTGTGTGGATGTTTGTTTGTATATGTGTGTTTGGTTTTGGCATTTTTTGTTTTTGGTATTTACCGTGCTTGGTTTCCTTTAGGCTTCTCGGATATGTGTTTTGGAGTCTGGTATAATTTAAAAAGTTCTCGACTATTATTTCTTCAAATATGTTTTCTGCCTCATTCCCTCTCCTCTCTCTTACTTCTGTGATGCCAGTTTTGCACAGATTACACAGCACTTTTATCCCACATTTCTTAAATTCCTCTATTTTCTCTACCCACTGTTTTTTCCTTTCAACTTCAGTTTGAGTGATTTCTGCTGACTTACTTTCAAATTCACTGAGTCTTTTATGTTGTCAAACCTACTAACTACTCCCTCAAAGGAACATTTCACTTCCATTACTCTATACTTTCTAGCATTTCCATTTGATGTTTTCTTAAAGTTTCTTTATCTTTGCTGAAACCACCTATCTAATCATTGATTATGTCTAGCTTGTCCATTAGATTTTCTAATGTTTAATTATAAATATTTAAAATTTTCTACCTGATGGTTACAACATCTGTGTGACATCTGAGTCTGATTCTGATCATTGCTTTGTCTCTTTAAATTGATTTTGCCTTTTGGTAGGCTTTTTATTTTATTTTTTTGGTTGTTGTTATTAAAAGCCAGAAAAGTAGTGCACAGGAGAGCAGGTAGTGAAGTGAATATATTTTCTTATTGGATATCACTTTAGTGTAGGGGTTTGAGTTAATATAGTCAGAAGTTGTACTGGAAGTGAATTTATCATTAGATTGGCCACAGGCACTGAATGTCATATTCTTCCAATGATGCATTGTTTTTAAGTGGCACTTGTCTGGCCTGGTTTTCCAGAGAGTTTCTTTCTTTCAATTTCTTCTTTCTACTTGGCTCTTCCTCCCACCCCTGTAAGCCTATGCAATACTCTCTAGAAAGAATGTGTCTCTTCAAAATCTTCTAACTGTGGTGATGTGGGCTGGGGACAGAGGTCATCCTCTGATTTTCTGATTAAGGCTTAGTCTTAGGCAGCCATTGCATACCTGGGTCTCAGGGGGTATGTGTGTGTGTGTGTGTGTGTGTGTGTGTGTGTGTGTGCATGGTCTACCTGAGTTCTCAAGTGTGTGTATTGGTTCTCAGGTGTGTCAACTTCCCAAATGCTCCTCTTCGCACTCCAGCTTCAGTGTTGGGCCTAGCAGGTATTCGTGCCCTTCTTCCAGGTGTGAAGTTTTGATCTTCCTGTCTCCTTCCACCAGCCCCAGTGAGTTTCCACTCATGCCTAAAGACAGCAATTTTTATTGTTACAAATTCTCTCTTTTTTTTTGTGAATGGAAATCGAGCACATGGATCTTGGGAGAAGTTTCAGCAAGGGCTGCTTTTCTACCCCTCTGGCCCTGCCCAACACTCAGAGAAGTTTTCCAGTGTCCTCCCCTCAAACACCTTTCTCGAGAATCTTCTTAGTGAGCTGCTGTTTGTACTCACGGTGGAAAGGCCTGCATGATCACGAGAACACTTTGGTACCCACGAATCCCAGGAGGTTCACTCTCTCACACTACCCTGCATTCAGCATAGAGCAATTTGTCCATTTGCGCTGCCATAACAAAATACCTGAGGCTAAACAATTTTTAAAGACCAGAATTTTATTTCTCAAGATTCTGAAGGCTGGGAAGTCCCAGACCAAGGCACAGCATGTCTGTGGTCTGGCGAGAGACTGCTCCATCAACGCTGTCTTCTTCGGGTGGAAGGCAGAGGGGCCAAAGGAACAAGTGCTTTGTCATCACATGGCACGGGATGCGAAGGACAAAAGGGACAAAAGATGCTAAAGTGAGTTCCCTTCCGTGCTTGTATATGGCAAAAACCTTTACATAAAGGCAGAGGCTGATGATCTAATCATTTCCCTAAAGACTCCAGCTCTTTATACCACTACCGCAAATATTAAGTTTCAGCACATGAATTTGGGGAGCATTCGGACCGTAGCATATAAAGTGCTAGTTTACCTCAGCTGCAGAAAGAAACAAAAGGACAAAAAGCAAACAAAACAAAACTCACAGACCAGGTCATTAGAACAGCAGACGTTTATTTTCTTCCAGTCCTGCAGGCCAAAAGTCTGACAGCAAAGTGTCTTTAGAATTGTTTTTTTCCGAGGATCTCCAGGAAATGTGCGTTCCATACCCTTCTCTGAGATTCTGGTGGTTTGCTGGAACTCTTTGGAGGTCTTTGGTTTGTGACAGCATACCCCTCAGTCTTCACGTGGTATTCTCCTGTGTGTGAGCTCAAATTAGTTTTATTTTTATAAGAACAAATTCATACAGATTAGGGGCCCACTTTACTCCATTATGACCTCATCTTAAATAATCATATATATGGCCGGGAGTGGTGGCTCACACCTGTAATCCCAACACTTTGGGAGGCCGAGGCGGGTGGATCACAAGGTCAGGAGATTGAGACTATCCTGGCTAACACAATGAAAGCCCATCTCTACTAAAAATACAAAAAATTAGCCAGGCGTGGTGGCGGGCGCCTGTAGTCCCAGCTACTCGGGAGGCTGAGGCAGGAGAATGGCGTGAACCCAGGAGGCGGAGCTTGCAGTGAGCTGAGATTGTGCCATTGCACTCCAGCCTGGGCGACAGAGCAAGACTCTGTTTCAAAAAAAAAAAAAAAAAAATTACTCTTATTTCCAAATAAGTTTATATTCTGAGTTGCTAGGGCTTGTGGCTTCAACATATGGATTTCTTGGGTACAAAATTCGATCTATAACATACAAGATCTGTCAGGATTAGTCCCAAGTAACCAAATTTATACTTAACTTTTCTCTGTAAGTACCTATCTTTCTCCAAAAATTACCCTAGTAATTTGTCTTGAGACATTAGCACTCCAATAGGCTCAGAGAAGTTATAAGTTTATAAATTATAAGTTTGGCCAACATTTTTCTTGTCATAAGTGTGAATACAATGCTCTTTCTAGCTGTGTATCTCTGACATGAAATGAGAACTAAATCATTGTATTTTCATTTCTAAAAATGGATTTTGAGACCTAAGAATGTTTGTAAAAATTTTACTTTACTCTCGATAATATCATATTTGTAATAAGTTATTCATGCCCTGAATTAACATTATTTACCTAATTTTAATGCTTACAATTTATGATGTCTGAACAAGGAAACTTTACATAAGATATCTTGAAAATTGTCTGGATCAATAAGCATTTAATAGATGCTCAATAAATACATAATGAATAATATAAATGCTATCAGACATAGAAATGAAGAACAACCACCATAAAAAATCACATACACGCTGCTTAAATGTGCATATACCTAGATTATATATTGCCATGATTATTTTTGAGGTATGGTTGACTTTTTTTTTTTGTCCGCATTGATGTCGATGAACATAACAAAACAGCAAAACAGAGAAGATAGGTTAGTTTGTAGAAATTTTATAGTTGTTATGACAAGCAAAGCCACCGAATATTTATTCCTTTGTAAAGGAAACATTTTAAGCCTTTGGGATAAGTCTGCCCATTTTGTAAACACAGGACCTGTGGACCCTCTAAACAGATGACTGGCTGATATTTTATATAAAAATGTGTGTGTGTATACCTGATTTTTAGTGCTCTCATTACTGTAATGTGACAAAGGTTTCAGAGAAGCACCTGACACAGTTCAAAATATTTCCAAAGATTTACTTCTCTGGACAGGCATCGTGATTTACTACCGCTGTCAGCTAGAGAAAGCTTCTGTGCCCACCAACACAATGCAGTTTGATATCATGCCCAGAAATGCCAGCACTGGCAAATGTCTCTCTTCAAGTACTAGACCATTATTGTGTGAGTTCCCCATAGAGCTATTTTCTAAATGGTCTGAGAAAGTACAGTGGGAATGGCTGAAAAAAATAAATGTTTCTCTTCCCCTTGTGGTTGGCAAGAAGAAAGACCAGCTTGTTAAAAGATGGGTCTAAGAGAGTGAAAAGGAAATCATCTTCCGTCACCATTTGCATTTTTCTAGATACTCTCAGCAGGATTTACTTTGCACACGTGTCTGTTTGAACTGTGTAAGCCCCTCATTTCTTCACTATCAATACACTTGGAGTTCTTGCAAGAGTAGGAATTAATATTTTTTAGAGATTAAATGCATTTATTTTATAAGCGTTGTGCATGGAAAGCTTGATATCTTATGTAAAGGAGATCTTAGGTGTTTTTGATAACTGTCATTTAGAATACTCCTTTAATGCTGAAGTCAGAGAGCTTGTAAAATGAGTTACAATATGTATAGTTAAATGTGTGTTATATAATATATATAAATATATGAGATGAGAACAAATTGAATACAGGTGTTCTTTGCTATTATGAATGACTCTGCTTTGCCATGGTTATATTCTATATTGTGTATTATAGTTGCTGTTTCATGAAGAGATGTGCAAATGGTTCGGTAGAAGCCACAGCCAAATATCAGGAGGAAATGAGCTCATTGAATTAAAGGCCTTGCAATGTTCAAATTGCCTTCATCCCTGCCTTTCTGCATTTCTCCTTAATGATATTCCAGATAAAAAGTACATTCATGTAATAAAATCCAGGCTAGTCCAGTTCGATTTTAAATGTAAATCTTACACTTCATTCAAGTGTCTTCTGCTTTCCATCACAGGAAGAATAATTAGGAAAACCAGAGGAGACTAATATTGAATTTGAAAATATTTACAGAATTAACAAACTTTCTGTCGTGTTTTATTTTTACACACTTGGACAGATGTGGTTAAAATAAAATGCCCAAGCTTAGATTCTTATAGCAAAACAAGACCTGAATTGTCTTCCAATTCATATTCCTCAATGTGCAAATGGGGAAAACAAAGTCCAGAGAAATAAAGTGCATTCCTTAAGACATACTTGACACTAGAGGCAACATTGGGAATACTGTATGATCTCTATTGATATAAAGGCATTTGATTAGAGTCTCCACTCTTCACAATCTTCCAGACCATGTTTTAGATCCATTCTCTTTTCAGCTTGATCTATTCTACATTTTCTATTCTTTTACCCATTACCCTCCCCCTTTTCCTTATTCAGGGCCAAGTTTTAGATTGGCACAGCTGGAAGTTTAGTTAAATTCAGACGAGGTGGAAAACACAAGTAAATGCATTTGAGAATAATTCATGCCAGTGTTCTCACAGTTGGAAAAAACAAGTATAAATATGAAAATGAGAAAGGCTCATTTTCTGTAGCATAGTGTCAGATTTTAGTTGGAGGTATTATCCACACTCAGGGTGTTTAAACTAAATTTGGATTATATCTAGTCTATACATATACAATTACCTAGATGCATTTTTCGGTTTATATGTATATGTATTTGTGTGTTTATATTTATGTTTCTTAACAAAGTCAGCTTAGGGCAGCTAGAAACAATAAAATCCTAGGAGCAATGGGTATAATTACAATCCAAATCTTGGTTTATAAGTACCATTCCCTACAAAAAGAACCAGATCTATTTGAAGAAATGGCTTATCCTTAGGCTTGGGTTGGAAAAACACAAAATGAGTCTAGAACACTTGGTGCTGGAAAGTAAAGCAGTTATGAGAAATTGATGATAAATAAAAATCTCTCACTCCTAATTCTCTAAGTAAAATGATTTAGATAGGCATCCTCCATGTCCCTTGAATTCAGATTTCTGTCAATAAAGATGATCCTTTGGTATTGAAAATCAGACCTTACAGAATGAAGGTAAATAGCACATATTAAAAATGTATGTATTTTCCACATTATCTCACAGCTCCAGGACTCCTAGTGAAATCAAAATCCAACTTTGACTATTCTAGAGGTTGTATCAGCAAATGTATACTAAAATGTGGCATTTAATTATCGATTTTTTAATTAGCAACACTGGGAGATTACAGGTGTTAACTGAACTCTACGGAGGCCCACAACTGCTGACTGAATGAAAAATACTCTAGACAATTATTATTAGAGAAAAACAAAATCTACGAAAATTAACACATATAGATCCAGAGTTGCTCCATCTCTGTGCCAATGATTCTCTAGCCATAACTATTATTTCTCTTTTAGATAAGGTTTTAATTTTTAAGTACTTTTAAATATGCAGAAAAGTTGCAAAGATAACACACACAGCTGCTTTATAACTAGCATGTAACTTGCTGATGAATTATCCCTTTTCTCTCAATACATCAGTGTGTGTAAGGGTCTTCTATTATCTATTCAGAGGTCAACTTTAAATTAAGTAAACTGATATCAATCCCCTATTACCATTTAATACACAGAACCCAACTTATTTCACCAATTTACTCAAACACATCACTTTTAGGTCCAGGATACAATGCAGGGTTATGATGACAAGTCATGATTTATGCACTTAAGCCATAAAACCAAAAACATAATAATGCAGTCCTCTCAGTGTGTGGTATTAGGAGATATACAATATGGATTTATCCCAGGGAGTTAGAATATGTCATTTAAGATGGTGTCTGATATTTTTTCACTGTAAAGAATATATTAACAATAATGTTGAAAGTACTACATAATAATGATGTGCCAGTAGTATGTATTTTGTGTGAAGATATCTTTAAAATATGAAATTGTTCTGAATCTCATCAAACTTTCAGTCATCACTTTTAGCATTATTGATCATTCTTGTCTCAATCTGTGATTACAAGGGTCGTTGTTAAATGATGATTTTCTAATTTATTTCTCTACCCTCATATTTTCTTAGGCAATTAGCAGAAGTCACATGGTGCTTCCTGGAATTTCCCTAGTGGGATCCATGAATTCATGGGGTGCACTTTTGATTTTCCACATTATGTAGGGTAAAGTTTTGCTAATTCTGTCAGTGCAAAACTAGGTTGTCCTTATCTGCAGCCTAAACTAATTGTTATTTACACACAATTTTCTTGTATCCTTTTAACTTCTGTTTTCCAATCCAAATGCCAAAGCTGCATGTCTTACCTCAGCACCTAAATTCTAAGCACCAAATTATATTCTAGTTATCTAGTGTTGAATTACAAACTACTTTGAATGTTAGTGACTTAAAAAAAAAAAAAAGCTGATTCTATTTCACTAATATGTAGCCCAGGAATTTGGCCAGGGACCAGGTGAGCAATTCTTCTGCCCCACGTTTTGTCACCACAAAGTAATTTGATGGTATGCAGCTTGAAGCTGGATTTGCAGGCTCCAAGATGGCTTCACTCACAAAGCCTAGTGTCTGTAGAAATGTCAGTCGGCTGGGCTCAGATGGGCCACTCTCCCTTTCCACATGGTTGGTCACCAAAGTTCCTGGGCTGCTTCTATGACAGCTCACGGTTCTAAGAGTGAGAATTCTAAGGAAGAGAAGCAGAAAATTGCTAATATGTTGGCAACGGGTCCAAGAAAGTGGAATGGTGGCACTTCTGCTATGTCTCTTCCACATATATCAGGTAATTAATTGTTGAAGATGAGGAAATGTAATTGGAAACATAATGGTGCAACAACTGAATAAATGTATAAAAATAAGCCTCGAACATAACTTCACATAATATAAAAATTTACTGTGGATAATAGGCCTATACAGAAATTCCTCATTTCTAGGAAGCATAGAAAAATATGTATTTATGATTTAGGGGTGGAAAAGACTTCTTTAGATGCCATAAAAAATATAAGAAATGACAACTTGGAATTGATCCAAATTTATAATCTTTATTCTTCAGTATACATAAATAGGAAAATTAACAGCCAAACTGAGATTCTAAGTAAATTTTACCATACATATCTTACAGATATTGCATCTAGAATATATGAATAACTCCTACAAATTAACAATAAAAATGTAAACAATCTCCCCCCAAAAGACAAAAATATTTAAAGAGACATCACAAATGAGAATCCATACATTAAAAGAAGGTTAAACCTCATTCGTCATGAGGGAAATAAAGATTAAAATCATTATGAGATACCACTTCTTAAAACTAGAATAGCAAGAATTAAAAACACTTTAAAGAGTAACAAATTAAGTCCAATGTAAGCAGGAAACAAAAATTAGAGCAGAGATCAGTAAAACTGAAAACAGGACATCAATAGAGAAAATCAGCATAACTAAAAGTTAATTTTCTTAAAAACATATGAATGTATAAGCATCTAGCCATGCTAGCTGAGACAAAAAGAGAGAAGATATAAATTCCTAATATCAGAAATGAAAGAAGGGTCTCACTACAGATCCCATGGCCATAAAGAGGATAATAAATAAATATTGGGAACAACTCTGCACTCACAAATTTTATAACCTAGATGAAATTGACTCATTCCTTCAAAGACACAATATGACTAAACTCATATAGGAAGAAAAAGATACTATGAAGAGATGAATTTATAAAAGAATTTGAATCAACTGTTAATAACCTTCCAAAACATAAGCCACCACACCCAGATCAGTTCACTAGTGAATTTTCCCAAACATTTAAAGAAGAAATTATACCATTTTTTAAAATAATCTTTTACAGAAGACAGAAACAGAGGAAATACTTTCTAACTCATTTTAGGAGGCCAGCATTACCCCAATACCAAAACCAAAAAAGTCATTACAAGAAAATAAAATTAGAGATCAATATATATCATACATATAAATGTAAAACTATCAATAAAATATTAGCAAGTTGAATCCAACAATGTATAAAATAATTATACACCACAGTCACGTGGGATGTATCCCAGGTATTCCAGGCTTTTTCAACATTCAAAAATCAATTAGTTTAAGCCTTTACATCAACAGTTTCACAAAGAACAACCACAAGATCGTGTCATTACATGCAGAAAAACATTTGACAAAATTCAACACTTATTTACATACACACGCATGCAAAGTTGAAGCAAACTGTGAATGGTGGGAAATAATTCCTAGATAATGCAATAAGAAAAGACAAAGAAATTAATGATATACAGATAGGAAAGGAAAAATAAAACTGTCTCCGTTCTCAAAAATATTCCCTATGTAGAAAATCCCAAACAATTGGCCAAAGAGAAATTCCTGGAACTATTAAACAATTATGGAAAGATTGTAACCATTATACAAGGATTAACATATGAAAGTCAATCACTTTCCTATACACCAAAAATGAAGACGTAACATTTAAAATTAAAAAGGCATTAACATTTACATTAGCACCTAATAAAATGGAACGCCTTTTTATAGATCTAACAAAACATGTACAAGATGTAGCTGAGGAAAATTACAAAATCTGATTGAAGGGGAACAAATAAGTAATTAAAATATTCAATTTTTATAGACAGAAAGGATCAATAAGGTCAAGAGGTCAGTTTTTCCCAACTGTATCTATATATTAAACACAATCCCAATTAAATACCAGCAGTTTTTTTTTTAATATATATCAACAAACTGATTCTAATGTTTGTATGGAAAGACAAAAGACCCAGAATAGCCAACTCAATATTGAAGAGAAAAACAAAATCAGAGGTCTGAAACTACCTGACTTCAAGACCTACGAGAAAGTTTAAATAATCAAGACAATATGGTGTTGGCAAAATAGGGAGCCCAGACATAGACCTGCATAAATATGGTCAAATGATTGACAAATAAGCAAAGGGAATGCATAGAGCAAAAGAAGACTTTTTGCCAAATGGTGCTGGAACAACTGAATATCCACAAGGAAAAAAGTTAATCTGGACTCAGAACGTACACCTTTCACAAAAATTAACTCAAAATAAATCATAAACAGAAACATAGTATGCAAAACTCTAAAACTTGTAAAGATAACATAAGAGAAATCCTGGGTATTTTGCTTATGATTTTGGCTTTTTAGATAGAACACGAAGGGCAAGATCTATGAAAAAAACAATTGATAGGTGGGACTTTATTAAAATTAAAAACTTCTGCCCTGTGAAAGACAATGTCTACTGAACGAGAAGATGAGCCACAGATTGGGAGAATATCATTGCAAAAGATACATCTAAGAAAGGACTGTCCTCCAAAACATACAAAGATCTCTTAAAACTCAACAATAAGATGATAAACAACACAATTAAATGGCAAAGACCTGAAAAGACACCTCACCAATGAAGACATATAGATATTAAGTAAGCATATGAAAACATGCTCAACATCATATGTCATTAGTGAATTGCAAATTAAAATGACAGTAGGGACTGGATCGGTGGCTCACGTCTATAATCCCAGCACTTTTAGGAGGCTGAAGTGGGTGGATCACGTGGTCAGCAGATCGAGCCCATCCTGGCTAACATGGTGAAACCCTGTCTCTACTAGAAATACAAAGAAATTATCCAGGTGGTGGCGGGTGCCTGTAGTCCCAGCTACTCGGGAGGCTGAGGCAAGAGAATGGCGTGAACCCGGGAGGCGGAGCTTGCAGTGAGCCGAGATCACACCACTGCACTCCAGCCTGGGCAACAGAGCGAGACTCTGTCTAAAAAAGACAATGGGATATGATTACTCACCTATTAGAATGGCCCAAATCCAAAACACTGACACCACCATGTGCTGGCAAGGATATGGAGCAACAGGAACTCTCATTGATTGTCAGACTACAAAATAGCACAACCACTTTGGAGGACACTTATGCAGTTATTTACAAAACTAAATATACTCTTATCGTATGACCCAGCAACCACACTCTTTGCTGTATTCCCAAATCAACTGAAAACATGAAAACATATGTCCGCACAAAAATCCATATAGGGATATTTATATCAGCTTTATTCATAACTGTCTAAACGTGGTAACAATAAAGATGTCCTTGAAATGGTGAAAGGGAAACCAAACTGTGGCACATTCATGCAATCAAATATTAGTGATAAAAAGAAATTAGCTACCAGCTACAAAAACACGTAGAAGAACATCAAGCACATGTTAATGGGCAAAATAAGCCAATCTGGAAATCTACCGAATGATTTTAATTATATGATATTCTGGAAAAGGTAGAACTATGGAGACAGTAGAAGGATCAGTGGTTGCAAGGATTTAACGGGGAGGGAGAGATGAACAGATAAAGCACAAAGGATTTTAGGGCAGTGAAACTCTTCTATATGTAACTACAATGGTTGATACGTGTCATTATTCCTTTGCCAAAACCCATAGGATGTACAACACGAAGAGCAAGCGCTAAGGTAAATTAAGGACGTTGGGTGATAACGATGTGTCAATGTTATTTCATGAGTTGCTACAAATGTGCCCATCGAGGTTCAGGATGTGGATAGTGGGGGAGATTGTGTGTGTGCTTGGGGACGGGTGTGTATGGGAAATTGCTATTATTTCCATTCAGTTTTGCTGTGAACCTAAACATACTTTATAAAAAGTTTATGGCCGGGCGCGGTGGCTCAAGCCTGTAATCCCAGCACTTTGGGAAGCCGAGACGGGCGGATCACAAGGTCAGGAGATCGAGACCACCTGGCTAAGACGGTGAAACCCATCTCTACTAAAAAATACAAAAAACTAGCCGGGCGATGTGGCGGGCGCTGTAGTCCCAGCTACTCGGGAGGCTGAGGCAGGAGAAGGCGTAAACCCGGGAGGCGGAGCTTGTAGTGAGCTGAGATCTGGCACTGCACTCCAGCCTGGGCGACAGAGCGAGACTCCGTCTCAAAAAAAAAAAAAAAAAAAAAAGTTTATTATTTAAATACAGTGTGTAATACACACTATAGATGTGTGTAGTATACATACACATACACAAACATATATGAAGACTGACAACATCACATGTTGGTGAAGATGTGGAGCTACATATAAATTGTTTCTGGGAGTACAGAAATCATGCATCCACTTTTGAAACCCATCTGTCATTTTGTTATAAAATTAAACACGTGCCTTATGACCTAGCAATTTGGCCATTGTGTATATGAGCAACAAAAGCAAATATCCACAAAACATCTGCATAGTTATGCAGCTTCATATCACACTTGGGCAAACATTTCTTTCATAGCAGCTTTGTGTTCTTTTTTGTATACCCCTCAGTTTAAAAGGAGTAACTTGCTGCATAGTCATACAATTAAATATCACTCAACACCCAAAAAAACCTGAAAAATAAATATGAATCATTATAACATTATCATAGTGCACAAGGTAGGCACAAAAGAAAATGTGCCACATTATCCCATTTACATGAAATTGAAGAACAAATAGAACGAGGCTGTGGTCATCACAATCATAAGACTGGCCATCTACAAAAAGGCAAGACTGACTGAAAGGAGGCAAAAGGGAATTTTTGGTGTCCTTGCATTGGCTCTTCCTTTTGCCTGGAGTGCTCTTCTCCTGGATTTCTACATCCCTAATTCCTTCAGTTCATTCCAGCGTTTGCCTCAGGAAACCCTTCTTAAAAAGGAGAACTCGAACAAGCTACTTTAGTGCTGTTTTTTTCATCCCTGTGTTTTTTTCATACCTTGTCTTCTTTCATAAAACAAAATGGGCTTGTTTTTAAAAATAATTTTTTTTTGTTTATTGTATATTCTCCTGAAATCATAAGTCCCTTGAATCCAGGGTGCTGGTTTCTTTCCAGTGCATCCTCAGGAGAGTGTTGACACATAGCTGATATAGAAAGTCATCTCCATAATCTCATTACTGATTCTGATGCAGGGCTACTCTTCTTTTAGAGTCAGTAATCTCTCCCCTGTCCCCGCTTACTCTGTTGTTTCTTCTATACCTTGTCTACACTCTGGTGGCTTTACCCCAACACTCTTACGGCTTCAAATGTCTCCCCTGTCAAAATTTTCCATGTCCTCCTATCTTTGAATTCCCATAAATGACCCTGAGCTGCTGGTTTTCCTGGGACTAGCTCCACATCTAACTCTTTTAGTTGATTCACAAAATATTTCTGAACTATATGTATGCTAATGGGGGAGCTAAAAATAAACACAAAATACTTAAGTTAGAAGAATTTTTAACCAGAAAATGTTAATATGTGAGACTGAAATAGTACTTATTCATTCATAATTTAGTATCTTAAACACTATGGAGACTTTTTGCTTTACATGTTTCAATTAATATATTACTAATATATGTTAAAACATTGTATCTTAAATGATTCCAAATTAAAAATGAGAAATTAATTTGCTGTTTAACAAAGTCTAATAATGCATTTGTCCTAAATATTATGTTCTTTCCATCTGTATGGACATGGAAACCTTCTTCCACACACACACATTTGATTTTGTTTGGAGAGAAGTACTGCTACTTTTATGTAAGTTTTGCCACCGATTCAAACCGATTTAGATGAGATTTACTTAAAAACCAATAGACAGTATCTATATTACAATTTCTTACTCTTTTTTTCCTTTCCTTTTTTTCAGTTCCATCCCTCTGAGTCGTTGCTCATCAATCATACAGGGAAGCTGACTTTTATTCCGCACACTTCACCACTAACTGCATTACAGAGCTGAAAAACTTACTCAAAGTTTAGAATGTGATAAACGTAATCAAATTGCTCTAGTCAAATTCTAACAGCGGTGAATAGATGACACTAATTACCTTTTCTTATTATGCTACAAATGTGGTTTACTCCATCTTTATTCATGAAGAAATATCGTGCAGCCCACCGAGAGCACTGCAGCAGGATGTAATATTGGCTTATTTGTTTCCTTAGTTTTACTTCTTTCTTTACCAGCATCCAAAATATGAAATTTTAAGCTGCAATATATTTATATGCAGTAGTTTTTTACCCACTTTGGAAGATAATTGCTACCCACTGCAAAGCCTCACAATTCTGCATAAACAAGTGCTTTCGAAACTCCAGTAAAATGATGTAAACTTTTTTTTGTGGTGGTTGGCACTTACTTTTGTTTCAGAGTAAGTGATATATTTTTTTAAATGAGTTAACACAGAAAAAAATGAAGCATGTGCTAAAAAATGCATCGAGATGAGAGAAATTGAACCACTCTTTTCAGAAAAAAATATGGAACTATGCCACATTTAAAGTTTTTTCTACATTTTTACATGTGGACATTTCTCACTAATTCACCTTGAAACTACTTGATAGGAAATAATTATTCAAACTTGCTTACGTGCTGTCTGGTTGAAATAATTTACATACGTATTTCCAGTGGTCATTGTAGAGCCAAGTTTCAAAAACTTGTCAGCAGATGATTACATGCTCTTTCTATACATCAAATGCTGTACTGGGCACGATTATCTGTGAAAGTTTCTGTTTTCATTTGTCAGATAACCAGAAGCTATTTTGTTTTAATGCTTGCAAGGTTAAACCAACCTCAATATTTTCTCATAAGCCCATAAGGCTTACCTACAATACTAAAGGTTAGGACATGAAAATATTAAGCAGAAGTATGCCTATAACATCCTAAGTACAATAGAATATTAATTGATTTTTAGAACCATTAAATTCTTAACATTACAATGGAAAGTATATCTGAAGTTCAATAAAGAAGATCTAAATGAAATGAAGAGTTTGGAAGTTAATATAGACATTGAAATTAAATAAAGTGTTTTAGGTTCCTCCCAGAAGTAATCAGTATAGGAATACAAGATGTGAACCATGACTATAACTTATAAAATGACCTGCAGCATAGGAAAAGCATATACCTAATATGCTCAGGAAAATTCACTTCTATGCCTGATGTCCTTGTTTAAATATTGATAACCCTTCCTTTCAGTTTTAAAAACGGTCTGGTTAGGATGCTAAGTTGGGCGGACATACTACTTATAGACAATTATAATGGAATTACATTCCAGTCTCAGAGCAAGTGAAGCCTCAGAAAGGATTTAAACAGATAACCCCTTGACATAATTCATATTGCTGTGTGGAGAATAGATTGGAGATAGCAAGGCACGGAAGGAGTTCAAGAGTGGCTATGGCACAGCTGGCAAGGAGGAAGGCGGTAAGGAAGGCTCCACATCTTATAATTCTTTAAAACCATGATAGGCCGGGTGCGGTGGCTCACGCCTGTAATTCCAGCACTTTGGGAGGCTGAGATGGGCAGATCATGAGGTCAAGTGATGGAGACCATCCTAGTCAACATGGTGAAACCCTGTCTCTACTAAAAATACAAAAATTAGCCAGGCGTGGTGGCAGGCACCTGTGGTCCCAGCTACTCAGGAGGCTGAGGCAGGAGAATCACTTGAACCGGGGAGGTGGAGGTTGCAGTGAGCCAAGATCGTGCCACTGCACCCCAGCCTGGCAACAGTGAGACTCCATAAAAAAAAAAAAGAAAAGAAAAAGCCATGATAAGACGTTTTGGTTATTTCTCCCTCTTACCTTGAGATAAAAATGTTGTAAGGCATTAAGTAGTTTATTTCAAATATGAGATTTATATTTCTTCTAATAATGTATTATTTTGCATATTATAGTGGTATGAGGGTGGATGGAGGAAGAACAGTTGGAACCAATTGTGATGCTGCAACCAAGAACAATGAGGACATAGACTGAGAGGTGACCATGGAAACACATGAAGGGTTTGGCAAGAGTGTTGGAGGCAGAGAAGTTGGATATATTAATGGATTCAGGGCAGCATGTGAGGGACGCATGGATTTATTGCATCCCTCACAAGGGATGACGCCTGGGTTGCCTGACTGAGCAGTGAGAGGGGTATTATTTATGGAATGGGCTAGGCATGTGTAGGATTTACAAAGAAAACATCTAGTTCTGTTTGTAAATATTAAGTTTGGGACGTTTTGAAGTATCCAAATCCCAGGAGCCAATTGGATGTGAAAGCCTGGTGATCAGAGAATTCTGATATAAGGATACAAATATTGGCATTATTAGAATATGATATTCAAAGTCCTGTTGCTATTTGCCCTAGATTATAAGTAACACATTTTTGAGAAAAAATACACTGGGATACACTCTCTGATGGCAAATGGATTTGGTAACCCCAGGACTTTTGCTTTGTGAAGGTGGATTAGTCAAAGGATCTCGATTTCCTGGCCCATTTGCTCCTCCCTCAAAATTATTTTAGTGAATGCTGCTCCATTGTCTGCCAGCAACTCTGCTGCTGAGGTAGGACTGAGGTCAGCCTCCCAGTGACAGGAAAATTATTTCTCAAATCCAAAATAATTTATTGTCAAAATCGAATTTCTTAATCAATACATGTTTCACAGATGGTTAAATACAAATAACTTCATTGGTATATATTGTGTACCCTTTCGATCTACAGATTTAGGTCTTCTGTAATCAGAGAGACTTTCCTATATTTTAAAATATATTTCCATTAAATGCCCTGTACTCTCTCCTTTAAGAAAATCAGAATTCCACGTGCTGGCTCTTTACCATTAGTAGCACACACCCACCTCCTGTATCTAATCAACTTAACTTTTTGTGATTCTCCTTTGCATTGTGGAAATTTTTTTTTCTCAAACCAAATTTCCATGTCACTGTCCTGCTGTTTACCAGTATTTTTTTTTTTCTTTTCATCTTCATTACTTTCAGTGTAATTTTTGGCATTTCTATGTAATTATGTATGTGAGCACTTATATTTTAAAAATCCATTCCAATATCCTTTCTCCCATGGAATCACTTTCTTCTTAAAACCTGTGTCTCCTTTTTTTTCCTTGACATAAGAACGGATATTTTGACCATTTGCAATTTGATGGAATAAGTGTTATTCAGAAAGTATTTATTTATTTATCTATCTATTTATTTATTTATTTTTAGAGACAGAGTTTATCTCTGTTTCCCAAGCTGGAGTGCAGTGGCACAATCTTGGCTCACTGCAACTTCTGCTTCCCAGGTTCAAAAGATTCTCCTGCCTCAGCTTCTTCATTTGTTTCTTTTATGGGCTTTTTTTTTTGAGATGGAGTCTCGCTCTGTCGCCCAGGCTGGAGTGCAGTGGCGCCATCTCGGCTCACTGCAAGCTCCGCCTCCCGGGTTCCTGCCATTCTCCTGCCTCAGCCTCCCCAGTAGCTGGGACCACAGGCGCCCGCCACGGCGCCCGGCTAGTTTTTGTATTTTTTTAGTAGAGACGGGGTTTCACTGTGTTAGCCAGGATGGTCTCGATCTCCTGACCTCGTGATCCGCCCATCTTGGCCTCCCAAATGGGCTACTGTAACTGATATTTTAAAAGCATTTTATGTCCAATTTTCCCACTATTAACATATTTTTAAAACATTTAATATTCATCCACACTTTGCTTCACAGTATTTTGATAGACTTTCCTTAGCTATTTTATTTATATTCTTGTGCCCTATATCAAACTTTTTTGGTAGATAGATTATCTTACCTATTGTGTTGTTCATATGATTCAGGCGGATGGGGGCATCAAAAAACTTAGTCACTGTGTATCTTTCCTAAATATTTTCAAAACCATCAAGAACTACAATTGCTGACTTGTAGATATATCTCACACATTTTAGAAGTGCTGCCTCTGTTTAGATGCTTCCTGTTACTGGGATTAAATCTAAATTTTTCCAAACAGACCAGGGAAAAGCAGGTGTTACTATAGTATGTACATGGTAACTTTCATAAGTTAGCTTATCTACTAACAGAAAAGAGTCTATTACTTAAATATCTCACATTTTTTGTTACCACTCTTTGAGCCTTCTGTCCAACTTGTATTTCCAAATTAAGAAGGTTTATTTTTACCAAATATTACTATTTTCTAACAAATTGCTCAACTCTCTCAAGAAGAAATGTTATGTGTTAATAGTTTTAATACTTTTGTTTTTAAATTTTATCTATTTTTTCTAATCTTTCCCAATTTTGTAGTATGATGTTGAAGCCATTTATTTTTATTAATACTTATTTTGGTGTATACATATTAGCTAGGTTTATTTTGGCAAGTTTTATGCAAGCTAAAATTTGTAGTTTTGCATTTTTTGCAGTCATTTTTCATAGAAGACTTTTTCTAATATTTTCAAGTATTCATAGCTTAAAAAGTCATATCTAGCTAGAAAATTTTAAATAAAGCTACTTTTAATAATGAAAAACAGTTTAATATATTGAGAACATAAATATTTTAACATAAAAAGTAATGGAGGTAAAAGTCAAGATAGACATTCTACAGATGTATAAAATATAGAAGAAACAATAGACATTTTCTACAATACAAATACATTGTATTATATAGAATTTTTCTATAATACACAAACAAATATTATATAGTACAACAAATAATAGACTGATTTTCTAGTACAAAATAAATAAATCAACCCAAGTATTTCAGATTCAAGTTATATCTGGTTAGAAATGTGAAACTGCTTATTAACACTGTATAGAAAGGTTCCAACTTAGCATACTGCTATAGTAATGTGATAAGTGCCCAAATATGTTAAGGTTATATATAGAATCTTTATAAAATACCCAGATATACAGAAAGATTAACCATATATCATTATAAACATTGAGCTAAGTTCTTAATGTTTTAGGAAAACAAATATTTATTAAAATGTTGTAAGAATTGAGAACTACAACAGCAAGAAAACTTAAATCAAGCCAAATGAAAACATAAATACATTTGAAAAAAAATGTCCTTCAAATATACTTGGGGTTTGATAACAATGAACTAAGACGTTGTGTTAAATGTAAGTGTTGCAGTCTCCTTACTACTTAGTTTAGTGAGGTCTGAGTTCTTGTCCTACAACCAAGAAGAATAAGGCATGCAGCCACCAGAGAGTGAGTAAGGCAGAGTAGGATTTACCAAGTGACAGAAAAGCTCCCAGGGGTGAGAGGGACCCAAACAGCGTTGCCAAACATGGGGCTGAATTCTGGGTCTTTTATGTGGCAGAAACAAGGAGGTCTTCTGTGGGTTCTGCCTTAATTGGAGGGTAAAATTCCCCCCTCTTGGTGTTGCAACTGTGCATGCCTGGGGTTGTCCATAGTGACTTCATCTTGGTTACCCATGAGTGCCTAAGCAAAAACCATGGGGGATAGCTAAAACCACAATGCTAATGGCATTATAATGAGTTCAGGTTAATTTTAGGACACCCTCCATCCTTGTCTGCACCTGGGTGGGTGACTGGAAAGTCTCTTTTGAGCAGACATCTTGGTATAAAAAGTTCTTAGCCATATTTCCTCCTGCTAGCTGCAAAACAAGTTATATCTGGTTAGAAATGTAACACTGCTTATTAACGTTGTATAGAAATGGGTTCCAACTTAGCATGGTGGGGCATGCTACATAACAGGGGCAATGCAGTGCGGTCTTGCAAGCCTTGTCTCATCCCAGACCCTCCCTCTCTATCTGCCTAACCAGCCTCTACCTGCCTCCTCTCTCATAAGCCTTGGTAATTAGTGACAGAAAGTGACCAAGGACAAAAGCTACTGCAAGCCTGAGTGGCAAAATTTGAAATTTCTGAGTTTCCTGAGATTATTATTTTTCAAAGACAGAACATTCTTGCTGTTGTGAGTGTACTCTTGAGAGTGCTGTTCCTCTAGGAAGCTTACTAAAATCTACAAACTACCTAGAAAAACTCTACAGTGAAAGCTTGGAGGTCCTGAAATCTACACAGAATTATTTTTTAGGACAGCCCCATAGTAGGCTGTCCTTAGCAGCAACAGTGACTGAAATCTTGGGCTGGCTTGCATCTGTCCGCCAGGGTTCTACAACCCACAGAAGTAAATTGTACCTATACTCAGAGCAACTGTTCAGGTGCAGCAGTGAATTCTTACCAGGTAGTTCTTCAACAGATCCTTGTCTGGATTCCTGAAAACACCCAAGAGAGTTGAGAATTCAATGCTCTTCTGCATTGGCTGCCTTTCACCTTTGCCAGTTTTCGGCAAAGAAGAGATGAGTGTCCCTTATTATTTTCACTGTGTTCTGGTTGTCTGGATAGACATCTTGTAGATGGCTGAGTTTCAGAAAGTCTGTGTCTTGAGAAATATCACCCTAAAATGATTATGGAACAGTAAAAAAAAAAAACACACACACACAGAACTGTTCCTTACAAAATAAATTTCTCATAAAAATGTGGTTATGACTTAATCCTAATACCAGCAAAATGTTACAGAGATATTATAGAATAATTTCTAAGAAATTTTTGGCTGCAATTTTCATTAATAATGGATCCCCAGGAGTATTGTAGATGGAACAAAATTAAATATTTAAAAGGTGAAGAAGTATAATACCACCCGCCATGTTTAAAGGTTAATATTTATTTAATATTGTTAAGAAAAATGTGAATAATGTAGAGGAAGTCATTTTATATGAACAGTGAGGTTTTATATGCATCCTTGACTTTGTCAGGAGAGTATCTTTTAACCCAGTTCTGTAATGGGAAGAACACAGATGCTTTTAGCTCACAGAGTGAAGGGGACTGGCAAGTACCATGTATTAATCCTGTAGCTCCCAAGACAGTCTACCTGCGCTTTCTCTTGCCTTTATTCACAAAAGCACTCCGTTAGCATGTCAACAGAAAAATGGAGAAAGCGGTAACATTACACATTCCTGTTGCAATCAGCAGCGAAGCTGTTCTGTCTTATTTCCTGTAATACATTTACAAGAGTACACAAAAAGTACAGAAAGATGATAAAAAGATACATTTCTGGTGATTCTTTCCCTCTTGAGAAAGCAACATGTTGGCAATTTTAAAAAGAGCCAAAATTTTTCTGAGATAATAGAATTAATGGTCAAATATCTGCTCTAGGGCTGCCCCACCTGTTGTTATTGTTGAATAAGAATACAGCTGTGAGTGAACATGACTCTAGGCCTTCGAGTCGACTAAAATCCCCTGGGAAAGATGGGATTCAAAGAAATGAGGACTATATAGGCTTTCTCCCTCTGTATGGCATGAACTTTTATGTACTTTGGAATTCTGATGTGTAGTACAGTGAGAGTGTACCATAGAATGAGCTTGGGCTATCTACCTGCCCACGAGCTGATGAAAAGGTATCTCTCTGGTATGTTCAAGATCAAGACTAATATATTCTGTCTCTCCCAATATTACTGTCTTTGCCATTCTCTCTCCTTCATCATGGATTGGAAGGTAATATATTTCACAGACGGTGTCTGGAAACACCACTCTCTCTGGAAAGGGCCAGTTCTGGGCCATCTTTTGCTTTAGGGGTACGGTGAACTCCAAGTACCAGTTATGTGATTTCAAAGCATCCAAAAATGAAATGAGCTGTAGCATTCATAAGAGCATAACTGGGCTGGGCGCGGTGGCTCACGCCTGTAATTCCAGCACTTTGGGAGGCCGAGACGGGTGGATCACGAGGTTAGGAGATCGAGACCATCCTGGCTAACACAGTGAAACCCCGTCTCTACTAAAAAAATACAAAAAACTAGCCGGGCGTGGCGGCGGGCGCCTGTGGTCCCAGCTACCCGGAGGCTGAGGCAGGAGAATGGCGTGAACCCGGGAGGCGGAGCTTGCAGTGAGCTGAGATCCGGCCACTGCACTCCAGTCCGGGCGACAGAGCGAGACTCCGTCTCCAAAAAAAAAAAAAAAAAAAAAAAAAGAGCGTAACTGACTTAATATTTCAAATAGACAATGGAAAAAAAATAAACAGGATATTTGTTATGCCAGCAACATAAAATAAAACAGCTCTGCTGTATGTTAATTTTTACCTGTTATGTGAACTCACTTTTCGAGAGAGTGTCATGACATTTACGTCTCTCTAGAGCGAGACATGACATTTAAGTCCTGAAAGAAATTTCAAAATTGTAATGTTAACAAAAATTACATGGTAACACAAAATACAGTCTAAGGAATTAAATTTTATAAAGGGACACCTATATTTATATAAAAAACATAGTTTTCCCTTTAGCTCCTTCCTCTTCGAAAAAAACAACCATTGTCCCATGAATTCTAGATTTTACTCAAGTTTAAATTACATTTTAACTCATAGATATTTTAGTGTAACTGAGAAATGTCTACATTCATCTTGCCTTTTTTTTACAAATATAATTAATTGTCAATAATTGATTTAGTTGGTAAAAGAGCAATTTTCAAGGTGATATCTGGAAATGAGCTCGTAGGTTAGGACTGGGAAGCCTAGTAATGAAATGTAACAGGTTGTGTGTGTGCGTGTGATACGGGTTGGATGTTTGTCGCCTCCAAATCTCATGGTGAAATGTGACCCCCAAGGTTGAAAAGGATCTGGAGGGAAGCGTTTGACTCGTCAAGGTTTTGGTGCCCTCCCCACGGTGATGAGTGAGTTCTTGCTCTGAGTTCTCTTGAGAGTTGGTTGCTAAATAGAGCCTGCTACCTCCTTCCCTCTCTCACTTGTTCCCTCTCTCACTTTTTCCCTCTCTCGCCACATGACACACCAGCTCCCCTTCCCTTCTACCATGACTGAAAGCTTCCTGAGGCCCCACTAGAAGCTGAGTAGATGCTGGTGCCATGCTTGTACAACTTGCAGAACCTTGAGCCAAATAAAATTCTTTTATTTATATATCACCCAGCCTCTGGTTATTCCTTTATAGCAATGCAATAGCAATGCAATCAAATGCAATGCAATAGACACAGTGGTTTGCATGAATGTGTGTGTGTGTGTTTCATTTCTTTTTTTCTTTGCTCCCCGACACACTTTTAGGCTTCTTCAGTTAAGCACATCACAAGGATATTGCAATCTTCTTCCTCTCCATTTTTGGTCATATCAATATGAACAGAAACATTTATTGACCTACTACAGGGTACTGTGTTTGAAGTTTTTAAGGTTTTATTTCTTGTAATTTTTACAACTTTGTGATGAGTTTGTTATAATTTCCAAGCTTATGTTGCAGAAGTTAACGTTAAAGTTTATTGATCTTGTGTGAGAGAAAGGTAATTTAAGCAAAATTCTCCTAATCCTTGAGAAGTTAGAAAAGAATGCATATTCTGTTTAGCATTATATGAGAAATTTAAATTTAAGTACCAGTTCAGATTTATATTACTTCATAAACGTATAAGTCATGTTAGACTTTGAAAATCTATTTTCACTGATTTATGTATGTATCTACTAACTGACACTTTAAAAAGACAAAAATAAATTCTCTCATTTAAATCCTTTCCTTGAACCACTGAGATATGCTGCATGACGTTACATGTCAATATTCTTGGTATGACATATAATTTACTGATAAAAAATAAAAAGGATTCCGATATCTCCTGAGAAAAAACTGATGTATTGAAAACATTTTAGCATTAGTAGTCATTCATTATATTTTTAAATACACTAGTTTTAAATGTATTTATAGCAACTTTTTTTGTAAAAGATAAAAACTTTAATATTTATTTTTAGAAAAATTTACCCTTTAAATTATGATATAAAATCTTAATTTATATCATCTATTCAAATAATATTGAGGTGTAGCATAAACACTAAAAATAGATTAACAGAAGAAAGTATAAGTTAATATTTTTATAATGAGGCTGTTCTTCCTCTCCAAGAGAAGAAGGAGTAGCCTGGGATCCACCGGCACCCCCAAGTAGAACTAGAAAAGCCACACAACAGATCAGACTCATCTCTATAAAACATCATATAGCTGCTGAGGCCACAAGCATGACAGGACTTTGGTGAGGGCAAAGTTGACCCAATTGTCCCATAAAACTGATGTTTATGGTGTCTTTTGGACAAGCATAGGATTAACCCTTCTAGTTTTAAAAGTTATGTTTGTCTTATCTGAGTTATTTTCTCAGATGAGTTACCAGCCAGAAGTCCTCCCAGATAATATCAAAGAGCTGAAACTCACCAGATCACTGCCTTTGGACAATGAGAATTCAGAACCCTCACCCATCAGGACTGCCAACGTGATCATCTGCTTCCTGTTGACCAACTCCTTCTCCTTACCTCTTCCTAATTTCTGTTTTCCTGCATGTAGTTTTCTTTCTGCTATATAAATCCCTAATTTTAGTCCATCAGGGAGATGGATTTCATGATAATCTCCCATCTACTTGGCTACAGCACTTGATTAAAGCCTTCTTCCTTGGCAATAATGGTTGTCTCAGTTATTGGTTTTCTGTGTGGGAAGCAGAAGGGCCCAGACCAAACCCCTGATGTTTTGGTAACAAGGGATGAACCTCAGAGAAGTGCATTAACTTCTCCCCATGCCTTGGGTTGGGAATCACTGACCTGAGGAGTGTGAGGTTCCTGACTGCACTGACTTTGCACAGAGCCACTGCTCGGGTGAGAGCCACTTTGTAGCATATTTGGCAAAGATGAGGTGGGCCTTAGCACAAAGGCAGTGGTTCTCATGGAAAGTTTGAAGAGTTCTTAAGGTCCCTGCTTGAGTGTGCTCATGTGCACATGCAGGTCTGTGGGCACGTGTGTATCTATATGCTAAAGCCTCTACAACTCAGTATCTGAAATGCAAAGTTTACAAAGCTTTTGAAAGAAACACAAGTGTATGGAACCTTACCAGTCTTGCCATTGAGCCTCAAGTTATTGCCCAGTAGACTGGATTAAATGAAGGTGGTGATGCATTAAATGTGACGGTTGAGGGAGAGGGAGGTGTCAGTAAACATACCTGGATATTTACTTGAAAAAAAAAGCGCATGAAAACCAGAAGCATCATTTGGGGTGTATCATCAGGATTTCAGAGTTGGACCTCACAAATCAGGTAAGCGTATAAAACACCTGAATGTTCGTATCAGTGAGGTGGTGGAAGTACGACTCATAAATGTTAGAGGAAGAGGCTTCAGATAAATTGGTATTCTATTAGCATATTCATAGAATGTAATTGTGGGAATGTATTCATAGGAGATTACCTAGGGGAAAAGATGGGACAGTAATGAACCCCTAAGGAATCTGATATTTTTATGTAAAGAACAAAAGGATACCCTGACCTGTAAGTTCCTGAACAGATGATAGAGTGGTGAGAGGCGATTTTTAATTGTTTACAGCTCTAGATAAGCTTTGTGGCTATGAAGGTGAGTTAAAGTGACTTTAATGTATTGAATTTATTTCAATTTATTTAACTTTTCAAACTTCATTTTTTATATTAATTACATGCAGAGGTAGTGCGGTTGGAAGCAATTTTATTAAATGACTGGGAAAAGCAACTTAACTGAAAGAAATTTGGCAGGAGAATGGCGTGAACCCGGGAGGCGGAGCTTGCAGTGAGCTGAGATCTGGCCAGTGCACTCCAGCTTGGGTGACAGAGCGAGACTCCGTCTCAAAAAAAAAAAAAAAAGAAATTTGGAAATAAGTGCAAAACTACATAGGTGTGAGAAAGTGTAAACTTACAACTCAGATCAATTTGACAATGAATATTTTCTAAGTTTTAAATTAAAGGGGGTTCATCAACTCTTCAGCTTTACAGTATAAGGGAACAAATCTCTGTATTTGTGAAAATCTGGGATTGATTTTCAGGCAGTTGCATGTTCCATATCCTCCTTTGTATTAGTAAACTTTTCTGTTACTGGGAACAGTGTGGTACCACTTTAAAAATAAAACAACCAACAGCAGTAGCAGCAACAATAAAAACAAACCTTCCTTCCCAATAACGGTAACAATGAAAGGTATAAGGAAATAATTTACTAATGCTTAAGATTTTGGGGAAAATTTATTGACTCAGGGAGAGTCAATAAATGAAAGGTCTTGTTCCCATGCACATGATGGTGGAGGGGCAGCTGCCCTGCTTAAGTCATGAAGGTTTGAGCCCCACCCCAAGGCTGAGAGTGGAAAGACAAGGCACATTGTGTTCTTGGTCCCCTGTGGATTCACACAGCTGTAGCTGACTTCCAATGGACTTCTCATTACGAGAAAGTTAATAAACTGAAGTTGTCTTAGCCACTAATTTTCTTAATTCTGCATTAATTCATAACTGCTTTACTTTCAACCTCTGTGATCTTGTGCAAATTATCTAACCACTGTGTGATTCAGAGACTCATCTGAAGATAGGACATGCTCCACGTAGTTCCTACAGTGATAAACAGGGATAATGTGCTTGAAATCCCTAGCACTGTGCCAGCCAAAAGTGAAGTTTCAGATATTGAAATAAGTTATTAAAATTTAAGGAGGGGGTGACAATCATAAAACGTCTACCATATTGCAGTTTTCAAAATATGCTGTACAAAGATACTATAAATAAAATAAAAGTCAGACCAGAGTGGGGAAAGTTATTTGCAACCAACATGACAAACTATGGATTAGAATTCAAAATGCATAGAGCACCTACTGATCACAAATCAAATTTCAAATAGAATAGATAGATGAGCAAAAAATATAAATAGGATGATTCTATTTTCCTGAAAGTTATCTTGGGCACATTTTAATGTCAAACATTAAAATTTTATTTAACTGTGTTATGAGCACATCAGTCTTTAATATCTTTATCTGATCAATATCTTATAGTAAAAGTAAAAATTACTAGTTGGCAAGAAAGATAAGTGTTTTTTCAAATATTAAAAATGTACATGAATCTGGACTTTGGTGAATAATGCTCCCTCCACCTAAAGCTAGCTGTGTCCTGGAGCCTACGAATATGTTTTTTACAGCATAAATGGGACTTTACAGACGTGATTAAATGAATAATTTTGAGGTAGTGAGATTATCCCGGATTATTTGTGTGGGTCTGTTGTTATCATAAATGTCTTTATACAAAGAAGGCAGAAGAAGCAGAGTTGGAAAGAGAAGATGTTAGGATGGAAACGGAGGTGAGAACAGAGAGTTGTACTATGATTCTGGTTTGGAAGGTGTAGGACGAGAGCATGAGCCAAAGAATGTGGGCAACCTCTAGATGCTAGAAAAAGGCAAGGGAATGAATTTTTCCCTAGAGCTTCCGAGGGAATCAGCCCGGCCAACACCCTGACATCAGTCCAATAAAACTGATTTCACATTTCTGACCTCCAGAATTGTAAGATAACAAATTCATTTTGTTTTAGCCACTACAGTTGTGCTAATGTGTTACAGCAGAAATGAAGTGCAGCCTCCTTCCTGAATTTCTGTAGCACAGCTTCATGGTCTGCAGCTGTATCGTATCATCTGCAAGAAGTGGCTTGTACGCTCATCCATCCAGGTTTTTTTTTTTTTTTTTTTTTTTTAAGTCTTATCAACCCAAATGCAGTTTAAAGCATTGTATTAAGGCAGACAATGTATTCTATATTTCTTGGTATAAAATAAGGGTGGTACTTAGATATATTTCATATATATACTTTTATTTTCTCATTTAAACGTGTTCTTCAGCAGCACTTACCTCCAAGAATCTTTTTCTTGGACAATGAGTTATCATCCCCTGGAACCCAGGTAAAATTCAGTGATTAGCTTAAAATTTCACAAATAATTTTCTTGAATCTTAATAAATAATAGTAGTAAAGTTTGAAACATAGGCCTTGTTCTGGAGAAGAAAAGGGACTCTCAAACGCCATCAACTGCTAATTAACATATCCAGCTTGGCACAAGAAGGTAGAAGAAGTTGTGTGGGAGGACGAAAGGGAGGACACTGCAGTCCCTGAATAGAGATAGCACTTGTCACTACACACATGACAAGAGGTCCCCATAGTCACAGATTCTGTAGACTAGAAGGTCAGGTACTTGTTGGAGGATGCTGACTAGGCTGCCATGGGGGACAGGGTGGCCAGGTGGCTGTTCTCAATGCCAATCCTGGTGCCTACACATGACCCCCAACATCCGGACAGGGCATTTCAGAGCACAGACTGCAGAAGCACCAGCCCTCACGGCAGAGCTGTGATGCCGCCCCTTGAGAAGAGCAGGGACTTGGATGACACACGGCTTTTCTCCTAGGACCATCAGCAGGGGTTCCTGATGACATTTTCAGAGGAGCAGGGAGAAGGAGAAAATCTGAAAAATAGCTGAGAAAAAAAATAGCAAAGTTATATGCAATGTAAATTCCTGCTGGACATCTTTGGTTGTCTCATGATATAGAAAAAGTATGTTCCAAAATGAGTCCACGGTTTTAAAATTGTCTCATCTTCTCCACACCATCCCTGCAACGGACATTTCCCACTTGTCTAACATTTCCTAAGTGTCATTTTTATCCACTCTGTCACCCAACACTGAGAAAATAATTATCATAAACCACTTGCTCAGTCAGTCTGTCTATCAGACCGTCTCAACATCCCTTCTCGACTGTCTCCTTTCCAGAAGCCAAGGGCTGCTTTGAGCTCCTGCCATCTCTTGAGTAAATTATTCCAAGTGAACCTTGTTAAGGCAATCTTTTATATGCCATCATAAAGCCCTCCATTTATGATACAGGTAGATTGTAAAGTAGCTCCGAACCAAAATGAGCCGCATTCGGTCACTCAAGAGTGTATTCATCATCTCTCTGAATGACAGCTTTAGAAATCTTCTTCCTATCTCTATCAAGTTCAGCATCCCTATGTCAAAGAACACAGTGAAAAGTATAAAGAGAAAAGGTGAGAAATAATGGCAAAAGGTGAATGTACTTTTCAGTGAGTAATAAAGACTAAAAAATATTTAATTGCCTGAATTCAAATTTATTTTGATAGAAAATAACCATATGTAGGAGAGTTATATATCACATAACTACATTTGTTGTGCAGATATACTTGGCTTCACTTAATAGACTTTTCCCATAGAATGAAATATAAGGTACAAATATGATAAGCATATCCTTTTTAGGGACAAAGAAGTTAATAGAGAGAATTAACCTCAACAAAAATAAAATTAAGTTTTCAAAGAAGATAGCTTTTATTATAAACAAACACACACTTTTTAAAATAAATACAGTTCTACTTTTAAAAGTACCTGTCTACTTCATAAACACTTTCCTACCTCAGACAAAAATATTTTAAAATTTCTCAAACTATGAATGTAACAATGTATCTTTAACTGTGCTTTATTAAAGAAAAAAGCTCTTCTTATTACTTATGTAAATGGGGAAGACAGACACTGATGATTTTGAATCTGGAACACAGCTCCTCACATGTGGCTCTTTTATAATGACATCTGGCCTCAAGCAGGTAGAAAAAACCACTCTGGAGGAAAGTATACTTTAATTAACTGCAAACACTTCTCAAGGCCATCTTCAAACACTTGCACTTCATTGCAAGACAGACAAAAGATAACTAATAAAAGAGTCTCTCTAGAAAATAAATTAGTCAGAAATAATTCTTTGTTAAAATTTTTGGCACTGATGACATCCAATGTGACAGGAGTTGGCCGCCTCCACCTGCTGTTAGTCTCAGTCTCTGCTCCCAGGGCACTGTTCTGAGATTGTCATGTTCCTTCCATCCAAGCAAGAAAGCAATAATCAACAACTCCATCGAGTAAATGGAAGTGTGAATAGCACTGGATATGCATCAATAACTGGGCAAAATAACTCTTTGCACCTGCTCCTTTTTTGTATTTCATAATTGACATCAAAGGCTTATAAAGGCAGTGCTTTTTCCCAGTGATTGCTACATTGGTTTTCACTTGCTCTTTCTATTTCATTAGAAGTGGGAAAATGTGTTCCTATTTAATGACTATCTACCTGACTCATTAGTGTAGTCACCTGTGATGGTAAAAATCCTGTTGGGTTTATTAATAAATTATTGCTTATCAGGTGGAATAACATTTACAGTCACGCTAAGTATAATTTGTCTTGAGCTCCAAGAACAATGTAAAGGATAATGGTTTAGTGTGTCCTAAGTTGGTTGTGAATCTATTTTCTATAGAAAAGAGTTCATGTTTCTAAAAGTGGTCTTAAGGCCCTTCTTTTCTCACTGATACTACATTCAATACACACACACACATACACACACACAGCTCTTTCAACATGTGTCCAATGTAATAGCACTGAAGAAAAAGCGGAAAATTGAACAAACCCGTAGGGACAAATTCAGTACAAAAAGAGTTTGAAGGATTTCAAATAATGTAAAAACCTACAGAATCCCTACCATAAAGATCCCCAATGTATATAAATTAATTGTAAGAAGGGAAAAAAAAAAACATGGCATCTAGACATTTGTATTTTAAGAAAAAGCCTCAATGAAAAAGCAATCTTCTTTGGCAATTCTTACTACTAAAGGCATTGAATTTGATTGATACTGTAGGAATTTACAAGAAAATTAGGTGTTCTAAAACAAGTCTTGTTTCAGTTTTCGATGTCATTTTGAACTATTTGCCTGGCCAGGTAATGAAGTGGAATAGCAGCGGGAGCGCTGGCATGATCGTGTTAAGCTGTAAGATCATCCGTGGAAACATGTATCACTGTGCATCTGACAGTATATTGCCACCCTAAGGATGCTTCCTAAGACTTCATCCTGTCTCCTCATGAGAAACAGAAGTTGAATAAAAGTGAGAAAGGTAGTGCAATACTTGGTCTGCTACAACCAGTATGGTTTAAAACTTATCATACTTGGGGGCGGGGCGCGGTGGCTCACGCCTGTAATCTCAGCACTTTGGGAGGCCGAGGCGGGCAGATCACAAGGTCAGGAGATCGAGACCACAGTGAAGCCCCGTCTCTACTAAAAATACAAAAAATTAGCCGGGCGTGGTGGCGGCACCTGTAGTCCCAACTACTCGGGAGGCTGAGGCAGGAGAAGGGTGGGAACCCGGGAGGCGGAGCTTGCAGTGAGCCGAGATCGCGCCACTGCGCTCCAGCCTGGGTGACAGAGCAAGACTCCGTCTCAAAAAAAGAAAAAAAAACTTATCATACTTGGGGTATTCAGAGGAAAGCTGAAGGACAGTAAGACGGAGCTAAATGATTGAATACATACTTTTAAGTCTGGAACTGGAGTAGGAATAAATAATGTCTTGTTTAAAAGGTGTGACTGTGGGAATTGGAGGTTAAGGAAAGCTGGTGTGCTAACGTGTAAGAGGTAGTCAAATAACAGAGGCCCTTCATTGATGAGCTGTTCACATTGTCCCTGTCACTCAAGACTCTTTATGGATTGATGAGAATTTTCTTCGATTAATAAACATCTCAACCTTTTTCGTTGAAAATGCACATATTATTCCTTTCCCTTTGATGTTTGTGTTCACTTATTCTTAGTGGTTGGGTAAAATATCACCTGATTGGAGAAGTGTCCCTGGGCGTCCTTCCCAATAGAGCGTTCTGCAATAATTCTCTGTCACTGCTCCTGGCTTTCCTTTGCTCTGCATTTGCTTTTCCTGTGTTTCTTGATGGTCTACGATGTACATGCCACGAAGGCACAAACCTTATTTTCCTTAGTCAGCACTCAGTGTTCAGCATTCAGCAGAGTGACTGGCACTTGACTTGTGTTCAATGAATTATTGATTTTAAAAAGCAAAATAAATACTTTTTAATAAAGAATAGATAGCAACATATTAGATTCCTAATAAGTGCATGAAAAGACATGAATTTTAAGGAAAACGGATCAAAGATATATAGAAAATATAAGTAGATCGAGATCTGTTAAAAATAAAAATAACTCTTTCCAACACCTTCTCCCCTAAAATTCTCCATACTCAGATGGTTTTATGAGTAAATTCTTGCAAATTAAGTGAAATCGATAACTCCCATGGTGTTTGCATAGTTCAATAGCACACAGGAAAAAGATAGCTTCTCAATATATTTATAAAGCAGTGCTGTGCTGGCAAGGAGAGCACATAGAGAATATTTTACTTATAAATATTGATACAAAGTTGTAAATAAAACATTAACACATAGAATCAAGTAAAACATCACATGAATAATACACCCAAACAAATAGGAATTATTCTTTTAAGATAAGAATGATAGAAATGGTTTGGAACTACAAAATTAACTAAATATATTTTATAATGTTAACTAGTCAAAATAAGAAATATATAACAATTTTTACTGATGCCAAAAAGGTCTTTCTGACAAAGTAATCCACTAACATGTGAATCGAGGAATACTTCCTTAGTAAGCTGGGAGTGCAGGCCAAAGTGCAGAAGGCTTAACGTTGAGGCGTGAGAAGCATGCGGATACAGGAGCAGGAGGAAGACGGAGATTTCCTGGTCTTTGTAAACCTTTAAAGGTGTTATGAAATTTCTCACCAATTCAAGAAGACACATAAATGACAAAAAACAAATATGATACATACAGGAGTACCTTGGAGATATTGTGGGTTTGAACACATTGAAGCGAATATTGTAATAAAGAGAGTCACAAGAACTTTTTGGTTCCTCGGTGCATATAAAAGTCATGTTTACACTACCCTGTGGTCTATCATCTTCAATAGAATTGGGCTTGAAAACCAATGTGCGTACCTTAATTAAAAATACTTTACAGTGCCCTGGGGCTGTGGCTCACACCTGTAATCTCAGCACTTTGGGAGGCTGAGGCGGGCAGATCATCTGAGGTCAGGAGTTCAAGACCAGCCTGGCTAACATGATGAAACAATGTCTCTACTGAAAATACAAAAATTGGCCAGGCATGCTGGTGCACCCTTATAGTCCCAGCTACTTGGTAGGTTGAGGCAGGAGAATTGCTTGAACCCAGGAGGCAGAGGTTGTAGTGAGCCGAGATCATGCCACTGTGCTCCAGCCTGGGCAACAGAGCAAGACTCTGTCTCAAAAACAAAAAAACACAAAAACAAAGAACTTTACTGTGTGAGTCACATGTATTTTTTTGGTTTTTCAGTTCATACAAAAGTATTGTCTACACTATACTTCAGTCTTTGAAGTGTGCAATAACATTATGTCTAAAAGCAATTTGCATGCCTTAATTAAAAATTGTTTATTGCTAAATAATGCTGACAATCGTCTGAGCCTCCAGAGAGTCGTAATCCTTTTGCTAGCAGAGGGTCTTGCCTCAATGTTGGTGGTTGCTGACCAGTCAGGGTGGTGGTTGCTGAAAGTTCGGGTGGCTGTGGCGACATCTTACCAGAAGGTAACTGTGAAGTTTGTTGCATTGTTTGGCTCTTCCTTTCAGGAAAGTTTCCTCTGTAGCATGTGATGCTGTTTGATAGCACTTTACCCACAAAAGTCTTCTTTCAAAATTGTAGTCAATCCTCTGAAACCCTGCTACTGCTTTATCAACTAAGTTTATGTAATAATCATTTTTTGGTTATAATTTCAACAATGTTTACAGTGTCTTTACCAGGTGTAGACTTATTCTCAAGAAATCACTTTCTTTGCTTATCCATAAGAAGTGACATTTCACCTGTCGAATCTTTATCATAAGACTCAGTAGTTCCATCACATCTTTAGTCTCAACTTTCAATTCCAGTTTTCTTGCTACTTCCACCACATCTGAAGTTACTTCCTCCACTGAAATATTAGACCTCTCAAAGTCATACATGAGGGTTGGAATCAACTTCTTCCAAACTCCTGTTCATGTTGATATGGCATCGAGAATGGTAAACTCCTTTTTTTCCTTTAAGGATATATTTTTCCTTTTTAAAAGAAGTTCTACTTTAGTTTAGATTCAGGGTGTAGATTTTCATTTCTTAAAAAAATTCCAGCATTTCATTTAGATTTAATGGGTAGATGTGCAGGTTTGTTACATGGGTGTATTGTGTGATGCAAGGTGTAGGGTAAAATTGACCTCATCACCCAGGTAACGGGCATAGTACTCAATCGGTAGCTTTTCAATCCCTGGCTCCCTTCCTCTCCTGCACCTCAAGAAGTTCCTAGTGTCTATTGTCACCATCTTTATGTCTATGTGTACCCAATATTTAGCTCCCATTTATAAGTGAGAAGACACAGTATTTGGTTTTCTCTTTATGCATTAATTTCCTTAGGATATGTGTCTTTCACTGCATCCATGTTGCCGCAAAGAACATGATTTCATTCTTTTTTATGACTGAATAGTGTTCCATAGTGTATATGACCAATCCTAGGTTGAATTCATGTCTTTGCTATTGTGAATAGTACTGCAGTGAATATATGTATTCATGTGTCTTTTTGGTATGATGATTTGTTTTTCCTTGGGTATATACTCAGCAATGGGATTACTGGGCAGAATGGTAGTTCTTTTTTAAGCTCTTTGAGAAACCTCCAAACTGCTTTCCACAGTGACTGAACTAATTTACAATCCCATCAATAGTGTATAAGCATTCCATTTTCTCTGCAGCCTTGGTAACATCTGCTATGTTTTGACTTTTTAATAAAAGCCATTCTAACTAGTATGAGATGGTATCTCACGGTGGCTTTGATTTGCGTTTCTCTGATGATCAGTGATGTTGAGCATTGTTTTCATATATTTCTTGGCCACTTATCTGTGTTTTATAGAAGGTTTTCAATTTACTGTGTCAAGACCCATCAGAGGGATCACTATGAATTGCAGCTATAGCCTTACAAAATGTATTTCATAAATAATAAGACTTGGAAGATGAAATTTCTCATTGATCCATGGGCTACAGGATGGTTGTTGTTTTTGCAGGCATTAAAGCAACAGTCATCTTCTTGTATATTTCCATTAAAGCTCTTGGGTGACATGATGCATTGTCAATGAGTAGTAATATATTCAAAATAATCTTTTTTTTTCTAAATAGTAGGTCTTAACAATGGCCTTAAAAATATTCAGAAAACCATACTATAAACAGATGTGGTATCATCTAGCCTTTGTTATTCCATTTATAGAGCACAAGCAGAGAAGATTTGCAAAATTCATAAAGGCCTTCTGATTTTTAAAATGGTAAACGAGTACTGGCTTCCATTTAAAATCACCAGCTTCTTTAGGCCCTAAGAAGAGTCAGTCTGGCCTTTGAAGCTTTGAAACCAGCCACTCACTTCTCTGTTCTATCTATGAAAGTCCTAGTGGCATCTTTTCCAAGAGAAAGCTGTTTTGTCCACATTGAAAACCTGTTGTTTTATGGAGCCACCCTCATCAATGCTCTTAGCTACATTTTTCTGAATAACTTGCTGCTGCTTCTATATCAGCACTTGTAGCTTCACCTTGCACTTGGCCATCCTTTCCTTAAACCTCCTGAACCAACCTCTACTAGCTGCAAACTTTTCTTCTGCAGCTTACTGACTTTCCTCAGTCTTCATAGACTTCAAAGGAGCCTTGCTCTGGATTAGGCATTGGTTTGAAGGAATGTTATGTCTGGCTTGATTTTTCTAACCAGACCATTAAAATTTTCAATATCAGCAATAAGGCGTTTTTCCCTTGTGCGTTAACTGGAGTAGCACTTTTCATTTTCTTCATGAAGTTTTCCTTTGCATTCACAACTTGGTTAGCTGTTTGGTGCAAGAGGTCTAGCTCATAGCCTATCTTGACTTTCAAAATGCCTTCCTCCCGAGTCATTTCTAGCATTTGATTTAAAGTGAGAGTCATGCTTCCTTTCATTCGAATACATAGAGGTCATTGCAGAGTTACTTATTGGCTTAACTAGAATATTGCTGTGTCTTAAGGGATAGGGAGGCTTGAGGTGAGGGAGACGGAGAATGGTTGGTCTGTGGAGCAGTCAGAACACACAACAGTTATCACTGAAGTTTGCCATCTTATGTAGGCATGGCTCATGAGGTCCCAAAATAATTACAATACTAACGTCAGTGATCATTGATCACAGATCAGCATAAAAGATAAAATAATAGTGAAATTATTAAAATCTTTTGATAATTAGCAAAATGTGATACTGAGACATGGAGAGAGCACCTGCTGTTGGAAAAATGCTACCAATAGACATGCTGGATCCAGAGTTGCCATAAACCTTCAATTAGTAAAAAATGCACTTCTCGACAAAGTGCAATAAAATGAAGCAGAACACAATGAGGCATGGCTGTATTTTAAAATGATGACAAATCAATAAAATATAAACATGAAAACATGCAGTAACTAGCATTTTTACAAGTATAATGTCCTAAATGAATAACCTTCTCATATATAATAAACATAGGTCAATAATAAAAATCCCACTCACAATAATAACTGCAGTGTAAATAAAAAGAAAGCAAAACAAATGGGCAACATACACAATCATGTGAAAATGTGCACAGGGTGAAAAAAATGCATAAATAGATAATATTTTTGTTTCAATTATGAAGCATTTTTCCTAAATTTAAATAAATTCCCATGAGAATTACATAATTAAAAATAGTTGAAAGCTTCATAAATTTTGAAGACTAATCATCGCCAGGCAATTAGGAAAGATAGAATGTAATAGAAGACATACCGCTCTAGCAGCACTGAAACATTAAAAAGAAAGCCAATTATGATCCTGAAGACAAAATTCCAAATGCCATAGTCCCAAATGTTGAAATCCTGAGAGATGAAAATCCCAAAACATAATTCTGGAAAAAATTATTTTAAAAATTATTCAAAAATATGCGTTTACATTTTTAAAGGAGATTTATTTAAGAAACATACAAAGACATGGCAGTACACTTCATAGTCCACTCTACACAATAAAACAGGCAATAATGCCATACATATCTCTGCAAGCATACACACCTAAGTATATTAATGAGTCACACTGGTATAACAGTTATAAGCAGATGAACTGTATTCATAAAGAAATAGGTCAAGAAAAATGTATAAGTGTATATCATTATGGTTGATAATTGCACCTAGCTTTATAACTTTGTCATTTCTGAAGTACCATGATGGACAACCTTTTTTTTTGACAAGATTGATCAAAAACTGCAGTGGGTCACCACTGCATATGCAACCATCCAAAGAGCTGAGATCTCAAGAAATGTATCTGTCACAAATGTGGATGTACAAAGACATTTCTTTATTTATTAATTTTCAATGCTTTAATACATACATATACAATGCTCACACACAAAGTCCACATTGTGCAAAAAAAATGCATAAAACAAATTAGAACTCTCTAAAAGTCTTTACACAATTTGTGCATCCAGTATAGAAATAAGACAAAGATGAAATGCAAAGCATAGTGAATTATAAAATATAATGTAGCCAATTTAAAATAGTGGGACAAAAAAACTAAGTAAAGGAAAAATTAAAAAAGATAAAAACTAAATAAAGGCTAAAAAGAAAATTCAACATGTGAAAAAGTATATTATAGTAATAGATTATAAGTAATTGCATGAAGGTTGTCCATAACAGCTGGCCGACTTTCATGATCATTAATGATTTTTGAAGTCTTACATCATGATGAATAGCTGCTATTTTTTTTTTTTTTTGAGTCATAGCTCTCCATGGAGAATATGTTCACATGCATTTTCTATGTGATGCTACTTTTTATGGAATCCCATGATACACTGACATGAACATTCCCTATTAAATTTTGCCATATTATTTGCCATGCTTCTGTGTTGTTTTGGGTGAAAAGAAATCCTTCTGCATGCTCCTATCTACAGGCCACAGATTTGGTGGAAACAACACTGGTGCTCAAACAGCGACATCATTGCATAAGTGTCTTCTTAACCTACATTGCACATCATTATTTTCTAATTAGCCAGTAGCTTCACTGATTTCTTCAGGCAAATGTAGCTTTAATTCATTAAAAATTCTTGGAATTTCATCCACTGAAAGAAATGCCAATGCAGACAAATAATTCATTTTAAGACTGAAATTTTCATTGTGTCGGTCCACTCATCTGAGTTTTCCACTAAATGCAAATAAAGATAACTAACAGTTTCTCCTAACACGATGCAACTATCCTATGTACAACCAAAAATGCACTAACCAAAAAGGACAATCATATGCTGTTTATCCATGCAATGCAAACATATGATTTGTACTAAACATATTTTTAACTTGAAGAAGTTAATCACACACAGGTTACATGTTCTTATTTATGTTAATGAACTACCTGGTTGAATGCTCAGAAAATTATCGATTATTCGTTGGATATATAATTTCAGAGATTTGTTTCATTTTGATTTTTGTGTTCTAGTTATACTAATTGAACATTTTTACCCCAATAGTTTGTTTTTAATAAGACATCAATTTTTTCCCTTTTGTGTAAAAAAGGTGACTAATTTTCATTAAAATATATAATTGACTCAAAATTTTTCTTTCTCAGTTTTGATTTTGATTCATTTGAGTGTAGTATTTTTAAAATATATATTTTTGAAGATTTGGCATAGATGTCCATTAATCAGATGTTGATTGTATTTTTCTAAACATGGATATATAATATTCAACATAATCTATGTAAACATACAAATTTTCACCATGGAAGGAGTGCTCCTTTTTTAGTTTTAGCATTGAATGGGTAATATTATAATATTCAGCAGCAAAATGCATAAATATAAAATTATATGAGCAAGATAATTTTGAATTTCAGCTTTTATGATTTTCCTAAGTGTCAAAGAGAATTTGGGTTTAATATTAAAATTATCAATTAAGTGTGTTTTGTGTCAGCTACTTTGCATAAGAGATCTCATAAAGTCTTCACAAAAGCAGTTTGGAGTAAGCATTAGCATTCTTATTCTGTGCACTTCATAGTATAGAGCTGTTAAGGCATCTGAGCAATGTAATAAACCATGGAGCTGGGGTTGGAATTCAGGTTCATTTGACTCTATTCACAAGGATTGCTAATGCTGCATAATGCCGCTAATATGCAGAAGTGAATGTGATGGCTTATCACGTCACGTTAGGAGATATGTAAGAAAAAAATTAGGTGTAGTCTCTTAACCCCTCAAATAAAGGCTGAACTGACACTTAAGAATTTATAATGGAGTAATTTAAAGCATTTTTTGGGGTGATTTAAGTCTCTTCTCAGTCTCTAACAACCTTGGTATTTGAACTAAAAGGCAAGATGCTAAGGAGTACTAAATACAATCAACACCATACTCTAAAAATGCCTGAATTTGTGGAACAGAATGATATGGATTGGTATGTAGCTCAACTCCTTAATATTTTTCAATCTTGTGAAACTTACTAATCAAAATTCCCTTAAAAACAAGATGCAAGAATAAAATCACCAGAACTCCTACCACTCCAGATATACTCCTGTGGTAGATGACACGGTTGTTCCTAATTCTTTGTTTTCTCATCGTTTAATTTTGGCATATACCAGGAAAGCAGAGATTGTATATGCAGTTTTCTCTGACTAATGTATTATTAAGAGACATAACATGAACCAAATAGTAGATTTAAATATGTTTATGTTATTTTGCTTTCCCTCTTCCACTTCTACTATCTGCTATGAGAAGAACAATCCCTGGAGAGTCACTGTGTCAAGTACCATGAAGACACAGAGGAAGCAGACCTGGCCCAAACCCCAATTGGTAGGCAGGCAAAGCTGAGCTCATACATGATCAGACAAACTCCAGACAATGGAGACCTGTGAGTAAAACATAAAAGTATTGTCATAAACCACTAAGGTTCTGAAGTTGCCACACAGCAATAACTAATACATGGACTCTTGACTAATACATGGACTCTTGACCTTTTGTTGACTATCGCATCATATATTTTGCTAGATGTGTGCCTGTACAAATCCAAAAGAAAATAGTCAAGTTTATAACTTAAAATGATTGTGTATAATTTTCTTCATTATTCCTATATGTGAATATATACATAATATATTGCAATACTGCTTTCAGTTATTCTTTTCTTTATTGTCTTTATTATCTAGTTTATCATCTGTTCTTTTTTTCTAGAAGATTTAATGTAAAGGTTCAGATAATATTTATTCCTGAGAGTGTTAAGGGGTCTTTTCTGCACATTTCTCACAAACTAGAGCAATTTGAGATAAACAATATTGCAACATATGTTTTTGTAATTCTATGTTAAGAATGCAATTTACATATTACATGATAGGGCAAATTTGTTTTATACGATGTAAAAGGAAATCAGCAGAACTTGTAACTAAGAGCCTCTCTACAACATGATCTAAACAAAGCAGGTGAATTTGCTGTTGGTTGTTAATATTAACTCGTCACTCCACCTTTTAGTGTGTCAAATTTTCCTGTTGCAAAACCGGGTAACATGAGGACTTAGGTAACTCTCAGACTTCACCTGATGAGTGTACAGTCTTTTCTGCAGTTATGATTTTCCGGTAACTCCTAATTGACTTCTGTCATTGGCATAAAAACGTGCCAGCAGATGTGCACCACTCCAGACGACTTTACATCTGGAAGTTATTTTGGAATATTTGTAATTCTGCAGTGTCTGTGCCAGGTTTTCAGTTGATGACTGATCAGCACACGTGTGGGAGGAAACTGTCTAAGCCGGGTAAACATCACCCAAAGGATTAGAAGGGAAAGTACTCTAAGCTCACACCGGTTTGGTAGAACATGTGTTCCCAAAATCCAAAATGAAATTCTCATAATTCACAAATCTCTTAATTCTGGGGCATCGGTTGCAATTCTGTGTCAGAGAGATACATAGAATGGCACATTTCTACATTAAGAAGCAGTGAATGTGGGCTTCAAAAGTGAAATTATTACAATTGCATTTGTGTCACAAGGCAGTTCTAGCTGCTGCCATATCCACACAAGTATTTACTTTCCTGAGCGCTGCCTGTGCAGCTGCTGCATCAGAGCTGTGTTCCTCATTTCTTCCCCAGGTATCATTGCAGCACACCCTCATCCATCAGGGTTCTCTGGGCATGCCACTTTAAAAAAATCTGAAATAGTCTTACCAAATAGTCAGGCAACATGAAACAAGCAGGATCAAATGAAGAAAAAATGATGCCACAAAAATGGAGCACCCACCAAACCCAAGTTCCTTTGGCTACATTTTAGCTCAAATAATGCAAATTAAGAAACAGTGATGTCTTTGTGTATGCTATATTATTGCTGATATATTTTAGCTGCTTTAATTATCAGGCATTTCATTGTTATTAAGAAGGGTGAAACTATTGGTGAAATTTATGTATTATGGGTCCACTTACCAGCATTTCCTGAACAGGATGTATTAGTGTGAATAATATCAAGAAGTAAATATTTCACAAAATATGTCTTTCCAAAAGTATCTCTACTTTATATTATACAAAAAATATCCCACTATATCATATTTAATTAACTAAACGAATCTCATTTTATGGAAGAAACAAAATTTTCCCTTTTTGTTGACTGTAATTTGATACTAATGTACTGCAACAGTATACTTCTCTATAAAGAAAATCTCATTTTAACTTTTTACACATAATTTCTTTGAAAAGTGGATTAATTGAAAGACATGCCAAATTTTGAGTTTTCAAAATGTGTTGAATGAATTCCTAACAGTTGGTGAATTCTTAACAGTTCATTCTCTAAAATATTTATGCCAATTAAAATTCCCACTATTTGCCTATTCTTTTTATTCTGATTATTAGTTATTTTTTCCACATACACTTTTGACTTTCTTCATATGCAAAATATCTCATTAATTTTTACATTTATTTAGCATTTTTCGCTTTCTAATGAGATTAAATATTTTGCTTTCTTCTTTTATTTTAGTTGACATGTAACACCTGTACATATTTATGAGATAGTGTTATTTTGATATATGTATAACATTTTAAAATGTTTAATTTTCAAATAAGAGAAATTAGTACATCCATCAGCTCAAACATGGATCATTTCATTGTGTTGGGGACATTCAAAATCCTGTCTTCTAGCTATTTGAAAACATACAATAAAGTATGTTAACTATTAACACCCCTGCAGTGCTATGGAACACGAGAACTCATTTTTTCTGTCTAGCTTTAACTTCGCATCCATTAACCTACCCTCTCCCCATCCTCCCCTCCCCACTATGCTTTCCAGCTTCTAAGAACCACAATTGTACTCCCTACTTCTATGGACTAAAATTTTTTTTGGCTCCCATGTGTGAGCGAGAACATGCAATACTTGTGTTCCTATGCCTGACTTATTTTACTTAACGTCCTTTGGGCTCATCCACGTTGCTGTGAAAGAAATAGCACAATGTGGATTTCATTCTTTTATGGCTAATTATATTCCATTGTGTATATGTACTACATTTTCCTCATCCTTTCATCTGTTGATATACACATAGGTTGATTTCATATCATGGTTATTGTGAATAACGATGTAGTAAACGGGGGCTGTAGATGGCTCCTCAGTGTACTGATTTCCTTTTCTTTGGATAAACAGTAGCAGGATTGCTAAATCATGTAGTAGTTCTACTTTCACTTTTGTTTTGTTTTTTCCAAGATCATTGCAGCACACCCTCATCCATCAGGGTTCTCTGGGCATGCCACTTTTAAAAAATCTGTAATAGTCTTACCCAATAGTCAGGCAACATGAAGCAAGCAGGATCAAATGAAGAAAAAATGATGCCACAAAAACGGAACACCCACCAAACCCAAGCTCCTCTGCCTAGGAACTAGCTCTGTCACCCAGACTGGAGTGCAGTGGCGCCATCTTGGCTCACTGCGAGCTCCGCCTCCCGGGTTCCCGCCATTCTCCAGCCTCAGCCTCCCGAGTAGCTGGGACTACAGGCGCCCGCCACCTCGCCCGGCTAATTTTTTGTAATTTTAGTAGAGACGGGGTTTCACCGTGTTAGCCAGGATGGTCTGGATCTCCTGACCTCGTGATCTGCCCGCCTCGGCCTCCCAAAGTGCTATTTTCAGTTTTTTGAGAAATCTTTATAGTGTTTTACATAATGGCTGTACTAATTTACATTCCCACCAATGGTGTTTAAGAGTTTCCTTTTCTTCACATCCTCACCAATGTTCGTTATTTTTTTGTCTTATTGATAATAGCCATTCTAACTGGGGGAAGATGCTATCTCATTATGGTTTTGATTTGCATTTCCTTGATGATTAGTGATGCTGAGCTTTTAAAACACCCTTTTTTGACCGTTTTTATGTGTTTTTTGGAGTAATCTGTTCAGATACTTTGCCTATTTTTTAGTTGGAACATTTCTTATTTGTGAATGATCATGTCTTCTGGTCATGTTCACATTTTTCTTGGCAGATTTTTATCTTTTCTGGTTAATCTTTAAGAGATTTTAGAAAACGTTTTCAAGACGAAGTTTATGCGCTTCTAATCTTCCTTTTATTATTTCTAATGATGTCTTTCATTTTTAGTGTTCTAATAGGTATTTTTGAGCCACAGAAATGTGTGCATTTAAAGATTTAATGCAGTGAAATCTTACATGTTGTGTGGGGCTTTTGATATTGCTATTATTTGTTTTGTTTTGCAATTGATGTCAGTTTTGCAAAGTCCAACTATATGGAGAATATATTATCATCATTCTCATTTTACTATTGACTTCTATGTTTATATGGCAGATTATATCTGTTTATAAAATATTCCATATTCTTTGATATTTAGCAACACAAGATTTCTTATTCTTTTCATTCTTTGCGGTTCAAGTTACCTGTCATTTCTCCTCTATCTCAATATTCTTATGTCAATGATAAAGACACTAATTGGCTTTTCCTGGAATATATGCCCATACATATGACAAGTTATAGTTGCCAAGGGGGTTGATTTAAATGATTCAACAATATGGGGACTTGGAGTCATCCCTATACCAACAAAGTTATTTTATTTACACAAATAACATAGTACAGTGAACCAGCAAAGGATGGTGGCCTAATAAACAAAAGCGACAACAAAAAATAATTTAAAAAATACCTGGCAGAAAAAAAGTTCATGTTACCTACATCTAGCCACATTTTTCATTCCTGTTGCTTCTACCATAGTTTAGTCCTTTATGATTTTTTACTTGAATTGCTTGGGCAACTTTCAAAATGAGATTACTACCTTTTGACCTTTCTCATCTGATTTATTTTAACACACTCAGGCCAGTATGACATTCCTAAGGACACGAATCTAATAATGTTGTTTACATGGCTGAAGTTATTTAAGGTACTTCCATTGTTTTTAGGAAAATGTGAATTTGTTTACTGGAAATAGAAGGCTGGTTTTTAATTCAGTTCAATTTATCTCTTCTCTCTTCTGTATTAAATCTCAATACCAAACTACACCCAAATTCCTAGAATTATCAGAGTAGGACCAGATGCTTCCCACTAACTAGTACATGAACATGACCCTCCATAGAAAAGTACTTTAAATCCAATTTATTTTTTCTGCCACAGTATCTTGAATTAATCTTAATAATGGCATTTATCACAATCTATGATGTCGGCTTGCTTATATTCCTCTTCAGAATGTAAGTTCCTTGAGGGCAGTGACTGTATTATTCATCTCTGTAATGAGTGCCAAGTGGCTATTGTAGAGTAAGGACTCAAAACATGCTAGTTCAGAGAGCACATGCGTGAACTCGGCATGAAGATGCCCATGACTGGGGAGAACACCTGTTCATGGTATCGAGTCTCCATGAGGGCATCTCCTCGAAGTCCCATGCAGTCTCTCCTCCCCTTTGTTTTCTCACCACCGAAAAGAACCATTTACATGATACGTGAAAATAGAAGAAGGAAATAAACAGGCTAGCATATTCTTTTCTGAACACTCCTTTCTCTCTCAGTTCATGATGCAGATGCCTATCTAAAATGCACACTCCCGCCTTCTCTCCACCATAGAGCAGGAATGTGTCTGCCTCTTCAAAGGAGCTATCAGCTTATCTCCCAGGTGGGTTTAAAGGGAATAACCTTGAAATCAAACATCCTGCTCTCTAATTTTACCAATTAGACTTTTTGTTTTCGCACTCTTCTGACTCATGTGCTTGTTTTTCAATCCTTTATGAACTCAGTATGGAAAAACAGGTATTATTTTGTTAGAACCCTGAACCCAAACATTTATGTCCAAATTTTTTCTGATTTTGACAAGATCTTATAAAAATTCAAAAATAACTTTCAAATATAAGGTAGTCTAGGGTGAGATACATTTGCTGGAATGTTTTTATTCCATACCTTTCTTAATCTTTTATTTTATATATTTTTGAAAGCATTTCTGTTTGTGGATCTAGATCTTGCCAATCTTACCACCCGCATTCTTTTTCTCTACACCTTATATTCAAATTCGACTGAAGAGTTACCTGGCTAAAAGACAGTCACCTCCCTGTTTAGAAGGGCAGTTGTACTCTAGTCAACTCACGTATAAGCAAAACGAATGATGACTTATGTACAAGAAGACACTATTTGGTGTTTTGCTGGGTAAAAGGTAACTGATCGGTATGAGGATGGATAATGAATGTCTTACTAGAGAATGATGTGATTGATGTCTATAAGAATCATAAACAACCAAATGTATTAATGATTCAAGCTCATATTTAACTTTCTATTTTGAAGGCTACCATTTCCATAACTTATTGTTGTGTATTTATGTAAACCTAAAAATATATTTACATTTTGCAGATACATTTTCTGTTAGAGTCCAAATTCAATGTGGAAGAAAAAACATGAGAAGAGTCCAAATGACCAAATCCCTCAATTACGGAACAGTTCTTTGGTCAGACAATCGATGAAAATAAAAAGAAAAACTTGCTTGTAGGAGACATTTGGGGAAAATGCCGTACTTGATGTTGAGAGGGGCTCGGATTAAAAGTAGATGTGGGAGTTGAAACTTAACGAACTAATAGCAAAGCTCTCATCTCATTATACATCGGGAAAGCACTCATACAGACCTTGAGTGGGATGATAAATAAAATCACTAGCATATTTTTTAAGAAAATTCTGAAGATGGAATGTGTCATTCAGAAACACTACTGACCAGAATCGACAGAAGCAAAGAAAAACAGCTGTGGGAGGATGAATTCTTACAATGTCTGCTTAAGCACTATGGTACTCAGATGTCTAAGGTGGCCCGCATGACCCACAAATCCTTGTGTGACACCCTTGTGTAACACCTCCTCCCTTCAAATGTGGCAAAAATATATATACAAAGACCAACCAAATGAGAAAATCAATGGCCATTTATCCTGTGCTTGCATAGCAAGAGAGTCAACCAACATTACCTGCATGTTGGTATGGATTCAAAGGCAAGCAGAGACGTGCAAGAGCTTTGTAGTGAAAAACAGGACAGCTTCAGGCTTGCCATGATTGGAGGCTACTGGCATGAAGAAGCTGCAGGCCAGCTACCTGGAAGTGGGACATCGTATGGGATTGCTTAGGGGTGTATATTTGTCTTTCTCTGGTTCATCGTAAGTTAGGAAATGGGAGAAAAATTAGAGAAACTGTGAGTTGTTAAAGTTCTGGTCATTTTGAACCAATTGTTGCAAAAGTTGTTGTTTAGCTTTCTGAATTGTCATTAGAGATAGCAAACTGGCTTCCCACAGGTCTGATTTATAACAGGCTGGCTTCCTGTTTTGTTTTCCGTTGACAAACAAAATTGTATATATTTGTGGTGTCCAACATGTTTTGACACATGTATACATTGTGAAATGGCTAAGAAAGCTCATTAACTTATGCATTACCTCAAAGACATTTCTCTCCCCTGCGGTGAGAAAGGGGGCTGTTTCCCTGCTTGCTGTATATTGTGAGTCAGATTCTCTCCTTTTGTATATGAACTGGTCATTGTTTGTTTGTACATTCAGTGCTTCAGCTGGCTTTACTTAGAGACTTTCTTCTTACAAACAGAATAAAGCAAAGTTGGTGGAAGGTAGCAGATGTGGGTAGGTTACCTAAGATTGTGATTCCATCTTGTTCACTGACTCTTTCTCTTGCTGGATGTGATGAACCAAGTTGTCCAGTTGGAGAGATCCACGTAGCAAAAAATTGTGGGTGGGCTCTGGCCTGGAGCCAGTGGAGAGATAAGGTCCTCAGTCCATCAGTCCTTCAGAAATGAGTCTTACTAAAATTGGTGGAAGAGATCTTTTAGTTGAGCCTTCATAAGAGACCCTTACCCTGGAGGATAATCTGATCATAGCCTTTTGAGAGGCTCAGAAGCCGACAACCTTGTTAAGCTATGCCTAAATTCTAGAAAAACTATAAAATAGATCCATATTGTTTTAAGTTCCTAATTTTAGGGTAATTGGTTACATAGTAACAGGTACCCAATGTGATACATAGAAGCATCACACTTTCGGAGTTTGAGATTCAGGTTCCAATTCAGAATTGCCCCTATCATGAAGTATTAAAGGGAAATGCATGTTTGTGTGTATGTGTGTGTGTCTATATGAATGTGTCTGGAGTAATAATGGACTTTGTATATCTTAGCCTGATAACAATAAACATTAACTTAAAAAACAAAAACAAAAACAAAAAACTAGCTCCTTTTCTTTTCACCACATCCTCATGTAATGACTTTCCAATTCAAAGGTATATCAGTCCATGTGGAGAAAATGTGCAAATCATAACAGCAATGGGCCTCTCTAGTCATCCTAGTCAGATATTTCTTAGAGTAAATCAATAAAGAAGTTCCTGCTTTTGACTTATTTTCAGTTGGTTTACCAAAAGATGTGAATGAATTGATTGTTTTTAAAGACTCCTTATTCATGCAACAGTTGCTTTTGTCTTTGTTCGTAACAAGTTGTCACTCTTTTATCAACTCTAGTGGGCATCTGTTTTTCTCCCCTCTGTTCTTTAATAGCTGATAAGTGCCCAGAACGTTACAGTGGGAGAGGAGGAACAAATAGGAAAACATGCTAAATATTGCATGCTAAATTTTACAGCTCAAATCTTGAGAAACCACATAATTTTTCTGAGTTTTTCAAGACATGGAGTATTTTTGTCCTATCAGGCAGAAATCATATTTTAAAAGAGAATACAGCATAAAAGCCTAACAAATGCAAAAGTAATTTCACTCTGAGAAGATTTAAGGATACAATGCAGTTTCCTTTTGACTACGATGAGTTCAGGAATTAAAGTGAGCACCTGGAGAAGGTTGTGTGCTGATGAAAGTTGTTTATAGAATTCTAAATAGATGCCCTTAATTGACAAAGCCATGTGATGGGCATTGTTCAGGCGTTAATTCCATCTGACAGTGGAGCTGTCATATTTATGTTCATGTTTGCATGAGTAACAATATGATCCTAAGATGGGATCTTAGACAGAGAAATACATCATCAGGAACCAGCATCCAAAAGGAAAGTATCAGACGAAGAAGAAGAAGAATCCCCAAGAGCTGGGAAACAAACAAGGTGAGCCTTGCACTGGCCACAGATTACAGCGTGAAGAAAGCGTCCAGGCTCCCTGTGCGGCAGGGAGGGGAATCCAGGCACAGCCTGGCATTTTCCCCGATTTTAGCAGATGGAACAGGGAGTCTAGGGAGGCCAAGGTGAGTTCACAGGGCAAAGTAGAGAGTGCTGTCAGTAAATCAGCTGTGTCTGCGATGGGTTTTCAGTTGAGTACCAATGAGCACACGTTTGGGCGGAAACTCTCAGCTGGGTAAAGCATCACCCAAAGGTTTGGAGCGAAACGTTCTTTAGGGTCACACCAGGTTTGGCAGAGCATGTGTTTGCAAAATCCAAAATGAAATTCTCGTAATTCACAAACCTCTTAATTCACTGGCAGCAGTTGCCATTCTATGTTAATCTGCATCCACACAAGAGATAGACACCACTAAAAGGTTTAAGCAGGGGCAGTGTAACATATAAAATTATTATTTATTCTGGTAAAAGAATGACTATAAGGCATATGAAGATTCTACATGATACCATATGGGCAGAGGGAGAGGACACTAAAAAAAAAGAGAATTTTGGAAGTGGGTCGGTTTCCTGAGAATGGATTTCAGGCCTCTTTGCAGAAATTATAGTTGCAGCCCATTGACTGCTAGAGAAATGTGCAGGTTTGGTAAGGCCAGAGCCAGCCTGAATTCCCTAGTCAAGAAGCAAGTAACCTCCAGAGCACAGGAAGGGTGCAGGTGACTTGCCATGGGTGGCTGGTGAAAGGGTGTTCAAGTAAACAATCAACACTCTGGCAGTCAGGCTCCAAAGCCTACCAAGGGAGAGGACAGAATTGCATGTAACTTATCTCAACTCACGTTTCAGGAATGAAACAGGTGACATCAGTACAAAATATACGTATGTGTATGGACACAGACAAAGATCAAGATATAGAACACACATAGGAGAATAAGAAACCTTTATTTTAAAAAAGTTGGCTAACATGGTGAAACCCCGTCTCTACTAAAAAAATACAAAAAACTAGCCGGGCGAGGTGGCGGGCACCTGTAGTCCCAGCTACTCGGGAGGCTGAGGCAGGAGAATGGCATAAACCCAGGAGGCAGAGCTTGCAGTGAGCTGAGATCCGGCCACTGTACTCCAGCCTGGGCCACAGAGCGAGACTCCATCTCAAAAAAAAAAAAAAAAAAAAAAAAGTTATGCTAGGAAATCTGACAACTTACAGCAACATTCTCACCCAGGAGTGACTTTCTTCCCACTCTCTCTTCTCCACTCCTGTCCAAAATGGCAATAGTGCTGGCTAAGGTTGAGAAGCCTTGATAATAGATGAAGTTGATACATTTCTTGAATAATACAAGCTGCAAAAATTACTCAAAAAATCTGAATTAAATTCTTACGATTTATGATATCTGAATTGTATCTCAACATAGCTGGCAAAAAAACATCCTGTGAAATCTTTAAACCTCTACCTGAACTAAGAAAGTCAAGGAAGTTTTTCAGTTACAAGATCAACACACAAAATCAATGCATGTCATTGTATTCTCAACAAACTTACATTGAAATTAAAGACAAAATCATATATAATAGCACAATTATAAAATACAGATGAATCTGGAGAAATATGCACAGGCCTAAATACTGAAATAGATGGTATTGATGAGAAGCACTGAACAAAGTCTAAATAAAAGTAAGATGTAATGGGTTTATTTATTGCAAGACTCTATTTCGTTAGGATATCAATTCTCTCCAGAATGAAGTACAGATTTATTGTAACCTCAGTAAACACTTTGCAGGATTGTTTTTGGAGAAATTGACAAAAGTGATTCTACATATTACATGGGAATGCAAAGTTTCTAGCAGCCAAATCAGCTTTGAAAATGAACAAAGTTTAAGGCATTGCAGTACCTGATTCAAGGTTTATTAAGTCAGCTACTCTTCGAGACAGTGTGGTGGTGATGTTGAAATATTCTAATATTTTAGTGCTGTCACTCTACCTTGCAGTCTGGTAGTTAAGATTCTCTACTTTCTCCCCCATAGCCTGTATTCAATTCCCAGTCAAACTTATTAGTGGATCAAAATAGAAAATATGGAATTGGACTCACTTATACATGTTCAATTGATTTTTAATAGAAGTGCAAAGGCAATTTAGTCAATAAAAATGATCTTTCAACAAGTGGTGTTAGAACAATTGTATGTCCACATGCAAAAAAAAAAAAAATGAAGTGCAATTTATACCCGCACGCTATACACAAAATAAGCTAAAACTAGATCACAGACCTTAATGTAAATTTACACTTTTCAGTTAGATGGAAGAATAAGTTCAAGAGACCCATTATACAACATGGTGACTATAGTTAATAATATATGATATTCTTAAAAATGCTAAGACGGTGGATGTAAAGTGTTTGCACCACAAAAGTGATAACCATGTGAGATGATGCCTATGTTAATTAGCTAGATTTAATCATTTCACATTGTATATATACCTTAAAGCATCATGTTGTACAAAGTAAATATGTACAATTTTATCCATTTAAATACATAAATAAATAACATCATAAAACCTGTAGGAAAAGAAAAGAATAAATTTCCAGTGATCTTGGATTAAGCAAACATTTCTTAAATATGACAAAAAAACTATGATCAGCTTAAAAAAGAGAACTTTTACTTCATTTAAATTAAGAACTTCTGCTCTTCTAAAGATGCCTCTAAGAAAATGAATAGGGTTTTAAACAGTTTTATTAAGATATAATTTACACACCATAAAATTCACCAAATTAAATAGTGCAATTCACTGGTTCTTATGATATTCACATAGTTGTACAACCATGATCACAGTAAGATGCTGTTAGAGAATTATAAAAGACTAACATTCAGAATACATGACAATCTTTCAAAACTTAATAATAAGAAAACAAACAAATAAGAAATTAGTAAAACGTGGGTGGAAGTTTAAATAGACTATGAGTGAGGACATGTTGGTGTCAAAAAGCACGTGGGCTTGGTTAAGATTTCTTAAGTAGATAATAAAAGGCATTCACTATGTAATCAAAAATTGTGCTTAGTAAAATTAAAACCATTTTATTTTCAAAGGATACCTTTAAACAATGAAAAAGCCATCCACTAACAGAAAGAAATGTATTTCTTACGAAGTATATGAATCTAAGCTGCATAAAGAACACTCACAAATCAATAACTTGCATGCAAACAACCCAGTTAAAGATGGCAAAGTATTTAACAGCCTCTTCAGACAAAAAGATATATATATATATATATATATATATATATATGTAGTGAATAAGTTTATCAGTTGATAGCCATCTCATTACTCATTAAGAACATATAAATTAAAACCACTTGGAAAACAGTCAGGCAGTTGATTAATAACTACATTATATATAGTAAATATATGTGTGTGTGTATATATATACAAACACACACTTTATGCCCCGGCTATTCCAATCCTGGGTGTTTACTCAAGAGAAATTAATGCATACATCCTTGTGAAACATGTATGTGAATATTCAAAGCAGTTTTATTTGCAATAGTCAAACACTTAATGCAACCCAAATGTCCATCAACAGGGGAATGGATAAACAATTATTAGTGTATGAAAATATTGCAATACTTCTCCATAATGAAAAGTAACAAACTATGAGTAAATACAACAGCAAATATGAATCTCAAAGTAATCATACTGAGCATTGATGCTATACCCCGAAAGTAGATATTCCGTGTGATTAAATTATGTAAGATACTAGAAAATGCAAACTAATCCATAACACCAGGAAGCAGATTAGTGATTTCCTAGGGTTAAAATAAATACTGTTTGTTTGTTTATTTGTTTTGAGATGAAGTCTTGCTCTGTCACCCAGGCTGGAATGCAGTGGCATGATCTCGGCTCACTGCAAGCTTCGCCCCCCGCGTTCACGCCATTCTCCTGCCTCGGCCTCCCAAGTAGCTGGGGCTACAGGCATCTGCAACCACGCCCGGCTAATTTGTTGTTGTTTTTTTTCTTGTATTTTTTTAGTAGAGACGGGGTTTCACCTTGTTAGCCCGGATGGTCTCAATGTCCTGACCTCAAGATCTGCCTGCCTTGGCCTCCCAAAGTGCTGGGATTACAGACACAAGCCACCGCACCTGGCCAAAGAAATACTTTTAACAAATTAAAATTAGCAGAGCTTACTTGAGTAAAAGCCCTCAGAACCAAGAGCGATTCAGCTCTCTCCATCCAGCTATGTGGACAGGTCATATTTACAGACAGAAGAAAAAAGCGATGCCCAGAAACAACTTAACTGGTCACAGCTCTGCATTTGCCTTATATGGGCATGGTCTGATCAGTTGGCAGCCTGTGACTGGCTGAGACTCAGCTATTTGTTACAAGAATATACACTTAAATTAGACTGCAGTTTGCTAATTAGGAACTCAAAGTACAGAGACAGCATTAGGCCACATTTAACTTAACAGGAAGGAAGGCTGCTCTGGGAGAATGACAGAAAATGATTACAAGGAGACAATGAAACTCTTGAGAGTGATCAACATGTTCACCTTGGTTTTTGGTGAGAGTTCCACAGCAGTATTCATGTGTCAACACTTAACAAACTGTACAGTGGAACATATTTCAATTAATCTCAATAAAGCTTTTTATGTAAAGACCAATAGAAAGCCAGAGTTGTTATTTATAACAAGGAAACTTAAGGGATTTTAAGTCTGACACAATACTATGGATGAATTTTACATAGTATTAAGTTTCCATTTATATGATATTCAAAAACAGGCAATACTAACATATGGTGAAACAATTCCCAAAAATATTTACCAGTAATGGAATGATCAAGAGGCTATTGATCAGAAAAGTTATGGAACTATATTTTGGGCAGCTTGAAATATTTTCATCATTTGAGTTGTGGTGCCAGGGTATATAAATAAGTAAAATGTATTGAATTTTACAATTAAGATCTGTGCCTTATACTGTAAGTAATGTATCTCAATAAAAAAGAAAAAAAATCATTACCTTTATTTCCTTGTTCCTTATTACAATTGGATCTCATATCTTTTTGACCAAAGACTTACTGTATAAGAATACATATTTTAATATAGTGCTGATATTAGATACTTTCAAATGTTAAACATTTTGCACATTTCACAGAACTTGAAAATATATTAAATATTTTCAAAATAGTGAGTATAATATTAATTACAGCTGGCTAAAGAAGGGTAAATCAAAAGAGTAAATATTTTTCTCAATATAGTTCTTGGTCTAATATTTTGAAAATTCTAATTCCTCGTAAGATTTTTGGAGCATGTGCTTTATTTTATTTCCAAAACCTTCAAATACAGTATATGATTCATATACGACTAGATTATTGTTGGGTAATACCTAGTTGATTTAGAAATTCTGCAGAACATTTAGTGAAACTGATTATGGACATAAGCTTTCAGTGAAATGAAGAACATATTGAAAAAAGTGTCTATAGTAAAATGTGATATACTAAGCCGTCTGCACAGACAGCAAAACCAAAACTTTTTCTTTATTTCACTGAGGCTTTGTTCAGCACCATACTTTGTACATTTTCCCCCTTTTATTTAAGGTCAGAGAGTTCACGTGCATTGCTACTTTTATTTTTTAGCATTTGACTTCTATTTTTTTCTTACTCTTTCTCTTCTTCTTTTTGCTGCATTTGGCCAGATTTCCTACTGAAGAGTTTAAATAGAGTTGTAGAGGAATAGCAGGAAAAATGGCTGAGATCTCATCACTTGTCAGATAAATCCCAGGTGCCTCTGCTATATAACCAAGATATTGATTTATTTCTTTACTCCTAGAAGTCTGTGACATTACTGCACCACTTAACGCTCCAAAATGAAAAGTCTTTGCTTGAAGGTGCACTTCTGTTTCAGGTACATTTAGTAGTACCTGTGACTGAATATTACTTTGAAATTTGAAATATCATGCAACAAATAGCACTCCAAAGGGAAATATTGTATAATAAGCTTATGTGTAAAATATAATGTGTATATATCAATTATTTAATGCTCTAAATAACCAATTTACCTTTTTCTTATTTCTCCTTCATCCTATATACTTTTATGACATTGGATTAACTATTGCTTGCACTAAACAAAAGGGAACAGCATTATATTCCATTCAATATTACTCTTTTCTTTGAAATTAATTCAATCCTGGCATATTTTAATAAACTAGATCTACTAAATGTTCCTAATTTACTGTGATTTACTTCTACAATGACTGGGTGTGGTGACTCACGCCTGTAATCCCAGCACTTTGGGAGGCCTAGGCAGGTGGATCAATTGAGGTCAGGAGTTTGAGGCCAGCCTGGGCAACACGGTGAAACCCCATCTCCACGAAGAATACAAAATCAGTTGGTTGTAGTGGTGGGCACCTGTAATCCCAGCTATCTGGGAGGCTGAGTTGGGAGAATAGCTTGAACCCAGCGGGCAGAGGTTGCAGTGACCGAAGACCGTGCCACTGCCCTCCAGCCTGGGTGAGAACCAGCCTCTGTTTCAAAATAAACGCATAAATAAAAGTCATATTTCATACTCTTCACTGTTTCAAAATAAATAAATATAATATATATAGTTAAAAAGAAAATTGAAAGAAATTATCTAACCTTGTATTAAGTTTGTCCTTAAACACATGGTGAAAGCAATTTATTCAACGGACTTTAAACAGAATATGTTTGATGTAATTCCCTGTGTGCGTGTGTGTGTGTATATATATATACACACACAAATTGATGGCTTATCAAAATGTAATTTATGAAAATTTAATTAGTACATGATTTATCAATGTATAATTGGTAAATGAAAACTGTACGTACTTAATGCATGCAATTTGATGAGTTTGAATACATGCATACATACCTTACCATTGCCGCGATCAAGGTAGTAAACAGAACCATCACCTCAGAAGGTTTTCTGGTTTCCCTTTGTTTGTTTGTTGTTTGTTTTCTGTAAGAACACTTAAAATGATAGCTACCTTCTTAATTTTTTAATTTTTTAAGCACACAAAAATCTTATTTTTAACAATAGGCGTTATGTTATATAGAAGATCTCTGGAACTTACTTATGTAATATAACTGTAACTTCATACTCATTGAAGAAAACCTCCCTATATTCTTTATCAACATCCTCTGGTGACCATCATTCTATTGTCTGCTTCTGCAGAGCGGAATATTTTGGAGTCCGCATATAACAGGAACCATGCAGTTTGTGACCTTCTGGGCCTCATTTATTTAACGGAGCAAAATGTTTTCCAGGCTTATTAACGTCATCAAAATGGTAGGATTTCATTCTTTTTAAAGGCTAAATGCTATTCCATTATATGTATATACAACACTCGTTTTTAATACACTCGTGTTTATGGACATTTAGTGGTCTCCTTATCTTGGCTTTTGTAAATAATGCCGCAATAAAGAGTGGCCGTATAGATACTCTTCAGGATTCTGACTTCAATTCTTTTCAATATATGCCATAAAGTGGGACTGCTGGATCATACGTTAATTCCATTTCTAAATTATTGAGGAACATTTGTAGTGTTTTCCATAGTAGATGCACTATTTTACATTCCCACCAAGAGTATACAAAGTGAAACTTGTTATATTTCTTTTAAAATAATAGGCATCATAAAAGAATGTAAGGTGTGAGGTGACAGACATCTCATCATCATTTTAATTTGCATTTCCCTGATGGTTCACAATGTTGAACATCTTTTGTTATACCTGCTCGAATTCCTAACATATATAAGGAACTCCTAAACTTAACTGAAACAAAATAACCCAATTTCAAAATGGGCAAAGAACTCGGATACAAATATTAAACTTTCAAATATATTTAATAGGTTTATTGTTACTCTGAAATTATTATTATATGTATTTTGAAAAGTAAATAACTATAGAGATAACAGTAACATCACAATTTTCTGTATAAAAATAAAAGACATATGAAATCAAGGAAGCTGAAACAAAACACCTGTAATCTTAAATCAGAAATTTCGAATTGAATTCGTGAACTCCTAGAATATAAGTTTTCTAATCCTGTTCACTAAATGCATTTAAAAGCAGATATAACCAATAGTAATGGGCATCACTAGTGATCAGATTATTAATACCAACTTACATTCTACATAATAAAAACCAAGGCTTTTTGGAGTAATATCTGTTTCCAGTTCTCCTATAGGATATTTAGGAAAAGCACTTGAAACATATTTTTATTTACTATGAAATATGTTTTTATTTAAAAATCTTTGAATTTCAGTTTAAAGATTTTGAAGTTTTTTTACAGATCATCGAGCACAACACTTAATGATAAGTGAGTGCTCTCACCAAAATCAATTACACGGTAATATCTTCTGCCGAAATATTTCTGGTGTTTGAGAACATACTTTCTCTTGGGGAGGCATATAATCCTGGAACATCTTATAGAGCAAAATATCAAGGAAGGGAACATAGACTAATAGGTCATCTTAAAAGCACACAAGAGCCTACCTAGAAGGTCTCCCACCATCCTATGACGGCAAATTTGAACCTCAAAAAAATGAAGGGAAATGGGTTCACTCATATTAGATATATGTTTATCTCAAGATTATAATGACTTCATAGTGATCAAGTCATGGCATATTGTCAATCTCATTACTTATTTTGAAAGTTATTAAGTTGTCAGCTCATTACTCGAGAATTGATAAATAAAATATTAAAGCATCTATCATGTCTTTATTTATATATTGTGTTCTTGGTAGCTGGGTATTTGATTAGGGAAGATTTCTAGATAGACTATTTCCAAAAAAAATGAAAAGATTAAGAATATTGAAAATTCACCTTTTTCCCCATGCACAATGAAACATAAATCTGTATGATGATCCTCAAAAATTAGGTACAAAATACTTAGATATAGTTATATGGGAAATTTTCTACTGTAGGAATCAAACTGACACGATCTGAATCCAATATACATCATAGCACTGGAATAAAATGAAAATAGTAAGACATTATTGCACACCTAATTGATGGAACAGAAAATAGTCCACACTGGCTTGAGCTATTCTGTACTGAATTAAAACATTCTGGCCGGGCGCGGTGGCTCAAGCCTGTAATCTCAGGACTTTGGGAGGCCGAGACGGGCGGATCACGAGGTCAGGAGATCGACACCAAGCTGGCTAACATGGTGAAACCCCGTCTCTACTAGAAAATATAGAAGGCTAGCCGGGCGAGGTGGCGGGCGCCTGTAGTCCCAGCTACTCGGGAGGCTGAGGCAGGAGAATGGCGTGAACCCGGGAGGCGGAGCTTGCAGTGAGCTGAGGTCCGGCCACTGCACTCCAGCCTGGGCGACAGAGCAAGACTCCGTCTCAAAAAAAAAAAAAAAACAAAAAACAACATTCTGAATCTAAATAGCCACTAGGATTATGAATGATAGAAGACTTAAAAGTATAGAAAAAGAACTAAATGGATGACCTGAGATAGCAATCAGCCAGGTAAAAATGTGAGACAATGTAATGGAAAAAATGTCCCCAATTTATCTAGCAAATCAACTGTCTGTGTGTGTGTGTTTGCAGAAAAAAATAATTTTGAATGAAAGAGGTTTAAGATCTGACTATTCTTTGTATAACCTGCTTGAATTCTAATTTGAAAGAAAAAAATTGAAAAACACGTTTTGAGACAATCAGCAACAATATAACTGTACTGTATTCAACCAGGACATTTGAATATGTACCAGTCACTTTGTTTTATTAAGTAAATTTTATTGAATACTTATTTGGACATCATTAATGTGTGATTATACTGTGAACACTGTGAATTCCAGCAATTCTTCATTAAGTACTTTATTGCAAGGCATACAATTACACAAGATGCACGTATACTGTTTTTTTCTCAGCACTCTATTACATAAAATATTGAGAACATTACAATTTTTTAATAACTTGGGAATTGAAGACATGACTTAGGCAAGTGCATTTTTATATGTTTATACACTGCCATTCATTGAAGCTATTGAAATGATGCTGTATATTCATATTCACGGATATAAAATATCCATGAGTAAGATAAAAGAACACTGTAAAAAAAGGCATTGTATTTTTTTGTAAATATTAAATAATATGTGGTTTCACACATGTTGTATATGTCTAAAATATTTGTTCCTTCATTCACATTTAGTCATTTATTTAATAAATTTTATGGAGCATTACAATATATTATGCAAATAGTTTAAGATATAGGGAGATCAGAACACAAACATTTTAAAACATTTTAAACAGCAAATACTTTTTACATTAGATTTTTTTATTTGGCTTTTTTAAGCAAAAAACATGTGGAACAATGTTTCAGGATTCTATGGTACCATTTTTTAGAAATATTCTTTGACGAAGTATCATTTAAGCTGGATGAAGCCAGTTGGATAATAAAAGGATGAAGAAATTTTTTAGAGAGGGAATGATATGTAAAAAACCTTGACCTGGTTTAGGGTAATGTGAACGAACACAAGGAACAAAGACTTGTATGCAAGTTCAGGAGGCACTTCAAGTCCCAGAAACAAGGGTGTAGAGAAATAAGACAGGGGGGCAGAAAAGCCAATCAAAGAATGTATTACTACCCTGGTCAATCCACTGCGGGCAACTGGAATTCAATCCCATTCGAACGTCTCTGAGGAAAATGTGGAGAAATTGTCTCAAAATTGTTGCACTAGAGAAAGGAGGCTTGAGTATTTATTCATCAGTTTTCTGCCTTCTTCTGTTGAGGGGTACCTCCAGTTACCTTAACTACCCTGAACTTTCATGTTGCAAATCTGCAGCTAAGCAACATTCTGCATCTTCAGCAAAATCATAACAGATAAAAGCTAAAATGCATGCCTGAAGAGAGGACAGAAGTGGAGGGACTTGTCAAGCATAGTTGTGCCAGAACCAGTGTGGTTAAAGGAATGTGGTGTTTGCTGCTCTAAACCCTTCTCTGTACCTCCCACCCTGCACTGCTCGTGTCCATTTATGCTTTCTAAGTCTGCTCTATCCCTAGCTCTCCAAATCAGTGCTACTCTCAACAACTGAAAGAAAAAAGGGGGAGAAGGGTTGTTGGGATAAACTATAGTCTGGGTTGTTGCAACTGGCCCAGAAATTATAACCAGTAACCAACATCTAACTCCTTCCTCCAACACCATGGTTGACCTGCTGCTGTTCCGGGATGCTTTCCTTTGTGGGTGAACTAGGCCTTTCTCCTAAAGATGGCTGAGATTTGTTTATCTAATCATTGGTCAGCCATTACTGTGATCATCACCAAGCAAGGAGACACCAAGACATGTTCTAGTATACTCCACATACCAGATCCTCTCCCTTGCCTCATTTTGAAGCAGCAGTCCTAGTTCCTCATAATGTTCAATACTGATTTCCATACCACCATGGTACCTTTTTCCTTTGCCTCTTAGTCTGCCAATATGAGTTCCTAGAATCGTCTACGTGGGAATCATAACTTTAGGTACAGCCAAACACTCCTTGTGTCCCTTTGTAGAAGCATTCATACCCAGAATATACAACTCACCAAAGTCTAGGGTGAAGGGGTGAAAACATATTTGCAGTAAGTCGATAGGAGCAATGGTGAAAGGGATCAATACTTCCTCCATCTTTGTTTTCTCTTCTGTATATTTTAGCTAACATATTAACAAAAAATCTTGGGATTATAGCAGCATACTTACCCTTTGGTTCAGCACATACACCACATGCTGGGGGATAGCAGGCCAGGACTTCATGATGCTATCAACCTGGCACATTCAGTACATTGGTCTTATATGTACCATGTTTGATGCATTCCAGTGCTGTGGTCTCAGCACACAGCCATGTGCCGATTGTAGAATATGTTAACCTAAACTAAGTTTATTTTTCAGTGGAACTATTTGCCGGATCCAAAATATTGGCTGCCAGTTACTGTAAGTTCTCCCTCTCCATGTGGAAAAAAAAAAAAAGTGTGCTGTGATCAACCCACCATTACTTGGTAAGATGGTCTCCCTACGGGATGGTGCCCTTTCAGGTCTCAAAGTGATCACTACTGCTATTGGGATATACCATTGACATTGGTTAGATGGCTCTTCCTGAAAGGAAGTCTGTGCTGCTACTCCCTTGAATAACATTCACTGCAGCCACCAATGCCACATCATGCATGGGCCCTTGACACAAGCATTGGAGGCCAAAGAAAACTCAGAATGACATCCACCAGTGGACTCACTTGGACAATCTGGTAACTGAGTGCTTCCTAGGAGACTGGGCATTGATGTGACCTTCCCATTCCCTGCACACTCCCATATGTCTATCCACACACCTCTTTCTCTGACATCAGTGTCCCTCATTTTTCAAAGCTTACTCTTTCAAAATCACAACAAAATAGTTCTTCATAGGTCACAATCCCAGTTATATTCTTATCTCGGATCACGTCTCTTGATAACAATGTTGAGAATCGTGTTCACAGCTTGGAACATTTCCCAGGAAGAGTTATGTCCCTTTTATTATTTAGAGCCACTCATGAGTTAGGCCACAGTGCAGAATCTGTTCATGATTTTGCTAACACAAAAAATTACATCCATGCACCTGTGAAGCATACCTGATACAAATTCTCCTCTCTGAGTACAGTGTAGGAACTACCATGATGCCAAACAGATACCAGCAGGGTTAGAAGTATCAATAAAAAGTGATAGGTGTCATTCCGTATGCTTCCTTTTCATGTAGCTTTCTTGTAACTTCTGGAATTGCCCAGGTTTCATATTAAATGTACCTTTCCCCTCATACAGTGTTTAGTTCCATCTCTTCAAAGCATCTGAGTTGTTGTCTATAACCACATTCAGCAAATGATGGATGAGTGTAGACATTTGGTGACCCATTGTTAGCTGCGCAGTTATTACTAATGCCAAGAAGCATGACAGCAGCTGTTTTTCATCACAAGTAGTTCTATGCCACCGAAGACATGGTCTTGCTCAGAAACTCTGAGAATTTTCACTGTGACTTTTTTACTGGGTCTTGTCTGAGAGCCCCTCAGTATCCAACTTTATTGTGCATAGTTATAGAATGACAAGATAATCAAGTTTTTTTTAAAGAATATATTATTTCAGAAAGCATGAGAATTAAAATAACAACTGAGCAAGGTCACCAATGAGTACAGCTAGGGTAACTGTCTCAGCTTGTCCAAAATATTCCTGGTGTTGGGACTGAAAGTTCTATGTCATGGAAACCCTCAGTCCCAGGCAAACAGAGGTGTTTGGGTATCCTAGGTATGACTGTCCATTCCAAGAAAATGAAAATTGATTTAGAACTTTCTTTTTGAGACAGTCTCACTGTGTCGCCCAAGCTGGAGTGCAGTGGTGCGATCTCGGCTCATTGCAACCTCCATCTTCCTGGTTCAAGTGATTCTTTTGTCTCAGTTTCTGGAGTAGCTGTGACTACAGGCACGCACCACAATGCTGGGCTAATTTTTGTATTTTTATTAAGGACAGAGTTTCAACATGTTGGCCAGGCTGGTCTTGAACTCTTGACCTCATGTTATCTGCCCGCCTCAGCCTCCCAAAGTGCTGGGATTACAAGCATGAGCCACCGTACCCGGTCAGTTTAGAACTTTTGATGGGAAAGAAGGCATTTTCCAGATCAGTAACTACATATCAATTGTCAAATACCAAAATGTAGAGATACTTGACATGACATGCTATCTGCAATAAGAGCTACCACTTAGTTAACTGTGTGATAGTCTTCTGTCTTATTTTACAATAACCATCTGGGTTTTGTAGCAGTTATGCAGGCGATTTGAGCAGTGATATTAGGAGGATTAGCAAGCTTGCAATCTCTAAGTAATCAATGTTCCACTAATCTCTGTAATTCCACTCAAGATGTAATACTGATTCTACTGTAGTGTCTTCTCCCTGGAAATTGGGGAAAATCACATGGGGGGAGGTTGAATTTTGCTCTTCTTACCAAAATGTCATCCATCTTTTGTGAATCAATTGGCGTGTTTAGTCAGTGTCTAGGCATGTCTGCCCTAATTATACTTGAGAATGTGGCAAATAAATATAAATTAGGTCTCAAGACTCATTGGACTTACTTGAAGATGTACTTAGGTCAATAACTTCTTGATCTCTTGACCTTGAGAAATGTTTACTACAACTGGGGAGCATCACTGATGTTTAAAGTCACCAACTAACAGTATCAGATCCAATATCAATCCAAATACTCTTTCGATTTCTGGGTATTTCCCTATGCCCGTCTAATTTAATAAATGCTGTCTTAAAATAGTAAAAATGATACTATTTCAATAAAAGATGAACATTTGAAACAGTGGTAGGAGCTATAAAAAATAGCATACATCAGAATGAAGAAAGCTCAACTCTTATATGATCTGAGAAAATAAGGATATAAAAAAAGAGCTGAAAAAAAAAGGTATTTTTAAAGAATCAGTATTTCATGATGAACCTAGAGTGAATCAAACCATAAATACTGCAGTAAGAGAAAATGGAGTTGAAGGGAGAAAAATCAAATAAAATGTTTTGAAGTAAAGAAAAATATGTAAAGGACTCAAGAGAAATATATATATAAAATATATATACACATATATATACATATATATGGAAGATGTGTTATGATAAATGTAAAATAAGAAACCGCAAAAAATAATAGAACAAGTAGTAAATGACTATATTAAAATTTATAAAACTAAGGAAGACATGAATGTATTTTTGAAAGGACATACCTTAAAACTCTAAAAAAAAAAAATGGCCAATTTTAACACAGAAAACAAAAATATAGTTGATATTGAAGTGCAAAAAATGTGAACACTGAAGCCAAAAAAAGTCGCTTTATTTGTTTATTTATTTTTGATACAGAGTCTCACTCTGTTGCCCAAGCTGGAGTGCAGTGGCACTATCTTGGCTCACTGCAACCTCCACCTCCCAGGATCAAGCAATTCTCCTGCCTCAGCCTCCTGAGTAGCTGGGACTACGGGCATGCACCACCAAGCCTGGCTAATTTTTTACTATTTTTATTGGAGACAGGGTGTTACCATGTTGGCCAGGCTGGTCTTGAACTCCTGACCTCAGGTAACATGCCCGCCTCAGCCTCCCAAAGTGCTTGGATTACAGGCGTGAGCTACCACGCCCAGTCCAAAGTCACTTTAAAGAAAAGAACACAAGAATATCTTCCATTGTTTAGTTTAGTTTAGTTTTTGAGGGTTTTTTTATGTTTTTAGATGATTGAGTAATTTAATATTATGAACAAAAAGAGAAAATATTAATTTGAACTAATTATGAATAAATGACTCCAAAAATTAACAAAATAAACATATTATTTCCTAATGTTTAAAAAAAATTTGAGAAAGGGGCAAAAATCCTGCAAATATACACACACCAAAGAACTGGCAAGGGGGAAATAACAAAGAAAAACAAACAAACAAGAAAACAAAAACAAAAAAAATAGAGGGAATCAGTAGTTACCACGTTGAACAAGGGTATGCAAATTCATGTGAATATCTAGGTGAAATCACACTGTGGTATGAATATATTACATTTTAAAATGAATCCCAATAGAATGAGAAAGCTTTAAAAAATAATTTCCATAAAGCAAATTTCATAATAGTCTGCAAATTAAAGCAAACCAAATTAAAGCATCACATCCACATAGTGTTACAGGAAGTTTTATGAATTATGTAAAGATCCATGTAATTTCCAGGAAGTTTTATGAATTATGTAAAGATCCATGTAATTTCCAGGAAGTTTTATGAATTATGTAAAGATACACATAATTTTATGAGAAGCATTTATGAATTAGGTTTTAATTATACTTATACTCTTTCATAACGTAGTGGGTAAAAAGAAATGTTTCCAAATACTTGTTTGAAGCTAGCATACCATTGACATGAAAACTCAGAAAAGATTGTACAGAAGAGATAATTTTACTAATAAATATTAGTAAATATATTTAACCATTTTTTGACTTTGTAATTCATGATTACTGCATTTATACTGATTAATGTATGCTTTCAATACTTTGTTACATTTATGTTTTTCTAATATTTAAACTGTTTTAAACTGTTTTTATTTGACATAAATATTTATATCCAAAAATTTATTGAGACGTATTTTAGCTGTGTCCTACATGCTCAGATGAATTACTTTTTCATTGTTATTAATATTTTCTGGAAATTCCACAAGATACCATGTATTTCCTTTTGATCAGATTTGGTAAAATAATCTGTAGGCATGTCAAACAAATTTACAAATGTTCATTAATAATGGCCAGCTCAATAAATTATGGTACATTTACTTAAGTAGAATCCTCCAGTGGAACATAGAAATGATGATGTCTTTTATATGCAGTCTGGGACAAATCTTCCAAGCTATATTTCAAAGTAAAAAATAAAAACAAATACAAACTACAACAACAAAATCCAAGATGTTGAATGGAACGTTATATCATCTCTTTGTAGAAAAGCAAGGGAATATGAATTTATGTAAATACTTAATTGCATTAAGTAATGGAAAAAGTAAAACTAGTTTACTAAGAAGCAACAAAATAAATAGGGTACAGGGAACAAGTATGCTACCTCGACTTCTTTATCAATTTATTAGTGTTTATATAAAAATATTACATTTAATGGTATAATAAAAACAATCTACAAAACTAAGATAAAGCTGAATGAATGTTAGTACTTATTGTTAATATAATGGTGACAAAGAAAAATGCGAATTTAACTAACTATAGACAAAGTATTTTTTTAAATTTAAGGGCATAACAAATAGCAAATGAATAGGCAAAATAAAGTATCACATCTAGAAGAATTATAACCACCCAAACCATAAAACAGAACATAGGCATCTCCCAGAGGTGTTCCTCATGTGCCTTTTAACATGACCCCCACCTCCAACCCTCACTTCCATCATCATGTTACTTTGGCATTCATTACTCTATATACAGTGTCTGTTATTGTGCTTCGTTTTTCTCCTTAAACATTACGTTTGAGAATTTCATTTACGCTGATGTATATATTCACACTTGATTGAACATCATTGCTACATTTTAGTCTATTGCAGGAGTATAAAACACTATCCATCCTGGCATTGGTGAACATCGGGATTGTTTCTGCATATGAATAATGCTGGTATCAACATCCTAGTACATGTCTTCTTATGCATGTATATTTCTGTTGACTCTATTCCCAGGAATGCATTCTAGTTCAACGGATATGTGCTTGTAAGATAATGTGAAACCATTTTGAAACTCATGTACCAATATATGCTCACACCAGTAGAATATAAAAGATTTTGTGGCACCTCATTTTTACTAATGTGGCATTATCAGTCTTTTAATGTTAGCTATTCTGGTTGGATCTATAGTCGTCTTTCATGTTTTTTGAAAATTTGCATTTCTCTGATGATTAATAATTTTTTATTCTCATCACAGGCTTATTGACCATACTCATATATAAAAACAAATGTATATGAATATAAATAAATAAATATATATGATATACATTCTTTTATGATGTGCTCTTCAAACCCTTCACCCATGTTCTATTTTTTGTCTATATTACTCAGATTGAGTTATTGGAATTATGTATACAATCTGGATACAATCCCTTTGACAGTCATATGGAACAGGGAGTATCTTTTCCTATTGTAAGCCTTGTAATTTCAATCCTTTTATTGCGTCTTTAGATGAAGAGAGGCTCGGCATTTTAAAGTAGTCCATTTTATAAATCCCATTCTTTAAGCTCTATCCTTCTTGTTCCTCTTTAAAATATGTTTGCCAAACTTAATGTCATAAAATATTCTTCTCATTTATCTTCTTGAATCTTTGATGAGAAACATTTAGTTTTAGATCTACATTTTACCTGAAATTCCTATGAGGTAGGAGTCTGGCTGCATTCAGGAGCTCCTGGCACCAACGTGTTTGCTTCTAAATATTATTTACCACAAAGAAGAAAGCAGCCTCTTGAAAATCCGGTGAAAAAATATGTAAGTCTAAAACATCTTGTCAGGCCTGCATCAGGGACATGTCAAACACCATAGGTGCCAGAATAAGGAAACAGAAGATAACTTGAAGCACTTCTTATTCTACACCACTTATTGGTGTAGAATAACGCATTTTGAACAAAAAATAAAATTTTAACTGCAATTTATCAGAAAACACAAAATATACAAGAACCCAGCAATTTATAATGGTATTAAGATAATTAATTGTTACTTTCGTAGTGGGCTCAGATTTACTATTTTGAAAACTGGTAAGTAAAAAGATATTAACAGAATCAAACATTTATTCAGTCCTTTACTTACACTCTCTATTTTGGGGTTATTAGATAGTGGGTGGGGAAAGCTGGCTTTGTAGAAAAATTCCAGTTATAAGTGAAGAAATAACAACATGATAAAATTATAATTATAAAATTACTCCATTATAACAAGTGAAATAGTGCATCTAGTCAAGGTCCTAAGTGATTACTAAATCAATCAGACTGATATACATCAAACTGTCAGTTCTCACATCCATTGACTAATCATACCATCCGTAAGACCAGGACAAGACACATCTCATGATTTCTGATGTATTGCAGTTTAATAAGCTATATTGAAAGGACAGTAATTCTAAAATCCAACTATCAGTTTGTAGCAAATGTAGAAGATAGTGGAATATGTCATTTGTCTTGAATTGGCACTATTAGAATGCAGTAAACCAAACAAAAAATGTGAAAGATTCCATGAGGCATATGACCTAATTTTTCAAGAACACAAAAACCATAAAAAGGGAGAGAAGATTTACGGATTTTTAGGATATATATTGATCAAAGCAGTAAGGATCTTGTTCGAACCCTGATTTAACTAAATCGACTGTACAGAAATCACTTTAAGACAATAAAGAACATTTGAGTAAAAACTGTTTGTTATGTCAATGAATTGCTGTTAGCTTTTAGGTGTTCAAAAGTTATTTTCATTTTGTTGGTAAAATATCCTTGTGTGTTATGAATGCATAATCCATAGTTCATGCAGAGAATACTCAAACTTGAGAATGTCTCAAACTTGTTTCATAGTCTCCAGTTAAAAGCAAAACAAAACAAAATTTTAAAAAAACAGAAAACAAAAGCAAACAAATGAAACAGGGAATCAGCAAATTTTTCACATATTTGAAAGTGGCCGACGAGTTTATAAGTAGATGATGAGTTCATCGCAGTTCATTAAAAGGTCACTCTACTTTGTGTACCTTTGAAAATATCCATAGTAAAACTTTTAAAAACATTGGTAAATGGGTGGCTTCTGTACCCTAAATTGTTCTTCTATACTTGACATATTCTCTTCTATTAATTCTTGATAATAAAACAATCCCAAAGAGTTAGAACTCTTTGACACCTAACATGCTGAGAGCTGGGATTTTTAGTGTTGCCCTGGAATGCAGATGGGTGGCTGAAATTACTAAGTACTAAATAATGTCTGCTCCCTGCTATATTAGTAAAGAAATATAAGTCCAGGCATGGTGGCTCATGCCTGTAATCCCAGCACTTTGGGAGGCCAAGGAGAGTGGACCACCTAAGGTTAGGAGTTGGAGACCAGTCTGGCCAACATGGTGAAACCCGTCCCTACTAAAAACACAAAAATTAGTGGGGCATGGTGGCACACACCTGTAGTCCCAGCTACTTGGGAGGCTGAGGCATGAGAATCACTTGAACTTGGGAGGTAGAGGTTGCAGTGAGCCGAGATGATGCCGCTACACTCCAGCCTGGGCAACGGAGCAAGGCCCTGCCTCAAAAAAATTAAAAGAAAAATGAAAAAAAGAAATACGATCACAAATTTTCTTCCTTCATTCAACCTTCTAACTCTTTGCCTATATATGTGTTAGGCACTGTGCTAGGCCGCAGGGATAACAGGCTGTATGCTCAAGAACCTGGATCTCACATGGATCCTTGCACAAGATTGGGGGAGAAAGGCATTAATCAGAATGAGTGAAGTGACTTAAGTGAAAATGCCTAACGTTATGTAGATGTGATCTGATAATAGAGAGATTCCATCAATCTAGATTAAGCTGAGATTTGAATCTAGAACACAATTTTAAAAAATTAGAAATGCTATGTTTCCTTATAATCTGATATGATAGATATGAAAGATTTATTTCTGATAAATTAGTCTGATAATTCAAATACTAAATGTATAAAGTTTATAAAGTCTTATAAATCTATATAGCCTTCAATGTATATCATTTCCTATATTTTAAATCACTAAATCTATTATTTCCACATATACATAGACTTAGAGATACATTATGAATAGAACTTGAGGAAAAGTTTTGTTTGGGATATAACATAATTAAACATAGCCTTTATTTTAGAAAACTTATTGCAACATTAAAAATACATTTGAAGTTACAGTAAGCCCAACCCCAAATTCTGCCACCAGCCGGGAGTTAAGGCCTCTGAGTAGCACCTATCCAACTATCATCAGAGAATTCTAAAGCAAATGCCAAGGTGAATCATAACCTGGAAAAGAGAATCTGCTTAAGAAACTGTGAGATTAGCTGATGTAGTTAATTTTAAAGATCATATCTCTTTGTGACCATTGGGATGAAGTGCCATAATAACATGGTAGAAACGAGAAATGAAGACTTTTGTTTTAAATCTACTCTAGGGAAATACATGGATTGATCTCTTTGAGGAAATAAAGATAGTCCAGAAAGTGAGATCAGAAAATTCTTCCACTAAAAAGATACCTGCCATGAGTCCTAACATCATGGGCATGTCAGAGTAGGAAGCTCCAATAATTTGTTCATCCATTAAAGCAACCATTAAGTTGACAGAAATGGATAGAGTCAACTTTTTGGAACTCCGGTATCAAATCGAACACTGACACCCATGAGAGGAATGCTTAATGAAGAAATGAACTGCTGAACTTTGGTTAAAAGGTGCATTTTTGCTTATAGCCTATTATCCCTCATGTCCCAGCTCAGCAAGGCCTGTGGAAATTGCAGCCCCAGTTCCTAGTGCAGTTTTCTGGTACCAGGAGAGCAATACGTACCTCACTCTCAAAACAAGAAGAAGTCTGTTTTGACTTGTCTTGTAGTTCCCAAAAGGATGATTGTCCGAATAATCTCCAAATAAATCTAAAAATAAACAAATGCATAATTCTCAAAACAAAAAAACATTAAAGCTAACCAAATTCAACAAAGTTGCAGAATACAAGATTGACACATAAAAATTTATTTTGTTTGAAATACTAGCAATGAACAATCTGAAAACAAATTAAGAAAATAGTTCTTTTTTTTTTGTTTTTTTTTTTGAGACGGAGTCTTGCTCTGCCGCCCAGGCTGGAGTGCAGTGGCCGGCTCTCAGCTCACTGCAAGCTCCGCCTCCCGGGTTCACGCCATTCTCCTGCCTCAGCCTCCCGAGTAGCTGGGACTACAGGTGCCCGCCTCGTCGCCCGGCTCGTTTTTTTTTTTTTTTTTGTATTTTTTAGTAGAAACGGGGTTTCACCGTATTAGCCAGGATGGTCTCGATCTCCTGACCTCGTGATCCGCCCGTCTCGGCCTCCCAAGAAAATAGTTCTTTTACAATAACATTAGAAGGAATAAAACACCTAGGAATGAATTCAACCAAGGAGGTTAAAGACTGGCACAATGAAAGCCAAAAAAAAAAAAAAAAAATTCTAAGATACATTAAAGAAGACCTAAAGAAATGTAAGGATATCCTGTGTCCTGGATTCACTGATTGGATGACTTACTGATTGGATGACTTACTGATTGGATGACTCACTGATTGGATGACTTACTGATTGGATGACTCACTGATTGGATGACTTAGCAGTGTTAAAATGACAATAGTACTCCAAGTGATTTACAGATTTAATGCAATCCCCTATCAAATTTCTAATGTCTTTTTATTGTTAGAAATGGAAATGCTGATTGCCAAATTTATATGGAACTTCAATGGGCACTGAACCACAAAAATATTATTGAAAAAGAAGAACAAGTTGGAGGAATCACACTTCCTGATTTTGAAACTCATTGCAAAGATAAATTAATCAGACCAATGTTGTACTGGCACGAGGGCAGACTTATAGATCAATAGTATAGAATTGACAGTCCAAATATAAATCATACATCTATAATCAATTTATTTTTACAAGGTCCCAAGTCAATTCAGTGAGGAAATAACTGTCTTCAACAAATGTTTGCACACAGGCAGCTGAATATCCACATGCAAAAGAATGATATTGAACCCCTACCTCTCACAATACACACACACACACACACAAACACACACACACACACAAAATCAAAATGGATCAACTGCCTACATAAAAGAGCTGAGCTATAAAACTCTTGGATGAAAACATTGAAGTATATATTTGAAATCTTGGATTTCATGATGAATTTTTGGATATTACACCAAAAGCATGAGAAACAAAATAAACAAATGAATATGTTGAATTCATCAAAATTTAAAATGTGTACACATCAAATGGCATTATTAAGAAAGAGAATAGATAACATAGAATAATAGAAAACATTTGCAAATTACGTATTTGAAAAGGATCTAGTACAAAAATATAAATATAACTCTTATAACTCCTCAACAAAGATAATCTTTTCAATATAAAATGAAAAAAGACTTGAATAAATGTTTCTCTGAGAGATATACAAATGGCAAATAAGCACATGAAAGTATATGCAATGTCAGCAGTCATCGGGAAAATTCAAATAAAAGCCAGAATGGGAAACCATTTCATACTCACTTAGGACTGTTACAACTTTTTAACAAACAAACAAACAATTGTTGGCGAGGATGTGCAGAAACTGACTCCTCACACATTGCTGGTGGGAATGTCTGGTGGTTCAGCCACTTTTGTGGTTAGCTCCACAAAAGTTAAGCATGCAATTTTCACATGACTAAGTAATTTTGCTCCTAGTTATGCAACTCAAAGAATTTAAAGCAAGGAGTCTTGGCTAACAAGGTGAAATCCCGTCTTTACTAAAAATACACTAAAAATACAAAAAACTAGGGGAGCGAGGTGGCGGGCACCTGTAGTCCCAGCTACTCGAGAGGCTGAGGCAGGAGAACGAGGCGGAGCTTGCAGTGAGCTGAGATAGCGCCACTGCACTCCAGCCCGGGCGACAGAGCGAGACTCCGCCTCAAAAAAAAAAAAAAAAAAAAAAAGCAGAGGCTCAAACAAATACTTGTATAAGAATGCTCATAGCAGCACCATTCACAATAGTCAAAAGATAGTCAAAAGGTAGAAACAGCCCAAACATCCACTAACAGATCAATGGATTAACAAATTGTGTCATAAATATACAAGAGAAAGTTATTCAGTTATGAAATGGAGTGAATTACTGACCCTTGCTACGATGTGTGTGAACCTCAAAAACATAACGCTAAATGAAAGAAGACACATCCAAAAGGTCACATATTGTGTGATTTTATTTATTCAAAATATTCATAATAGATAAATCCATACGACAGAAAGCACATTAATGGTTTCTAGGGACTGAGAGCGTGGAGAAGTGGGGAGAGATTACTTAATGAAAATATAATTTTATTTTTGGACTATTAAAATCTTTTGGAGCTTGATAGATTTGTTTGTCAAGTGCATGTCAAATGTACTACATGCCACTGAATTGTACGCTTTCAAATAAATATTTTTAGGTTAAGTGAATCTCATTAGAATACAAATTCTCTTTAAAAAGGCATCTACCACATATATCCACTTTCTGATGCAGTCACGTTGGAAGCCCACAGTGCAGTGGGAAAATTCAATGGGATTGCATGTACCAGAAAACTCCCTTTGACAGCTTCTGAAAGATAATGGAGACCAAGATTCATGTCCATTTCCAAAACTTTGGTCAACATGTGTCCCTAGAAATCACATGAGAAATTGAAACTTCATTGTAAAAAGTGAAAAACTTCACGATGCCTTAAGGCAGGTTGTGGAGGCTGTTTATTCCCAGTGTATGTCATCTGGGTGCTGTGCTAGCTGCAATAAAATCACTAGCGTACTATAAAAAGTAATATATATCTATACAGTGTTGCTTTGAGAGAGAGAGAGAGACCAAGAGAGCGAGACAGACAGAAGAGTGTGTGTGTGTGTGTGTGTGTGTGTGCGCGTAATCACTGTCACTGAGTAAAACAAGTTCTGCCTTCCATTGCTTTAAAGGAATATTTAGTTTATCGTACAAATACTCAGAATATTGCTCACTTTGTTTCTATGTGGAACAACTTCTCTTGTTCCTCGACTTTATGATTATCAATAGTACAATTACATAATGCTGTCTTGAGAGAATAAAAAAGTAAGAAAAGAGAAAATTCTGAGTAAAGGGAAACATAGTGATGTTTTAAAACTTAAAAATAAAAAAAGAAGAAGTGATAGAGAAAAAACAGAATGAGACAAATGACAGCTAACATTTCAGTGGAACTTACTAGATAATCTGCTTTAGGAGAAAAGAATGTTCTGGTAAATAAGTATTTATTTGCTAGATATTTTTCAGTGCACAGATAAATCTTATTACAATGAGCTAAAATAAACATAGTATATTTACCATCTATAAAAATATAAAATAATATTCATGGTTTGTTGATAAATACAAACTGTATGTTGGACCAAATTAAATCCAGAATTTAGTAGTATTGCTTCCTAGATATTTTCTCTCCTTTTATTTTTACCACCAATTGTGTGACAGTAATTGCATATATGTTATACTGTTTCTTAAACATGAATATTAAACATAGGATTATTTAACATACTAGGTGTATTTTTATATAGGTCATGAGGCAAGCATCTATATTCTCTGCTTTTTCCAAATACACCTTTTTAATATTATATGTTGAATAATTCAGATTTCAATAAATTGACCACATATAAATGATGCTCATTTGTGACATCTTCACTGATGTTCTTAGATCATTTTTTCCTCTTAACTATATATATAGTCTTTAAGTTGGGAATAGATGATAAAAGAAGACGACACTTTAAAATAACCAATTTTTAAAAAATTTTGCTCAGCTCGTGAGAAACCCACTTACTGAGCTTTTCCACCTTTTCAATTTCCTTCAAATGCTGAACAAGCATAGAATGGTCAATGTTGATATTTTCGGCAACTTCTCATGTATTTGTGAGAGGATAAGCTTCGATGATTGTTCTCAATTGGTCATTGCCAACTTCTGATGGCCAGCCACTATGCTCTTCATCTTCAAGGTCTTGTCTCCTCTGCAAAACTTCTAGAACCACCACTGCACTGTACATACATTAGCAGTTTCTGGGCCAAATGTGTTGTTGATGTTGCGATTTGTCTCTGCTGCTTCATGACCCATTTTGAACACTAATAAGAAAATTGCTCAAATTTGCGTTTTGTCTATCATTATTTCCATAGTCTAAAATAAATATAAAATAAACAGCAAGTAATAAGTGATTAGCAAACAAAAGAGAGAAATGAAATATAACATAACCACATTTAAGAATGTATTCCAGTATCAAGCTGCAAATTTCAAAAACGCGAAAAATGCGAATTACTTTTGCACCAACCTAATAACATGAAATACGTAGAGTATCTAATAGTACAATACTCAAATATTAAGCTAACATAAACTGATAAAACTATTAAATGTAAATATAGATAGATTATATATATTTTCATGGGTGAAAAAATATAGATGACCTAAAATTTGTCAGTTTAATTAGTTTTAAATGTACAATTCAGTGGCATGAAGTATATTCACTTTGGTGTGCAACCATCACTGCTGCCTACCTCTAGAACTTCCTTTATCATGCAAAGCTGAAACTCTGCACCTGTTCAACAACTCTCAATTCCACCATATTCCCAGGCACTGGCATCTGGTATTTTATTGTCTGTCTCTATGAATTTGACTCATCTCATTTCCTCATAGAAATGGAATCATGTAGCATTTTTCTTTTGTTACCAGCTTATTTCAGTTAGCATATTGTCCTCAAGGTTCATTCATGTAGGAAGTGTCAGAATTCCCTCCCTTTTTAGGGCTAAATATTATTCTTGTATTCATAATATTCATGTACATATATTTATAGTATGTCCATTCATATAATGATGAACATTTGGTTTGTTCCTACCTTTTGTCTATTGTGGATAATACTGCTATGAACATGGGTGTAAAAATATCTGTTCAAGTTCCTGCTTTCAATTCTTTTGGGAAGATATATATTTCTATAATATGTTTTTATTCACCTCTGATCAAAATTTAATAATCCCTAAAATATACAACTAAGCTTCAGAAAATTTATATTGAGTGCATGTACTTTATTTGAGAATAACTCTGGTTACTTGGCAATTCTTCCAAAATGATGACATATTTTTATAGATTTTCTTAATCTTTTAAATGCATTAGCTTAGACTCATTCCAAGAACATTCTATCAATACTGGCTCCTCCTGTAGTAAGACAATGACATATTCTTCTACACATATTTTACATTTAAAAATAGCTTTGAACTGCAATCAGGATATTCACATAGACATGATATGTTATGAGTACATTTCCCAATTATTTGGAAATCTTACTCCCTCTTAAAATCTGCAAATATCTAAAACAGTTTTATAAATATTTGTTATTTTTTAAGATTTATCTGCATATAATCAAATCTTCCTGATTTGTATTTTTGTATAATTTTGTTATAAATTTTTCTCAATGGCTATGTTTATATTTTCCTTTAATAGCAAAGTACGTGATTTACTTTTCTTAAATGTAATTGAAATAAGCTTTAAATGTAAAAATTTACTGATATTAATGATAATTTATCCTATTTATATATAGGCTTAATACTTCAAACTTGTCAAGTGTTATTTTACCAGTTTCTTTAATGTTACCAGTAAATATTAACTGTTTATGATTTCTCCTCAGACTTAATATCTTAAAAATAATGTTGCCAAAATGAAACTGAAACTTAAAATAAAAAACAGGTGTGGCTAATTTATTATTATTATTATTAATTATTATACTTTAAGTTCTAGAGTGTATGTGCACAACGTGTAGATTTGTTACATAGGTATACATGTGCCATGTTGGTTTGCTGCACCTCTCAACTCATCATTTACATTAGGTATTTCTCCTGATGCTATCCCTTCCCCAGTCCCCCATCCCCTGACAGGTCCCAGTGTGTGATGTTCCCTGCCCTGTGTCCAAGTGATCTCATTGTTCAACTCCCACCTATGAGTGAGAACATGTGGTGTTTGGTTTTCCGTCCTTCTGATAGTTTGCTGAGAGTAATGGTTTCCAGCTTCATCTATGTCCCTGCAAAGGACATTAACTCATCCCTTTTAGGGCTGCATAGAAATCCATGGTGTATATGTGTCACATTTTCTTAATCCAATCTATCATTGATGGACATTTGGGTTGGTTCCAAGTCTTTGCTATTGTGAATAGTGTTGCAATAAACATACGTGTGCATTTGTCTTTATAGCAGCATGATTTATAATCCTTTGGGTATATATCCAGTAATGGGATGGCTGGATCAAATGGTATTTCTAGTTCTAGATCCTTGAGGAATTGCCACAATGTCTACCACAATGGTTGAACTAATTTATACTCCCACCAACAGTGCAAAAGCTTTCCTATTTCTCCATATCCTCTCCAACGTCTGTTGTTTCCTGACTTTTTAATGATCACCATTCTAACTGGCGTGAGATGGTATCTCATTGTGGTTTTGATTTGCATTTCTCTGATGGCCAGTGATGATGAGCATTTTTTTCATGTTTCTCTTGGCTGCCTGAATGTCTTCCTATTCAGAATTGCTACAATGAGAATAAAATACCTAGGAATCCAACTTACGAGGGATGTTAAGGACCTCTTCAAGGAGAGCTACACCACTGTTCAACGAAATAATAGTGTGGCTAGTTTTTAAAAAATCTACAAGCATAAATATTTTCAATCAAAGGCATTCTGATACAAATTCTATTTTTTTCCTCCCATTTTTTTGTTTTAGACAGTTAACTTTTTCTTGATATGCTGGGACATTTCAATGTGGAGATTGGGGGAAAATCACTAAATAGTGATGCTCAAATTACATCTAGTGTATTACAATACATTTTGAATTTGCTACTTAAATAGGCTGACATGTGGCAAATGAAATTTAATGTTGACAAATGTAGAGTAATGCAAATTAGCCTCAGATATAATAAGTTAAAGATTAAAAATTATAGGTAATTGACATGATGCATGAAGACCTTGGAAAAGACCTTTAAGTGTTTACAAGCTTTCAGGAACCTTCTCACCTGAAAACAAACTCTGCTGGAGTCGAAATACCTCAAGCTCCATATGAAGCAATGTTTAATTGGGTAACAAGATTCCAAATAAAAGAAATTATATTATTTTTCTGGCCACCTCATACATCTTCTACAGAGAAAAGTAACTTTATCTCACTGTAATGCTTTTTAAAATATTTAAACATAAAATAAAGCAATTTCCCTTATTAACTCTATTAACATCTGAAGTGCAATTGTAAGGGAAAGACCTAAAACTGTTGTTTGATGTCCTAGCATATAACTCCAATGCATATCTCTATTAGAGAGAGAGAAATTAGCAGATTACACAGATTTTTTTTCATGCTCCACAATCCGTGGGAAGCCATCTAAGATACCTTACCCTTTTAGCCAAGTCAGGAACTTGTGTATTTTCAGTTCAGTTCACTGTCCTTGTCATGAACATTAATTAGAATCAGTTACAAGTCATTATTTGGCTATAAAATACTTCAAGAAAAAAATTCACCTCTCTTACTCATCATAAAAGAATGAAGCAGATATTGGAAAATCAAATGTTTTCTGTTTTTTCCATGTTATTTAATGCTCACAGGCAAAGAAAGCCAAAGGTATGTTATTTTCCTTCTTTCAATTGTCTGTAACTTTTAAGCTCAAAACCTTGGTCTGAAAACCTATTTGCAAAACGTGTGCATCATGTTATACATAAATTAGCATTTCCTAATTGGTGATTGTTAATACTAAAACTTAAAATTGTTCATGTATTTTTATGGGGAAGTGCACTTATTTACATGATTATATGCTAAATGTATTTAATTATTTTTAGGCACATGTAATTAAAATGGTACACATATCCTTACAGGAGCTCACTTCTTTGCCACACTATTGAATGTCTACAGAAGAGAAGGGGCTAAACAGTGGAGATGAACACTGTCCTGGTTACCTGAGCCACCCAGTTTACGTATGAAATTGTAAATGACTAATGACTTTCAAAATAAATGTAGATGAGTGATGAGAATACAGTATACTTAATATTCCAAAAACAACTACAATTTTGTATTTCAACATATACCTTTATTCTTGGAAGTAAAAGAAGGGGAGCTGTTTACAATTCTTCATGAGTCATACACGTGTAAATATGTATGAGTGTTTAGAAACTATTATAACCAAAAAATAAATATTAAAACAAATAATATTATGATGCATATAAATATCTTTGTAACTATAAATATTATTAAATTCAGTTTTGAATTGCTCAGTATAACATTATAATTGAAAACGTAATTCTCTTTTATGCGCATATTTACAGATGTGGATGGTGGTGAATATTACATATTCATTAAATATCCCTGAGAAAGCCAATTCCACATTGGATTCAGAAAGCTTAGTTCAAAGAATATGTTTTTCCCTTTGTAAACATTCATTTAGTTGAATGTTGTGTCCATTTACAGTAGAATAATATTCTTCCCAACAGAGTTGAACAGAGTAGTGCTAATCTTTATTCATAAGGCCAATAAATTTGTTCAAAGAACACATCTGCTAAAGGGTAAAATGACTATGAGTAAGATGAATGGTGACTTTGTTTAGCTTTCTAGTGACAGCTATTATAAAAGGTTTAGGCTATTTATTTTTGGCTCACTGATAAAGCTTATGGTGTGGCAGGCGAAACACTAGAAAAAAATGCTTTCAGAGTTGGCTTTATAATAATTATGTCCCCAAGAGTAAAAAAGTTATACACACACACACACAAATACACACACACACACAATTTCAATTATGCAAGGGAAACATTTAAAAATTTTTGTAAATCCACGTGTGATACTATGATTTCTTTTGGGAAAGTAAACCAACCATTCACAGTTTATATTGCTTTGTTTTATTAGTAGTATACCTAGTAATTTTATTACCTTAGTTTTATGATACCTTATTCTGATATACATTATTCCGTCTATTCAGCAAGAATAGCAAAATTCTCTTTTACTTTTAACAAGACAATCGAGACCTGAAAAGTTATGTAGCATTAAAGAAAGAAAACATATTTCTAAGTGGATTATGGGAAGGTAGTGTTGTCTTTACTTCTTGTAATCCAGTTGGCTCTTCATATCCACAGATTCCACATCAAAGATTCAAGTAATTATGGATAGAAAATGTAGTTAGGCTTATGATGGTCGTGTCTATACTGAACATATAGAGACTATTTTTCCTAGGTATTATTCCCAAAATAATATAGTGTACCAACTATTTGCATTGCATTTACATTGTATTACATGTTATAAGTAATCTAGAGATGATTTAAAGTATACATGAGGATGTACATACGTTATAGGCAAATACCATGCCGTTTTATAAAAGGACTTGAGTATCATCAGATTATCTGTAGGGGGTCTTAGAAATAAATTCCCATGGATACTGAGAGACAATTGTACCTGGCATAATCATTTATTTTTGGTTTTGGAGTTAATCGCCTGTAATTATTTTAGCTTATATCATAGAAAAGCATTATAAGTCTTTGTCCAAATATGTAAACACATGCCTCCATCTCCTCCTGCAATTTTTAAAAATTTATTTTTAGTTAGAGAGAAAAGCTGTTTTTCTTATGTTGCATTTGCTTTAGAAATTGGTAGTCTGCATTTGGCTATTAATTTGTGCCTAATATTTTTAATGATAGACTTATGTAGAATTAAATATTAAATCTAATTTTTCCTTTGTAACAGTAAATACTAAAATATTCAGTATTTTGGTCACAACATTCTAATTGTGAAAATCATATAAGCCAGTCAGTGAGTAGATAGTTTCCTGTCTGCTTTCAGTGAGGCTCTTTGGATTACTCTTTCTCTGCAAGCTTAATGTGAATACCCTTTGTCTCTTTAGCTCACATTCATGCTGTCAGTTGAAAGGAATACCATCTTTTCAATATGCCAACTTAAAACAAGAATACATCATCCTGAATCACAGTGAAGAAATATTACTCTAGATTCTTTTTAAATCTAAATTAGGCTTTAATTAGTTGTAGATGGAAAATCCAATCTAATCACATGTACAAAAAATTATTTCAACTTTAGCTAAAATATTAAATTGTTGAATATCCTGTTACATCTTGATCAACAAAAGAATGAGGTTGAAACAATGATTAATTTATTTTATTCCTTTTTATGTACTTTTGTAGAGATACTTGGTAGTTATCAAATGAAGATTATTATATTAGAGAAGGAGAATAAGACAAAAAAGGAAGATAGGGAAAGATGGAGGGAAGGGAGTGGAAGAAACAGAGAAATGAGGGAGGAAATAAGGAATGAGGCAATTGACTATGATTATCTGTTCAAGAAAGTGGAAAGTTGGAGATGGATTGTACAACAATGAACAATCTTGGAGCCATCTTGGGTGATTTATAAAGCCTAAAATCTATATTTACTTTAAAAATTATTTCATGAGTATGATATACCAAACAATTCATAGGTGATTTGTATACTGAAACCATAAAGTTAATGGCTGAGCAATTTTTCCATTTAAATAAATGAACCACACACACACACACATTTGCATGCATTTTCTTTCACACACACACAGACACACACACTCACACACATGTGTGTGCACACACACCCACAGACCTTATTTAATTTAGGTAATAAACCTCTTTAGAACTTTCCATCCTAAAATGATAATGAGAGGAAAGAGAGAAAGAGAAACTTACACTCTTGCACTTGTAGAAAATACTTGTCTTAGTCAAAAATGCTAACTTCACAGGTCACCTTTCCTTTCTTTCTGCACGTTCAAAAGAAGATAACTGCTAGGATTTTTATATGTGTCTATATCCTCTCATCTGCAAATAATTGATAATTATTCACTTAACAACCATTTATTAAGTTTCTATCTATCCAGCCACAGGGTATATAGCAACCAATAAAACAAACAAAGCATCTCTTTTCTTTTTTTCTTTTTTTTTACATTCCTAATGACATGACAGACAATAAACAAATAATTTTAAAACTAAATCAGATGTTGCTAAGTGATATGAGGACAATCAAGTATGAAGGTGATAAATTTCTAATTGGGCTTAAAATTTTAACTGGTTGATCAAGAAGAAGTCATCGAATAGGTAACATTCGGAGAAAGGAAAACAAAGGTGAGGCACGAAGTCATGGAGAGTACTGATAGATGAGTGCACCAGGAAGAGAAGACAAATGCATAGATCTGGAAATAGAAAAATATCAGGTGTAACCAGGGTGCATGGAGTGGCCACAACAGCGTAGTAGGACAGTGGAAGGTAGTGATGTAAGGAATTAACGGCAGATCATGGAGGAACCCAGGGATCATTGCATGGAGTTTGAGTTTTGCTCTGAGTGAAAATGGAAGGATTTACAGGTATGATTTGATTAGGAATGACATAAGTCAGAAATGATCTAACTCGTAGCTTGAAAAATGGCCAGAGGGAATAGTCAGAAATGAGATGAGGCATGTGACACTTGTGTGGCCCATTGAACATTCAAGTGAAAGGGTTGAATGCAGAATTGGATACTTGAGTCTAGAGTTCAGGAGAGAAGTTCAAGCTAAAGACAAAATTTGAATGTGTCTGTCATATTTCATTTTCAAAGAAAAAATATGCAATATCCGTAAAAACTAGTTAAGTTGGTGTCTTATTTGCAAACATTGAATTTTTGCTTGATGCATCCTATAATTTTCTCATTGAATTTAATGTAACTGCTTCTAAAACCTATAATTTTAAAAATAGTTAATTTAAATAATGAAGTGGATTTATATGTTGCTGGAAGACAACTTTTTTTTTTAGCACTAGTAAATATTTGCTCTCATATAGTATGTGCCTTGTGAGAGGTGAAGACATAAAAGAAAACTTAAAAACTTTCACATCTCTATCGTTGTCCACTCAAGAAATACACTTGGACTAGTATGACATAGTAATTATTGTTTAACATGATGCCTATGTTAAATCTTCATAACTTCACTTTGATTTTTAGTTGGAATATAAAATGTAAATGTTTTATAATGAAAAGTTTCAACAATTTTCAGAAATGTCTAGAGAATTCATAGGTAATATTTTTAACAGTAGAAACTTCACTTCCTTAATAAAATAGATATAAAATGTATGTTTATTTCTTAATGATTATAATTGTTCATGGCTTTTGAGGGATCATTGTGTTCCAAATATGAATCTAATTGCCTTTTAATATTATCTTATTGATTGTTTGGTAGCCCTATAATGTAAATTCTTTTTTAGTAATGAAAAAACAAATGAGATTTAACAAGTTTAAATAACTAACAAACAGCCCAAAGACAAATAATTGTTGAAGACAGGATTTAAACCAAGGAAGAAAGAACTCAGAGCACATGCTCTAAGTGCGTTTTGCTAGGATCTACTCTATGTGAAATGGGATCCATTTATGACTTATGTGGGGAAGAAAGATCTTGTCTGCAAAAGAAGAGCAATGAAGAGGAAGTCTTATTCACTAGGAGGATCAGGATTAGGCTGAAAGCGGACGAACTCAGATTGCTCAGGGGGAAAAAAATGGAATAATGACTTGGAAAGTGATGTATAGGAGACGGAAAAGTTCCATTATCAGTGCTTACAAGCAGATGACCTAAGGGTAAGTAAGCCTGAAAAGTACATTTCACAAATTTGGATTTTAGAAGAACCTAAAAAATTTAAATAAATCTGGGATGATACATTCCATGGTTTCAGGTTTCAGGTCAAAAAATATAAAAATATGGCTTTTTTTTTTTTTTTTTTGACTGCTGGCTTGGAAATCTGTGTATAGAGGTTGAAATAAAAAGTTAAAATCCTTTATCTGTATTATTCAGAACTTAATGTTATTTAATGCCTAGGAAGAATGGTAAGATATTCTGCTTCCATTTTTATCAATTTATATTTGCTCAAATCTTACGCAACAGTTATGAAAAACTATATTTAAAGCTTTATAAAACATCTTGCTTCACATGATAACATTTCATTTTTATTCAATGATATCTAACTCAATAACACTTTCAAATTAACCTTCTAAATATAAAAGCAGTATCCCAAAGTCTCTACAATAGAATTTCAGAGAATATTGAGCACAAATAAATAATTACCAGTTTCAAACTCTTGTTTGTGCCATTTTAATTTATTCTAGTTCGAGAAAAAGTATAGGAAGGTATCATTTTACACACAAATGTATCCACTTCACTAAGTGAAATTTCAATCTGTTTTCTAGTATCAGTGACCCATTTTATTAAAATCCTGTGATAAGCATGCAGTTATTACCTACTGTGTACAAGAAATGATTTTAGCCTCTGTGTAGCATACTATGATGAATGAGACATATGAGTTCAAATGCAATTAATAATCAAAGGTTTTGTTTATATTAGCTAATAGTAAATCCTGTTTGATTTATTCCACAGTATAGATCCATAAATCCCATTTAGTTTGTGTAAATTCTTGGCGTGGAAAAGTATCAATAATGTAAGAAGAGATATGTGAACAAAAGAGGCACAGCAAAAATTTGCAGTTGTAATTTGGGGCCTCAGCCATGTGCTTTAACTCAATAATCTCTTCTTGATCTTCACTGGCCTTACGTTCAAGCAGTGAGAATAAGTTCAAGATCGGTCCATATCCATGCAGAGCCCCATAGGGGTTACCTGCAAATTTAAGTAATTAGATACACAATATTTTGCCAACATTTTAAAGAAACGCCTTCAGAATAAGGAAGTAAAAGCTTTCTCTTCTTAAAAAGAATGCTTCCCTGTAGCTTCTTGATTCTTGTTACTTCCATATGGCTGATATTTTTAAAAAGAGCCTAAAGCCATGTCCCACTTCTCATGCCTTGGAAAACCAGAATAAAATTCAGGAGCAACAGAGCTCAAAGGAAAAGGTGTAGGCGAAGTCTGACTTGGGTCTTACTGAAAACATGAGGTATGTTTTGCATGCTTCCTCTCAAGTTGGAGGGATAAGATACAAATATATCATGAGGTAAATAAGAAAGCTTCCCCGATATTTTTTTTTAAATTTCACAAACAATTAAATTAAGAAATTAAGCCTAAATAAGAGAAAATGATGATTAAAGCCAAAGTTGATAATAAAAATTTGACAATTTTCTCAGTTTATCTTCATTTTCTGTGTGCATTGAGACTCAGCAATAGTGATTTATAATTTGCCAAATATTTAGAAACATAACAAGTTGCTTGTCACGTCAATGTTTAGAAATAATAATACCCTATCCAGGGAAATTTTTAATCACATGCTTTTAAAATATTCTTTACCGAGTTGAGCATAATAAATGTAGATTTAAATTATCTTTTACTCCCATAGGATATATACAATTAGGACTGTTTAACAATTTAATATTTAAATTATATCGTTATGTTTTAAAATAAATATAAAAACAAACCTATAAAACGTATGTACTGATTTTTAAAATGTATAGTGTTTAAAGATATATGTGAATACAGTTTAAATATGTATTACATAAGGAAGAATAAAGAATGGGTGCATTTTCTTATTTGATAATCTGCAAATTTATTTAGAATCAACTTCTGAGAAAAACAATAAGATCTAAGTACTTTACTTTGTATCATCCACTAAGAAATACATCTGATAAAAAATAAACAAAACACCAGACAAGCAAAGATGAGAAAAATGTGCTCTCTGTATAGTTACAAAACAGTCCATTTGAACCCAAGATAGCCTAGATCCTGGATTTAGAAGACTAGTATTTGAAAGGAATTCAAGGAATTACAGAAAAATATGTTCAGATAAGTAAAATGCTATCTTAATCAGAAAAGAGTCAATAAACCTCAGCAGAGAAATTGGGAAGGAAGGAAGGAAGGAAGGAAGGAAGGAAGGAAGGAAGGAGGAAGGAAGGAAAAAAGAAAGGAAGGAAGGAAAAAAGAAAGTCCAGAGCCAAATGACCACTACGGTTTATGGCCATGATGGAATAAATTGGGTCATGTATTGCTTCCCATAAACAATTCAAACACTGGGCAAATATATCTGTCAACTGCTTAAGACACTGTATAGTTATCAGCGTAGCACCATAGTCCCTGAAGGAAGGCAAACAAATAAGGTGATATCTTGGGTTGCCTTGCATCTGTGCCTTGGAGTGTCTGTCTTGGCCATGGTTCAGGGAGGGTTATTGCAAAAGGATCGCTGCCTTTTTCCAGAGTGAAGAGACAGAGATCAGAGTTCAAGTAGCTGCTGCAGCTAGAATTTGGAAAGACATCCACATAGGGCCACTTGGATTCTGTTTGTCTAAATATGAAGCCATGCAGGCGTAATGTAAAAATGTATAAAGCGAGTGAATAATAACCAGGTTGCTTGAAGCTAGACAGAGTCCAGAGGTCACATGGGACTGGGATACTAGGGAGTTCTAACCAGCCAGAACCAACTGGCTTTTCATGGCTGTGGGCCCCATTCCCACTGGAGCAGCTGTGCCAACCTTGCGGTAGGTGACAAAGTGTCACTTCTTGACCCTTGCAACCCCAGAATCAATCAACCCCACAGAATTTAAAGAACCTACTTTGATGGCAGCAGTTCCTATTGCCAGTTTGAATCATTTTAGAATTCCTCAAGGATACTGGGCCTCTTGCCAGGAGTATACCTCTCTCAGTCTTCATGGGGGAAAAGTCATATGAACAGACTGAGGGATGAATTTAGGGTGTGAGTGAATAAATCTTACACAGTAAGTCTAGTCTAGCAATCCAATCTTCATGAGTCTCTGGATACCTTCCTCTATAACATACCAAGACTGGCATTTGAGCATTTTTAGGATTCAAGTTTCAGGCAACTGAACAGCTAGTCAAGACAACCACTCTCAGAATCTTTAACTCAACCAATGCACCCAGAATCCCTGCCTAATAAACTTGTATCTCAATCATTTCTTCCTAATTCATTACATTTCTTTAACCACAGGCCAACAATTTTAGGATCCATTTTCATAAATGTACCCCAGATTTCTATCAATAATATTGACAGACATTTCGTTTAGTGTTTTTCACACATGCTAAGAGGTCACACCTACCTCACCCTCTGAGTTATATGGGAACTTTAATGGAGTTTTTAGGTTTGGACGCAATGAGAAATGGTGAAGATGGGTCCTTAAGAGAATCAGATTTTCCTAGAAAGGCAACTAGAGTAGTGGTGGTGATTGTAAATTCTTCATTCAAGAGTGGATGATTTTCTCAATCCTAGAAAAGACAGGGCTCTTCTATTGATAAAGGAGACTTGATAGCATTTAGGGATTCAAGATTCCCAAATTCAGTGGAATCTGCCTTTGTGTCTCTGTTTTCATATTAAACGTCTTATTCCTTCCCAGCCAATGTTCTAATTTTAACATAACAGATTGTGAATTAAGTGTGTGTTTAATTTGACCACCGAGAATATTGGATCTGGCATTTCATTTTTACAAATTTTGACCATGAGGCTGGAGGAGACAGGGTTTCCTTTTAATTATAGAATTTTCTGATCTCTTACTTGGATGTTGAATTGGTGACAAAGATCTGAGATGAACATTTTTTAACTGACCTCTCTTACAAGAAATAACAACTAGTAAATTATATAATATTTCTTATTTTCATTATTCTATGACAACTACATTGCCACCTAAAATGTTTTACTTTTAATAATTTGGCGTCATTATATCTATAGTTGATACAATTGAATGACTGTTTTGCAACTGTATGACGTGCTCCTAGTGTGCCCTTTATCAATGGAAAAAGTGTTCTTTAATAGCTTTTAAGCTACTCAGATCAGTTAACAAATTCCAGATATCTGAGAACCAATACAAAAATCATTTTGTTGTTTTTGAGACAGGGTCTGGCTCTGTCATCCAGGCTGGTGTGCACTGGCACAATCTTGGTTCACTGCAACCTCCACCTTCTAGGCTCAAGCCAGCCTCCCACCTCAGCCTCCCAAGTGACATGAACTACAGACATGTGCCACCATGCTCACCTCATTTTTAACTATTTTTTTTTTGTACAAACAGAGTTTTGCCATGTTGCCTAGGCTGGTCTCAAACTCCTGAGCTCAAGCAATCCACCAGCTTTAACTTCCCGAAATGCTGGGATTACAGGCATGGGTCACACTATGCCACCCAAATTTCAATTTTTAAAGTTTCCTTCCACAAAACCATTCCTAGTAGCAATTTGGTCTGGATTTTAGAGACAGAACTGCTTTAAAGAAAATGAATAGGATATTCCTAAAAGAAATACGTTTTATGGATTTCTGGGAGCTCTTTTTGTTAAGAATTGAACTTTCTCTGCATCTTTGCTACTCTTGTAATTCACCTCTGGGCTGAATCATCAACTTTTACTACTCTTCAGCTTGGAGACATGCTAGATTAGTAATATGACAACAGGTGGATCACTGGCTGTAAATTAAGTCCTTAAATGATTCTCTCTTTCAGGCTTTCAAAGCATTTGTCTAATGTATGGATTGTCCTCAACGACCATAGATACTATACTTCAAATGCCTGAGTATCACACTAGTTGTGTCAGGTCTTGGGAAAGGTGGTTCCTTCAGACTGAGGAAATTGCTAGAGAGGGGCTCAGCGGAGAGCTCCAGCTGCCTGCACAGTCTGCACATGGGACACGTGTTCTGGCCCGTAAGTGACAAGGGGGAGCTGGGCAGATCAGCCACCTTCAACAAAAAACAGGACGAGAAGGAACACCTTGCAAGAAGACTTATTTATGATGCCCCAAAATGTCGTGACAATTACAGAACAGTGTCTATAACAAAAAAATTAAATAAATGCCATCAAATCAAATCTATTACCACAGGAAAATGATGATTGTGCCACAATAGGGGTGGGAATGAGGGTTGATTAGAAAAGCAGATTTATTTTAATATCCAGAAAATAGACTATCACTACATTAACAGAAGAAAGAAGACAACACAGGGCTTTTTAAAAATAGATGCCAAGAAAGCTTTTGCTGAGATTTATCATAGAAAACCAGGAATAGAAGGAAATATCCTCCTTCCAGTAAGAGTTATCTATGGAAAACCTACCGCTAACATTATAATTAAGGGCTCACGCCTGTAATCCCAGCACTTTGAGAGGCCGAGGTGGGTGGATCACCTGAGATCAGGAGTTCAAGACCAACCTGGCCAACATGGTGAAACCCTGTCGCAACTAAAAATACAAAACAATTAGCTGGGCATGGTGGCGGGCGCCTGTAATCCCAGCTACTTCAGGAGGCTGAGGCAGGAGAATTGCTTGAACCCTGGAGGTGGAGCTTGCAGTGAGTCGAGATCACGCCATTGCCCTCCAGCCTGGGCGACAAGAGCAAAACTCTGTCTCAAAAAAAAAAAAAAATAAGTAAATAAATAAATAATAAAAATAAAAAAGGGTGCAATATTAAACAATTTTTTTCCCTAAGATCAGAAGCAAATAAAGGATGCCTGCTCTTACCATTGTGTTCAACAAAGAATTATTAGTACAAGACAGCATAGAAGATAAGAAAACACTTTAATGGTCTCAAAATTGGAAAAAAGTACAATTGTATTTAATAACAGATGACAGATGTTTACACACACAAAATTCCAAGGCATATAGAAACAATTACTCAATAAAATAAATCATTTAATCAGAGTTATAGTATATAAAGTATTATAGACAAATACATCTCAATTCTACCTATAATCTAAAAGAAATTTAAAATGAAGTTAAACAATTGCATTCAGGCCAGGCAGTGGTTCATGTCTATAATCCCTGTGATTTGGGAGCCCAAGGCAGGAGAACCATTTGAGACAAGGACTTTGAGACCAGCATGTACAACACAGAGAGACTCCGTCTCTGCAAAAAAATTTAAAAGTTAGTCTAACATGGAGGCACCCACCTGTAGCCCTAGATAGTCAGGAGGCTGAGGTGAGAGAGATGCTTGAGCCCAAGAGCTCAAGGTTGCAATAAGCTGTGATAGCACCACTGCACTCCAGCCTGCATGAAAAACTAGACCCTGTCTCAAAAAATTCACTTAAAATAATATCAAAAGTGTTAAACTAGGAATTGATTGAACAAAGACTACTCAGTAATTGTGTATTGAATTTTTAATTGCTGACAAAAATAATAGAAGACTAAAATAAGTGATAGCTTGGAAATAAAAAAGTTTTATGTAATTAAACAACTATTCCTGATATTTAAACATGAATCACACTGGATTTTTTATGCAAATATGTTTATAAAAGGAAATAGAAAGAGCACATACATTAAATGAGGATTTTTCTTGCATAAACACTATATGCTTTTTCCAGCCAGTACAATAAATTTAGATATTTTTCATCCTTCCTCCCACCTTCACTTTCTTCTATTCTATAATTCCTCATCCTTCACCATTTCCTTAATATAAATAATTAGCTGTCATATATTGGTTGAATGATATCTAAATATATAATAGTTAATTATTATACAACTATTATAATATATAAAAATATTATATAATATTTGTATAATATATGTAAATAAATATGTTTTTTATATTTTATTTTTCATAAGATAATATAATAAGGTTGCTACTCATCTGTATCTTATTATATAAAGTCAAAAATATATATTGGCTATTCTTTTGTATGGGCATATATTTTGAAATCTCCTTTTATGGAAAACAGAAGAGGGAAATACTAATAAATATTTTGAGAATAAAAGATCATAAAGGAAAATATGAAAGACATAAATAGGCTTATGAGGCTGATGCTGAAAACAAATTGATTGTATAAAAAAATGATAGGAGGCAAATGAAATGCAACAGTAGAATAAACGTTTTCTTAGGGACATTGAGTGGAAAAGCAGCCTCTTGATATAGTTAAGTAGCTTGATCAGGGCAGGTGTACTCGCTAACCCAGATGATAGCCAATTTATCGTCAGAAACAATGGAGGCTGAAAGATCGTAGTACGACATAATTACAGAAGACGAAATACACAAACGAATACAAAATCTAGTAGATTCTATTTTGCCAAAGTAGAGGTCACAAAACATATGTGTAAAATTAACTTATGAATTTAAAATATCTTTATAATGGTGCAACTTGGTATATACCACTTTATCCAAATTATTAAACCTGAATCTCCAATATTGAAACAAATTAAGATTCTGTATCTTCCAATGAGACTCACTTAGCATGCACACAACATTACCTCAGTGATATTTCTAATAAAATGTGTCCAAATTTAATCATAAAGAAATATCACACAAATCTAAATTGAAAGTAATTCTACAAAATAGCTGCTTTGTATACTTTAGCTACATTAATATCAAAAAAAACAAGGAAATTATAAGGAAATGTTTCAGGTTATATGACTAACAAAACATCTTAATTTAATGCAATCCATAAGTTAATCCATGCTGGGTTAGGAATATAAATAATTTTAAAGAATATTATTTGGACAATTAATGAAACGTAAATACAGGTTGTAAATTTCAAAGTGTATTAGACCCTTTTCATACTGCTGTAAAGAACTGCCCAAGACTGGGTCATTTATAAAGGTAAAGGATTTGACTCACAGTTCAGGATGGCTGGGGAGGCTTCAGGAAACTTACAATCATGGTAGAAGACGAAGGAGAAGCAAGGCACCTTGTTCACAAGGTGCCAGGAAGAAGTGCTAAGCATGGGGGAGAAGAGCCCCTTATAAAATCATCAGATTTCATGAGCACTCACTAGCTATCACAAGAACAGCAGGAGGGTAACCGCCCCCACGATTCAGTTACCTCCACCTGGTCTCTCCCTTGACATACGGGGATTATGGAGATTATAAGAATTATAATTCAAGATAAGATTTGGGTGGGGACACAAAGCCTAACCATATCACAAGGTTTGTGGTATTTGTCCTAAGGTTAAAAGATCGGATTTTATTGTATGTTTTATGGTTGTATAATAACATTGTCCTCATTCTCAGGAAATACACTGAAATCATGAATAAGGTGAAAAATAGATTATATACAGTGTTTAAAATGTTTTTGATATAACCTAGTAGGGATGTCTACTTGTCAGCTAGATATAAATAGCTTTACTCAGACAATAGCTCTGAACCAAAAATGTAGCTTAGAAGATAAGTTATATAGGTTGTGTGTGAATAGAGAATTTATTGAGAATAAATATAATAGATGGGCTAGGATGAAATTTTGAATAATGACAAAATTGAACAATCAGTGTAAAGAAGAACAGCTAGCAGAGAAAAGAGGAAATACTAAAAAGTATGATTTGGTGAAACGTAAATAAAGATGACTCAGAAATAAGAATAGGGTCAAGAGTGGTACAATTTTCTAACAGCTTAGGAAAAAGGAAAATAAGCGAAAGAATTTATTGCATTTAGAAACATGAAGGAAGTAGTGAAGTGAGCAAAAGTGTTTGTTTGATTAAAAAGTGCAGAAGCCAGAATGAAAGAGAGGCTAGAAAATTAGCAGCTACAAAGTCTGTGTGTGGATGATTCTTTGAGAATTTGGCCTGTAGGAAGCAGAGAAAGCAAGTAGAGAATATATTTTGGATCATGTGAAATAGATGTGACCTCGAGGAGAAAAAAATGTTTAAATTGTATGCATAGGAGCCACTTACAGCTGGAAATTGAAGGTAACAAAAATGTGGAAACAAATGTAACTAACTCTACAAAAAGGAAGAGGGAATTTTCTGTATGAGAAAATGTGAGCTGGAGGGAAATATTAAAGTGTTAAATGTAGATGTTGAAAGAGCCAGTAGAAAGAATGAATTTGAAGATCCAGAGATGCTGGATAAGATTTGTATTCTAAAAATCCCTCAAAGGATCAGGAAGATTCACTCTTTAATTTAGGGAATACATAAAGAAGGAAAACCAGAAAGAAGCCTATTGTCGAGGTGATAGATATGAACTGATTTATTTAAGGCATTAAGAAATAGATGAAGGAAACTTTTACTAAAAAATTTCAGGGAAAATCTGACAGCCTAAAATAAATTTAATGTGTATGCATGCATATGTGTATGTGTTTGCATATATGCATTGTATAAATGTATGTATAGAAATCACTGTGTATGTATATATTAATGTACAAATATATGGGTGTGTGTTTGCATATAATAACTGTGTGGTTGAATAGCAGCTTGTGCATATGTCCACGGCTTTCGCAGACTCTGGTTTCAATAGCACAGGATTAATGTTTTAGGCATTCTTGAATACTACATATAATACCGTGTGTTTGGGGCGTATAGCTGCAGTAAATTCTTGTGGAAAGAATGACACCAGTGTAATTTACTCTAGTTCTCAACCAGATCTATTTCTAATTGCTAGTTTCTTTTAAAGAACTTTTATGAAAGATCACGTTAATCATCATAGAAAAGTTATTTTGGGCAATATCTTTAAATTAAACTAGTCTGTTCACACGTAATTTAACAAATCAGTCAGTTTACAAGGGAATCGAGTTAGGCCAGGAGTAAGGGCATTTTGTACTATTAACATAGTCAAACATAGGGCAGCAAGCACAGTTCTTTCTAGCAACATTACTTCCTGCACTCCCACTGTGTCATAAACAATGGATAGTCAAGTCTCTGCTGCTTTCTGTTTGGTCTGGTTTTGCCTGTGTGATACTGGAATGTCTATAAAGAGACGCATGCTGTTTGAACTTAGCTATTTGAAATATATTCTGAAAAATAAGTAGGCGCTCTTGGAAAGCCAGATCTAATTTTACAAAGAGATCAGCATGGGAGTAGAATATATGTGCCCAAATACATGATAGCATATATTTTTATTTGACTATTAATACTAAACTTCCCAAACATAGTGTTGTAGCCACGTAAAAATGGCTGATGATTAAGGTTTCTGTCTTACAATGGTGAATGTGTGGGGAGTATGCGTAATTTTGAACATTAGTGATTTTATTTAACCTATGTTTACAGAAAATAAGTTACACCACCAGTCCACATACGTAACGCTATGGGACATTAATCCTGGTGTCCTAAATTATTCTCACTAATAAAATCATTATTTATTAGTTATGTACTGTTTTAGAAGGTTATAGTCAATCATGTAAATGCATTACTACAAAGTGCAGGATAATTAGGGTATAGCACAGATGCATGATAATAAAATACTCGACAAATTTCTTGTTAAATAATTGTGTTCTTCAAAAGTTTTATTAAGATGCTGTAAGATACCAAGAACTAGATTATTTTAATAGGGCCATCTTTGTATTACTAATCTCTATCACAGAAATTCATGTCTTTGAGGGTATAGACTGCTAGTATAATATATAATGCATACTGAAGATTAGTCCGTTTTCTCTATACAATTCTACTCTATTATTTTAAAAGTATTTCATTACCGTTTTCTCAAAAATGTCCATTTTTAAATTTCACAATATTTTCTTACTATGTATATGGTTACTTCAGTAATGAAAGAAAATATTTGGCAAATTTTGTTGATATTTTTACTACAGTGATGGTTTATGCTGAGACTTTATTGAATAGTTTTAAAGGAATGTACAGATATAAGAAAGAATAGAGACTGCACTGAGTCCAGTTTCTTTGAATATCACAATCACTACACTGATATCGATGCACTCCACTTAGGCTCACTCAGATTCTACTTGTACTCATTTGTGTGTATACATATACTTACTTCCAAACATTTTTCACTATTTTCACCATTTAAAAGTGCACAATTCAGTGGCTTCTAGAATATTCACAATATTGTGCAACTGTCAATGCTATGTAATACTAGTTCTATGCAATTTTACTGCATGTGTTGGTTGCTGTATCCACCCCTGCAGCCAAGACACTGCACCATCCCTTACTCTCTGCTCCTTCTGTTCCTAACCCCTGTCCACCACTCATCACTGAATTGTTTTTTGTTTGCTTGTTTGTATTTAAATTCTTAGAATGTGTAATCTGAATGACTACTACTACTAAGAAAAATCATTTATTCTCTTTGTAATTCTTAGTCATTCACCTATCTGAGAATTCTAAAATATGTCTAGCAAGGTCATTTTCACTGGAAATTATTTTTCTCATTTTTACTTAAACCTTTACTGAGATTTATTATTCAGGGTAGTTAGATTTTTAATCTATCAAAATTTTTTAAATTATGCATTTGTATTTTAGCCCAATAAGAATGATAAGAAGTAATTCAATATCCCCCTGAAATACTGCAATGTTCTTTTATTTCTGATCACAGTAACAAAATATTCATTATGTAAGGGACTGTTCTTATTACGTCTAGTTATTCAGATCTCTATGCTTTAGTTCTTTTGTAATTAACTCTTTATCACCACTGAAACTGCAAATCACGCATCAAGGCTGCAGCAACCAGATGAAGAAGTTGCAAATAGAACTAAAGGCCACAGCCTGCAAAGAAAACTTAAAGTCAGGTTTGCATCACACTGTGAACGATTACCGTGAAGTAATTAAGATTTTATAATAAACTTCACGTTTAGAGGAGTTTTAGGTTCACAGAAAAATTGAGCAGAAAGTACAGAGAGTTCTCATGCAAGGCCTGCCCCAACACAGGCATGGCCTCCCCCCATTATCAACATTCCACTCCACAGTGGTCCATCTGTTAGAATCCATACACCTATATTGACACATCATCATGCAAAGTCTACATTTCATGTTCAGGTTCACTCTTGGTCTTATAAAGTCTAGGAATTTTAGCAAACGTATAATTACATGTATTCACCATTATCATGCAGATTAATTGCACTGCCATAAATATTCTCTATGCTCTTCCTATTCATCTACCTCCAACACATGGCAGCCACCGATCTTTTTTACTTTCTCCTTCATTTTGAATTTTCCAAACTATTATACTCTTGGAATAATATATTATGTAGTCTTTCCAGGTTAGCTTTTTTACTTAGTACTATATATTTAATTTTCCTCCAAGTTTGTTTGTTTGTTTGTTTTTCGTGGCTTGATAAACCATTTCTTTTTAGTGCTGGCTAATATACCATTGTCTGGATGTACTACAGTTTATCCATTCACCTACTGAAAAACACTTTGGTTGTTTCCAAGTTTCGACAGTTACAAATAAAGCTGCTATAAACATTGGTGTGCAGGTTTCTTGTGGATGTAAGTTTTCAACTCATTTGGGTAAATGCCAAGGACTGTAATTGCTGAATCATAGTTGACTAGATTTTACTACCACTAAGCATAGAAACACTCATTAACTTTAGATTTTGACTCATTCGTAGGGGTGAGGAAAATAATCTAGGTGATTTGGAATAATTTAGTTTCTTTTTTTGTGCAAAAAATAGAATAAGTCAAAAAATAAATGAGAAATTGCTACTGTTGAGGCAGAAGTCCTATATTGTGTTGGCTTTTTACTTTTATGGTTTTGAAAAATTACTTTTCCAGTAAAATCATACTTGTTATGTACACAATTTCTGTAGTATGTGTGCTCAAACCTTAGCTCTGTTTTCGTATTATTGATATTCCTGTTATTTTATAGACAAATATATTTAAACATCAAAATAAATGGAAAATTATAATTATGAAAAATATTAACCTGTTTTTATGCAATGTATTTTTAATTATACAGTACATACATAGACTGAAATTTTAAATGACAACACAAAAAATTGGCCCTATACATCTACTCGTTTTCTCTGTACTTAAATTTTGTACTTAAATCATGTGTTATGTTTGAGTCCTAGAGTATCTGAAACAATTTCATCCATTTAAAATTTTAAAAATTCTGTGATAATATTGGAGACACAATAAATATAATCAAAGGTTAGAAACAGGCCATCAGCAAAATAGGAAATTTGGCCATTAGAGCAGCAAAAATTTAGAAATGATGTCAATTTTAAGTATTAGCCAGCATATGGAGCAAGAAGAATACTCTCATCTTGCTAATGGGATTTTTTTTTCAAAACTTTTTAAATAATTACAAAAACAAGTTGGCATTCCATGGGAAAGCTGATTAGGTGCATAAACTAAAACCCAGAAATTCTGAAGCTTACGTCTTCGAGTTGGCCTTCAAGTCTAAGATATTTACTGTCTTTTTCTTTACAGAAAAAGTTTGATAAACCTTTGATGTCTTGAACATGCACACAAATAAAATATACAAGGTTGTTTATTCCCCAAATTCCAGTTAATAGAGAATATTTGATTAAAAATTTGTATGTATTATGAATAAAATGGTAAAAAGATATTGTGATTATTTTTCACAAGAATAAAATGAGAAGGTGCAGAAATTTCTGTGTGGTATTATTTCCTTCATATCAAAAATCTAAAATCTGTAAACCAATACAATATTACATGTAGATAGATGCATTCAAATTGTTAAAGTCATGCATGATAATTATAAACACCAAATTTAAGATAGTTTTTTTTTTTTTCACTGGTTTTAGATACTGAGTAGCTTATAGAAGGGTATATGCATGTGATATTCCCTAACATTTTACAGGGGAAATCTTTGTTTATTGCCTTTACGACTGAAGCATAACTTGGATCAGCATTAAAATTTTAGGCCATACTTTTTCCAGAAACTCTGAAAAAATTGCACAGGTGAGCCATGGATGTGTATAGGCCAAACACAGAGACAAAGTAAATAAATTACCTGATTGACCACAGCCAGGCATTTGCATTATTTGAGAATGCTGTGATGAGACATTCGCCTAATTTGGATATGGTCCAATGGGATGTCCCTAGTTGTACCAGACATCAGCTGGTTGACTGTCTGTGATGGACTGAGACCGATTTCTTGTTTGTTTTGTTTGTTTTGGTTTGGTTTTAAGCCAGTTACAGAAAGTGTTTCCGTGTTGTGTTGCTGTTGCTGATATCAGAGCACCGGGTGCAGAAACAACCCCAGGCGAATGGCCTGATGCTTCTTTTGCTTGCATACTTTTGTTTCACTAAACACACGAGGCTTTTTAGACTATATGAGCATAAATATCTGCATATTCTAATTCATGAAAAGTAGTAACATACATTCACAGGAGACAAAGTTAACCTAGTCAGAATTTTAATTTGAAGTGGAAATCATTCTAGTATGGGTTGAGCTTATCTTTAGAGATGTTCCACCTGACTTATATTTAATCACGTCTACAAGAAGTTTATGTTCTTTTTCCTCAGGTACTCTAAATAATAAAACTTATATTTCCTGCCTGTTCTGTTTTATGCACTCTATGAATTATATTACTGTGGCTGTTATTTGCCCCAAATTATGAAGAAAAAATAAAACTTACCATTCTTAAAAATAAGTTTGAAACAGCGTGGTTTAGACAGGTGGTTTCCTGAAAGGTCCATTATCACCATTTTTTCCTTAAAGCCATAATCACATTTTTAGTGAGTCAGATGGCTGTACAGTTGCCTCCCATGCAGCCAGCTGTGGCCCTCTGAAGACTTTCAGGGAAGTTTCAGTATGTGCAAAAGTGGCCTCTGTACAGCTGACTGGCTATGTCCTTTGAGAAGGGTGTGCCCTGCACTTAGCTTTAGTTCTCTCTACTAGTAGATGGACCAACAGGATGGGGGAGATGTGCACCAGCTGAGCTTCTGAGGTGTTATTTGTACGCTTGGGTGGTCCAGTGCATCAACACTGAAGGAGACAGGATGCCTGACTCCATGTACCGACAGATTACCTGGAAGGCTAAATGTGACGTAAGACTAGCCAACTGAGCGCAATAGCTAAAACTTCAGAAAATAAAATACACAGCTGGCAAGATTTCACTCTCAATAATCTGTTTTACCTTGAAATTGATATATAGTTTCAGATGAAGCCATGCTGTCTTTCCACAGAAGCTTTAAAAGGGGATTTCACCTTTGGGTGTACTCTCCAAGGCATACTAGCACTTAATTTAGCTTAAATAATGTATCACAGACAATAAATGCAATGCACATTTTCAATTATTCAATTGTAGTTTGTGAAAATGCCATTCTCGTGCACATACGTGTTTTTTAAACTTTGGTTATAACCCCAAGGTAACATGCTTCAGAAAATATACTAATAATGTACTATTATAAAGTCTCTTGTTTAAGCTCATCGAGATTTTGACTTATTTTCACATCAGATTTAGTTTAATATCCACTTAATTAAACATCAGAAGAACCATTCTTTTTATTATTGACATATTTCTTTCACATTTAAATTGTCTTCTTCCCATTTTCAAGAAACGTTTCATTAATTTTAATTACATTAAGGGAGGTATTTCAAGATACTGTTTTATAAGCCTTGACATCTTCTCATCAACTTTCACTCTCATAGCTTTTATTTTCATCACTTAGAATCTTAAGTAAATTCAATAAAATTATGTAAAAGTTTATGCTTTTCACAAAACTTATGTCTTACCTTACTTTTATTTGCTTATGTTTACTTTATAGCAGTGCAATGAAAGAAATGTCTATATAGGTCTAGGGTCTCAAGTTTATAGAGAAATAAAGTTCATTTATCATTATGGAAAATGGAAATGGAAATGTTGATAATTAGAAACATTTGTTTTTCTTTGACAAGGGCAAATTTGTAAATACTGAAATTCATTTTTCCATGCATTTTGTAACCCTAAATTAAAATGTTTACATTTGTCTTGCCAAATTATTTAAAACTGTGTTGTAACCACTGAAACTGATACACAGGTAAGTATCTACTCATCAGTATGTATACAGGTAAGTATTAGGTAAGATACCTAATTATATATGGGTAAATATCTATGTACTAGCTCTAAGTCCATGTGTATTTTAGTAAATCAAAGTTACAAATGATAAGAAGTGTTTGAAACTCATACTTGGTGAGAAAATGTAGTCTAAAAGTGGTGTCAGAGTTGACACATGAAGACCTGGCCTCCAGTCTTCTAGTAATGACGATTTAACTTTTCTGAATGCATCATCATTTTATTAAGATATAAAATCATTATACAAACTATCCTCAAAAATATTTTATAGAGCTTGTGTCCTGAAGATCTCGAAGTAAACCTGTACAGTACAAGTGGAAGTGCCCATGTGAATTAATAAATATGATGATGCTTTTTCTTTGCCCTCCTGAAGATCAAGTACATCAATAAAACAGTGTCTGTGGCAGGGGTTCTCAGTGTCTGCATGGCACACAGATCCTCACGGGCCGCTGTTTGATGACAATTCTGCACTGCTCCTCTGCTTTAATTAACTGCTCACTTCTATCTTCTGTTTTCTCCACATGATTCCTGCTGCTCCACAAGCATCCTTCCCTTGAAGGCTCCTGCTGCTCTGCTGTCCAGAGTGCAGCTGTCTCATAATAGGGAGAGCTTCAGCTCCATTGCACCCATTGTCTCCTCTTTCACACAACTGGAAATTGTCAGGGCTGTGCACAGTACCTCATCAGTGGGTAACACCTAATGCCATACTTTCTGCTTCTCCAGGTGGTTTTTACCAACAGTAACTGAGAGTTTCATACTAGCATACCCAGATCCTTGTACACCATCTGGCACCAACATAGCCTGCTGTGTACTGAGTGGTTAGAATGCTAAAACACAGAGCGCGGGCAACAGAGTTGCTGCTGTGCAGCCGCCACCCACAGAGGCCTTTAACACATGCACTCCTCATGCCAGACAGACACGGAGTCCTGTCTGTCTTTCTCTCTGTTCCTCTTCTTGCTATGTGTCTTGTAACCCATAGGTGCTTGTTAAGAGTTTGCACGTTTCTTTTTTTTTTTCTTCTTTTCCGCTAGACACAACCTTGGGCATTGTTATTTATGAGTCTGGACAATACCAAAACTGCTACCAGAAATGGTTTGCTTCAGCCCAGGCCACAATGTCACTGCCCTGGATAACAGGGCCCCAGATGACATGCACAAGTTGGGTTCAGTTATGCCTCCATAACACCGGGGTGGGACTGTCTCTGCTGTCTGTTATCTCCTTGGCCTAAAAACAAAATAGATCATTTTCTGCTGATATCAATTTTTATTTGTCTGTTGAAACTTTTAATTAACAAATTAAACATTATAAAATAATTTTCTGGATAATGTCTTCTGCTTAGAAACACATCTTGTGTGATGTTATAAACATATTCTTGTGTGTTTGTGTATGTATGTCAGTCTGTGTGTGGATGTATGCATGCATGTGTAGAGAATCTAGATACTGAAATCTTAATAACTGGTCCTACAAACATTTAAATAGTCGTCTGAGCAATAATCTATCTTTGTTTTTTTTTTTTTTTTTTGGGTCAGGGTCTTCCTTTGTTGCCCAGGCTGGAGTGCAGTGGCGCAGTCAGGGCTCATTGCAGCTCTGATCTCTTGGTTTCATGCAATCCTAATCCTCTGCCTCAGCCTCTTGAGTAGCTAGACCTACAGGCACGTGCCACCATGCCAACTGAGGTTTTTTCAGTTTTTTATTTTTGCAGAGGTAGGGTCTCACTCTGTTGCCCATGCTGGTCTTGAATACTTGGCCCGAAGCAAGTCTCCTGACTTGGCCTCCCAAAGTGCCAGGATTACAGGTGTGAATCACTGCACTGGCCTATCTTCATATCTAATTTGCCCTGAAATGTTGAGTATTTGCTATTTAATATTCTTCAGGGAAAAATGAAATGTTAAACAATTTGCAGAGTAAAGACAGTCTATTTGTTGTACTTCCCTTTAGTGACACATATTAACCTATACATTCACCTATCATTTAATTGAGCCTTTTACATGAGGCATTTAACTCATTAAATTGTTTTACACTTACTCTCATCATAAAATATGTCACCTACTATTTAATAGGATCTCTTGTTCTAATTTTAAAATTTTCTCAGATTTTTCCAAAATTTCCATTTTTATCTAGATGTTTTTGACATTCTCTTCACATTCATCTTACAGTAGTTATTTTCTACTAGTCAGGATGTAGGCTGTATTGGTTAATATCGAGTGTCAACTTGACTGGATTGAAGGATGCAAAGTATTGTTCCTGGGTGTATCTGTGAGGGTGTTGCCAAAGGAGATTAATATTTGAGTCATCGAACTGGGAGAGGCAGACCCAGCTTCAATCTAGGTGGACACCATCTAATGAGCTGCCAACCTGGCTAGAATAAAGGAGGCAGGAGAAGATGATAAAAGAGCAGACTTCCTGAATCTTCTGGCCTTCGTCTTTCTCCTGTGCTGAATGCTTCCTGCACTGGAACATCAGACTCCAAGTTCTTCAGCTTTTGGACTCTTGGACTCACAATAATGGTTTGCCAGGGGCTCTGGGGCCTTAAGCCACAGACCAAAGGCTGCACTGTCAGCTTTCCTACTTTTGAGGTTTTGGGACTCAGACTGGCTTGCTTGCTCCTCAGCTTGCAGACGGCCTACTGTGGGACTTCACCTTGTAATTGTGTGAGTCAATGCTCCTTAATAAACTCCCTTTCATATACACATCTATCTTATTAGAACCCTAACTAATACACAGGCCAAACTATTTTTCAGTTCATTTTCTAATATAAGAAATACTAGGGGAGCAATCCTCACATACAAGGCGATAAGGTTGAGAATTTTCTTACAACAAAATCCAGATAGTTTTTTTAAAATTCAGATGTCAAGTTGAGAGGCCTAGAAAAGAAAACTGAAAGAGAGCAGTCAAAGAGGTGAAACCTGGTAAGTAACAGATCGATTTAAAAACAGTCTTATATGGTTTGGGTGTATATCCACCCAAATCTCAACTTGAGTTTTATCTTTCAGAATTCCCACGTGTTGTAGGAGGGACCCAGGGCAGGTAATTGAATCATGGGGGCTGGTCTTTCCCATGCTATTCTTGCGATAGTGAATAATTCTCAAGAGATCTGATGGGTTTAACAGGGGCTTCTGCTTTTGCTTCATCCTCATTTTCTCTTGCCACCACCATGTAAGAAGTGCCTTTCACTTCCTTTCATGATTCTGAGGCTCACGTAGCCCATACATACTATAAAGCAACAACACTATCAAGTCTACAAAACAATCAGCTAACAACATGATGACAGGATCAAAATCCTGCATATCAACACTAATCCTAAATGTAAACTACCTAAAAACCCCACTTTAAAAGACATAAAGTGACAAGCTGGAGAAAAAGATAGGATCCAATCACCTGCTATCTTCAAGGGACCATTCCCTCACGACATCCGTAGGCTCAAAGTAAAAGAATGAAGAAAGATCTACCATGCAAACGGAAAACAAAGAGCACATATCACTATCCTTACATCAGATAAAACAGACTTTAAACCAGTAGAACTTTAAAAAAGGATAAAGAAGGCCATTACATAATGCTAGAAGGTATAATACAACAAGAGGACTTAACTATTCTAACTGCCCAACATTGGGGCACCGAGATTCATAAAACAAGTTTTTCCAGGATAACAAAAGCACTAAGACAAACACACAATAATAGTGGGGGACTTCAATAACCCTCTGACAGTGTTGGATCATCAAGGAAGAAAACTAATAAATTCTGCACTTAAACTGGAATTCGCAGAGACCTGGATGGGATTGGAGACTATTATTCTAAGTAAAGTAACTCAGAAATGGAAAACCAAACATCCTATGTTCTCAATCATAAGTGGGAGCTAAGCTATGAGGATGTAAAGGCATAAGAATGACAGAATAGACTTTGAGGACTCAGGGGGAATGGGTGGGAAGGGTCTGAGGTGTAAAAGACTACAAATAGGGTGCAGTGTATACTGCCTGGGTTGTGAGTGCACCAAAATCTCACAAATCACCACTAAAGAACTTACTCATGTAACCAAACACTACCTGCTACCTGTCCCCAATAACCTATAGAAATAAAAATAAATAAGTTTATTATTTTTAATAAACTTGACATTTGACCAATTAGACTTACTAGATATCTACAGAGCACTCCTCCCAGCACCAGAGACTAAACATTCCTCTCATCTGCACACAGAACATATTATAAAATTGACCACATGCTCAGACATAAAGCAAGTCTCAATAAATTCAAAAAATGTGAATCATACCATGCATACTCTTGGACCACTGTGCAACACAAATATAATTCAATATTAAGAATACCTCTCAAAACTTCATAAATACATATTAATTAAAGGTGCTCCCAAATATTTCCTGGGTGAACATTAAAATTAAGGCAGAAATAAAACATGTTTTAAACTTACGAAAGTAGGGACACAACTTAGCAACATATCTAGGATGCACCTCAGGAAACATTAAGAGAAAAGTTTACAGCACTAAATGCCTTCATTGAGATGTTAGAAATATCTCAAATTAACAATCTATCTTAGCACCGAAAGGAACTAGAAAAAAATGAACAAACTGAAAGCAAGGAAAATAAAATAAATAACTAAAATTAGAAAAGAACTGGATGAAATTGAGACGCAAAAAGCCATACAAAAGAAAAATGAATGCAATAATTGGTTATTTGAAAAAATAAAAATGACTGGCCACTAGTTAGATTAACAAAGAAGAAAAAAGAGAAGATCCAAATAAGTTCAATTAGAAAGGACAGATATGACATTACAACTGATCCTACAGAAATACAAAGGTTCTTCAGAGAATACTATGGAGAACTCTATGCATGCACATGCAAAAATCTAGAGAAAATGGATAGATGCATGGAAACAAACAATCTCCCAACATTGAATCAGGAAGTTTGAAACCCTGAATAATATACTGAGCTCTGAAATTGAATAAGTAATACAAAACTTACCAACTAAAAATCAGTGAACCAGATGGATTCACAGCCAAATACTACAGATGTACAAAGAAGAACTGATAGTCATCCTACAGAAACTGTTCCAAAAAGTTGAGAAACTAGGCATCCTCTCTAACTCATGCTATAAAGCTGGTATCAGCCTGATACAAAAATCTGGCAGAAACACCAGAATAAAAGAAAACTTCAGCAACTATCCCTGATGTACGTAGATGCAAAAATCCTCCACAAAGTGAATACAGCAGCACAACAAAATGTTAAAGCACCATGATCAAGTAGGCTCTATTCCTGGGATACAAGACTATTTTCACATGCACTAATCAATAAATGCGATTCACCACATAGATGACATTCAAAGCAAACACTATGCAATCACCTCAATAAACACAGAGCACTCTCAACAAAATCCACCATCCATTCATGATCAAAACCCTCAACAGGCTGGACACCAAGGGAACATATCTCAAAACTCTAAAACCCCTCTGTGACAAACCCACAGGCAACATCATATGGAATGGTCAATGGCGGAAAGCATTCCCCTTGAGAACTGAGACAAGACAAGGATGCCCACTCTCCCTCCTCCTGTTCAACATAGTACTGGATTCCTAGCCAGAGCAATCAGGCAAGTGGAAGAAATAAAAGGCATCCAAATGAGAACAGAAGAAGACAGACGATCTCTTTTTGTTGGTGATGCAATTTTATACCTCGAAAATATTAAAGACGGCCGGGCGCGGTGGCTCAAGCCTGTAATCCCAGCACTTTGGGAGGCCGAGACGGGCGGATCACGAGGTCAGGAGATCGAGACCATCCTGGCTAACACGGTGAAACCCCGTCTCTACTAAAAAAAATACAAAAAACTAGCCGGGCGACGTGGCGGCGCCTGTAGTCCCAGCTACCCGGGAGGCTGAGACAGGAGAATGGCGTGAACCCGGGAGGCGGAGCTTGCAGTGAGCTGAGATCCGGCCACAGCACTCCAGCCTGGGTGACAGAGCGAGACTCCATCTCAAAAAAAAAAAAAAAAAAAAAAAAAAAGAAAATATTAAAGACTCTGGCAAAAGGTTACTAGAACTGATAACTGATTTTTAGTGAGGTTTCAGCATACAAAATCAGTGTACAAAAATCAGTAGCAGTTTTATACGCCAATAACATCCAGGCTGAGAGTCAAAGAAAGAACACAATCTCATTTACAATAGCCACAAAGAAAATGAAATATTTAGGAATCCATCTAAGCAAAGAGGTGAAAGATCTCTATATGGGGTTCTACAAAATATTGCTGAAAGAAATCAGAGATGACATGAATAAATTTTAAAAATTCCATGCTAATGAATTGAAAGACTCAATATCACTAAAATAGCCCTACTGCCCACAGCAATTTACAGATTCGACACTATTCCTATAAAATTACCAACATAATTCTTAACAAGATTAGAAAAATAAACTATTCTATAATTCATATAAAAATGAAAAAGTCAAAATAGCCAAAGCAATCTTATGATGTTACTTCACCCCTGTGGATTCTCTCCCACAATCTATAACTTTGGTATAATTGTTGAATAAAACACCAGACAATCTCAAAGTGAAGAACATTTTACAAATACCTGACTAGATTTCCTTATAACTCCCAAGGTCAGGAAAAACAAAGATTGAGAAAGTGTTAGAGACTAGAGGATCCTAGGGATACATAATAGCTAAATGCAGGTGCCTGGGATCATGTCCTAGAGAAGAAGATATTAGGAAAACATCGAGTTAAACATGCATAAATCTGGAGTTTAGCTAATCATTAACGTAGACAGTATAAATTCTGGCATTTTAATTTTGATGAATATACCATGATCATTTAAGACAGTAATAGTAGGGAAACTGGGTGAAATGTATGCAGTAACTTACAGATTTTTTTTTGCAGTTTTTATCTGAATCAAACTTACTTTAGAATAAAAATGTTTATGTAAAAAAGAAAGGTGGAGTGGCTATATTAATATTAGACATATATTTCAGAGTTACAAATATTACTAGAGATAAACAGGGTCATTTCATGATAATAAAGCGTCTACTCATTAGGACATCAATACATTTGATACATCTATTGACTGACAGACAAAAATAAGGGAAGAAAGAATTACATATTAGGAATGAGAAAGTCTATTACTACAGAACATGCATTTCAAAAAGATAAATAACATATATTATGAATAATTTATGGCAATAAATTCGATAGCTTAGATAAACTGGACAAATTCTTTGAAATACAACTGACTAAAACACCCAACTAAGAACAAAATTAAAATTTGAGTAACCATATATCTATATTAAATCCAATTTTATTTATTTATTTATTTATTTATTTATTTATTTATTTATTTTGAGACGGAGTCTCCCTCTCACACCCAGCTGGAGTAAAGTGGTGTGATCTCGGCTCACTGCAAGCTCTGCCTCCCAGGTTCCCGCCATTCTCCTGCCTCAGCCTCCCGAGTAGTGAGTAGCTGGGACTCCAGGCGCCCGTTGCCACGCCCAGCTAATTTTTTGTATTTTTAGTAGAGACGAGGTTTCACCATGTTAGCCAGGATGGTCTTGATCTGCTGACCTCGTGATACGCCCCTCTTGGCCTCCCAAAATGCTGAGATGACAGGCGTGAGCCACCGCGCCCGGCCCTATTACATCTAAAATTTTAGTTGTATACCTTTACACAAAAAAAACTCCAGGGCCACATGGGCTTATCAGAGAATTTTAACAATACATTGACTATTTAGTAGAATTTTCCAATATTAATGATTTTTTGTTCGTTTGTTTGTCTTTTGAGACAGGGTTTAGTTCTGTCACCCAAGCTGGAAGGCAATGATGCAATTACAACTCATTGCAGCCTTGACCTCCCCGCCTCAAGCAATCCTCCCACTTTACCCTGCTGAATAGCTGGGAGCACAGGTGTGTGCCACCACACCAGAGTAATTTTTTAAACAATTTTTTTGTAGAGATAGGGTCTTGCTATGTTGTTCAGGCTGGCCTTGAACTCCTGGCCTCAAGTGATCCTCTGGCCTCAGCCTCTGAAAGTGCTAGAACTACAACTATAAGCCACCACACCCAGCCAATATTAATGCCAATATATAGTAAATATTTAAGAAAGAAACAACAGCAATTCTACATACAGCCTAAAAAAGAGGTACTGAATATTTCTTAACTTTTATGAATCCAGCATTAGCCTGTTTAAACACATACACACACACCCTTGACAAATAAAAATAAAAACACAATACTACATAATAGGTTATAAAAAACAGCTTACGTGTATAAATCAATGCAAGGATGCAAAATACAATTTTAGTAAATCTAATCCCACAATATGTAAAAATAATAATACATTGTGACCAATGGAGAATTTTTTCCTGCCCATGAATCAATCAGTGTAATTCATCCTATTAAAAAACAAAAAATAAAAAGTCAAACCATCACCTTAATAGGTGCAGACAAAGCATTTTAGAAAATTTGACATTCATGTATGATTAAAATTTCTCGGTAATCTAGAAATAGGAAGCTACTTCTAATCTGATAAAGGGCACCTAAGGAAATGAAAAGACAGTGAATGTTAAGTGTTCTCACCACAAAAAGGATACCTATGACAGTGAATGCATTTGTTAGCTAGCTAGATTTAATCATTCCACAATCTACACATACTTGTTGTACATGATAAAACATACAATTTTATGTTAGTTAAAATATGTTTAAAAACCCCATAACTAACATTACACTTAATCATAAAAGACTGAACACTTTCCCCTTAAGAATGTAGGTGCGGGGTTTGGCTATTGTCATAGCTTATTCAACATCGTAGACAACTCAAAGTGAATGGTGGGGTTCAGTAACTGTGGTATAAACAAGGCTATAGTTATATAACACCTAAAATGTCACAAATCCAAAATAACGAGAAATGACTGCATTTGTGAAGTAGGATGGAGAACCAGCAAGGCAAATTACAAGAAAAAATGAACTTCTTAAAAAATCAGCAGTACCCCTCACACATGTGCATATTGTAAGAATGCTGTATTTCATATATATTTTTAAAAGTGTTTTTTCCCCATATTTCTGAATCTAGAACTCCTCAAATATTAACAGGTTTATCCTTGTCCTTTATTTTATGTCCATTATAATAAATATCTATCAATAATATAAGCATTATTAATTCTAAAATAGGATGGTAAAATATTATTATTAATTAAATAATTTAAAGATACAGAATAGCACAATATTGATAGAGGGTTTTTCTGGCATGAGAAATTTGAGGCTATTTTATTTTTCTTTTATTTATTGACTCTTAGATTTTCTGCAATTAACACATATAAAATTATATTCATCCACTTAATAGATATACAGAGGATACACACATTTACACATGCATACACACTAAGTTAAGGTGTCAGGCACAGTAAGAGACTTAAAACCTTTAGGATTATTCAGGCACAGTAAGAGTTTTAAAATTTCGTAAACTTTAGAACACAAGAATACCCTAGCTTATTACTTAACGTAAAGGTAATTAAGGAGCACTAATAAAGTTATCCTGGTGTTCAAATGAACCCCATAAGAAATGGTTCATTTCACAGGAAAGGATCTGGAAAGGCTTTATGAAGGTAATAGTATTTGATAAAAATCCTGATGACTACAAAATTTTCATGCACAAAAATGGGATAAAGAGCATCTTAAGCTGTTGAAAGATCATTTAGAAAAGCACGAGTGGGTGAAACATGAAATACATTAAAGGAACAGTCTGCAGCCAAGTAATGTTCCTGTAGAGAAATACTGTACCATAATGTGTGATTCGAAAAATTGGTGGCCAATTTGTGGATGACCTTAACTGCCAGGAAGAGGAAATGATACTTACTTTGGTAGGCAATGGAATTTAAATGCATTAGAACAAGTAAAAGGGAATCTGTCACTTGCGTGCCTATGATGTATCACTATGTTCCTTTGGGTTAACCCTAGAAATAGAGCCCGAGACGGGGCTTGTGGGCAGGTAGTTTATTTGAGAGAAAATTCCTCAAGGAGAGAGTGAGGGAACAAGGAGGAAGGAAAACCGGAGAATTCTCCAGTTTGCTACTGCATGCAACTTGGGTTTCACTCTACTGTGACTTCTGAAACCCATGCAGAGTCCTCCCAAGGATTGTCTGCAGGATGAACGTGAGAAGGAGAAAATGACCAACCGACTCTCCGATACCCCCGTTTGGTGGCATTAACATACCCATAGGTTCCTGCTGCACTTACTCATATGCAGTTCCTGCCTCATAAGGTGTTTTCCCTAAGGCAGAAGACGGAGCTGCATTTCCTGCTTGGAATAAGGTGTCCTCTGCTTGAGTTTGAGAATCCAAGGAATTTTGATCCCAGATGTAGGTGAAAACAGAAGTGACCTGAGAGATAGGACTCTATGTTTAGGGTTTCAGATACCTTATCTCATTTGATCCCCAAAATGGAAATAGATATTATCTCAACTTAGGTTAAGTATCTTTGATGAAAACTAAACTAAGCAAAACTAAAAACTAAAGTAAAGGTAATATGAAGCTGCACAAGCTAGTGAATAGCTGGACTCTTGTTTTACTCTAAAGGAAAGTTTATGTATGAGCAAGGTAATTGCATGATCAAAACTGCAATTAAGAATGACTAGCCAGTATGTCAAGGGAGAAAAATGTTTAAAAGGGAAACAAGTGACAAGAGGGGAATTCATGAAAGATATTTTTATGTAAGCAAAAGGGACTGTATTAAATCAGGAGCCAAAGATTCAAATTTATACGAATTATTATTTAGCTATGTAGCAATGGCTAAATTATATAATTTATTTGTTCATCAATTTTCTCACTGGAGTCCACAGAGATTGCACTTGTGTTCTAATACCTGGCCAGTGCTGGCGTTTCATGATTATGTGGCTGTAATAATAACATTGAAAATGGAAAGTAGAAAGCAAGTATGAATGAAATTTGGGAGGTAGAATATACTGAATGCATTAATTGGATAAGTGTAGAAATAAAGGTGCCAAACTATAAAAATACAACTTGATTTTTAGTAAGTAATATACATTTTGCTATCTCTGTGTGGGATTACAAACGTACAGTTCATGAGCATTGTCACATTTAAGCCACAAAATGCGTCTCTGATGAGGTTCTATTTTTAACCCATAGTCCATCTAACGGTTTTAAAAATAGAATTTATTGGCCATATTTACATAACTAGTAAGTGTGAAAGTATATTTTACCATCTGCTATCATATCAGAGTCAATACTTACTGTTTTATACAGCTTCTAGCTTGATGCTTTTAAAAATTGGATTTGGTACAGGGAATAGAAACTTCGGTTTTAAATATATGTGAGTCCTAAAGATAGAGGACGTCAACTTAATTTTGACATGTTTATTTCTTAGTGCTACAGAGTAGGGAGAATAAACTTACGTATTGTAATATATGTTTTGTAAAAACAAAATCAGAGGACTAAAATCTGGTGCTATAAATTACATATTTGTCACCACTCATAGGGTTAGTGAGTGGTTGATGAGGGCTTCTAAGTGTTGTCATTTTCTGTTTTGTTATCTGAGTTTTGGTTAAAAAGGTATTCTCAGTTTGAACAAATAAAATAAACTATGCTTTTATGATTTCTGCAATTGTATATACATATAATACAAAAAGTTTTAAGAAGCATTTACTTATTAAAATGAATTACTGAGGGTTTCCATTTCCAGGAATATAGATAGAAAAAAAATTGTTCCACTCCTCTTACTAAATACAACAAAAACCCTGGACATTATAGGCAAATAAATATGAGAAAATTTAAAAACTGGGAAGAAGAGGGCAGACAAGTAGAGACCTTAGGACAAAAGGATGACATTGGTGTGGTTTCCCTAGATTTTTTTCTCTCATAATGTCCAGAATTGGAGCTGAAGAAGCTCTTGGAAACTAAACGAATCACTTCTAAAGAATCTATGGGTCAAATAGAAAGTAAAGCAAAATTTAAAAAAAAACACATTGAACTGAATAAAAATGCTACATGTCAACATTTGTGAAATGCAGCTAATGCAAAGCTGTGAGAAAAATTCATAGAACTAAATGCAAATATGAAAAATGAGGAACTATTCCCTTAATAACATAAGCTCCCACATAGAGAAACTAGAAATTTACCTTCTAGTTGAAGAAGTCAGTGTCTTTCTCGAGGCCCTGAATACTGCTTATTTTTAAAAAATATTTGCATCTTGGATTTTTGAGATACCAAATCTTCTGATTTCCTTTAGCTCTGGATTTTTTTGTTTAAATTTTCCTTATGAATTTTACATTTTAAAATCACTCCTTACATGTCAATATAACACTGAGCTTTGTCATTAGTTTCTTTCTGTATATTACAGACTACCTTAGTGAGAACGTTTGACACTTCTTGGCTCATCTCATGCTTGTTGATGACTCCTGAAAATCTCCCTTTAACCTAAGATTGACTGCTGATATCCAGATGTATTCTCAGTTGTTACTTAGAACCATCACTGCAGTGTTTCATGGACATCTCAAACTCAGCTTTAAAAAAGCTAAAGTACCATTGCAGTCGTTTGCTAAGGTTGTTGAAACATAGTACCAAAAATTAGTTGGCTTAAACAACAGATATGGGATGTTTCACAATAAATAGTCTCTGCAGATGAGAATTCCAAAATCACAGTGTTGGCAGGTGTGGTTCCCTCTGAGGCATGTGAGGGAGAATTTGTTCCAGGCCTCTCTCTTTGGCTTGAAGATGGCTGTTTGCTCTACATCTCTTCCCAGGCTCTTCCCTCTGCCTGTGCCTCTGTGTCCAACTTTCCCCTTTTCATAAAGTTATCAGTCATGTGGCCTAGTGCCCATCCTAATGATCTAATTTTAACTTTATTACCTCTGCAAAGGCCCTATCTCCAAATAAAGTCACTTTCTGGGTACTGAGGATTAGAACTCCAACATCTGAACTTCAAAGACAAACAATTCCACCCATAACAATCATGTTCCTGGAAAACAGGAAAGTGCATCAGCAACTCCAGTGTGCACAGCAAGTGCCAGGATGGAAGGCGATGTGCTCCAGTTGAAGGACCTTGCTGTCCTTTCTCTGTGTTTTGGTGGTATTCTATTAATACCTCTATCCCAGTGCTTACTATTTTAGTTTATTTTCTATTTGCTTGTTTCATTATGTTTTTGATAATTGGAGATTACCAAAAATATCAGCTATTGCCAGCTCTTTAAATGCAGCTATGATTTATTTTAATGTACATCACTGATGCCTACAAGAGTAGATACAACTCCATATTTTCTAAATACATAAAGTGATAAAGGATCTAATGGTCTGCCCTTCTCACAATGTATTTCTCACTGCAAATACACTAAATTCTCACCATTATCAAAAAATGCTATTTTATTGCATATCTTTGTATATACTATGTACTCTACTTAAAATATCCTTCTATAGCTATAAGAAAATTGTTTAACTCATTCTTTTAAAAAATACTGCAATAGTTATTAAAAATTTTAGTAGATATTAATGTTCAATGTCTACTGAACAGTGACTGGTCTTTCTAGCACAAAGTTTATCAAATTTACAAATCAGTGATCATTTTCAAGAAAAATAAACATGACTTTAATCTTATGTTCTGCGTTTGGTTGACAATTTCGATTCACAGATTTTTAAATAAATGTACTTCCATTTTATCCAATTCTTAGGATAATCACAACTAAATATACTTTAAAAGATGAAATAATTATTCCTAATTTGGTCTTAATTTATTAATAATTTATTTCAGTCTGTGGGTATGAGAATACTGTCTTATATATTTATATGCATATCATTGTGCTTTTCCTAATACTGAACTAATTCTTAATGTACTTTTTTCAGTTTTGTATATTTATGTTCATTGAAATGATTTTTTTCTTAGATATATCTAAATAAAACGATAAGAAGGTAAAATACCAATGGCAGAACACAGAGTAACATATTCTCACCTCTCCTGATCTTTCTATGATTCATCGATTTTATGGGACTATCAGACAGCTACACTTGCATAGTTTAGTCTTCATGTGCAGTTTTTTTAATGGCCTAAGTCATTTCCAGTGGCAATTTCCTAGCGAGTGTTTACTTCCAGTAAAATGCTACTTCCAATGAAATAAGTCTACTGTGAAAGCTACAGGAAGAAACCAATATGAAATCAGGAAAGTTAATGTTGCATCTCTTTTGAGATGTTATTTTTAGCCCATCTCCTTTCTGACTTCCAGTTATAATTACAGAACTTAACAATATTTTATATATTTCCCATATCAGAGTTATGGGATAATTTATTTGCCTAATAGGATAATTAATTTCTCATCACAAATGTAATTTCTTATGATGGCGTTTACTATAAAACTATCTTTAATGTTACCAGGAGCACATCCCATCAATTAGAATCTCATAATCAGCCTAGTAACAAAGGCATGGCACAATGTCTAGCAGCATCTGGTACTAGGATGACAAACTATTGTCAGAGTATTGGCAAATTAATTTACTTTGTGCACCTCAAAATATGCCTAAAAATACCATACTAAAAGTGTATGCTAACATTTTTTATCTATCCAATCAATGGAAAGAGAACAGAAGGAGCCTGTACAGTATTAATGAGACTTTTATAAATACAAAGTCAGCTGCTTGACCAGCAGCAGCCTGACTTGAGTTGGTTACATCGTGATGGATCAATGATGAGATTTTAAGAGTCCTATTAACTCTCAGGCATAGTAAAAGAAAACTTGACTCCTTACTCTTTCCTTATAAACTGTAATCTACATTACCTACATTAGTTCAAATTTTATGAAACATTTAAACCCATGTGCCCTAAATTTATCTAAATGAAAGATATTTTCCACATATACTCAGACTTCTTTGCCACTCTATTCACTACTAACAAACACAAGCTTTATGTAAGCCATCTATAGTTTCAACATTTCCTTCGTGTCCTTCTTCTGGAATAGTGCCTCCAAGTTCTTTCCAGTTCAATTTGTCCTCCATGTCACAACCGGAATCATTATCTTAAAACATAAAGGCAACTTGTTATTCCCCCTTTCAAACCTTAGAGGGTGCTTCTTATCCACCGATTGAAGTACAAACACATCTAAGACTCTTCATGATATGGTCCCAAATTGCTGTTCTAAAAACATACAGTGAACTGTCTGGAATCTAAAGAAAAACGCTTTAGACTGTATTCCCAGTTCTTTCATTTACAAAATTGGGAAACTAAGTCTTTCTGACCCCACATTCTCATCTTCATTGTGGAGAAATAGAGCACTGCCTGTTTCATAGGAATGTTGTGAAGGATAAATGTGAAAATTTCCTTATCGTTACCAAGTATCTCAGACTCAAAATGCATTTAAAAACTATTTTTTTCCTTTTTTGTTTACAGCCTTGAAAAAATACATTTAAAACTCTTTGTTTCTACCATTCCCCAAAGCCACTTCCTTGAACAGTGTTTGCCTATCTAATTATTTGCTTGCTTAGAAATTCCAGGAGCCAAAATTTTGAAACAAACCAGGCAGAGAGACCAGCTGGAGAATCTTCTTGCTTAGTGGGAGTTAGGGATGTCCTACCATTAACAGGATGAAGCAAACCAGCCCTCCCTGGATTGTCAATTATTCAAGATAGCCATTGGAAGGAGTCACGCAGACCTGGACCCTCCTGCACCACCCCTACATGTTTCCTGCACCTTCTCCTTTTTAAACCCCTTCCGTCAGCCCAGAAGGCAGAGGTGACTCCTTGAGGCAGAGTCTGGCCATCTCCCAATTGCTAGCACTCAATCAATAAAGTTGCTTTCCTGTCACCACATCTTGCTTCTCCTGTCTTCAGCCCCTGAGCAGTAAGCAGCCTGACTTAAGCTGGTTACATCGTGATGGATCAACGATGAGATTTTAAGAGTCCCATTAACTCTCATGTATAGTAAAAGAAAACTGGACTCCTTACTGTTTCCTTATAAACTCTAAACCTCCCCCATATGTATCTTGTTATATGCTATTTCATCTGCCTTAAGGAACTTCCAGATTTTTCAAGTGTTACCGTCTAAATCCTAACCATTTTCTTTAAGGCTAAAGTACAAATATTTCATGAAGTCTTTCTTCAGTTCATGGGAAGAAGGTCCTTCTATTCTTCTATCCTCCTCGTATTACTAGTACTTCTGTTACTGTACATATTATCTTTTAAATTTGTTGCAATTTTTTTTATTTATTCATTAGTCTAAAGACCTCATTGAAGGCTCAGATGGTATTTTATTTTTGTTTGTCTTCCCTGAATCATCTATCAGAGAACCAGACACCAATGGGGTATTAAAAGCACATGGCCATACTGCCCAAGGTAATTTATAGATTCAATGCCATCCCCATCAAGCTACCAATAAGTTTCTTCACAGAATTGGAAAAAACTACTTTAAAGTTCATATGGAACCAAAAAAGAGCCCGCATTGCCAATGTGTCTGGAATTGGTGGGTTCTTGGTCTCACTGACTTCAAGAATTAAGCCGCAGACCCTCGCAGTGCTTAAAGATGGTGTGTCTGGAGTTTGTTCCTTCTGATGTTTGGACATGTTGGGAGTTTCTTCCTTCTGGTGGGTTCGTGGTCTCGGTGGCTTCAGGAGTGAAGCTGTAGACCTTTGCAGTGAGTGTTACAGCTCTTAAAGGTGGTGTGGACCCAAAGAGTGAGCAGCTGCAAGATTTATTGCAAAAAGCCAAAGAACTAAGCTTCCACACTCTAAAAGGGAACCCCAGCGGGTTGCTGGCTGGCTCGGGCAGCCTGCGTTTATTCCCTTATCTGACACCACCCACATCCTGCTGATTGGCCCATTTTACAGAGATCTGATTTGTCAGTTTTACAGAGAGCCGACTGGTCCATTTTACAGACAGCAAATTGGTTCGTTTTGACAGGGTGCAGATTAGTGCGTTTACAATCCCTGAGCTAGACACAGAATGCTAATTGGTGCATTTACAATCCTCTAGCTGGACATAAAAGTTCTCCAAGTCCCCACTAGATTCAGGAGCCCAGCTGGCTTCACCTAGTGGATGCCACACCCGGGCTGCGGGCGGAGCTGCCCGCCAGTCCCATGCGGTGCCCCCACACTCCTCAGCTCTTGAGCAGTCAATGTGACTGGGCGCCATGGCGCAGGGAGCAGCACTCATTGCGGAGGCTGAGGCCGAGCAGGAGCCCTTGGCAGAGGAGGGAGGCTTGAGCATGGCAGGCTGCAGGTCCCGAGCCCTGCCCTGGTGGGAGGTAGCTGAGGCCCAGTGAGAATTCCGAGGGCAGCACTGATGGGCCAGCACTGCTGGGGGACCCAGTGCACCCTCTGCAACTGCTGGCCCAGGTGCAAAGCCCTCACTGCCTGGGGCCGGAGGAGCCAGCTGGCCACTCTGAGTGCAGGGGCTGCGGAGCCTACGCCCACTCAGAAGTTGTACTGGCCAGTGAGCACCACACACAGCCCTGGTTCCCGCCTGCGCCTCTCCCTCCACACCTCCCCGCAAGCAGAAGGAGCCGGCTCGGCCACAGCCAGCCCAGAGAGGGGCTCCCATAGTGCCGTGGCAGGCTGAAGGGCTCCTCAAGCATAGCCAGAGTGGACACCAAGGCCGAGGAGGTGCCAAGAGCAAGGGCTGCTAGCATGTTGTCACCTCTCACCAAGACAATCCTAAGCCAAAACAACAAAGCTGGAGGCATCATGCTACCTGACTTCAAACTATACTACAAGGCTACAGCAACCAAAACAGCATGGTACTGGTACCAAAACAGAGACATAGACCAATGGAACAAAATAGAGCCCTCGGAAATAATACCACACATCTACAACCATCTGATCTTTCACCAACCTGATGAAAACAACAAATGGGGAAAGGATTCCCTATTTAATAAATGGTGCTGGGAAAACTGGCTAGCCATATGTAGAAAGCTGAAACTGGATCCCTTCCTTCTACCTCATTAAAAAATTAATTCAAGATGGATTAGAGACTTAATTGTTAGACCTAAAACCATAAAAACCCTAGAAGAAAACCTAGGTAATACCATTCAGGCCATAGACGTGGGCAAGGACTTCATGACTAAAACACCAAAAGCAATGGCACCAAAAGCCAGAATTGACAAATGGGATTTAATTAAACTAAAGAGCTTCTGCACAGCAAAATAAACTACCATCAGAGTGAACAGGCAGCCTACAGAATGGGAGAGAGTTTTTACAATCTACCCATCTAACAAAGGGCTAATATCCAGAATCTACAAAGAGCTTAAACAAATTTACAAGAAAAAATCAAACAACCCCATCAAAAAGTGGGCAAAGTATATGAACAGACACTTCTCAAAAGAAGACATGTATGCGGCCAACAGACACACGAAAAAATGCTCATCATCACTCGCCATCAGAGAAATGCAAATCAAAACCACAAGGAGATACCATCTCACACCAGTTAGAATGGTGAGCATTAAAAAGTCAGGAAACAACAGGTGCTGGAGAGGATGTGGAGAAATAGGAATGCTTTTACACTGCTGGCGGGACTGTAAACTAGTTCAACCATTGTGGAGGATAGTGTGGTGATTCCTCAAGGATTTAGAATTAGAAATACCGTTAGACCCAGCCATCCCATTACTGGGCATATACCCAAAGGATTATAAGGCATGCTGCTATAAAGACACATGCACATGTATGTTTATTGCGGCACTATTCACAGTAGCAAAGACTTGGAACCAACCCAAATGTCCATCAATGATAGACTGGATTAAGAAAATGTGGCACATATACACCATGGAATACTATGCAGCCATAAAAAAGGATGACTTCATGTCCTTTGTAGGGACATGGATGAAGCTGGAAACCATCATTCTCAGCAAACTATCGCAAGGACAGAAAACCAAGCACCGCGTGTTCTCACTCATAGGTGGGAACTGAACAATGAGAACACCTGGACACAGAATGGAGAACACGACACACTGGGGCTTGTCGTGAGGTGGGTGGAAGGGGGAGGGATAGCATAACAAGATATACCTAATGTAAATGACGAGTTAACAGGTGCCTCACTCCAACACGGCACATGTATACATATGTAACAAACCTGCACATTGTACCCTAGAACTTAAAGTATAATAAAAAAAGAAAAAAAAGAAAATAACAAAAAAAAGCACATTCTAAATTCCATATTGTTTCTAGACTGTCTTGAAGAAAGTATATGAGAAGCAAAGCCATTCTTCCCAATTACCTAGCACAAGGACAAATGACAGAGATAATCCTTTTGGTTTACCTTTTTATTCTTGGCTTTCTGTTTAAATATCCACTTGTCATTACAATTTGTGCCTAAATCAGTTACCAAAAGGTGAGCTGTTTTCCTCAAAATTTAGTAACAACAGCAACAACAACAATAGAACCATGAAAGTAATTCAAGAATTATGGATTGTCTTTGTGGCTACATCTAGCATTAACATTTTTTTATGATGAGTTAATAATTGACACATTATTTTAAGAGAATTTTTAAGAATAAACCAATACATGAGATACTATAAAGCCCCATGCTTTTCACACAATTTGAAAATGTGTCTTGTTCTAAGATCAAATGAACCCAACCTATATATGCTAAACAAATGTGAGCAACATAGATCTGCCAAAAGCTTGGTAATAATACATCCTCTTCTCTCCTTATTACTTTACAATAAAATAAAAATAAAAAAAGAGAAGATGCTCAAATACAAACAAAATTCAAAATTTATTTTATGGAGTGGATCAGTAGTTTACTGATCTTGGTATATTCATTATACATTCATTGTATTGCCATAGTGTTTCTCAGAAAAATATTATTGTAATCTTCCTGCTACATACAAATGCAAATATAGCTCTCCTGATTATCATGAAAGTGTGTATCATAGTCATGGCAATTAATATTCCATTGTACTTCACCAGAGTAAATTTTATGCTGTTAAATATTAGCAGATAGTCTATATTTTATTTAATCATTTATATTAATATTAACATTTATATTAATATTATATTTATATTAATAATAACATTGTTAAGGCTGGGCCTGTGTTATTAATTGTTATTTCAAAATTCATATGCTTTTGTGTGCATTTATATCTTAATGTACCAAATAATACAGATATCTGCAATGATTTACAAAAAATGAAAATATAGTAGTAATAGTAAGGTTGGTTAGATAATCTCACATAAAATTGACTCTTCTTTCAGAAATTATTCAAATATTTATTATTGAGCATCTTATTAAGACCAGCACTTTCCTAAGGTGTGTAAGAAAAAGAATGCTTATAATATAAAGATCTTCAAATTTCTATGTTTTACTTAGTGTCAAGATACAATCAGCAAATGAGAAAGTAAATTATTATGATTTAAAATAAGGGGAAATACTTTTCCCAATAAAACATATAATATTTTATGTAGATATTATCATTGCCATAGCATTGGAAAAGATTTGTAGAAAGTGCATATTAAGGGAAAAATAAATGGCAAAAATGACAAGAAGCTAGAGTCTAACTGTATACAACTTTTTTTTATTTTATAGGGAATTACAAGCAATTTGTGTGTTCTTTTATTTAGTATCCAGAGGCTCTGAGAGATGTATTCTTCTTCTTACAAAACTGTCTGAAATTTTGCTTGACACTCCCTATACTTTCTCTTAGGGAAAAAGGAAGAGCCTCATATTCTTACATAGAATAACAAATTAGGATGGCTTAGCCCATTGGAACTGTTACAATATAACAAACAAAACTGAACATAAGATTTTCACTCCCACAAGAAGAACTGAAGGCAGTGAGGAAAGGTATTCCCATATGGCTTGTTACAGGATGTTTCCGTCCAGTACATTAATGATTTTACAAGTTGAGAAAACATATTGACAACTAACTCTACCAAGCATACTGCACCAGTCTGATGGAAATATTTTGGTATATGGGAACAAGTGCAAATTATTACATATTACAAATCCCAATCCTGAACCTGGTTGTAGAACTCTTAAAGGATATACAATAATTCCTATATTTGTCCTTTACCATGTGGAGAGAGAACATAGTTGTGTCTCCAAAAATGTATTGCTTGTGTTTATGTTACAAACCAAATTGGTGAATATGTGTTTGCAAGTAATTTAATCTCTCACACATTTTAACAAATTATTTATTTTCTAGTATTAGGAAATATATTAACTTTCCTTAGCTACAGTATTAATTTCCTAGGGCTGCTTTAGATAAAACACCATAAATTTAGTGGCTTAAAAGAAACGAAGTCTATTATCTTCTCGTTATGGAACCTGGAATCTGAAATCAAGTTTTCAGAAGGGCAGTAATCCCTATAAGGTTTCTAGGGGAGAATCTCTTTCTGTCCTTTTTGGCTTCTGGGGCTGCTGATTTCCTTGGCTTGTGGCCACATCACTCCAGTTTCTGGCCCTGTCTATACCTCAGCTTCTCCTCTGTAGTTCAAATCTCCTTCAGTCTCACTTGTCCTTAGATTTAGAGCCCATCTGGATCACCAAGGATATGGGTCTCCTCTCAAAATTCCTAATTTAATCACATATTTTGCCAAATAGAGTAATATTCACAGGTTCTGGGGATTAGGATGTGAACACATATTTTGGGGGCCACCATCTGTAAATGTTACTTTTTACTCAACAAATACAGCACAGCATGTGAATATGCACAGTTTTTGTAAAAATGTTTTCTTTTCTCTTAAAGAAGTTTTAAGGAAAGTTAATGACAAATTAAATATAAACAAGAAAGCAAACCAAAACTTTTCATGGGATTTTACTGAACTAGAACAATATTCTCAAAATCGTCTAAAGCGGAAAATGTGTGGATCTTTTGTCCTTGTCTCTGTGGCAGTGGAGTTTCTGATTCGTTACAATATTGATTTACTTAAAAGGAAAAGATGGAAGCGATCTCTCCTATTTTGCCCCCCTCTTTCTTCTAGGTGACAGGTATAAATCCTTTGGCTGATTTTTTTTTCCTTTTCAGCAGAAATATATCTCAAAGAAAGAAGTTATCAAGATTGGTGTCATCATGGTGGCATTAATATGTATTGCAGACTGCCCCAAGGGTCTGCTAGGGCACAGTTAATATGCTCACACCTCATTGCAGTACAAGTGAGTTTTGGAATTTAAATATTAATCTTCCTCTAAGCATATACATTAAGATGTCTTTAGAAACGGATTTGCCTGTTCTGACAGTCTATCTGTAGAATGTGAAGCTTTCTAGCTCTTCTTGAATTGCTTTAATAATTTTCTATTAGTAAACATCCGTAGGATATGGCTGCACTTCTCAGAAGTCTCAAAGCGTACATTTTTCAGTTTGGAAATAAACAAGATGACATTCTCGGGGTATATCGTGAGAAGGCTATAATTATAGATAGATCTCTTTTCCGAAATTAGAAATTTTCTGAGGTCCTTCTCAGCTGTTTCAAGTTATTAGAGATTATTTAATGCAGTGACTCTCTAAGAGGGTAGTAAAGTAAAGCAAACTTTGAGAATGAATATAAACTGAGTATTCAAAAAGACAATACATGTTTTCTGCTGTTTACAAGTAAGCTTGAAAACACAGTGTAAGACTTTGAATCACTTTCTAACTGCGAAACACTTTCCCAGTGTAACTTAGGTGTATTTGAATATCAATATAGAAGGACTTATTTTAATGCATTATCTATGTTACATACATTGTGCCTAAAAAATCTATTTCTTATTTGAATATCTCTTTTGAAAAGATTTTTAAAATATCTTCCACCTTGTAATCCCAGCGCTTTGGGAGACTGAGGCGGACGGATCTGAAGGTCACGAGTTTAAGACCAGTCCGGCCAATATGGTGAAGCCCTGCCTCTACTAAAAATACAAACAAACAAACAAACAGAAAACATTAGCTGGGCATAGTAGTGGGTACCTGGAGTCCTAGCTACTCAAGAGACTGAGGCAGAAGAATCACTTGAACCTGGGAGGCAGAGGTTGCAGTCAGCTGAGATTGCGCCACTGCACTCCAGCTTGGGTAACAGAGCAAGCGAGACTCTGTCTCAAAAAAACCAAAAAAAACAAAAAAAACTTCCACTTAATCAGACTTGATAATTGATTATCAGTTGTTCAGTCACTACTCACAAAACTGGTGTGTTTGCCATGATGCAACATCTACTTACTCTCAGACTAGATTGATAAGTGTGTGTGTGTATATATATATACACATTTATTGTCAGTATCATCATCACACTCATCAAAAGACACAGGGCCTAGTTTTTGGTGGTACAATAGGGCGATTATGGTTATCAACAATTTGTTGTATATTTCAAAATAACTAGATGAGTCGAATTGGAATGCTGCAATATGAAGAAATAATAAATATTTAAAGTGATGGATATCCTAATCACTTACTTTGATCATTACACATTGTAAGCTTGTATCAAAATATCACATGTACCCTATAAATAGGTACAACTATTATGTATCCATAAAATAAAAAATGAACAAATATTAAAAATGTTATAGGATCTGATGAAACACTGAAGAAAATGCTAGACACATAATATATGTCAAAAGAAAAGGAACCATTTCATTATTTTTCAGTACCTTGATTCATTTTGATATATGAAGAAAGCCAATACACCTTTTTATAAAAATGTATTTACCTCTAAAATATGAGCATTTTAGCAGTAAAGAAGGAATGCAATAAAGACAGATTTTTTGGGGTTTCCAAACATTTTTTATTATATCACAATATTCTCTCAAACTCCAAATGATTCTGCTATTAAAAATAGGGAAGTTTACAAATAGGAAAATTAAAAGTAGTGCATTCCAACAGTATACTAGCTGTTCACTTTTGTGCTTTTTTAAGTTCCATGAATAAAAGACTTTCCTGGTGCATGGTCCTGAGTGTATTTCTCAACATTATATTCCAATATACATGTGTTACTTTTGATATTGAGGATTTGAATCTCCTTGGAATTGTTGACAATGAAGGGATGAGAGGTAATTATGGTTTTATTAAACATAGATTGTGTAGTATAGCAGCATTAGTAATAAAATGTTTAAATCTTTTCTCACTGATATGTTATCCTACTACTATCACTTCAATTACAATGAAGATCTTTTTCAGCTCGACATTCTATTCATTGCATGTTGACATTTGGGCCAACGCTGTGCTGTTTGGTTAGTGTAGCTTTATTACTCCTTGATTCTTAGTGTTTTTAGATCAATATTTTATCACCTGTTGCTTTTCCTCAGTTTTGTTTTCTGTTTAGCTCTTTTTTACTACTTATCCTTCCAGAATAATTTTAAACAAACTTCAAAAGATCTATGGAAATCCCTGTGGGGTTGTGGCTGACATGACGTTCATTTACACGCAGGTTTGAAAAGAAGGCCCTTATGTAGTTACTCTATGCATTAAATCTGCATCGATATGCAGTTTTTAATGCATTTTAATAAAGTGACATTCTTATTTTTTCTAAATATTATGCATATTTTATTAAATGTTTGTGTACTTTCTAGGTTTTGTTTGTTTCTACTAAAATTGGTATTTTGATTTCATTACAATGATTGTCTTCTGTGTATATTATATGCAGGAAACTGCTGAATCTATTAATAGTATTCTGTTTGTTGGCTGGGGAAAACACCAATAAAGAAGAATAATTAAAATTGTAAACATTTGTACAGAAAGTGTGAAAATAGAAAATAAGTAAGCAAATTAAAAATTTAACAACAAAAATGAGTATGATAAAACAGGTATAAAATATATAAACCTTAGCCAGAGTCTCCAAGAAATAAAAGAAAGAAAAAGAGAGAAGAGACAGTTTACTAAAGTTAGAAAAAACCAGAGTATATATCTCTACCAGTTCTCCAGAAATTAAAATGATGAGAGAAATTATGTGCAAATGTATGTCAAGAAATAATATAACACAGATTATGTAATTTGTCAAAACTGACTCAAGAAGAAATAGAACACCTGAGTAGAAAAGTATTGAGTGAAATAAATTGAATAAAAGAAAAAAGTAATAAATTGGACTTTATTGAAATTATGCTATACCCTCCTTAAAAAATCTACTCTAGGAATGTTACATTTGTCCCCACAAAAATATCTGTACAAAAAGGATCACAACCAGCCTGACCAACATGGCAAAACCCCATCTCTACTAAAAATACAAAAATTAGCCGGTGTACTGGCAGACGCCTGTAATCCCAGCTACTCGGAAGGCTGAGGCAGGAGATTCACTTGAACCTGGGAGGTGGAGGTTGCATTGAGCCAAGATCGCGCCATTGCACTACAGCCTGGGTGACAGAGCGAGACTCTATTAAAAAAAAAAAAAAATCATAGCAGCGTTATATCTAATATGCTCAAACTAGAATAAGGCCAAATTCCATCTACAAGTGAATGGATAAACAAAAGATGGTATAGCCAGATAACAGAATTCTATTCAGCTGTAAGTGGGAACAAACTATTGATACATTATGTGGATGAACCTCAAAGCCTTTACTCTAAATTAAGTAACAGAAGGCCAACACAAAAGACTACATATTGTACAATTCAATTTAAATGGAATCTCAAGAGAAGACAAATTCAGAGATACAGAAAGCCAGTCATCAACTGTCTAATCATGAAGCCGAAAGGAGAAATTACCCATAAATGCAAATGAAAGCAGCTTTGGCAGTGATGGAAATATTTTAAAACAAAATTGTTGTGGTGGTTGCACAACTCTACATTTGCTAAAAATCTTTGAATTTTATACTTACAATGGGTGAATGTTATTTCATGTAAAATATCACTCAACAAAGCTGTTTTTAAAAAGCAACAAACCCAACGTTACTACCATTTTCTCCAAGGCCCATCTCCCATCCATTTTAAATAAAATATATTAGTTTTAAACATAAGTTTGAACATTAAAATGTTGGTGTTACTCATTTTGAATCAGGAAATATTTTTCATTTATTAGTAAATATAATTTTTCAAGTAAAAGTATTTCAACTGCAGACAAGTGATTCTTTGGTTTAAATCCAGTTATTTTATTTACTCACATATCTTATATTCTCTGTGATACTATGAGTTTTTCTTTGGAAAGGGAAAATATTAAAGTCCCAACATGCCTTAGAGCTGTAATTACTATATGGGTCATTTTATCCATCCTTTTTCTTTTCAGATAAAAATCCCTTTAGAAACGTGTGTGTTGCAATTTTGCTAGTAACTTGAAATGTCATCAGTATGTAATAATATTCTTCAGGAGATATCATATGCTATTTTGGGCAGTGCTGTCAATCAAATCTGAAAGCTTTAGGAACTTTTTTACTTATTTTGGTTTTAATCTCCCAACGTTTCACTTTTTCATTTATTAAGCAAGTAAGGAAAATTTATTTTTATTTTATACTAATCTTAAATTTTATTATGGCTTATAAGATAAATGAATTTGCCTTAACCTAGAAAATTATATTGATAAATATTATACTAGAATCATAAGGCACTACTTTATGGCATTTAGAATTGTAATAAAATTGTGCTTCTTGAATTTTCATTGTACTGTAGAAAGGCTTTTTGAATTAAAAATTATTTTACTATATCATGCAATCTTTTAAATTAAAAATTGTGATAGATACATACATTTCTAAGTATATAATATTTTCTTAGACTTTTAAGTAAAACTACCAGGAGGCAAAAAATGAAAATAAAAGTTACATATACATTTTTTAATGAGTTTCTTAATAAAATTATTTGATATACTTAGGATAAAAATAACTGTAAGAAAATTTTATGGACATAAACAGAATCAAATATAACATGGTTAGGAATGGGCAAGTGATAAGGTGCTCTTATTTGGTATAATTTTTTAGCAATTTTATAGAAGATTATTACTTTGTCACTGCTTTTAAGATTTATATTCATTTTTAAAGTGTATTTTAAACTCCCTTAAAGTGTGCATTTTAATTCTTTCATCAAAGTGGTTTACATGAACAGTTCTGGCTTAAAATGAGCATAGCAGATAGAAGTAAATGTAGTGGTAGAAATTATGGCAGATTTAGCATTAGATGACATTTAAAATGTTGACTTTTCCCTGTAGTATGTCATGATTTGGGGAAAGTTATTTAAATAGTTTTCCTCTTTGAACTATTACAGGCAGTGCAGATTGAAGGCATTTGTTGTGAGGTTGTTGTGGGAATTTGATGATATTATGTGTTTAACTGTGGTTTTTTAAGTATTATTTCAAATAAAGATTATTACTTAGTTTATATCCTAATTGAGTATGTCTGTCTCTTCACTATATACAACTGTCTTATCCACTGGTGACATTTTTTGAAAATTATAAATGACCTTTTTGACAAGTGAAAAACAAGTGCTATGGTTTGGCTGAATCCCCACCCAAATCCGATGTGGAACTGTAATCCCCAGTGCTGTGGGAGGGACCTGGCGGGAGGTGATTGGATCTTGGAGGAAGACTTCCCCCTTGCGGTTCTCATGTTACTGAGTGAGTTTTCAGGAGATATGGTTGTTTAAAAGTCTTAGCACTTCCTCTTTCCCTCTCTTTCCTACTCCACTATGGTAGGACATACTTCCTTCCCCTTCTCCTCCCACCATGATTGTAAGTTTCGTGAGGCCTCCAAGCCATGCTTCCTGTACATCTTGCAGAACTGTGAGTCAATTAAGTCTCTTTTCTTCATAAATTACCCAGGTTCAGGTAGCTCAGTGTGAGAACAGACTAAAACAGCAAGACTATGTGAAACCTTGGGTCCATATACTGTCCTACGTGCTTCCTCATTCTCTCAAAGAGGCAGGTTGGGAATAACAAATGGAACTTGAAAACAGGAGAGCAGAATCAGCAGCTGTGTACTTACTAGCTACATGCTGTTAGGAGAAGCCTTTCACCCTCACTTCGTCAGGATAAAGTGCAGAGTTTGGACAAAGTGACCTCCAAGATATCAGCAAGCTTATCATGTTACCTTCAGATCATCTTCTCCCAGTTCTGTAAGGAGTGATAGGAAGTGTCAGTGAAGAGGTTTCCTTTAAAATGAAGTTATGGCAGTATTATGAGCCATCTGAAGTATTCTCCACAGGTCCCACATTAGGCCAAAGTTCATTTTACAGTGTAAGTGTGCTTTTAAAAAACATTTCAAATATCCTTTGTCCCCTGAGATAAGTTAGTACTCTGGTGCTTTCAAAAGTAATCAGAAGAATCTTGGTGTCTGGGAAATGATTGTTTTGTCTGTTTTCAATAGAAAGAGGATGATTCTCAAAGCAATTTGTGTAAAATGATATTTTTCTTTGTTTTTGACTAGGGAAGAAAAAAAGGTTTTGGTCCTTAAACCTCAAAATAAAAAGGAGTCTTCATAATCATTTCAGCATGAGAATCAGCAGGCTGCTGCCCCAGTTCCTGATGTCAAGGAAAATGCTGCACAAAGAGACCTATATTTCTGCTTCCTCTTTCTCTTGATTTTCTGAATTTCCTTGTTCCACCCTTTATGGTGCTCCCTTTTGTGTTGCTTTCCTTTTAAAGTCTGGGTTGGAGAGGGCAGAAAGTGGGGAAGGCCTCCAAATTTAAATTTTTTCTTTACCTGATTGAATGATTAATGATGAATTTCTCCAATGATGCTAAAGCTTTCGATTCTCTCAGGTCAGACTGCCAGCCTAGTCTACCCCAGCTTCCTTCTGCCAGCTGCCTCTCTTATGGTCCTTTTTGGAGTGCTGACCTAGGAGAGTAGTCAAGAAGGACACACTACAGTGTAATACAGCAGGTGTTGAATCTGGGATATTTTTCAGGTGAGTCAATTATTAATCTCCCTTTGGATGACCTGTTTCTTGGCTCTCAGGCCAGTGTTCAGTCATCCTCAACACATCATTCAGGAAGTGGAAAACCCAAATGGTCATGAAGGTATGAGATCTGTCAATTACCGTATGAAAGGAAAATCTCAGTATGTTTCCATATCTATGAATCTTATTTCTAATACTTGAGTTTTTTTTTTTTTTTTGAGACAGAGTCTCACGCTGTTGCCCAGGCTGGAGTGTAGTGGTGCGATCTCGGTTCGCTGCAACTTCCACCTCCCGGGTTCAAATGATTCTCCTGCCTCAGCCTCCCAAGTAGCTGGGACTACAGGCAAGTGTCATCACACTTGGCTAATTTTTCTATTTTTAGTAGAGACAGGGTTTCACCATGTTGGCCAGGCTAGTCTTGAACTCCTGACTTCAAGTGATCCACTCGCCTTGGCCTCCCAATGTGTTGGGATTACAGGTGTGAGCCACCATGCCCAGCCTAATACTTGAGATTTTTAATATTACATTTAATTTTAAATAATTTCTGGTACTTCTTCATATCATGAGGCATCTTAAATATTATGATGCCCATAGATCTTTTGTTTGTTTGTTTTTTTTTTTTTTTTGAGACGGAGTCTCGCTCTGTCACCCAGGCTGGAGTGCAGTGGCCGGATCTCAGCTCACTGCAAGCTCCGCCTCCCGGGTTTACGCCATTCTCCTGCCTCAGCCTCCTGAGTAGCTGGGACTACAGGCTCCCGCCACCTCGCCCGGCTAGTTTTTTGTATTTTTTAGTAGAGACGGGGTTTCACCGTGTTAGCCAGGATGGTCTTGATCTCCTGACCTCGTGATCCGGCCATCTCGGCCTCCCAAAGTGCTGGGATTACAGGCTTGAGCCACCGCGCCCGGCCAATGCCTATAGATCTTAAAGCATACTAATAAAGTCCTGCCTTTAAAAATCACAATTAAATTTTCCTGACACCTCTGCTTTAATATCTGCATTATGAGATGGATTGTGAGTTTGATTTTGTAAAAATGATCAGTCTGGATTTGTATTAAAGGAAGAATTAGGTAACTTTTTTTCTTATGGTCCATAGCTTATTTCACATATAACTGCCCCCACTTTTTTCTTTATATTTTAATTTACAAGATCATCTTCACAGTCACTCAAGAGCAAAGCTAAAAAGTATGAATTCCAAATCCTGCTTTGCCATAGAATCACTACTTTATCTTGAGCAGCTGATTCAACTTGCTGTGCCTGTATTTCTTTCTATGTAAAAATAGAAGAGGTTGGCCAGGCGCAGTGACTCACGCCTGTAATCCTAGCACTTTGGGAGGCCAAGACAGGCAGATCACCTGAAGTCAGGAGTTTGAGACCAGCCTGGCCAAAATGGCGAAACCCTGTCACTACTGAAAATACAAAAATTAACTGGGCCTGGTGGTGCGTGCCTGTAATCCCAGCTACTCACGGGGCTGCGGCAGGAGAATCACTTGAATCCAGGAGGCAGAGATTGCAGTGAACCGATCATGCCACTGTACTCCAACCTGGGCAACAGAGCAAGACTCTGTCTCAAAATAAACAAATAAATAAATAAATAAGGTAATATGGATGACTACTGCAGATGGTTGCCCTGAGGATTAAATTAGATAATAACATACAGCCCCAGTACAATGCAGTATGTGAAATGACTTTATGATGAGGTTCCTGTATGACCAGGGAGGTCCATGCAGTCAGCTGCCCAGAAGACAAGTGGGTTCAGCTGAGCCCCTCCAATTGTGTTTCTGTCCCAGGACTACTTACCATATTCTAGAGACCACGTTCAGCTCAGTTTGGGGAGGACTCAGTGTACAGTGGCTGCTCTGGAACTACAGCTACCATAAGTTCCCACCCAATACAATCACTCATTTCCAGATTTTACCTACACACTTCCCTTAGAAGATAAGAATTTTAGTCTTTCACTTTTGATACAACAGGGGGAGAAAATAATGGCTTGAGGTTTGTAGTGGGGACAGATTTACAAATGGAAGACAAGGACAGTTACATATGACATTGCATCTGCATTTCATTGATTGCAATGTTTTACTGTATATGCTTAAAGGAATTAGAAGGCAAAAACGTAAAATTTTAAGTTTTACACAATGACTACGTATTATTAGTGTCAGCACTATCATCACCATCACCTTCATCCTTTTTCTGTCAGTATTCCCTGTAGCACACCGAAATGAGTCACTCCATGTTCTGAGTGCAATAATACATATTTTGTTTTATGTTATAAACTCCCCTTATTTTATATAGTTACAAAATTATTCATTTTGTTCATTGAAAGGTAAGATTTTAAAGGTCAATGTCCGTGCTGTATCTTTAAAACCCTAGCATCATTATGTGGCTTGTGACACACAGTTAATACTCAGAAGTGTTTAGCAAAAAACAATAAATGTATCTGCCTTTAATCATTTTTGGAAATGTTGGTATGAAGTCACATAATAAATTAATAAACTATAGAAACTGTATTAAATGTAAAATAAAATTAAGTCTAATTGACTATAGCTGTTAAATGCATAACATACTTAAGATTAAATGTTCGAAAATAATGTACACGTGAGACTACATGAAGTAGAGATGACCAGTGGGTGAGACAAGAGTGAGAGGACAAAACAATGTGAAATGATTAAAAGGCATTTCACGTGCATAGGGCTTAAAGCTGACCTACCTGTGTTCGGAAACTGGGTTTTAGCCTTTGCTCCTCTTGCTCATGGATCTAAACCCTTTCAAAGATCAATGCTTGATTCCTCAAGCACAACCAGAGAAACAACAATTATGAACACAGGCAAGTAAAAGTAGCTCATTAAGCCAATAGTTGTTCTAAGCAATGAAATGATTCTGTTCAAGTTTGTTTCTCTAATAAGATCTTTTTATTTGCAGGGGTCAAGTCCAAGAATTATTTAGTAAATATACTGAACACTGTGACCTTCAAAATACCTTTGCTAAATTAACATCTATTAGCAAAATCTCCTGTGTTTTCAGAGCTGTCTCCAGTGAGAAGTTAGTCATTTAGAGAGAAAAAATGATTTGAACTGAATGCAGCAACACAAAGGTGTTTCTGTTTCCATTTTAAGGCTTTCCAGATAGCACAGATCCACGGGCACTTCATTTAATTTACAGAACCCCTGACAGAAAGTATTTCTATAAAAATTGTCTTAATGAAAATCTGAGGAAACTCTGAAGGACTCAATTTTCATCAGTGGAAGACAGAATAGATAAATTTATTTTATAATTTTTTATTGGGAACTGAAGGAAAAGAGAGGATCCACAATTAGAGAAAATACTTGAGCAAGCACATAATTCTAAACATCCAAAGTTTTTCAAGGATTCAAAAAATAAACATTTTAAAAGAGAATTCTGGGTTTATTTTCCCCAGCCCAGGGGATATGTTTTCTTATTCTTCATTACTCCTTCCCTCTTAAGCCATTGTCACGTCCTATTCTCAATGCCTTGGGGTATAGTTGGATATTACAGATTTATCAATGTTATTAGTTGATTTCATAAGTGAAACATTGTTCTGCAGTAAAAAAGAAGAATGCTGTGTACATTCATTGAGTATATTTTAGACAAATAGAGTAACAGTTTCAAATTTAATAACCTAAAAATAAGTCATGACTCACAAAAATGCTGGGAGGAAAAATAAACTATATTCACAAATTACATAAAGCAACTTTTGTTGTTATTGTTACTATTTTGACTGTCTTTCTCACCACTTGTATTTTCTTATCTGATAAAAAGTCCCAAATCTACTTATGTCTTGCCTCCCTTCCCTTATTGCAAAGGTAAACTGAGGCTGGAGCCAAACCGGGAACGAAGACACAAGGCAAATGGCAGTGAGAATAGCCTTTATTAGGACTCGCGGGTGAGGTTCTTCGGTCCAAAGGCATGGGCCAAGGAAGTCGCGCTGAGGGAGGAGGGGAGGGGCTTTTTATAGCCCGAGAGGTAAGGAAGCTGGTTGTGCAAACAGGGCCTGGGGGGTCTTGAAACTACTAGGGCAGGAGTTGAGTAAGGGTCATGAGGAAGGGGTCTTTGGAAACTGTTAACCGAAACTGCTGTTTACGAACTTGTGGAATGCAGGTGAGCTGCCGGTCATGGGGGGGAGGTGTGGTTGCCCAACCAGAACTCTGACGCATGTAGGTCTGCGGGTGTGTACAAGGGTGAAGGGAGTCTTTAACAAAAGGCCTGCTACGCTGGGTAATGCCGCCATGTTCGCTCTAGATTCCTGCCTGACACTTATCTGGACAACTTCTGAGCATATGGGTGATCCATATAAATGATTTACAGGGGCTTTGTTAAGCTGGAAAAGCACAAAGACGTACAATAAACGTGAAAACATAAGCTTTCAAGTGTGGTGGGCTGTAAACATTTTTCCTGAGTTCTCTCTAAGGAACTTTGAAAAAGATTATGCCTTGCTTGCTTATATATTTTAAAGATTATATTATATTTATAGATTATATTCAATATCTAATTTTGCATCATAATTTTAACTTGTCACAAAAGACTGTAATTTCTGCCATGAATCTTGACATTTAAAAATCAGATTGCCACACAATTCTCCCATGTTTCCAAAGGTCTATAAATATCATAGTGCCTTGATAGTCACCATCATCCATTTCAGAAATACTTGAGTAAGTTCTGGATTAGTATCAGAAATTTTGAGGTGATGGCAGAGCATCTTAGAGATAGTGGGAATGTGTCTCCCCCCCTAAATAATGAATCTTCCTCGTACAACTATTTTGGAACTCTGAAACCTATTGAAGGATTTCAATTTCCATTGAAAGGCTTAGGCTGTACATTTTAGTTAATTTGGGTCCATTTTAGCTATGGCAGAGAGTTGTGTGTGTGTTCCTGGAGTAGCTTCAATATAGACGGAGCTCAGTAAGGAACTGAGGTAGGTTAGCTAGTCTTGTCTCTCAGTTTGAAGCAACAATTTCAAAGATACCAAGAAAAAGAATATTTAAAGAAAATGGAAATATCAATAAAGATCTAGAAAATCTAAAAGAAAGTTAAAAGAATTCTACAGCTGTAAAAGACAATAACTGAAATGAAAAATTCACTAGAAGGATTAAAGGCAGATTTGAATAGGTAGAAACAGGATTCAGAGAGCTTGAAGAAAGGGTAATTAAAATTATGAAGTCTGAGGAACAGAAAGAAAAAGATCAAAGGAAAGAGTACAGAGTCAAGGGACATGTGAAACAACATCAAGTTAACTGATATTTGCATTTTGGGAGTCCCAGAAAAAATAATATAGAGAGAAAGTAGCAGAGAAATTACTTGAAGAAATAATAGCCCAAAATTTTCTCATTTGATGAAAAATATTAATATGGACATCTAAGAAGCTCAGCTAACTCTGATTGAGAAAGTCAGAGACCTACATTAAACTTAAATTTCAAAAGACACAAATGAAGAAAGAATTTTGAAAGCCACGAGAGAAAAGTTGCTCATCACATAAATCTCAGCAAATTACTCATCAGAAATTCTGGATGCCAGAAGGCAGTAGGCTAATATATTTAAAGTGTTAAAAGAAAAGAAAGTCAACTCAGAATTATATATCTGGTAAAATGTTTGTTCAAAAGTCAGGAGTAATTAAGATGTTCTCAGACTTTACAAAGCTCAGGAAAGTCATTACCATTAGAAGAGACCTGCAGGATATGCTAACAAAAGTCAGTCCTGCAGGTTGTAATGAAAGACACTAGAGGCCGGGCGCGGTGGCTCAAGCCTGTAATCCCAGCACTTTGGGAGGCCGAGATGGGCGGATCACGAGGTCAGGAGATCGAGACCATCCTGGCTAATACGGTGAAACCCTGTCTCTACTTAAAAATACCAAAAACTAGCCGGGCGATGAGGCGGGCGCCTGTAGTCCCAGCTACTCGGGAGGCTGAGGCAGGAGAATGGCATAAACCCGGGAGGCGGAGCTTGCAGTGAGCTGAGATCCGGCCACTGCACTCCAGCCTGGGTGGCAGAGCAAGACTCCGTCTCAAAAAAAAAAAAAAAAAAAAAAAAAAGAAAGACACTAGAAAACAAGTCAAAGCTGTTGAAGAAAGAATGATCTCAGTAATGGTAAATAAATGGGCTATTACAAGAGCTAGTATTTTTGTTTGAATTATTTGTAATTCTACGTTTCTCTTTTCTACATGGTTTAAGAGTCTAATACATTAAAAAATTGTTAATCTAAAAGTTGTTATTATTCTAACTTTGGTTTTTCTTTATACTTTATTTTCCACATGATTTAAGATACTCATTCATTAAAAGCAATTATTATTTTATGTGTTTGCACACATGATGTATAAACATAATTTTTTAACATAAATAACTGAAAGGGATAGTGGTAGAGATGTATAAGAGCACAGTTTTTCTATGTTATTGAAGTTAAGCTCCTATGACTTCAAATTAGAGTGTTACATAACTTTAGATTGTTCAGTATAATACCCATGGTAACTACAAAGAAAGGAGTTATTAAATACACAGAAAAGAAAATGAGAAGAGAATTTAAACATTTTAATAGAAAAAAATCAAGCTAAATATAAAAGAAGGCAGTGGTTAAATAAGAGAGGAAAATAAAGCTGTAAGAAGTATCAAAAATAACTATCAAAATGACAGTTGAAAGTCCATTCTTACTAGAAATTGCATTCAATGTAAATGGATTAAACTATCCAATAAAATACAAGGGTTGGCAAAATGGATAAAAATAAAACAAGATCCAATATGTGCTGTTTATAAGAGACTCACTTTAATCCAATGACACAAAAAGGTTGAAAGTGAACAGATGGAAAAAGATATTCCGTGTAAATAGTAACAATGACAACAACAACAAAAAGTATAGCTGGCTATACTAACACCAGACGAAAAAGAATTTACATTTAAAAAATAAGAGACAGAGAACATCATATGCAATAAAAAGTTCAATATAGCAAAAAGATGTGATAATTATAAACATTTAGATAAATAATAGACAATAAAAATATATGAAGCAAAAATTAACAGAATTAAAGGCAGATAAAGATATTTCTACAATAATAGTTGGAGACTTTAATGCCTCATTCCCAATAATATATAGAACTGTCAGAGGTAAAATTAATAAGGAAATAGAGTACTTGAACAACACAGGAAAACGTCTGTATCTACCAGACATATACAGACTGACAGACATATACAGACTGACAGACATATACAGACTGACAGACATATACAGAGCATTCTACCCAACAAGAGCGTATACATATTCTTCTTAAGTGTGAATGAGACATTCTCTACGTCACAGCATATGTTAGTTCCCAAATTTAAGTTTCAATACATTAAGGAAGATTAATATAACACAAAGGATCTTCTCTGACTATAGTGAATGAATTTAGAAAAAAGATAGAAAATTAGAAAACACACAAATGCATGGAAATTAAACAACACGCTCTTAAACATCCCATGGATCAAAGAAAAATCTTTGGATTTTTCCTTGAAACAAGAGGAAATAGAAATAGAAAATACTTAGAGACAAAGGAAAACAAAAATACATCACACCAAACTTATGTTGATTTCACTGATTCAGTGAAATCAGTTTTTTTTTTTTAAGCTATAAATGTTCATGTAAAGCAAAAAAACCACAGCAACAACAGGAAAGATTTCAAATCAATAACTTCACAACATAAGGAACCAAAAAAAGGAAAAAACAAACTGAAACCAAATCTAACAGAGAAAAAGGAAATAATCAAGATTAGAGAAGAGCAAAACAAAATACAGAATATAAAAACAGAAGAAATCAATGAAGCCAAAGCTGATTTTTTGAAAAGATCAAAAATGTTGACAAACCTTAAGACATATATTATTATTAATAATAAAGGGATGATGCTCAAATTACTAAAATAAGAAATAAAAGTAGACATCCTTATCAATTCTACAGAAATAAAATGATTGTAAGATAATACTGTGAACAATTGCACACTAACAAGTGGATAATCTAGATGAAAAGAATGGATTCCTAGAAACATGTCACTTACCAGGATTGAATCATGGAAAGAGAAAATCTGAATAGTCCTACAGTTAGTAAGGAGATTACATCAGTATTCCAAGATCTCCTTTGCGCGCGCGCGCACACACACACACACACACACACACACACACACACACTTCTTCTGCAAAGGAAACAGCTGTGATTGCCCCAAGGGAGATGTAATGTATGCCTATCTAAAAGTGTTAATATTTTATTTCTTTAAATGAAGTACAGTATTAGATTTTACATCTCCAAATAAAATGCAATGATAATCTTTGGGTTTTATAACTTCACTGATGAGTTCTACCAAACATTTCAAGAATAAATAACACTAATTCTTCTCAAAATTTTTCAAACAAAAGAAGTGTAGATGAACAGAGGAAAGCATAAAAAAAATGGTATATACATACAATGGAGAATTATTCACCCTTAAAAAGGAAGGAAATTTTCATACATGTTACAACATAAATGGACCTTGAGGACATTATGCTAAATGAAATAAGCCAGTCACACAAAAAATATACTGTATGATTTTATTTATCTAAGAAACCTAGAGTTATTAAAATCATAGAATGTAGAATGCAGATTAGTAGGTGCTGGAGGGAAGCGGAAATGGGTGTTGTTATTATTTAATGCATGTACAATTTCAGTTTTGCAAGATGAAAATAATTCTTGTGGATGATGGTGGGTGATAGTTGTATAACAATATGAATGTACTTAATATTACTGAGCTACACTTGAAAGTAGTTAAGATGGTTATATGTATTTTGCTACAATAAAAAGTTTGGAAAAGAATATTACATGTAGAAAGCAAGACAGACACACACACACACACACACACAAACACAAACACATTTCTTCTGCAAAAGAAACAGTCTTGATTGTCCCATATAATCTTGGATTTGTGACCATCTAAAATGTTCCGATTTTATTTATTCCTGTAAGGGAAGCACACTAGTGGATTTTACATCTCAAAACAAAATGCAAAAGCCAAATACATTTTGCATAGTGAGATTGTGCTCCTTAAGATAAGCTCTCACAGAAAATCATGAGGAATGAACATCAGCACCTGCAAGAAAATACAGAGTACCATAATTATGCTGAAAATTATAGAACACAGTCTAAAAAACATCATTCTTCATAATTCTAGAAAACATACTTCAGTAAAACGTCAATGTGATTGTTAAAAAGGGTTTTACTGTTTCCCGTATTAGTGTGAATAAATGTCTTCAAAAATTTATAGATAGGATGAACATATATATGTGGGTGTATACATATGTATATAACTTATTTATTTTTAACTTCTATTTTCAGTTCAGGGGTACATGTGCAGATTTGTTATATAGGTTAATTGCATGTCATGGGGGTTTTGGTGTACAGATTATTACCCAGGTAATAAGCATAGTGTCCAACAGGTAGTTTTTCAGTCCTTTCTCTCCTCCCACTCTCCACCCTCAAGTAGGCCCCAATGTCTCTCTTTTTTTTCTTTAATACTTCAAGTTCTAGGGTACATGTGCACAATGTGCAGGTTTGTTACATATGTATACATGTGCCATGTTGGTGTGCTGCACCCATTAACTCGTCATTTACATTAGGTATATCTCCTAATGCTATCCCTTCCCCCTCCCCCTACCCCATGACAGGCCCCGGTGTGTCATGTTCCCCTTCCTGTGTCCAAGTGTTCTCATTGTTCAATTCCCACCTATGAGTGAGAACATGTGGTGTTTGAATTTTTGTCCTTGCAATAGTTTGCTGAGAATGATGGTTTCCAGCTTCCTCCATGTCCCTACAAAGGACATAAACTCATCCTTTTTCATGGCTGCATAGTATTCCATGGTGTATATGTGCCACATTTTTCATAGCAAGGATGAACATATATTTTTATTTTCTTGAGTAGAATACAGTGAATTTTAAAGGAATATGCAGGTGTTATTTATATAGCTACCAAAGTTCAATTAAATGTCACTTAAATTTATAACTAAATATAGTTTATAATTCCAGATTTTTTTTTAAAAAATGCTAACTCACCTTTGATATTCACAATAAAGAGCATATTTCCACATATTTTTACTATTTAGCTGTAGGTGGAACTCATTTTAAGATGTGAAATTATTAAACTTCAGGAAAAGTTATTAAACTCAGGGAAGCTTCAGGTTTCTTATTATTTTTACTTATAAAAACCCATCTTTCAAAATGTTATTAGCATGTAAATAATCTGATTCTTTTTGTAATATTTAACCAAAATTGTTAAGACTTTCTAAAAGTTTCACAATTCTGCTAAGTCTGTCTTTATAAGGAAACCATTCAAAAGACAGTTTACTCAACTGACTGTGAAGAGAATTATCAATGGCCCTGTTCATTCCTCTACCCCTAATTTTGTCATAAGTCATGAATTACTTGAAGTGAGAGGATGTGACATATTATTTGAACACATCCTTAGAATTGTATGAAATGCACATTTAAATTAATTGTAAAATTTTTCAGTAATGATCTAATCAGTAACATCAACCATTGAGTTATTTTCTTTTATTGTATTGTAATACCAATAGTGTGGCTCCAAGAATATATTTATTCAATTATAACAATTGATAATTTGCCTGTGGATAGAATTCTAGGATGAAAAAGAATCTCCTGGAGAATTTTCAAAATACTGTTCTATTGGCTTTTTGCTTCCATTATACTATGGAGAAATCTGATGTCTCTCTCATTACTTTCTATGTAGTCTTGGATTGTTACTCCTTTCATTGTCTGGCAACATTAAAAAAACCACACCAAACATTGTCTTTGACAAACCTTTTGTTGTTCATATAGTTACGTGTAGTATGACATAATAGATTAATAAAGAAAAAAACATTTATTGAAAATATTAAGAAGTTATTTTTAATTACATATTCAAAATGAACAAAAATAATAAAACATTTATTATAACACTAAGTTCAAATAATAATTGACGTTAAAGATAAAATAAAGCAAGTATTTTATTAATTTGCTAAGTACACTGTAGAAATTAACGGCCTAAATTTAATCACTGTGGTGGGCAGACCACAACTAAATTTTTACTGAGAAATTTATTGTTTGAACTTTTATTTGCTTTATTATTTTAAGCCTTATTCAACAGAAGGGTTTACCTTGTAAAAGATCTAATATTATATTTAATCGTTTTAATTTTGGAAAAAAGTATAGCTTTTGTTTTTCATATAATATTGCTACTTATGGGAAATTTTGCTTGGCTATTACATCAAGATGGAGTTTAAAGGAATTACCGGAGTACTTGTAAGCGATGGTTCTTGGCAATCTTAGCATTGCTAAGATTGTTCTTGGCAATCTTAGCATTGCTAAGATTGTTCTTGGCAATGGTGTGGTAGGAGACGTCAGTTGGAAAAAAAAATCAGATGTTAAAGGAGTCTGGAATATTAATTTTGACTGTGAGTGAAAATGCATTTTTATTTGAATGTTTATTTTATTTTTATTTTATTTTATTTTTTTGAGATGGAGTCTCCCTCTGTCGCCCAGGCTGGAGTGCAGTGGCCGGATCTCAGCTCACTGCAAACTCCGCCTCCCGGGTTCACGCCATTCTCCTGCCTCAGCCTCCCAAGTAGCTGGGACTACAGGCGCCCGCCACCTCGCCCGGCTAGTTTTTTTGTATTTTTTAGTAGAGACGGGGTTTCACCGAGTTAGCCAGGATGGTCTCGATCTCCCGACCTTGTGATCCGCCCGTCTCGGCCTCCCAAAGTCCTGGGATTACAGGCTTGAGCCACCGCGCCCGGCCTATTTGAATGTTTATTAATTTTATTGTCTTCTTAATTTACATGGCCCCAAATCTGTTTTTCCACACTAGATATTTTGCCCTGGGAAAAAATGTTGCATTATTTTGTCAATTTTTTATACCATCAAATGTCATTTTAAGCTTTAAAATACATTAGCATAAACAAATATATAAGCTGGGATATTATTACTTCTATTCAAATAGCAAATTAACAGAGAGCAAATGAGTGTGATTTATCTCCTCATTCTTGTGAAAAATATTTGTGTAACATTTTAAGCATATTTGCCTTTGTACACGGACATAGTTTGATTAGAAAATGTTAATTTTTCATACTTTACAGGTGTTTGTTATCATTCAGTTTCTGGCGCATTTCTGAATGAAACTTTCTTGAATGACACCAATAAAGAATTAATCAGGATATTTTAAAAACTGGATAAAGATTTCTTTTTTTTCTATTAGATTTTACTAAACGGAATAGGTAATTTAATTAAACTGTACAGACCATTTTCTCCTGACAGGTTTGATACAAGACAGTGCCGAATAAAGTGATTGTCACATAAGAGGCAGTCCATCAATATGTGCTTATTCCTTATTCTTTTCTTTGCTCATAAGACACACACTAAAGCTATCATTCTGCTTATTTCTTATTCTTTTCTTTCCTCATAGGAGACACACTAAAGCTATTTATCCTGTTGCAGTATAATTGGTAAGGTGTTTTGTAAGTTCTACCTACCTCAAACAATAAATAAAGCTAGTTGAGATTAATATTTGCCTACAGAATGGCAGCTGACAGGAAAATAATTCACATGATGTTGAAAAGAGTACAATCTTAAATGGCGTATGCAACTATCATGACGTTTTGCCTCACTCCAAAATATAACTGTATCTAACTCTATTTTAATGTATATTTTCAAAAATAAAATATAATGAGAAATATACACACAGAAAGAGAACGAACTGCAAGCTTTGCCAGGAGGCTTCCCCAGGCTATTTTAAATTGCATAACACCTCGTCATCAACTGACTCAGTCCCAGACAGCAGGCAGACAGTAGGGCACATTCTTGAAGCTGTAATAAATAACAGCTTCAAAATGCTGATATCAAAATTTGTGTCATGCTTAAAAACAGCGAGGAATAGAAATGTAGAATGCAAGGCATCCCCCCTTTTCTTTTAAGGGTTAGAAATTGGATTTTCTTCATAATCTTTCACAAAACACATTTTGTGCAAATTAATATATTCTGATACTCTGTTTAGCTTAGCACAGTTAGCTGCACTGTTACAAGACAGCTTAATCTCTTCCTAAGAATGTTGACTTTCCTCAAAACATTATAATCACATTTAAAGATTCTTATAGAACATAGAGGGGACTGACTTTATCACCAATTTTAGCTTATTTAGGGTGATCCCTTTTCTTCTATTATCCTGAATGTATTTGTCTTGAAAATAATTTGGAAAGAAATTCCTGAGATTATTAATACAACAAACACCTTAAGAGTCAAGGAAAGTGCTCTGTCTCTTTAACCCTCTAATGACATGCAAATTTTATTGACAGGTAAGAGGTAGTTCTTCAACATAAGTTAGACATCTGTCCCAAAATGTATATCAAAGTTACATACTCATTATTACTTGCAAAGGAATTCCCTGTGGCCCTAAAATTCTCCATTATTTTAAGAAAAATGTTAGGCAATATGAAAATGCCCATTTGGTAAGATGTAGCCAGTGGATTTCATAAGTCATATAACTCAAATGGCATCTGTAGTTTGTCACATGCATCTGTGAAATGGACTGAATGGAGACACTACCATAGAAACGAACAGTTACTGTGTCGGACCCATCCCGCTCCGAAGGTATTTTATCATATATCATGCGCTGATTATCACAAACTACATCAGTGAAAGGTACTAGGAAAGAATGACCCAAAGTGGTTTCTCAAGTCTTTAATATTCAGAGGAAGAGGAAACCTTTACTTTTCAGGCGTTCATTAAACCTCTAATTCAGCACATTGACATTGGAGCAGAGAGTTCAAATACACCCTGGCAAGCTCAGCATCTGGCGTGTCTGTGCATGTCATTTCCCACTGTCAGAGCCATAGTGACACCAGGGCCAAATCCATCCCTTTGTATCTGAGGTGTAAGTGTTTGATCAGGCATCCTTTGCTTTTCCCTTTCACAGAGGAGAAAGCCGGGACAGTTAATTGAGGTGAAGTGGCATCTAGTCACTTGAGTTTCACAGATGTGGCAGCATGCTTTCTGTAGGGCAGAGTAGAAATTGAGCTGAAGCAGGGGTGCTCAGGTTGAATGACAGGGAAGGGAGTCAATTAAGGAGAAGTAGAAATTCAATACTTTTTAAGATATGCATAAAGCCAAAAAAAGTATCTTAGTCATAATCTGGAGCCAGAATTCATTCAGTAAAAAATTTTACAGAAATACTTTTAAAACAGAAGATTAGAGGAGCATGAACCAAAGGTACATTTTCAAGGAAAATTGCTATAATTAATATGTGCAAGAAAAAAAAGAGAAGAGTTAAATGAGGGTGCTACTTTATATTTACCTTAAATAAAAATATATTTTGTAGCTCACGAATACATGATGTTTCTAGCATTCCATGACATATTATAGGCTAAATTATACTACTAAGTCAAGTGCTTTAAATATAACTTACTTTCAGTTATGTTCTTTTCAAATGATCTTAAGTATTTTAGGTGTATGTATTCTTGACTCCATCTATTTAATTATTTCCACAATAATTTAGTTGTGTGTAGTTTTCGTTGCCATTCTGTTCCCTGACTATGAAAAACAGAGCAGGGCTTTCCCACCCCTTCAAAAACGTAAATGTCCTTACCCAATGGAGGGACAGAGGCCGCGATTAAGATCTGTGAAACAGGAGAATCCGGGAGATGGCCATGGCGTAACAAAACGAGATGTAGCTCAACATCCTAGAAGAAAGTCTATTTTGTAGGCAAAGGAAAAGCAAGAGGAGGTAACAGCCAAATTGACCCATAACAGGAAAAAGTGCAAATATCACTAAGAAAGTTCCATGAAATGAGAGTCACCAGCCACAGGGTTCAGTTACGTCCTCTTTGAAGATGTTACAGGAAAAGAATATTTCTACTGAAACGTGTAGACTCTATGCTGTACTCAGGTTTTGTCCTTTCAGGATTCTAGCATGGACACTATTCGCCAAAGGATTGTGTCAGCAAATGTGCTGAGATTTTAGAGCAGATGGAGATAGGTGCATTTGCATGAGGAGTCCAGAAAGTGATTTACTGTGGCAAGAAACACGTGTTAAACTTGCCTTAAATCAGCGGGTCCGAATTCAAGAGAATCACTGTTTTCAATCGGAGTAGAAGCTGAGTATGACATTAGTGGACAGTTCTTACACCACCGTTTCTGCAAGAGAATTTGTCAGAGCTCTGACAAGAGAAAATGGAAAAAAAAAATCAAACTGTTACAAAAAAAATTGTAAAAGGTGTTGAGAGCACAGAGAAATACTGATTTGTTGCCTATGTCACAGAATGTGTAAGACGAGGGGAAGAAAGATCATTTTATCCACCTGAGGATTCTCTTGAAATGTGTTTGGCATATGAAATGGAGAGCCAGAACATGGTTCATTCAATTAACGATCTCGCAGGAGCTAAAGCCACCCTGATTCAAGCAAGTAGCCAGACGTGTCTCAATATGAAGCAGGAAAAATCAACGTAACACAAATAGTACACATCAGAATTTCACAGTGAGGTTACAATGAAAGAGAGAGGGAGAGGCCACCTTATACATTGCTAGAAGCATTATGTTCACATATTTGGAGGAGGTTAAGAGAGCGGAATGTTTCTGGATCATGTATGATATTGTAAAGAGGAATTTATTTAATTCAGTGGTGGAATTCTTTGGCAGAAAGAAGGAATCTTATAAGGATTTGCCAGAACTACGCTAGCAAGGAACAAAGTCAAAATAACCAGATGTTGCGAGATTATTTGGCCTCCTGTGTTGTGTATTGTGAGATTATTAATTGGAAGGTTAAATACTTGAACAGCATTATATTTTGCATTTTTCACTTACGGTCCATGTTAGGAAATGCCTAAACTGGGGACTCAGACCCAGATTACCCATCACTCAGACAAAAACTAGGCAAGCGCCAATTTCTAAAAAATTGATGACACTATAGGGCCAATTTATTGGAAGGACGGCTGATATTTTAAAATCAAAACTAAAGCACAGAGTCTGAATCAGATAAGCAAAAGGCAACTTGTTTTCTTAGGATCAAAATTTGGTCCAGTGCTCTTTGAATCTGTCCTGGTTATGATCAGGATCAGCACTCACATAGGATACGGAGTTGAGAGCCTCCTAGTGCCCTTAATTTTAAGAAGAGGAGCACAACTATTTGATTGTGGGCAGAGGCTGGCATAACTAGGGCATTACACCTGCAGTAGATGTTCTAGTTACTTCTTTCGGTGGAAATAAAAATTTAATATAAAATATAAATTATAGAATATTAAAGAAATTTTACTCACACACAAAGTCATAGTTTACTTTTATATTTGTTTTCTTTGCCTTTTGGAAATTTTTAATTATTTTATTATTACATGTATACAGAGAATTCCAAGTGCAGTTTTTAAAAATGTTTGGATGAAAGCAGCACATCTGTTTAATTACCAGGCAAATAAGGTGTAGAAAAAGAAAAACAGCTAGTTACCTCCACGCTTCTCCCCCTCTTCACTATGACACTTAAGTTAGCCACTGTTCCATCACCATAGATTAGATTTAACTTTTCTGAAGTTTATATTACTGGAACCACACAATGTGTATATCCATATTTGGCTGCTTTCTTTAAAATTTTACTAATGGGATACCTCCATGTTTTTTATGTGGCAAAAATATCAATTTCTGATAAAAACAAGTTAGCTCCATAAGTACTGCACTAACTCAGGAATACCCACTTGTTATCTGCAGTATATTTGGAAGTGGATCAACAAAATATCTCCTCTCTGTTCTACACAGCATCAGCCAGTTTAGCTTGAAGGCTGAAGGCTAGAAACAAAAGCACCTTAAAATGAGTTGCAGCTTTGAACGTAAAACTTAAAACTGTAGAACTTAAAAAAGTAGAGGGAATTATTTAATTCTAGGACTAGGCAAAGTGCTATTAGACCTGGCATCCAAAGCATGAATTGGAAAGGAAAACCAGATAAATAGAAAATCATCGAATTAAAAATGTTGCCCTGGTAAAAAGATGAAGAGAATTTATAAACTAGGAGAAAATATTTGCAAACCACATATTGGAAAAAGGTGTATTATCTATAATATATGAAGAACTTTAAAACACAAGCATGGAAAAATCCAATTAGGGAGCAAAAGAAAGGAAGAGATTTCACTTAATAGAATGTACAGGTGACAAATACACAAATGAAGTGAAATTCAAAGTTGTTTGTCCTTAGGGGAATGCAAAATAAGACACAATGAGATATCACACCTTCTAGAACAGCTACATTTTTAAAAAACTGTCTATCAAATGCTGGAGCTGTCGATAAACTGGATAACTCATTCATTGCTACTGGGACGGTAAAGTGCAGTCACTCTGGAAATGTGTCTGGAAGTTCCTTACAAGATTAAACATTCACTTTACAAGATTAGGCAATTTAAGCTTTGTATATTTATCTCAGATAAATGAACTTCTTTTACACAAAAACATACACCCAAATATCTTAGAATCTTTATTAGCAATAACTGAAAACCTGGAAACAACCCAGACATCCTTCAAATAAAGAATGCTTCAACAAACTCTGAAATATCCATACCGCACAACGCTACTCTGAAGAAAAAAAGATCATATGACTGATAGACACAACTATTTCATGGATCCTAAGTGAACAAAAGCCAGCTTCAAAATCAAATGTTATAATATATATGACATAATGTCATTTGATGTGTTAACCCACTTATTTAAATTTCTTGAAAAGATAAAATTAGAGAGATGGAAATTATATCAGTGGTTGCCAAGGAGGGAGGAGAGAAGTGCCTGTGCCTATACCATGAGTGAGTGCACGTTAAACTGGTCAAATCTGAGTAAGACTGGCGAATCGATCGATGCCATTTTCCTGGTTGTGATATTGTCCTGTATTTTGCAAGACATTACGACTGGGGAAATCTGAGTGAAGAGTGCAGGGGATCTCCCTGTGTTGTTTTCTGCAACTGCAGATGAATTTACAATTATCTTCAAATTAAGAGACTTAAAAACTGGAATGATGACGACATACTGAACAGAACACACCAAGGCAAGGCAACTGAGTGTGAAAGGAGGCATACCACTAACAAAACAGCCTACGAATAAGGAAAGCATAATAATCAAAACCAGTCAGTAGGAAATATCCAGTTCCTAAGCTAACTGTGATGACACTTCCGATGGAATTCAGAAATCCTCACAAATTAAGCCCTAAGATTGGGGAAAAAAAACTGTTTTTGAATTCAGGGAAACTGCATATGATCTTAATTACATAATTGTGCCTTTATTTTCATTTGATATATCTCTCATACCCTTGTTACGTCAGTGTATTTTTTCTTACATTTTGGAAATTCAAATATTGAGAGGTTTTCAATGATGTAGGACAGAGAATGTTAAAAATAACAACAATCTGATTTATATTCTGTTTGGCTTTGTGTCTTGTTTTTGCTTTTTTAAAAAAATTATCCTTTGCAATAACTTTGCCATAGTCAAAAACTTGTGTCATGAGTATTGAAAACCATATACAACATATATCATTATTTTCATAATTGCCCTTAATTGCTCTTCTTGGATTACAATTTAAAATGTTTCTAGTTTTGCAAGTATGTAAGTAAAAATTATCGTTGGTGATCTTTTTATTTTAGCAAGTATATTACAATTGCCCTACATGTAACTTAAAATCTGCTCGGTTGGCATGTGTAAAGATTTACTAAGATAATAGGAATAACTTAAGCAATCCCTGTACATTCCACATAATTTTAGTTTGTTTTTCAAAATGTGTGATCTCATTTTATCCCTCTGCTTCAGTATGGGTGTCCCTTCCAGTACCTTTTTTGCATTGGTTTGAATGTTCTATTATTATCTTTCTTTGTGTGTGTTCTGGCAACTGTGGTACAATTTACAGCATCCCTAATAGGAGCTTCAGTCTATATAAAGTCTATGTGATGCTGCACTATTTACCGCATAATGCCATTTGATATACTTGAGGTTGTCATTGTGATGTATTAATGCAGAAAGCAAACTTGATAGTATAAAATTAATGGGGACTTTCAGAATCTGACTGATATATAGAATCTAATTTTTAATTTAAAGATCAACTGCTTCCATGGTTGTAAAGAACAAGAACACAGGTTCTTAATTTGTTAAAAGGAGTAACCACAACTCCATAGCAGATATGATAGATGTGCTATATTGCAATACTTCCTATAATTTGAGGATTTTAAGCTAGCAGATGCTTAAACTTATCTGTTTATTTTTTCTTCTCATTTATATTAGTTATTATGCTAAATTAATTCAAGCATTCTATAGATATACATGTATACATGCATACAGGAAATGCATCATTAAGATTTTTCTAAGCATAAAATACAATGATACAGTTACAAATGTTGTTAGTTCTTATGAAATATTTAACACTATTTCTGATCTTCCAGACGCCAAGATGTTACCAGATTTCTATTATTACATTAGTGTTCAAGAAAAGAAAAAAGCCATTTTCATGGAATACAAGTAGACTTAGTAAATTGGCAACTTTTATTTTAAGATTTGCACTCAATATTTCAATAAAATCATAAATTAAACGTCAAAAATTTGGAAAACACAAAATGTTAAGTCAATGACTGTGGATTAATCTTCTATTTTAAAATAAATGTACTATAAAATATCCAAATTGAATTAATAGTTATTAATAAATAGATTAATAATAACAGAGTTTGTGGTCATTATAATTTTCTTGATAGTGTTAAACAGTGCATAATAAAATATCTTTGATACAAGATTGAGGAATTCTTACACAAATAATGTTCACATTATAATACTACAGAGTCAGTGAGTCCATCAACACCAAGCTTATAGTAGAAATAAGTGAATTTATAATAAAAATACAATTGGTTTTTATAGTGATAACAATAAATCCATTATACTTCAGAGCAATAATACTGTAGTTCATGCCTTTTAAATTTTTTTGATATTGTCTTCTACAACTTAGAAATTTATGCTGAACGCATGTTATAATAAAAGTGCAATAAAACCACTATATGCTGCTATTGACAAAATGCTCAGCACTTTGACACAACAAATGAATACACTTTTCCCTCTTCATATGAAATAATGCATATTTGGTAGCTTTGGTAGGGAAACTGTCATAACAATTTTCAGCCATATTTCATCTAAATTTTTGTATCCAAATGTTCATAGTGATATCAATTCTCATAGCAAGGTACAAGAAGGATCATATTCTAAGAATGACAATGATGCAATATTCTGTCTTGTAATTTCTTAGAATACAATAATTATATTTAATATAATTTGGGATTACACCCTCCAGTCCTACCATTTACACATCCTGAAACAAATCTCAATCTTATTCAGATCAATATTTTCCAGAATAAAACACATTAAGGTCGTTGAACATTCAAATTGAGTCTCCTTGATGCTTTACTAGGAAGCCGAGGCCATCCAATACAAAGATAAATAAACTTTCAAGAAAGGCCTAGAAAATCAAAATATTTTACCCATCACATTATTTTCTTGATATTATTGCAAAAACCCATCTTCTTCTAATGGAGATAACTCTCTTTGTTAAAAAAAAAAAAGCTGAATATACTCTCCACTTAATTGAAGTGAAATTGAAAGTGTAATCACATAATTTAGGATGTGGTATGCTATGCCACAGGCACTCTAGTTATGAATTCAAGTGTTGGTTAATGAGATTTTTTAGGCCATCTCTGCCTCATATGACACTGTGCATTATTCTCACTGAACACATGCTGGCAAATTATGAGGAGAACAAAAGTGGAGGCTGCAGGTGCCTGGCTCTGTGAGGAATCACAGCTGGTTCAGCCGTTGGGGAAAATCTGGATGACATAAACCACCATTTATTTAGGCTGAGGGTTGCAGCTACAGGATTTTTGATGATGTAAACTAAGTGTATCCACCTGCTGAATGCGGATATATTCTCATGGTTATTTTACTTGAAGTATTTTAGGGTAAAGAGAAGGAACAGATTTGTTATACTCTGCCTTTAGGAAATGAAACCTACAATAATTACCACGGGATTTTTTTTTTTTTTTACTGTCCCAACCATACACCTAAAGCATCACTGGAGACTCCATTTTCAATGTACATGGCAAAAATGGCAAAGCATGTGAGACACTGTCAGTGAGGATGATGAGAGAAAATCGTAAGTAGATTACCTGGATCCTAAAACAACATAAGCTTTGATAATCAGCTTCACATAAAATCAATATTATCCTTATCAATCTTAACCTCGTAAGAGTGATATTTACAAATAAATTTTGGTAAACTCTTTATTTATAAATATTCGTAGTTTTCTTACTATGAGCCATTTTCACCTCTACGTTCTCCAAGTGAAAGAGGGAATAAAACAACATTCATACTCTCACTAAAGTTATACTCCAAAGAGCAGAAAGATAACAGATGGTAAATCAATAAATGTTATTAGAAGGCAAGATAATAAAAAAAAAAGCATGAGAAGTACAATTATAAATAATGTGAGTAAGGAAGGTCTTGATGAGGAAGTGATATGTGAATAGATATCTGAAAGAGCGACGGGAATCATGGCAAGAGAGAAAAGAGTAGCCCATATCTCTCAAGGCAGGGCATGGCACTCTGCCTCCGGAATAGTGAGGAGACCCAGGCGCCTGGAGTGCAGGGAGTCCCAGGAGGAAGAAGTGAACGAGCGAGGTGAGGAGGAGGTTGATTATCTAGGGACTCTTAAGGTTTGTTAATGCCTTGGCTTTTACTCGCCTTGGCTTTTACTCTCAGTGAGATGGAACACCGTCAGAAAGTATTTGAGCAGAGGAATGTGTTGAGCTGACTTATTATTTCCTAAGATTAATCTAATGCCTCAGCTGAAGTCAAAGGTGGAACTAGGGTGACAAGATAAGAGGTTGTTTAAATTATCTGGGCACAAGTGGTAACACTGATTTTGTACAAGTTGGAAGCAACAGATATATATAAGTTGTCATAGAATCAGGTCCTTGGAATATTTTGAGTTAGAATCAGCAAAATTTATTGATGAATGATTGGAGGAGTAGTAGAGAAAGAAGAACTCAAGGGCTGTTCTGTGTGTGTGTGTGTGTGTGTGTGTGTGTGTATGTGTTTGGCTACTGTAAAAATGGGGATGTCATTTCCTGAAGTGAAAAAATGATCTGAGGAGCAGATTTGGAAGTCAGTGTGGAAAATATCTGGGCCACAGTACTTGACATGTTCAATATGAGATGCTTATTACATATCCAAGTGCTGATGTTGATGAGACATTTGGATACTTGAGTTTGCAGTGCAGGAATGGTTCTAAACCTAAGGCATATATATGCACAATTAAGGTAAAAAGACTGAATGAAACTATCCAAAGGAGTGAATACAAATAGAAAAAGGAGTGTACTAAGGTTTCTGTGGTTTTCCAGTTCAATTTATTTATTTATTTATTTGCCTACTTACTTACTTACTTACTGTTTTGAAATGGAGTTCCACTCTTGTTGCCCAGGCTGAGTGCAATGGCATGATCTTGGCCCACTGCAACCTTCGCCTCTGGGGTTCAAGGGATTCTCCTGCCCCAACCTCCTGAGTAGCTGGGATTACAGGTGCCTGTCACCTCGCCCAGCTAATTTTTGTTATTTTTAGTAGAAACAGGGTTTCACCATGTTGGCCAGGCTAGTCTTGAACTCCTGACCTCAGGTGACCTGCCCGCCTTGGCCTCCCAAAGTACTGGGATTACAGGCGTGAGCCACTGCAACCGGCCTCCAGCTATTATTAGAGATAATGGGTTATGAGCATTTGGGATTACTCGATACTTTCAGTGCTATTCTACCCATTGCTGCTACTAAGAAAACTGGTCCATCAAAAAGAAAAGCATGGGTTATAGTTTCCTGTAAAGTTCTTACATATCCTAAATCTTTTACATTATACTCATGTGTGCATATCAATTTCCTGTCTACGGATGGCATAAAATAAATTGGTAGTGTTCTAAGATAATCTTGGTATTTTACCAGTGTTTACCCAGATCTGTCGTCTCCATGATAAGTTACCCAAATTCTTAAAGCATGTAAATGTTTATACCACTGACATATTCAAATAGAAAAAAAATGATATTTTTATGAATTCTACAATAGTGAGGATTTTCTAAGTAAAAAAGAGATGGGGAATGGCAAAATATATCATTGATAGTCAAATAAATTCATACTAAATAATAATTACATTTATTAAGTAAAAAGTAAGAATATAATATTGTATTCATAAAAATTTTAATTGCTTGACATTTATGGTAACATTTTCATGTGAATTTATCAAATATTATTACTTATTGACTTTGAATTATTTATTTTTGGATAGTTACAGTTTATCAATGTTTTTATTTTGTATTTAAAAACTCAAGGTGAACAAATATTATTTTCAGAATAAGAGTACTCACTATATAATTTTTTAAAAGAACACATTCCTTAAAACACACACTCAGCAATTCAACATTGAGCTTGTCTATTTTCCAAACATCCTTCATTCAGAACTCGAGATGGAAATAACAAGCCATATTTTCTTCCGTGTAGAGACTTAGATTCTAATTAAGAAAACACGTAACACTCTATAATATTTGAGGAAACAATTACAATAGCAGCACTGGAGATCTCAATGGAAGCCAAGGCCAGGGGTGTGCAGCCCATCTTGGTTTGTGCAACTGCTCCCCTCCCTCCCTAGATACTCCCACCACCCTCACCCTCCCTTGCTCCCTGAATCTAGATGGTTGTCACATCTGAGGCCTCAGGCTTGGACAGTTGCTTCTCGTTCTCAAATGGCTTTCTTCTGGTCCTTCCTCATTCTGGTATTCTCACCCTCAGATCCCATCCCAGAGGAAATACTGCTTCGTTCACTCAATTAAGCTCATTGAAACATCAATACATTCCCCAGAGAATTCCCTGCTCATTCTATGCTTCCTTAAAAAAAGTTTGGAAGTTCCTAAACGTGATATGAAAATTGAGAACTACATTGTCCTTTTTAAAAAAATGAGAACAAATATCTGTGAGGTAATAGTGACATTTTCTTTCTATTTTTAAGCTATGCTATTTTAAACATTAAATGTAGCCTGCTGAATAGACTATTTATTTCATATTTTCAAAAGTGAAAGAATATACATGTTACAAACATAATAAGAAAAGCTTAAATTTTAAAATATTCGTAAATAATGATGAAGGTTTTATTTCAACATAAAAATAACTAAAAGTTAGGTATGAAATATTTAATTTAGTAATATCTCTAAATTATTTCTCCAGATTGCATGTCCAATATTCTCAGGGCAAGTACATTTGTACTGTCTTTGTTAATTTTTCCTTCGATGATATGACTTACTCTGCCCCTTAAACCTGGAATATCCTGCTATCATCTTGCTATAATTCTGGTCAGCCGTTACCTCGACATTGATCTAAGTTCACCTCAGAACTTACAGAGCACCCTGCTCATACATCTGTCTTTGCATCTGCCATATTATACTGTACTTTAATACCTTTATACATCCACAAGGACAGTGTGTGTGTGTGTATGCTGTCTGTTTCTGAGTGTGAATGTTTGTTTATTTAGAAACACCAGCTCATTCCTTATGTTAAACATTAAAAATTAAAAATGATTGTCGATTTAAAATAATCTGTTAAAAATTTATGTTCAGTTACAATTCTCTGTAGACATTTACTCCAAATATGTCCTATTTCCTGTGTATGAGTTATTTATTGTTATACAGCATACACATCTATGTATGTAAAAAAGCCTATGGACACAGTTTTATCATTTTTGATAAACAAATAACAGAACAAAATATCACCAACAGAACACTTTCATAATTTATTTCATAATAACAGTGTAGTTACTTTTGCTGGTGCTCCTTATTCTTCATGTGGATTTAAGTTAACCTCTAGTGTCCTTTCATTTCAGGCTGAAGGATTCCCTTTAGCATTTCTTGTGAGGCTGATAAGCCTTATGTGATAATGGAAATTGCAACATTGTACTGCAAGATCATTTTTCGCCATTTGAGAGTGATTCTGTTTGTTTTTTGTGCATTTTCTTTGTCTGCTGCAGTTTTCTCTTGGGAATAAACATTGTAATTTAATTTTTGTATGATAAAATCACTTTTGGTTGGAAAAAATAAAATTAAAACTCAACATCCTCCACTCCTGCTTCCAACAATTAAAGTGCTGCGTAGAGAATGAATAGTTGAGAAGCGCACTGTGGCTCTAATTCTTTAGAGCAATTTTGCAGTGATGCGTTTGTTCACTCTTGCTCTCACTTAATTATTTTTTTACAAACTTATTCACTGTGTTTGATTGTAACTCTTTCCTTGAAATTCTTCTTATTGCATGACGGATGATATAGAAAGACACAAGTGAAATAAAAAATCTACTAGAGAGCCTTAATAAAAGATTACAGATGTCAGAAGGGAAATCAATGAAATTGAAGAGTGCTATAAAAATTATCCAGTAAGTTGCAGAGAGAGGAAAAGGTGAACTTAATTTATTTTAAGTGAACCTAAATAAATTTTGGACTTTTTAAGTGAAGTTAAAATAAATTAAGATACAAGCCAAGAAAATGTTTTCTTAATTACTTTATGAAAAATTTATTGTTTTATCTTTCACATTTATATTTATACTCAAAAAATAATGAATTAGTAAGGTATGAGGTATGAGTCAGATTTATTTATTGAAATGTATAACCAATTGAACTGGAACCATTTTGTGTGTGTGTGTGTTTGTTTTTTAAAGATACTTTTTTGTTTTGTTCTTAACCCTTCACCATGAAAACCTTTAAATACTCACAAAAGTGAAGAAAATATACACTGAACCCCACATATTATTTCCAAACTTCAGCAACTGTCAGTTTAGGGCCAATCACATTTAGAATGAAGCTTCATTGAAATTTCAATTCTCAACCACATTATTTTTTTTAATGCCCTTACCATCATGGAATCAACTACATTATTTTCAAGTGAGTCTTGGATATGATATCAGAGAATCAGATATTTATTTCTTCAGTTAATTAATTAGTTTCCTTCTTATTTTATTATATTGTGGTAAGAATATTTTACTGGATATCTACTCCTTTAACTATGTTTAAGTGCATAATACTTTGTGAACAATAAGTACAATGTTATACAGCAGATTTCTAGAAACTTTATACCCATTGAATCTCTCTTACTCTCCAGACCCTGGCAACTAACATGCTACTCTTTGTTTCTATGAGTTTATATTAGACACCTCATATGAGAAGAATTTGTCCTTCTGTGACTGGCTTATTTCACGTAGCATGATGTTCTCAAGTTCTATTCATGTTGTTGCATATTGCAAGTTTATTTCTTCTTAAGACGGAATAATATTCCAGCGCATGTACTGTGTATATCACAATTTCCTTATCCATTTCATCTTTCAAGAGACACTTAAGATGTTTCCGTATCTTGGATATTGAGAATAGTTCTATAATGGATATGAGAGTGTAGGCATCTCTTTGAGATCCTCATTTCAGTTATTTTGGGTAAAAATCCAGAAGTGGAATTGCCAGATAATATAGAAGCTCTATTTTGAATTTCCTGAGGAGGGCAAGAAGATATTTTCCTAATTACTTTGGGAAATATTTATTGTTTTACCTTTCACATTTAGATTTATGCTCCACTAGAATGAGTTTCTAAGGTGTGAAGTATGAGACAGATTTATTTATTTACCCAAATGTATAACCAATTGAACTGGTTTTCCTTTATACTCCCATTAACATGGCACAAAGATTACTTTTCCACACCCTTGTCAATGTTTGTCTTATTTTGTTTTGTTGTGTCTGATAATCACCACCCTGACAATGAGGTCGCAATATGCACTTCCCTAATAATGAGTAATGTTGACATCTTTCATATGCCTGTTGACCATTTGAGTTATTTGGGTTTTTGTTTTTTTTACTATTTAGTTCCAGGAGTATCATATATTTTAGATATTAGCTTTAGTGGGATATTAATCCATTTTTGGACATGTGGTTTACAGATATTTTTTCACATTCTGTAAATTGACTTTTCATTTTGTTGATTGTTTCCTTTGTTGTGAAGACACTTTTTACTATGATTTATTTCTACTTTTCTGTTTTTGCTTTTGTTCTTGCACTTTTGGTATTATATCCATAAATCATTGCCCAAACAATTTTTATGGTGATTTTGCTCCCATGAGAAAAGGAGAGTTTTACAGTCTCAGGTCTTATGTACAAATCTCTACTCCATTTTCAGTTGATTTTTGTGCATGGTATAAGACGAGTGTCCACTTTCATTCTTTTGAAAGTGGATGTCCAGTTTTCCTCAGACTATTTGTTGAAGAAATTATACTTTTCCTATTTCATGTTGTTTATATCCTTATTAAAGATCAGCTGACCACACAGGCATTGGCTTATTTCAGAAATTTCTATTCTATTCCATTGCTCCATATGTTTGTTTTATGCCAGTTCTGTAAAGCTGTAATTACTGTAGTTTTATAACATATTTATATGTCAGAAAGTGTGATGACTTCAGGTTTGTTCTTCTGAGGATTGATTTGGATATTTGAGATCGTTTATAATTCCATGAGAATTTTAGAACTTTTTTTCTATTTCTGTAAAAATGTCTGGGATTTTGATAAGGATTGCATTGAATCTGTAGATCACTTTGGATTTTATGAACATTTTAACAACATTAAGTCATCCAATCTACCAACACATGATGTCTTTCCACTATTTGTGTCTTCTTTAAATTCTTTCATCAGTCTTCTTTTGTTTTATTATACAAGTCTTTTACCTTTTGACTAAGTTTATTCATAAGTTTTATTATTTTTGATGCTATTGTAAATTAGATATTTAAAATTTATTTTTTGATTATTCATTGTAAATGCGTAAAAGTGCAACTAATTTTTCATGTTGATTTTGTATCCCAAAACTTTATTGAATGTGTTTCTTAGTTCTCACACTTATTTTGTACTGTCCTTAGGGTTTTCTGTGCGTAAAGTCACGTTGGATGCAAACAGATTATTTTACTTTCTTATTTCTTATTTGGATGGCTTTTATTTTTTTTAATTGTCTAATTGTTCTGGTTATGATTTCCAGTACTATGTTGAATAAAAGTTTGATATGATTTGGATCTGTGTCCCCACCCAAGTCTCATGCTTAATTGTAATCCCTAATGTTGGGGGTGGGGCCTGGTTGGAGGTACTTGATCATGGGGGCAGATTTCTCCCTTGGTGGTATTCTTTTGAAAGTAGTGAGTGAGTTATCATTAGATCCAGTCTTTTAGAAGTGTGTAGCACCAACCTCCACTCATCCTGCTCCAGTCATGTAAAGTGCTGCTCCCTCTTTGTCTTCTACCATGATTATGTTTCCTGAGGTCTTGCCAGAAGCTGAGCAGATGCCAGTGCCATACTTCCTATACAGCCTGCAGAATCATGAATCAATTAATCTCTTTTCTCTATAAATTACCTAGTCTTAAACATTTCTTTATATCAGTGTGAGAACAGACTAATACAAAGTTCCAAGAGTGCGCATATTTTCTTTATCTTGATCTTATATGTTAAGCCTTCAGTTTTTCACCATTGAGGATGTTGGCTTTGGGCTTTTCATGTACTCTTTATATTATTTTAAGAAAATGCCCTCTATTCCTAGTTTATTGAGAGGGTTTATCCTGAAAGATAACTAAATTTTTTCAAATGTTTTTTTTCTGCATCAGTTGAGATGATGACATGATTTGTATTTATTGTTAAGGTGGTATATCACATCAATAGATTTGCATATGGTGAACCATCCTTGCATCACAGGGATAAACCATATTTTGTCATAGTGTGTATTTCTTTAATGAGCTGTTAAATTTATTTAGCTAGATTTTGTTTAAGGTTTTTGTATTTGTCAGGCATAATTTTATTTTCTTTTAGTGTCTTTTTTCTGGCTTTAGTATCACTGCAATATGAGATTCATAAAATAAGTATAGAAGTGCTCCCTCTTGAGTTATTTTTAAGGTTTTAAGAAGGATAGGTATTAATTCTATTTTAAATGCTGACTGGTTTTAGTGCAGTTCACTGGATTTAGGCTTTTCTTTGCCAGGAGGTTTTTGATTACTCATTCATATCTCCCTACTAATTAAAAGTCTATCCAAGCTTTATATTTGTTATTCTGTACTGTTTGGTTGTATTTTTCTAGGTTATCCAACTTGTTGGCGTATGATTTTCATAATAGTGTCTTGTTATCTTTTTTTCATTTCTGTAGTTTGAGTTGTAAGATCTTCCTTTTCATTTCTGATTCTATTTGAAACTTCTCTCTTTTTAAATCTAGATAAGGGTTTGTTTTGTCATTTTACTTTTCTTAGAAACCAACTCACTTTTATTAATTTTTGGCTGGTTTTCTGTCCTCTAATTTATTTCTGCAATAATCTTTAGCATTTCCTCCATTCTGTCAACAATGGACTTTGATTCTTCTTCTTCCAGTCCTTTGAGCTGTTAAGTTATGTGAAATCTTTTTTTGATACAGAAATTTATGGCTATAAACTTCCCTCTTAGTAGTGCTTTTTCTGCATCCAGCACATTTTGGTATATTGTGCTTATGGTTTCATTTGTCTTAATAAATTTTCTAATTACCCTTCTGATACCTGTCTTGACTCAGTGGTTGTTCTAGGGTGTATTGTTTAGTTTTCACATATTTGTGAATGCTTTTGGTTTCCTATCTTTAGTTGATTTCTAGTGAACACTATTTGTGAAAAAGACTACATGTGCCCCACTGTCCTATTGTGCCACTTCATTATAAGATATATTTTCATACTCTATTCTGTTTCATTGAGATATTGTTTACTGTGTCAATATCACACTATACAATATTCTATAGTTTTCTCTTACTGTTTAAGAGAAAAAAATTCTATGTCATTTCCCTTTTTTAGGATTGTTTTAGTTTTAGACTCTTTCATACTCTTCAACTCTTATATGTCTATGTGCGTTTTATGACCAACTTGTTACATTCCTTCCCTAAAAACAGATATGGCGTGTGATTGAGGAGGATGCCCAGACATAATATAAATATTATTTTGTTTCTCTAATGTCAGAAATTATTGTAACATATGTACATAGTGTTTTATATGTTAATTTATTTTTCTCTCATTTTATTTATTTTTATGTATTGCTAAGTTGATATTTTTAAATGATTCACACTTTAATTTTCTCTTTTTTGTAAACATATACTTTATTTTTATATTGAGTTGCATTTAGAGGTATTGTAAAGCTATCAGTTCTAATAATACATATATATTTTACAAAATTATGTTATCTGATACAAATGATAATTTGTGTTTTTTGACATTTCATATGGTTTTTTTCTTACCATACTTGTTAGAACATCTTCTATGTCTATATGTCTAGAAGAAGGAATCATCAGAAACGCTCCTTCTTCACTACTGATATAAAATGGTAAAATTTCTGTCATATGTTTAGTGTCAGTAAGATCTGTATTGATGTTACTGTCTTTATTTCTGATATTTATGTTTTGGGTATCATTTTCATTTCAGATTTGACATACATTTCCATTTAATGGTTACTTATACTTTTAGACTATTTTATGTGTTACTTATTTCTTGTTTTCTTTTTGTATTTGCATATTTAGTTATTTAGTTGTTTAGTTAATTAGTTAGTTGCGTCTTTCATTTACTAGGATTGTGTATTTTTCCAGTGTAGAAAGGCCCTATACAATTATGGTTAAGCATAAAGTCTTCAATAGACATCTGATTTTGGAGCCGCACGATATCTTATCTTAGATATGCCATCTTGAGAAAGTTACTTACATCTCCCATGTCTCAATGTCTCAAACTGTGAAAGAGGAGAAAAAAAAAATCAAAAAGAAAAAACCTCTTATCGAGTCGTACTACACAAATTTACTTATGTAATGTGTTCATATCAGTGTCTACAGCATAATAAACACATGATAGGCATAAGCTACTCTGTTGTTGTTGTTTTCATAACTCCAACATGCATGCAAGATTTTTTTTTGGCAAAAATAAGGCCCCCTCCTTCACTTAGTTTGCAACATCACTTCACTCACACTTTCAGGCAGCGTGTATCGAATGTGATGCACCAAACTGAAGCTCCAGGCATCAACCCTAATTGTTGTAAATTATTTCTATATTTTTGACCCCTCTAACAGTTTAGGACAGAGAAGGTGAAACCATGACTCAGATATAACGCAACTTCTGAAAAGAAGACAAGTGTACTCCCCCACTAGAAATATCTTGGGTATGTTATAAATTACTTCCTTTTCAACCATCTCACCACCAAATACAAACTCAAAATAAAATGAACACACATGGAGAGGTAAAGAGACAAACGAAAAAGAAGAAGAAATGACGTTTCCTTTTAGATATTTTGAGACACAATGTATCTATGAGTCAAACCTTCCTTCCCCTAAAAATATGTTAACCTAAATCAATAAATGATCCTTCTACTTAGTAGTTTTAGATAGGTCTTTGTCATTTGTATTCAAAAGAGTCATAACTGTAACAACCATTACTGTCATTGACAATTTTGTCAAGCCCATGGAGTATCAGAGAAATTCTTCTCAGTCAATGAGAAGCGAAAGGGAAAACAGGTTGAGCATTCAAACACACAATGACACTATCATGGTTGTCACAACTTTTGAACTACTGAATTTTTCCTCATAGCACCTCTAAACTACTAATTCCAAGGGAATATGAAGAAAAAAATTGACTATTCCTCCAAATGATGTTGATTTGAATCCTTCCAGTCTTAGACAGTGAATGTAAATTCATTTTTAATAACTTCAATACTGTGTCACTTTGTGTATGAAAATGAGATAGATTATACACCCAAAAGGTTGTCATCAGGATTAAATGATGCATTAAATGCTTATTAAAATGTCTTGTAAAAAAGTAAAAACAAAATAAAACGTAATGCCTACTATTAATATTACTGCTACTATTACTAGTGCTTTTTGCTATTTGTAATATTGAAAAAAAGGTTTTTATACTATAGATTTGAATTTGACTGCCATAAATTTAGTTTTTCCAAAAAATGAAATCATTATTGTAAAGCCAGATGAAATACATTGAAAAGCATAAATGTATTCCCAGCTCTGCTACTAACTTCTGAATAACCTCATAAGGCAATGTACTTATTTCTGGGCTTCAGTTTCCTCATCTGAGAAAGTTAGATAGCTGTACGTGTGCTGTATCCTGAGTACAACGTAACTTTTTGTTTTGTTTTGATTTTTTAGGAACAGGGTTTTTATCATCATTCAGTGATCTAAAAATATCATTGAATGATGATTTAATTGAAAAAAAAGAGGAGGGAACTGGAAATATTTCAGAACTACCCTAATTGAATAGAGTTTGTACTGTGGATTTTGTGTTTTCACTTTTATTTTAGGTTCGGGGTACCTATATAGGTTCGTAATAATGGGTAAATTATTTTATTCTAGGTCCAGGATACCTCTGCATGTTCCTTATATTGGTAAACTGTATGTCACGGCAGTTTGATGTGGAGATTATTTCATCACCCAGGTAATCAGCACAGTAAAGCAATAGGTAGTTATTCAATCCTCATCTTCCCCTCACCCTCTACCCTCAAGTAGGTCCTGGCATCTTTTGCTTACTTCTTTGTTTCCATAATATGATGAATTTGGGACTTAGTCTAGACATAAATACAATTCCAGTTTAAATCTCATCCTACATTTCAAGAGTTATTGAGATTAACTCAGGAAGAAGCGTCATTTTCAGAAGTATTGTCTCCCTCTGCTGAACTTCAGCATGTTAGTGTGCAGTGGTCTAGTTGAGTAATTACTGAGATGCTATTCCATGGCTTGAAGATGAGTTTGGGGCCTTTCATTAATTTGAGTTATTCCCCATTCTGACTGCCTAATCGGAGTTTTGTTGCAGCTGCTGTTCCTATTTGTTATTACACCCAGCAGTTAATTATAAATGATGTTAAAACATTCAGGCATTCTGATTGCTAATCTGGCTAAATGTTACCTGTCTTATAAATCTAAGTAATAGGTGTCATGTGGACTCAAATGGGTTCTAAAACAGATGGTTACACGGAAACATACATGGATGTGCTATAGGGGAAGCATGAAAGAGAAAATGAGCAAGAATTGTGCTAAAATGCTTATGTTTCTCATTAATACTGGCACATAAGTCAGATCTTTTAAAAGATTTGCTCTTTTAGTAGACCATCAATTGCATCCATCTCAATTAGTGTCATTCACTTCTTGTAAAACCTGCACAAGTTATAGTTAAAAATACCATATCACAGAAAGACAATAATTAAGTCATTTATAAAATTCACACTTAATTAAAATAGAATAGAGATCCCAAAGCACATATCATCTGCCAAATATATTGTAGTGAAATTTGGATTCATCTGAGAGAGAATTCTGAATGTGGATAAAATATCTCTCCACATCTCAGGCAACATGCACTGTCTGAAGAGAGTGACAGAAAGGTTTCTGAAGAACCCACTTGGTTATGAATCTTTACTTCATCTAAGAAGAAAACTAAATAGACAGGAAGGCCAAAGGATAAATAGACAGGAAGGCCAAAGGATAAATAGCAAATATCTCTAAGATTTCATTTACACAACATACAGCACCCAACAAGAAACTGTTGAAAAACACAGTCTGAGAGAACACACATCATTATTATCATTAATTTGTGTTTTCTAGATTTCTCACTAAATCAATGCAAACAAACAAGAAAACAGTCTCCATGCTGGGGCCTCTAGAAAGAAGGAATAAGAATAAAAAGGAAAAATCAACTGTGTGATTGGCTGTGTACTTAGTGAGCTAAATTTAGGGAAGCATAATAACCAGATGTGGCAATAAACCAGACTCAACAGACTTCACTATGACCACTGGCTTGGGGCAAGCTGACGCTTGCTATCTATATGGTCATGGAACGATTTTAAAAAATCCTTTCTAAAATGGAATTATTGGGGAGGGGGGTGGCAGAGACACAATGTAATGAGCTTCCTTATCTGAACCTACTTGATGTAATTCATTCTTGTTTAGTAAATCCCTAACTTTCTTTGGCTCAAGAAAATGTTAGCCTTTATCAATTGAGTAACTGTCAACCTTAACTGCTTTATTAGGTCCCCCTTGACTTCTGATTATTTATATGCTATTAGTTCTCATTTCATCCTCTATGTGTTGTAAGAGTTTTTGATTGTTGTTATTCTTGCAAATATCTTTTTTCTGTGCGAATTACTTTAAGAAAATTGTTTGGCTCTGTCTTCTACTTCATTAATCTCTCAATCGTTTTTATCTGCTGTTTAATCCTTATATTCAATTTTAAATTTGGTGACAACTTTTTTACCATGAAATCATATGATAAAATGGTAATAGTTGCAAAAATGAATGTTATGCAATATTTTATATATATACCATATGAACTATTTTCACCAATGTAAAATATTCATAATGTGTGTGTATTCAAACTCAAACATGATCACACACATTTGTGAATGTGTGTAAGATTTTTAACTGGAAAGCTAAAAGCGCTTTACAGATAAATTGTCATACTATAATTTCAATTGTGCAGAACAAATTCAGTTCTCAATTAGTAGTGTTTATTGAGTGCCTACTCTCTGTTAGTATACAACAACTAATAAAGCAGAAAAAATAAAGCTTAGATTTTAAGTTTGGGAGTGAAAACTAACATTAAATATAAACTGACAAAAATGTATAGTGTTTATAAATACTGTGCTGAAAAATAAAGTATTGTAATGGAAACAGGCAGTATGGAGTGTGCTTTTAAATTGAATATTAATTAAATATTTTGAGCTTTCAAAATAAGTTTTTGAAATACTATGTCAGTACAGAGAATTTATCTCATCATGCTTTATTCTCTTGGTGCTTAGAACCTTCCTAAACTATAGTTTTATCACTCTAGCATTGCTTTAAATTTATTTTAGCAGCAAGTTAATAGTATTGATTGTTATCTTAGTTATTGAGTTTAGAGCAACATTTTATATATATATACACATACACATAAAACATATAACATATTCAATCATTATATATAATGCATATAATATATTAGTCTGGCTCTGTCACCCAGGCTGGAATACAGTGGTGCAATCATAGCTCACTGCAACCTCTACCTCCCAGGTTCAAGCGATTCTCATGCTTCAGCCTACTGAGTAGCTGGAGTTACAGGCATGCACCACCATACCAGCCTAATTTTTGTATTTTCAGTAGAGATGGGGCTTCACCATGTTGACTAGGCTGGTGTCAAACTTCTGACCAAAAGTCATCTGCCCACTTCGGTCGTCCAAAGTGCTGGGATTAAAAGCATGAGCCACTGCGCCCAGCCAGAGAACAGATATTATATTTTTAAATGTTTTTATTACAAATATTTTTTAATGTATTTAATTTCTTAAGTAAAACATTTGTGAAAAGTTAGAGGCTTGCCCAACTTACATTTTCCCTCTTTTCTTAAAAGAAAAACAAAGGGATTCAGGTATGCACGTCACAGACCAGTTTGACTCTAGCTATAAAATGGGTTTTGGGAGCCCAAAGATAGATTATGATTGTAGGCAGTCAAAGAAATTCTATCCTTTTGCCAGGAGTGGCATATGCATGCCCTTGGGCCTCAATTCTGTCCAAGAAGACAAGGGTGTGTCCACCTGGTGGGATTCTGTTAAAAAAAAGAAAGAAAGAAAGAAAGAAAAAAAAACTGCTTTTGCCTTCTCCAACATCAGGACACCAAACTTTTAATTTTTCCTAAAACCTTCACCATGCCTACTAAATTTTCTGTAGTTTAGACTTAGGAATTAACTGGAAACATGCAGTCATATCATATCTGAATGAGGACCAGGACATACAATACGCAAGGCAGAGAGCAGGAGAAAAATGCAGGAGTCACGAGAAAAGGGCACTGTGTAGCAATACACTTGGTCTCTTATGTCCCCCTGGACATCGTTCCATACGAGATCATCTACTTTCCTTATGCAATACAACAGTTTGAGAAAGGTGTTCTGTTGCATGGAGCGGATAGCTTTCTAATTGATGTAATTAGTTTGTTTTTCGTCAAGAAACATTGCATTTATTCTGTGCCATGGCTTTCATGAAAAAAACCCAGTGAAAAATATTTGATCTTTCTCATGCTAATGGTAAAATTGAGCAAAATTATTCTCACCACAAAAAATGCTCGAGACAATGAATATGGTAGTTTGATTTAATTAGCCCACTTATCATAACATCACATTATAACCCATAAATATATACAACTATAATTTGCCAATTCAAAATAAAACATTTAAAACTATTAGTGATTTATCTCAGAGATTTCGATCTCTATTTCTGATTAACTTTATAATTAATTAAAAGAAAATAAGAGAAAAGGTAAGATATATTCCCTTTGTTACCAAAACTTAGCTGCAAAAATCCTGTTTAGTTGGAAGGCATTAAAAAAAAATTAAAACTTTGTTGTTGTTGTTGTTGGCTTTTGCTTTTAATATGGCTGCTGCAGAGCAATCAAAAGAATTTTCTGGCTCTATCTTCTTTTTGGGAGCAGGGTTTGATGCTAAGGGTCATTTGCTGGTCAAAGGAAAAGTTACTTTAGTTACGGGTTTCAGAAGTTGCAGACTATCATTGAAAGCTTTCCGGCAGGATATAAATGGCCTCAGAGCATGCAATTTACCAATGATTCCACAGTACAAAAGAGAAAAAGGTACTTCAAATGTTATGTGTGCTGTGGTATAGTTGATGGGAAATATTTCAGACATTAAACTAGTTTTATTCTTCTTGTAATATAACATTTCTGTTTTTTAAAGAGATAAAGTATCTCAATATTTGTAACAAATACTGCATTTCCGTCATTATAAAAGCCACTCATTCTTTTGCAAACAAAAGTATAATTATATTTAGCAATTCTATGCCTGCTGTGTCTTACTGTTTATATAAAATAAAAAGTCAATGATATAGAAATACAAAAGCACAGTGAAGAAAAATAGTACTACAGTTCTTTCTCTTCATCAAGAAATGAAAAGCAATTTAAACTATGATATATAACTTATTTTTATCAATTCAGGGTAAATTTGCAATGTTTCATTAATTATCTTCTTGTTATTTTTCTTTCTTCACTCCACACATTCCTTCCATTTGATATCATTCTAATTGTCATGAGTCATTAAAATATCCAGTTACCAAACCACATTTGCATTGAAGAAGCCCATGTCAACCTATGTTCCTATATGCTACGGTATTTCTAGTTGATCGTTGGACATCGGCACTCAGACATTTTCAGGAAATTCCAACTCAGTGAGTTTACAAGTGAATTTAGTATTTGTTTTTCACATCAAACCTTCTGCCTGTCAACATTTCTTTTTTTTTTTTTTTTGAGACAGAGTCTCGCTCTGCGGCCCAGGCTGGAGTGCAGTGGCGCCATCTTGGCTCACTGCAAGCTCCGCCTCCTGGGTTCAGCCATTCTCCTACCTCAGCCTCTGGACTAGCTGGGACTACAGGCACCCGCCACCAAGCCTGGCTAATTTTTTTGTATTTTTTTAGTAGAGGCGGGGTTTCACCGTGTTAGCCAGGATGATCTCCATCTCTTGACCTTGTGATCCGCACGCCTCGGGGTCCCAAAGTGCTGGGATTACAGGCGTGAACCACCGCGCCCAGCCTCAACATTTCTTAATAAATAGTCGATGGACTGTTTGCATATATTTATATTAAATACTTTTCATCACATTTTTATTATACAATTTATATGAAACTTATAAATTAAATATTTGTTTCAAACATTTTACTGTTGGTTTAATATAAATTCATATGTTTTTTCTCTTAGCAATTAGCTAAGATGCTTCTTAGCTTTCAGTCACAGTTGTAATTCAGTCCTTTTCTTCACATTAGTAAAATCAAAAACAAAAAGAAGAAAACTCTCTTTTTTCCAATATTTTATTCTCAGACTATTACAGTGAAAAATTATTGCTTAAAATGCATTTTTTCCCTTTTAGACAGCTGATGTGTGATCTTGTATTGGGAGCAATATCTTGTGTATCTACTTAGTCTTATATCATGATTAATAAATGGAGGGCATACATCCTATTCTCATTTACTGAGGAGGAAAAAGCTAAGATTCTCAGTTCTAAGTATCTAAATTTACACTTTAAAATCATAAAATATTATCAACACTCCAGAAGACAACGTGAGTCTTTGAGTTTTAAGTCTAGTCCTAGAATCTTAAGGTTTCCTGTTTTCAGTAGCAGTAAGTTGGCAGCTTCAGGCGAGAAGACTATTTTCTATTTTCATCTTTCTTCTGTTTGCTATATAAAAGTAAATTCCAAAAAAGAAAAGGAGTGTTGTGCTTTTTCGTTTTCATAGATTGATCTGAAATCACTATTAAGACATGGATGATGTATACTATGAAGACTATGGGTGCAAATTCCAACCTTGAATCTTAGCTTCAACTCTTAGTGTGACCGAAGACAGAATTTTTTAACTGCTCTAGTTTACTTATTGGCAAATGGTGGTTAAAAATGAAAAAAAAAAAAAAATAACCTTTCCTTAAGGCATTAGAGTACTGATTAAATGAAAGAGTTCGTGGCAAGTACATACCATTACTTTTCAAGCTTTAAAAGCCGCATGCATGGGCACTGGAGGTGTGCTGTCAGTCAGGGAAGGCAGTGGCCGTAGTGGTTGTGGGACAACTCCCTGGCCTCGAGGCAGCACACACTTGTGTTAACGGTGGCTGTGGCAGGCTGCACAAGCTGTTTCTTTAGGCCCTCATGTGGCACACGTGGGCAGGTGCCAGCTGTGATGGTGGCAGCAAGTTGATTGGGCCTGTCTTCAGGCCCCCAAGAGGAGTGCACATATGCCAGTGGGAGTTGACATAGACAAATAGGACTGTATTAAACCAAAAATAATCTCCCCAGAAGAGAAAACATTCAACAGAGCAAAGAAAAATCTGTTAATATTTGCAAACTATTCAACCGAGAAAAAGCTAATATCCAGAATATACAAGGAAATGAAACAAGTAAACAGTAAACAAAACAGAACCAAAACAAACAAACAAATACCCAACAGAAAACAAAAAACAAATACTCTCATTAAAAAGTGGGCAAAAGGCATGAATAGACAGTACTCAAAAGAAGACAAACAGATTTATGGAAAAGTGCTAAACATCACTAATTGTCAGACAAATGCAAATCATCAGATATCATCTTGGCCCCATTAGAATAGCTATTCTTATAAAGACAAAATATAACAGATATTGGTGAAGGTGAGAAAAGGGAACTCACATACTGTTGGTGGGAACGTAAATTAGAAGGGCCACAATGAAAAACAGAATGAAGATTTCGAAGAGAAAATACAAAACTGAAACTAGAACCGCTGTATGGTTGAGGATCTCACTATCGGGTAGAGGAAAGGAAATTAATATATCAAAAGAATACCTGCACGCCCCTGTTTATTGCAGCTCTCTTTACAATAGCAAAGATATGGAATCAACTTCAGGGTCCATCAATGGATGAATGGATTTAAAAAATGTGTTTATATACAAACTAGGATACTACTCAGCCACAAAAATGAAATCTTGACATGTACAGCAACACAGATTGAACTGGAGGTCATTGTGTTAAGTGTAATAAGCCAGGCACAGAAAGACAAATACCACATTTTCTCACTCATATGTGGGAGGTAAAAAGTTGGTCTCATTGAGGTAGAAAGTACAACAATAGTCGTCAGAGACTAGGAAATGTGTGAGTTGGGGGAAGGGGGGACCAAAAGAGAGAATATCCATCACCCTGAGTATTTAGAATGTCTATATTATAATTTTACATTATTTATAATCTCTCCATTATAAATACTCGAGGTGACGGATATCCTAAATACCCAGACTTGACCATGACACATACTATGCATGTAACTGGGGTGGGACAAGCAAAATTAGAAGGCCACTGACTTGTCCTCCTGTATGAAGCTCAGTGGGCTATATACCCTTGTGCACCAGCAAGTAACGTTTTTGCATGGTAAACCATCCTACAGGACACCAGCAGACCACCAGATGTTTACAAGTTCCTGATACCCAATATTGGCCTGGAAAAAAGAATAAAAGTCCCTTACTCCTGATGTAACTTCCTCAATCTCCAGCCAATCAGCACCAAAAGCCCACAAAGCTATTAGCTACAGTTCCTGCCTTGGGGCTGGCTAGGAGTTTTTCCAGGGTCCTGCCTGTGCAGCTAGGATCAAGGTTTAGCTTATAGTAAACTTTCCCTCATTTTGATAGTAAAAAAAAAATCATCCTTAGGTGGAGATTTTATACCCTAATGATATATGCAACGTGTGTTAGAGCACATAGATCCTGAGCCCACGTGCCAGTTGCAGGTCTGCCTTTATAGACTCGACCTCATCAGTGTTCTATGAATATGCATGTACAGTTCCCACAAAGGGAATTTCCCTTAAGGCACTAGGGGTGCTCTCTCTCTGTCTGTCTCTCTCTCTCAGAGTGTGCATTTGTTTTGCCATAAATTTCTGTGCTTACTCTTACTTTGGACTCACTTTCAATTCTTTTGTTTGGCAAAGTCAAAACTTGAACCGGTCCACCCACCAACAACATAATAAAGTATCGCATATATCCCATACAAATGTACAAATATTATGTATCAATAAAAATTATATAAAGTGTTAGTTTGGACAAAAAATACTGAATTTTATGCTCTTTACCATAAGCCAATTTATGTATTAAGACATAGATATGCTGAAAGCAGCAAGGTGACAAATACATGTCATACATATGCTAATCTAAGAAACACTGCACTGTCTGTATTAATGTCAGACAAGTTATATCAAAGTGTCCTTATTTGTTATATATTTCCAGAAACTTTGACAAGCACTCTATAACAATAAAGAAGTCAATTTATCAGGGGGGAAAAAAAAACCCAAATGTATTAACGGCTAACCACAGATCTTCAATACATATGAAACAAAAATAGATAAAAGAAAAAGAAGAAATAGATACTTCCACAGTTATAACTGTTGACTTCGCTCTTCTTCCTTCAATTAATGTTAGAAAAGGCAGACAGAGGCCTGGCGCGGCGGCTCAAGCCTGTAATGCCAGCACTTTGGGAGGCCGAGGCGGGCGGATCACGAGGTCAGGAGGTCGAGACCATCCTGGCTAACACAGTGAAACCCCGTCTCTACTAAAATTACAAAAAATTAGCCGGGCGAGGTGGCGGGCGCCTGTAGTCCCAGCTACTCGGGAGGCTGAGGCAGGAGAATGGCGTGAACCCGGGAGGCGGAGCTTGCAGTGAACTGAGATCCGGCCACTGCACTCCAGCCTGGGCGGCAGAGCGTGACTCCGTCTCAAAAAAAAAAAAAAGAAAAGAAAAGGCAGACAGAAAATCAGTAATACTGTTAACCAACTCGATCTGTAGATATTTCAAAATCATTGAGAACAAAATATAACTCTTCTTGTTCCCATCATCTTTCCAATTTATTTAATAGCAATGTAATTTACCTATTGATCAGATGAAAACCTTAGGAATTTATTGTTTCTGTATCCATACGCTTTACAACTAATCACCAAGTACTGCTTAACCTTTTAAAACAACATCTCAAATCTGGAAACATCTCACTCAAGTCTTCTGCCACCACTAACCTGGTATCTCTCATATAGATGAGAACAATAATCTCCTGGTTGCTATTCCTGCTTCCTTATCCTATACTACTCAGTAAAGAGCAGAGAAAGTGATCTTCATAATACACATAGCAGATAGTTTTACATGCTTTTTATATCCCTTCCAGTGCTTCCTGAAGTTCATGTGTTCTAGACGCTGATTATCTCTAAATCTTCATATCCTACTACTCTCCCATTTGCCTTATCTCTTCAAACTATACCTTGCAGTTTTCTTAAACAATCTACATTATTTTTCTTTAGTGGGCACTCACAGCTAATATTTCCTCCAATTTGAATATTCTGCCCACCAATTTTTACAAAACTCTTGACTCGCTCACCCGTAGCCACACTGCATCACATATCTTAACTTTTTTTTCTCTATGGCACTTTTATTTCTTCTAAAATTACAATGTTTTCTATTGCTTATGAGTTCAATCTCTTTCATTGTAAGATACATGACTCCACCAAGAGCAATGTTAATTTTCAACAACATCAGCAGACTCACACTTGTACATAAAAGGAACCTCAAAAGTGGTATTAAAATAATTGACTGAAAAAATATATTAAAGTGGATATTTTCCAAAGTGTCCCCATTTGTTACATAGTTTCAGAAATAAAGAGATATAATTAATTATAAAAATGGAAAGACCAGTTTTACTTTTAAAAGTTCTGATTTAAATGCATTTTGTTTTCTTTTAAAACTATGAGCTTTATAACTGATAAAATAAATGATATGCTTCTTATTATTAAAAATTAGAGCTATGCAACTCATTATTTTCATTTTATTGCCTTGACTGCCATGGAGTTCAAGTTACATATTTTCATTTGCATTAATTATCTTTAGCCTGGGTTTTGAAAATTATTGCAGTGTTCTTATCTCATTTCCATATGTATTTTTAATTTAAAAAGCTTCTCATCATTTCTTTGTAAATATGGTAGGCACCTAACAATATTTCTGCCATATAGACAGAATAGCATATATATTATTATCTGTTTAATACTGAAAGATCAGAAAATGTAAGTTTGACTAACAAAGTGTTTCTAAGGAAAGGTTTTAAGAAATCTAAAGTTCACACAATGGCAGAAACCTTTTGCAGCAGAGTCATTACTGCTACTATGCATGGATACAAACAAATATTATCACAGCTGCATTATTATCATTGACAGTTTTCAAGATCAATTTAATAAAAAGGATAGAATGCAAAAGTCCTTTCTAAAACATTTTCTAAACTCCAGAGTTTAATTTGGTTGTCATTGCCTGAAGCAGAAGAACAATTTAGATTTCTAAAAGTGCGGTATGGCTGTTTGAAATATTCAGTCAGATTTTATTTTCATTCTTTCCAAAGAAATAACAAGTACATTATTTTCAACAAAAGAACACCTTACACATACTTTAATCCAATCTGATCACAAAGAAACATACATACAATCATAGATGAATGCAAACTAATTCAAATATAAAGTTACTATGACTTTGCACAAATGCCTCTAGCTACACTATGATCTAATTTTTTAATCTAACAGAGAAGAGAACGATCCTATTTCTTCTGCTTGTGCTGCCTCTCAAGTGAGTCTGTAAGAGGCCTTAACATTTCTGACCAATAATTTTATAATCAAGATTTCATTATTTGAACATGAAATCTTATTCTGTGTTTTGTGTTTTCTACTTTTTTTTTTTTTTTTTTTTTGAGATGATGTTTCACTCTATTGCCCAGGCTGAAGTGCAGTGGTGTGATCTCAGCTCACTGCAACCTCTGCCTTTCGGGTTAAGCAATTCCATGCCTCAGTCTCATACCACTAGCTTTGTGGTATAACAATCTAATCAAGCAAGCAATAACCTATCACTTTTGTGATAAATGTCAATCTAATTATGACAATTACTATCACATTATCTTTACCATACTCTAGTGGTTGGAGATACAAAGGAGTGACTTATGGGAGGCCACTCTAATGTGTGTACACTATAATTGGACTGATATGCATGTGCTGAAATAAAAAAATGCACAGTTTTGCTTCTTCATTGTTTTACTGAAACAGAGAAGAATAGTGAATAATAAATGGGGTAGGAGTGTCAAAATATTTTGCTGAACGATTAAATTTTATTCTCAATTTTAGCTTTGCAATAATCACTTTAGCATCATTTCTCCTGATATTTTGTCTCCTTTCTACACTTATTTATTATTTATAAACTGTAGTTTTACAAACTGCCATTTTGCATATGTGCATTTATTTATACAGAAATTTTATTATTGTGTGTGAACCATTAAGTATAAGAAAACAATAATCTGGAAACGTGAAGGAAAATGGTGAGTAGGATATATAAAGCTTCATCGCATAGTTTACATATTGATGGAGATTATGGATACTAGATGCATTCAAATAAAGGTATGCTCTACTATTAGGTAGTGAGAAGTTTGATTATCAATATGAAGCAAGGTAAAGCACTACAGATTGGAAGGACACAGTATTTTACAGAAGGTGGTAAGGAAAAAGCTCCTCAAACAGATAATATGGAAATGGAGACAAGAGTTATTTACCTAAACTACAACCTATTGAAACGGTGTCCTTGAGTTAGAACAAATCAATTGCAAATATTCTGAGGCAGAAGATATTTTACCATACTTCAAGAAGTACCAACCTGGTTTTCATGGACAGAGTTAAATAAGAGAAGTAGCAATGATGCCCGACTGACAGGTACCAGGATTTGTGGGATTTATTGGCTATGGTTAGGTAATTTAAATAGTTTGAAAGTGAGTAGAAGCTTTTGGAAATTTTTGAGTAAAGGAGTAAATAGGCATGCTTTGTGTGATTAAAATGTTATTTGTGATTTTGTACGACCACTTTAATCTTCAGAAGCAAACTGGTAACATATAATTCACATAGGAAGCTATTTCAGTAAACAAGAAAATCACCCATTGTACTTTAAAACAGAGATGTTTCCATTCAAAGGAAAATAGAGTGAAATTTCAATACACTTTGAAGATAAATTTGGCAGGAATTGCTTGTATATTGAATGCTGATTGTGAGAGCTAAAGAGAAATGTCTTCGAGAATTTTTGGACTAAGGAACTAGATGAATAATAATATTTGCCAGTATGAGGAAGACCGTGGGATGTGCAGGTTTGGGAATAAAATTTGTTTAGAAATCTGATAGCATATGTTAGCTGAAGGTGCCTATACACATTAAACTGAGATGTTAAATATGCAATGGATCATGCAATGACTCCAGAGCCCAGAGGAGGAAGAGAAGTTGGGAAAACACATTAGGAAAACAGCGGTATATGAATCGCTCTAAATAAAGAGGAACGTGCTACGACTGAGTCCGGTGCATTTCAACATTGAAAGATTGGGAACGAGAACCAGCAAAGAAGCCTAGAAATGGTATCCAGAGAGGCAGGGTGAGAATTGCAAAACTTTGATGTTTACGATGCCAAGAAATGAAAATGCTTTGAGAAGGAAGTAATCATTTATTTCAGCCATTTTTCATGTGATGTGAACTGAATCCCGAGGAATTTTAGATTGTGTGGGTATATTTTTTATTTGGCAATATTTGGGAAATATTCCTGATGATAGCAAATTAATAGACAAAGATACCAGGTCTGTTTCACAAGCAAATAATGCAGTGTAGTGTGTTACACATATCATTCAAAACACCTGCAGGCATTCCATTTAGTTAAAATCATATTAATAAGTATATGGGCTGATAACTTCATTTTATGGCTAAATACAATTATTTCTCGGTTATATAAATGAACTTTCCAGAAATCCAACAAGTTTAAAAATGAAAAGAGAAATCTAAACAAACCTGTTATTTTTATCTGTAGTCTTAGTACCAACTCTCCAGCTATTAAAAAAAAATCCCCCTTCAACATCATTTAACATCATTTAAGAAAATAAAATGTAAAGTCTAGATTTTATTTCATGACCTTCACTAACCTGAGATGTGAGAAAATGCACTTCCATTAATGAAAACTAAAAAGAACAGACTTGTTCCTTGAAATTATATTCTTATGAGGCTTAATTTGTACCAAGGTCCAACATACTTTAAAAGGCAAAGGTGCTTCATCAGGTTCAATGGCTAAGAAGCAAAATAGAACAGCTGCTACTTTCCTTAGGTAGCCTTGAAAAGTTTAATTGTTTACTTAATGTTACACGAATGATCAGTTCAAAAATTTATGTTATTGAGTTATCCAATACTCTACTTTCCATTAACTATAAGTGATTTAGATGAATGCTTATTAGATAACTTTATTCAATAAAACTAATTTTATGTAAGTACCTATTTACCAGTTGAGAATGCTCAGTTATTGTGTTCTTGTTATATCACACTCAGAATTATTTATTCTGATTAACTTTTTGATTTTAAAACAAATGAATGTAAACCAAATTTAAAATATAAGTGATCATTAGAGAAATGTAAATAAAAACTACTATGAGATACCATCTCATACCAGTCAGAATAACTACCATTTAAAAGATTAAAAACAAACAAACAAATAAACAAACAAAAACAGATTCTGGCAAGGTTTCAGAGAAAAAGAAACTAAGAAACGCCTATACACTGTTGGTGGGAGTGTAAATTAGTTTAGTCAGTGTAGTGTTTGTTTTCTCAAAGACTTAAAGACAGAAATACCATTCGACCCAGCAATCCCATTATTGGGTTTCTACCCAAAGGAATATAAATCATTCTATTATAAAGATACATGCACAAGTATATTCATTGCAGCACAATTTGCAATAGCGAAAACATGGAATCAACCTTCATGCCCAATGCTGGACAGGATAAAGAAAATGGCCATGCGCGGTGACTCACACCTGTAATCCTAGCACTTTGGGAGGCCGACGTGAGAGGATCATGAGATCAGGAGTTCGATACCAGCCTGGCCAATATGGTGAAACCCCACCTCTAATAAAAATACAAAAATTAGCTGGGCATGGTGGCGCATACGTGTAGAGTCAGCTACTCAGGAGACTGAGGCAAAAGAATCGCTTGAACCTGGGACGGGGAGGTTGCAGTGAGCCGAGATCACGTCACTGCCCTCCAGCCTGGACAACAGAGTGAGACTGCTTCTCAAAAAAAAAAAAAAGTGATATTTATACACCACAGAATACTACACAGCCACAAAAATGAATGAGATCATGTCCTTTCCAAGAACATGAATGCAGCTGGCCATTATCCTCAGGACACTGAGAGACCATTATTCTTAGGACACTAATGCAGGAACAGAAAACTAAAAAACATGTTCTGACTTATAAGTGGGAGCTAAATGATGAAAACACATGGACACAAAGAGGGGAACAACTGATTCTGAGGCCTGCCAGAGCATAGAGGGTGAGAGGAGGGAGAAGAGCAGAAAAAAATAACTATTAGATACTAGACTTAGTACCTGCACGATGAAATAATGTGTACATCAAGCCCCTGTGACACAAATTTACCTGTATAACAAATGTGCCCATGTACCCCTGAACCTATAACAAAATTTTAAAAACATAAAAATAAATTTAAGCCTAAAAATAAAAAAGAATATGAAAGCATAAATTTTACACTTAAAACTGAATTCAGTATTTACATATAAGAATTAGTGTAAGGGCCAGGTACGGTGGCTCAAGCCTGTAATCCCAGCACTTTGGGAGGCCGAGACGGGAGGATCACGAGGTCAGGATATCAAGACCATCCTGGCTAACACGGTGAAACCCCGTCTCTACTAAAAAATACAAAAAAAAAAAAATTAGCCGTGCGAGGTGGTGGGCGCCTGTAGTCCCAGCTACTTGGAAGGCTGAGGCAGGAGAATAGTGTAAACCCGGGAGGCGGAGCTTGCGGTGAGCTGAGATCCAGCCACTGCACTCCAGCCTGGGTGACAGAGCAAGACTCCGTCTCAAAAAAAAAAAAAAAAAAGAATTAGTGTAACAACTGGTCACTTGAACCATGTTCAATAATTAAGATACCAAGCTTACAGGAATGCTGCCATTGGTAAAGAGACAATTGAATACAGAACAAGAACAGTACTGTCTATGAACACGAATTGGGTGCAGATTGCATATGATCAGTCATGCTGTTCCCTTCAATGCAGTCTGTTGGCATCAGAAGTATGCAGCTCATGCTATCATTGCAAATATATCTTTCAGATCACGGTTTAAATTGGCTTTGGTATGAATAGCTTCTAGTCTTTCCTTCACACGAAAGCTGTAGATAGAAGAGAAAGCACAAAGAAGGAAAAATATAAACTCACAAAAAAAGTAAGTGGAAACAGGACTTGAGGAAAGTTATGAGAAGGAGCATAGTGAAAACATCAGGCAGTACTCTTAGACCTAGGACTTAAGCAAAGCTGACAGGTGTTTTGTATAACTTCACATTGTTTAAAAACGGTGTTATGGTTAGGCTTTGTGTCCCCACCTAAATCTCATCTTGAATTGTAATCCCATGATGCCCATGTTTCAAGGGAGAAATTGGGTGGAGGTAATTGAATCATGGTGTTGATTTCCCCCAAGTTGTTCTCGGGATAGTGAGTGAGTTCTCACGAGATTTGATGGTTTTATAAGGAGCTCTTTCTGCTTCGCTCAGCACTTCTTCCTGCCATCTTATGAAGAAGGTGCTTTGCTTCCCTTTGCCTTCTGCCGTAATTGTTTTTGGAGGCTTCCCCACCCATGCATAACTGTGAGTCAATTAAACCTCTTTCTTTTAAAAATTGCCTAGTCAAGGGCAGTTCTTATAGCAGTGTGAGAAGGGACTAATACACAGGGAATAATTTTTACGACCCCTGGCAATTGACTGTTTTTATTCTGAAAAAGAAGAATAAAAAGGGAATAGGCTAGATTAAAATAATGCTGCAGTACCTAGAAGTGAAGGACAACACGTACATCTTAATACAAAAAAGAATTGAAAGTCAATCCGGAATAAAATTACTCCCTCAGTATTCTCTAGGTTGACTGGATTATAGTTATCTTTTTTATATGTTATACAATCTTATCAAGTAGGGCTACAATCAGAATCGAGACAGGAACTCTGTGTGTGTGTGTGTGTGTGTGCGTGCGTGACTAGTGAGAGTGTGTGAGTGCAAGGGTATGGGCTCACGCCTGTTATCCCAGCACGTTGGGAGGCCGAGGCGGGCGGATCACGAGGTCAGGAGATCGAGACCATCCTGGCTAACACGGTGAAACCCCGTCTTTATTAAAAATACAAAAAAATTAGCCGGGCGGGTGGCGGGCGCCTGTAGTTCCAGCTTCTAGGGAGGCTGAGGTGGGAGAATGGCGGGAACCCGGGAGGCGGCGGAGCTTGCAGTGAGCCGAGACCGCGCCACTGCGCTCCAGCCAGGGCGGCAGAGCGAGACTCCGTCAAAAAAAAAAAAAAAAAACCTCCGCGTATACAAACTACCACTACACCATATTTTGAGTCCAATCACTTCCTGGGAGAGATAGTTGTTTATAAGTGGGAAGGAAGAAAAAAGAGAAATGAGAAAAGTAAGAAAGAAAACGATAAAACAAATTACCACAGGGATGCAGAAATGAAAAGGCAGGGGATGAATGAGAGAAAGAAAACAGAGGAAATAGAAGGAACAGGAGAAGGAACAAGAGAAGGCACTTGGCAAAAGAAACAATGTAGAGGATGTAAAGGAGAGCAAGGGAGGAGAGCAAAAGGTTGCGTTCTTGACAGATTTCTCTATGTCCATGTTCTACCTGGAGGACGAAGGAAAGCGGGAAGAACCGTCTCACTGTGGCATGAAAAGGTAACTGCAACGTCTCAGCACCAGCATCCCTGTGACTGTCAAAAGGCTTTCGGTAATGGTAAGAAAACACTGATATAGAGTCACATTAATAGGCAATAAGCTGGTGGTGAAAATGAAGCATTGCTTCGGTATGTGTTTGCCTATTTTGCTACTGAAAGGGTGATTCAAGAACTGACCAGCAGCATGGAGATCTCCTAGGAGTTTATTTAAAAATAGGTAATTGAATGCCCCACTCTGGACCCACTGAATCCACATCTGTGTTTTAATAACATCCCCAGGTGATTTGTATGCACATTGAAGTTTGAGAAATATTGCACCATACTCTATGCATCCCTGGGGCAACATTAACATTGCTTTACATTCAAATAAATGAGGAACCAGCCACTGGGGGGCTGTAAAAGCAACCTAATAGCTAAGTCAAATGACATTCTTGGGAAGGTGGTAATTTTTGAGAATGCCCTAGAAAATGAGGGCCAGTCTTACCGTATAGACTCATGGGGTTACATTGCCTGGGAAAATTGTTAATGCTTGTTTTGGAAGTGGTAGTGAGAATCTACCGTCAACAATACTGATTTCCATTGCTTTTATATATATACACACACACACACGTGTATGTATACACACACACATTATATATACACAAATATACACACAAGTATATATATATATACACACACACTATATATATACATATATACACACACACGTGTATGTATATACACACACACACTATATATACACAAATATACACACAAGTATATATATATACACACACACTATATATAACATATATACACACACACGTGTATGTATATACACACACACATATATATACACAAATATACACACAAGTATATATATATACACACACTATATATACATATATACACACACACACTATATATACACAAATATACACACAAGTATATATATATACACACACACTATATATATACATATATACACACACACGTGTATGTATACACACACACACTATATTACACAAATATACACACAAGTATATATATACACACACATATATATATACATATACACACACACGTGTATGTATACACACACACTATATATACACAAATATACACACAAGTATATATATATACACACACACTATATATATACATATACACACACACGTGTATGTATATACACACACACACTATATATACACAAATATACACACAAGTATATATATACACACACACACTATATATACATATATACACACACACACTATATATACACAAATATACACAAGTATATATATATACACACACACTATATATATACATATATACACACACACTATATATACACAAATATACACACAAGTATATATATAACACACACACTATATATACACATATATACACACACACGTGTATGTATATACACACACACTATATACACAAATATACACACAAGTATATATATACACACACACACTATATATATACATATATACACACACACGTGTATGTATACACACACATATATACACAAATATACACACAAGTATATATATATACACACACACTATATATATACATATATACACACACACGTGTATGTATACACACACCACTATATATACACAAATATACACACAAGTATATATATACACACACACACACTATATATATACATATATACACACACACGTGTATGTATATACACACACACACTATATATACACAAATATACACACAAGTATATATATATACACACACACTATATATATACACATATATACACACACACGTGTATGTATATACACACACACTATATATACACAAATATACACACAAGTATATATATATACACACACACTATATATATACATATATACACACACACGTGTATGTATATACACACACACTATATATACACAAATATACACACAAGTATATATATATACACACACACTATATACATATATACACACACACTATATATACATATATACACACACACGTGTGTGTATATACACACACACACCCCCATAATCTGATTCTGGGTTTTATTAGCAAATGGTTTTATTACATTTTTAATAGGAATCCCTTCATCTACCAAGAGAGTATTTTCCAGGAGAGTGAAATTAAACTGATGTTGGAACATCAGTCTGAAACTTAAAAAATACTCTATTCCATTGATCTTGTGAGAGGAGAAACACATTACCTTGTTTACCTTGTTCCCATTTGTATAATGACCTTACATGTGAAAGAGACTATTTAGAATATCTTATTATTATGATTAGATTTACAGATCGGGAGCTAAGATCTATTATCAAATCACAGAATGGTCACTTTATAGCTACATTTTTAAATAAAATGAATAGGCTCCAATCTGTACCTCACTAAGCAATTGAAATAATAATGAAAAAGTAGTTCTGAAATTCATGGTGGTTATCTATATGAAAATCAGAATAATTGAATTATTCGATTATTCTCCTTCATTTTCCTATGTGGACACTTACTTTAATTCCAATTAATGACAGTTTTTTATTTATTTATGCACTTTTTTAACTAGAAAATTTGGTAAGACAGTTATATGTGAAGGATCATGAAGAACATTTCTGCTTTTTAAAAATACTATACAATAGTTAATAATAAATATCATTGGTTTTTTTTAAAGCATTTATACTTCTGTGACCTGAAAAAAAGGTAATGAAAATCATATTTTTAGATGTCCATGTGGATCCAAAAGTATTAATTATCACTTAGCAATCAGGGAAGTGAGAATTGCTATGTTAGTGGAAAAGGGAAATTTTATTCTCAAAGAACAATTCTCACCTGCTGACTGGAGACTGAACATTTAATGTCATGTAATATGAAATGCAATTAGACATGGCAGATTATTGTCTGACAAAGGTTTTTACACTATTACTAATCTATTTTCCTAATTGTTTTCATTTATTTTGTGGTTTAGAGAGTAGTAGCTTTTAATAAGCATGATTTTTAAAAATTACTCTGCCTTATGCTATATGTAGGCTTTACCTAAAAATAATTAATCTCTATCTCTATTGCCACTTGATTTCTAGATGCTACTATACTTTTACATAATTTTTATAACTTTATTAATCAAAGTCAAAGAAATAAAATTGTTTCATGAATCATTCATTCTGTCTCAAAGTTATATAATTTTGGGGACAGATTTTTTTTTTTTTTTGAGGGGAAATCTTGCTCTGTTACCCAGGCTGGAGAGCAGTGGCACAATTTCGGCTCACTGCAACCTCTGCCTCCAGGGTTCAAGCGATTCTTCCTGCCTCAGCCTCTCAAGTAGCTGAGACTACAGGCCCCCACCACCATGCCTGGCTAATTTTTGTATTTTTTAGTAGAGACAGGGTTTTGCCTTGTTGGTCAGGCTGGTCTTGAGCTCCTGACCTCAGGTGATCGGCCCATCTTGGCCTCCCAAAGTGCTGGGATTACAGGCGTGAGCCACTGCACCCACCCAGAATTTTTTTTAAAGCCCTCTAACAGGAAATAAACAATATTTAGTACTTGTAAACTTGGACATTTAGCAAGTACCAATAGAAGTAAATGTAATATATATGATTGTATGTATATGAACATATGTAAATATGGATAAACAAAATGTGTATTAAGAGATTCCAGAATATATGTCATATGTCTAAATGATGTGTATATATTACTTGCTTTCAAAGAAAGATTCTCCAGGATTAGATGTCTACAAATTGTATTGGGTCAGGGGTTTTTACTGGAATTTGGCTGATTTATTTATTTATACTGTAGCCATTAAAACTATGTTTCAACAATCTACTCAGAAAAGCAGATTAGATAAGGTAACTTATCAAGAATAATATTGGATACCCGAAAGGAGACAGGGATATGCATTTGAGGTGCTTTTCTATAAAAGGTTCATTTCATTTGCTTTCTGAACTTAAAGTTCTGCTCCCGTGTTCTCTCATTTTGTTTTTGACTAGATCTTCTTTCTTAACTTTAATCTCTTGATTCCCATGTAGTTCAGTATCTTAGTTCTACTTGAAATGTATTTCAGAAATTAATATTGAAACTGGCTCAGAGAAAAGCTTTTCTCACTTACCCTAGCTGCAAGGACATGGCAAACTTGATCTCATTTTGTTCTCATTGAAATGAAAACTTAAGAAATAGTATATTGCATATGAATATTTATAATTTAAAATAATTGTATAATCTCACTAATATATACATATATTTTATATACAAAATTTGAAAACACAGAAAGACAAAATGTGATAATTCTCCTTTCTATTTTAGTATGTAACATTGCATATTTTGTCTTGTGAAAACAGAGCACCCAGATAAGAACAGAGACAGATTGCTATAGCCACCCTGACTTGCATTTGGCAGAGACTCAAAGGCATGCAGAAAAATTAGAAAGGTTCATAGTGACAAAACAAAAAGATCTAGGTATGTTTTGACTGGAAGGCTTTGACATGACAAATTAACTAGAAGAGGGGCTTCTGTGATTCGTTTGGGATGAATCCGACATTTTCTGTTTGGTCCTGAGTTGGAAATTTGGGGGTGAATATAAGGAAGCTGACAAACATTGATCAAATCCGTTTGTATATTGTTTATCAATCCTCTCATTGGTCAGTTTCTCACTAGGAAGAGATTTGTCAGTTCAAAGGCTAGAGATCCAGATCTTCTCAGAGATTGTTCATTCATTTCTATAATTAGTTTTATGATGATTTCTACTTACCTTTTGTTGTTGCATCATCATGTACCAAAGGATGATAAAGAAGTGTTTAATACTCAAATACAATTCAGTGGGCCATTATTAGGACCACTATGACAAAAACAAGAATCATTAAAAATCCAAGTAAGATCCTCTAGAACCAGGAACCCCAACTGTCCAACAGAAAAATTCCAAAGACCATTAGGATGAACCTGAGAAAGCCAAGTAGCTTTTTCCTTAAGGGAATGCATAGCCTCGTCTGCTTACCTGCTTCATTGATCCAAGTACAGTAAGAAATAATAGCCATGGCACACATGTCATCAAGACTAGCCAACAAGAAACCTAGAGCAATGTGTTATGCATCACTCTTCATGCTCTTGAGATTGATCTATATTCCATCTAGGACAGCGGTGTTTCTATTAATAATGTAATAATTTCTCTGCAGTCTTTTCTACTTGTATGAATTCTACCATTGGAAACGCTACTTGTTCACATGAAAAATGAATCAGTTCACATGAAAAAATGAATCAGTAATTTCTCCAGGTAGAGTGCCTGAATAATCAAGGTGACCTCATTTTAGAAATCACATTTGTGTCAGAATTTATAGTTTTGGTGTTCAGAGAAGTGTGGTCTCTTTGTATAGACACATCTCACAATATTGTTCCTAAAGCACACATGTTAGCATGAGGCAAACAGAACCAGATATTTTACCACAAACAAAAGAGTATCCAGTAGGGGTATGTGGGAGATCAAACTGAGGCCTTAAGTTAGCTAAGTTATATATTTGCGTCTCCATTAGTCTGTCCCAGGTGGCAAATGTTTAGTGTAGTACCCTAAAATGGAAGTTGAATTCAAATTTAGCATTACTCAGGGTATGGACTTTAGATTGTGATTATTGGTTCTTTTTTTTTTCTTCTTTTTTTAGAGGGCAAAGGGATACTAGAAAGTCACAAGTTGATTTGTTAAAGGTAATTTGTCCATATCATGAAAGTGGAAATGCCATCTGCTATAGTTTGCTGTGATTTCATTGTATGAGACTGGGTGTTTCTCATGGGAGTTTGGTAATGGGCTAAGACTGAGCGCAGGACTAATGATAGGGATAATCTGAAAATGACATTAGAGTGAGTATCTTCTGACCTAACAATTACAAACATGAAGATGAAAAAAGCAAAGGGTTCATTGTGTATGGAAAACAATCAGAGGTCTATTTAAGAAAAATGTTTATAAGCAAGTGGATATAAAAGAAAACAATAATTAGACGGGGCCTTTGTTCCAATGTCTTGGAAATCTGTCTGAGGCCATCTGCTTCTTCCAAAGGTTTTGCATCACTGTCTGCTTCCAAAGACCTACTGCTTCTAGAGGATCTCTGTGAAGCCACAGTTTGAAGTCCCCAATTGGAATCAACTTCCAGTTGTGTGGTGCTCTAAATTTCTTCTTTAGTTATGAAACGTGAACTAGGAATTGATTCGTTAGAGTTCCACTAATGTATTTGTTATTAACAGTACCTGATGAGATCCACTTCAACAGTGTTCAAGGGACGTTTTTCTCTGGTGCATCCGTCAATAGATAAAATTTCCTGCTTAATAATCATAAAGAAGTTGTTTAGGAAAATGTTGTGCAAAGGTAGCCTTACCCTGTTGGTCATAGTAAATAAATACCTGGTAATACTTTTTCACATATGTATTATATATTATATATACATATGTCTGCTTTTGTGTGTATGTGTGTGTATATATATGATATTAAGATATGATGTGATTATATAATATATGGCATATTATACTATTATAAAATATTCATTATATAATTCTATACAATTTAATATAATATATTTCACAGTATATTACATTACATTATACACACACACACGCGCACGTGCACACACACACATAAAATAAGGAATAGTCTTGTGAAATAATCATAAAGGTTGGCAAATTCCAAGATTTGGAGAGTGAGACAGCAAGCTGGAGGCCAAGGAGAGTGAATGGTTTAGTTTCAGTCTAAGTCCAAATGTCTGAGATCCAAGAGAATTGACGGTGGCATTCCTGTCCAAAGGCCAGTAGGCTTCAGACTCAGAAGAAGTTGATGTTTCAGATTAAGTTCAAAGTCAGAAGAAAGCTGATATCGCAATTTGAAGGCAGTCAGCCAGGAAGAATTCTCATTTTCAGCAGAAGGTCAGCCTTTTTTTTTCCTATTATTTCTTTCAACTGGTTGAATGAGGTTCACCCACATAAGAGAGAATAATCTGCTTTATTCCAGTCTACACATTTACATATGTATTTACTGAGACAGAGTTCTTCTGTGTCACCCAGGCTGGAGTGCAGTGGTGCGATCTTGGCTCATAGCAGCCTCCGCCTCCCGGGTTCAAGTGATTCTTGTGCCTTAGCCTCCTGAGTAGCTGGGACTACAGGTGCACACCACCACTCCTGACTAATTTTTGGATTTTTAGTAGAGATGGAATTTTGCCATGTTGACCAGGCTGTTCTCAAACTCCTGGCCTCGTGATTCACCCACCTCAGCCTCCCAAAGTGCTGGTATTACAGGCATGAGCCACTGCTCCTGGCAAGTCTACAAATTTAAGCATTAATTTCAACCAAAGCACCCTCACCCACACATACATAATAATGTTTGATCAAGTATTTGAGCATCCCATGGACCAGTCACATCAATACATAAAATTATTCATCACAATTCCCACAGATATGCGCCGCAAGATGAAAACACAAAATCAGTCAGCCTTTTAACTACTATGAAGAGTATAGATTTTCACTAAAGAAACCCTCCACCTGATTCTTAAAATAGGTATATGATGACTAAGTCATATTAAAAATCTCTTTGAGGGGATGAAAGTCAGATAAAATTGGCAAGAAAGTGTTCAAGATACTCTTGGGGCTTTGGATTCTGTTCATGTATGTCTTTACAGTTTTTCTTAGGCTGCTGACAAATGACTCATGATTTGAAAATAATGTCAGCTGTCATTTCAAAGTTCCTCTACCAATCCTGACTTAAGATAACAATGAATTTGTCTTTACCATGGTGAGTAATTTTGTGAAGAAATTTAGAGAATATCCATTTGAAATCATTGGGTGCTACCAGGCAGCCATCTTGGGAGGGTCAGAGATTATCTGAGTGAAGAACGCAACCATATATATAAAGATATAATATATCTAATATATAAAGATATAATATGTATGTTATATATATGTTATGTTATATATGTATAACATATATCTCTCTCTATATAATATATATATTCATTCTTTCATTCCCAAATCAACTAACTATTGATATCTTATAATGACTTATTTGAATTATTCCAAAATGTATCCTTTGATGATTAAGACAGAATCCTAACCTTTGATATAGCTACTCGTTGGCATAATGCTTTTCTATATTTCCTTCAGCTTCCATGTGTCCACATCTGGATTTGCCTAGGCCTCAAACTTTATAATGGCCACCTCTCTAAACAGTAGGCGTGCACTTAAAAGTCCCTTAAATTGTTGTCCGTTTTAGATAAGGGTTACGTCCATTGTGTGGACTCTAATTTATATACTTCTCGAAAGACATACTTGTCATCTGTATAGATAATTTTTGACTAGTTGACAAGCTCTAGTATATGCAATAAATGCTGCCATCTCAGCTAATTTTACTTCCATAGAGGGCTATAGTTTAAAAGAGAGCTTGAATTGGTAACTATATCCTGCTTAAAAATCTCAAATTTTAGTTCTGAGATAAGGCCCATTAAAAATATAATATATTATTATTTTCAATGACAGTCAACGATAAATATAAGAGAGGCAAAGAATATTCCGCAACCGAGGAAAACAAACTATTCTGAACTTCAGGTTTTGAAGTGGTGAAGGGTAATGAGAGAGGGAAAGATTAACAGCATCTCAGAAGAGGTTCATGGACTGACTGAAAAGTGCTGTGTCCTTCTCAGCAGTAATATCTGTACTGGGTAAAGAACCATGAGATCAAGCAGGCAGCCTAGCATTGTTTTTAGCAGAAGTACAAACACGTTTTGCACCACTGTTTCTGTTTTTTACTATTTTCCTGAGATAAAAGGTAAACCCTAAGGATTGTCCATGTAGCTCATGGACAAGTAGATTCAAAAAAAAACTTTTGGTAGACAGAGATGCTTAGAGAAAAAAGCTGTTGAAGAAGTCTCTTCGGGTTACCAAAAACATTCATGTTTAGGTTACTATAGGCAAGGGTCTCTTATTAAGGACTTAGTCAGTTCATAAAGAGGTGTTGTAATCTTATAACACCTTGGCACTCATTGCCAATTAAACTTAGAAATCCTATCGTTTATGATTTTGTAATGTGTCTTCAATAAGTTTGGACAGTCTTTGGTTAATTAATAGAGAATATTTCTCCTTCATTAGATAGGATGTTCTCAAATAATGAATTGTGTCTTGGCAAAATTATAATCTCTCTTGGAAATTTGAAGTTTTGTTTCTTCTAAGGTTGAGCCTGAGAAGATGGAATCATTTTTAGAGCCTTCACTGTTCTATGAGGAAAGTAAGGGATCATCTATACGTTACATCAGAATTGAACTAAAAGGGAAATTTAGCTGTGTTAAGTTTTCATTGGGGAGCTGAAAAACTTAGGAAGGAATTTTGGTGAAGCCCAGGTCATCATGTTCCAGGTACATTATTGTCCCCAGTGGGAAGTCAAAGGGATAATGACTGTTCTGATATAGATGTACGTGGAAAAAACACAGGGAAGGTTGACTACAGAGAAACAAGATGCTTTCCACTGGAGTTGCTACCAAGATGATATTCCAGTTATGTACTTCTAGGAGTCTGGGGTAACAGTTTTCTGATGATTCTAAAGTCTTGAAAACAAATACAATATTTTCATCCCTTTGAATTCTTTACTGGAAAAGTATGAGAAATCTACATGTAAGTTCTTCAACTGAGCTTTTCCTTCCTTTGGCTTTAAAGGATAATGGGTAAGTTTGGGCAATAAGTTGGTAGAATCTGTCTAAATTTTAATGGGTTTACTTCACATATATTTTCTGTGTAGTGAAAGGTTTAATTGTGATGTTAGAGTGTCCATTTTAGATCTCTCCTGCTTTCTCTTGTGGGCATTTAGTGCTATAAATTTCCCTCTACACACTGCTTTAAATGTGTCCCAGAGATTCTGGTATGTTGTATCTTTGTTCTCATTGGTTTCGAAGAACATCTTTATTTCTGCTTTCATTTCGTTATGTACCCAGTAGTCATTCAGGAGCAGGTTGTTCAGTTTCCATGTAGTTGAGCGGTTTTGATTGAGTTTCTTAGTCCTGAGTTCTAGTTTGATTGCACTGTGGTCTGAGAGACAGTTTGTTATAATTTCTGTTCTTGTACATTTGCTGAGGAGTGCTTTACTTCCAATTATGTGGTCAATTTTGGAATAAGTGCGATGTGGTGCTGAGAAGAATGTATATTCTGTTGATTTGGGGTGGAGAGTTCTATAGATGTCTATTAGGTCCGCTTGGTGCAGAGATGAGTTCAATTCCTGGATATCCTTGTTAACTTTCTGTCTCGTTGATCTGTCTAATATTGACAGTGGAGTGTTGAAGTCTCCCATTATTATTGTATGGGAGTCTAAGTCTCTTTGTAGGTCTCTAAGGACTTGCTTATGAATCTGGGTGCTCCTGTATTGGGTGCATAGATATTTAGGAGAGTTAGCTCTTCCTGTTGAATTGATCCCTTTACCATGATGTAATGGCCTTCTTTGTCTCTTTTGATCTTTGATGGTTTAAAGTCTGTTTTATCAGAGACTAGGATTGCAACCCCTGCTTTTTTTTGTTCTCCATTTGCTTGGTAGATCTTCCTCCATCCCTTTATTTTGAGCCTATGTATGTCTCTGCATGTGAGATGAAGAGAAACAAGAAATGGGGAAAGGATTCCCTATTTAATAAATGGTGCTGGGAAAATTGGCTAGCCATAAGTAGAAAGCTGAAACTGGATCCTTTCCTTACCCCTTATACGAAAATTAATTCAAGATGGATCAGAGACTTAAATGTTAGACCTAATACCATAAAAACCCTAGAAGAAAATCTAGGTAGTACCATTCAGGACATAGGCATGGGCAAGGACTTCATGTCTAAAACACCAAAAGCAACGGCAGCAAAAGCAAAAATTGACACATGGGATCTAATTAAACTAAAGAGCTTTTGCACAGCAAAAGAAACTACCATCAGAGTGAACAGGCAACCTACAGAATGGGAGAAAATTTTTGCAACCTACTCATCTGACAAAGGGCTAATATCCAGAATCTACAAAGAACTCAAACAAATATACAAGAAAAAAACAAACAACCCCATCAAAAAGTGGGCAAAGGATATGAACAGACATTCTCAAAAGAAGACATCCATACAGCCAACAGACACATGAAAAAATGCTCATCATCACTGGCCATCAGAGAAATGCAAATCAAAACCACAATGAGATACCATCTCACACCAGTTAGAATGGCAATCATTAAGAAGTCAGGAAACAACAGGTGTTGGAGAGGATGTGGAGAAATAGGAACACTTTTACACTGTTGGTGGGATTGTAAACTAGTTCAACCATTATGGAAAACAGTATGGCGATTCCTCAAGGATCTAGAACTAGATGTACCATATGACCCAGCCATCCCACTACTGGGTATATACCCAAGGATTATAAATTACTCTACTACAAAGACACATGCACACGTATGTTTATTGCGTCACTATTCACAATAGCAAAGACTTGGAATCAACCCAAATGTCCATCTGTGACAGACTGGATTAAGAAAATGTGGCACATATACACCATGGAATACTATGCAGCCATAAAAAGGATGAGTTTGCATCCTTTGTAGGGACATGGATGCAGCTGGAATCCATCATTCTTAGCAAACTATCCCAAGAAGAGAAAACCAAACACCGCATGTTCTCACTCATAGGTGGGAACTGAACAATGAGATCACTTGGACTCGGGAAGGGGAACATCACACACTGGGGCCTATCATGGGGAGCGGGGAGGAGGGAGGGATTGCATTGGGGAGTTATACATGATATAAACGTCATGCACATGTACCCTAGAACTTAAAGTATAATAAAAAAAAAAAAAAAAAAAGAAAGGTTTAGTGCATAGAGTGTCAAGTATGGTGTTAAGTTCCTGATCAGGGATGTGTATCACATATAATGGAGAAGCCAAAGTATATCCAGAGCAGAAACAATCCATGAATTGAGGATTTCTAGAGTCCTCAAGAAGTCATTTGTCTGGTGTGCATTTAATATTGTAATTCTATTTATAGATTCTTTGACATTATAGTAAGAAAATACATTTTATTAGATCATTATTACATAATAGATTATTACAAAATGTTAAATACTTCAAAAGTTCTCAAATAATCTAAAATTCTATCTGCCTAGAATGGTCAGGAGTAGGTCAAGAACTGCCAGCTTCCCTATTTTTTGTCTCTGATTCCATCCAACTCAGGATCAACCAGAGAAGCCCAAATATGTTCCCCAAGACAATTACATGGGATCCCTTGCTTGTAGTTAGCCTGCGTTCAACTTCCCTTGTCAAACTCCAGTCACAGCAAACCTGAAACCCTACCTCATTTCACGACCAAACTTTCCCACTCCCTTGCCTGCTTCCACTTTGTGTCTCCCACAGGTGATGATAACTACCTCCATTATACATTAAGAAATCAATAGAAAGAATTACCTTCCTTTTTAAGCTTTTGTGCGTGCATTAAAACAAAACAAAAAAAAATAGGCTGGATATGGTGGCTCATGCCTGTAACATCAGCACTTTGGGAGAGCAAGGCAGAAGAATTACTTGAGTCCGGGAGTTTGAGAGCAACCTGGGCAAATAGCAAAACTCCATATCTATCTAAAATTAATACACCAGGCAGGCCTAGTGGCGTGCACCTGTAGTCCCAACTACTTGGGAGTCTGAGGTGGAAGAATGCACTGGGCCTGGGAAGTGTAGGCTGCAGTGAACTGCGATTGCACCACGGCACTCCAGCCTGGTCAAGACAGTGATACCCTGTCTGAAAGAAAAAAAAAGCAAAAAATTAATCTTTTAATTTATTGAAATGAGAATAACAAGCTCCCTGTTTATATTTACCTATACTATATTTACGATGATGAATAAAATACATCAGCTTAGATTTGTTGTTCAGATTCATCTACATTTCCATTTAACCAGTATTATACTATATGCCTTTTAAAGAGAACAATAACCACTTTATTAAGTTAAACACAAGATGAAATAAAAGGTTACTTCTGGAATCTCAATCACTTACACATAAGTTTCTTTTTCTGTGCTTACATAAAGTTCAGTTAGTGGTGGAGATGGTGGATTGGGAAGAGTTTCTGCTCTGTCCAGTTATTTATGCATACAGGATAATGGGGGCTCTTTCATTTATGCAAAGTGGCCTCCAAGATCACTGTGAATGTCCTCGCTTTGCCCACAAATAGGGGAGAAACAGCATGGGAGATTCCTAGAAGATTTTTCTATAAGTGAAGCCTAGAATTAATAAACTTTCTTTTACACTTGAATTTTTTTTTTTTTTTTTTTTTGGCCAGAATTAAATTCTTCAGTTTACCTACATGCAAGTGGGAATAGAAAGTGTAGTCACTGGCTAGACAGACACATTCCAGAACAAGTCTACTTTATAAAAAGGAACACCTGACCAACATTATGAAATTAAAGACAGGATTCATCATTTAAAAACGTAAAATTATTTCTTTGGGTTATAATACTGACTTTAACACTGGATCAATGTTCCTGTTAGGAGAGTAAAAAGCAAGGCAATTTAACAATTTGCATAGTATAGATACACCTTTGATCACCAAAAACTACAAATGTTACTCTCTAGCTCATAAGATGCCAGTAAAGAGGCTACAGTGAAGTAAAAATATGGACACATATATGGCCACAAATTCCTCACGTCTTAGTTCACATGTCAAAGCAAGATGACTGCCAAGACAGAAGCTTGGATAGATGGGTTAGACGTGTAGACAGAAAAGTTTTAAGAGTACCCTTAATTTTATTTTTATTTTTATATTGTTTGAGACAGGGTTTTACTTGTTGACCCAGGCTGGAGTGCAGTGACACAATCATAGCACACTGTGGCCTCCACCTCCTGGGCTCAAGTGATCCTCCCACCTCAGCCTCTAGAATAGCTGGCACTATAGGTGCCAGGCACCACACCTCCCTAATTTTTCTATTTTTAATAGAGATGGGGTTTCATGATGTTGCTCAGACTGCTCTCGAACTCCTGAGCTCAGGCCATCCACTCACCTCAGCTTCCCAAAGTGCTGGGATTGCAGGCATAAGCCACTGTGCCTGGCCACTTTAAATATTATTAAAGCCTAATAGATGATTTTTAGGGAATTATAAAAATGTAAATCTTTTTTAACATATAGAGTCTGTAGTAAGGACCACAATCAAAATGATAAGGATTATACTAAAACCAACTTAAACAATATTATCAATGCGATAACATTTCCTAATCTTTTCTATTAAAGAGCATGTAAAATAATTTAACAAAGGAAGATAGGCTTTTATTTTAACAATGATAAAAATCACAACATTGTATGATTATCTGTAAAAATTATGTAATTTCTTCCTCAAAAATAATTCCTGTTATTTCCTAGAAATTCAGAAAATGTAACATTTGGAATGACAGACCATCCCTCTATTAGGGCTTGTGTTCATATTACAGTGGTAAAGTGTCTAAAGATTAGCAAATATTATAATGTTAAGCATGTATAAACTATGGGATATTCTATTTTAAGTGTTTCATACAGGAAATAGACAGCAAACATCCTTATGGATTCCTGAATAAATCTTCCAAACAACTAAAAAGTAAATGACTAAATATTCCATTGAAATTACATATAAAGGGACCCACCAAATCACCTGCCTTTGACAAAAGCTCAAAGGCAAGCGTTGTGTGAAAAGCTTCATACTAGAAAACAAAAGAGAAGCCATCAAGTGTTTTCTGACAGGCTTGCTGGCTTAGGAAAGCAGAAGGTGGCTAATGAGAAATTATGTGGTTGGTTTCTGTAGCATACTTGAGTTTCTGTAGTTGGTACTAATGTGAAAATGGACAAAAATTAGAAAAGCTGCCATCCATTTACCAAATCCTGACCTTTGTAAGCTGACTGCTGTAGAAGTTGCATGTCAGAAATCTATTTCATATATGATCGGGTATTGTCCATTTGAATGTTAAGTTTCTCAGTTTACATATTACTATATTCTATATTCATAATGTGCTTTACCAAAAATACAGAAAAATTTGTATACAATGTTACAAACATTTTCCTCAACAGCATACAATTTTCTATTTTAAGTTCTGGGATACATGTGCAGGACATGCAGGTTTGTTACATAGGTAAATGTGTGCCATGGTGGTTTGCTGCACCTATCATCCCATCACCTAGGTATTAAATTCTGCATGCATTAGCTATTTATTTTGAGGCTGTCCCTCCCCCACTTCACCCCACAGGCCCAGGTGTGTGTTATTCCTCTCCCTGTGTTCATGTGTTCATTTACCCAAGACAATCCTAAGCAAAAGGGCACAGCTGGAGGCATCATGCTACCTGACTTAAAACTATACTACAAGGCGATAGTAAACAAAACAGCATGGTACTGGTACCAAAACAGACACATCAACCACTAGAACAGAATAGAGATCTCAGAAATAAGACCAAACATCTACAACCATCTGATCTTTGACAAACCTGACAAAAACAAGCAATGTGGAAAGGATTCCCTGTTTAATAAATAGTGCTGGGAAAACTGGCTAGCCATATGCAGAAAACTGAAACTGGACCCCTTCCTCACACCTTATGCAAAAGATTTTCTTTAATAATCCCTTATGCTATTATAAGCTCTCTTCCCTAAAATCTGCATGTGATTCCTGTGGACGAACATATTGTAATGTATAGAACTGATTTCCTACTTGGACTGTCTATAACTTTTGCTATGTAAAGTTTGCCCATATACTCTCTCATAAACTGTGCATAAATTAACACCCATTTCCCTACACTTTCCTAATACATGACATTATCATTTTAAGGAACTGGGCCTTAGACACATATAACACTGTCATTTCCAAAATACACAAATGCTAACCACTAATGACTATGTTTCAAGATTACAGCTCCATTTCAGAATCATCAATTAAAGACAGAGACTACAAAAAAACTTTTGAAAATAAAAACTAGCCCAATTTCTTACTTCCTTAATATATTCAAACATAGTTCTAAAAACTAAATTAAGAAGGATCAGAAAGGATATTTTTAAAAACTTATATTGTAGTTTAGATACAGTGTATTTGGGAGAAAAGGAAATTTCCAGAAAAATATATTGGCGAAATATTTTCTATATTAAGATGTTCACAACAATCACTATCTAAAACTGATTTTCCCTTTGTGTTTCCATTAGCTGCTGGGTAAGTGTCTAATCACTAATCTTAGGTAACCATGAACTATTTTCTTTTTTACCTTCAGTGGGTAATGTAGTGGCTTTTTCATCTCTACCTGCTCAGGAGCAGCTCGAAGTTGGTCATAGGTTAGTGGCCATTGGGTGTATGGGTGTTACCTGAATGACGGAATCAATATATAACTGAGAAAAAAAGAAAATATTTTGAGAACCCTAGTATTTATTTTTTACTTTTGACACACTTCCCAAAAACTGTATGTGTGTGTGTATATGTATATATATAATATATGTGTATAAAAGATATATAGATGTGTGTGTATAAAAGATATAGATACATGTAAAATTCTTAAAACTTCCTGGTCATTGATTCTTTCCAGTAATAAAATTGAATCCTTTAGTTTGATCTTTTACATATGTCTACTATTCTCTCAAACAAGACAATAACCAAATTTGAGCCTTTTTTTTTTTAAAGGTGGGGGGGTGGTTAAAAAAGGGAAGAACAAGATAAAAGCATGGATGCATCATTAACCAGGTCAATTTTTGCTTAAAAGGAAATTTACTATATGCTTTTGAAACTGCTATAAACACTGACCAACTTTTCATTTCCCTCACGATGAGTTTTTAAGTTGTGAACTAAATTGCCTTTTATATGTTTCGTACCCATGAATTTAGTTTGACAAAGCCACGAGACGGCAAAATGGGTTTTTCTTTCCAAGTCTTTTGTATAACTTTGTATCAGTATTTAGACATTCTTACTTGAAATAGCATGCAAATTTCTGAATTTTCCAATATATTCATTCATAAAGTATGAAATGGATAATGAAGAACAATTAAAGTATAATAGGTTTCTATTCCTGTTTCACCTGTGCAGGGGCCATTGAAAATAATATGCTGAGAATAGATAAGGCTCAAGGACAGTATCTCTAGCTAGTTGCATTTTCAATGAACTCCAGTAGTCAAGGACAGTATCTCTAGTTGAACTTTTAATGAACTCTAGTAGGCGCCAAGAAGGCAGACAAAATAAGAAAGAACTTAAGAGACAAGGAACTAAACAGAAGGTTATATCTGGGTGCAGAAAGTTTGTTTTGCATTGTGTTATTGTTGCTGACGTGGGATTTATGGAATATAAATAAAGTGAGGCGGAGGCTCTAGGCGCGGCCGCCATGTTCTCTGTTTGTCTTTGTCTCTGGTGTCTGTTCATTCTCCACCACCCCCGGCGCGGGCCCCAGTAACCTGACCTTAGCTCTGTTCCTCAGCATGGCAGACAGGAAGTCATTAGTGCTGTGAATGTCACATGACCTCTGACTCCATCCCCTGCAAGGTACACTGATTGACTTTCATTAAGTAGTCCATGAATGTAATTTGATGAAGGTAATAAACTACTATGGACTTAACAGTTAGCAGCAACTCAATTGTTTAGTTTCAACATTGTGGAAAAGTCTTGAACTTATACAACTGAATACATAAATATATTTAAAGGTACAAACATATCTGCCTTTGATTCAAATCAATGTGAATAAAAACCATTTATTTTATTTTTCATGCTTTGTTTTCTTCACTTTTTGAAAAAAGATATAGTTAAATTGTGAAATGCATTTTTAAAAAATTACATAATTGTAAGTAGTAATTTTCATAATTCAAAGGGATCTTCTGACATCTCACGCTATCAATCTATCCATCTCTCTCAATATCTCCCTATGCTAAGAGACGTTTAATATTGGTTTTACAGGACATACAGTAGAATTCTTGTTAATGTTCCATTAAGAAGCATCATTAATTAAAATAAACCATTTTTAAATATATCTGACTTTTCAGCAGCTTTCATGTGTAATGTTGAAAAGCAAAACTTGGTTTTGGTCAAAGCCAACCTTTCATTTCTAAAATAGTGTTGTTTAATCAAGAGCACTTGACTCAAGGCAGAAATTGGAATGGACTTCTTGTGGAAACATGTTATGCTGTTTCTGCTCAACCTTTCCAGTTAAGCTTCAATCATTTGAAATCTTCAAACTCTTGGTATGAAGGAACTGTGGGAAAAAAGAGTGGGTGTAGTTTTACCAGTTCTGACATGAGATACTGAAGAATATAGGATAACAAGTAAAAATTAGACATTCACAGACATTACCATTACTTCCCACTTCACTAATTGATAGTGTTACTAGTTTCTGACATGCTAATTTGTAATGACAAGGATGACTTTTGAAATGATTTAGTATTTGGTGTAACAGCATTGAGCTGACTGGTTAATGCATTGAGCAGGCACAAGATAGCTAAACCTCAGTGCTACCTAACAACGCATTGCTGGAGCAATGTTTCTATGTGGCACGATCAATGCACTGTAGCTTTTTCAGGTAATGCTGAACCTCACTGACAAGCTGACGATCGGTAGGCCAGGTCATAGCCTTGAGAGCCACCCTCCAACCAATCCAATCAAAAACGTGCAACCCTGCAGCATGACTGAGAATGGACTTTAGAAAGTTTGTCTGAATCAATAAATACTCTTACACAATACCTCTTAGTGCCTCTTCTAGGCTTGCTTGTTTCCCAGTGCACTCAAAGCAAAGTAAGAGTTTATGAGACAGGAAAGCTGTCTCCATATAAATAATACACCAAAACTTTTATGATCCATTTTATGCCACAACTTAAATATGCACTTAAAGAGGGCAATGCTTCATCTTGATGGCAGGATAGTTTGACTTTGTATCTATCTTTTTATTGATTTTCTTCTATGATATCCAAAAAGAATGAGGCTGTAAGGTTCAGAAGCATTTGATAACACAAAACTATTCTTGCTTCTGTATATTCAATAAGAAATGATGAAAACGTCCCTCTAAACTAGAAATCCACTTTATAAAAATAATCTCAAATATTTATAGTCCCCAAATCACTCTATTTTATTACACTAAGCAGTCAATTGCTGAACTCAGAAGATTATAGTTAACATGAACAAATGTGAATGCAAAACAAAATATGAGCAACTTTACTCAAAAATGACTTTTTCTATTCTTCAATATAGTTGTTCCTCAGGGCTTGTCATTCAGCTTTTTTCAGAATTTCAGTTGGCATTATTTGTTATCATCTGGTGTCTTATATAAATGGAAACCCAGGAACAGTAAAGCATCATTCTCTAAGAATTTGCCATTGCCTTAGTGTTCGACCTTCCTCATGTCTGCGCTAAGACCATCTCCTCAGCTTTGCTTTTCTATTCATTTCATTGTCTAATGAAAGCAAATATTGCCACTTATTTTTATTTATAGTTTTGTGTCTCATTGTTTTCACCTGTTCATAGTTTCTTTAATAAGGCTTTTATGACATTTTTATATCAAAATTCAGGAGGCTGCATGAACATTAAAAAAATGAATATGAGGAAAGTAGGTAGGAAAATATGTCACTTTTCTTACCACGGAAGCAGATACACTTGGGAATATATTTCTAAGAGATTAGGGTGCTGATATAAGGAGGTGAAGTCGGCTTGTGTAGAATATAACAGACTTAGACTTATAATTTTTAAAAAGTTTACTTTTGGAAAATAGAATTTCTAGATTTTTGGATGACTGATTTAAAGTGCAACAAAAATATAAATATTCCAGAGATGATACGGTTGTTTAGAGACTTGCTTCTTATAGTGTCTGCAAACCGCTTGCAAGAGAATCATCTTGGATGCCCATTGAACAGCTATATTAATATATGTTGGGATATGGGTTCTGAAGCTTTATGCTAAACAATCAGGCTTCAGAAAGATTTTTATAAAACAAGAACAGAATACAAAAATTAGCCGAGTGTGGTGGTGGGGCGCCTGTAATCCCAGCTACTCAGGAGGCTGAGGCAGGAGAATCACTTGAACCCTGGAGGCAGAGGTTGCAGTGAACCGAGATCACACCACTGCACTCCAGCCTGGGCAAACAAGAGTGTGAAACTCCATCTCGAAAAAAGAAAAAGAAAAAAACAAACAAACAAAAAAAACAGTAAACTACCCTGAAAGACAGAATATTAAAAATATTTACTTAGCTATTCAAACATTTGACCACATTTACAATATAGTAAATGAATTTATCCCCTGTACAATTAGAACGGCCTGTAACTTCAATTATTTTACATTTTTACCCAAATTTAATTTGGATACTGGCTATCAGCACTGAAGTGAAAATCCTATTTCTGTAAAGATTTTTGTGCAGTGAAAAGTTGTTGTTACTAGAATAGTTAAAATATTTGTGTATGCTCAAAATATTAGGGAAAATAGATTTGTACAACTATTTTTGTTTCCTCACTAAATACTGGGCTTTTCATCTTCTACCTGAAAATGAAATGGTTGTTTCTACATGTAAGTTACAAGAATTTGGAAAATGACAGAGGGATCTGTTTTAAGAACACTGGAATTAAACAGTACCTTAGTGCAGGGGGTAAAAAACTAGAAAGTGTTATTCACTGATTTAAATAATAAAAGTCAATTTTATTTTTTTTTCAAAATGCACAGAGCTCCAGATCAAAACAAACAAACAAAAAAAAAAAACAAAACGCTTTTACTCCCAAACTTACATAGCTCAGTGTTATATATTATGACCTAATATCTGAAAGAAATTTTCTCCAGGGGCACAGTGTTGTATAGATAAGAGACCATGAAGTGTATTATAAACACATAGCAATTCAGAGACTACACTAAAGAATAAATAATAACAATTGTTCTATAGACTCTGCCTACTAAAGAATCCCTGTATTATCACGAGTAATGCTGTTAAGTACAATGATTAATGTTATTAGTAGATATATATTTGACCAGTTTTTTAACCTGCCAGAGCTCTAGGGACACTTACTGTGGATGATATATAATAGTCATGAATTAATTAGTGTTCTCAATGCCAAGAAAAAAAAGAGATGGTGTCAACAAATGCAATATATAAAATGGTAACCATATGATAAATGGGTCATTCAATGTTTTTTATTAAATTAAATACATCCATGACAGAAGCCAACACTGCAATATTGACTGAATAATTTAATCTTGTCATTTTATGGGGTAGGCTTCAAAATAATAAATTGTTCAGGCTGAGTAAGCTATTGAATACTTTCAGACACAAGAGAGTTGTGGGTTTAAAACAGACTCCTGCTACCTCATTCCTCAGAGCTGACAGATATTAGAGCATTCATAATAAACCTGCCATTAGGTGTACTCATCTTTTCTTTTTTTATTTCACTGACAGAAAAATAACCATTTTTGGTTGAAATATTATCTTTCAAGAGGCCTAATTTATGAGTACCAAAATAACTCATCCCAAAAGGTCTACTTACACTTTATTTATTGGAAAATATTACAGCTTTCATGACATTTCTTGAATTATGTTAACTAACATAATGGTAATGAGTAAATGATAACACAAGGTAGATTAGAAGAAGGCTGAGAAAAGTGAGTGCAGTTAAATGATTATAAAGTCCAAGATAAGAGTAGGGTTTAAAACATAGATTTATCTAGTTAAGCTAGAGATTCAATATCATCCATTAGTAATTCTATATGAGCCTCAGCTTTTCCATTATTTTCTTAATAAAGGAAACACACTCAATTCATTAGAGGCAGAAATCAGATGCAAACATCAGCATCGGGGGGAAGTGAAAACAGACATACATCTCTACAATTTCCAATGTTTAATGTACTTCCATATGACCCCTGGAGCATTGCAAATACATACAAGCTTAGCTGTAACCAGGTGGACAAAATTTCAGAGGGCCAAAATGAGACATTTTCTAGTTATTCCCTTATTCTAACTATGATGCTATAGTTAAAGAAGGGGATAATAAGCTAATAAAGGAACTATTGGGGTAAGATTATCTTTGCAGAAGCAGAACACTATACCTATGAAATGTTTATACATGTTCAAGTATACATAGAAAACAATTCTTTAGAGCTTATTATTAGCAATTCAATGATATGATTTGGATCTGTGCCCTCACTCAAATCTCATGTTGAATTGTAATCTCCAGTGTTGGAGGTGTGGCCTGATAGGAGGTGATTGGATCATAAGGGTGGCTCCTTCATGACTGGGTTGGCACCGTCCCTTTGGTGCTGTTCCTATGATAGAATTCTCAAGAGACCTAGTTGTTTATAAGCGTGTGGCACATCCCCCATCTTTCTTTTCCTTCTGCTCTGGCTATGTAAGACGAATCTGCTTCCCATTTGCCTTCTGCCATGATTGTAAGTTTCCTGAGGTCTCTCCAGAAGCTGAACAAATGGTCAAGATAATACTTCCCGAACACCTGCGGAAACTTGAGTTAATTAAATCTCGTTTCTTTATAAATTACCCTGTCTCAGGCATTTCATTATAGCAGTGCAAGGACAGACTAATATAGCCAGCATGATAGCAGAAAAGCAAACTAAGATATTAAAGGCATACTAAGAAACCAGCACTTCCTCCTTCCCCGGTACCTTCTCTTCCATACTTCTTTTCTTCTTTTTTTTGCCCAAATATTTGTTTATGCCTACTATATGTCATGTACTATTCTGGGTCTTGGTAAATTATTTATGAAGACATGTAAGACTCCTAACTTCAGGTAATATGTATTCTAATGAAAGCAGAAAGATAATAATTAAACAAATGAACAACAGATACATTTATGTTTGTAATAATTGCAGTGAAGATACAAATAGGGTGATGTAAAAAAATAAAAGAGGTAGATAATAGGAATTTATTCGAGATGGCATCATCAGGAAAGGCGTTTCTTAGAATGGGTCATTTAAGCAGAGAGCAGGGAGTTGGTATTTCAGATAAAGCAAGATGCAAATGCAAAAGGGACAAATAATGAATATTTATTACTGTTATCTAATGATAAAGTGAACACATGAATCATGATAGATATTGAGCAGGTAGTTTAATATTAAATAAATTGTAAACATGAAGATTTAAGGGAGGTAAATGTGGGATGGCAAGAGATGGAATTACTGAGACAGAGATCACATTTTGGGAGTGGGGAAGCTTATGTAACAACGTTAGGGATTCATGTTTTTTTGTTTGATGTGGAGATATGGTATATTTTTAAAGTAGGGAAATTAGCTATTTCTATTACATTCTAGTGACTCTGAAAAGATAAGAACACTTTAGAGAACATTGTAGCAATTCAGATAAGGCAAGACATAAACCTGATTCCATTGAATTAGCAAAAATGGAAAGAATTACATTCATATAAAAAAGAATATTGACTTTTTCATAGATGAGATATGGGTACAACACAAGGGGAAAACAGAATTTATGGACTCAATCATGGATGGTGGTACACTAGTATATAAGAACATGCTTCAGAGAGAAGGTAAAGTAAGTGTGGTCTTGGAGACATTGTGTTTACAGTTTCCATGAGACACGTAAGATGAAATACATGTAGGTGGTCATTAGGAGACTGAGAGTATGTAAAATTAGACTGTGGAAGCCAAGGTAGTCTAGAACTAGTGGAAATCAACAGTGCTGAATGCCTGAGAGAGCACGTTGAAGAAGAAATTTGAAAGTGTTTCAGTTCTAATTCTTACCCACTGTGTTGAACAATTCTATAGTATGTTTGAACAATTTAAGGAAAATCAGAATCACTGATTAGCAAAAGGCAGTTAAAAATATAAATAAATAAATACATATGTTTGGAAATGTTTAACATCATTCATCTTAGAAACAAGCCAGATAATTATTCCCCAAATGATATACCTATGACGTTGCTTATCATGATTTTTTTAAATTCAAAGAATTGTTTACTTTTAAGTCTTGAAATTAGCATTTCAAACTTCTTTCCTTAGTTCAAAAATAAATTAAGTTTTGAGGATACTTCGTTTTCTGAAATAGAAAAATTGTATATGACCTTTTTAATTTTTCAAAAAGAATACCTAAATATAGAATCATCACACTGAATATGAAAAAAGCTTCTTTAAAAATTAAGTATTTTTTTCTGTTTGTTATTTACAAAATTTGCACCCAGTAAAATTCACTGTTAACATTTCTGAGTTCTCTGTCTATTAACGAAAAAATGGAGTGATGTGTCTACGACCCCAGCACTACACTGAGCACTTCCAACACTCTAAAAATGTTCCCTTGATACTCAACTCCTTACTTTATCCCCAGTAACTGGCACTATTGTGATTTGTTATATGTCCTATGGTTTTACCTTTTCTAGAAGTGTAAATGAAACTATGACAGTATGTCACATTTTGGGTGTGACTTCTTTCACTTAGCAATATGCATGTAAGATTCTTCCACTGTATCTGAGTCAGTAGCTCTCCTTTTCATTATTAGTTAGTATTTCATTGTACGGATGCACTGCAGTTTTCTAATCCATTTACTTCTTAAGGGATGTATGGGTTATGTCAATATCTACTGATTATAAATAGATTTGTAGGCCAAGGTGGACAGATCACTTGAGGTCAGCAGTGACTAACTAGCCTGGGCAACATGGCGAAACCCTTTCTCTACTAAAAATACAGAGGTTAGCTGGGTGTGGTGGCAGGCACCTGTAATCTCAGCTACTTGGGAGGCTGAGGCAGGAAAATCAGTTGACCTGGGAGACAAAGGTTGCAGTGAGCCACGTGTCACTGCACTCTAGCCTGGGTGATAGAGCGAGACTCCATCTAGAAAAAGAAAAAAAAAAAAAAAAAAAAAAAAAGAAGATTTGCAATGAATATTTTGTGGGAAAATATTTTCAGTGAATTTGGGTAAATATCTGCAAATGAGGTTTCTGGGTCATGGATAAGTGCATTTTGACTTTCTGAGAAGTGCAAAATTGCATTCTAACATTTCTATAGCATTTGACTGACATTTCTACCAGACGTATGTGTGCTCCAGTTACTCTTTAATAATGTCAGCCTTTTGTATTGTCAGCTTAGATTTTAGTCTTTTTAATAGGTGTCTGCTGATATCTCATTGTGACTTTAATTTTCATCTACCTAATGTTTAATAATGTTGTGCATTATTTGATGTGCTTATGTGATATCTGTGTCTCTTTTTTAGTGAAGTTTCTGTTTAAAATTTGTGCCTTTCTGATTTTTTTTGTTTTGCTTTGCTTTTTTAACCCATTGAGATTAGCGTACTTCATATATTCCGAATATCAGTTGTTTATCAGATAATCTATTTGCAATAGTTTCTCTTACTGTGTGCTTGTCTTTTCATTTTGTGAGCAGGATCTTTCACAAAGTACAATTAATTTTGATAAAGTTAAATAAAATACACACACATATGTGTGTATGTATATGTGTGTGTATGCATATATATGTACATGTGATATTGTACCTAAAATATCACCCAAATCATGGGCACAAAAATGTTTTTCTATGTTTGTGCTCTGGAAGTTTTACATTTATACTCTGTCAACCAATGAATCAATCAATCAGTCAAGTTTTCAGTTAAATTTCCTATAAGGTCAGAAGTATGTCTCTAGGTTATTTTCATTTAATTTATCATCATTATTATATTTCTTGCGTATATACTTCCAAATGTTGCAGAACTATTTGCTGAAAAGGCTATCTTTTCTGCCTGTAACCGTCTATGTATTCGATTGTCTATACTAATGGAGGTCTCCTACTTGTTTTTCTCTCCTGTAATATTGATCTGTTATATTTAATGACACTTTCTCTTTGTCACTGTAGCCTTTGTAATAATTTCTAATATAAGGGAATGTGAAGCATCCAACTTTGTTCTTTTTCAGAAATGTTTTGGATATTCTAGTTCCTTTGCTTTTGCATACAAAGTTTGTAATCAGCTTACTTATTTCTAAAAAATACAATATTTGCTTAGGATTTTTAATTGGATAATGTTGAATCGATAAATCAATCTAGGAAGAACTGACATTTTTAAAGTGTTTATTTTATTTTATATTATTTTAATCTTACAAATAGAGTCTCATTTAATTCCACTTTTGTCTTTTTTTAAATTTTAAGACATTTTAGATATTTATCTGTGCTTTACTGTACGTTGTTCATTATTTTGACTCTATATTCAAATATTATAATACTACTTTACATATAGAATAAGGACTTTATAAGAATATATTTCCAATCCCCCTTGCCATTCTTTGTGATGTTACTGTCTTACTTTTTACTATTACATTGTTGTTGTTATTTTCTTTAGACAGTAAGAAATATTTTTAGGCAATTAAAATAGAAAAAAATTACTATTTTTTTTTCCTATTTTTCAATACTCTTGGTTTGTGCTGATCCACGTTTCTGACTGATACAATGTCTCTTCTGTCTGGAGAAATTCTTATAAAGTAGGTATTTTAGGAACGAATTTCCTCCTTTTTGTGTTTGTCTGAAAAAGACATTATTTCTCCCTCAGTGTCAATGGTAATTATACTGCATAAATAATTCTACATTAGCAAATTTGTTTTTGTTTTTTATCCCCATTGTTGTAGATTTCTGCCGGTGTCCTTACGTGAGAGTTTTTGTTGGTCTTTCCTCTGTAAATTAAATATTTCGTTCTATAGGGGCATGGAGTAGCTATGCTAAATCAGATGTTAGCACTGCCTGCTGTTTTCTTCTCCCTTTGCAGCACCATGAAAAAAAAATCAAGATTCTTCCCTGTCTTTCCTGTGAGCTTCTGGCTTGATTTGTGTGAAAGAAAACCCCCCAAAATACGTGGATTCCCTGTATTTTCGACCTCTAGAACCATCATATATTTAAAAACCTCACATCCAGCCTTTAGCAATTCATTCAGAATTCTTAGCTCCATCTTTCCACTGACTTATATGGCATGTGTCAGCTGAGCTGGCTTCATGGGTGTGTGATATGTGCAGTCACCAGAGCCTCATGTTTAAAATGGCCCACACTTAATCAAACCATCTGCAGTTTCTGTCTTGAAATACTTAATAATTTGTAAACAAGGCCCCTGCATTTTCATTCTGCACTGCACAATTTAATTAGCTCAATCTGTCTGGAATCAAATAGTTGGGATTTTGGTGGGGGGGGGGTCCACATAAGTGCCTGTGTCTCTTCAGATTTCAGCTTACTTGGTTGGCATGCATTCTCAATTTTCTATTGGCTTAAGAAAATCACTAATATGCATATTGCCCAACTTCTTTTCACGTACTTTTTGTATGAGTGGGAGCAGCACTCTTTCTAGCTTTCTACGTTTCTGAGCTGAAACTGAAAGTCCAAAAATGTTTAATCCCCAAGATACTTTGAATATGACTTTGACTGAAGTAGTTTTGATTCCTTTTATTCCTCAGATATCTGTTAAAAACACACTTGACACACTTATTTTCATAAAATAAGATGTATTTTATTATAGGATCTAAACACTAACTCATAGAATGAAGTCATTTTCAGTGGAAATAAAATAATCTTTATCAGTCCTTTTGTTTTGACATTCAAAAACATGTCTCATTGCTCAAGGCACTCTTTGTTGGCTTCTAAAAGATAGATTCTGCCTTAGTCAGCTCTGGCTGCTATAGAAAAATACCATAGATCAAGTGGCATAAACAACAGATATTTATTTCCCACTTTTCTGGAGTCTGGGAAGTCCAAGATCAAGGTGCCAGCAGTTTCTGCATTCAGGGAAGGCCCTCTTCCTGGCTTACAGATGATCTTCTTGGCACCATGAGCTCACATTACCTCTTCTGTGTATTCTCAGAAAGAGAAGCATCTTTTTTTCTACTGATTTAAGGATACTAATTCCATTATGAGGGGTAGAGGAGCCCTCATCATGACCTCACATAAACTTAATTACCAAGCCCTTATCTCCTATACCGTCACACTATGAAGGCTTCAACTCACAAATTTGGTGGGGCCACAAACGTTCAATTCATAATAGAGGCATTCTCAAATACACTTTACACATTTAAGTGGAGGATCTCAAGGACTCAGTGCACTGACTGAATGAGTAAATCCACTGTAGTGAGAAGCCTCAAGACACAGGCTGTGCAAACTCTAAGGAGCAAACCGACATAGAGTCGTACTCCTCAAGAGAACCAAGGACTAAAATACATAACCAACTAATAATATTTTATTTATAAATTATTTATGTTGAGGAGCAATGAACGCATACGAATTGGTATCTGTAAATGACATTACAAATAATGTTCTGCACCAGTGATTTTATTAGCAACTTGATACCTGTGTAAGTATATCCAGTGCTATAATTCTCTGTGTGTTGCTTTCAGCAGTTCAGAATTTGTTTAGAAGTTAGATGTTGCACGTGTTCTCATGCATGATGACTGGAAGCTGCCTGATTCCGGTAATTTTCATCTTTGCTGTTTCTCCTAATAGAATTGTTTCATTTGGTTAAAATTACTATTCAAGTTGTTGTTAATACAGCAAAGAGTGTTACTTAAATCATCAAATCAAATTATATGGGAATGGGCTGGAAAACAACCAGAATATGTCACAGCTATCAAGCTTATGTAAGTGCTTAGAATCTCAAATTAATATTGTACACGTCTTATCAACTGCTGTTCCAGATTATTTTCCAGTGTATCCATTAAGAAAAACATTCCATAGAATAAAAAGGTGGAATCAAAGCTGCTCTTTAATCTGTTCATATGGATTATAACCTGATCCACTCAATACAGAAACTTGTTAGATGTTGTATTAAATATGACACACACTCAGAGAAATGCACAGATCATAATGACTTCTCACAAACTAGACACTTTTCTGTCATCAGCCCTCTTATCAACACAGAGAATTATTAGCACCCTAAATCTCTTTTGCTGTTTCCCACCAGGCCTCATTTCTTCATTGGCCTGGTGATTTTATGGGTGTGTTTATTATGAAAAGAGGCACTAATACAAATATTTATAATGTACACGACTTTTTGTATCAGTTATACTTCAAGACAAGAGATTTGTTTAAAAAATTAAAGACAAAAAAGCAAAAATGAAAGGAACATTAAACAATAAAGTATAGAAGTCAGAATGTGAAAGTGAGCTAAGTAAATGAAAGTGAAGAAATTTTTTCATATAATAATGAGTCTACATACATACAATACATAGTATTGAAGTGAAGAACCATACATGTAAAACCAAAAAATCAAAGAAAGTCATCTAGGAATAAACTAGGATTTAAAATTACGAATTAAAGTCCTATCATGTTTTACAAAAAAATCAGCTACTAAAGGATAAGTGCTGATGCAGACCCTAGGTCAGTTTACTCATTATTAAATATAAAGTAAAAATTAACTTTAGAAATAGACAAAAATGTAAAGTATTACATAAATAGGGATTATATGTTCTGATGTGCTTGAGTTAGCACCAGGCATGCTGTTTCCTGGTGCAACCATTGGCACCGATCCTTTCATTCTCAGCAATGTCCTGGTGTACACAAAAATTTGTCTAGTCATCTTTACTGATGACAGGTCAAAGTGAAACCACTTTCAGATATTTCCAAATTGACTTTCACTTCTCTAGGGTGTTAAGGGTGCCCATGCAACGGTGCTCTTATCTCCAAGCATTTTTTAGGAAAAATATACTGTATGTGTGAATTTACCTGTGTGAATAGCATTTGATTTTAGCCGAACCATGCTTGAACTCATTTTTACTTTTCTGTATGGCTACAACTCTGAGGAAATGGTCTCATCCCTTCTTCCTTCCTAGGTGTGTGTCTGCCTGCATATTGCCCTTTCTTTCTCCACATAAAGCACATGCTTCACTCACGGACAAAGCAGAGTTGAATTCTCATGAGAGGGGTTAGCCACCTCTTCTCTTTTCTTGGTGTTTTATGTTTACTGGCTCTTTTAGCAGGTATTGTAAATGTAGGTGTAAAGAAATAACAAAGAGGTCAATTTTCCAGTCTTGTTTTCAAGATAAAAATCCTCTCTAATTGGAACTGATATATATATATATATATATATATAGCGAATAGAGATGAGCAAAGGTTTAAATGTCTTGCTCTCAGAAAAAAATTTTAAAAAGCAATGTTATCAGTAGCAAGAGGAAGTGATAAATACAATAGCTCAGGCTTCAAAAGCAAAATGTTAGAATTGAAACACTAAACTCTAAAGCACAGTCTCAAATGTGGCTAATGAACTGCTCAATCCTTTGCAACAGGCTGCCTGGCTTCTATTTCCAGATTATCACTTCTGAATAGTGCAGTCTTGAAAAAATTACAGATGATCTCTTTTCCTTAGTTTCCTCATTAGTAAAATGGGAATGAAAATGATGGAATCACGCTCATACAGGATTTATATGAGTTAATATCTGCAAAGCACTGGAAACAGATTCTGGTCAAGTATGCGTGCAAAATAAATACTAGTAACCCTATGAGCACGTCTGTGACTGATTTAAGAAAAGTGAGGATAATGAGTCATACATTATAAAATATTAAGTAATTTTGACACCGTAGATTTTTTGAGATAACCCAAAATGTTAGTACAACATAGATCATGTCTCTTTCTCAGGTAAATTCTGAATCATTGGGAAATGTGTCAACATGGGCACTATAATATCACTTTGATTAAGTGAGAAAGTTGACATTGGAGGTTGTAGCTTACAAGTATGGACAAACAGTTTTCTAATATTAAACTCAAAATTTTGGCAGACTATTCACCCTATCATCTATAGTAATAGGAACGTTTCTGTTGAGCACTACAAAGACTGATCTTAAAAAGTACAAGGTATCTGTACAATTTCATTCCTAAAACTTGAAGAAGAAGGGCCAAGCATCCTTATTTTTGGTCGCCAATTACCCCATTAGGATAGTATGAGGGGACTTTTAAAAAGTTTATGAAAAACTGGAATTATAAGACAAAAATGAAAATGTAAACTTTCTCAACATAAGCTCCAACAAGGTCAAGACTCTTTTGTAGGCAGTGATATCAGCCCTTTAGCTCATTCCTAAAGAACAGGGGATTCTGGGGATTCGTATCAATGCAGTATTTTTTACATTATTAACTGATGAAAAGTGGGTGCCCTTTACAGATTTGTTTTAAGATTAGGAAACAAGAAGTCAGAGGGATGAAAATCAGAACTGTAAAGTAGATGCCTACTGATTTCCCATCAAAACTCTCACAAAATGTCCCTTGTTCAGTCCAAGGAAAGAGCAGGAGCATTGTCATGGTGAAGAAGGACTCTCTGGTAATGCTTTCCAGGTATTTTTCTGCTGAAGCTTTGGCTGACTTTCTCAAAATAGTCTCATAATAAGCAGATGTTACCATTCTTTGACCGTCCAGAAAGTTAACAAGCAAAATGCCTGGAGAATCTCTTTGCTCTTGACCAGGCCTCTTTTTCTGCGACTGGACCACTTTTGCCTCTTAGTAGTCATTGCTTTCGTTTTGTTTTGTGTTGAGGATAGTACTGGTAAAGTTGCATTTCATCTCCTGTTACAGTTCTTCAAAGAAATGCTTCAGGATCTTCATCCCATTTGTTTAGTTTTCCACTGAAAATTCTGCTCTTCACTGCAGCTGATCTGGTTGCGACACTTTTGACTCTCATCAAGTGGAAACTTTGCTCAGCTTTAATTTTTCAGTGAGAATTGTGTATGCTAAACCAATTGAGATGTCAATGGTAACTGGCCTTCTCCTATTAGAGCACTAGCAAGATTAATTTTTCCTCTCAAATTGATGTGGGTGGTCTGTGGCTTCAGGCTTCATATTCAACATTGTCTCCTCCTTTCTTAAAGTGAGTTGTCAATGATTAAACTGCTGATTTCTTTGGATACACTGATTCCATAAACCTTTCCTAAGCATCTATTATTTCACCATTTTGCCACCCAAGCTTTACCATAAGTTTGATGTCTGTTCTTGTTTCAATTTCAGCAGAATTCACATTGCTCTGATAGGGGCCTTTTCAGACTGATGTCCTGTCCTACTTGGTGTCTAAAACTAGATCGTATTCAGATATGTTATAACTAGTTAGTAAAAGTTTATTTTGATGCAAAAACATTTTAAAAATCCATGCAGTTTTTTTCATAGCAAGCTTTATCCATGGACTTTTTGAAGTCCCCTCGCATATTCTGCCCCCTATAGGAGGAGGTTATGTGAGATGTGACAGTGGAGTAAGTGAGCAGGAAGAGGGGATTCCAATAAATCAAGAGAAAGTCCAATTGCTAGCGGGGATCCTCCCACAAGAAATGGAAAAGGAAGAGTGAGGATGTTGTACTCTAATACAGTAGTAAATATTAATGTATTAATGTTATTGACTGTTGGATAGGCATTGAGCAGGATAGGCAAACAATGTGAACAAAAGGAAAGATGTAGACATTAAAAGAGACACATATTGAATGGATTTAAAAATGTGACATATATAGATAGTGTGTGCATGTGTGTTTGTGTGTATATATACAGGCAATGGAATATTATTTAGCCTTATAAAAAAACAAGGAAATACTGTTTTGCAAAACCAGGGATGAACCCAGAGAACACATTATGCTAATTAAGCCAGACACAGAAAGACAAATACTGCATAATCTCACTTATACGTGGTATCTAAAAAATTCTAACTTAAAGAAACAGAGTATATAATTTTAGTTTTTATAGGCAAGAGGAGGATTATTATATAAATGGATAGACGATGGTTAAAAACTACCAGTTTTAAGTTATGCAAGATAAATAATTTCTGGAGATCTAAGGAATAGCCTCATGACCATAGTTAAGAATACAGTATTGTATATCTGAGCTTTGCAAAGCCAGATGTGGTGGCTCATGCCTGTAAACCCATAATTTTGGGAGACTAAGGCAGGCAGATTACTTGAGGCCAGGAGTTCGAGGCCAGCTTGGCCAAGATAATGAAATTCCATCTCTGCTGAAAAATACAAAAATTAGATGGGCATAATGGTGCACAATCCCAGCTGCTTGGAAGGCTGACACATGAGAATCACTTGAACTGGGGAGGTGGAGGTTGCAGTGAGCCAAGATTATGCCACTGCACTCCAGCCTGGGCAACCAAGGGAGACTGTCTCAAAACAACATCAACAACAACAAAGGACAACAACAGCCTTTGAACCTATGAAGGGAGATGGAAATCTTTGCTGCATACCTTGGGTAATTCTGCTATTCAATATGTATTTGTATACTATATATTTTTTTCCTTAAATTACAGATGGGAACTAAGTGGCTAAATTATTCTTCTTTCTTCAGGTGTTTCAGAGTAAAGTTTCATGGTGACTCTCAAACAACATTGCAGTTTCTGCTATGTTGAGAAGTGAAATAAGTTATGCAACTGTTTGAACATTTATTTATGTGTTATTTTATGTGCCAGATTTATACACTCAATGAAAAGACCTAGTCCTGTGAATAAATAGGGAGAATCACACAAAAGAGAAACACTGATCACCTCCCCATGCAACCCAGATGGTCTGCTGTGTGCAGGCTGAGTGTTGGCTGGGACTGTGTATTACAGTGGATCCCAGAAGCCTTATAAGTCTGCTTTAAATCAGATCCTAAATCTTTATTTTCCTGGAGTGCTTGACAAGTACAGAAAATATGCTTTAAATAAGTAGTTTTATAAGTGATCTGTAATGTTTTCTTTTTATAAAATAAAAACTGTTCTTTAGTTTACAAGTACAGAATATAATGATTTAATATTTATGAAATGCTAAATAAAATGAGAAAAATCTAAACTATTCAACATAATATCAGCAACATGGTGTCTTGTGCCTCTGTTACAATTATTATTTGGGGCCAGGCATGGTGGCTCACCCTTGTAATCCCAACACTTTGGGAGGCCGAGGTGGTGGATCACTTCAGGTCAGGAGTTCGAGACCAGCCTGACCAACATGATGAAACCCCGTCTCTACTAAAAATACAAAAATTGGTCAGGCCTGGTGGAGCGCCTGTACGCCCAGCTACTAGGGAGGCTAAGGCATGAGAATTGCTTGAACCCAGGAGGCGGAGGTTGCAGTGAGCCGAGATCTTACCACTGTACTCCAGCCTGGGCAACAGAGCAAGACTCAGTCTCAAAAAAGAAATAATAATAATAATATTAATAATTAATTGGGAGGTCATTAGACTGAGGTGGCTCCAGTGCCCAAAACAAACTGAAACCTAACTCAGTGTAACTAGTAAAATAAAACTTAACCAATCAGAAACTACCAAGTACATTCTAGCTCTGGACTTTCCACTAGAATGACCCAAGTAAGGCAACTGCACCACTTTAGTTAACCAAGTAATTGTTCTGTTTGATGTTCACCCTATACACGCTCTCCACTTGCAGCTCTTTAGTGGAGCTGTGAATCACCTGTGTTCTGCAGCCGCCCGGTTAATACATCACTGTTTGCTCAAATAAACTGTTTAAAAATTTTAACGTGCCTCAGTTTATCTTTTAACACCTCTCATGATCTCAAGGCAGACATATATTTGTAGTTCATACGTCTATAGAAGGCACCCCTAGGCTGTATATCACATAAAGATTGATTCTCAAAGGAATTGTGGAGAGGAAGCTCAGCACTTGGCTTGATAGGTTGGGAGGAGAAAAAGAAAGAGTGCAGGAAGGATCAGGAGATTCGCTCACTCAATGGGGTACATTCATGCTTCCAAAGTTCAAAGTAGTATTTAACATAATTGAAACGTTACATAAAATACTCTTCAGAACTAATGTAGAAATGAATGAGTAAGTAGAATCGCTGAAGCTAGAAAAGCAGTGCATTATCAGTGATGCAAAAACTCATCCACATTCCAAACAGTCTGAGGTCTACTGAGTCTAGGAGGATTTTAATGTAGCTCAGCTCTTCGCCGAGAAAGTCAGCACTGTTTTGTGAGGAATAAATGAGCATATCATGTGCATGCAGGAGTATCAAAGGCAAAGCAGTGAAAGGAATGGAGTATAAGGCTGGACAGCTTATAATTAGAGAGTGGAGAATATTTTGGATAAATATCATTTCCTCATTCACTAGTACAGTGTCTAAATAGATGCTCACAATATAGAGTTTTCAGAAATACGAACATTACTTGAGGACAGAACAATAAATTGAAATCACCTTATGTATTATTTCTTTCTTTGTAATGAAAAGGTTAGTAAAATTGAGAAGTGTAAGTAAACATGTAAAAAATGTAGGCAGATTCATGTTCCTAGGTCAGAATATAATACATTTTATTTTGTTTTTGGTCCTTCATATAATCCCTCAAATAAGGAGTTCAACTCTGAAATAAATAATCATAAGACAAATGGAGAGGGGAAATGTTAGGTAGCAGAAAAGAGAATTATTTTTGCCTTTCATTTTTAAAATTTTTTAGTAATATAAATCCACATATTAAATATAGAATTTAAAACTCCTCGGCCGGGCGCGGTGGCTCAAGCCTGTAATCCCAGCACTTTGGGAGGCCGAGACGGGCGGATCACGAGGTCAGGAGATCGAGACCATCCTGACTAACACGGTGAAACCCCGTCTCTACTAAAAAAAAAATACAAAAAAACTAGCCGGGCGAGGTGGTGGGCGCCTGTAGTCCCAGCTACTCGGGAGGCTGAGGCAGGAGAATGGCGTGAACCCGGGAGGCGGAGCTTGCAGTGAGCTGAGATCCGGCCACTGCACTCCAGCCTGGGCGACAGAGCGAGACTCCGTCTCAAAAAAAAAAAAAAAAAAAAAAAACTCCTCAATAAGAATGAGTAGACTTCTAAACACTTTTCAGATTAATACCCAAAATGTACATCTTAATTGTATACCTAGAATATCATCAGACATATTAAGATAAATTAGAATTTGGGCATTTCTCTTATATTTTAAACATCACAAATACTAAAACGTATATGTAATTCTGGAAAACAGCAAATACTTATTACTTACACTTAATACTTCCAAAAATATATACCTCTCCTTAAGAAATTTGATGTTACCTAAACAAATGTTATCTGAATTAATAAAATTTATGAGGAATTGTTGAATTTACTTGGTTTCATGGATACTATAGTTTAATTCAGAATATAATAATAGTTTTGTATTCCAGAAGTATACACACATATACACATATAGTAAACATTTTAAATATGTCATTAAAGGATATCGAATGAACAATGAGGAAATCATACAAAAGCTTTTAGACAATTTATACAGTTATACTTTGAAAGTTACCTCATAACTAGAGATCCAAGAGAAAAGGAAACCAATTATGAACTTGGCAGTTACAAAGCCAGCCGCAGGATAATGTCATTTAAACTAGTATTGAGAGATGATCTTCCATGGGTCCTTGCACTCCTTTATGTCTTGCTGCATATACCGGTAACACAAGTCCTTTCTTCAAGCTGTGATTTCAGTGAGCAAGCTTGAGGAATTGGTTTACCTCTCCCCTCAAACATTGGGTTTGCTTATTTTATGGGCTGCAAATGAGGACAAAGTTTCCTCTCCTGAAACACAACCCACTGCATATGCTGGATGCCGTCTTAGTCCACCTGTATTGACCAGGTAATATAGGGCTCAGGAAACTGACGCCACCTCTCTGATATTTCGGCAACTGCTTTTGCCATAAGTAAGAAAGTCTGTAAACTAGGAGTGTTGTGTCTTTTCTTAGCATCTGTAAAACTGTTGCAGGCTAATGTGTTAGCTTGCAGTAAGATAATATCTTGAACCTTTCATAATCCTCAACAATTAGAAAGAGATTTGAAGCAATATCTATCAGTACAATACATTTTTCAGAAATAATTAATTACATGTGGACTGAGAGGAAGAGGGAGCCTGCAGTGTTTAAGAATGGACAAATGAGAACCATGGAAGCACTTATACCAGGATAATCAAGCTTAGAGGAATACCTGGATATTTGCCTCAGCATTCACAGGCTCATCAATTATTTTCAATCATTTCCTGTAATGAAAACTGTGGGTTATTACAAATAAGCAGTAAAGGGCTCACACTTGTGAAAACTTTGTAAAATTCTGCTATGAGAAGTACAAGGTGACAGCCCTTATATGTCCTAGGTAACCTTCCTCAACTACTCTAATCATTGATGATGCATCTATTACTCTCCTTCTCATGTATGGAGATCTTTTAAAATATAAGTTGAATTAGTATTTACTTTTTTCTCTATGGCCTGAGCAGTGATTATTTTATCTGCATTTTCCCCCGCTGGCCATAGTGTAATTTCTCAATATATAAAAAATGAATTGTCTGCATTAAATTTAGTTGACTAAATTTAGATGATACAAAAATCCCTCTGTAGTTGTTAGGTACTGAACTCCCATTCTGGATTTCAGAAGCTCTCTCCATTTTTTTCTGTTGGTTGTACCAAGAAAATGAACTGTGAAGGGATTTTCACAGTCTCTACCTGAAAAGAGAGATTTTGAAGTAATTTATGTACCTTAGAGAGTAGTTAGTGTGCACTGTGCTGTAAGTTTGAGTCATGATTAAAGCCGGCAGGGAATTGATGTCACTAATGACCAGTTAATTATGGGCATCAAACAGTCCTTAAAGGAGATTTGGAATATGTGATATCATTAGGCTGAAATGTAATTCTCCAACTTTATTCTTATTAAATTGGCTTCATATATTTTCTATCTTCTTGTATGTGTGTTTTTAATGAACCACAGCATATATTTCAGGACACTGAACAAGGCTGAAAAATGCAATATAATCTAAGATACTGTGGAAAGTGCAGCTACTAATAATGTGCTTATGTATTTCTGTCAGTTACACTGGATTTACTTTAAAATGATTGATTGATGCTTCTAAAATTAGTAATGTTATAGGATAGATGATGACCTAAATACTATTAGCATTTTCTATCACAAATTTTGTCTACAAATGTGTAGAATTTCCATGCATGTTACTCACTTCACACATTTTGCAATCAGTGTCCTATCTGGTTGGTAGAACAATCACTTTGTATGCATGATGAAGTTTCTTCTCTGATGGGAGTAAGTAGGTGAGTGTAACTATAAAACTATGGCAACCAGTGTCATCACAATCACATCAGTTTGTACCTTCAAAACCTTAAATGTACAAACAATAAGGAAGATTCTAAATGTGTGCTTAATGGAACTTCTGAAAGGAGAAACCACGTATAGATTCAATACACACCAAAAACGCTTGCCTGTAGTAAGAAGAAAAAAAACTGTTTTATTAATATTGTTTCTCAATAATTTGGGGTTTGGTATTTTTCTGGTTTGTTTACATGACTCATAGCTCAAAAAAAGAGAAAGGAAGGGAGAGAGAGAGAGCACACATGTGTATATACACACACACAGACACACACACATATATGTGTGGTGAACATCTGGGAGGGAAAAAGAAGATGAAGGAACTGGAGACATTGAGAAACGTTTTCAGACCACTATGCTATTCTGAACCCTGTGAAGGAGAAGGGGTAAGAGGACAAGTTGGGTTTGATGGTCTAGAACTGCAGCAGCACAGTTCTAACAGGGTTTTGACTAAATCAGTGCAATGTGTTCACGCTTCAGTTGCCTATCAGAAGGCAAGAGGGAGCCATTCATTGCAAGAGAGAGCCTGACTTGGATCTCTGCTACATTGAGTCATTGGCTGAGCACAGCCTGTAGAAAGCAAAGCCTTGTTGTTAACATGGTGATGAGCATGAATCTGTTGTTAACATGGTGATGAGCAGAGAATCCGGTGCTGTCTCTAAATTGTGCTTTGTGTGGCAGCAAATCTGAGTCAGCAAATCTGAGTCAGCAAATCTGAGTGTTGTCATGGTCATCACTGTTCCCCAATACTTCCTTGCACCACACAGATCTATTTCTCTACACAGGTTCAGGGAGCAGTTTCTACATTGGGTGGGAAGGAGTTGGACTTGGAAGAGAGAGGTTCGTGGGAGATATGACAGCCCCATCATCAAAGTTGATTTGGGGGCTGTAACTTGTATTGATCCCTTACTTCCTCTACTATTTATTGTTAATTTCTCTAACCCTCAGCTATCAACTGAAAGACCTTAGCTCTCGACAATGTATCTCTGCTTGGGGTTGCTACATGTATTGTTTCACAGCTATGGTAGGATAAGAGAGTTCTAGGAGCACCCAAGGTGATCGTCTCAACTCCACATATATTCCTGCCCGTGGGTAATGTGGAAGGTAGCCCCACCTCCTCTTATGGATCAGGTCAATAACCCTTCCCAATACAGTAACTCATGTTCTCATGTCTCATGTCTCTTATACAAGAGTCTTTCCTGTCTTCTCACATTATCCTGTTTGTTTAATTATTAGTGAAATATGCTTTTGTTGAACTCATGTTATTTTTTGTCAGTAACCTCCATTTTTATATTATCCTGTAATCTTAATGACATATTTCTATCAATTTATTGAGTCCATGTTGTTCAAAAGCATAAAAGTATTTATGGAATAATTCTTCTTTCATTTGTTTCTGGACGGTAAAATAAAACATATAGTTGTCTCTATCATTCTAATGGCCAAGTTGCAACTATCTATTCAGTGATCCATTTTAAAATGTATATCGGCTGGGTGTGGTGGCTCAGGCCTGTAATCCCAACAATTTGGGAGGCCGAGGCAGGTAGATCATGAGTTCAAGAGATCGAGACCATCCTGTCCAGCATGGTGAAACCCCTTCTCTACTAAAAATACAAAAATTAGCTGACGGTGCTAGTGTGCACCTGTAGTCCCAGCTACTCAGGAGGCTGAGGCAGGAGAATCGCTTGAACCCAAGAGATGGAGGTTGCAGTGAGCCGAGATCGTGCCAGTGTACTCCAGCCTGGTGACAGAGGGAAACTCTGTCTAAAAAAAAACAACAACAATGTGTATCAAAAACATATTTGCAACCAAGGTGATGTCAGACAAGATCGACAAAGTGTCAGATTAGCAAGGCTTTTATGCAATCATATGCCCATTTTTATCTTTTCATGATTTTACATAAGTATATTTTTATTTTCCACATATTTTTTATTGTTTTTACATATTTGAATTGTAGAAAGTCAAACAAAAAATATATATTTTTTGTTTTAGTCAGACTTTAGCACACAAAGCCTTTATACTAAAACTATTTATCTTAATAAATAGAAACGTTTAAAAAAAATTATATACTTAAGGTTTTTAAAAAGAGAAAACAATAATGTATCCTTCCAGCCCTTAACTTAAATCTTCACCACAGTTAAGCTTACCAGATTTAATTTTTATAAAGTACAATAAAACTAATTTGGAAGACTTTGGGGGCCACTTTCTTTTATTTTCTAAATTAATTTTCTCCTAACCAGAGCAGGCAAATAGAAAAGTAAAATGTACAGTAAAAATAAAACTGATTTTTAAAAATATCTTCATAAAACTTTAAAGTTGCTCTCCAGAGTCCTTTTTAGGCTTGCAAAGTATGGTTTTAAGGCAGGAACTTTCTTCTCATCAAAATTTTAATTTAAAAAGTTCAACCAACCACCAACAGACAGATAAACAAGTAAGCCCAAAGGGAAAGCCTGCATAATTACAAGTGCTCAGAGCCTGAGCTATTTCTAAACACTGGCACTCAGCTCCCTGGAGTATGTTTCACACCTGCTTACTCAAATAAATGCCCATTCTAGTTTACTTTCCCTGTGCCTCTTTCACACTAAATCACCAGCCCTTTTGTGTACAAATGTCTTTTTCTGGATAAAACGTTCCTCTTATACCTAAACTTCAATCAGCACAGGCAAGAGTGACTCAAGATATTTAGTAATTTTATGAGCCCTTTCCCCAAGATTCTCATTGCTCTAATAGCAATTATGTTTGTTTTAAATACGATCAAGTTTAAAACTTCATTTCTTTTCCCTTTTCCCTCTGTTCTCTCTTTTCTTTTTTCCTTCTGTAATTGCAAACTCCACCTCATCTATATTGCACAAATATAACTCAAGATTATGGTTATGCAAATTAAGAAACATTAAAATAAAACTATTACCATCTCTCAGTGCTTCATTCTGAAGCCACATGGCAGCCTTTAAAATTTTGTGTAAAAGTCACTGACCCCCTCCAACATGAGTCAATGTATTGGTTTTCCAAGTAATGCAGTTGTGGTCATGATATTTAATATGATTTCTTAGCAATCATGAACTGAGAAAAAGCTGCTAATTGTTAAAACAGATATTTTCATCATTATGTTTATATCCCATTTAATTCTGCAACAAAGAGTTATTTTCATCTTTACTATAGCTCTACAATTGAGATAGGTAAGAGAGCAATTTCCATCATGGATTACTGACATAGATTATCAATTATCATGGCACTACACAGCAGAAAAAAATAATTAAATGACCTACAAATTATAAATTTCAAGATGGTCTCTGGTGGATATAACAAATGAACATTATGCAATCTATTATCAAACCAGTGTATTTAAAATTTTATTTTAAAGCCTTTAATTACTATTTAATAAAGCTGTAATTTGAGAACCCATTTCCTAGGGCTAAGAAAATTGTTCAGACTATTACCAGGTTTCTCATCCTAAATCAAAATGTCACAGAGAGAAAAAGCAAAAATCTGTATTAGATAGAGGAGAGGTTAATACAAAGAAGGCATAGAGGATACAAGATGTATTAACGTAAAACTGAGACAGGAAAAGGATTTCATCTATAGTTTTATAAGTTTTCTCTATTAGACATTGGACTTGGGAAGGCCAGTGTGATAGCTGGAGATCTTGAACTGAGGAAAGCCTGATACTGAGATGTCTGATTTGTGTCGTGTTGGATAATCTAATCTCATATTTAATTTAAAAAATATATCTTTTTTGTTTTTTTCCTCATCTCAATACTAATTCATACCTAATATTGTTATACCTTGTTCCATATATGTAAATTAATAAATTAAAATGTTGCTAATATTACTAAAATTCTTAAAGATTTCAGCTTGATGAGATTGCTACTTATCCTTTTTGGAGTATATAATGTATCTCTATCAGTTTAATTAAATGTATCTTCTTTCATGCACAATTAATAAGGAGAGGAAGACAGGCATAGTGACTACGGATGTTGAACATCTTTTCGTGTGTGTATTTGCCATCTGGATATCCCCTTTGGTGAAAGAGCTCCTCATGTCTTTTGCTCGTTTTCTAATTGATTTTTTTTCTTACTGTTGCGTTTGAATGTTCTTTATGTTTTCTAGATACTAGTACTAATATTGTTTGGATGTTTGTCCCCTTCCACCTCATATTGAAATGTGATTCCTAATGTTAGAGGGTGGGGTCTTGTGGGAGGTGATTGTGCATATTGGGGGCAGAACCCCCATGAGTGGCAGAGCAGCATCCCCTTAGTGAAGAGTGATTTCCTGCTCAGTCAGTTCGTGTGAGATCTGGTTGTTTAAAAGAATCTGCGATGTCCGCCTTCTCTCGCTCACTCCTTCTCTTGCCGTGTGAGGTGCCTGCTCCCCCATGTGATGGGCCTGCTTCCCCTTTGCCTTTTGCCATGGTTGGAAGCTTCCCGAGGCTCTCATCAGAAGCAGATGGCAGCACCATGCTTTCTGTACGGCATGTAGAACCTGAGTCAATTAAATCTCCTTTCCCTATAAATTACTCAGCCTCAGGAATCATTTTATAATAGTGCAAAAGCAGACTATAAGCATTTTGTCAGATACGTGGTTTCAGGTATTTTCTCCCAGTTTTTAGTTTGTATAATACTTTCATCTTCTTTAGAGGATCTTTACTGAGCAAAGTGTTTTCTGCCCTCAGTACTTTGCTTATCCTTAGATTCCAAGACCCTCTCATTTTTTTCTAAAGGTTTTGAAGTTTTATGTTTACATCCATAATCCACTTGTGTTCATTTTTGTATAAGGTGTGAGACTTTGTTGAAGTGTATTATTCTGTCTACGGCTGTCTAATTGCTCCACTCCCAATTGTTGAAAAGGCTATCTTTTCTCCATTGAAATGCTTTTGCAACTTTGTCAAAAATCAATTGGGCATATTTTTGTGGTTCTATTTCTGAGTTCTCTCTTCTGCTGCATTGATCTATGTGTTGATCCTCTCTGGAAATACCCTCGATTACTCTAGCTATATAATATCTTGCAATAAGGTAGATTGATCCTTCCCACTTAATTCTTTTTCTTCTCTCCAAAATTGTTTTAGCTGTTCTAGTTTCTTTACCAAATTTTATAAATTTGAGAATAATCTTATATATTGCTATTAAAATCTTACTGTGAAATTTTGGTTTTCTAAATACACTTTTTATTTAAGAATAGTCTTAGGTTTGTTTGTTTTTTTTTTTTTTTTTTTTTTTTTAAAAAAAAGGGAAGATAGGACAAAGAGTTCCCCAGATACACCACATCTGGTTTCCTTGATTATTAACATCTTGCAGTAATATGCTACATTTGTCACTGTTGATATTGTTACCTAAGGTCCAGGCTTTATTCAGATTTTTTTCCTGCTTTTTAACTAATGTGTGTTTTGTTTTGTTTTGTTTTCTGTTCCTGATTCTCACTGGGGATACCACATTACATGTCATTGTCATGTCTCCCTAAGCCCCTCTTGCTGTTATAGTTTCACAGGTTTTGCTTGTTTTTTGATGAACAGTTTTTAGGGAAACTAGTTAGACTGTCCCTCTACTGGAATTTGCATGGTCACTTTTTCAGGATGAGATTGGCTTTATGGACTTTTGAAAGACAGACCACAGAGCGAAAATGCCATTTTCGTCACTTCACATCAACAGTGCAGACCAGGGATGTGAATTACTGCTGCTGGTGCCTGCTCACCTGGCTGAGGTGGAGCCGTCTGCTTTCTCCATGCTCAGCAGCTCTTTCTTCACCCTTTTCCATGCTGTGTTCTTTCAAGGAAGTCACTATGTGCCGCTTGAACTGGCCCTTGTTCTTCACCTTCTCGAGGCTGGAGTATCTGCACACACTATTTAGAATTCTTCTGCACAGGAGATTTTTCTCCCCCACATTTATTTATGTATTCAATTATTTGTTCCTGACAGTTAAACTCATGGATATTTGTATCATACTTTGGGCTATAATCTACAACCACTTTATCTGTTTTGTTTATTAAATTGGTCTCGCTTTGGCCATTGGGATCCTTTTCAGCTGGGCCCTGGGTCCTGTTTGTATATTTCCATCATGGTTTGTGCTTGCTTTATTTACTTTGTTTTTCTGTTAGAGCACTTCCTCACATCCTGCCTTTGCAAGATCCTCCAGACTTATTAGATGTATTTGCTACCCTATTCCTATCATCAGCCATTTCTCTAAAAGTCCGGAGCATTTTCCCTTTGATTAAATAATGGTATCATAAATTGATCAGTGTTTTTAATTTTAAAAACAGCACAAATCTTTTTATTCCAAAATGAACCACAATAATTATTACTCAAAGAGTCTCAGCAGGGGTGAGATTTAATCCCTCAAGAAGGGATAGTTTAGTAGAAAAAGCATAGTAGAAAAATGTGTTATACTTATTGAAATTAAGGGCCTTTTTTTATTCTTCGACTTTAAGCTATTGATTTTCGACTTACAGGAGTGAGTCACACTTTATATTGTTCATAAAAAATGTTAAGCTTTCTATATTGCCTCAATAAATTTGATTTTTGCCATTTACACAGTGGCGAGAACCATGATGCCAGTCCTGCAGTGGAGGTGATGTACAGATGGACTTTATTATTGACTTCAGGTTTTTAAATTCCACCACTACATGTAAAAATAACTTTCTCCCTGTAGTATAACAACATCAAGTTCAAAAAGCCATAGCACCATATTTTTACTTTTATATTAGTACAGATTAATTCCTGTTTAATGATAATTAAGATATCTTTTTCCCCAAAATAGTTTTTCTCATGCCAATAATCCATTGTTATTTAAAACACATAATTTCAATATGATTTAATTTAATTGATCAGATAATTAAGGTTTGGGTTATAAAAAGTCAGTTTCTAGAGTTCCCTTCTTAATGGAATTTAGTCTTAAAATCACAGAATTTAATTTTTGTCCAAAATTTCTATATGATTTCATAGCATTATCAAAATTCTACTTTAATCACAGCTTATTTACTAAGTTACTAGCTGTAATACTGTAAAATATGTTTGCTAGAAAAACTCAAAGTAAGATGGAAATTTCTCCGCAAACATTAATTTGATGTCATTGAGGAAGTTAGAATATATATATATGCATGTTTATATCTCAGTGAATTATATCTTCTAAAATAGTATGTTCTTAAGCTTACAAATGAGTAAAACAAAATATGATTAACTTCATCTTAAAGGTTGGAACATTGTTAAAGCATAGTTTATTTTAGTTAATTTAACATTTAGGAAGCAACTACTATGTTGCAGAAATTGTACAAGACTCTGGACGTGAGACAAATATGGCAACTACCCCATGGAGTTTGTAACTTGTTAGAGGTCAAGATAATGCTGTTTTATATCAGGTGCAAGGGTGAATCTTAACAAAAATTAATATAGGAACATATTTTGTTAAGTTAATCTTAATTAAGCAACTTAATTTTGCAAAAAATATTAATGACATATTTTTACTGTCAAAACAGGGACTATGCTATTTTTAAAATAATCATCCAAGTTTTCTAGTTAATGCTGTCCATTTAGCACACCCTCAATAAAATTTAAGGCTCTGTTTGTACAATATGAAAAACTTGCTTTTCTTCTAATTCATTCAAGTGCCATTATCTTAGTAGTTTAATTTAGGAGTTACTATATTTCATGGTGTTTAACCCCATTGTTGTGGGTATCAGGCAGATCAGCATTTTATTCTCAGTGCCAGACTTTACCAGCTGTTGTGACTCCAAGTAACATATTTAATCCTAAATTTGGTTTTCACATCTGTAAAATGAGAAGACAGTGCCTGCTCACATGATGCTATGAAGGTTAATGTTGACAGTTTAGTGTCATAATCAATAACTGTGCTATTGAAAGACAATCAGGCCAGATAATTTTTTTCTAAATCTCATAATTATTTTGGGATTCAACACCAGGTTCTAACAGAACGATTTATTGCAAGTAGTGAATAAAAAGGCCTATTTTTCTTTTTTCCTTCTTGTATATTAATTGAATGAATGACAGAAAAATATTATGGAATAGTCAAATGAAGTCAGATAATTTCCTAGTGTTTGATACTCACATTTGGACCAGAGAGTTTAAATGACAACGAAACAAGATATGTTCCCTTGACCCCTTCACAGGACTCATGAAGGGATTAACTTGCTTCAGAGAGTCCAGCTCTGTTTCACAAATATTTCTTTCTGATGAAACCACATTAATGTTTTAATTATTTTTAGAATATCTGTATTGTCTCCTTGAAAATCATATGCCAACTTTCCCAGCTTTTGCTTTGTAATTAAATTTGAGTTCTGAAAAATCATTTTATCAGATTTAGAATTCACATTTCTTTTATCAGTGTAATAAACACATCATAGTGAGTTCATTCTGTTTTTTTGTCACTGTGTCAACGAATTCTTAACAATTTTCTGACACCTCAATTTGCCAGACAGTGCTTCTTGTGTTTCAGGTGAATGGAAAGTGAATTTGCAGCTGCCTGAAAGCACAGGGATATGGTTCTATATATATAAATATATACACTTGTGTATCGATATACAAGAAAGCAGCTGCACTATAGATTCCTTTGCTTTTATTGTTTGAAGTCATATTCACAATTCAAGCCAAATAGTTTCTTTTCAAAGTTAATGCACTCAAGTGGATGCCAGAAAAAAGAATGCTGTGAAAGCTGTCATAAATCTTATAATAGTCTATAAGATTTTTGGCAATGTGTGCATCCAAATAAAGGGTTTTTGTTTTATGTTAAAGGCATTGCTTATAGGTTGATAAATGGTATGTGTACTAAAACCCACTTTGTGTCACTCTTACGCAAAATTATCTTTTAGCAAAGTAGATGGCTGTATTGTTACAAAGTTTAAAATAGAAAATTTATGTTTGTAGGCTTCATTTCCCCTTAGGATTAGGGGTAGAAATCTTTCCCTACCCTAATAATGAAAAGGGTAGCCCAGCACCAGACAAGTAAGGAGATTCAATAAATACATAGTAAATAGATAACTAGTTTATTGATTGCAAGACTGATGGAATTAATTAAATAAATAAAGATAATTAGCCTTTTACCTAAAGGCTGTGATCCAAACATGATCTTGCTTCCAACTTCCAAACACTAATTCTGTAATTAGAGCATTGAATATCAATGTCATTATATGAGTAATTTATTTTCTAGTTAAAAGGAGTCAAGGGTTAATACCGTATAACAAGCTCTGACAGCTAATTGGGTCATATATGGATTTAGTTCCCACCTCATTAGTGGCCCTACCCTTGTTTTTATTTTCTGACTAAATCAAACCTATGACGGAGTATATGCTTAGACAGTTCAGGATCCTAACCATTTTCCCCAGTCCTTAGGAAGTTGCCTGTTTCCAGGTTTACTTACATCATCTCCTAAAGCTACACATGAGAGTAAAAATTGTTGCCCTTCAACTTACTTATCAATTTCTCAGTCGCAGCCTTTTCTGGTTAAAAACACTAATTTGATATATTTAATTTTTGCTAGATTTCCTTAGATTTAAATTGGTCCTCAAGAAATCCATGCTATCTTCAGGCATATTTTAGTTTTATAACAATAAACTGAAAGTGAGGCTAGACAACACATAAGTTATTTTTTTCTCTAGCAAAGTTTAATTGCACCAATGCAAAACAACATAGGAGAGTTCAGTTTAACCCCCATTATAGATAACCAAGGAATGATTTGTAGTTCTTAGCAACTGTTTGCTTCAATTTCATATTCATTTGCCTCCTTTACTGTTAATGTGACCCCATCCTTTCTTTTTCATCAGCTGTGTCTATTCAACTAAATAATCAACAAGAAAATTTCTTCATTTTTGTTATTATTATTATCTTTTAAGAATTTTACCACTCCCCGACAATGGGAGTTCGTTAAAAAAGCAGATGTTGAAACAGATTTCCATTTTGCCGATTTTCAAACATTCCCAGACTGGTCTCACCATATCTCCTCAGAGATACCAGCAAACCTGGATAGTTTTCATTACTCAGAGGTCTGGATTGTAGCTTTAGGATCTCTCTTTAACCTCAGAAAAAGAGAGAGCTATTACTCACATAAAGCAAGGTGAGGAGGGCGTCTGTTTGGAAGACATAATTTGGCTTGTGGTGTGGGGAACCAATGAGAATGAGAAGGCCATATGTACAGGTGAGCTGCCTAGCTGCCTAGTGTTAAGCATCAGAACCTGAACACTACAGGGTACAGAACACACATGCAAGAGTGTGGCATAAGATATCATAACAAGAATGAGATCATTGGGATCAGTCAAAGGAGCATGCTTTTTATGGGATGTCAGGGCTCAAGCAGATTAAGGAGGGGTTTTGGGGTCAGATGTAGGATGGATGACAAGTGATATCCAAACCTGTGTGGACTGATAATAGTTTCTAAAGTCAGGGAGACATAGCCCTATATGTAAATTTTCTTTTTTTTTTTTTTTTTTTTTTTTTTTTTTGAGACGGAGTCTTGCTCTGCCACCCAGGCTGGAGTGCAGTGGCCGGATCTCAGCTCACTGCAAGCTCCGCCTCCCGGGTTTATGCCATTCTCCTGCCTCAGCCTCCCGAGTAGCTGGGACTACAGGCGCCCGCCTCGTCGCCCGGCTAGTTTTTTGTATTTTTAAGTAGAGACAGGGTTTCACCGTATTAGCCAGGATGGTCTCGATCTCCTGACCTCGTGATCCGCCCGTCTCGGCCTCCCAAAGTGCTGGGATTACAGGTTTGAGCCACTGCGCCCGGCCCCTATATGTAAATTTTCATCAGAAGAGTGTGAAGCCTGTGATACACTGATGTTACCCAAAATCACAACAAACCTCCCACACAGTCCAAGTATCATCTAGATCAAAGGAAACTCCTGCTTTACAGGCATGAAACAAGAACATGCACATCTAGTAGTATTAAAATAAGTTTTTTGTCTACTCTCTCATAAGATATCTGCCTTTCAAAAAAAGATTACAAGTATACGAAAATAAAATAAAAAATAAAAACTATAAAGAGACAAAGCAGTTCTCAGAACCATACAGATAAGACGTAGATGTTGATCATATCCAACAGGAAATTTAAATAATTATCACTTATGTGTTAAAAGTTTTAGCAGAAAGCATAGACATTATGTATGATAATTTCCACGAAGATATGTAAACTAAAAGAAAGAATCAAATGTAAATGAAAGCACACACAAAAACAAAGATGAAGAAAATCTTCAATTAAGTCATCGGGGGACTAGATACAATTGAGGAAAGAATCTGTGAGCTGGAAGATCAGTCAAGAGAAATTACTCAAACTGAATTATAAAGAGAAGAGAGAGAGAGATTTTTTAAAAACTCAGTTCTAAGACCTTTGGGACAATAACAAATTGGTACACAATATTGGAATCTCAGAAGGAAAAAATAAAATGGGCCAGAATAAGTACAAAGAAAAATGACAGAGCCAAAATATCCAAACTAATAACAGATAACAAACTCACAAATCTAAAAATCTTACATACTACAAAAATTCTGAAAGTACATCATATTTCTTAAACACACACATCTACACATACACATCTAACCATGTGCAATTCAGTCTGTTCAAAACTGAAAACAAAGGGAAAATCAACACCAAGGACAAAGCAAACAATCACAGAAAAGAGACGTTATCTACATCTAGATGAGGGTAAGTATTAAAGACTTCATATCAAAAACATGTAAGCAAGAAGATACACATACAAGAAGAGTAAGATCAATTTAAAATGTAAAAAGAAAACTTTGCCAAACCAAAATCTATTTCAAGTGACTATATTCCTAAAAACTTAATGAGAAATTGATTTTCTCAAACAGATACAAGGCAACTCATTGCTAGCTGACCTATCCTAATATCTATGTTAAATGATTTTTTTTCCAGCTGGAAGAAATATCATAACACTCAAATTTGAATCTATACCAAGAAATAAAGATGGGTGAAAGGTGAGAAAATAAAGATGAAATAAACCATGTTTCCTTTTTTTGTTACTAGCTGTAAGTTAAGTGACTGAAGAATGGTAGTGACCATGTATTTTGAGTTTATAACATACGTGAAAATAAAATACAATAGTACTTCGTGATCCATGGTCTTACTTTCCACAGTTTCAGTTACCTGCAGTCAACTATGATTCAAAACGATTAAATGGAAAGTTTCAGAAATAAACAATAAGTATCAAATAACACTTATATGTTTTGGATATGTCCTGACCCAAAAACTCATTTTGAATTGTAATCCAAATTATAATCCCCACTTGTTGGGAGAGAACTTTGTGGGAGGCAATTAGATCATGGAGGCAGTTCCCACATGGTGTTCTCATGATAGTGAGTGAGTTCTCATGAGATCTGATGGTTTTATAACGGATTTTTCCCTGCTTTGCTCTGCACTTCTCCTTCCTTCCACCATGTAAAGAAAGATGTGTTTCTTTCCCCTTCCAGCGTGATGATAAGTTTCCCATGAAGAACTATGAGTCAATTCCTTTATGAATTACCCAGTCTCCAGTATTTCTTCCTAGCACCATGAGAACAAATACAAACACATTGCTATGAGTACTGTTATAAAGTTTCATGCCATCCCACTCCATCCAGTCCAGTACTTGAATTATCCCTTAATGTAGCTATATACACTATCTACCTACTAATAATATTAAAAAATCAGTGTATATAGGGCTTGGCACCATCCAAGGTTTCAGGCATCCACTGGCAATCTTGGAAAGCATCTGACAAGGATAAGGGGGGGATGATCGTATATGAAAACAAAAGAACAAACCATCCAATTTAGATCTCGGGAACAAACTCTTCAAAGCATCTTATATGTCAAATGAAATGATAATACTTGAGGATAACACAAGTTTAATTCAAATGATATTGTGAATCCTAGGCTAGCCAGTAAAAAGTCTTAAGTATGAATGATTCAGAAATGTAGACATAATAGAATTTTTAAAAGTCAAGAATTTTGGAGCATTTGATATTTTACTGTATTTGTAAACTAGTAAGTTAGCCAGCCAGTTTTAAGGATGCTGATAGAAGACATGAGGCTCATTCTTGAGAGACAAGACACTTTATAACTCATGTAGTTGATGACACACAGTAAGAGCAGTAGCCATGGGAACAGGCACATCCTTCAAGCCCTGATTCCCATAGAACATTGTGTCAAATGTTATTTAGTAAGTGCTCACATAGCAGGTTGTGTTAAGGAGAGGGACCTTGAGTATGAGAACCCCCAGTCTGTTGAAGAGGACTGCCACAAAACCTGCCCAAGCTTTGTTTTGAACGAAGACAAGTTTTTATCATATGAAATGTAAATTTAAAATAACAGAAATCATGCAAATTAAGTTTTCAAGGCATAATGGAATTTACTTAAAAATCCATAGCAATAAGATAACTTAAAAAGCCTGAAACATGTGGAAATTAAATGATATACTTTTAAATAACCCATAGATAACAGAGAAAGCTTAAAGCAACGTTATCAGAATATTTTGCCTGAATGAAAATAAATTATAACATTGAAGAATTACATTTCTGGTTATTATTCCAAAAAGATAAAAGCAGTTCATGCACTCGTCAAACGTGGATGCAAACCAAAAGTCCACCAATATGTGAGTATACACTATATATCCACACATTGAATAACATTAAACAATAAAAAGAATGATGTATTTATACAGGTTAAAACATAACCTGTATATGAGTGAACATAATTAAGGTTTCAGAAAGAAACCAGGCAAATAGATTCCATATTTCATCATGTACTTTTAATGAAATTCTTGGAAATGTAAAATAATGTACTCTCTCAGACAGGAAGCAGGTTGAGGATTGGAGTTCGAAGGAGAAATATAACATAGGTCAGGGTGATAGATATGTTCATTGTTTTGATTTTGTAGTGATATTGCAGGTGTATAAATATGTCAAAACATTTTCAAACTGTATCCTATAATTACATGCAATTAGTTGTATGTCAATTATACTCGTTGAAAGTGTTAAAATAAGTAAATGAATAAAGAAACAAATACATAAAAACCTTTATTTTGTGTCACATTTCAACATATCTGAAATCAGGACAGTTTTACAATTGATGACACGATTTGTGTGCCAGTTATTATGTTGTCTCCTGGCTCCAAATCTACCCTTCTGTACTCAGCTTTATGATGCTCAACTTCAGATTTTGTAAACCACATTGTTGCTTTGCTGCTGAGGTCATATTAGGATTTATGAACAGAGTGACACAGAGGAACCTTTTAAATTTCACTAGGGTTTTGGAGCAAGTCTATTGCCTCTTTCAAAGATCAATGCCTTCTTTAGGTATACATTGATAGGCACCAGTGGCTCCGCTTACCATCATGACCTGTGTTTATTTAGCCCATGTATTATATTTTGTAAACACATAAAGGGTATTATTATAAACTGAAATAGTATATAATTGGCTTAAGAATGCCTGGAGGCATAAGTCAGTTACATGGCCAGGTGATCAAACTCCTACCTTTATACTCTTCATGCACTGTATTCTCTCGTTAAATTCACATCCTTAGCCTCATGGGGGTATTCCTTATCGGCAGTTGATCTAGGAATAAAACAAAACAAAAAAAGTGCTTGGGCCTGGTTCAGAGATGATTGAGCAAAATATATTTCATTGATCAGGAAAAAAAAAAAAAAAGAAAAGAATGACTGGATCTCTATACTGCAATTCAGTGAAGGCAAATTCTCCAAGACAAAGGTAATTTAGGTAGTGTATTTGCTTGTCCAGTTTTTTCTAAACACAGAAATGGCCAGAAGTAATGATAGACGTTGATTCTTGTGAGACTGTTAATGGTGAGGCTCAATGTTCTGGAAACTGAAAATAATTAGGATTGCTTGATTGGTGATTGATAGATCAGAGGCAGGGTTAAGTGGCTAGCCCTCCCAGCAAAGGGTATGATGCTGTTTGCATCTAATGTGAATGTCACCAAAGGGCGTCCATCACAGAGGAGTTTCAGTCAATGGAAAAGATGCATATTCTTTTGATACATGAACCTCTCTCATCAGCCACCTCATTATTTGCTCAAAGAGACTCTATACAAACAGGTCATGATAGTGGGAATGAAGACTATTCATGGACTCAACAGCAAACACTTTCCCTCCCCAAGTACTATTTGGGTCTTGCTAGTACTGCTGAGTGACTAATTTGCCACCAGCTGAGATCAACAGTGAGCTCTCAACAAAACATCGTATGGCGGGGTAGGGGAGCAGGGGAGAGCCAGCAAACACAGGTAGCTAATGAGCACGCTGGACCACATTCACCGTGGGGGAAGCAGAGATATGTCTTCACTGAAATAAATGTTATGGATATGGGGTTGCTTCCCCTTCCCATAACACTTTCTGCCAGCACCTGCCATGCACTTGGGTATGGAATGTCTTATTTACAGTCATGGTATTACTAACAACATTTCCTCTGATGAAAAACCTTATTTTGCAGGAAACAAAATATGCCTTCTCCTCAGAGGTGTAAGTCTCAGCCTTGTGAGTCCCTTTTTTGAAATTTCTAAATTTTAATAATTCTAATTTATTCTCATTGTTTTTCAGCCATTTTTGAAATTATAAATATCTTTAATAATAATTTAAAGTTATATTTGTTTATTTGTGTAATAACTTTATGATCTAGATTATCAAATAATTTGAATAAATTATTTTATAATTAGTTGTCCAAATAATTGCTGCTATTTTTGTTTTTTCAGAGGACTCTGACTAATATATCATGTTTTAATGAGTGGCATTTTTTTGTTCTTGCTTTGCACACAAACTTATGTCTCTCTTATTGATGGCAGCTTAATTTGATGATATTGAACATTTAGCACAATAGTATTAATTCAGTTTTACACAGTGAATTGCTGATACAAGGACTAAGTATTTTTTAAATGACATGGGAGCAAAAATATAGTGAATAAGATTGAATATTTGATAGCATAACAGTGTGACTGTAGTCACTAATAATTTATTAAATATTTTAAAATAACTAAGAGAGTAAGATGGGAATGTTCCTATTCATAATTATTTTGGCAAGAGTGCAATTATGGCTACTCAGATAGCTAGACATGAAAGCAAAAAAGGGATACATTAGAATTTTAAATTGTGACATAATTTTATTTTTAATATGTAAATGACAACTAACTCAGGATAATAATCTGGCCAAAGCTCTTTACTATACTGTATCTCCATTTCAAGCTTAAATAGAGTCATCTAGTATGTCTAATATAATGGCCAGTTTTATTTACAATGGAAAGAATATTAATTAGAAATTTGACAGCTCATTGATAGACAAAAATTATACGTTTTAGAAATGAGGTAATAAAATAATATTTTTACATTTAATCATAAATCACATACTTCCAGTAGTTTTATTAGTAATCATAATTCTGTTTGGTATAATTAGTTTAGCAATAAGGCAAACACACAGCTGAATTATGAGAGGAAATTACTTAGGAAGAGCATTTATATGCACTGAAGAATCTTATTTATTCAATAATAGAGCAAATAACATGTAACTGCTCTCTGTGATGCAGATTTTCCACAATGTTAGTACGTGTTAATCCCAGTATTAAACTTAGACACACTTTTAGAAGCAGGTACAGTCCATTTGTGCCTGTGTGGTGTGTGTGTGTATATGTGTGTGTGATATATATATAATATATGTATTTTATATATATGTGTGTGCACATAAATACATTTTTTAATTTCGTGGAGTAAAAATATACCCTTATAATAGATAACACAGGTACAACATATGTTTTCCTTAATGGAGCATGACACTGCAAATCAACATGTCTTAAGAAATGTAAATTTTTTTGACTATTTTATATACATTTTTAAATGACAAATTTACCTTAAATTGTCTGTTAATAAATAGATTATTCATTCAGAGTTAAAATAGCAGTCATAAGTTTCATAAAGCAATTGGCCTTTTTTCTTCTCAGAGTAGCAGTCTCTGATACAAATAATTTAAAATTCCATTTAGCTTATACTTTATTCAACAGTATGCCTTGCCTTGCGTAGCCAAACAATTCAAGCACTATAAGAAAAGGTATGGTATTACACCAATTATCCCCAAACTGTAATTACTGAAACTGACACAAAACGGTTGATTTGTGGACAGCTATGTTTCTCTAATGGAGCTTGTTAATGGAAGTGAATTCTGTTCAGGAATGTTGTTTAATGCCATACCACTTATATTATGCTAAATTAGTGTCAAACCTAAAACAGGAAACAGCCTCTATTGAGTCTTAATTAATCAAAACTATGTTGCAAACTTTTTGATTTGTGACTCCATACAAATTGGAGAAAATAAATGTAAACTAGTCTACTGAAATGTAAAGACATCTGTATATTTTGGCAAGTCAGTTGATGGATTGCAGCACACAAGAAATTAAAATATGTAAATATGAAAACATCTTCAACTTACAAAGTACTTTAAATATTTTTAAATGAAATATAAAAACTTGTTTTGAGACTTTTTGTTTAGCTTCTTTTTTGGAAGTTTCTTCAATCTAATGTATTAAACACAGAGTTGATTTATAGTTGATTTACAATTTTGAATATTTTCTTTTAAATAGATATTTATTTTTACATTTAACAAAAATAGTATCTATCCATTAAAGACCAAGTGAAAATAAATATTTAAATTTGAAAAAACTCCAGACATTTATTTTTTCCTCTTTTAAATTGGAATTAAACCACAGTACTGTTTTGAAGTGTACTTTATACCTGATATACTATGCATATTATTTCATAAGCATTTTATATTGATACAAGCTATATTTTCTTGCAGATGTGCTGTAATTTGTGTGCCCAAATTAATTTCATTAGACATTTAGTTTCCACTGCTCAAAATTAGTGATAATATACTGGAAAAATTTAAATACTATGTTAATTTATATTGAACCTTTACAGAGCAAGAGTAAATATTCAAGGGCTTTTTTTTTTTTTCTGTTTGTTTGCATTTTTTTTCCTCAGCATGGGCAAATAGTTGGGATACATTCCCAGGTTTCACATATCTAACAATGTGCATATCACGTGTATGTTACAACATAAATTACTATTGATATTTTGTACCCCAACTTCTTTATTTTAATCTCTGTATATATTCTCTCAAAATATTTTAATATTGTCAAAATAGAAATATCTGAGGCCATTTTTAGTTTTCTTCCACTAAAATTATAACTTATTTTATGTTATTATGAATTAGAAAATGTATTTATTCATAACTCTATGAATGGTTATTGGAAATGTCCTTTAATCTTGGATGTAAAAATATCACTGCATTATTTTTCAGTGTTGTCTAGGTCCATGGTTGTGTTTCTGTTGTTGGTGTTTTATATCATCCCTCAGATTCTTGCCTGTTCAGTTCAATTATTTTCTTTAGGGATACCATTTTTCTTACAGTAGATTTTATGCTTAGGTCTTTTATGTCACATTCCTTCATTTTTAAAGACCTGTGATTTGAATACTTGTGATTATTTCAAGGCTGTCTTCCACACTGCAATTTAATTATTTAGAGATTTGTTTGTTTTTACAATGATCACTGTAAAATGATCAAAACTGTGTAGTCTTAACCTAGTGAATAAGTAGAACTTTCCTATGACAATAAAACGTCACATTCTGCATACCCAATTACTACTCTTTACATTCACAAAAATAAACCAGATCACTAATAGCACAGATTTGTTTGACCTCACGTATTAGTTTTCTATTGAGGCCATAAAAAATGAATACAAATTTAGTGGCTTAAAATAGCGCACACACACATAATCTCACGGTTCTACGGATCAGAAGTCTGAAACTATTTACATTAGCTCAAAATAAGGTGTTGTCAGGCTGTCTCTCTTCCTGGAAGCTCTAGAAGATAATCTGTTTATTCTACAGCTTCTGGAAACTTCTTTCATCCCTTGGTCATGACCCCCTTTTCTCCATCTTGAAGACCAGAAATGGCAGGTCAAGACTTTTTAACGGGATCTCACTCTAACTGTTCTTCCAATGTCACATCTTTTCTTAATTCCAGTCAGGATAGATTCTTTGCTTTTTTAAACAACAAAAAAAGTATATTTAAGTTCTGGGATACATGTGCAGAATGTGCAGGTTTGTTACATAGGTATACACATGCCATGGTGGTTTACTGGACCCTTCAACCTATCATCTACATTAAGTATTTCTTCTAATGCTATCTGTCCCCTATCCCCCCACCACCTGGCAGGCCCCAGTGTGTGATGTTCCCCTTTCTCCTTCCATGTGTTCTCATTGTTCCACTCCTACTTATGAGTGAGAACATGTGGTATTTGGTTTGCGTTTCCTATGTTTGTATGCTGAGAATGTTGGTTTCCGGTTTCATCCATGTCCCTGCAAAGGACATGAACTCACTTTTTTTATAGCTGCATAGTATTCATGATTCTCATACTAATTCATAAGGTCAAACAAATATGTGCAACATTTTCTTTATCCATTCTATCATTGATAGTCATTTGGGTTGGTTCCAGGTCTTTGCTGTTGTGAATAATGCTGCCATAAACATACGTGTGCATGTGTCTTTATAGTAGAATGATTTGTAATCCTTTGGGTATATACCCAGTAATGGGATTGCTGAGTCACATGGTATTTCTGGTTCTAGATCCTTGAGGAATTGCCACACTGTCTTCCACAATGGTTGAACTAATTTACACTGTCACCAACAGTATAAAAGCATTCCTGTTTCTCCACATCTTCTCCAGCATCTGTTGTTTCATGATGATTGCCATTCTAACTGGCATTAGATGGTACCTCCTTGTGGTTTTGATTTGCATTTTTCTAATGACCAGTTATGATGTGGCTTTTTTCATGTTTGCTGGCCACATAAATGTCTTCTTTTGAGAAGTGTCTGTTTATATCCTTAGCCCACATTTTAATGAGGATGTTTGCTTTTTTCTTGTAAATTTGTTTAAGTTCTTTGTAGATTCTGGATATTAGCTCTTTGTCAGATGAAGAGATTGCAAAAATTTTCTCAAAGACTTGAATATAAGACCAAAACCATAAAAAACACTAGAAGAAAACCTAGGCAACACCATTCAGGATATAGGCATGGGCCAAGACTTCATGACTAAAACACCAAAAGCAATGGCAACAAAAGCCAAAATTGACAAATGGGATCTAATTAAACTAAACAGCTTCTGCACAGCAAAAAAAAACTATTATCAGAATTAACAGATTCTTTGCTTTTTAAGGACTCATCCAGTTAGATTGGTCTCACCCAGATAATCCATGTTAATCTCATATCAAGACCTTCAACTTAATCATAGATGCATATTTTCTTCTACAACGTGAGAAATCATATTCACAGATTCCATCCATTCCATCTTTATGCAGCCTTTCTTCTGTCTACCTAATATTCTATTTAAATAGTTGAACAAACATAGGGTTTTTATTACTTTTTTTCATTCACTACAAGATTTATGAGATACATCCCCACTGTGTTGTAGAAGATTGTTCATTTTCATTGCTATAAGATGTTCAAATGTGTAAAAAAAACTATGGTGTATTGATTTACTTTACCATTGAGAATACTTATTTTCAGTCTAGTTTTGAGCTATTACGAAGAATGCTGTTATGACATTCTTATTATATGTATTTTGGTGCAGTCATATCTGTTGGTAGACTTATGGGAGTATATATTTGTTCAGTGGCCACATAGTCCTTAATTTGAACTCCACAGCCATACAAGAAGGTTCCATTTCCTCTCATCCTCATCAATTACTGCAACTTTTAGACCTTTATTTCCATTCTTTTGTTTAAATTTCACCATTTAGTAGGTATAGATTGACATATCATTATGACTTTTCCATATCATGAAGTTAAGTGTGCTGCAAATATCTTCTTCTACACTTACAGTTTGGGTTATCTTTTCACTCACTTGATGCTTTGGTGGTAAAAATTTTAAAAACTTTAATTATTTTTATAAAATCAGATTTATCAATCTTTGTCCTCACTGATAGTGCCGTTAGTGTTAAAATCATTTAGTACCCTATCTTCATGAAACTATTCTTCCATGGTATATTTTCTAGATTTTTGTTGTTTTTTATATTTTAAGTCTTTTATTTTAAAATTTATTTTAGCTGATATTAATAAAGCTATGGAAGGATTTTATATTAGATTTGCCTAATATGATTGTTTTCTAATCTTTTATTTGTTTGGACTTATGCTTGAGGTATGAAACTTATCAAAACAGCTATATGAATTGTACTGTTTATCTGTTCATCAATATTTGTCTTTCAATTTGGATAATCATATGACATAAATTTTGTAAACTTTGAAAATAGAAACACTTATTTATGAAACTACTGAAAACTAAAACAAGGGTGATTTTTTTCTAAAAATAAACACGAGGCACAGTTGGTTTTACTGAATAGTTCTTCAGTTAAAAATAGAAAGTCCGGCCGGGCGCGGTGGCTCAAGCCTGTAATCCCAGCACTTTGGGAGGCCGAGACGGGCGGATCACGAGGTCAGGAGATCGAGACCATCCTGGCTAACACGGTGAAACCCCGTCTCTACTAAAAAATACAAAAAAACTAGCCGGGCGAGGTGGCGGGCGCCTGTAGTCCCAGCTACTCGGGAGGCTGAGGCAGGAGAATGGCGTGAACCCGGGAGGCGGAGCTTGCAGTGAGCTGAGATCCGGCCACTGCACTCCAGCCTGGGCGACAGAGCAAGACTCCGTCTCAAAAAAAAAAAAAAAAAAATAGAAAGTCCTCCCAATGTTATATGACTAATACAAAATGAGGAATATAATTTAAGTCTTAATATGAGGCCATATGTTGTGCATAGGCACAACAAAACCATTAAATGATAAATATGGGTATAAGATTTATAAATGAAATATTAACAAACTTTATCTCTAAAGCCTATACCTTTTCGTGTTTATCCCCAAAGAGTAAGTAGAATTTAATAAAAGAAAATTTATAAATGTAATTCAGCACATTACAAGATTGAATTAAAATGATGAATTGAAATTTTCAATCTCTTGATAAAGTTCAACATACATTAGTAACACAACACTTGTTAACTCAATGAAGTTAATTAAGCATAAATATTAAATTATCATCTTATATAGGAAAAATACTAGAAAATTCCCTTAAGTGGACAAATATGGTAAAGATATCCAGTATCATTTTGACTCAAGAAAGATTTTTCTCCTGGGCACAGTGGCTCATACCTGTAATCCCAGCACTTTGGGACGCCAAGGTGGGCAGATTACTTGAGGTCAGGAGTTTGAGACCAGCCTGAACAACATGGTGAAGCCCCATCTCTACTAAAAACACAAAAATTACTGGGGTGTGGTGGTGGGCACCTGTAATCCAGCTACTAGGGAGGCTGAGGCAGGAGAATTGCTTGAACCCAGGAGACAGAGGTTGCAGTGAGCCGAGATCGCACTGCTGCACTGCACTGCACTGCAGCCTGAGAGACAGAGCAAGACTTTGTCTTGAAAAAAAAATTTTTTTTCATTTTTCTATGGTTCAAAGATAGTAAAATTAAAGAAGATGAATCTGGATCACCTGATTGTTTATATAGACAATTCAATTTTTTTATCTCAAATAATAAAACAATTTAAGATGATGTTTGATATAAGATTGATATTGAAAATCTTATACATGTTTTATATCAGCAAGAAACAGAAAATGTTACTAAATAAATTACACCACATACAATAATATCAAATACCTCAAGATCATTCTAACTGAAATGATATAAGATAGCTACAGAAAAAATATATATTTATGTGTGGATGTATATATATGTGTGTATATATATAACTTTATATAAGTTAGCTACAAAATATATATATTTCTGTGTGTATGTGTATATGTAAATATATAACTTTAATAATAAAGAAGACCTAGGTAGATTAAAAAAGTGCAGCATTTGTGTCTAGAAAGACTAGATACATGTAGATTTAAATTCTCCCAAAATTGCTTAATTGATGTAACCTAAAGAAAATTCCAATGTATTTTAATACAATTTAAAAGACATATTTAAAATGTATTTGGGTAAAATAAAGAGATTTGTTTTCTGGAATGGCAGTGTGATCAGCTCTATGTGTCCTCTCTGCAGGAAAATTAAAATAAAATTCACCATTGAAAATTGAAAATTATTTTAAAAAACAATTTAAAGTCTCTGAAACTTGTCCTAAATGTATGCAGCAAATGGGAAACTTTAATTTATGAAAATCTACAAAAATCTGGGTAGAAGTCTGGCTCATTTGAGTCAGGACCTGCTCCCCACTCCTTAACTCCAAGAGATGGAAATCAACTCCAGGCACCTACACCAGGCAGATTCCACCAGGGAGACAGGGGTCCCTTCTCCTCTCTGTTCCTAGCCTAAAGCTATGATGTCACTGGGGAGGAACAGGCCTCCAGAGTCTCTTATCCATCTCCAGGCCTGTCTTATGGAAGTAATATTCTGGGCAAGCATGACTGAGTGGACTAGCTTTATTTTCTCTAACCCACCTCCCACTCATAAGGCAAAGGTTCTGCTTCAGATAGGACACCCCAGACACTCAGACCCTTATCTCCCCCATACCCACAGGAAGGGTAGAGCTGAAGACCAGGGTGACCATCCCTCTCTCTGAGCACCCACACATACAGAGCCCAGGCAACCCCATCTGGCAGGATGGGGCCACACTGCTCCACCCCAGGTCTACTGCAGAAGTTCTTCCTAAGGGTAAAAATGTGGGCTATAAGGATGGAGAGCTTCACAATACAGCCTAAGGGGACTGACTTTATGTAGTACTAAGCCCGGAGAAGTTTATATGGAGGATCTTCATAGTTGGCAATAAAGAGAAAATTGGTAATTTTCCATATGAATTGCAGCATGTGAAATGGTAGACTTGTAAGTTTAATATAGACACTAATAGAAAAAACACAAAAAGAATCCTCCTGGACCCCACTTTTTCCTGAGGTCCAGGAGGCTGGGTACATTCACTACACTATATGTCTCTGGACCATGCACCATGAGAAACAGGGCAGACTCGAATTCATTCTGCACTTTACACACAGATTCATCGGAAAATTCTAGAATACTTACCGGATTGCGGTGCTTACACACAACTTCTTCTAAAACACCAGCTGAGCCATAAGCTACCCTGAGCCAGCTGTACCACCTGGAAAGTTAGATTTCACATAAAATCACACTAATTCCTGGTTTTTTGGAAAACAGCATATGTGTCCAAACTACTACATGGGACGAAAGACCAGAGAAGGACCTCTGAGGTCACAGATCTTGGCTCAATGAAGGTTAAAACCGTAACCTTTCTGAACTGTGGAAGCTATCTCTAAGTTGCACATACATTCAATGTAAAAGGGTGAACATCTACCTAGCTAAGGGGGACTAAGCACCTACACCAGGCAGATTCCACCAGGGAGACAGGGGTCCCTTCTCCTCTCTGTTCCTAGCCTAAAGCTATGATGTCACTGGGGAGGAATGGCTTATGTTGATTCATTAGCAATGTTTAAGAAGCCAGAATACAGGCTTAAAAATACAAGATAAAATAAAGGCAAACATCTGAGCACAAATAGCAGAGAATACAAATTTCAAGGAAAACATTTCACAGCCAAGTTACTAAACAGTCAAAGGACCAAACGAATAAAAACAGTCCCAGAAGTGAGGAAAAGTGAATCAAGAGATTTAACAAGAGAAAGTCAAGAGTTGGAGCAAGGCTCACATATCATCAGCACCCAACATGGGGCCCTTGCCAAGTGACTGAACTTTGTTTGCTTCAGACTGTGGAGCGATGCACATGCCGGAGTGTTGTGGAAAACAATAGGCCACTCGGCTAGCAGTCACTGGAGGATAATAGCTGTGTGTGATGCCAATGGAGCCAGGCAACTCAGAAGCTTCTGGGGAAATCAGAGAAAATACATTCAAAGTGAGCGCAGCTAAAAACTCCACTTGTCCATCCTGGTTGTGATGCAGGCTGTGCACCTGCCCCGTGTGTGCCATCTGGGGAGAGAACAGAGTCAGATATCCAGAATCTGTGATTCCCCAGTTCCTGCCTGAATAACGGGTAAACTCACAAACCTCCTGAAGTGTGGGGTGGTCTCCAGGTCATGCCCAGAACCAATGATAAAGGTGGAAACTTCACTGACTCAGGGGACGTAAACCCAATCAGTGGCTGATCACTAAACGGTTCGAATCCAAGGGTGTAATTGGAGAAATGGCATCTGGGGATGCACTGGACTTGTGCAGTCAAATCCCTAAAACAAACAAGCAGTGGCAACTTTAAATTCAAAGATAAAAATAAAAAAGATATGCCATGTAAATAGCAGCCATGAGAGATAACAAAAAATATCCTGTTTTATGTTACCACAGTGCTTGTGATTCTTCTCTGACTTATAAAACCAATCTTGGTAAAAATTTTGTTGAAATTTAAACAAACAGAGGGTCACCTCCAAACTATAGAATAATGCTTCAAAAATAAAATGCATTGAATAAACTCATTTAAGCACTACTCTGGCAGTCAACTTGTTAAGTATGACAAATACAGAGATGGAAATAAGATGATGCTGATACTGGCATTGTAATAAGCCTGGTGAGGCAGTGGCCCTACCAGTAGTGCACTAAACAGGTCTTAAGAAAAAAGCTGTAGCTAGAGGAGTGACCCTTTCCACCACGTCTCTGCAGAGCTCCCTTGCTCTTGACATTTATCTCATAATGTTTTTCCGGTTTTATACATTTCCTTCTCAGTTTCCATTATTGGGCTTATTTTCTTCACCCTGTTCTGTCAGTCATCCCATGGGAATGCTTTTCAATTCCGTTTATTCAGCAAATCTGTTGACAGTACATTTAAACACTCTCTCATGTTGGACTCTTGGAAAAAGAAAGTATCCTGTTGCATGTTACCAGAGTGCTTGTGATTCTTCCTTGAGTTATAAAACCAATCTTTGCAAAAAAAATTTGTTGAAATGTAAACACAAAGTGGGTCACCTCTAAAAGTATAGAATACTGCTTCAAAACTAAAATGCATTTAATAAGCTCATTTAAGCACGACTCTGGCTGTCAACTTGTTTAATATGGCAAATACAGAGATGGAAATCAGATGATGCCAATACTGGCATTGTAATAAGCTCAGGAATGCAGTGGTCCCGGACAGTTTGATAAGCACTTTCTGCTGTAGGATCTGATGCCACAGGAGGATCGGACAAAGAGACACATTAAGAAACAGTAAAATAAATGCTAGGATTGTACATCAACTGAAATTTGTATGTTTTCTAAAAAATCTCTCGTCTGATTCCTCCTAATCAAAGTGTCTTTTATATTTATATCCTCCTTTAGAACTAGGAAGGGAGTAGGCATCACTTCACTTATTATAGACAATAACCAAAATCAAGTAAACAGCATTAGTTGTTCTCTGCAGGTCTCTTGTTCTACAAAGAGCATGTTATTTTTGAAGTTATATTAGCTCAATATAGTTTAATGTTTTAAGTTCTTAAAACATGTATTTTAACATATGATCATTATAATCAGAATTGGTAAAAAATGACTTTCTAAATCAAAAACAAACTAATTCCTTAAATGGTTTAAGAAACAAACACAGTAACATGGATTTCACTGCTCTTCCGAGAAGTTATAATGGGAAAAATACAGAACATTATTCAAATAAAAGGGAAATGTAATTTTCAGCCAATAATGAGAAGAGGGTTGGCATTCTTTTCTGTGCTGATGAAACGATTTTGTAATTATGTTCCAAGGGCTCAAACACTAGGTGATCCTTTACCCTGAAATTGTACTCCTTTAAAATTATTTTACATATAATAAAAGATACTACTTATATATTATCTATTAATGGGATCCAGATAAATATTATCTAGATTAATACTATTAATCTCTATTAATATTATTTTATATATTAGCAATATCATCAATATAATAACTAATTTATATCTTATTTAGTATCATCTATATATTATCTCTTATTATTATTCATTACAATTATTATACCCATTAATGCAGTATCAGATAATAGATATTTTAAATAATGTGATGAATACATTTAAATGAACATTTGAGCAAAGATATCAATGATAGAATTATTAACAAAAATTGGTTCTCTATAGAATATGGCAATTTCTAAATATGTGGGGTCAAATTGGTGTAAAAGAATACCAGACATCCAGTTAAAAATATTTTTAAAGATTGTTTCATTCCAAATAGGGCATAAATATTTAAGTATATTCTATATTGCATCCATTAATAATGTTTATTTGTGAAGATACTTTTCCTGTTAATGAAAAAAATTTAATATTGACAAATTTTTTTCTTCTTCCTAAAATTTTAAATTTGTACTTTTCTCATTGAAACACATTTTATTTTTAAATTGCACTCACTTGTATATAGTATTTACCTGTTTTGTCCTGTACATAGCTTAAATTTACAGTAATTGTCTTGAGACTACACTTTATCGATTACACTCTGTTAGATCCCTCATAGCTGATACAATGTTTTGTCCACAAGCCTATGTCGACATTATCTGCACGAAAACCAGGACTGATGTGTGACTGAGAACAGTCTGAGGCAGCCAGAGTGACACCTGGGGAATGACATTCATTCTCATTTTCTTGTTATGTCAAAACTGTTATTAAATATCCTGTGTGTTATATCACACATAAAACTGAACATGTGTGTCCATCTCAGAGATATAAATATATTTCAGAGGTGGAAAATACTATATTATCTATTTGGCATTTTCCCCTATAATTATATGTATGTCTATAATGTTATCTTTCTATCTCACTATTTTACACTCTATGTTTAATCTATACTTCTGTAACTCTTATTAGTCATGCTTTTCCTCAAAAAACCATTGCAATTGTGGTATGAGGTAGGAAACAAGTCCTTTCACAGACAGAAACAAGTGCTTTCAAATACATCATATACAGAATGCCATCCGTGATGCCTATGTATTATTTATCTTTTCTACTTCTCCTTCCTCTTCTTGTTTTTTTCTTCCTCTCTTCCTTCCCGTCTTTATTCCTCTTTTCCTTTTCTTTTCCTAATTTGAGAGAGTTTATGAACTTTATATTTCTACCATAATATTGGTGTTGCTAGACAATCTATTTTGCTGCAAATTTCATGATAAAATAAAGGATGAATAGTAAAGATAAGATTGAGGCAGTCACTCAAATACATACATCTTGGTTCACAGAGTAACAGAATCAATAAAATTCTAGTTAAACTAGTGCCACAAATTTTAAAAACACAATTTTAAATGCCTAATAATAAATAAACCTAAGGTAAATACATTACTTTAAATCAAAGTAACTATCGTGATGAAAATACATATTAGGTCGACATGAGTTTACCAAGCTACGGAAATTAAATTTGCAGATAGAAAAAATTTTTGACTTTGCATAAACTGTAGAAGACCAAAGATGGCTTTGTCTCACGTCATGTCTTGGTCTCTTTCAGCAAAGGTTTGGAATTACATCAGATTTAGCACTTCCAAATTACAGTATTTGGCTAAATTGAGGACTGGGTTTTATATACATTACTAAATTCTTCACAGCTTTCTACATTCAGCTGTAATCATATACTTGGAATTTGGCTGCTATTTGGTTCTACTTAACATGTTGGGAAAACTTACATACTTAAATATGTTTTAAAATATGTGTCTGAAAAACGTATGCATTTATCATAATATTTAATTTGCCATATTTTAAAATGACAAAGGCAATTTATACGTCAAAGTAAAAATAGAAATTGTGCTTTTCCAGCTTTTAGTTTACTTTCTTTCAAGACTCATTTTTCAATTGTAGAAAAACAAAATTCTATTACAAGTAGGAACTTGACATAAATTTATTCACAGTATATATTAATCAATTTTGTCAGCTTAAATTGTTCCTTGTGCTTGGGATGGCAAACTGAAACGAAGGAATAGAAGATGGAGGGAGGGAAGGAATGAAGGAGGGAGAGAAGAATGGGAGTAAAGAAGTAGGGAATGAAGGAAGAAAGTGAAGAAGGAGGGAGGGAAAGAAGGAAGAAAAAAAGAAAGAAGGGAGACATGGAGGGAAGAAAAGAAATAAGGAAGGAAAATAACTTTCAAAAGTTGTAGTAAAAACACTTAATATGATAAATACCCTTCTAAAAATGTATAAATGCATTAGTTATAATGTACTTAAAAATAAATGTAAGTACATTTGTACAAATGTAAGAGTATTAGCTATAGACACAATGTTGTACAGCTTGTCTCTATTACTTATCCATCTCGCATAAATGAAACTTAGGCACTTTCGTGTTTATAGCATGGAAATGAATTCTGACAACAACATGAAGGAGCTTAGAAGTAGATTTATCCTCAGAATCCCCAGAAAGAATCTTAGCCCTGTCCACACCTGGATTAGGTGAACCAATGATATTGTACTGGGCTTTTGACAGAGAACAGTAACGTAATAAAGGGGTGTTGTTTCAATCCGCGAAATTAGTGACAATTGATTATGGCACCAATAGACATCTAATACACTAACATATTCAAAGCTAAAGCTATGATCAGAAATGCCTCATCAGTAACTTTGGCAGTCGTTTTACTTTGCGATATTTGCATTAGGGATATTTGCTAAGGTCTGGAACTTCTAATATAGAAGAATTCGATTACTCCTGGTAGAGTGTATGCTTTAGTTTTTAATATTTAGACTATGGGGATTTTTCTTCTTTAGAACCCTTTAGATTGGGGTGAGTGTCTGAATTATTGCTACCCAATTATGTGCTCTGCCTTAAGTGATGACCTACAACACCCATAGACTGAATTAGAATGTCCTAATCAATTATTAGGCCAGATAAATTTTAAAACAATCTGTAATCACAAAGACATGAGGTAGCCGGTCCTAGTGAGGGCAAGAACTTTTTAGAGGAGGGAGATTTGAAGCAAACAAACAAAAAAAAGTGATGAAGGAGATATGTATTCGTTAGAACATACCATGAGATGAGAGAGAGAAAGACACAGAGGCCATACTCATAATTTTATGTGGCTTAGACACCCTATTATATATCTACCATTAAGTGTCTGGAGGTATCATTTCTTAAATACTGTATTTCACTTCTCTTAAGTATCGTCTGAACTACTGTCATCATCTGTCAACCATTTTCCCTGGTTTTCCTCTTGCTTTTCTCAAGTCTTCCTCTCTATATGCGCTATGCATAATGTAATATGTATAAAATGTAAAATGAATCAGACAGCCACACTGCTTCAAACACACCAATGCATTTTCTATTCAACCTGAATAAAATGCAAAGTTTAACCATGACCTACAAAACCTTGGCAGCTTCTCCTTTTCTCCTCACATCCTGTGTGCCCACCATGCCAGGGTTCTATCTCTTTCTGAAGCAGACAACGCTCAATTTCTTCTGGTGACCTTTCTCTTTGCTTTTCTCACCATCCAGAATATTCTTTCTCCAGATTGCCACATTTCTACGTTTTAATATTCCTTTTCTCACCTAAAATACTATCTCCTCAGAAAAGATTTTTCTTTTCAGTCTCTCTAAATTTACTATCATGCCAAACCAAGTCCCAAGTTTTAATTATTTTTGGGCTTATGTGACAAAATGTCATAAAAATGAGTGGCTTACAAACAACAGAAATTTACATCTCATAGATCTGGAGGCTGGGAAGTCCAAAATCAAGGAGCCAGCTGACTCAGTGTCCGGGAAGGTTTGCATCCTGGTTTTCAGATGGTGTCTTCTCTTTGTGTCCTCATGTGGTGCACAGGAGTTGTCCAGGGCACAAACCTCATTCTTGAGGGCTCCCCACTCAGGAGCTTATTACTTTCCAAACCTCCACCTCCTAATAGCATTACCTTGAAGATTAGGATTTTAAAATATAAATTTTGAAAGGACACAAACATATAAACCATGGTAGCCTCAGTCCCATTACCCTATGTCACTTTTGCCATGGCACTTATGGCTCCAAAATCACTTGACATAATTAGTTTATTATCTGTATCTTTTCTCCCTAAGCCATATGGCTCTATAATAATAGTGACATTTTTAAAATTTGGCACTGATATTCCCAAGTGCTGATATCTAATATGTACAGGATAAAAATATGTAAATTAATAATCAAAGATCTCTGACTTAATTATATTTGTGAAAATTAGAAGTTTTATAGCAATGCTTATCTAACCCACATGATAAATGAAATCTCTTAAAAGGATCCCATGTAGAACTATTTACAATCTCATACTTTCAAGAACAAAAAGGGAGTTAATAAATTATCCATTAGCACCTGATTTCTTGCATAAGTTTTCAGTATCTTGGGATTCTAATGTGTCCAAAAGGGTCCCATGATATCAAGAATGCATGCAAGATGCAAACACAGCTATTATTTCAAAACTTTGCTTTCTTTTATTATGTTACCCAGATGTCGTAATGAACTGCAAGCAAATTCCACCAAGAGCTGATGTAGCCAAAATCTCCAGAAAAACATAAAGCTGCAATAATGAATAAAAAAGACCAGAGGATGCAAAATTCCACAGGAATGTCAGGTAAATCTTTGACCTAAATATATTCATTTCACAATTAGTAAAACAGGAATGACAAATTATTCATGAGTCAGGCTGATATCTTAGCTTCATATTTAATTTCTCAGGTTAGGTTCAACTATCAACAAAAACATAAATCTGTTATTTCCATGAATAAAATATTGATATCTAAGTGGCATCAAGACTATTGATTAGTATACAATAGAGTAGAACAGTTATTAGTGATTATTTATAATATACACACATACAATATAATACATCATAGAAATGCAGAGATGAAAAAATTTAGATACTTACAAAGGGACTTTATTTTCCCTATATTAGCTAACACTACAAAATATATACCTTCAACTATTACACATTTACATAGTCTTTGTTTTGAACAGTAGTACATATATCACAATTATTTTCCACCCCAAAGACTTGAAAAAAATTTTGAGTTTTTCTCTGTAAAGACTCAAACAATGTCATGTGAATTGTCCCTCAGAAGATGTTTTGTGGTATATGGATGGTGTCAATGAAAGATACACACAGACAGAGTAACTACAGACTTGGAAAAGAGGAGAGAGTATAGTTATAAGAAAGGTGATCCCTGTTTCTTAGGCTATTCAGAAGTAAGTATAACCCCAAAATGTAAAATTTGATAGAATGTTTTATCTTTATTTTTTGTCCTTGTGTTCAGCCTATTACTTTCTTTTGTCCACATAAAGTTTTCTCCAAAATATCTTGGAAGCCTAGAATCCACATGTAAGATTTCTATTCTGTAACATATAATTCAAGTCCTTATTATTTGCCAAATTATCTAGAAAACAAAAAATTCTTAAATGACACCTTCATTCATGGAGTTGCTTAGGCCAAAATTCTCATATTCACTGTCACTGTCACATTGATATAGTCAACTGTATTCACTACTTACAAAACATATTCCAGACACTCCCAGTTCTAGTTCCTTTGTCACACTTTCAATGGAAACCACCAGTCCCTCTTCAGCCTGACCTTTTGGATTGAGCTAAAATGTCAACCTTTTCAAAAGGAGCCATTTTTAAAATCATGTTATCCTAGTTTATTTACTATTTTATTTATATTTTATTTTCTTCATAGCATTCATGACTATTTAAAATTATCACTGTACAATTGCCTTAAATGTTATTACCTGGCTTCCCAGCTAGAATGTAAGCTACAGAGGCCAGGAACTTGTCTTCTAGAACAGTGATTGACATGGTATTAATGCTAGTAGTTATTTGTTGACTGATTTGTTGTCTAAGCATAAGAAAAGATTAAAAGGAATGTGTGAACATTACTTTCTTATGTTGAAACTTTACTGACAATATTGTACTTCCTATATATAAAATTATAAGATATATGGTGTGTTTTTTTTAAACTTCAACTTCCTTTTAGATGTGACTTTGTCGTCAATTTTCTGAGACTGGACTATTAACTTATTTTACCAAAATGGTCTTTATAAATGTTTTTATGACATATTATTAGGAATTGTGATTTTTCCTTTTATAAAGGCAGTATGCATGAATGCTTTCAACACTGCCTGAATTATGTTCAAAAGTAACTGTCACTGTATTATCTAGGGGACTGTATCACTAAGGGTCTACACAAGAAAACAGAGCCCATTTTAGTGGAACGAACAGAGGGAGATTTAATATAGGCAATTCTTGTTAAGGTGTTAGATATGCTGGGGATGAAAAGAGAGGTAGTGTTTCTCACGAGGAAAGGGGGAGGAGCGAGCTCTTTGTCAGAAATGGAGAAACTCCCATGAGTCATAAGCTGAGCCTGTGTTTCCTGGTGAGGGCTGGGGCATCTCCCCACTGGAGCTGGAAGAATCAACACAGTGTGAACAGCACCTGGTTCCCTGGACTGCGGGGGATGCTGGGAAGCCCTAGGTGTTATATGGGTCTGAGGACTGAGAATAAGGCTCTGTGCTGTGAGCGCTGGCAGACCTTGATGGAGAGATGCCTCCAGAAGGCAGAAGAAGTTCCTCTGACCTGTAATCACCTGCTAGTGCCTCCTGTTGGAAGGAGCTAGCCACATAACAGCTGACAAAGATGACTAGAAGACATACTTGCAAAGACTCATCATTTTAAAAATGTACAGGGTGCAGAAGGGCAGATTTTGGCCCTAAGGCAAATGACCACCACAGAGCAATCACACATATTACGGTACTTGGGAAACAAAGCGATTTCTAGTAGTAGCAAATACAATATCCCTCTGACACAAATATCTAAGTAAGTCCCCTTTTGAAAGTTAGGTGAATATGTCTTCTTCTCTATGTGAGGGTAAAGGGATCAAGTTTCACACTGGCCAACGGAGAGCTGGTATGGACTTCTCCAACATATCCAGATATTATTATAATAAATGACAGCATCAAAAAAGTACGTTGTTTAGTGTTAAGGGAATCTGTCCACAAATAAATAAATACAAACATGAAGCAGATGCGGAAAACATAAAACAGAGTCCAAAATTTTGTGAAAATTCTATAAAACAAAAAGATGATTTTAGACTTTTATTTTCTGGATTTTGTAGATAGCCTGCAATCTATTTTTCATACTACTAAAGACTTAGAATCTCTATTGAATATAAAACAGGCATCATTTTATATCAACAATTCACAAGAAAGTAAAATTTAAAAATGAACACAAAACACGAACTGAAAATCAGAATGCTGGTGTAAATTGAGAGAAGGAGGTTAGATTTGTAGCCTTGGTTTTCAAGTGGTTTGTGTTTTCACAGCCTTCCAGATGCAGAAAAGAAGGTTTTGGTCATTCAAAATGGAAAGTTGGAACTTAGATTCATGCAAAAGTCAAAAGTCACCTGATGGCTACATCTTCAGTGAAAGGGAGTATTAAAACATTCTGTTTACTGATACATGGAGGTAACAAAAAAGACTGCATTTAAGGCTTATACAAATACGACGTGTTCACTGAGAATTTGTAATACAATCTTATACTCAAAGTATTTTAAGGTTTAAATTTGCATTACCTGTATGTTCCAGAATGCACCAGAATTTACAAGTCAATTACCTATATGTTCCAGAATGGAAAATGAATTATCAATACTACTTGAGCACTTATCATAGCTACCATATTACAGCTCTGGAGGTCACATGCTTAGCCAGGCTGCACGAGGTTGCTGGGGATAAAGCCTGGCTGGGACAAACCCATGACTCAAATTACCAGATGCATGAAGAAACAACTTATCAAAAGAAGGAGAGTGAAGATAGAAGACCTGTAGTAAAATAATGGCGTTACAGGCTATTGAATGTAATGACAGTTTTAAATGATTTAAATTAAAAAGAAAAATCAGAAGAGAAGAAAAATGTCAAAAGATTAAAAAAGACAGGAATGATTTAACAAATAATCAAATGAATTCTAGTGAGGGCTAATGGTTAAGGAATGAGCTCTGCACCTAGAAAGAAGGATACTCTTTTCAATAAATGATACTGGGAAAATGATATATATAGGCAAAAAATGTATTTCCAACCTTTTTGTATACCATATATGTTACTTATAATATATCACATAAGAACTAGAATTATGAAATTTCTACAAAAATTATGATGCATTTTGTGGCCTCAGAATACATTTTTTTTTTTTTTTTTTTTTTTTTTTTTTTGAGACGGAGTCTCGTTCTGATGCCCAGGCTGGAATGCAGTGGCTGGATCTCAGCTCACTGCAAGCTCCGCCTCCTGGGTTCACGCCATTCTCCTGCCTCAGCCTCCCGAGTAGCTGGGACTACAGGCGCCCGCCACCTCGCCCGGCTAGTTTTTTGTATTTTTTTAGTAGAGACGGGGTTTCACCGTGTTAGCCAGGATGGTCTCGATCTCCTGACCTCGTGATCCGCCCGCCTCGGCCTCCCAAAGTGCTGGGATTACAGGCTTGAGCCACCGCGCCCGGCCAGAATACTTTTTTTAAAGGTACAGACATGAAGAGAAAAAAATATGATCCATTAATAAATAAATGGGAAAATATTTGCAGAGTATTTCATAAATGCCAACAAGCCCTAGAAAAGATGCTCAAACTTAGTGATTCATATATGTAGATAAAAACAATTCAATACCTTTACATAACTACTAGAATGGCTAGAGTAAAAAAGATTGACCTTACAAGGTTGGTGTAGATGCGGAGTGAAAGGAAATCTACTTTGATAGAATGCAAAATGATACAATCAATTTTTTACAAAAGCTGATGGTTTCTTATAAAGCGAAACGTGCACTTACTGTGTAGGTTTCATTATTTGATAACTCCGTAATACAGATGAAAACAGTTTACACAAAAACTTGTACAAATTCCCATAAAAATTTTATTTGCAATATTTCAAACTTTGGTAAATGTTAAGATGTAAAATGGAATACTTAGCAATAAAAAGGATGTGATGATTAGCACACAACAACATGTATGCATTTTGACAGCATTATGTTAGGTGAGAGAGTGAGACCAAAGAATACCTAAAGTATCATTCCATTTACATACACTTTCGAAAATACAAACATAATATTACAGAAAACAGATTAATTGCTTCCAAGGATCAAGGTCAGGGAAGGGATCAGAACATTCAGAGCCATGTGGGAGCTTTGGAGATGACAAAAATACTAAATATAACTTTGATGTTTTATACGATTGAATATATTTGAAAAAAATCTCATGAAACTGTCCAGATAAATTTAGTTAATTGCTGTGTGAATTTTAGTATGTCTAAATTACACTTCAATTTTATTATGTATAGTTAATACTCAAATGAAGTTAATTTAAAAAATTAATTCCATTTGTATTGTCAACTGGATTTATATTCGTAAATTGTTCAGAAAATTAGCTAACATTTCTGAGTACATTTTAAAATATTTCAAGTTATTCCTTAATTTGGGATTGAGTTAGCCAGTTTCAAAATATTTTTTAAAAAATAAAATTAAACAAGTAAACAGCATGGCTTTGAAAATGAAGCGTCTGCTCATGTTTCATTCTGAATATGGTATATATTGGTAGAGCAGAAACTCGATGATTTAGTCAGACTTGAGGTTTGCCCTCTCAATGCAACACATAAAGTTCCTAAACAGATTCATACTAAAAACAACAAAATAATTGGCCAATTGTTCTATGTCTACCTCAGCTGCTCTTAGAGAAGTTCACCAAGAGAAAATACCTTGAGTCACCATTTTCTAATGGCACAATCTCTATATTCAATGAGTCATAGTTTTGTCTTAATATTTACAAGTTGATATTTTTCTTTGCTGTTAAAGTTTAAAATGTGTCTTTCACCTTAATAATAAAGATTAATCTTGTAATCTACCAAGGGCTAAGAGATATTGTAGTCTGAGATTAGAAGGTGGGTGTAGGAAAAAGGATGAAGATAAGAGATAAATATAGGCTTTTAAGGTCTTTAACTCCAGAATGGGAGGATACTTGAATTTAAGATTCATTTCGGTAAATATCTTCAGGAACATTTCATTACCTAACTTTCAGATTGAATTAAAGTAAATGGCATCCTTACACTCTACTACGCCTTCTTCCAAATAAGCCATAAGCTTAAAATGGTTTATACCATGATAAGGAATAAAATTTATTTCCCACTCTTGATCATTTCTTTTACCACATCAAACAATGAGCCTGTTTTAAAGTTCACAGCAGAAATTCTTCTGAGAAAATATTCAGTAAGAACTGAAGATACTACTTTTTTTTAGACTTGACAAAATTGTTAAGCACCTGTCCTGCATACATTTTTCTAGAATTTTGTCTAATTTTGAGTAAAATATTCCAATTGAAGGCTAGAAAAATACTAGGATGAATTAAATCTAAATTTTAGCAAAGCTATGCAATTTTATTTATAGTTTTTTTGTTTTCTAATGTGAAATATATTTTATGCATTGTGTTTAAATGGAATTATTTTTACTATAGATTTTATTAAAATCTTGAAATTCTATTTTAGAAATTGTTAAAATATGATAGTTTTAAGTAGATCTCTATATTAACAACCAGTAAAACTAGTAATTTTTAATACTCTTAAGTTAAATGAAATACTTTCTAGGTATTTTAATTCCACTTGTCTGAGGGCAGAAGACAAAACATGTGAAAACATTTTTCTTTCCTGTATTGAGCACTTCACTATTCAATGAACAGTTTATGAAAATAGGCTCAATTATTAAAGGAGTGGCCTTCCTATAATCTAGGGAATTACTACTACACGAATATTGTGGGACTAAATTCTGATGATAAACATAGTAATTGTTTGAATATTTGTTCCAACAAATGGGTTTTAAGAAATGGTTTACATCCTGTAATTTCCAAAGACTTTTCAAAATAGGATAAAGAAATTTGTTTTACCAACACTTATAAGATTTACAGAAGTAGCGTTTTGGTTTACCAATAGGCATATTATCAAGCTAATGTAAACTTTTCAGACATTTTATTGTAAGAAGTAGTTACTGTGTTAAGTAAAATAAGGTAGTGATTTCCAGTCTTAATCTTTTAAGTCAGATTTACAATATCGTTAATGTATATAATATCTTTGAATTTCACACTTAAAGATGGTTACAAAGGTAAATTTTGTTTTATGTATATTGTATTACAATAAAAACATTAAAAACACAATACAGTAACAGAAAATAATTTCTTTGATGAATTTTCAGTGAACTTCACATAGGCAAGGAAAGAATCACTGAACGAAATGTAGACCTTTAGAAGCCGAGCTGAAACTGAATGGGGAAAAAATAGAAAAAAAATATGCGAACTGAAAAAAACAGAAGGAAACATCCATAAATTGTGGAAAACCATCAAAAAGTATAACATGCTTAAAAGAATTACAGAAGCAAAATAAAATATTATTTTATATGTGATCTTATATATTTTACATATTATATAAGAAATATTAGGTTGGTGCAAAATTAACTGTGTTTTTGGACTGTGAATTTTGAATCATTTAACTAAGCTCAAACACATTTTGTTAATCAGAATAGAAACCATTACAATCAATACATTTTGGCCAATGAGAAATAAGTTTGCTTACTCATATAGCATAAAAATCCATGCTTCAGGATTCGATGATCTCTTGGAAAACATTTTCTGCATCCTACTCATTGTGGAAGTGTTTTCCCTGCAAAACGTTGTTGAGATACTTGAAGAAGGGATAGTAAGTTGGTGAGAGGTCAGGTGAATATGGCGAATAAGGCAAAATTTCACACCACATTTCGTTCAACTTTTGAAGTGTTGGTTGTGCGACTATTTCTTTCTTATCAGGTCACATAAATATTCTTCTGTGTGTGTGTATGTGTGTGTGTGTGTGTATATACAAAAACAAGAATATAATACTTAGGTGTACTTCTCTCTCTTATCAACTAATCTTGCAAAAATATATTAAATAATTGTTAACCATACATCATAATATTTAATTTAAGGAAGTGTCAAGAAGTAAGCATCATCCAAAGCATTATCTTCTGCAGAAAGGACTGGCATGTTTTTCATTGCTCGTAAAATAGCTGTATCATATTAGGTGGAAATTTGACTTTGTTATTATCTGTATTTGATGATTAGTTATGGTTTAAGTAGATGTGTATGGATGTCAAATTGACAATAGGTAGATTGTGATGATGAATTTTATATATCAACTTAGCTAGGCTATTGTAATCATTAGGAATCTCTACAGACAGAATCAATAGGATATGAATAGAGATGAGAATGGATGGATGGATAGATAGACAATTTATTAGAAGGGTTGTTTACATTGTTATGGAGGCTACATGCAAGCTGGAGATGCTGGGGTACTGGTAGTGTGGCCTCAGTTAGTTAGGAGGCCTTAGAACCAGGGAAACCAGTGATGAAAATCCTGGAGTCTAAAGAACAGGGAGCCTGGAGTTGTTGTCCAAAAAGTGTAGAGGAAGAGTGTATCCCAGCTCTGAAAGATGGATCCCCACACTTGCCTATTCTCTGTTTTTGCTCTCTGGGCCCCTGCCCTATAGAATGGTACCTGCCCACAACATATTTCTAGGCATTTTTTAATCCAGGTAAGTTGACACCTAAAATAAGCTATCACAGCTCTGGTATCCAGTTATTCCATTAAACACTAATCTAGTTACTGTGAAGGTATTTTACAGATTCGGTTAACATCTGTAATCAATTGACTTCAAATAAATGAGATTATCTTGACAATCTGGACAGGCCTCATCTAATCAACTGAAAGGCTTTAAGAACAAAACTGGTTTCCCTAAGGATGAAAATATTCTGTCAAGACTGCAGTTTCCAGGCTGCTGGCCTGCCCTACAAATTATGGACTTGCCACAGTTGCACCTGCCAATCCTGGAGCTAAATTTCATGCGCGCGTGCATACACACACACACAGATTGAGAGAGAGAAAGACAGAGAACTTGAAGTCTTCCTATATCCTCATTCTAAGGCAGTCTTTTGTGTTGTTTTGTTTCATTTTGTTTTGTTTTTGGGACAGCGTCTTGCCCTGTCTCCCAGGCTGGAGTGCATTGGCACAATCTCAGCTCACTGCAACCTCCACCTCCCGGGTTCAAGTTATTCTTCTGCCTCAGCCTCCTGAGCAGCTGGGGCTACAGGTATGAGCCACTATGCTCAGCTAATTTTTGTATTTTTAGTAGAGACGGATTTTCGCCATGTTGGCCAGGCTGGTCTCAAACTCCTGACCTCAAGTGATCCACCCATCTTGGCCTCACAGAGTGCTAGGATTACAAGTGTAAGCCACTGTGCTGGGCCGAAGTCATTGTTTTTTCTTTATGCTCTTACACATCACATTTGTGTATTGTTCATCCAGTCTAAAAATAGTAATCCCTTATTTTATATTAATACTAATATATTTGTATTTAAGATTCCAAAATACTATTTGCCCATGTTCTTATTAGTTTATTTTTACTTTTACTGCCAAATGTTATATTTAATATTCACCTATGTTTTATTATTGTTTTCATCAGTATCCTGGAGATCACGAGTAAAGACATCCTTTATTATTTTGTTAATAGTTGAATAATTGTATTTTAATTAAAACTACTTTTAATTACTTTTCCTCCTACTTTATAATGTAGTAAAGGTAGGTTTTTTAATTGAAACTCTGTCTTTAAAATATTTGTAAAAGGTAACATATGCATAAGTTTTTAAAAGTTTATAATAAAAAATGTATTTTCTCCATCCCCAATCTAGCTCAAAATCACTACTTATATGTATGTACCTGTGAGTAGATTCTATATGATAATGCCACATCTGTTCTTTTGGAAGAATGTTGCTTCAGTTTATGCACAAAATCAATATAGCATTCTCTGCAATTTATTTTAGAATTTGGTTTTAGGTTCTGAAGAATGCATCAAAAATGATTTTATTGGTATATAATTTAAATGACATTATTAAATTTGTATTCCATACAATTTAGATAAAAATAATTTAGTGAATTTTAAATGATCAGACTAAATGTTGTAGACATACTGAAGAAACGGGGTCGCACCCCCACTCAAATACTGGATCAAATGCCAGGAAGGATGCAGATACACAAGGACCAAGCTCATAGAAAACCTGTTTTTCCTCATATAATGAGAGTTCTGAGGACAGCAGCACTAGACCCCAGTAAGCTTGAAACTGAGCTACAGAGAGAAGGTGAATAGAAAGAGGACTGCTTTGACATTTTTATTGCGGTTGGGGTGTAGGCCTGGGCTGAGACTCTCCTTTTGTGGAAATGGGCTTGTATGGTTTAAATCTCCCAATGAAGACAAAGGAGAGAGCACAGGGCCATCTTCCCAGCTTGCCCAGAGGTAAGGAAGGAGTAAGAGAAGAGCGATGGCAGTGACAGGAGAGGGGCCTTCAAATGTTTCAACATAGTCAGCTGAAAATTTGAGAAAAAATGACATCAGACTTTTTATTACACCAAGATATAACAAAAAAGTTACCATTAAGAAAAGAAAAGAAGAAAAGAATTTATTATTTTATACAGTCTTCCTTCTTACCTTTCTTTCTTGTTCTCTTCCTCATACAGCCATTAGTTTCAGTCATGGCTCTCCACTGTCTTGCAAATAAAAAATGATGTTCTGAACAATGAATCATTTTTTAGTTGCTTTGAGTTTCTTGCCAGCTTACAGGGGGATTTTCAGGTTTACTTAGTGCGGCCTTTCATCATAAGCCTTCAGGTGAGTGTGTGGAGGCTCAGAATGAAGAATGAATCTATGGGTGAGTGACAGTTACTATAGCTGTTTCACTAAAGCTCATAAGCTTGGAAGGCATTATTTGCCACTATTTGGCAAGAGACTCAAAGTGCTGTTTTTTTATTTCTCTAAACCTAGTGCCCTATGCTTAATGCCTTAGTTGGATAAAAGGAAATGCTTTGGGCTATGCAACTGCAAAACAATTCGTCAATCATCCTTTAATAGATTTCCTATGGTATTTTAAAATGCATGCATTTTGACAAATGCATATTGAGAAAATACAAAACATTTACAACAGAAGGAAACTGCTTTCTTTTAACCTTTGCATGAAGGCATCTCAGATTATGTCAAAGTCTTCAGTTCTTGTATACCCATTGAAACTCATTAAATATGTTGGTGGGCATGTATACAGATGGGTTAAGGGAGACAGAATTGTAAGAATTATGTATAGAAGGGAATACCTAAATGGATTTTTATGAACAACTCCCTATCCCAAAAGGAAGGCTGAGAATGGATCGATATGTAGGCATTACGGTGGTAATACCTTCAAGGAGACTAACAGTCTTATTATTTCCTTACACATTCTTAGAGGGCAGAGGTGGGTGTTTTATTTATTTACTGACTTGTGGTTTTTTGAAAGATGGAGAGCAGAGGCATAATTGAACTGAATTCGCTTGGTTGTTCATGTTGTTTCCATCTACAGTCTCATTTTATCTGGTATTTCAGCATGGAAAACAGCAACAGGACATTTTTGTTAGATATGAGATGAGTAGTTGTTCTGTGTGCTGATCAGAGGGAAAAGTGGAGATTTGGGAGAAGTGGGACAAATTGTATGATGCCTTGGAGACATTTTCAAGTCTTAGGACATTGATTACTATCTTTTTTTTTATTATTATTTGAGAAGGAGCATGTGAACTTTGAGCCTCATTTTTTCTAATTGCAGTGGAATCATTATAAATAATCTTGCTTCATCATTTTGCTCATGTATGTGAGCTATTTTGTCAAGTATCCAAAAGCAAAAGAGAAAATTGGAAAATTAAACTTTTACAAATAGATATTTATAAAATGTATTCACTCCTCATCCTTTTTGCTTTTACCACGTGAAAATAATTATCGTGAACACAAATATTAATAAGAACATAGAAAAATAAAAGCCTGTGATTTAGAAGATTCGACAAAGCTACACAAATTATTCATTCCTCATGCTTCTGGTTGCCTTATGCTGGCAGCCATGCAGTGCCTGTAAACCTAAAAGGGCAAGTTGAGCAAGGTGTTCTGTCTTTCCATGACTCTGTGTTCCCATCTTGGGTTGCAGTAGACACCCACTGCTGCACTTCCAAAATCAACTCAAACACTAAAGGCTTAAGAGTCAAAGAGCTTTCTGGAACCTAGGTAAAGATAGATACACTGGGTCTTAGGGAATGATTGGACATGATTTATTAAAGAGAAAAATAAAGACTTGATTTTGAAATTTATTTTGATATACAATATTTCTTTTTTATAAAGAACCTGAGCACATGTGATTATCTTAAGTTCTAGTAGGAAAATAATTTAATTGCTTGTATTTAAGCATATACTTATTTTTACAAATATATGTTTCAGAGCTATTGTGTACATACAATATATTAATATTGTGATGAAACTAAAGGAAAATTCTTATAGTATTAAAATAAAAACAATTTTTGGTGATATGTTGAATGAAAACTTTTATGCTACAGGCTGTACCCTGTAATGTTATTGATGATATATATTAAAATAATAGGTTTTTGTATTGTGATGTTGGAAATAATTTTAGACTTCTATAGATGACTTTCCAGTAAATTGGTAGGCAACATTTTATTCTAAAAAGGGGGAAATAAAACCACAATTTACTTTTCTTGTCTTATTAAATTTCAGAAAATTAATGAATAACAAAGGTGTTAGATACAACTGCTGATTGCCATCCAAAGCCCTGTAGAAAAGCAGAATTACTTTTCAAATTTGAAAAATACAGGTACAGCTTTTATTTTCTAATCCAGCCAAAACGTCTTCACTAAGTCTTTGCTTTTTCCACTTCTAAAATGATTTATTATGGTGTCTTCAGATATAAAGGCATGATTCTGTCTTTAAGCCTTCCCTTTGGGATAGGCAACTATTAATTTAAACCCTTAAATACTCATTTCTGTATGAAATACGTGCATGTGTGTGTGTGTGGAGAGAGAGAGACAGAGAGTGAGACAGAAAGAGAGAGGGAGAGGTTATGACAAAGAAATATAAAAGGCCTAACAAAATAGGATTAGCATTCTTCCTAATTATGAAAGAAAAGTACTCAAAATTCCTTACTCCTTTTTTTAATAATTGTATTAAACAGTCAAATATATAGAGTAGATACATTTCTAGTAAATTTTAGTGGTTAGGAAATCGTCAGGCCAAAATTGCCGTGTAGACTTGTAGCAACTCTCCTCCCAAATCAGTTAAATGGGAGCATTAATTTACATGTAGTTAAAGTTACAATGCAAGAAAAGTAATGTTCTATTTTTTCTACATGTACAAACAAAAAACACAAGATGTAAAGATGAAACCCAAGAATAACTTGCCTTTTATTCCTAAGAGAACAATTAAATGGCCAGAGGTGTTCTAATAGGTTAAAACTCACAGGGATTGAACATGAGATTTGTGGAAAGAAGATTGTACACAGAAAATTAATAGAAACTTGGGGGGAAAAGAAAAAAGTAAAAAAATCAACAGGAATTCAAATACTTATGGAATATTGAGTGCATTTATTGAACATTAGAAACATATTCTCATTTTGGGTTATATAATAAGAAACACTACCAGTCTAATATGCATGGCTATTTCCTTTTGTCACATTATCTTTGATTTCCCTTTCTTTGTAAAATATTCTCTTTGAGGACATGAAAGTATGAATCCCTTTAAAGTTATGTCTAAATAGTATTTATTTTCATTTTCTGTAAGCATGTACTGTCTGATAATTTGTATATGTAAAAATTTACATTTTTGCATTTATTTTTTAATTTTTATATTTAAGTTCTATTAACTATCTTTAGGATTGTATTAATCATGGTTCTACTAAGAAACACAACTAATAGGATATAGATGTGTACATAGATAGATAAGGGGAGATTTCTTATGGGAATTGGCTTACGTGGTTATGGAGAGAGAGAAATCCCACTACGTGCTGTCCGCGAGCTAGAGAACTGGGAAAGCTGGTGCTTTAATTCACTCCAAGTTTGAAGGCCTGAGAACCAGGGAAGTTGATGGTGTGACTTCAGTCTAAAGCTGAAGATCTGAAAAGGGTTGGAGGCAGGGAGCATTTAGGGGTTCCTGCCCTCAGAAATGGAAGTTTCTGGTTCTTGGGCCTTCAGACTCTAGGACAGAATCTGAGGGCAGGAGATCGATGCCCCAGCTCAGAGAGTGAGAACAAATTCACCTTTAGTCTACCTTTGGCTTTATTCAGGACCTCAAGGAATTGAATGATGCGTGCCCATAATGGTGAGGGTGTATCTTGTTTACGCAGGTATTAATTCTAAAGCTAAACTCTTCTGAAAACACCTTCACAGACATACCCAGAAGCAATGGTTTATTAGCTATCTGGGCATTCCTTAGCCCAATCAAGTCAATAGGTAAAATTAACCATCATAAAGGCTAATGCTAATGTTATTTGCATAATATTTGCTTATGTAGGAGGAGTAAAGACAAAGATGATACCCTTTACAATATTCTATATTGTAAAAAAGAAAAACTTTTAAAAATTATATATTAACTTTGAGCTATTAAAGTCATTTCAAGAATTATAAAATAAAATGTCTGATTTGAATACATAATTGTCATTCCTTAGGGAAATAGTGGAAGTCCATTTATTTATGTTGCAAGTTCTTTTTTAGTAGTTTAACAAATATGTTAGAAAAAACAGCTTGTGATATTTGCCAAATATCTGCCAAGTAAAGCAAGTTCCAGTTAAAATTGAAAGACTCCCGATAGATAGCTTTCATAAAGCTACCCATTCTCATGGCAAACACTTATATTGGTCAATTCTGATGCTACTTGTACAATCATTTCCAGTGGGATTAACATCCACTCTCATGCATATTGGATACTGTTTTTTTAACAGTGAGATTTTTATACCATATTCTCAATACATTTGTGACACACTCACTGAACTTCCACAAACTGGTGTGTTCCATATATCATATGGAACCATTTTTATAGTACACTTTCTTGACTGTTAGAGTCTTTATTTTTTTTTTTTTTTTTTTTTTTTTTTTTTTTTTTCTTTTTTATTTTTATTATACTTTAAGTTCTAGGGTACATGTGCATAACGTTTATATCATGTATACTCCCCAATGCAATCCCTCCCTCCTCCCCCCTCCCCATGATAGGCCCCAGTGTGTGATGTTCCCCTTCCCGAGTCCAAGTGATCTCATTGTTCAGTTCCCACCTATGAGTGAGAACATGCGGTGTTTGGTTTTCTCTTCTTGTGATAGTTTGCTAAGAATGATGGTTTCCAGCTGCATCCATGTCCCTACAAAGGACTCAAACTCATCCTTTTTGATGGCTGCATAGTATTCCATGGTGTATATGTGCCACATTTTCTTAATCCAGTCTGTCACAGATGGACATTTGGGTTGATTCCAAGTCTTTGCTATTGTGAATAGTGCCGCAACCCATTCTCATGGCAAACACTTATATTGGTCAATTCTGATGCTACTTGTACAATCATTTCCAGTGGGATTAACATCCACTCTCATGCATATTGGATACTGTTTTTTTAACAGTGAGATTTTTATACCATATTCTCAATACATTTGTGACACACTCACTGAACTTCCACAAACTGGTGTGGTTCCATATATCATATGGAACCATTTTTATAGTACACTTTCTTGACTGTTATTTATTTAAAGCTTAACTAGATGTGCATTATGCTTATTTACTAAAAGAGAAAAACAATTAAATATTTTAAAAATGCATTAAGATAATGCTAACAGTCTAATTAATCTACTAACCGGATAGATCCAAAAGCTGCAAGTCTACCTTTACACTTTATCCAACTTGCTATGTATTGTGTTTCTCTGTACATAAAATCCTGGATTTAAATATACGCCCTCCACACTGGTCAACATATATTATGTCCTTGTTGTTAATATTTATAGTTTTAATGTTCAGAGCCTAATCAATTTGTACGTTCCTTCACATAGGGAATTAAGTGTTTGATCTCTGTTAAAGGATAGAGTATAGACGAGGTGTGTCAAACCACATATAATTTTAAAGGCTTTGAAGCAAGTTTCCCAGCTTGTACAAATACTCAAAATGTTTCAAGAATAAATCCTTCCACCTATTCAATCCTTATTATCCACTTATTCAACAGTGTTAACAGTCCACTGTGGTCAAAGTGTTCTGCTTGAGGATTGAGGGAATGGAATGATGAAAAATTCAAAGACTGTTCCCATAGTGATCGCAGTCTAGGTGAGATGACAGAAAAATGTACAAAAGTAATTATAAAGTAGATTATGGTATGTGACACAAAGGAGGTAGAAAGTGATAAGAGAATTCGGAGACATGAACGGTTGCCTTGAACTTGGGCATTCTTGGAGAAAGCTGTATTTGAGACCATGTTAGAGTTTGTTTAGAGTATTGATCAACTGTTTTGTGCAGGCGTGTCGTCCTAGACTATGAGAAGGTCTCAGCAGAGACAGCAAGGCATCTTTCACTTCCATCTGTGCCTTGCTTCTCTTTTATTTTATTTTCTGCCAGAGTGAATATGCCTATAAGTCCATTCCCTATTTGCATCCCATTTGCTTATTTTTCCTTATTTACTTGCATACTTTACATTAATACTGTGTCTGTTTTTTGTGCATGTAAGAGAAAATATCTAATGATGTGAATTTGATATTATTGATAACAAAGTTGCCTAAGCGCTAATTTAAAACTACACTCTGGCCGGGCGCGGTGGCTCAAGCCTATAATCCCAGCACTTTGGGAGGCCGAGACGGGCGGATCACGAGGTCAGGAGATCAAGACCATCCTGGCTAACATGGTGAATCCCCGTCTCTACTAAAAAAATACAAAAAAAGTAGCCGGGCGAGGTGGCGGGCGCCTGTAGTCCCAGCTACTTGGGAGGCTGAGGCAGGAGAATGGCGGGAACCCGGGAGGCGGAGCTTGCAGTGAGCTGAGATCCGGCCACAGCACTCCAGCCTGGGTGACAGAGCGAGACTCCGTCTTAAAAAAAAAAAAAAAAAAAAACACTCTGCCACATAGCTATGTTTTACTACTAGGTCCAAAGGAAGCCTAACTGTGAGTTTGATATTTAATCCATCATGCTATAGTTTAAGATAAACTTGGCCACCAAAATATACAATTCAAAATATATCTTATACATATTATATTTCTCTATGTATAAGATAGTAATGTTAAGAACATTTATATATTTCACCTTAGAAATGGAAAGAACATATTCACAACAATTAGAAAGTCAAGCCACTCATGATCTCCCTCTGGTTTTATTTGCTTTAGGAAACATCTGTTCCGGTAAGTCACTCTCACAGGGCATTCACAGTGGGACAAATCTTCTTTGGCTCTTATCTGCAACTAGATTTTTAATGGAACACCCAATTTTTCCATGTGTTGGGGGAGTTAGATATGATACGCAAGATAGCTTACCCTTCCTCTTCAGGGATACATTATCTGTGATGTCAAATTCCTGGGGGCAGGAGGAAATATTAAAGCCTTCACTTCCTCTTCATAGTCTTCTGCAGCTGGGTCACTGACAGGGGCACACTTGGAGGGTTTAGGGTTTTGTAACATATTTAAAGAACTATTTACTGAAGGCTACTATAATCTCCATGCCCATCAGGTCCACAGGAGTCTGCCATCAGTCCTACCGACTACCACGGGTAAAAACAGACTAGAAAGCCTCTCAAAGGCAAGTGCCTTTTTTTGTTGTTTGTTATAATGTTATAAAAATTATCCACCAATTCTTGGCACAAAATAATTTCCCATCAGTAGTGTTCTATGACATCCTTTCATTAATACCATGTGCATTAATACAATGTTATGAACGTGCAGCATTTACAATGCCATTACAATATTTACAGGCCTTGGGAACATTATAATAATGCTTCAGACGTGTTCTTAGACATTTTTTTACCATGAAGCCACACCACAGCTAAGGATATCTTTTAATCATTTAAGTATTTTATCTATGAACACGAAACTCACCTATTTGTTAAGAATTTAGTGACAGGATATGTGTTAACTTCTTCAACATGTGTTATCTCAAGTAAACCCATCATTTAATTTATGCAAAAGTGTTTGGTTTATTTTATAAAGTAGACAACGAAAGTTTAATGATAAAATGTTGTTGACTAGCTCAGTAATGGTAAGTTGCGGTACTGAAATACAAATCCACTTCTAGTTACTAGAAAATATTATCCATCAATCTAATCAAGGATCCATAATTAAATTCTTCTAATGTCATAAATTGTAAATATTTCTGATGAATAAACAAGTATTTTATAATTATATTTTTCATAAAGATTAACATCATGTAAGGTTCAGTGATCATATACATGAGATATATATATATATATATGTTCATTTCCACATGTGTCTTCAGAAAGTGATTTGATAGTTGTGTGAATATTGCATCATGGGTCAGCAAACAATAAGAGAGAAAAATCAGGACTTACCGTGAAATTGCAATTACATTATTAAACATAATCACTAATTTGTTTACAGTTGAGGTGTATGAAGACAGTTGGTGTATTTTTATCTTTTTATCTCTGGCGTTGAGCACAGTAATGGTAAATGTCTAGAATGCTCTAATGTTCAAGACTACATAAATGAGCAAGTTAAAAATAATCTAAAAAATATCAGTGACTTTTGATTAACTAATCAGCTCATTATATATCCTGAAATGTTCATTATCAATGTAATTGCAATCTTATGAGTGAGAATGAAAATTGCTATATATTTTAGTAAGGCATTTTAGTGGTCATAACAATTTAAAAACACTGTTTTTTCTCAGCAACTCCATTTCTTACAATCTATTTTTTAAATGTTTGCATATGCACATAAGAAATATGTAGGTAGGAATTAGAAATTATACAAGTAAGAGCAAGAAACAGAAAATATGGGGTTTCAAATGTAACTTTGACTATTAAATCTGCCTTGTTTGAGCATTGTTTCGGCATTTTACTGCATCTCATTATGTAATCTAAATTCTCAGACATGTGAAAAAAATGAAGACCTCTTATCAATTTCAAGTCAACTGAGTTGCTGTTTTTGGTCTTTATTTAAAATAAAATATTATTTGATTGTGCTATATTAGAAATATTGCTTGTTCTATTTAAGTTCTCTTCTACTTTCTACTTCCATAAATAAGTCAACTATAACATACCTAATGCTACATGTTCCTTTCTCTGTCTTTTACATACACAAACACACACCACACAAACTTATTCTATTCTCACACTAGTGTAAAATAATACGTGAGACAATTTTAAAAAAACAAGGAGAGTATTATTACAAGTGCTCTCACATCTAACTACAGATTAACAAATATTTTAATATAGGTGTAAAAACTTTGTCTGAAATGTTGTTTTCTTTCATACGCATAGTCCAACTTTAATCATCAAATTAGCAGTGTCATAAGCATAGCACAAATCATTTACTCCTGTGAGCTACCCATTTTTTAATTTATCTGATACCATTTTGCTCTTCAATAGTACCCAGTTTGCTAGACTTCACATGACTTATATCATCCCTTTCAATCTATTCCCTATTCTACCTACCTGTTATATGTCCATGATTGTAGGACATAGTTTTTTTTGTTGATGAGGGAAGGAGCTCATACAGAGAGACACAGAGCAAATCTAAATGAACAGGATAGATGTATCTTGAGAAGATACTTTATTTTAACAGAATAAGGGGACTGACAAACTGGGAGCCTCATTATACAGCTTACTGAAGTATTTAGAGAAAGTTGTGTCAATCTCAGTGCTATTAACTTTTGGGGTCTCACAATTGTTCATATTAGATGTTTAGCATCACCCCTGGCTGCCACCCATTGACTGCAGTGCTCTAATTGTGCCAACCAAAAATGTCTCCGGAGGTCAGGCGCAGTGGCTCATGCCTGTAATCCCAGCACTTTGGGAGGCCGAGGTGGTAATATCACTTGAGGTCAGGAGTTCCAGACTAGCCTGGCCAACATAGGGAAACGCTTTCTCTACTCAACAACAAAAAATTAGCCAGGTGTGGTAGTGCATGCCTGTAATCCCAGCTACTTGGGAGGCTGAGGCAAGAGAATTGCTTGAAACTGTGAGGCAGAGGTTGCAATGAGCCGAGATCGGGCCACTGTACTCTAGCCTGGGCGAGCAAGACTCTGTCTCAAAAAAAAAAAGAAAGAAAGAAAGAAAAAGAAAGTCTCCAGACATTGCTAAATGATCCCTGGGTGTAAAATTGTGCCCAGCCAAGAGCCACTAGTCTTTAGAGATTTTTTAATTATACGTCACAGTACTTGGGATTTGAAATATGGAGTTTAAAATATATTTGATATCTGATTTTCTTTCTTTCATACCTATTTTTACCTTTGTAATTTCATTACTATTTTAAAATTACAAAATCAAACAATTATTTCTGTTAATGGAAAATAATAAATTTCATCTTTTAAATTTGAAGTAGTTAAATTATTTAATTTATCTTATTAATAATTTATATACTCTGATTTTGCATGCTACCATCTGCTTTGAAATTGCAATTTAAAATATATACCTCATTTTTACAAGGCATTTTTTTAATTTGGCTAGACAATTTAATTTGAAATGGAGACATTAAGACATAAATTATGAAAATTTTATTGGCCGGGTGCGGTGGCTCACGCCTGTAATCCCAGCACTTTGGGAGGCCGAGACGGGCGGATCACGAGGTCAGGAGATCAAGACCATCCTGGCTGACACGGTGAAACCCCGTCTCTACTAAAAATACAAAAAAACTAGCAGGGCGAGGTGGCGGGCGCCTGTAGTCCCAGCTACTCGGGAGGCTGAGGCAGGAGAATGGCGTAAATCCGGGAGGCGGAGCTTGCAGTGAGCTGAGATCCAGCCACTGCACTCCAGCCCGGGCGACAGAGCGAGATTCCGCCTCAAAAAAAAAGAAAATTTTATTAAAGTGAAGAGCCAGTTAGTTATTTAAATGAATAAATATAGCTCATTTGGCATCAGTTATATTGCCTTATTTGTGACATCAGACAGGCCTGTTTAGAATTTCATATTCCAAAGCAGAGAAAAATACAAGAGTTCTAATTCAAGGCATCAATCACTGAAAATGAACATAACCTAATGTCAGTGCTGAATCAGGCCATCAATTTATTGCTTTGTAAAAGCAATCAGCAAGCTATCAAGCAATAAAGCGTATGAGATAAGTGCTTCTTTTGAGACAGCACTACCATTGACAATGATATACTGATGGGGAATAGCAACTATTTTCCAGCACGTTATGCCTATTACTTGTTAAAAGCTCTGTACTGTGCAACAGATGTGAAATATGTTTCTTATTATTATGGACCAATCTAGTTTGTTTAATAGCTTTGTATGCCACTTAGACTTGCTGTCTTATTTAATGAGGTTATATTTGAACTCTTTTGCCTTCTGAGTCTTTATGCAGAGAAGTGCAGCTGTGAACTGCTTTTCACTTAATTTCCCAAAGACAGAGAGGTAACTCACTAGCATGTTTTACAATGTCTTATTACCAAAAGTCCAAGGTATCTGGGGCAAATTGTGATACTATTAAAATAGTGTCACTTCTGACTAGAAGACCACATACTTTACATTATGTTAACAAGAAGTGATTGGTTGTTCATAAATACCTAAGAGGTGATTGGTGCTTTTCTCTAGGTCTGTTTCATTGTCACAAAAGGGAAGATACAGAAGAAATGTAGTGGAAAAGCATGTAGTCTATTCACCTAATCTGCACATACATAAGATGGATTTGATTTGATGATACAATGAACACCCTAACCCTTATCTGCGATTTTCAGGAGGTTTACAACTAACAAAACTAACAACCTTTTCATATCTTTTTTTTTTTTTTTGATGGAGAAGCAGAATCCTTAGGTTGGCACCAGCAGGACATTTAAAAAAAAGAAAAGGTTTCTATTTTCTAATAGAAACAAAAGTGTCTTTTTAAAAAGTCAGTATTCGTTTCTTTCTAAAGACACATAATTCATAATATTGAAAGCTGATTGAATCAATACAATTAATTGCAACAACCTTAAACCATCAATATATTTGGTGATTTATACAAATATATTGTATGTTGCACATTTAAATTTAACTTGTAAGGTTTTCTTTAAAGTCCATAGAATAATCCTTTAAAGATTAACACTTATTTGCAGAGCAAAACTTAGCCATATGTTCTTATTAGCAGAGCTATCCCAAGTACACAGACAATATGTTTTGACTTAAAACATTTCAGGTTCGTCATTTATAATAACAAATATAGTCATAACTGCTATTAGTGTAATTATTGCTAATATCATTATTATTTTGATATATTTTCCCAGCTTTTCCAAAACTTTTGAAAGCTAAAAGTTTTGTAATTCCAAGAAAAACAAATAGATTCTATCAGCATGACTTCCTGTTAAGCATAATAGCACAGCAGAAGAAATATTCTTAGAAAAAAATAGTTAAGGGAAGCTACCTCTCTTAAATGAATGGCATATACAGTTACATACGAATTAAATTTTAATCTATAGGGCAAGACAGAGGATATATTTTTGCCCTCTTACAGCAAAATATCTTCTTTATGAGCAATATTTTTGAAACAAATAAGCAAAAATCTGGTATACCTAGTCAAAATAATCTAGATTATGATGACATAATACACCTTTAAAATCTCAGTGTTTTAAAACAGACATGCATGCCATTAAAATGTCAACATAGGTTAAAAAACCCCCTGAATAAATCTAATAAGAATTCTTAATAAAAACTCAGCAAACTAGGATTAGAAGCATTTTCCTCAACTGATAAAGGACATTTTCAAAATTTCTACAGGCGAATTATACCAAAGACTGGGGGCTTTTCACCTAAGATAAAAAAACATATAGATGCCCACACTTATTTCTTTTTAATATTGTCTTAACAAAAGAACAAAAATAATAATGTCAAAAATATCTAAATCTAGAAAAAGAAAGTTTTTAGTCAGTATCTGTTTATATTAAAAGTATGATGGCTTCTACAATAAGCTACTATAAGTAAGAAGACAGTCTAGCAAGATTGCTTTCAATATATGGCAATAATTTTATTTATGTATATTAGCAACAAGCAACCAACAATTGAAATACAAAATTATCATTCAGCAGCATATTAAAAATATGAATATAAAGATACATCTCACTAATTATTTGGGATCCCTATATGATTGCTTAGAGAAGTTAAAGAACAACTAATAAGTGGACTGATACACCTTTGTGTGGTTCAGCAAACTGACTATCAAAGATATTTCAATTCTTCCCACAGTGATCTATAGTTTCAATGCAATAAAAAAATACAGCAGGCTCTTTTTTTTTAATAAAAAAAAGATACATTGATTATCTGCTTTCAAAATCTAAATGGAAATGCAGAAACCTAAATTAATTAAAAGACGTTTGAAAAACAAGAAAATAATTAGAGATGGCACTACTTGATTCCAATACTTATAATTCTACAGTAATCAAGACAGTAAGATGTGGGTGTTGAGACAGATGAGTAGATCAAAGGAACAGAATAAAGAAATAGACTACCACAAGGGAAGGGGCCAAGATAGCGAACTAGAGCCAGGTCACGTGTGCCGTGTCACTGTGAGGAATAGAGTGGTAAGTAAACACTGACTCTGCAAGCCTGTCACCGAAAAACTGTGTCAGGCTGCATTAAGGGAGCGGGAAAACACAGACAACAGCCCATTTGGGCTGGGCATGGAGCCAGGGAAGCTTCTCAGCTGAGAAGGGGTAAGTGAGTAAGAGACCCCAGGAAACCCACACCTCCTGGAGGGATGTGTGCAATCCTGGAAATAAGAAAATCCCCCTGCAGCCCACAGGTCTCTAGACTGATACCGAAAGCCACCTGGAGTTATTACAGAAGCAACATTCAAGTCCACAGAGACCCCTACAGGCCATGGACCCCACAGCAGTCTGGTGCTATCTACCATAACCCCCACAGAGGCTGCCGATGCGGTGCCTGGGATTGGTAAGATTGTCCTGCACTCCTACACCAGACAAAACTCAGAGCCAGCTTCCAGCAGAGCAGCCTGCTTCAGCCTGAATTCAACCAGTGGACACAGCTCTCTGTTCCTTCAGGAAGAACCTAGACACTGGAGCTGCTGACTCGATCCCCCTCCCACTGCTCATATCCAGCACAATACCCCACTTCTGCCTGAACTCTGTTGGCAGGTATAGCCCCAAACCCCTGGGAGATACCCACATTGCAGATTGGGTGGTTATACCCAATGTTGCTGCACCAAGACGGGCATGATTCACCAGCTTGAGCAGTACCCAAGCAATGGGGGAAGTTCTCACTGTCAGAACACTGAGAGGGGTGAGAAACATGGGTTCAAGGACCTGCAGGGAAGTAGGGTGTGTCTCCATCAGCAAGACTGGTCTGGGAAGGAAACAGAGTATGGCCTGTCTGCCAACTGATATGGAAGAAAAGGGCGTAGTCTCTTTAAATGATACAAAAGAGGGAAGGGGTGTGGCCCCTGGCTAGAGCTCCACCCCCAGGCCTGTGCCCACGGACCTATGTGAGGACAGGCATTTTTGTTTTCCTGCCCAAATGTTGCATTTCCCAAGACCTCCCTAGCCTGTCATGCCCCCATCCTGTGCCTATAAAAACTCTGAGACCCTAGCAGGAACACACAGGCAGCTGGACGTCAAGAGGAGCACATCAGCGGAGAAACACATGGGTGACTGGACGTCGAGAGGAATGCATGGACAGGCACCGGCATACTGGCAGGCCACCGACTAGCAGAGCGACACTGAGTTTGGTTGGGGCAGCTGGAGGAGAGCCCGGGTCACCGAGTGGCCTGGCTCCGGGGGAAAGCCATCTCCCTTCTGGCTCCACCATCTGCTGAGAACTACTTCCACTCGATACAACTTTGCACTCATTCTCCAAGCCTATGTGTGATCCAATTATTCTGGTACACCAGGGCAAGAACCGGGATACAAGAAGCGCCCTTTGTCCTTGCAATAAGGCAGGGTTCTGATTGAGCTGACTAACATAAGCCGCCTACAGATGGCTAAACTAAAAGAGCACCCTGTAACACATACCCACTGGGATTTCAGCTGCAGACATGAGCCCCTAGAAGCTGCCGTAGGGTCGGAGCCCCACAGCCTTCCTATCTGTATGCTTTCCTAGAGGTGTGAGCAGAGGGGCACTGAATGAGTGAGCCACAACCCTATCACACACCCTTTGAAGCGGACAAGGGAACCTTTCTTGTTTCATAACCATGACTCTGAGAAAGCCCCATGGCCCAGAACACCTAACAGTGGAAATGTGAGCATAGAACTAGAGATTGGAGGGGGCTTCTCCAAGCCAAGGAGTAAATCAGGTGAGGGGGTTATATCTCTCCTTGCCCACCATAGCAATACCACCAACATGACAAAACACAGAAGAGCCATGTGGCTAAGTAGAAACTTATCTTCCAGCCACACCCTCTCAAATACCACCTCTGGAACAAAGCCCAAATTATGACACCAAAATTTAAGGACTTCGTAATACAATCAAAACCATTAACAGCAGAATGGGCCAAACTTAGGAAAGTATCTAAGAGTTTGAAGACTGGCTCTTTGAATCAACACAGACAAAAAAGAAAAAAAGAATTTTTAAAAGTGAGCAAAACCTCCATGAAATATGAAATTATGTGAAGAAGCCAAATCTAGGACTCACTGGCATTCCTGAAAGAGAAGGAGAGAGTAAGCAACTTGGAAAGCATATTTGAGAATATAGTTCATGAAAATTTCCTTAAACTTGCTAGAAAGAGAAGCATTCAAATTTAAGAAATGCATACACCCCCTGCAGAATGCTATACAAGATGACTGTCCCTAAGGCACATAGTCAACAGATTGACCAACATCAATGCAAAAGGCAAAATCTTGAAGGCAGAATAGGTCACCTACAGGGGAAACTGTATTAGTCTGTTTTCACTCTGCTGTAAATATACTGCCTGAGACTGGGTAATTTATAAAGAAAAGATTAATTGACTTACCGTTCCATATGGCTGTGGAGGCCTCAGGAGACTTACAATCATGGCAGAAGGGGAAGCAGGCACCTTCTTCACAAGGTGGGAGGAGACAGAAGTGCAAGCAGGGGAAATGCCAGATGCTTATAAAACCATCAGATGTCATGAAAACTCACTATCACAAGAAGAGCATGGGGAAAACTGTCCCCACGATCCAAGCACCTCCCTCCTTCCCTGGACACATGGGGACTGTAGGTCCCATAATTACCACATGTTGTGGGAGGGACCCAATGGGAGCTAATGGAATCATGGGGACAGGTCTTTCCCATTCTATTCTTGTGAGAGTGAATAAGTCTCATGAGATCTAATGGTTTCATAAAGGGGAGTTTCCTTGCATACTGTCTCTTGCCTGCCACCATGTAAGACGTGACTTTGCTCCTCCTTTGCCTTCTGACATAATTGTGAGGCCTCCACAGCCGTGTGAAACTGTGAGCCCAATAAACCTGTTTTTCTTTTTAAATTGCCCGGTCTCAGGTATGTCATTATCAGCAGTGTGAGAACCGAGTAATAAACCTCCAAACTAAGATTCATAAGCAAAGGAGATATAAAATCCTATTTAGACATACAAATACTAAGGGAATTTGTTACTGCCAGATCAGACTTATAAGGTCCTTAAGGGGGTGCTAAACATGAAAATAAAAATCAGTCTGCTACCACAAAAATGAACTCAAGCATATAGCCCTTAGACAAGATAAAACAATTACACAGCCGAGTCTACAGAACAAACAGCCAATAACACAATGACAGATCAAAAGAAGGGCATTACATAATGATGGAGGGTTTAATTCAACCAGAAGACTTAACGATCCTAAATATATATTCACTAAACACTAGAGCACCTAGATTCATAAAACCTTTTTAACCTACAAAAAGACTGAGCCACACAATAATTGTGGGGTACTTCAACACCTTACTGACAGGCTTAGACAGATCAGCCAGGTAGAAAATGAACAAAAAAATTATGGACTTAAACTCAACATTTGACCAATTGGACCTAAGAGACATCAACAGAACGCTCCACCCAACAGCCAGAGAATATACCTTCTTCTCCTCTGCACATGGAACACATTCTAAGACTGACTACAAACTCAGCAACAAAGGACATCTCAATACATTTTTTAAATTGAAATAATATCAGACACATTCTCAGATCACAATAAAATAAAAATAGAAATAAATACCAAGAAGATCTCTTGAAACTACACAGAAACATGAACATTAAACAACTTGCTTCTAAACAACTCTTAGGTGAACAATAAAGTAAAGACAAATCAAAAATTTCTTTGGAATTAACAAAAAAAAATAGAGACACAATTTACCAAAATATCTGGGATGCAGCAAAAGCAGTGTTAAGAGGAAAGTTTACAGTGTTAAACATCTTAAATAATTTAGAAGGATTTCAAATTAACGAACTAACATCACACCTATAGTAACTAGAAAATGAAAAAGAACAATCCAACCCCCAAACTGGTAGAAAAAACTAAATACCTAAAGTCAGATAACTGAATGAAATTTATACCCAAAAGTTCATACAAAAGATCAATAAAACCAAGAATTGGTTATTCAAAAGAATATGTAAGATCCATTGGCTGTTAGTTAGATTAACAAAGAGAAAAAAGATCCAAATAAGCAGAATCAGAAAGAAAAAAGATGACATTAAAAACAATCCCACAGAAATACAGAGCTCCTCAGAGACTATTACAAACACCACTGCATACAAAAATTAGAAAATCTGGAGAATGTGGATAAATTCCTGGAAACAAACAATCCTCCAAGATTGAACAAGGAAGAAAGTAAAAATGTAAGCAAATAATTTTTATTATGAATAGACTGCATTTTATCAAAGGTTTTTTCTGTGTCTATTGCGATGATCAAGTGGTTTTGGTTTTTGATTCTGTTTATGTGGTGAATCACATATGTTTATTTTTGTATGTTGAACCAACCTTGCATCCCAGAAATAAAGCCTTCTTGATCATGGTCAATTAACTTATTCATGTACTGCTGGATTTGGTTTGCTGTATTTTGTTGAGAAGTTTTGCATCTATATTCATCAGGAATATTCACCTGAAGTTTTGGTTTTTTGTTGTCTCTACCAAATTTTGAATAGACCAGTAACAAGTTCTGAAATTGAATCAGTAATGGAAAATCTACGAACCAAAAATAGCTTTAAATTAGATGAATTCATAGCTGAATTTTACCAAATGTACAAAGAAGAACTGATAGCACCCCTATTGAAACTATTCCAAAAAATCGATGAAAAGAGGCTGCTACTCCCCTCATTTGACAAACAGCATCATCCTGATACCAAAATTTGGCAGAGACAACACAAAGAAACAAAAACTTCAGGTGAAAATTCCTGATGAATATAGATGAAAAAAATCCTCAACAAAATACAGCAAAACAAATCTAGCAGTACATCAATAAATTAATTCACCATGATCAAGAAGGCCTCATTCCTGGTATGGAAGGTTGGTTCACCATACAAAAATAAATATATGTGATACACCATATAAACAGAATCAAAACCCAAAATGACATGAGCATCTCAATAGACAAGAAAAAGCCTTCAAAACAACGCATAGCTGATTCATGATAAAAACTCTCTACAGATTAGGCATCAAAGGAAAATATCTAAACATTATAAAATCCTTCTATGACAAAGTCACAGCCAACATCACACTGAATGGGCAATAGCTGTAAGCATTTTGCTTGAGAACTGGAACAAGACAGGATCCCTACTTTCACCTCTCCTATTTAAGAACATAGTGAATGTCCTAGCCAGAGAAACCAGAAAGGAGAATGAAAAACATCCAAATAGGAACTGAAGAACGCATCTATCTCTCTTTGCTGATGACATAATTCCATTTATAGAAAACCTTAAATACTCTGTCAAAAAGCTCCTGGAATTGATAAACAAATTCAGTCAAGTTTCAGGATATAAAATCAATGTACAAAAATTGGTAGCATTTCTATACACCAACAACATTCTAGCTGACAATCAAATCAAGAACACAATCCTAGTTGCAACAGCCACAAATAAATGGAACACCTAAGACTATGACTAAACAAGACGGGAAAAGGTATCTACAAGGGGAATGACAAAACACTGCTGAAAGAAATTACAGATGACACACATCAATGGAAAAATAGTCTATACTCAGGGATTGGTAGAATCAATACTGTTTAAATGTCCAAAGCAATTTACGGGTTCAACACTATCCCTATGAAAACACCAATGTCATTTTTCACAGAATTAGAAAAATCTATTCTACAATTCATATGGAACTAAAAAAAGAGCCCAAATAGCCAAAACAAACTTAAGCAGAAAAAACTCATTAGTGTTCGTTGAAAATATGACTTTAAACTAAACTACAGTAACCAAAGCAGCATGGTACTCATACAAAGCAAAGATAGAACAATGGAAAGTAAAGAATGCAGAAACAAACCTATACACACATACTCATGTGATCTTTGGCAAAGTCAACACACTTAAGCAATGGAGAAAGGACCCTCTATTCAATGACTGGTACCAATAGCTGGCTAGCCATATGCGGAGGAATGAAACTGAACCCCTGCCTCTCACATTATGTACATGTTAACTCACTATGAATCAAATATTTAAATATAATACCTCAAACTATAAGAATCCTAGAAGAAAATGAAGGAAAAGCTTTTTGATCTTGGCCTTGGCAAGGAATTTATGACTAAGTCCCCAAAACAATTGCAAGAAAACAAAAACTGACAAGTGAGACGTAACTAAACTAAAGAGTTGTGGAACATCAAAGGAAACTATCAACAGAGTAAACAGAAAACTCACAGAATGGAAGAAAATATTTGAAAACTAAGTGTCTGATAAAGGTCTAATATCCAGAATCTATAAGGAACTTTAAATCAATACACAATAAGTAAATAATCCAATTAAAAAAGCACAAAGGACATGAACAGACATGTCTCAAAAGAAGACAGACAATCGGCCGGGCGCGGTGGCTCAAGCCTGTAATCCCAGCACTTTGGGAGGCCGAGGCGGGCGGATCACAAGGTCAGGAGATCGAGACCATCCTGGCTAACACGGTGAAACCCCGTCTCTACTAAAAAATACAAAAACCTAGCCGGGCGAGGTGGCGGGTGCCTGTAGTCCCAGCTACCCGGGAGGCTGAGGCAGGAGAATGGCGGGAACCCGGGAGGCGGAGCTTGCAGTGAGCTGAGATCTGGCCAGTGCACTCCAGCTTGGGTGACAGAGCGAGACTCCGTCTCAAAAAAAAAAAAAAAAAGAAGACAGACAATCGATCAACAAACATGAAAAAAATGCTCAACATCACTAATATCATGGAAATGCAAATCAAAAGCACAATGAAATTCCATCTTATACTAGTCAGAATGGCTGTTAATAAAAAGCCAAACAATAACAGGTGTTGGCAAGACCATGGAGAAAAAGAAACACTTATACACAGTTGGTGGGAATGCAAACTAGTTTGATCGCTGTGTAAGCAGTTTGTAGATTTCTCAAAGAACTTAAACAGAACTGCTGTTCAACCCAGGAATTCCACTACTGGAAATATATTCATAAGAAAACAAATTTTTCTATCAAAAAGACACATGTGCTAGCATGTTCATCACAGCACTATTTGCAATAGCAAAGACACGGAGGCCACCTAGGCGCCCATCACCAGTGGATTGGTTAAAGAAAATGTGGTAGATATACACCATGGAATACGATGCAGCCATCTAAAACAAGGAGATCATGTCCTTTGCAGGAACGTGGAAGTCATTACCTTAAGTGAATGAATGCAGAAACAAAAATTCAAATACTGAATGTTCTCACTCATAAGCGGGAGCTAAACACTGAATACACGTATATATAAAGATGGGAACAATAGACTATGGGGACTACTGTACAGTGGATGGAGGGAGAGGGCCATGAGCTGAAAACCACCTATTGGGTACTAACTGCCAGGATGAAGGGATCATTTGTAGCCCAAACCTCAGGTCGTGCAATATACTGATGTCACACATCTGCACTTGTACCCTTTAAAATAAATGTTGAAATTGTATTTCAAAAATAGACTAACACTTAAATGGATAATTTATTTAAAAAATAAATGGAGTGGATAGCTTCTCAGCCTTTTGGTTGAGATTGAGTGTAAAAATAAATGCAGTGGAGAAAATTTATCTTTTTAACACATTCTTCTGGGATAACTGAGTATCCATGTTCATATAAAAGGATCTTCATTTTATATCTCAGATTATATACAAAAATTCACTTGAAATGGATTACAGATTTAGAATCAAATATTTTTGATACAACAGTAAATAATAAATTGATACATTGGATGTTTTCAAAATGAAAAACTTATGCTTCTTGAAATACACTATGAGCATAAGATATAAAGAGCATGTACCTTGAATATACATATATGTGAAAATCAATAACAAAATGAAAATCAAATTAAATATGAACCAAAAATTTGAACAGCTGCTTCAACAAAGAAAACAAACACATGGATGATAGGTAAGCATGAGTGGCTAATTAACATCATTAGTCACAAGAGAAATAAAAATTATAACCACAATATAGTAATACTTCAAACATATTGAAATAGCTAAAAGTAAAAATAAAAATTCTATCAAGTTTTGATAAAAAGTAGAGGGACTGAAGTCATTTGCTCATGGAGAATTAAATTATATGCCTCTTTGGAAAGCAATTTGACAATTGCTTAAAAATTAAGCACGTGTATTACCTGTGATCTGACCGTTTCAACTCTCCTTATTTACCAAAGGATACATATATGTCTATAAAAGATAATATATGTCTATAAAAGACCTTAGACATAAATGTTTGCTACTAATTTATTTTTAGCAGCCAAAAAAAACTGAAAACATCCATATGTCGGTCAGTAGGAGGATTAATAATCAACCTGCCACATCCGCACAATGGAACACTAATCAGAAATTATAAGAACACACAGTTAAAAATAATAAAATATTAACAAATTCTAAAGTACTTACACTGTGTGAAAAGACAAGTTCCTCCCACTCTCAAAAAGAGTTTATACTGTATAATTCTTTTTATATAAAATCTAGAATTTTATATCTATCTACCTGTGTGTGTATATATATATTAAAAAATGATATATATAGATACAGATATAGATATCTGATATATATATATATATATATATATATATATATATATATATCTGATATATCTATATATCTATATCAGACCAGGGTTTTCTGGGGGCATAGTGGAAGTTGGTGGATGAGTGGAAGCACTTTGTAGCCTTAAATTATAAAAAAGCCAAAAATTGGAGGGCTGATATGCACACTTATTATCTTGGTGATGCCTTATGGATGTATACATGTGTCAAAACTTATCAAACTTGTCAAACCCTTTAAATATGTGCGGTTTGTTGTATAGCAATTATACCTAAATAAATGTGTTTTAAAGAGCATATGAAGTTTGTAACATCTCTTAGATCTTATGACCTTTCCACCAATTTTATGGCATAATGATTTCATCAATTTACCCTCTTTACATGTAGATGTTGTTTCTCTTAGTTGTTTAGTATTAGCTAATGACATGCAATTTGCTTTGATTTGTGAAAGCTAAAGAAAAGTATATTCCAATTCCAATAGGAAACTTAATTGAGTGTTTGTTCTTCCCTTTTCTCTCCAATTGTGGAAAAATATGTTAAGAATAGTCAACAATAAATCATCTCATAGTGACACCTGTGGTAACAATGACTCTGCAGCCTGGCAGTGTTAGGATTGCACCTAGGTCCCTTTGGTTACATTTGCAAGATTCCATATCAATCCCTCAGTCTCCGCAGCTTTCTTCCACTTGCAACTTTCTTTACAATACCGTCTTTTCAAGCTGGTTCACCCATGGGAGCAAAAAAACTGAACTGCCTGAAAGTTTATATCCTCCAGGGGTTTGCCAATCGCCAGTGAATAACTTTTGTGGGATTCTAAATCACCAACTTATTTCCCTAGATGGGAGAAAAATTATGTTTGTAGCATATGCTTCAAGATCCTGGTGGGACAGAGCAAAAGCTGCGGTGAATAAGAGTAGAAACCAAGTGGAGGAGGACGCAGCGGCTCTGTGTTCACCTTGTCATTTGATAGGCACAGTGGACTTAGAAGTTATAGCAATATTCTCTGTAATTATAAGGACTATTGACATCAATTTTGTTATTCCTACACACCTGCAATACATTGAAAGAAAAAAGACTTCCTAATTACCATTTCGTAACCAAGCATGAAAAATCTAAAAACCTTACAGATACTCTCATCTCCTTCAACTGAGGGCTGACCATACTGGGGATCAGTTTTGAGACCATTGCAAATGTTGAAGAATTCATCTGGATTCAAATCCTCAGTAATTCCCCATCTAAAGATGATGGACCTAATAGAAAAAAGGTAGAACACTGAGTCGTGATTAAACACACTTTAAAAATCTTATTCTCCCAAAGTCCCTTGAAAACTTCTGTGCTTGAACCAATGATTCATTTCTTCTTCCTCAAGTATAGCTTTCTTTATGATTTGTCAGAGCCCTCATCTGATGCAACACAGTGCTTACCCTCCTCAGAATCGATTTCTACTTCTACTTTATATAGGTAAATAAATGTGCTAGGGAGATGTAGTCTGATTGCCGGAAACCATCAGAGTTCTCCCATTATGATGTAAATGATTTGAAAACTTTTTTATGCTTTGATATGATATTACATATTCACTGTTATTTTACAAAACCAAGTCAAGAGGAATATGATAAACTGAGAAGTTAACCAAAATACAGCTTCTCACAGTGGTAATAAGTTAGCAGTATTTTTTTCTTTTCTTTGTATTTTTTCAAATTTTTTTAGGAAAGGTGCTGTTTTCTCCTAGTCTAACTTTTCTATTTACTCTGCTGTCATGTGAATGTCCATGAGATTCTACTGCCTAAGAGAGTTTTTACATTAAACATTTAAGTATCTTGTCATCTACTTTTTGATCTTATAATATTAAAAAAATCCCTTCTGACATTATTTACTCTCCTGCCTATATTCATTGTTTAGTCACCATCATTCTCTTTTGATCTATTGTTTTTAATAGGTCCACCAATAATGTATCTTTCTAGCAATAAAAAACAGAATAAAACTAAATAACATTTACAGGTGCGAGGAGAATCACTTTCACTAGTGAATTATAACCAACAAATAGTCATTTTCATGATGAAATAAAAGTAGTATTTATATGTACAGCATGGAAGACTATACGATACACATAAAATTCCTGAAAAAAAAAGGCCATATACTGATTCCCCCTCGGTTCTTACACTCTACCACATACAACTTTAAAGCATTTGGGGATGACATGAGATATGAAAAGACAGTTGTTGAGAATTTTAAATTTCTGAATTTACTAAGAAAGCTTTGACAAATAAGTAATAACCAAAATGCCACATTCAATGAGATTCTGTTACCTTTCTGGGACATATTTAAATTACAAGAACTCAGTGACTGCTGTGTGGGCTGCAACTCACTTACTTGCAAGAGTCACTCAAGATGTCTCTTGTACATCTCAGCCAGGTGCAGTGGCTCATGCCTGTAATCCCAGCACTTTGGGAGGTGACTTGGGAGAATTGCCCAAGCTCAGGAGTTCCAGACAAGCCTGGACAACATGCCAAAACCCCGTCTATAACAAAACTACAACAAATTAACTGGGTATGGTGGCACACGCCTGTGGTCCCAGCTACTCAGGAGGCTGAGGCACAAGAATTGCTTGACTCAGAGAGTCCAATGTTGCAGTGAGCTGAGATGGTGCCACTGCACTCCAGCCTGAGCTACAGAGCAAGAATCTGTCTCCAAAAGAAGAAAAAAAAAAACTCTTCTGTACATCTCAAGATGGTCCCTTCCCCCAACCCCTCTAAGTGAATGTAATGTAGAGAAGGGATTCTAGCTGTATTATTCTTTGAATCTGAGAATGTCCATAGTTCTATGAATTAAGACTTTAGAAATAGAGTAGATTCATTCCAAATCCAAGATTAACTTAATCTCTTCAGCAGTACTTAGTGTAGTGCTCCACCACTGGGGAGGAACTTCTTGAGTAGTCTTGCACCCAATGCACCAGGATAGTTTACTGTTTCCAGTCTAGGGAAAGTGATCAGATACTAATTTATGTGTGAGTGTTGGGTTTCAATCCCCTGAATCCTTTAAGAAAGTTTTCTTTTTTCTTCGCTTTGGATCATGTGACCACAATTTATGTGTGAGTGTTGGATTTCAATCTCCTGAATCCTTTAAGAAAGTTTTGTTTCTTTTTTCTTCACCTTGGATCATGTGACCTCAGTAGTACACTGGTGGATATATTAGATATGTATTAGATCCGTGTGGTGCTGAAACAAACCAAAGACAGCTGATATAATATTTCCAGTACCAGACCAAATCAATGTTTAGGGAAAATAATTATCATGGATAGAACGAGTATCATGTAGAAATAGGTAATTATTTACTTGTGATGGTTAATATTAGGTGTCAACTTGATTGGATTGAAGAATGCCTAGATAGCTGGTGAAGAATTGTTTCTAGGTGCATCTTTGAGAGTGTTGCCAGAGGAGACTGACATTTGAGTCAGTGGACAGGGGGAGGAAGGCCCACTCTCAATGTGGATGGGCACCATTGGCTGCCAGCATGGCTAGAACAAAGCAGGTAGAAGAAGGTGGACGAAGCTGGCTTGCTGAATCTTCTGGATTTCATCTTTCTCCCATGCTGAATGCTTCCTTCTGCTCCTCCTGCCCTTAAACATGAGATTTCAGATTCTTCGACCTTTGGACTCTTGGATTTATGTCAGTGGATTGCCATGGGCTCTCGTGCCTTTGGCCACAGACTGAGGGCTTCAGTGTTGACTTCCCTCCTTTTCAGGCTTTGGAACTTGGACTGAGCCACTACTGGCTTCTTTCTATGTCCTATGATAGGTAATAGCTTGCAGATGACCAAACAAGGGACTTTGCCTTGTGATCGTGTGAGCCAATCCTCCTTAATAAAATTCCTTTCACATATAGGTCTGTCCTATCAGTTCTGTTCCTCTGAAGAACCCTGAACAATCCATTACTATAAAACTAAAACAAGCTGAAGCATGCACTCTAACAATACTCTTTCATAGTTTGCAAGGACATTTTCTGTTCCTATAGTTTTGACTTTCCAGAATGACATATGAATAAAATTATTTAGTATCTAGACTTTTGAATTTGCTACCTTACCAGCAGAAGTAAAATTATTTATCATTTTGTTGTCTGAATATTCAGTTTATCACATTTTATTGCTGAGTCATATTTTATTGTGTCATAAATTGCAGATTGCTTATCTATTCACCTTCAAAATCTCTTTGTTGTTTCCAATTTTTGGTGATGGATGATACCACTATAAAATTAACTAAAAGGCAGAGCATGGTGGCTCAAGCCTGTAATCTCAGCACTTTAGGAGGTCGAGGTGGGCAGATCACTTGAGGTCAGAAGTTGGAGACCAGCCTGGCCAATATGGCAAACCCAGTCTCTACCAAAATACAAAAATTAGCCAGGCATGGTGGTGGTTACCTGTAACCCCAGCTATTCACTAGGTAGGCTGATGCAGGAGAATTGCTTGAACCCAGGAGGTGGAGATTGCAGTGAGCTGAGATCACGGCATTGCACTCCAGCCTGGCTGACAGAGCAAGACTCCATCTCAAAAAACAAAAAGAAGCAAACAAAAAAATCCACTAAATTTTTTAATGTAAACATGTTTTTCTTTATATGATTAATAATTATTTATAATTTCTATAATTATATCCAATTAATATACAACTACTATCTAGGAGTAGAGTGGCTGGATCACAGGGCACATGTATGATTATGTTATAAACTGCCAAACTTCTTTCTGAAGTTACTGTAAAGTTATTATTCTTCACAACGATGTATGAACTTCCAGTTTCTCTGGATTCTCACCAAAACTTGATAATGTCAATAGTCTCTTTCTTTTTAAAAAGCCATTTGTATAGATGTATAGTTGTATCTCATTGTAAATTTTGCCGATTTTATTTGTATTAACGTGTATGTTAATTTGGAATACGTTAGGATGAGACAAACTAAGTTATTTATTTATTTATAGAGATGGGGTTTCGCCATGTTGCCCAGTCTGGTCTCAAATGCCTGGATTCAAGTAATCCACCCGCCTCAGCCTCTCAAAGTGCTAGAAGTACAAGCGTGAACCATCACACACGGCCTACAAGTTATTTTTATTTTCAAATATTTAACGAGTCATACTAGAAATCAGTAGAAATTAGAATTACATTATCTGAATCTGTGGGATGCAGTGAATATGGAAATAGAAGTAAATTATTTTTCAATTATTTAATAAAGTGGCCAAATATTAGTAAGCTAAACATCTAACATAATTTTGAAAAAATAAAATAACAATATTAACCCATAAATTAAAACAATAAACTAAAATAAAGTATTTATTAATATATATGAAAATATGTTAAAAAATGTTCAACAGAATAAAAGTTTGAAAATGGATGAATAGGCAAGAGAAAATTTTGATAAGACAGAAATGTTTACATAAATAGAAAATATTAGGTAGGAAAGAGGGAGGATTGTAAGTAAAACAGATCAAATATATGAAAAGAATGCTGTAAAAATGGGTGAATAAATTTAAAATAAGATAAAATGCTTAAAATGTTATAAACTGTAACCTACTAAAACTGGCTCAGGATGAAACAGGAAATTGTTTTCAAGCCTTTAAAATATTTCCACAAAGAGGATAAAAAATTCAGATGATTTTGGAAGTGACTTTTATCAAAAAGACTTGAGAAAGTCACTCCAATTTTTAATAAATTATTTCAGAAAATAAAAAAGAAAAAATCTGAAACTGATTTTATATGTCTTGTGTAATAGAAAAACCAGAAGAAAGCAGTACAAGAAACTGTAAATATTATACTATCTCATTAATGACCAGAGATCCAACAATTCCAAAAGAAAATGTTAACAAGGAGGAAAGAGCAATGTATAAAAATCACCGTATGGAATAAGGTTGGTATAACAAGATCATCTAGTAAGGCAATTTTCCACTTTTCCTGGACGATCAAAAAACTTTCTAGTGGTTTCTGTTTTTTTCTTATTTAAAACATATATTCTATGTTTAATTTGCAACACAGCAATGAGGAATATTTTGAATTAAAGCACATAATCTTTTGTCAGGACTCTGGTTGGAATACTCCAATTCTGCTCCAAATCCAGTCTGAGCTTTCTTGAAGACCTCATCAACTACTTCCTTTCTCTCTGATGCGGTTTGGTTCTGTGTCCCCACTCAAATCTCATCTCAAATTGTAATCTTCATGTGTCGAGGGAGGGGAGTGACTGGATTATGGGGCAGTTTCCCCCATGCTGTTATGACAGTTAGTGAATTATCACAAGATCTGAGAGTTTTATAAGTGGTAGTTTTTCCTGCATGCTCACACTCTCTCACCTGCTGCCATGTAAGACATACCTGATTCCCCTTCCATCATGATTGTAAGTTTCCTGAGGCCTCCCCAGCCATGCAGAACTGTGAGTCAATTAAACCTCTATCCTTTATAAATTACTAGTTTCAGGTAGTATATTCATAGCAGTGTGAAAAACAATGCAAACATTCTCCTTCACTTCTCTGCACCCAGGCTGGCAGCTTACTTCTTGATTTCACCTAGCACTTGATTGTATCTGCCACATGGATTTGTTACTTCTTGTTCCCTTCGCCTAGAAAGCCTCAACTCTCTGCCTGGTTGTTTTCCTTATCTCTTTCAGTGAGAATTTTGTTCATATATCTGCTTTGTACTGACCCTATTCCTGACTGCCCTTTTTAAAATGTTTACTGCCTCACCCCTTATTTGTGTGCAGGACACATTCTTTATTTTAATTATTTACTTATTTTATTCTTCTATTTGAACACAGAAGTCATTTCTATGTTTTGTCTTTTCACCATTTGGTGTCTTCTCAGTGCCCAAACAGCACCTGGCTCTTGGTTCCTGCGACAACTGATTACCCTTGTGGGCAAGTTTATCTCTCTGGCTTTAAATGCTTCTAGGATGGATGTCTTCATACCACTCCTATATCTTTCAATCAGACTACATTTTTCTTGTCATAATTACCATCTCCTTTAACTTATAAGTAGCCTATCTGTTGAGTGATATTTCTGAATATTTCTTTCTTTGAAGTTTATGCCATCCTGATACTTGTAAATTGAAAGTGAAAAATCTATTATTTCCATTCAGTCATATGTGAAAGGCACTCAACCACACTAAGTCAAAGGACAACTCTTCTGTAAAATTGTATATAGCACTACAGAAGGTAATGAGGTAACACTTTTAGGGGTGTGCCCTTAATTTCTTTATCATTTACTTCAAGCAGCACAATTCCCCTTCAGTGACTAGCACCTATCAATATCAATTGTGTTTCCAATTTTGTCTTGTACGTTGGTCAGTGATGAGCAACTGGCAGAAACAGATGCTGCCAATTCAGCATCTATAGTTATAAATGTCTCTGGGTTTCTTTTCTTTTTTCTTCCTCTTGTTCTTCTCTTTGATGTCTGAGTATCCTGGCATTAAATTGCCTGCTCTCGTTTATTGACAGTGTTCAATAATTTTCAATTATTTTAGAACAATTTTCCTTCTCAGGTTATGGTATCAGTGAAATTAACTCTGGATTCCTTTTAGAAGTATGAATTTAATACCACATGATGCTGTTGGAACTATGAAATAATCTGATATAAAAGCTTAAGAACAAGCACCATGTTTTAACTAAACATAGTAACAGTGTGTATGTGTGACCATCTAGTTTGTTTCATCTCTATGTTCCATGTCTTAACTGATAACCCTGATAGGTTTGCATGTCTTGAATAGGTTTCTGTATTAATTCACAGATTTCAAAAAAAATCTATCTTTGTATGTATGTGACTCAGCTCTTTAAAAAATAATCTTTTATCAAATGCTTACAGTTGAATTTAATGTTTTATGAATGGTGTAAAAATGGACTCTTCACATCAAGAGTTCAAACTTTCTAGAACTGACAATTTAAGTTATCCTATTTACCAGTTTTCCAAGGACCATCGAGTTAGCCCAAGGCAATCCCAATTTTATGCCTTTTGACACAGTGAAATGATTAAATAATACTTCCACTTCATCATCTGCAATGTTCTTGTTTGGAAGTTAAGTTACAAGCTTACTCAGGCTAACATTTGTTAATTCATCGAGCCTTGTCTCCATTCATTTTTTCATTCTCTTAGTAAATTTTGTGGAACCTGGTGGAAAACATGCATTCTCTCGTTTAGGATGAGAAGAAGAGACTCCAAATGATATAGGCAAGGTTTTCAGTGAAAACTTACTGACACAAAACTTCAGAGAAAAAAACTATAGTACAATGTGCAGAGAGTCAGAATGTAGGGATGTGGTGGAAAGAGAAGTGGAGGTATTGCAAAATGAGGAAGAGCCTCCACTGAAAGGTTTATAATTAAATTTCAATGACAAAAATAAGAGGCAGGAGACAGGGGAAAGGTAATTTCTCCTAGAGGAAAAAAGTAAGGGCAAGTGCCGTAAGACTAAAACGAGTGGGGCATGGTGCTGGGAAGAAGAGTTCAGTGTGAATGGAGCATGGTAAATGAGTTTAGAGGAAGGCACAATATTAGTTTAGAAATGCTCAGGTTAGCCAGAGTACATTTTGCTTTGTACCAGGATAATGTGAGTTATATAGCTCTTTAGTAAAAAACAAAACAAAACAGACAAACAGAAAAACAGAACTGTTTCGGCAGGATATGGTGGCTCATGTTTGTAGTCATCACTTTGGGAGGCCGAAGAGAACAGATCACTTGAGGAGGCCAGGTGTTCCAGACCAGCCTGGTCAACATGGTGAGACCCCGTCTCTGCTAAAAGTACAGAAATTAGCTGGGCGTGGTGGTGCGCACCTATAGTCCCAGCTACTTGGGAGGCTGATGAGGGAGGATCACTTGAGTCTAGGAGGTTGAGGCTGCAGCCAGCCAACATCATGCCTCTGCACTCTAGCCTGGGCAACAGAGCGAGACTGTGTCTCAAAATAATAATTATAATAATAACAATAATAATCATAATAGAACTGTTTATTTTAGATAACACTTTTTCATAGTAGCCAACAAAGTAAAACAATTAAATCATTAAAAAAATGTGGTCTTGAGAGGCAAAAACTGAAAACAAAGGATCAGGGACAGACTTTTTCATTTAGAGATTGTGGTACAACCCTGGAAAGAGGATGCTTTTATGGCAGGACGAGCACTCACAACGATGTGTATAATATAGATAATAGGGTTCTTTTCTTTTCACCATAATACTTTTGAAGATAGTTAAATATCTTTGTTCATAGGTTGAGTCATTTAATAAATACTTACGGAGATACAAACCCCATCCTATGCCATGTATATGGAGGCAAACAAGAGAGGAATGGCTCCTGCCCTCCTGCAGAAAAGGCTGCTGGATCCATCATGACAAAGACTGAGAATTTGAAATTAGTACAGTGTTTTCTGGATATAAATAACCTGTTCTAAGACATGGGAGAGGCAAGAGAAAGTGTCCCTGAGAAACTCAGAGGTAATCATGTAAATAGTTGTTGAATTTTGAAAGTGAATTACTAGTATTTGTTAACCAATTGATTTACTATTGGAGTCATTTGGAATGTCAGGCTGCATTAAAAGTGAAGGGGCAAAAAATCTGGGACCCAGCTAAACATGACCATCGTACAATAGAAGTTCTCCTGCATAGTTTCACAAATAAAGTCATTGTCAATTATTCCCATACATAGTAATTTCGGAGTTGGCTTGTACCAAAAACAAGTGCTAAAAATCCTAGAGTAACTAGAGATTTGGAAACTACACTAATTTATAAAGCCGTTAGGGTACGATGATTAAATAAATAATGAATAATGAAATAATGAAAGCCCCAAGGAACTATGAAGTTTTGAATTAAATTCTAAATTTTCTTAACTTAAGCTAAACACTTTCTTTCGCATTTTGAAACAGCTTTGCTATATATTGATGATTTTATAATAGATTGTTTACTGCACTACAAACAGTGATAATCAGCCAATCACTTGTTAATGCATAGTTTCGTAAAGCCTTAGATTTGAGCCATTATATGCTATTTCCATTTTGACAAACAACAATGGTTCATGAGATTTACTTTAGGAGTGGAGAAGAAAATTCATCTAAAAAATTGTTTCTTAACAGTTTCAGTGGCTAAGCAATAGACATTGTTTGGCATTAATGAGTAGTGTGCTTGAAACAAGGGAATTTCATCAGTTGTATTTATTTAACATTGTTCTTTCTTTTAAGTCTTATACAAAAAGTTGTCTCTGAAGGGTTATGGCCAGGCACACTGGCTCATACCTGCAATCTTAGCACTGGGGGTGGATGAGGAGGGAGGATCACTTGCACCAGGAGTTCAAGACTAGCCTGGGCAACACAGTGAGACCCCGATGGCTACAAAAAACTAAAAGAATTACCTGGCCATGGTGGTGTGCACCTGTAGTCTCAACTACTTGTGAGGCTAAGGTGGGAGAATCTCTTGAGCCTGGAGGTCGAGGTCATAGTGAACTGTGATCAAGTCATTGCACTCCAGCCTAGGTAACAAAGCCAAAAAAAACAAAAGCAAAAACAAAACAGCAAGAACTCAGGATACTTGTAGAATATGAAGTAAAGTGAGAGAGGTGAAATTACTTAATATTAAGTAAAAGTAACATGTTGATGTTACTTTTATGTTGAATAAAAGTGCAATGACTTTTACGTTGAGTGATAAGGTTGTCATTAATGAAATTTATGCATAATAGATTATTCTTTTCCATGGGCTTCAAGAATGAGGGCACAAAATATAAGGAGCTGAGGTATGCATATTTCAGCCACTTTTCTATCATCCTCTACCCTTCTGTCCTTCCTCCCTTGAACAGACATTGAAGTAAATGCATACACTAAGTCATAGCTCTAATAGGGTTAGAAGAGAATGATAAATAGGACGTTGCACATGTACAAACAGATCTTATAAGTAAACAGACGTAGCAGATAAAGAAAGAAAGATATAGGCCAGGCACAGTGGCTCATACCTGTAATCCCAGCATTTTGGGAGGCTGAGTCGGGCAGGATAACCTGAGGTCAGGAGTTCAAGACCAGCCTGGCCAACATGTTGAGACCCTGTCTCTAATAAAAATACAAAAATTAGCCGAGCATGATGATGTGTGCCCATAATCCCAGCTACTCAGGAGGCTGAGACACAAGTTTATTTTTTGAAGCCTTTTGCATTTTGTAGACTTATAGCTATGCTTGTGTTTGTAAGGAGAGGGGAAAATTAGAAATAGAAAACAAACAATAACAACTATGTCCCCCAATCTAAATTAAGTATTCAAGTATTCAGCTGACAGGTAAGTAGTTTTCATTATCTTGGAAAGCATCCCCAACTTCTCTATTTTTTAAGGAAGAATGAGTGTTTTTTCAGGACCTAAACTGTCAATGATACTGTAGCTTTTGACCTCACTTGTTTATTCTCCCCCATGTGCCTTTTAAAAATTTCTTTTCTCATAGTTTCTTTCACACATTATATTGTTCTGGGATAATCCATATTAATTATTCTTTGGTAATACTTCTAAATTTTCCCAATATCCGATTGTTTTTAATTCTCCAAACATAGTCCTTAACTATTTGGTTATTCATTTATCCTGAATCAATTGGACATATTTTACTTTTTGACTATAAACTTCAAATCAGTGAATACACTGCTCCCCCTCCTCATTTGGTGTGTTTTTAGATATACTTCTATATTTTTAAATGCTTTTCAGGACATCTGCTAATATTTATCTTGTTATCAGTTGTACATCTTGGTACTAAACTCCTAAGTGTCCACATCACAGCAATCGATACTGATGAACTGTCTTAGAACCATCATTGGCATTGTCCTTTATCCTTTACATATCTGAAATTCCTATGTCCTTCATCACATGCTTTTTCTTCTCCCTTCCATGGATCTATCAATAATTACCTAGAACCAATTTTTTTCTAATAGATCCCTATTTTCCATTTTTTTTCTCCCACACTTCTGTCATCCTAGCAAAAAGTTTGTTAACTGCTGGTGAAATCACTACACAGCAGATTCCTATCTGCGGATCATGCACTGTTTCAAATTATCATTCCCAATTTAGTTGCAGTAAACATAGAATAAGTAGCACTCTATGTCCTCCATATATGTTATTATAACAGTAGACTGAAGATTTTAAGGTTCAAAGCCATCTAGATGCTTAACTATAACCTCAAGAGAAGGGACCAATCTTCAGATTATAGTTGCAACAATGAGAAGAAAAAAAAATCAACCATAATGAGCATGTGGGGAATTCTTATGACTGTGCCTGGAATTTACTGACTAGGAACTCTTCCCATAAACGGTGCATCCTCCATGTAATTTGAAGACTTTACAGGCAAACCATATTCTATGTTTTAATAATGGCAGAGCATTGAGGACCATTCTACATCTACATCTATGTTATCTTCTCATTATTTAAATCATACACAAGACTGAAATTCTAGGTGAGGTCTAAACTCCTTTCAATGACTTTGCTAACAGTCCCAACACACAGACACTCAATTACCCTTTTACAGTTTGTGTAGGCTTTCACTCCACACACTTTTATAACTGTAAATATTCTTAGATACTCTTGCTTTTCCATGTGTTTTTAAGTACTCTGTTTTTAAGTAGCATTAAAAAAAATTCACCCACCTTCACTTTCAGTGTAATATTAGTCACCCATAAATAATTTATTTAAATTCCATTATATAATTAGTACATATCTACTACTCACACTAATAATTACTTGGAGTTATTATGGAGAAATGTTAACATTTTAAAATATTTGAAGTTTCTGAAGGAAAAGAGAAGGAAATAGGAGTTCTTCCCATTATGCCACATCTCTTTCACCTTTAAAATCTTTATCAATAATTTAGAGCATAACATTTGTCCTTTCCTCTTGTACTAATGCATTACATTGTCCCCTAGTGCCCTCAAATGTCAATGTGCCTCTCTAAGATATAAAATTAGCAACAGGGGCTTAGACAATTTAAAATTTGAAAGTCTTAAAAAGTATAATTAAACATAGGTGTGGAAGGTTAAGCCATCACTTTTGGAGAAAAATTTACTTCAGCCTTTAATAGAAGACATTGGTAGTACTTACACGAAAACCATATTCTGGGCTAAAAAGGCAAGAAAAACATGAAATCCCCATGTATTTTTTCTTCCTTAATTGCTCAATAGCCATTTTTTTCAAATTGATTCCATCATAACCATGCAATTTAACATTTTTAAAATTTTAATTGATTTTAATATTGCAAGTTTCTTAGCTGGTTCATTGCTCCCAATGGCATTGCAGAGATATATCTCAATAAAGGCTGTTGCTATATTAAACCAGTATATCAATACACCTTACATTAAGAAGCAAGAGCCTTAGAGAATGTATGAATCAAAGCAGAAAGAAAAATGGTTGCTGAACTTCATCTTTCCTAAAACAAACACATTAATGGAAAAACATCATAAAAAGTATTTTTTGTGTGCTGAGGGATACATAACACAAAAATGCATGGCAGAGTAAATATTTCCCTTCCATATATTGATATAAAGCACTAAAATATTTTCTCCAGGGCAGGAAATTCAAATGCTTACATCAAAATAATGCATAAAGTATGTGAATAAAAAAAGTGAAGACCCTGTTTATGACAATCACTTCCTCAATAAATGAAGAAAGTAACTGTAGTACCTGTTTTTCTCACAGGGATATAGACAGTTCCAATTTATGACTTGCTTAGGCTCAAAACTGATATGTAAGGAAATCTGTAGACCTTTGATTGCACTTTCGCTTACGGGTTAGAAGTACTGGTTTATGAACAGAATCTCCAAAAACAGACAATGTATTCCTGATCAAGTGAAACCATAATACAAATTACACTACCCTATGTTTTAATCAGGGTTTACTGAAGAAAAATGCTTAGCAAAAGAAAAAAAAAAGGAAAGAGGAAGGAAGGAAGGAAAGAGGAAGGAAGGAAGGAAGGAAGGAAGGAAGGGAAGGGAAGGAGGGAGGAGGGAGGAAAGGAGGGAAAGGATGGAGGAAAGGGGGGAAGAAGGGAAGGAAGGAAGGAAGGAAAGAAGGAAGGAAGGAAGGAAAGAAAGAAGGAAGGGAGGGAGGGAAGGAGGGAAGGAAAAACACTTTCTATGCAAAACTGCATCTGCAATTGCCCTTCTACCTATTGTGACTCTGATAATGGTAACAAGATTAAATATCTACAATCTATTTTCAGATACTAGAATACTTCCCACACTTTTTTTCCCTCATGATGCCCATTTGTACTGGCATTATTTTATTTATGAGAAAATGCTTGATTTGAGTAAGTAACATGCTCAACTGCAAAGGGTGGAGCTGTGTTTCTCTGTCGAGTCATTAACAGGCTTATTATTAACTGGCTATGCTGTTGTGAATAGGAGACTAGTCTCTCTCTGCTGATTGATGGAGTTGACAGAAAATAAGGCTCAAGTGGAACTGAGAAAATCTTTCCTTGGAGAAGATGTATTCCTCTGGTTGTTGTTCAATGATGACTTACATGACCATACTAGGTGGAACAGAAATTGGTGCTGTGAGCACAATTTTGCCAAAGTATTCACATAAGTGCTCCCAGAAACCGTGAGACCATGAGGGTGAAAGAAAGGGTAAAATTCTGCTGCTAAGACTAAGCAAAAAAAAAGACCAAAAAAACCCACAAAAAAAAATAAGGGAGAAATGGCTGTGTGTTGGAGGGATGGCAACAGCCATGAGAGATATTGAATATTGGTTGTAATAGTGCTTCAAAAAGTTGTATGAGAGATGGAACACACAGTTATAAACCAAACAAACATGGACAGTTTTTATTAAGAATGTGTAATAGGGAATTGTTTCAAAATGAAATGTATTTTAAATGTAGGATGAACCTTCTCCAGATAAAGTATTGATACATTTAATGCTTTCTATCAATATATGGAAGAGAAATATTTGTTACTGTAGTATCAGGGAAAAAGTATTAGGCTTATGTATCTCTCATATTTTTATTTATATCTAAAAGTTGTTAATTTAAATTGTTAAAAAACATGTAAATAAGGAAATGCCATGTTTTAATTAATGAAATTGGTGTTAATTTCAGATCGATAGATAAAAGCATGTTTCAACATGGGTACAGAAAGACCATGAGGCCAGTAAAAGGAGGAAGAGTTGTTATGGTTGGAGTAAAGCATGTGGACTATTTACTTAAACAACTAGGTTGTATTTGTATAATCTGTGTGTGCTTTTTAAATGGCGAAAACTGTTGAGAAAATTGTACAATATATTACATAATTACCATAGAACCCTAATAGGTTGCCTTATTACAATTATTTTGTAAGTAAAGTTGCTAGCTAGTTAATGGCAGAACTATAATTTAGAACCAGTACTTAGAAATTTTGTAGCTCATGGTCTTGCAACTGTATCATAAAACTGCAGGGAACATTTCTTTATTAATAGCTCAGACATCATACACTAATTATTTTAAAAATACCAAAATAAAACCAGGAGTTGGTCAAGAGCCAATATTTAAGAAAAAGAGTCAGTCTTCAAAGCTACAGGTGGAAAATACAGTCATTTTGCTCATCAGTAAGAAAGAAAGCAGAAGCCAGGGTACGTAGTGATCAGTCCAAAAGACTGGATGAGATTCAAGGTCAGGACTGGCTGGACAAAATGAAGCTGAAGAAAAAAAAAGGCACAAGAAAAGACATAGTTCAACCCATTTCCAGTGGAAGGTATCTTGATATTGGATTCTACATGTTTATTTGTATTTACTTACCTACTGTGTGCAAATTTTTAAAATATATGTGTGTATGCACATTTATGTTTATAAAAGTTTCCCTCTAAGCTTGAAAATTTTTCTATGTTTTTATTTGTACTTCTGAAAAGTCTTACAAACAACCCTGGTCTGCTCTCGTATCTCCAGAGTCTGATTTGGGGTAGAAAAATGCCCTGATTTTAAAGCATGCTATCTATTTTATTTTTTAATTTTTATTTATATATTTATTTTGAGACAGAGTTTTGCTCTGTCACCCAGGCTGGAGTGCAGTAGTGTGACCTCGACTCACTGCAACCTCTACCGCCGGGGTTCAAGCGATTCTCCTGCCACATAGACTGCAGAGTAGCTAAGATTACAGACTCGTGCCACCACACCCGGTTGATTTTTGTATTTTTAGTAGAGACAGGGTTTCACTGTACTAGCCAAGCTGATCTCGAACTCTTGACCTCTGGTGATCCACCAGCCTCGACCTCCAAAAGTGCAGGGGTTACAGCATGAACCACCACATCCAGCCAAAAGCCTGCTATTTAAACCTCCACGACTTTCTTATTTGGCTCCATTCTTTGTCTTTATTCACATATTTTATATCATTCTTTCCATATCATATATATAAATGCAAATTAACTGTTTGCGTTTAAAATATGCCTTATATTTTATAGTCTCTGTGACTTAGCTCAAACTATTCAATCAGTAATGTCTGTCTCGCTATTTACTTTTCACCCAAGCTCTATGAATTTGAACAGTATCCTCTTATATAACAACTACTTCTAGTTAGATATATTTCTTATTTGCTCTTTCTAACATGCTCTACTAGATATCAATTTACATGCACAGTTGTCTGTATCCATTCCGATTTTAAGCGCTTAAAATGTAGGTTCTGAGTTGTTTGGTTCCATGGAACAAATGTCCCAATAATTCAGTTATCTTTGCGACATTTTTAAAGACTTGGAATTAAAAATTCAATGAATAGAAACTGATTTTGCAAGTAATTATGATAGAGCACCTGCAGGAAGTGGGTAATATACACATTTACTTCATAAAAGGTAGACATCAAAATTCAGCAATCTGATAGGAATATTTATGGATCAGAAGCTTCTTTATTTTAATCAATTCAATTAATTGTCCCTGATAAACCTAATATCTAATTTTATGTGTATCCCATGTAAGCTAATACAAACAATATTATCCTTTTAATTTCTGGAAGAAGCATGTAAGAATGTAAGATTTAAACATGTCTGCTAAGTTCTATAATTTCATACTTGGGCTAAGACAGCCAGATGTCAGTGTTATTGTTGTATATGTTACAGTTTCAGTCTTGCTTTCTACTACTTTTCAGCTGAGTTGTTACTGTACTACCATTGCTTGGAGTGGATTTTACAGAAGCAGGAGTGAGAAGGTATTTTTCTTCTTTTCATCTTCCCTTCTTCCCTGCATCCCTCCCTCTTCCCACTTTTTCTCCGTCCCTTCTTCATTCCTTGCATTTTCATTTCTGGGGAGTAAATTACATACATGGCACTTCTTACATGAGTGAGCTATGCCTATGCCCTTAAAAATTAATTATTAACCAGAAATTAAACTATATTTTACTTATCATTTTCAAAAATCATGCATTGGGAATTTAATTTTACATGTCTTACATCATCTCTTTCAACCCTATATTTAATTTACAAAAAGTAATAAAACTTTTATTGAAGAGTTTATAGGTTATTTATCTTAAAAGGCCCTAGAACATTTGTTCATCATTTTGACTACATAATCTGATTAATTAAAGAGTATACATGTGTTTGCTACACATTGATTTTAATTTCAGATCATTTACAGAAATTCAAGGTAACTTCTTATTTTCATTCAAGTAGAAAAATTATTAATAAAATATGATAAATATTTTATTTGTAATGTATTGAAAAGTCTTCACTAAATCACACACTATAAAACTTTATTGACATAAACATGTTTTTAAGATCATTTTCCAGAGATTTCCATATAGTGTACAAGTTATAGAGAACTTTATTCGTGGACTTTGTCTTACATAGAATAATGTGTTTGGGAGGAAGGCTTTCCTAAGCATCTTGGAGTTGGGGTGATAATTATGATTGTTTATATCTGCTTCCTGAGTGGACTGTGTTGGGGATAAAAGAAGCTAACCAAAAATATGTTATTATTAGATGTTAATGGCATCACGTCTGCTTTATAGTTTATGTGCGTTAATGATAAATTACTGTAAAACGGATTTGATGATATGAACACCTAATAACAAACAAATAGCTCTTAAATGATTTTTGCCAGATTGAGGAATAAGTAACCTATGACTCCCAAATAAAAGTAAGAGAAAAAAAAGTTCTTGTTGTGTTTTCTCTTTATCATATTGGAAAAAATTTCACAGTCAAGAAACAACAAAACAAAAAACAAACAACAATTCCCACAATCCAAAACTCTTTTACTCTTTCAGAACTGTGGTCTCATAATGACCAAGGAGTGCTACTCCACAGCGCTCCGTTTCCATTTGAGCAGCAGCAGCCATTTAAGAGCGTGCCTCTCTACACTGATACACAGATGGAAAGAGGAAAGCCATTGTATTCCTCTTTGTATATCTTTTCATCAACACCAGTGCTGTCCCCTTGTGGGTTTGTGATACCCTTCATCCTCTCTCTTCGTAACAAGTGTAAATAGGCTTACATTTCATGCCCCAGTCAAATCAATCAAGAAAACAAAACAAAGTCACGCATTGAAAATAGAATGGGACATTAGTGTTGGGTCAGGCTTTCTCTATTTTTAGGACAGCCTAAGGGAAATGTTCCTGGCAGAATCAAAACATATGAGATCAATGGATGTTTTCTTTAAAAAAAAGAGAGGCAGTACTCACCTTTATGCCTTCATGCAGAGTTACCGGCTGTCACTGAAAACTAATTGTCATTAAATTCTCCCTTTGAAACATTAAATGGAGTACAAGCATGTTGAAGATTATTGGGAAATTAAAAGCATGACATATTTGAAGCCTGTGATTAATATCACATTTATTACAAAACTCAGCTAACAGGGCTCTTTGGAAGAAGTTTTATATCATATCAGGTTATTGATGAATAGCAAATTGAAATTTTCATTATGCTGAGATTATATTTAGAGTTAGGGAAAATAATTTGCTATTCATTATTTAACCTCTCCAATGGTAAGTCAAGAACAGTAATTCTGAAAAGGTACAAATTTTATAAACTTGCACAGATAAATCTGCGATTTTTTTTTTTAACCAAATTTAGTGTAGAAAAACTTACTTTCATTCCAAGTCTGTCATGTAAAATGGGCAATATATTTTAGGAGAAAAACTCTGAACTGAATGATTACAAATTGAAGTAAAAAATATAGGATACAAAATTGAATTCAAAATTTGTTTCTAAACTTGTCTGCGCACTAAAGACTTTTTTGTTTCTGTGAGTCAGAAATAAAAATATGCAATATGAGCATAATATTAATAAAGACTTTGCAATATTATTGTCAAAATCAAACAAGGTGACACAAGCACAAAAACTTTCATCAGTAAAGCTCAACATAAACCGTACCAATATCTTCAATCTGTTCTAGTGACTACAAATGTATGGAATTGCTATTACTAGGACTTACTTGTAGGATTACATACACTTACAGACTTTAGAGTATCATTTTCGTTTGCAGGTCAGTTGTGGCTTTGTTAGTTGGTGTTTCTAATTTTTTATATTTCTTCAAGATAGTGAAATGCATTCTAGTCAAAACAGCTTTAAATGGACTAAAAACAAAGACATCTGAGGAAAGTGTTTCTCCTTTCTAATGTAATTCATGCTGCCACATGAGTAAGATAATATAGTTCAATATTCTGGCAAAGGAGAGCTAGTTTCAACTGATTATGTAAGCAGACAGAAAACATATGGACACCACCAATACTAGAGGGGAGCTGTCCAGAGAAAAAACAAATGTCCAAAGCACATATAGAATGTAAATGGAAATGAGACGATCCAATTTTAAATAACACATGTGTCCAAATAAATAACCAAAAAAGTTTAGAAAATATTTTCATTGAATGATTTTTTAATTCTATCAAAATTCATGTAATGAAGATAATGCAGTACTCTTAGAGAAATTTAAGACTTGCAAGACTTGTCTTCAGATGAAAGAGATCCTTAAAATCGATTATCTGATATTTTATCTTAGGATTATAGAGAACAGCCAAATGAATCTAGTTAGATGAAGCCAAGAAATAATAAAGATAACAAAAAGCATTAAACAGAAGAATACACCACTTCATGGGTGATGGGTTTCAACACACTCCAAACCTCAGCATCATGCACTATACCTTTGTAACAAACCTGCAATTGTACTCCCAGAATCTAAAATAAAAGTTGAAAAAATTACATAAATTAATAACACCCAACAATGGTTTTTAAGAACATTAAAACTGAAAAAGATATATGTAAAATGATGAATGGAAAAAGAAAAAAATAGCATTAACAGTGATAAAATAACTTTTTAATATTGTTTTGTAAGCACTCATAAAATGATGACAAAATATGACTAACTTCGTATCATTGAATTTCTCAATTTTAGTGAGGTAAACAAATTCCTTGAAAGATATAACTTAACAAATTAGACTCAAGAACATTGCAAATATAAACAGCTTTCTTTTATTAGAGTAATTACATTCATAAATAAAACCTTCCTTTTCCCTTCCCAATAAAACTTGCAACACGAGATGGTTTTATTGATGAATCCTATTTAACATGTAATAAAGATATGATAACAATCTTACATAAATTTTGGGGAAATTCTTTTCAACTTACTTTATAAACTAAGATATTAATACCCAAACTGCAAAACAACAACAAAAACAAAAACAAAAACACTAAGAAATGACAAAAGCCACTAATAAATGAAAACCACAAGTTTGTTAATTGAAAGAATAAACAAGATTGATAGAGTACTAGCTAGATCAGTGGTCCCCTACCTTTTTGGCACAAAAGATCGGTTTTGTGAAAGACAATTTTTCCAAGGATCGGAGAGAAAGTGGGTGGGGTTTGTGATGAAACTGTTCCACATCAGATCATCAGGCATTAGTTAGATTCTCATAAGGAGTGCACAACCTAGATCCCTCATGTGCGCAGTTCACAGCAAGGTTCACGATCCTATGAAAATCTAATGCTGCTGCCGGTTTGACAGGAGGCGGAGCTCAGGTGGTGATGTTCACTTGCCCCCACACTCATCCCCGGCTGTGCAGCCTGATTCTTAACTGGTTGGGGACCTCTGAGCTAGATTATCAAAGAAAACAAGAGAGAGGATCAAAATATGGACATTCGGAAATGACAAAGGTGAAATTATGACTGATAACACAGAAATACAAAATATCTTCAGAGACTATTATGAATACCACTATGCACATAAACTAAACATCAAGAAAATATGAATAGATTCCTGGAAATACAGTCTCCCAAGATTGAATCAGGAAAAATTGAAACCCCGAACAGATCAATATCACGTTCTAAAATGAAAGCAGTTAAAAAAAGAAAAAAAAAAAACTACCAACCATACCATGTAAAGCACTGGACCAGATGGATTTACAGCCAGATTCTACCAAATGGGCACAGAAGAGCTGGTACCAACTGTATTGAAACTATTTCAAAAAACTGAGCAAGAGGGTCTCCTCCTTAACTAATTCTATGAGACCAGCATCACCCTGATACCAACACAGGATAAAAAAGAAAACTGAAGGTCAAGATGAACATACATGCAAAATTCTTAACAAAATACTAACAAACTGAATCCAGCAGCAAGTCAAAAAGGTAATTCACCACAATTAAGTTGGCTTTATTTCTGTGATGCAGGGTTGGTTCAACATACAAAAGTTAATAAATGGGACTTACCACATGAACAGACTTAAAAACAAAAATTGAAACACCATCTCAGTAGACACAGGAAAAGTCTTCAATAAAATCCAGCATTCCTTCACACACACACACACACAAACCCTCATGAAACTGGGCATCAATGGAACATACTCCAAAATAGTGAAAGCCATCTATGGCAGATACACAACCAACAGCAAACTGTATGTGCAAAAGCTAGAAGCATTACCATTGACAACTGGAAAAAGACAAGGATGCCTACTGTCACCACTCTGCTTCAACATAATACTGGAGGTCTTAGAGCAATCTGGAAAGAGAAAGAAACAAAAGGCATCTGAATAGGAAAAGAAGATGTCAAATTATTTCTCAACATATGATGTGCTTCTATACGTAAAAAACCCAAAGGATTCTACCAGAAGGCTCCTGGAACCAATAAATGACTTTAGTTAAGTTTCAAAAAACAAAATCAAAGTACAAAAATCAGTAGCATTTCTGTACACCAGTAATCTTCATGCTGAGAGCCAAATCAAAAATAGAATCTCATTTACAATGGTGACAAAAATAAAATAAAGTAAGTTATCTAGGAATATAGCTAACCAAGCAAGTAAAACATCTCTACAAGAAGAACTACAAAACACTGATGAAAGAAATTATAGGTGACACAAACAAACAGAAAAATATTCCATGCTTATTGATTGCAAGAAATAATATCATTAAAATGGGCATACTACCACTGAATCTACAGATTCAATGCTATTCAAACTACCAATATCATTTTTCACATTTTAGAATAGAAAAGATACTATTCTAAAATTCACATACACCAAACAAGAGCCCAAATAGCCAAAGCAATAGTAAGCAAAAACCACAAAGCTGGAGGCATCCCATTACCCACCTTGTATTACATGGCTACAGTAACCAAAAGAACATGGTACTGTTACAAGAACAGATACATAGAACAATGGAACAGAATAGATAATTCAGAAATAAAGCCACATACCTACACCAATCTGATCTTTGACAGTCAACAACAACAACAAAAGCAATGGAGAAATGATTCCCTGTTTAATAAATGATGCTGGGATAGCTGGCTAGCCATATGCAGAATAGTAAAACTCAGCACCTACCTTTCACCGTATACAAAAATTAACACAAGGTGGATTAAAGATTTAAACTTAAAACATCAAACAGAATCCTAAAAGAAAACATAAGATACATTATTCTGGACATTGGCTTTGAAAAGAGTTTATGACTAAGTCCTCAAAACCAATTGCAACAAAAATAAAAGTTTGCAAGTAGGACCTAATTAAACTTCTGCACAGCACAAGAAACTGTCAGCAGAGTAAACAGGCAACCTAAAATGGGAGAATATATTCACAGGCATATTCATATTCATATGCATTTGACAAGTGTCTCATATCCAGAACCTACAAATAACTTAAACAATTCAATAAGCAACAAACAAACGACCCCATGAAAAGGTCTGCAAAAGACATCAATAAACACTTCGCAAATGAAGGCATACAAGTGACCAACAAACATAAGAGAAAATGGTCAACATCACTAATAATCAGAAAAATGCAAATCAAGACCACAAAGATGTATCATTGCATTCCAGTCAGAATAACTATTATTAAAAACTCAAAAAAATATAACAAATGCTGGTGAAGCTGTGAGGAAAAGGAAAACCTTCTACGCTGTTAGTGGGAATATAAATTAGTTCAGCATCTGTGGAAAGCAATTTGGAGATTTCTCAGAGAACTATCATTTGACCCAACAACCCCATTACTATATATATATCCAAAAGAAGATAAATTATTCTACCAAAAACACGTGCACTCATTTGTTCATCACAACACTGTTCATGATAGCAAAGACACAGAATCAACTTAATGTGGCTATCAATGGTGGATTAGATAAAGAAAATGTGGTACATATACCCCACGGAATACAATGTAGCCATAAAAAATTGCCAGAATAACTGAGAACATTATGTAATTTTACAATAAATGCACAGAAAGTATTTAGCAAATGTTGACAGCTATAAATGATTGTTCAATATCAGAAACTATAGTTAACATCGTTAATTGTTAAAGACTGAATGCTTTCCTGTTCTCCCCAATTAGACTGACAACAGAAAAGGTTTCCTGCATTCACATTTTTCTTCAGTATTGTATTAAAAGCGCTAGCCAGTGCTGTACAGCAGAAAAATGGAATAATTGGAATTTAAAAACTTAAATGGAAGGGAAAACTGTCTCTATGTGCACATGGCATGTGCATAGAAAATCCCGAATGATCACCAACTAATGCATACAATAGAATTTTTAAATAAATTTAACAAAATTTAAAGACATACTTATTATATAATACCTGCAAAAATAGAAAATGCAAATAAAAGTACAATTAATACTAGCATTAAAAACATATAATATTTTCGTGTAAATTAAATACAGATTTGTAAAATACACTGAAAAGCACACCACATAAATTTATAAATGTAAGACCTTAAAGAATCACAGGACATATTTTGTTGTTAGATTTGAAGGCTGAACATTTTTAAGTGCCTATTGTTCCCCAATTTTTAAAATTAGTCACAATCAAAATGAAAAAGGATTTTTTTTTGTATAAAATGATAAGCTGATTCTAAAATATGTATGGAATTGCAAAGATCCTAGATTAGCCCAAACAATTTTGAAAAGGACGATAAAATTTGAAGAACATATGCTACCTAATTTAAGTCTTTATATATAGCTTCACTGATTACCACAATATGGCATTGGAATAAGCAGACAAAAAGAAACGAAATGCAGATGTGGTCAGTAGATTCTTGACAATGGTACTAAAGTAATTCAATGGAAGAAAATATAGTCATTTTTTGGCAACTGATATTAGAACAACAGGATGGTCATATAGAGCAAAACAAACTTCTACTACTATCTTACACTACACAGAAACACTATATTTATAAAGAGTTGTATATTTAGAGAGTAGCCTAAGTAAATACTTATACTGAGTAAAAGTACACAGCAATACAAAGGAATAAGCACAGCAATATGTATGAATTACAAAAACATGCTGAGTGGCAGAACCCATAAAAAACTACAGTATAGTGTATGATTGCATTTATATGACAATCTAGAACAACCAGTACAAATCTACAGTGAACAAAATCAGATCAGTTGTTTCCTGGGGCAGAGAATTTCAAGAATTGTATAGAGAGGGTTCAAGGGGAATTCCTGCGTGGTGTAAAAGTTCTCTATATTAATGGACATGCATCTGGGTATATACTTTTATCAAAACTTATCAAATGATATATGTATGTAATTCTGTATATACATTATAATCAATATTTTTTTAATTTGAAAAGAATATAAATATAGACAAGAAAGGTATCTAATAAGTTTCTTTGAGAGCATACGCATACAAAAGTGGAATGCAAAGTATTGACTCAAAAAAAAGACTAGATAAACATACTTTCAAAGCATAATATCCAAATAAATGGTTTATGGTGATTTATAATGTGAAATTTGTGAAAGCTCCTTGATATGTTTTGGCTCTGTGTCCCCACCTAAATCTCATCTTGTAGCTCCCATAATTCCCAGGTGTTGTGGAAGGGACCCAGTGGGAGATGATTGACTCGTGGGGGCGAGTCTTTCCCATGCTGTTCTCATGATAGTGAATGGGTCTCGCAAGATCTGATGGTGTTAAAAGTGAGAGTTTCCCTGCACACGCTATCTTTTTGCCAGCTGCCATCCACATGAGATGTGACTTGCTCCTCCTTGCCTTCTGCCATGATCATGAAGTTTCCCTAGCTACGTGGAACTGTAAGTCCGTTTAAACCTCTGTCTTTTGTAAACTGTCCAGTCCCGGGTGTGTCTTTACGAGCAGCATGAAAACAGATTAATACACTCCTATAATATGGTAGATCAAATTCTGGTTTATAAGTCCATTTTATGTTCTTTGCATTTTATTAAAAATATTTGTTCCTGGAAAACACGAATTTATGGCCATTTTAAAATAATTGACTAGGTAATTTCTGAAATCATTACAGATGTCCTAAATTTGTTTCCTGGTTGGCTAATATTATTCATTTATTATTTATGATGCTAATTTATCATTAACTATTAGTGGTATCTAAAGTTTCTAATACTTCGTTTTAGATATCTTCTCTAATTCAGGTATTTGTTTTTCTATAAGCTTTTCATTTCTCTGATTGCTTTCAAGAGGTTGTTTTTAGTTATAAAATTGGTTGTTTTCTGAAATTCTGAAATGTGTGACTTGGTGTCTGTTTTTCAGATGACCATTATTTCTTCACATATATTAACATACATCTTGGCCATTACTTCTTCACATGTATTTCTGCCAAATTTTAGTTCTTGAACTTCTAGACTTTCAATTACATATAAATTGTAACATTTGATCTTGCATGCTCTGTTTTCTGTGTGCATGTGATTCATTTTCCTCTTTAACTTTTATGTGTGTGCAAATAAAACACTGTGAATTGGCCTCTTTTCAAGTTAGATGACTATTTTATAAACTACTAAAAATATATTGATGAACCTGTGGTCAACATTTTCCATATCCTTTACTATCGTTTTCATTTCTAGCATTCCCATTTGATTATTTCCAATACTTTCCATCTTTCTGATAAAGTGAGCTATCTGGTTGTTCACTATGCCCACTTTTTCTGCTATAGCCTTCAATATATTATTCATAGTTATTTTACATTATGTCTTGGATAATCCCAATAGGTTAGTCATGTTTCAGTCTGGTACTATTGATTGCTTGCACTCTTGAAAAGATTTTTCAGTTACTTTTTTCTTGTTTCAGTTTCCAAAATTATTCTTATTAATTTCTCTTGATTTCTAGTTTTATTACATTGTGGTTAGAGAAGATCCTTGATGCTATGTCCGTTTTTTCTTTTTTTTCTTTTAACATTTTCAGACTTGTTTTGTGACTGGTATAATTTGGCTCTGTGTCCCAACTTGAATTTCACCTTGAATTGTAGTAATTCCTACATGATAAGGGTGAGGCCAGGTGGAAATAATTGAACCATGGGTGCAGTTGCCTTCATACTGTTCTCCTGTTAGTGAATAAGTCTTATAAGATCTGATGGTTTTATAAATGAAAGTTTCCCTGCACAAAGTCTCTTGCCTGCTACCATATAAGACAAAACTTTGCTCCTCATCCACCTTTAGCCATTATTGTGAGGTCTTCTCAGCCATGTGAAAAGGCGAGTGAATTAAAAGTTTTTTCTTTTCAAATTACCCAATCTTTGATATGTTTTTATTAGCAACATGAAAACTGACTATACAGTAAATAGGTACCAGGAATTGGGTGCTGCTGCTAAGATATCTGAGAAAGTGGAAGCAACTTTGGAACTGGGTAAGAGGCAGAAGCTGGAACAGTTTGGAGGACTCTGAATAAGACAGGAAAATGTGGGAAAGTGCAAAACTTCCTAGAGACTTGGAGGGCTCAGAAGACACAAAGATAATGGAAAGTTTGGAACTTCCCAGAGACTTGTTGAATGACTTTGACCAAAATGCTATGGTGATGCAGATAATAAAATCCAGGCTGAGGTAGTTTCAGATAGAGGTGAGGAACTTATTGGGAACTGGAGCAAAGGAGACTCTTGTTATGCTTTAGCAAAGAGACTGGCAGCATTTTGTGCCTGACCTAGAGATGTGTGGAACTTTGAACTTGAGAAAGATGATTTAGGATATCTGGAAGAAGAAATTTCTAAGTGGCAAAGGGTTCAAGAAGAAGAAGAGCATAACATTTTGGAAAATTGGCAGCCTGATGATGTGATAGAAAAGAAAAATCCATTTTCTAAGTAGAAATTCAAGCATGGTTCAAAAATTTGCATAAATAACAAGGAGCTGAATATTAATCAACAAGACAATGGGGAAAATGTCTCCAGGGCATGTCAGAGACTTTACTGTCAGCCCCTCCCATCACAGGCCCAGAGGCCAGGGAGGAAAAAATGGTTTCGTGTGCCAGGCCCAGGGTCCCCTTGCTGTATGCAGCCTAGGGACTTGGTGCCCTTTGTTCCAGTTACTCCAGCCATGTCTAAAAGGTTCCAGAATACATCTTGAGCCATGGCTTTGGAGAGTGCAAGCCCCAAGCCTTGTGGCTTACATGTGGTGTTGGACCTGTGAGTGCACAGAAGCCAAAAATTGAGGGTTTGGAACCTCTACCTAGATTTCAGAGGATGTATCAAAACACCTGGATGTCCAAGAAAAAGTTGGTTGCAGTGGCAGAGCCCTCTTAGAGAACCTGTGCTAGGACAGTGTGGAAGGAAAATGTAGGGTGGGAACCCCCACAAAGGGTCCCCACCAGGGCACTGCCTAATAAAGCTGTGAGAAGAGGGCTGTCATCCTCCACATTCCAGAATGGTAGATCCACTGGCAGCTTTCACTGTGCACCTGGAAATGCCACAGACACTCAAAGTCAGTCTGTGAAAGCAGCCGGGAAAGGGGGTATACAGTGTACACTGCAAAGCCACAGAGGTGGAGCTGCCCAAGGTCATGGGAGCCCACCTTTTGCATCTGTGTGACCAGGGTGTTAGACATGGAGTCAAAGACAATCATCTTATAACTTTATGGCTTAATGACTGTCCTATTGGATTTTGGACTTGCATGGGGCCTGTAGCCCATTCATTTTTGCCAATTTCTCCCATTTGGAATGGGTATATTTACCCAATGCCTATGTCCCCCAGTGTATCTAGAAAGTAACTAACTTGCTTTTAATTTCACAGGTTCATAGGTGAAAGAGACTTTCCTTGTCTCAAAAGAGACATTGGACTGTGGACTTGTAAGTTAATGCTGAAATAAGTTAAGACTTTAGGAGATGGTTTGGACGGCATGATTGGTTTTAAAATGTGGGGACATTAGATTTGTGAGGGGCCAGGGTGGGAATGATATAGTTTGGCTGTGTCCCCACCCAAATCTCACCTTCAATTGTAATAATCCTGAGGTATCAAGGGCAGGGCCAGATGGAGATAATTGAATCATTGGGGTGGTTTCCCCCAATGATTCTCATAGTAGTGAATTCTCATAGTAGTGAATAAGTCTCATGAGATTGGATGGTTTTATAAATAGGAGGTCCCCTGCACAAGGTCTCTTGCCTGTTGCCATGATGTAAGACATGACTTTATTCCTCATATACCTTTAGCCATGACTGTGAGGCTTCCCCAGCCATGTGGAACAATGAGTCAGTTAAACCACTTTCCTTTATAAATTACCCAGTCTATGGTATGTCTTTATTAGCCACATGAGAACAGACTAATACAGTGACCTAATAAATGGTCTATGCTTGGGAATTATGTATGTGCTGAGAACAAGAATGTGTATTCTGTAGCCACTGGATAAAATCTTCTGTATATTTATATTAGATCTACTTGTCTATAGCTAATATAAAGTCCAGTGTTCCTTTGTTGATATTCTGTGTGTAAGATCTGGCCAATGCTAAAAGTGAGTGTTTATGTCTCCAATTATTATTATATTGGAGTCTACCTGTCTCTTTAGCTCTAATAATGTTTCCTTTCTAGATCTGGGTGCGCCAGTGTTGGGTGCATATATATTTCAAATTGTTATATTCTCTTGCTGTATTGACCCCTTTATTGTTAGTCACCTTCTTTGTCACTTCTTAGATTTTTTGTCTTGAAATCTATTTTTTCTAATACAAGTAATCCTGCTCTTTTTTGGTTTCCATTGGCATGGAATATCTCTTTCCATCCCTTTATTTTTGCTATTTGTGTGTCTTTATAGCTGAAGTGTGTTTCTTGTAGGCAACAGATCAATGGGTTGTTTTTTTTCTTTATCCATTCAGTCACTCTATGCCTTTCAATTGGAGAGTTTAGTCCATTTACATACAATGTTACTGTTGCTAAGTAATGATTTACTTCTGTCATGTTGCTATTCATTTTCTGGTTGTTTCATGGTCTTCCCTCTTTCCTTCTTTTACTAGAGGTGGTTTTCTCTGGTGATATTGTTTAGTTTCTTTTTGCTTTTTTGTATTCATTGTGTGCTTTTTGGTTTGAGGTGAACATGAGATTTGCAAATACTCTCTTATAACCCATTGTTTAAGCTGATAACAACTGAACACTGTTTGCATAAACAAACAAATAAGCAGAAAGAAAACTAATAAAAATATTTATGTCTTAACTATGTCACCTGCTTTTTAACATTTTGTTGTTTCTATTTATATCTGATCATACTATATATGTCTTGAAAACTTGTTGTAGGTACTATTTTTGTTTATTTAATGGTTTAGTCTTTCTACTTAGCATACAAGTAGTTTATACACCACAGTTACAGAGTTATAATAATCTGTGATTTTTCTGTGTATTTACTATTACCAGTGAATTTTGTACTTTTAAGTGATTAGATATTGCTCATTAACATCCTTTCTTTCTGATTGAATTATTTATTCTCTTTAACATTTCTCCAAGTCTGGTGTTAATGAAATATCTCAGCTTCTGTCTTGGAAAACAAAACAAACTTATTTAAGGGATATTTTTGCTGCATATACTATTCTAAGGTAATTTTTTTTCCTTCAGCACTTTTATTATGTTATGCCACTCTCTCCTGGCTGTAAGATTTCAACTAACAAGTATGCTGCAAGACATATTGGAGCACAATTGTATGTTGTTTCTTTTTTCTTGTTGCTTTTGGGATCCATTCATTATCTTTGATCTTTAAGAGTTTGATTATTAAATACTTCTGGTAGTCTTCTTTGGGTTAAATCTGCTTAGTATTCTATAACCTTCTTGTACTTTGATACTGATATCTTTCTCTAGGTTTGGGAAATTCTGTTGTTGTCCCTTTGAATAAACTTTCTACCCCTATCTCTTTCTCTACCTCCTCTTTATGGCCAGTAACTCTTAGATTTGCCCTTTTGAGGCTATTTTCTAGATCCTGCAGGTGTGCTTCATTTTAAAAATTCCTTCTCTTTGCTTGCATTTTATGGAAGATAATATGTGTTCAAATTAATTATATAATGTATAAATATTTTATTAAATTTAAGAAATAGAGCTAATGCCAATTAGAGAATTGAATTACTTTGAGCTAAATAAAAATAATCAGCACATCCATCAAAAATGTGCTTTAATGCAACTCTACCTGTATATGTATCTACATATTTATTTACATATATAAATTTAAGTAGAGAAATTTATCTTTACTGAGAAAAAGTTTTAACATTTTTAAACTATACAAACTGTTGGGAACAAGCCCCCCAAAATCTGGCCATAAACTGGCCCCAAAACTGGCCCTAAACAAAATATCTGCAGCACTGTGACATGTTCATGATGGCCATAAAGCCCACACTGGAAGGTTGTGGGTTTACCCGAATGAGAGCAAGGAACACCTGGCTCGCCCAGGGCGGAAAACCACTTAAAGGCAGTCCTAAGCCACAAACAATAGCATGAGCAATCTGTGCCTTAAGGACATGCTCCTGCTGCAGTTAACTAGCCCAACCTATTCCTTTAATTCAGCCCATCCCTTCATTTCCCATAAGGGATACTTTTAGTTAATTTAGTATCTATAGAAATAATGCTAATGACTGGCTTACTGTTAACGAATACATGTGCAAATCTCTGTTCAGGGCTCTCAGCTCTGAAGGCTGTAAGATCCCTGACTTCGCACTTCACACCTCTATATTTCTGTGTATGTGTTATTACTTCCTCTAGTGCCTCTGGGTTAGAGTCTCCCCAACTGAACTGGTCTTGGCAACAAACTAGTTGATTTTTTTACAATAAAAATATATAACATTCCATTATTTCTCAGCTCTAAATTCCAGAAAGAGCATGTAAACCAAAAAATATATATATATTTTAAAAGTAAATTATAAATATGTTCTTTAATTTTCTTCATTTTTGTTCCTTACAGAGTGATATGGTTAGCCTTTGTGTCCCCACTCAAATCTCATCTTAAATTGTAATCCACAGGTGTTGGGGGAGAGACCTGGAGAAAAGTGATTGGGGTTATTTCCCCCATGGTGTTCTCATCATAGTGAGCAAATTCTCACAAGATATGATGGTTTTATAAATGGTAGTTTTTTCTGTGCTCACATACACTCTATCTTGCCTGCTGCCATGTAAGTCATGCCTGCTTCCCCTTCTGCCATGATTGTAAGTTTCCTGAGGCCTCCCCAGCCATGTGGAACTGTGAATCAATTAAATCTCTTTCCTTTATAAATTACACAGTCTCAGGTATTTCTTTATGATGGTGTGAGAATGGACTAATGTACAGAGAGAACAAAATTTGTCTCTCATAGAGACAATTAAATTTAAAATTCCTAGACACCCTGTGGCTTTTTAGTATACTATTTTGAGACTTTGACTGTGTATGAAATATAAATGAATTCTTGATAAAATTTTATGTATTATCAGGTGCTAATGGTTGATAATCACTTGTTGCATATGAATATATCAGACCACAAACTAGAATTTAGTATTATTTCATCAATAACACAATATTGTTTTTCTTTAAGGTATTCCTCGTGTTTGTTAACTGTTTATTATTTTTAAGGTATTTCCCTTGGCTTTAATTGTCGTATCATACAGGAAAACATTACCTTTTCCTTTTCCCCCCAAATAGGAAACCAAAGCTTAAAAAGATAATGATTCGCCTTACATTATGCAATTTAAAATTATGTGAGCTATAATTTGAACCAAAAATATTCAAGTCAATCTTCTGAACCATTTCTAGAAAATACATTTTAGTAATTCTGAAATATATTCATTTACCTCACAGAAAAACTCTGACATTATAAAGCAATGATATATCATCTGTTTTAAGCATGATTCAAACTAACTTATGTTAAAATATAGAAACTCTCTCTCTCTCTCTATATATATATATACTTTTAAGTACAAAAGTTTTCTATTGTTTTTAATTTGGAAATTATCTTTTCTTCTGATTTTAATTTTGCTAGTTGTTATTAATCAAATTAAAACACAGAAATTTAATATTTATGTGTCACTCAAGAAAAATAAAGCCTAATTAAAAAATGTTAATATTAGCACTCATATAAATTTATTTCAGCCACAACCTAGAGATATTTTAATATAATATGAGATTTAACATTTAATGTAATGTTTTATCTATACTTTTGACAAATATTTTATTTATTTTGGTTGACAACACCAATTTTTCAAGTTAATGTATTCCAGGTACCCATGTAGCAATCAGGAGACTATTAGATCTACATAGTTTTTCTAGCCAAAGATTGATAACATAAGAAACATTAGGAATGGAAGTTATATTAGTTACCTACTCAATGCTGTTCCTAATAAAGGAATGTTCCCTTTAGGGTGTTCTTAAGTGTTCAATTTATTCATTAAATGATTCAGAGTTCAAAAATCTACAGCCATTCCAATTGTTGAAAGTAATAGATATTCCCAAATATTCTTTGGAGAAATCTAGAGTTCTAGGAAATCAGTGTTCAAACACTTCATCTTATAAAGTTATTTTTGTTGTATATGAGGTTAGAAAAGCAACATTTTAAAATGTTGCTATAAACATTACATAAAGATATGACACATTTTAACACATGTTCTTAAAATGGAAGCAGGAGAGAATCAGCTCTGTGTGGACTCTCAGATGTGGTCATCACATAGAACTGCTTGTGCTTTCCCTTAATGGTTTCCTTTTATTGGATGCTGACAATTATTTTTGAGGTTTTTGTTGTTGTTGTTGAAGTGAGAATTCATATGATAACTTCTCTGTCCAATCTGCAAATTTTCTCTTTCCCTTGCTCTGTTTCTAGCACTTGTGTTTGGAAACAACCATGTAGGAGTGCTGAAAGTGTTTCTCTGTGGGTTCATCCACACAGCATTCAAATCCATTTTCCTTTCTGATCTCACCAGTTTCTTAGGGGTATTAGGTTTTTGCTGTCAAAATGGTATTATGTGTGACATATTATGTGTGACATATTATGTGTGACATGGGCATTACGTGTGATGTTTTCATATTGACTATCATTATTTATTCAAAACATATGCGGTATCTATGAGAAATCTATGTTCTAATCTATCGTATCACAAAACAACAACAACAACAACAACAAAAACCTCAAAAATAATTGTCAGCATCCAATAAAAGGAAACCATTAAGGGAAAGCACAAGCAGTTCTATGTGATGACCACATCTGAGAGTCCACACAGAGCTGATTCTCTCCTGCTTCCATTTTAAGAACATGTGTTAAAATGTGTCATATCTTTATGTAATGTTTATAGCAACATTTTAAAATGTTGCTTTTCTAACCTCATATACAACAAAAATAACTTTATAAGATGAAGTGTTTGAACACTGATTTCCTAGAACTCTAGATTTCTCCAAAGAATATTTGGGAATATCTATTACTTTCAACAATTGTATTCTTACATAACAGTGCAAGATGCTTCTCATAGAACAACAAGATTCCTCAAAGATTTATTTTTCATTTCTACAATTTAGAAATAATAATCAGGTTTCCATAGCACTTCTTGACAATAAAAGCCTCATGATTTTCTAAAAAGAGCATAGTCTTATGGAATCATAGAACATTACAAACCAAAGGAATCTTATAATCAATTTCAGCATTTCTGTTAGCATACATGATAATCTCCTCCAAGGGAATGAATGGAAAAGACAATACCTTAAACTCTTCATTCTATATATTTGTTACTTGCTAATGGTCTATTTGGAATAAAACATTCTAATGTATTTAAAACAAGTTTGAAATGTACTGATGTAAAGTGACCACTCATTTTATATGTTAGGGAATTAAATAGAACTTGTACATAATTTAAAAAAAAAAAAAGCTTTTTTTTTTTTAATCAGAAACCAAAATTACAAAATGGAACCTTATTACATATATGTATTTTATGTGATACTAAGTTTTAGGAATCTCTAGAAGGTACCCTCTATTCTAAATTTATTATTTAGGCAAAAGTTTCTTGTCTAAAGACTTCTTATATGAAGGATTAAAATCCATTCAGATTTTTGCTGTTGTTACTTAGCATGCAAGTAATCAGCAGGAAATTAAAATTATCAACTGAACTAATGTAACTATGAGGGGCTGAAAGACACCTGAGAAGCAGACTTTGAATAAACATTATATAAAATTTAACTATACTTTTGGGTGAACTTGAGTGAACTTGGGATCAGATTAATTTCAATGCTTGGCCAGTTCTAATGTAAGTCCCTCCCCTAAATAAATGGGGAGGGGCTGGGAGCAGTGATTCACACCTGCAATCCCAGCACTTTGGTAGGCTGAGATGGGTGGATTACTTGAGGCCAGGAGTTCAAGATCAGCCTGGCCAACATGGCAAACCATGTTCTTTACTAAAAATACAAAATTATCTGGGTGTGTTGGAACATGCCTGTAATCCTAGCCACTCAGGAGGCTGAGGGAGGAGAATCTCTTAAACCTGGGAGACAGAGGTTGCAGTGAGCCAAGACTATGCCACTGCATCCAGCCTAGGCAAAGAGTGAGAATCTATCTCAAAAATAAAATTAAAATTAAAAAAATAAAAATAAATGAGGAGAGACTCCAGCCCAGATATTCATTCTTTAAATGAGTCTTTATTGAGATGACCTCACTTTATAACAGTGATTACTCTCGAGACACTGGGGATAAATCAAAATACAAAACCCAGAAATTTACTGCTATTATGAAGCATACGTTCCAGTGCAGAGGTAGACAATTTACAAAGTAATTAAAATGGAGGTTATTTTAAGTATATTACCTTGCTGTGGCACATATTTCAGAAACAACAAGAATGACAAAACCAAAACGAGGAAGAAGAAGTCTGAGTGACTGACAAAACAAAGTTATATTTCCTTGGTCACATGTAGTTATGAACTAACTGCGTGTACTAATATAAGGGAGCATTTCTTTAATTGGAGGAAAGGGCTCTCATGGCAGAACAAAAAATTAATAGTGAAGGCATATAATTGTTCTTATTGTTTCTACTTAAATGTAATGTATGTCACCTTCTCTCAAACCCCACTGGACAAGTGAGGTCACTGGAACAAATGGAAGGGAGAGATGCATTCTCCAATCATGGGAGACTGTCAAGCACCTGGGAGTAAACAGATATATATATATAGATCTTCACACCAGGAACACTGAAAGTTTGCAAACAGTACTTCAGACTAGTGGTAACAAGTTTTCGGGTAAGAGCTTTACAGGAAAAAAAAATGGAGACGGGACTGAGGCATACCAGGAGTTAGGCATTGTGGTATTAAAAATTAAGTAGATGAGTCAAAGGAGACCCAAGATAGCAGCTTTGGAGTGAAGTCTTGAGGGAGGTGAAGGAGTGGAGCAGAAGCACACTCTGCAGGATGAGCCCATGTGGAGCCCAGTGTGGGTGAAGCTGACTGAGAAAGGGTGGGAAGAACCGGAAACAAAAAGAGGTTCAGAGAAAAACTGTCTGAGGCAGATCAAGTGGGATTTTGAAGATCAGTTTGAGGGATTTGACTCTTACTCGTAGTGACATGAAAAGACATTGTGGGGTTTTGATCATAGAAGTGCCAGAGTGACTTAATTTTTTATAAGACCACTCTGGATGCTTTGTGAGTAAACTAAAATTTTCAAGAATCAAATAAGAGGACAATTGGGAAGTTATTTTTTTACCAGCTAGTAGAGATGACAGTGAAATATGCCAGAAAGATATCAGTGAGAAGAGGAATTTTTTTCTGCCTGTATTTACCAAGTGTGTTTATAGAAGTAGGATATTAAGGAAGGCATAGTGTCAAGCTTCCAAAAGAATGGACATGAAAGTGACTACATCAATAGGAAACTGTATATTAAAGTTGGAAGTTCAAAGGAAAGGTCTAGACTTTTAGGAAACTGAAATATATATATTATATTTTTAATATAACACACACATACAAATATATATAATTTGTATATATATTTTACTTTATTTTTGTCCCTCCTTAATAGTTTCAGGATGTGGCCATAGTGATCATATTTTTCAAAAAAGATCCAATAATAAATGTCTTCTTCAAAGAAGATATGTAACTCAAGTTGAAATCTACCAAAAATAAAAAGTAACTTATTCATAGAGAGAACACTATGTATTAGTCTGTTCTCACACTACTAATAAAGACATACCTTAGACTAGGCAATTTATAAAGGAAAGAGGGTTAATTAACTCAGAGTTCATGACTGGGGAGGTCTCAGGAAATATACAGTCATGGCAGAAGGGAAGGCAAACACATCCTTCTTCACAACATGGCAGGAGCGAGAAGTATGAAAACCGAGCAAAGGGGGAAGTCCATTATAAAACCATCACAGGAATCACATGAGGGAAATTGTCCCCATGATTCAATTACCTCCCACTGGGTCCCACCCACAATGGGAATTATGGGAACTATAATTCAAAATGGGATTCGTGTGAGGACACAGTCAAACCATATCATTCTATCCCTGGTCCCTCTCAAATGTCTTGTCCTCACATTTCAAAACAGTCATGCCTTTTCAACAGTCCTTTAAAGTCTCAACTCACTTCAGCATTAACTCAAAAGTCCAAGTCGAAGGTCTCATCTGAGACAAGGCAAGTCCCTTCTGCCTATGAGCCTGCAAAATCAAAAGCAAGTTAGTTACTTCCAAGATACAATGGGGGAACAGGCACTGGGCAAATACACCCACTGCAAATGGGAGAAATTGGCCAAAACAAAGAGACTACAGGGCTCATGCAAGTCTGAAATCCAATAGGATATTCATTAAATGTTAAAGTTCCAAAATTATCTCCTTTGACTCCATGTCTCACATCCAGGTCACACTGATGCAAGAGGTAGGGTCCCACAGCCTTGGGCAGCTCCCCCCAATGGCTTTGCAGGGTATAGCCCCCTTTCTGGCTGCTTTCATGAACTGGCATTGAGTGCCTGTGGCTTCTCCAGATACATGGTGCAAGCTGTCCATGGAGCTACCATTTTGGGGTCTGAAGGATGGTGACCCTCCTCTTACAGCTCCACTATAAAGTGCCCTTGTGAAGACTCTGTGTGGGGGTTCCAAACCCACATTTCTCTTCCACACTACCCCAGCAGAGGTTCTCCATGAGTGCTGCACCCCTGCAGCAAACTTCTGCCTGGACATCCAGGTATTTCCATACAACTTCTGCAACCTAGGCAGAGGTTCCTAAACCTCAATTCTTGTCTTCTTTGCACCCACAGGGCCAACACCATATGGAAGCTGCCAAGGTTTGGAGCTTACACCCTGTGACGCAATGGCCCAAGCCTGGATATTGACCCCTTTTACCATGGCTGGGGCTGAAGTAGCTGGGACACAGGGCACCATGTCCTGAGACTGCACAGAGTGGGGGTGCCCTGGGCCCAGGTCATGAAAACATTGTTCCTTCTAGGCCTCCAGGCCTGTGATGGGAGGGGTTGCTGTGAAGGTCTCTGACATGCCCTGGAGACAATTTTCTTATTGTCTTGGTGGCTAACATTTGGCTCCTCATTACTTATGCAAATTTCTGCAGTGGGCTTGAATTTTTCCTCAGAAAATGGGTTTTTCTCTTCTATCGCATCATCAGGCTGTAAATTTTCCTAACTCTTATGCTCTACTTCCTCTTGAATGCTTTGCCACTTAGAAATTTCTTCCACCAGATACCTAGATCATCTCTGTCAAGTTCAAAGTTCCAGGGATCTCTAGGGCAGGGACAAAATACTGCCAGTCTCTTTGCATAGTGAGAGTGAACTCTCCCATAGTGAGAGGGAACTCCAGTTCCCAAGAAGTTCCTCATCTCCACCTGAGACCACCTTAGCCTGGGCTTTATTTATATCACTATCAGCATTTTGGTCAAAGCCATTCGACAAGTCTCCAGGAAGTTCCAAATCTTCCTACACCTTCCTGTTTTCTGAGCCCTCTAAGTCTAGGAAGTTCTAAACTTTCCCATATTTTCCTATCTTATTCTGAGCCCTCCAAACTATTCCAGCCTCTCATGTTATCCAGTTGTAATGTCACTTCCACATTTTTGAGTATCTTAATATCAGCACCCCACTCTCTGTGATACCAATATAGAATATTAGTCCATTCTCAAACTACTAATAAAGACATGCCTGAAACTGGGTAATTTATAAATGAAGGAGGTTTGGTTGACTCATAGTTCAGTATGGATGGGGAGGTCTCCGGAATCTTACACTCATGGCAGAAGTGAAAGCAAACACACCCTTCTTTACATGGTGGCAGGAGAGAGAAAAATGAGAACAAATCGAAGGGGAAAGCCCCTCATAAAATCATCAGATATCATGAGAACTCACTCTCTATAATGGGAATCGCATGGGGGAAACCACCCCCAAGAGTCAATTACCCCCCACCAGGCTTCTCTCACAGCACATGGGGATTATGAGAACTATAATTTAAAATGTAATTTGGAGGTCAGGTGCAGTAGCTCATGCCTGTAAACCCAGCACTTTGGGAGACCAAGGCGGGTGGATCATGAGGTCACATATTCGAGACCAGCCTGATCAACATGGTGAAACCCTGTCTCTACTAACAATACAAAAATTAGCTGGGCATGGTGGCACATGCCTGTAATCCCAGCTACTTGGGAGGCTGATGCAGGAGAATTGCTTGAACCCAGGAGGCAGAGGTTGTAGTGAGCCAAGATCGTACCACTGCATTCCAGCCTGAGTGACAGAGTAAGACTCCATCTCGAAAATAAATAAATAAATAAATAATGAAATAAAATGTAATTTGGGTGGGGACACAGCCAAACCATATCATTGCATCCCTAGGCCCACCAAAATCTCATGTCCTCACATTTTAAAACACAATCATGCCTTTTCAACAGTTCTTTAAAGTCTCAACTCATTTTGACATTAACTCAAAAGTCCAAGTCCAAGGTCGGACAAGTCAAGTCCCTTCCGCCTATGAGCCCACAAAATCAAAAGCAAGTTAATTACTTCCTAGATACAATGGAGGAACAGGCATTGGGCAAATACACATAGTATGGGAGAAATTTGCCAAAACAAGAGACTACAGGCCCCATTCAAGTCTAAAATTCAAAAAGGCAGTCATTAAAATTTAAAGTTCCAAAATGATCTCATTTGACTCCATGTCGCACATCCAGGTCACACTAATGCAAGAGGTGGGCTCCCATGGCCTTGGGCACTGGGAAATTTATAAAGGAAAGAGATTTAATTGACTAATAGTTCAGCATACCTGGGGAGGCCTCAGGAAATTTATAATCATGGTGAAAGCAGATGTGAACATGTCCTTCTTCACATGGCAGCAGTAGAGAGAAGAATGAGAACTGAGAAAATGGTAAAGCCATCAGATCTCATGAGAACTTACTCACTATCTCGATAATAGCATGGGGGAACCACCCCCATGATTAATTATCTTCCACCCGTCCCTCCAATGATAAGTGGGGATTATGGGTACTACAATTCAAGATGACTTGGGTGAGGCCACAGCCAAGCCATATCACACTAATATTCACTAACAACTGTGTTTGTTATCTTCTTGCTGGGAAAATGTCAATCCCGTGTATTTCACTGATGATTATTAAGTGGAGCTGGAGATCTGATTTCTGGATGCAAAGAGAAAAGCATGTGCAGTCTCCAAGTCTGGCCTCTAAAGTGCACATTGCACAGTCCACTTTTCTCACCCCATTTGCCCTCTCTGATGCAGAAGAGCTATTGGAAAAATCTGGGGATTAATGGACAAAGAAACCATAGGATGGAAAGAATCCCGTTTGTCATCTTTCATTGGACATCAATACAAGATAAACAGCAATCTTTGCTGTGTTAAGCTGCCAAGATTTTGGGGTGAAGGTGGTTGTTTCTTATAGCCTCTGGTGGTACACACTTGGGATAAATAAGATTATATATGAAGAAGCAAGTGATAACAAGTATTGGTGAGAATGAGGAGGAAAGGGAACCCCTACACTGTTATGGAAATGTACCTTGTAATAGCCATTGTGGAAAACAGTATAAAAATTCCTCAAAAAATTAAAAAATAAAGCTCCAGTGATCCAGCAGTCCTACTACTGGGTATATATTCAAAAGATAATAAATCAATATGTTGAAGAGAAAACATCTCTTTCATATTCATTGCAGCAGTATTCAAAATTTCCGAGATATAAAAACAACGTATCTCTAGGCAGATAAACGGATAAAGAAAATGTGGTGTGTATATATACACAAACATATACACACACACATGTGCTGGAATAATATTCAGACTCAAAAAAGAAAACAATTCTGTCATTTACAAAATCATGGGTGAAACTGAAGGACATTATACTAAGTTAAGCCAGAAATGGAAAGAAAAATACTGCATGATGCCACTTATATGTGGAATCTAAAACAAAACCAAAAAAGGTTTAATACATAGAGAATGAAACAATGGTTAACAGCGGCAGGGAGGGAAGGGAATTAGGAATGTGGAGATGTAAGTCACAAGGTAAAAGTTGCAGTGATGTGGGTTGGATAAGTCTGAAGATTAAATCTATACATAAAGACTACAGTTTAAAATATTGTATACCTGAGATTTGCTAAGAGAAGATTTTAGGTGCTCTTAACACACACATTCACTTTCACACCCCCACATACACACACACAGTTACTATGTGAGCTGAAGGATTTGTCTATTGCATGATTTAAAATTTCACTATGTAAATGTGTATCAAAACTTCATGTTGTCCACATTAAATATATGTGATTCGAAAATAATAAAGGCATGCATGCATAGTGTTCATGGTGGTGCAAACTGGTGCTAACAATGTGGCGATATTGCTGAAAACCTTGCAAAAGTGCCCTTGCCCTTTGATCAGTTACATATTTTTAGAAATTTTTGGTAAAGGATAAAATCAGATATGTATCTAAGGTTTTAGCTCAAAGTCATTCACCTCAGATAGTTATAAATATTCTTATAGCACAAAAAATATAATAACGTCCAATAAAAAAACTGGCTGAGTAAAAAAAGAAAGTAAAACCTTTAAGATTACATCTTATTCTGAAATATGTTTTGAAAACATGTACAAATACTTCATAAATAATCACTGTAATGGTTTTGTTTATATTAATTTGCTTTGGTTAAACATATTAGTGCGGTTATTGTTTTTTCAGCTATGAATAATGAAATCCTTAAAAAACTGTATTTGAATTATAAAACAGAGCAAGGTAGACAAAAACCAATATAGCAGATTTTCCAGGAACAAATTTATACAAATATACAAAATAATCAATATAGAACCATGGCTCTATATTTTGTATAATATAACACTAATTATAACTATTAACAGTCATTTTATTTGTGATGTATTTTTTAGTACTTTCTTTGCAATATGCAATTTTCCTTAAGAACAACTTTATGGATTCTTGTGTTATTTAACGTTGGAAGAATGCTTTGACAGTCTGAATATGTGGGCCTCTCTCCCGTCATTTTCGGTAGTAAAGTGAAATCATTTTCAGTTTCCAGTGAATTCACTACTCTCTTAATTGCCCCCTGAGGAGCAAAGTGTCAGCAAGAATTTCTACCGAATCTTGCATAATGATTAAAAATGGAGAAACCAAGGCAGCTACAGAAAAGGTCACTGTATAATCTCCTCTTATTGAAACAAATAGATTTAATGGAAGTACTCCATCTTTTTGGTAGATATTGGTGACTTTTCTCAGTCTTGAAGAAAAGATCCCTTCCGATTTTATTATGCTCAATTAAATGCTATCTTTATGAGTTTCTTCTTTTCAACAGTAATGGGGTGAGAGTCTTTAACTTTCATTTTTTTCATCATGAAAATTAACTTAAATAAGGCTTAATTGTACTTTATCAAAGACTAGAAAAATATTCATTTCCACAGAAAAAGATTTGTATTCTCTTTTAGTTTCAGAGCTTAGGAATAAAGCCTGCTCAGCCTCTGAAAATAGCTGCCCACATTCCACTGTTTTGAGTATGGTTGAATACACACTCTTTTCCTTTAATATTTAGAAAATGTTTTCTATTGCAGAAAATGTAATTAACATTAAATTATAGACAGTTTATTATAGGAAAAGTGACCAAGTATACCTTATTCAAAACTCATATTTATAGATGAGAATTAAATTGAGTAATTGTAGAGTCCCCTAAATAATAATGATCATAATAATGACATTGTCAACAGCCAATATACTTTCTGGATACTAACAATCTTCTGGCCAACCTGATAAACACTTTTTGCACGTATTCAACTAATTTAATCCCCATATGTCTTTTACATATCAGTTTGTTACTCCCATTTTAGAGGGAGCAAACTGATTTTTATCAAGGTTAAATAATTTTTCTAGATCCCACAGTAGGCAAACTAAACTCTAAAATCATGGTTCAGGTATTTGAGGAAATTCATGAAATTTAGAGGCTGAAAAATATAGAACTTAAATTTTTTCATAATAAAAGCTACTCATCGTGAAAAAATATTTGCCTATGAACATACATATTTGTGCTTTGGTCACTGTAAACTTTAAGCTAACTGTATAAAAAAAATTTCTGAGAGGCAAATAATGTCTACAGAAAAAAATGTTTGCAGTAATGGTGTCATTTTACAGTATTTTACAAACTAGCAGTCCTTTCATTTGAGGTTTAGTATGCTTAAATCTAAAAACCAAAATGGAATTCTGTAAAATAATTCTATATAAATTAGCTTACTTTAGTTCACTAAGATTTTACTGATTGCTTTGTTTTATAAGGAAAATAAACTCATATATGACATTCTGGCTCATAATTCCTCAAGAGTTTTGCTTTAAAAAATTGTTCAAAAGACTGTGCTTAAAGTTTGGTTTACTTAGATATTGTGAAAATAATTTGAAATCAAAACACTTCATATGTAATAATAGTTGTAAGAGTCCCAATGTTAAAAGAAGCAAATCTATTTAAAACTTGTACATATTTTTCATGTGTTAAACAAGCTTAGAAAATCATACTATAACATTAATTCATATGGCTTAACTTGGTTATAAACTTACCTTTTTAAGAAAATTGAGTTTTATTCTCTTGCATTAAGACAACACATGATCTTTCAGATAATTGTAAGTAGTTACAAATATGTAAGCCCCAAGTATATATCTTAAATACATAATATATATTACAGATTATAAATATGTATATACATAATTTTGTAATGCTTATTTTAAATATTTTAAAGTTAGCATATGTTGATGTAACTAGTTTCTAAATATATCAATGGTAATTTTCTAGTTTTTCAATGTCCCATAAATTATTTAGCCAGTTTCTCCTTGTTTGGATATTTAGAGAGCATCATTTGATGCTATTGGGGAAAAGTCTAAGACATTTTTCTACACTGAGCAAAATAAATTTTAGGAAAAGCTTAATGGTAAAGCAAATGTGTTGTTGAGATAGTATCTTATATCTAAGATTAGTCGAATGACTAAAATTGTATCATCCCTTTTTACATCCATGTTTAAAAGGGCCAAGAGGAAACTTCCTAATGTATGAAATTGTACTTGTAAATGTTACCTGTCTTCGGCAGCTTTCATTTCCCTGATTAACACGCTCTTACAGGTGGAACGGACTATCACTTACAAAAAAGCCTGAGGCTTGAAATCCATGGTTCTTTGAATGTCAGATTGAGTTTATTTCTCAAACGTATGGTTTCTTATTTCGATGAAAATATATACTTACATTAGTCACACAAAATTCTTACTATGATTTTTAATTGTCTCTTTGTTTTGACAGGCCAGAATAACAAATTCGGGTTGATTTGTACCAATTATTCTACAGAATCTTATCTCTAAGAAACTTTCTCTACCTCCTAAATTTTAACTTTGTTCATCTCCTTAGTATTTATAGAAAGCCATGCTTCCATTCTGCTACATTGTGTAAATAAACATAAAAAATTTCTTGCTCAGGCACGGTGGCTCACGCCTGTAATTCCAGCACTTTGGGAGGCTGAGGTGGGCGAATCATAAGGTCAGGAGTTTGAGACCAGCCTGGCCAACATTGTGAAACCTCGTCTCTACTAAAAATACAAAAATGAGCTGAGCGTGATGGCGAGTGCCTGTAATTCCAGCTACTAGGGAAACTGAGGCAGAAGAATTGCTTGAACCTGGGAGGCAGAGGTTGCAGAGATTGTGCCACTGCACTCTAGCCCAGGCAATAGTGAGAGACTCTATTTAAAAAAAAAAAAAAAACCCAATAAAATGTCTTAGTCAATAAATATGTGTATCAAAAATTGATATTTTAAAAACTATCATATGGTTCTTGTCTTTGGTTCTGTTTATATGCTGGATTACGTTTATTGATTTGCGAATGTTGAACCAGCCTTGCATCCCAGGGATGAAGCCCACTTGATCATGGTGGATAAGCTTTTTGATGTGCTGCTGAATCCGGTTTGCCAGTATTTTATTGAGGATTTTTGCATCGATGTTCATCAGGGATATTGGTCTAAAATTCTCTCTTTTTGTTGTGTCTCTGCCAGGCTTTGGTATCAGGATGATGTTGGCCTCATAAAAAGAGTTAGGGAGGATTCCCTCTTTTTCTATTGATTGAAATAGTTTCAGAAGGAATGGTACCAGCTCCTCCTTGTACCTCTGATAGAATTCAGCTGTGAATCCATCTGGTCCTGGACTTTTTTTGGTGGGTAGGCTATTAATTGTTGCCTCAATTTCAGAGCCTGCTATTGGTCTATTCAGGGATTCAACTTCTTCCTGGTTTAGTCTGGGAGAGTGTAAGTGTCCAGGAAATTATCCATTTCTTCTAGATTTTCTAGTTGATTTGCGTAGAGGCATTTATAGTATTCTCTGATGGTTGTTTGTATTTCTGTGGGGTCGGTGGTGATATCCCCTTTATCATTTTTTATTGTGTCTATTTGATTCCTCTCTCTTTTCTTCTTTATTAGTCTAGCTAGCGGTCTGTCAATTTTGTTTATCTTTTCAAAAAACCAACTCCTGGATTCATTGATTTTTTGGAGGGTTTTTTGTGTCTCTATCTCCTTCAGTTCTGCTCTGATCTTAGTTATTTCTTGCCTTCTGCTAGCTTTTGAATGTGTTTGCTCTTGCCTCTCTAGTTCTGATTATCTCAATAGATGCAGAAAAGGCTTTTGACAAAATTCAACAGCCCTTTATGCTAAAAACGCTCAATAAATTTGGTATTGATGGAACGTACCTCAAAATAATAAGAGCTATTTATGACAAACCCACAGCTAATATCATACTGAATGGGCAAAAACTGGAAAAATTCCCTTTGAAAACTGGCACAAGACAGGGATGCCCTCTCTCACCACTCCTATTCAACATAGTGTTGGAAGTTCTGGCTAGGGCAATCAGGCAAGAGAAAGAAATCAAGGGTATCCAGTTAGGAAAAGAAGAAGTCAAATTGTCCCTGTTTGCAGATGACATGATTGTATATTTAGAAAACCCCATTGTCTCAGCCCAAAATCTCCTTAAGCTGATAAGCAACTTCAGCAAAGTCTCAGGATACAAAATTAATGTGCAAAAATCACAAGCATTCTTATACACCAGTAACAGACAAGCAGAGAGCCAAATCAGGAATCAACTTCCATTCACAATTGCTTCAAAGAGAATCAAATACCTAGGAATCCAGCTTACAAGGGATGTCAAGGACCTCTTCAAGGAGAACTACAAACCACTGCTCAGTGAAATCAAAGAGGACACAAACAAATGGAAGAACATACCATGCTCATGGATAGGAAGAATCAATATCGTGAAAATGGCCATACTGCCCAAGGTTATTTATAGATTCAATGCCATCCCCATCAAGCTACCAATGACTTTCTTCACAGAATTGGAAAAAACGGCTTTAAAGTTCATATGGAACCAAAAAAGAGCCCGCATTACCAAGACAATCCTAAGTCAAAAGGACAAAGCTGGAGGCGTCACGCTACCTGACTTCAAACTATACTACAAGGCTACAGTAACCAAAACAGCATGGTACTGGTACCACAACAGAGATATAGACCAATGGAACAGAACAGAGTCCTCAGAAATAATACCACACATCTACAGCCATCTGATCTTTGACAAACCTGAGAGAAACAAGAAATGGGGAAAGGATTCCCTATTTAATAAATGGTGCTGGGAAAATTGGCTAGCCATAAGTAGAAAGCTGAAACTGGATCCTTTCCTTACCCCTTATACGAAAATCAATTCAAGATGGATTAGAGACTTAAATGTTAGACCTAATACCATAAAAACCCTAGAAGAAAATCTAGGTAGTACCATTCAGGACATAGGCATGGGCAAGGACTTCATGTCTAAAACACCAAAAGCAACGGCAGCAAAAGCCAAAATTGACACATGGGATCTAATTAAACTAAAGAGCTTTTGCACAGCTAAAGAAACTACCATCAGAGCGAACAGGCAACCTACAGAATGGGAAAATATTTTTGCAACCTACTCATCTGACAAAGGGCTAATATCCAGAATCTACCAAGAACTCAAACAAATATACAAGAAAAAAACAAACAACCCCATCAAAAAGTGGGGAAAGGATATGAACAGACATTTCTCAAAAGAAGACATCCATACAGCCAACAGACACATGAAAAAATGCTCATCATCACTGGCCATCAGAGAAATGCAAATCAAAACCACAATGAGATACCATCTCACACCAGTTAGAATGGCAATCATTAAGAAGTCAGGAAACAACAGGTGTTGGAGAGGATGTGGAGAAATAGGAACACTTTTACACTGTTGGTGGGATTGTAAACTAGTTCAACCATTATGGAAAACAGTATGGCGATTCCTCAAGGATCTAGAACTAGATGTACCATATGACCCAGCCATCCCACTACTGGGTATATACCCAAAGGATTATAAATTACTCTACTACAAAGACACATGCACACGTATGTTTATTGCGGCACTATTCACAATAGCAAAGACTTGGAATCAACCCAAATGTCCATCTGTGACAGACTGGATTAAGAAAATGTGGCACATATACACCATGGAATACTATGCAGCCATCAAAAAGGATGAGTTTGCGTCCTTTGTAGGGACATGGATGCAGCTGGAAACCATCATTCTTAGCAAACTATCACAAGAAGAGAAAACCAAACACCGCATGTTCTCACTCATAGGTGGGAACTGAACAATGAGATCACTTGGACTCGGGAAGGGGAACATCACACACTGGGGCCTATCATGGGGAGGGGGGAGGAGGGAGGGAATGCATTGGGGAGTTATACATGATATAAACGTCATGCACATGTACCCTAGAACTTAAAGTATAATTAAAAAAAAAAAAAAACTATCATAAAATTTCTAAGTTATTTATATTTTAACATCATAGGATAAAAAATTCTCCACTAGGTTTATTGATTTAGTCAATATAGTAGATATTTGCCTTTATGTGTTGTCTAGCATATACAGTACTCATATTTCACAAAGATGTATCAAGTTGCATTTGAGGGACGTTGTTTCTTTCTGGCTCTGTGTTGTGTTTGGTAACTATTTATCCCATTTTTTATCCTTCCACTATGGAATCACAAAAGTGCCGGATCCTTCCCCTCCTCAATTTCCAGGAAAATAAATGATAGATGGGAAGTAGTGGGGGAGAGGGGTCATAGTAATGCCCAGCACATGCTGTCTCCCAGGTCTGAATTTTGATTAAGCAGCTAAGGATAAGGTAACTCATCCCTGAGTCTTATCAGTGGCTGTGATGGCAACATTCAATGCAGCTGTCAGATAATTGCTATTTGCAACATGAATCAATAATTTGAAAGAGCTCATACATTCTTAGCCCTTGGTTGTAATTTATGACCTCTAGTTTATAGAAATAGTGCAGATAATTATACTGTTAATTCATCATAGTAATGTAATATTACTTAAGACTTACCTTAGGCTATGTTCCCTGACAACTATTTTGCATGCACTATCTCACTACTTGTATTGCGCAGTGTTTGAAATAGTATTTAGCCCTCTAAGGGCACGCACGCTTGGATTCATAGCTCTAAATCTCGAGTTCCCGCTCTCAACCCTTCACTGTCCTACCTATTGTCAACCTATTTAGTTTCTTATCTATTATTTTCAACTCATGCAACATCTCTTGAGGACTTCATTTCTATGAGACAGGGCACTATACACTGGATTTACACAGTTTAATTTGATATTATCCCTGCCTTCGTTGCAGTTTATTAAGAAGAGACTGACATTTAAGCAGTGAAGTGAAATTGAATATGGTACTCACCATGATAGATGTCAGGGATAGGGAGAGGATTAATTAAAGATAATGGTCAGTTCATGGATCAGGGTCAGAATAGGATTTACAGCAAAGTGGCCTGCTAACACTTTAAAGATTATGAGGTATTTTGTGGCAGCCAAAATACAGGAGAGATTTTAAGAAAAGGTAACACCTTGACTACATTTTTGTAGCAAGGAAACAAAGTGCCATATGTTAGAAATGGAATTTAGATTGTCCTGAATAGAGAGAGGGGAAACACCTATGTAGGAAACAGCATGTGAAACTTTAAAATGTGGGCAAAGGCCAGATCATGGAAAGTGTCAAAGGTCATGATAACAATTTACACTATTTTGCTGCATTTAATAATAATATGCAGATATTTTTGAAAATAGATAATAAAAGGATCAATTAGAAATTTTGGAAGGTGTGTTTATATTTCAATTATATATTGAAAAGATTATAAAATTATGATTAATCTTTGCAATGGTAGCCAGTATTATATGTAGTGCATTATGACTTACAAATTCTAAGAGATTGAATGTAGATCCACTCCAACGAACTAAGAGCTTTTAAATTATGTATAATATTGCTTTTTATTCAAACTGTTGTGTCTTTCTGAGTTGTAGAATTAGCTCTGGGTAAATCGTATGTAGAGATTTGTCTTGACAATATTTTCATCTTCTGCATTCTCTGAAGTGCCCTCTCCCTCATCGTACCTTGTTTTCTCAAAATTCCTTTTGTAGTTCAATGATGCTTTTAAGCATTATCCACATGTAGTTCTCTTGGCACATGGGTTACTCCCCAGTGGCAGCAATCACAATTAAAAAAAAAAAACAACTTAGGTTAACAGTAGAGGCTATGTTTATTGGGGCTTTCTTTGTTTTTGTTTTTTGTTTGTTCTGAGACAGTCTCACTCTGTCGCCCAGGCTGGAATGCAGTGGTGCAATCTCAGCTCACTGCAACCTCCACCTCCCAGACTCAAGCAATTCTCATGCCTCAGCCTCTCTAGTAGCTAGGATTACAGGTGCCTGCCACCATGCCCGGCTAATTTTCTGTGTATTTAGTAGAGACAGGATTTCACCATCTTGGCCAGTCTGGTCTCGAACTCCTGACCTCAAACCATCTGCCCTCCTCAGTCTCACAAAGTGCTGAGATTACAGGCAGGAGCCACCATGCCTGACCAAATCTATGTTAATATAGTATCTCCATCTGAGTTTTATTATTTGGATAACCTAAAAAGTAGCCTTAATTGTTGAAATTTGAGTTGCAGCACGTGATTTGGTAAGTTGTGACCTTGTTAATAAGAATTTTTCAGCAGCAATTAAGAGTGTAGACATATCCAGAATATGTGTTGAATCGTTTATGGCTCCACAGTTTTCTGAGATTTATTATGCATCATACTTCACTGTCCTTAAAAAATTTCTTCCAGAAAGATTAATATGGCAACATCATGAAAAGCGGACTAAATCAGAGAAAAACTGCACCCGGACAGATTGGTTAGTGTGATCATAATGTCAAGGGAAATGAAACAAAATCTAGTGCTTTGAGGATCCAGGACTGAGGAAGTGGTAATGGCAACAGAAAGAAGCTAAAAGTTGCAGACATTACCAAAAATACATATACATATGTAATCTTTTTCAACTTACCGAAGGGGAGATAAGAGCCAAAATTTGTTCTACATTTTTGGTCCTAAGCTAATTAATTGAGAAGTCTTTAGGAGTGACAGGGGTAGGGGAGAGCGTACGGGTTTGATTTTAAACATAGATGAATGGGGACGACCACCTGGCAGACGGGCAATGCCATGGTGAAATAGAGAAATTTGGAAGTACTTGCCAATAGAGAGACAAGACTAGAGGGATGAAGGTATAGTTTTGGAAGAAAGAACAAACTAGTATTAGAAAATGAAATAGAAATAAATTAGAAAGGGAAAGCAATTCCTGAAAAGTATCCAGCGAACAAAGACAGAATACTAAAATCCAAGGGAATAGGATATTTCTTAAAGGAGATAGTGATCCATCTAGACTCTAGAATGTTGTTGTTGTCATATCAGAGTGTTCGGAGATTGTGGAGAATGAATAATGAGAAAATGCTTTGGATTTTGCTAGACAGGTGTCATTTATTATATTCAAAAGTGCATTTTCAGGAAGCCACAAGGGCAACCGCTAAATGAAAAGAAGGAATCCATCCTGAAAGAACAGAATAGATGGTGAAATAATTGATGTAGGTAGGAATGCTAACTAGACACTCTTTTGGTTATCATTGCAATACATATTGAAAGTATTTATTTTTGCCTCTGCAGATAGTCTGGAACTCAACCAAGGGCTTCTGTGTCATTATTTTGTATATCTCTGGAGCCTGACACAAAGCCTGCACATAGTGAGCATTTCAGGCATGCTTTAGAAGATCGTCACAGAATGTAAGGAGAGAAATGGAGAGGAATAATGGGGAGACATTAAAGGCAGCCAGCCAGTCAGGTAGCTAGCTTCTGTCCTCCTTCCCTCTCTCCCTTCCTTTCATCATGTTGTCTATACTTTTCCCAATCCGGGTCTATTCCATCATCTTATCATATTTCATTTTTTTTTTGTGGGGTGGGATGAGGTCTCTCCATCGCCCAGGCTGGAGTACAGTGGCGCGATCTTGGCTCACTGCAACCTCCGCCTCCCGGGTTTAGGTGATTCTCCTGCCTCAGCCTCTCGCATATCTGGAACTACAGGCAGGAGCCACCACACCCTGCTAATTATTTTGTATTTTTAGTAGAGGGAGAGTTTCACCACATTGGTTAGGCTGGTCTCAAACTCTAGACCTCAAATGATCTGCCTGCCTCGGCTTTCCAAAGTGCTGGGATTGCAGGCGTGTGCCACCGCGCCCAGCCATCTTATATTTCTAACTCTACCTGAATATGAAATGTTTCATCAAATCAGGGCTTCTTTATCCAACCTCCAATTATCAATGCCATTCTTGTTTCTTTGCCTTTGAAAATTAGATAAAGCCTGAAATTCTTATCCCACCAATCTTAAACCTGAAATTCTTGTCCCACTAGTCTTTGCAAATTTTTAATCAATGCTCAGCTGAAACATGACCTCCTTCTTGTTAATTTCAGCTACATATCTTTTTCCACAACTCCCGAAATACTTAACTGCCCTATAGATTTGACTGCCCAGCATATACTTAACACATATTCCTGCATACCTACGGAATGTCAGGCTTGGTAACACATCATTTAGCATAAGACAGTCTCACTCTGTTACCCAGGCTGGAGTGCAGTGGCGTGATCTCAGTTCACTGCAACCTCCGCCTCCTGGGTTCAAGTGATTCTCCCGTCTCAGCCTCCCTGAGTAGATGGGACTACAGGTGCCTGCCACAATCCCTGGCTAATTTTTTGTATTTTTTAGTAGAGACGGGGTTTCACTGTGTTAGCCAGGATGGTCTCAATATCCTGACCTCGTGATCTGCCCCCCTCAGCCTCCCAAAGTGCTAGGATTACAGATGCAAGCCACCATGTCCGGCCCTTACTTACCTACTTCTAAGTAAACTCATAAACCTTGTATAATGACTGTCTGTTATCAGCTGCCAAATGTGAAACACTAAATAACTACCATGGATTGATAAGTAATCTAAGCGGGGCTGATAAGCAAGAAGGGGATTGGTCTGCTTCTTCACAAATTGGATGTAAAATGAAATCACCTGAGGAGCTATAAACATCTTGAAGCCTGGATTCCACTCCAGAGATTGATTTAATTGAAGAGGAGTGAGGCCTGGACATAAAGAGTGCAAGATCTTCCCAGGTGATTCTAGTATTCACTAAAGTTTGAGAACCCCTCAATTAGTGCATAGTCAAGAAAAAGTTTTCAGTCTAGGAAAATCTTCGTGGTAAACATTGAAAACATTCTGGAATTCCCCGATTTAAGCTTACCTTGGCCCAGAGCTTCAATATGAAGAATTGATTGTGATAACTCTTTTGCATTCCTTGTTTTCAAGATGGTTCACTAGCTGCACAACTATCCACTCATAGTTTTCGGGCACCGCATGCAACTACCACCAACTGTAAGTCATACCGAGCTACTCAGTCTTCATGAAGACTATTAGATGCTGATTCAGCTCTCTAGCATCCTGCTTGGAAAGGCTGGGGCTTGCTCACTAACCAAAAGGTAGTACACATTGCTATAGGTAGTACACACTGATTTAATAAATTATAATTAATAAATCTACTCTGACATCTATAGAACATTTAAAGTTTTTTAAAATCCCCTGTGACTTCATTTAGTAAAGCAAATCATTTAGGTAAACACAATAATTGTATCTGAAAAATGGAGAAACTGAAGCTAAAAGTGGTTAAGTGACTTTGCTTTTCAGCTAGTTGTCAAAGTAAGATTAGAAGTTGGATATCTTAACCAAACTGCCAATGCTTTCCTGATTTCACAAGACTCCTTCCTTAATATCACCTACCGTGTGCTAGAGGACTACACCAAGTGCTTCAGGAGAAGAAAGAAATATATAAATCTCATTGTTCCTATTCTGATACTGTTTAAACTTACACTAGGAAGATAATATGCATATATCACATACTTTAGTCATAATTAAACAGACAGGAAGGCAGAAACGCAAACACCAAACTAGATATCCTGTTTTTCCCAAAGTCTAAAGCATCAGAGTTCTAAGTTTTGAATACAGTATCTCTTTTAGACAATTGATTTTTGTTACTTCTTTAAATATAAATGCTATCATAAGCCTACTGTATGTAAACGCACCTGAGAGCAAAAACTTACCCATACTCCAAGAATGACCCTGTATGGCAGCGGCATCTGAATGTGTTTGCTGAGCTACGGAATCTGGGAGTGGCCACTCCAGAGAGTCATTCCTTGTTTATGAGTAACATCTGAGCCCCCAGCCCAGCCCGTGGAACACAGGGTGTAGAGGGGATTTGGGAGTTGAATGAAGGTTGCCAGGTGAAGGTTGTTAGGTAAATGGTGCTACGTGAAAGTGCTATATGAACTGCATGCCTCTCACAAATGGTTGTGGTTCTTCGGCCCAGCCTGCTGCGACTGGACTTCTCCCCTGTAGGTAAGCCCCCCAGTAAAACTCCCTGTCTCAAAAAAAAAAAAAAATTATTCCAATTTCTCAGTATTAGTCATGGTATTTTCTTGATGTAAAATGTGTCCGAAAAACAGAGATTGAAAGAATAAATAAAATAAAAAAGTGTCAGAAAAACAGGGCCTGAAAGAATAAATAAAATAAAACAGTACTTCAGAAACAGGCAAGCAGCATAACACTTCCCATTACTGGTCCTTTTGTTCTTCAGGATCTATTTATTAGCTCCCTCCCTCTGCATTTAGAGTAGAATGAGAACTAAATATCTTTAAAAATGGAAAATAAAATGAAAAACATGAAGTCCAAGATAAAAGGTAACTGCAGTGTGAATTCATCTTTCCTCCTTGTGGTTTACTTAAATTGCCACTAAAATGAGTGCTTGTACTGCAAATAATCTCTTCATTCTTTATCCCTTATAGATATGTTCTGTACCTTTTGGGAGCATTGTGAAAATAATATTTATGTTGGGAAAGTAATCTGCTTTGACATTACAGAACCAAAGCATTTTTAATGAGCACCACGGGTATGTCTTTCTATAGGAATTTTGTTACAATACGTATTGTTAGAAAATCACTAGGACATTGTCTCATAAGTTCAAGGTAAAACCATTTATTATATATACCAGTTTACATACATCTAGTTAGATGTATGATTCATAACTTGATTACAATAGGAGTAAAACATATCACTAAAGAACTAGATAACTTTTCTACAGTATAACCATATTTTGATATTATTAGGTCTTTTAAAGATTTGTTACCTCTCGTTTTTTATATTCATTTATGCTGCTCAGATCAAACCAAGTAGGACATTTGCTGCTCAGTTACTAAGGAAGAAGAAATTTTAACAACTTGCCAAGTGTAGAGCTCCATTAAGTGACCGTAGGACTCCTTAGAATTGAAGAGGCTCCAAAAAAAGAGTATAGCATCCCGCTTTGATAAGCAACCTAGAATTTTTAAAAAGAGACTTTTACTTATAAATTGTTGCAGGTTTTATTTAGTTTATAGTGTTGAAATACTATTTGTATTTCGAAGTGTTGTATACAGTCCTGTAACAGGTACATTTACTAAAAATCAGTTCTTCAAGATGTTATACAGTCTTAAGCCATAAACTAACTGCTGTGTTCCAAACTTGCTACCAAAAAATAAAGTAAAATAAAATAAGACCCAATTATCCTCCTTTACATTTGAGGTTTTAATTTCAGAAATATTTCATTCAGATTACTTACTAGAGAAAAAAAAATCCAATTTGTAACTCTACCAGGACAAAATGTGATTTTACTTTTCACACGTTTGCATGGTAGCGAGATCTCACCAACAATGCTGATAATGCTAGACGGTGCATATCCCAAAAGCTAGGACAGCTTAGTGCATCAGAATCTCACATTTTCTTAAGGTAGTTTTTCCCAGAAAGTGATCATTATTGCCTCGTGTTCTGCTCAGGGATCATGAAGTCCTTCAAGAACATAGCTAGGTCTAATTGACTGTTATATCATTGACAATAATCATAAAAGGTATGTAAAGGTGTGTTGAATAACACAGTATTTGCTTTTTTTTTTTTTTGACTTTTGTAATCCAGAAATACATGAATGCCTTAAAAGTAGTTTTCCTAATGAATGCATAAACTCATCAGTGTGATTATTTGTGTAAGTTACTAATTTACTTTTTAAAATCTTTTATTTATCCATTGAAAATATATATTTTTAAACAATCACTTATATACTTTACACATTATTAATTTGATTGATAGGAACATACTCCTTAAGTAACCTTTTATTCATACTCATTTATTATCCAAAATATAAATATTTATAAGTAACATTTCTCTGATGGGAAATATTGATAAATATTTTTAAGACATTCTTTTATTCTGTAGGTCATTTAATTATATTTCACATGGAAAATGCCTTTAGTTCCAAGACAGATACCTGACAAGTAAACAGTTTTAATCTGATCTTTTTTAGCTACATTTATTAGAATTCAGAATTGGAATAGTCTAAGATTTCCTATGTCTATGACGGCTATTCTCTACCCTGACTTCTCTCAGAATTCAACTGGTCTTAGATTTAATTCAGCTTTTCATATTCCCATCATTTTACTGTCAAAGTAGGCTGACAGATTCATTTTATCTAGATATATGCAGACTTGGTGCAAGGCACAGACGGAAAGGATCTGGACTGATGCACTCAGCTATCAGGCACCTTCTATGCACTGCTGAACAACCCATTCCAGGCAGGGTTCAATGTCATGATTCATTGAGAGTTTGGCCCACCCAGGAATGGGGGCAAAGCAAAAAATGACAATACTTTTAACAATATTTCAAGAAGACAATTGTTGAAATGAAATACTCAAATCAGTTTCTTTGAATTCATCCCAGTGGATTGGTGACAGGTAGAATGCTGCTCTAATGAATTAGGGGAAAGTGATGGTTGCTTGAACTATATTGATGTGGTGGAGACACAGAGAAGAAGAGAAATTGGAAAGCTATTGAGAAAAATCAATAGGACTCGACCAATTGATTACGCAGGTTAAGCGAGAAAAGAGTCAATGATGACTTTTAGATTTTATATAAATTTTCATCCATAATTATCCATAAAATTGTCTGACAAAACAAAATGATATACTCAGTAGAACCTGAAATATAGCTCTTGTGCTCCAATAAAATTCTGTTCACTATAATGCAACTTACAATAATGTGAAATGTTGGAAACAGGAATACTACTGGATTATCAAGGAGTCAGTCTTCTGAAAGAGTTCAAATAGTTTCCTAAAGAGTAAATAAGGCGTGAGTGATGTTGGGGCTATTCTGGTACAAGTGAGTCAGGTACTAAAGGCAGGGCCATTTGCTATCATGTACTATCCACTCACATTCACATCGAGTGCTCACGGAAGTGTCTTCAACTCTGAATGTTCACAATGCTGTGTTTCAGTCTCAGAGTTCTGATACAGTGTTTTAGTCTCAAAATTCTGTCTCTGAACACTTTTGCAGTCTTAAAGAATATTGACAGCCTCCAAACCATTGGTTTTTTAAAAAAATTATGTCTCTTTATATTTCCCGTATTTAAAATTAAAACTCCACACAAACACACACGCACAAACACACACACACACACACACATACACATACATTATTATGTATGTCAGTCAGAGCGGTGACATCTTCTCTCACCATGTAGCCTCAAAGAAACTCCACTGTACCTGTGTGAGAGAAAGAGCGTAGAAAAATTCACATAGCAAGCAGGTTAGTATGAAAGTAGCACAATCCTTTAAAAGGATGGCATGGATCATCAGGCGTCACCACACAACACTTTGAGCACCACTGCTGCAGTATTAATAAAATGAATGGTATTTATTGACCATCTACTGTGTATGACAAAATATGCTACAGCCTAGTCATGTATTGTTATTTGATTTTCAATAGCTTAGAGAATGTTATTTTCATACAACATTTGGGCAATTGATGTCTAATGAGAAAAATGTTATTTGTCTAATGTAATGTTAGATAGGAAAAGAATTTCAAAGCCAGATCAATCTGCATCCAGAATCCATCTTTCCCCTATACATTATAATTTTACCAAGTAACAGTTAGTCAAATGGTGTTTGTTTAGAAATAATTATGAAAATTGCATTGGGAAACCATGTTGCCAGTACAAGATCTCTAAGGTTTCCTCCATATGTTTTTTTCTGCTTCTTATATAAGTGTCCAGTACTTTTGGGGATTAAAAAATCAAGTAATTAACTAGGCATCTGGAACTGACATATTTAGTTTTGTCTAACTAGTGGAGGTTTATATATGAGAGTTTCTTCATAAATTTATTTCAAATTTCACTTACTTTTGTGATAAAAACTCATTTTTCTAGATGTTACAGCCCCCAAGTTGAAAATCCAGGAGTGTGTGTTTGTATATGTGTGTATATTTTTAAAACTTAAGAAAAATATAGTTTAAAATTTATTCTAAAATACTGGTAATAATGCTAATATAAGACATGCCATGAGCAGAAAAAAATGATTTCTTGAAATAAAATTTAATAAAGTTTGGTCTTAAGTTGATTGGCCTAATTTTAGTGCTAACATTTTAATTTCTGGATTTCAATTTAGAAAGACAGCCAAAAATTATTCTTCTTCTATCATAAACTGTTGAAACAGTGTAAGATTTACTGGTGAGAGAGTTTATTAAGTTATTAAGTATTAACTTACACGATCACAAGGTCCCACAGTAGGCTGTCTGCATGCAGGGGAGCAAGAAGAACAAGTCCCAGTCCCAAAACTGATAGAACTTGGAGTCCATTGTTTGGGAGCAGGAAGCATCCAGCATAGGAGAAAGATGTAGACTGGGAACCTAGCCCAATCTTCACATTTTTCTACCTGCTTTATATTTGCTAGAAGCTGATAGATTGTGCCCACCAGATTAAAGGTGGATCTGCCATCCCCAGTCCACTGACTCAAATGTTAATCTCTTTTGGCAACACCCATACAGACAAACCCAGGATTAATACTTTGTATCCTTCAATCCAATCAAGTTGACAGTATTAACCATCACATTGTCTGTTAAATGATATACATATTCTGATGATTTAACCGTGAGCACACTCAACATAAACCTTGACCTCACAAAGCACACCCTAGTTGAAGACATAGGCATTAAGCTAATAATCACAAAATAGGTACATATTTATTATAGCAGCAGTGTACTGCTACTAGAAAATACTCTAGGTTGAGAATCACATACTTTTACTTTAGAGATAATTTAAATGTGATGATATACACCAGATTGTAAATAAAATTTGAGAAGATTATGCTATCAATTTTGAATTTGTATTTATAAGGAAGATGACAGTAAATTATAGCCAGGTATTTGGTCATTGTCATCTGTATTCAACAATTTTTGTCTGCTTTTCTGTTGATTTTTGCTCTATTATTTATGGGTTTTTTGTTTTTTTTCTTTTTCCTCATTTCCATGTGTGATTTCCTTGAAACAGGACTCATACTTTGGGGATTAGAACTAGTTACTTTGTGATCTTGGATTAAAGTCTTGACCTGATATAAAGACTTGTGGTGGATTAAATTCAATGGATGAAAAAGCAAAGGTTTGTGGGAAGAGAAACCTAGCACATTCTATTTTTGCATCTTTAAATAGTAATAGTTCTGAGTCCCAGTTTTCTATAAAATTATTAATGGATTTATTGTGTTTGTATATATTCAGAAAGAATAAATTGGGATTTGGAGACATAAATTACATTTACATCATGTAATAGTGATGTGATCGTAACGTTTTTGAATTAATTGAAAAATTATTAGAGTGCAGGATAATGAATAGTCAACTACTAAACAGATCTTTTGTTATTAATATCTATGTATTTCTTTAAGACTGTATCAAGTTCAGATTTCTTACAAAGAATTTACCATTTTTTATAGGACATATTAATAATAATACTAATGATAATGTATTTAATCCTGAATGATCTTCATGTTACATACTGAGTGCTTTCTTCACATGTGTGCAGGGGCTTTATTTTAAGAAATGCTATCAGAGAAAATGTATGTGAATCTAGGAAGAATGTTACGGAAAGGAGAAAGGCATCTTTTTTGTAGTCATTTTTCCTGGGGTTTATCATAGAAGGACAAAATCAGCATCTCTGTGGACAAGTGGACTGCAGTCCCTCTGGGAGCGCTCTGAGATGCTGTATAGAATGCTCTCCAGGCCGGGGGCAGTGGTTCATGCCTGTAATTCCAGCACTTTGGGAGGCCGAGGTGAGCGAATCATGAGGTCAGGAGATTGAGACCATCTTGGCTAACACGGTGAAACTCCGTCTCTACTGAAAATATAAAAAATTAGTCGGGCGTGGTGGCGGCGCCTGTAGTCCCAGCTGCTCTGGAGGCTGAGGCAGGAGAATAGCGGGAACCCGGGAGGCGGAGCTTGCAGTGAGCTGAGATCCGGCCACTGCACTCCAGCCTGGGCGACAGAGCGAGACTCCGTCTCAAAAAAATAAATAAATAAATAAAAATAAAAATTAGCTAAGTGTGGTGGCACGAGCCTATAATTCCAGCTACCCAGGAGGCTGAGGCACGAGTATTGCTTGAACCCAGGAGGCAGAGGTTGCAGTGAGCCGAGATGGCGCCACTGCACTCCAGCCTGGTGACAGAGGGAGACTCAGTCTCTAAAGAAATAAATAAATAGAATACACTCCAGATGGGAAAGAATAGGTGCTCATCCACGGATTCTCATAACGCTGTTCAACTCCCTCACCATTTCACACTGGCCCACGATGAAATGGATGAACAAATTCCAGCAGGCAGAATACCAGCTGCAGGCAGAGGAGTCCAGGCAGAAAGTGAGCTGTGTGCGTGGGCTGCTGCAGCTGAGGTGAGGTGCTGTCGGTTCATGCCTACCCACAGACGGTTGCCGTGGCAACACTGGAGTCACGTTTTTGGTCAAGAGAATGTGAAGTGGGTGCAAGAGATTTGGCATTTAGTAGAGATAGGGTTATTTCAGCATCTAGGCTACATTAAAATTGAATCCAGTTTATTTGACCCTTTCTCTTGCATCTTGCTTCTATCTCAGGGAAAAGAGCTTCTATTTTGGAGAGCAGTAAACTAAACTTCTACTCTTTCCTGTCAGCCTTCCAAATTTCCCCTTGCTTCACGCTTCTGGCAGGATTGGGCTTAGGAAGATTATTCACGTCTCCATCTCGGGTGGGAACACTAGGTTCTTGATGAGGACCAGACCTGAGAATGGAAGATGAAACACTGGTAATCGCTTTTGGCATAGATGTTCAAGGAATTTGTGTTAACACTCTCATATTGACTGCCAAATACTTCATACTAAGGCTTATGGAGAAGACAGCACAAATTTCATTTTTGATGCTAGAAAAATGAGTTTCATCTTCACCAAACTGATCAGGGCAGTGAAACTATGTTTAACAAGATGAGAAATTATGTGTGCCTACATTGTCTGATTAATAACTAGGATCTATCTCACCTCTTACGTTGGCTATATATGAAAAACTTAACATTTCGTTTACTTGCCATAATTATTAGCTGTGAAGATTTTAGTGTCAAAAATTTAGCTTTATGCTTATTGAATTTATTTTATATGTGAAGTAAACCTATATGTGTGTGTGTGTGTGTGTGTGTATGTTTATTTCCATTTCTTAATTGTCACCTTGGTTCAGAGCCTTCATACATGATGCCTTTTCTGCTCAGAATTCTTTCTCCAACCAAACTCCCATCATGCCCAGTAATTACTATTCTTCATTGATGTTTCAACCCAGGGAAGATTTCTAAAAAACCCTACCCATTCCCCCAATAGAAGTGGCTGTTTCCCTGTATTTCTCTTTATTATATATGCGTTTTTACATCTTTTAGTAATATATGTTTTCCCTACTAGCATAAATTTCATGAGTGCACTGGCTATTCAGTTCTGAACATAGTGCCTTAAATTTCTTGGTAAATATTTGTTGAATCCAATAGTTAACATACAATATATTAAAATAGAATAATACAAATTCTCTCTAAGTACTTAATTTTAATTTATTTAATAAAATAAAAGATACATGTCAAACAAATTTGTTTGAGTTCTTTGTAGATTCTGGATGTTAGCCCTTTGTCAGATGGTTAGATTGCAAAAATTTTCTCCCATTCTGTAGGTTGCCTATTCACTCTGATGGTAGTTTATTTTACTGTGCAGAAGCCCTTTAGTTTAATTAGACCCCATTTGTCAATTCTGGCTTCTGTTGCCATTGCTTTTGGTGTTTTAATCATGAAATCCTGTCCATGCCTATGTCCTGCATAGTATTACCTTGGTTTTCTTCTAGGGTTTTTATGGTTTCAGGTCTAACATTTAAGTCTTTACTCTGTCTTGAATTAATTTTTGTATAAAGTGTAAGGAAGGGATCCAGTTTCAGCTTTCTACATATGGCTAGCCAGTTTTCCCAGCACCATTTATTAAATAGGGAATCCTTTCCCCATTTCTTGTTTTTGTCAGGTTTGTCAAATATCAGATGTTTGTAGATGTGTGGTATTATTTTTGAGGGCTCTGTTCTGTTCCATTGGTCTATATCTCTGTTTTGGTACCAGTACCATGCTGTTTTGGTCACTGTAGCCTTGTAGTATAGTTTGAAGTCAGGTAGCGTGATGCCTCCAGTTTTGTTCTTTTGGCTTAGGATTGTCTTGGCAATGCGGGCTCTTTTTTGGTTCCATATGAACTTTAAAGTAGTTTTTTTCCAATTCTGTGAAGAAAGTCATTGGTAGCTTGATGGGGATGGCAATGAATCTATAAATCACCTTGGGCAGTATGGCCATTTTCACGATATTGATTCGTCCTATCCATGAGGATGGAATGTTCTTCCATTTGTTTGTGTCCTCTTTTATTTCATTGAGCAGTGGTTTGTAATTGTCCTGAAGAGGTCCTTCACATCCCCTGTAAGTTGGATTCCTAGGTATTTTATTTTCTTGGAAGCAGTTGTGAATAGGAGTTCACTCATGATTTGGCTCTCTGTTTGTCTGTTATTGATGTATAAGAATGCTTGTGAGTTTTGCACATTGATTTTGTATCCTGAGACGTTGCTGAAGTTGCTTATCAGCTTAAGGAGATTTTGGGTTGAGACGATGGGGTTTTCTAAATATACAATCATGTCATCTGCAAACAGGGACAATTTAACTTCCTCTTTTTCTAATTGAATACCTTTTATTTCTTTCTCCTGCCTGACTGCCCTGGCCAGAACTTCCAACACTATGTTGAATAGGAGTGGTGAGGGAGGGCATCCCTGTCTTGTGCCAGTTTTCGAAGGGAATGCTTCCAGTTTTTGCCCATTCAGTATGATATTGGCTGTGGGTTTGTCATAAATAGCTCTTATTATTTTGAGATACATCCCATCAATACCGAATTTATTGAGAGTTTTTAGCATGAAGGGCTGTTGAATTTTGTCAAAGGCCCTTTCTGCATCTATTGAGATAATCATGTGGTTTTTGTCTTTGGTTCTGTTTACATGCTGGATTACGTTTATTGATTTGTATATGTTGAACCAGCCTTGCATCCCAGGGATGAAGCCCACCTAGTCATGGTGGATAAGCTTTTTGATGTGCTTCTGGATTCGGTTTGCCAGTATTTTATTGAGGATGTTTGCATCAATGTTCATCAGGGATATTGGTCAGTCTAGTTGGTTTTAAACCTGGCTTGATGAAATAAGACAGTATCTGATAAGGTGACAGAATTTTTCTGTTTTTAATATCTGTAGTACAGGTTTTAAAAGTATAAGAGGGAAATGTCATCTTAAAAAGAATATTTAGCTCTCTAAAAGAGAGGATGGGTGACAGTAATCTATCTATAGATTGTGGAGACCCACAATTAAATCTGAACTTATCTCTGGTGATTATTAATTATAAACATGACATTTTTGAGGTCAATAGAGATGGTTGACAGCTGAATCATAATTGACAAACTGCTTAGGTTGAGATAACAATATTTAAATTAAAATCTATACTTGAAATACCATAGGACAAAGCATCTTTTATAAGTGGGATATCAGGTCTTTTAAAATGACTCTAACACTTCACTGATAGTACTGGATTAAAAAACACTAGCTATTAGTTTTGGAGACAGTGTCAATAATCTACCCAAAGGAAAGTAAGTAACATTTCTGGGTTTTAATTTCATGCACATGAAAAGAAAACAAATTGAAGGGTTTTAACATGTAGGCTGATTATGAGGCTTAAATTAGTAAATTTCTATAAAGTCCTTATAATCTTAGTTCTAACTTGTTAGTAAGTACCTTATAATATAGTACATAATATGTAAAATACTTTTTTCAGAAGAAAACTATTACAGAGGTATTTATAAATGGGGCTGAACCCATCAGAAGAGAGAAATGGTATATTTACCAGAGTTTACCAGACCCTCTGAACAACTTGCATTTAGCTTATCACAAGGGAAAATGGCCTGGGAAGTTAATCCCACTGGGCCAAGTTGTAGTACCTGACCTGGGAAAATGGCCAATTGTTCTACATCTGTTTGCATATGTGTCAGAAAACTATGACAAACAGAACAGTTTAGTATTGAGTAATAAAACTCTTAAAAATATCGGCATATGCATTCTACAACTTACAGGCACAGGTTGTGTCCTACTGATAATGGTCCAAGAGTCTCAACTTCTATTTTGGAGTTAAACCACATTGTTCTTTCAGCATCTACACAGATTTCAAATCATGAGTGTCTTGAGTCTTTCAAAAGCTTAATTAACACAAACCAGAGCCAGTTATTCTAAACTAGGGTTTAAAGGACAGTTTTAATTATATATCCCACTGAAGGAAAATGTGATGCAGCTTGAGAATATGGTTCACACACTGCCCAAAGAGAGGCGGAATGCTGCCATAACCTAGTCTTCATCAAGGCACCAATGAATAATCTGTGAGAAGCATGCAATGGAGTGCGGATTCAAACTGACAAATTGCATATACATAAAATCCATAGGTAAATCCTCGACAGTGAGTGAAATATTTTGAATGAAAAAAATGGGAAAAGTCTTCCCATAAAAAATAGTTCATTGGAAAAGGACCCTGATTGTCCTCAGAGAAAAGCAGCTTCTCAAAGATGTGAAGGAAGGTCTCATTCTCTGATCTCTGAGACTCGTGCCATGATACGTGATGGAAGAAGAAAAGGTTCACTACTTTCTGTCGTCCTTATTCCCATTCCTGGATCACTTTCACTTTAGTCATTAAGTAAATTTTCAGCAGTAAATTAGCTGTAGTTCGAGAAAGTTTCAAATGGATATAGAAGAATAGAATACTAATGTGATTAGATTTAAATTGAAAGAATCCACAAAAATGGAACGAAGGAGAAGAGGAATGAAACTACATTTTACTTTAAATAGCATTGTTATCAGGTAAACCATGTACCTTACAAATTCATGGGATAGCCCGTAAAGGAGACTACAGCAACAAGGGTAGGAGAGTCCATCCTTCTTCAAAAGTAACCCAGCATGAACTTTCTGTTCAAAATATTTTCCTATCATACTGAAGTCACTGAGATAAGCTCTAATGTTATGAGAAACTAAATTTCCTACGTAATATCATTTGACATGATGAAAGTGGTTTGCCACTTGCCTTTTTTAACTTAAATTTTTTGAAATAAGATTGATTTATTTATATTTTATTTGGATAAATATCTATCTGAACCTGTCCCATGTGGGAAACAGTTTACAAGCTGTTAAGTTTTAGGAAAAATGTGCTTCAGTGATTAAGGGACAGCATGTTTTAAAACTGTTTCAGTTGTAAAACAGCAGCAGTATAAAGCAACAAAGAAAGAGATTCATTGTTTTTGGTTACAAAACCACATAAGCCATTGTAGCCAAAAGTACAAATCAAATAGTTCAGAAATTGGCATTAAGATTATATGGGAAAGAGATCAACTTTCCTTAATCTGAAAAGGAATTATGGTGATCATAGTCAAACTATGCCTGGGAAAGATAGACAGAATTAGGAAAGAGAAAGACACCTGGAATGCATTTGTTTCTACCAGAAGGAGTTATCAAAGGGTTGTCACTTCAGGAACAGTGACAATGGCAATAGCAATGGTACTTCTCACTTATGCAACATTAGAGGTGAGAAAGTAGAGGCATTGAACAATTATCATTTCTTAACATCAGGCAGACATCTAGTAGCAAAGTCAAGATTCAAAACCAGTGCTAACTCCACTCTACATGCTTTAAATACCACATTCAAAAAACAGGTTTTCCACAGATACACCTCATCCACATGAACCGGAGGACAAAAGGAAAGAATAGACATCATGTTGGGAAGCTTTACGTTGGGTGATTAAAAAAAAAAAAAAAGTTCTGGATTTGAGCTGCAGCAGCCTCTATTTCATCTGAGATGTGGTTTTTGAATTAATCAGCTGAGAGTGAGGATGAACTGAAAACTGGATTAAGAGTTGATATATTTAGCACAGTTATAAAATTTGTCTTGTGCAGCACGCTTTTGAAATCTTATAGACATGGAAAGAGCAGGCAGTTGAACTTCGTGTAGACATGGTCAAAGCAGCATGATGGCAGGGGAACACAGAGGGAATTTGAGAGAATCTGATTAAATGTATTAAAGGAATGAAATTGTAAGCTAGGTACATGGAATAAAAAGAAGTGGCTAATATGGAAAGAAATAAAGCATTCATTGGACAAGAAGGGCTGGTTTTAGTGAGTTTATAGAATAGTTATCATTAGACTAAATTTGGTGAGACACTGTGAATAGAAAAGCATAGATAGAGAATATATATTTGAGAATGTTTCCAAATGTTACAAGACCTGCAAGTTGCAAATTTCTGGGCAAGTAATGTGTGAATTTCAGTTCAAATACAGGTCAAAGGAGATGAGGATGCCAAGAAATTGAGAAGCCAAGCCTTTATAATAGTCATGGGCATGAATGTTAAATCTCATGGTGAGGGAAGAGAGAGACTCTCTCATATTGTTTTATATTGTTTTATACTCAGAAAAGGAAAAAGAAGCGAAACTAAAGGCAGGTAGCCCAGCGCCTAGGAACCAGACCCGAAACCAGGCCTGGGCCTGCCTGACCTAAGCCTGGTAGTTAAAATTCGACTCTTGACCTAGCAACTGATGTAATCTATAGATTTCAGACATTGTATGGAAGGACGTTGTGAAACCTCCCATTCTGTTCTGTTTCACTCTGACCACCGGTGCTTGCAGACCCTGTCACGTACGCCGCTTGCTCAGTCGTACCCCTGCTTGCTCAATCAATCACAACCGTCTCATGTGGACTCCCTTGGAGTTGTGAGTCCTTAAAAGGGATAGAAGTTGAGCACCTGAGGAGCTCGGATTTTAAGATGCTAGCCTACCGACACTCCCAGCTGATTAAAGCCGCTCCCTTCACTATCTCAGTGTCTGAGAGGTTTTGTCCACGGCTCGTCCTGCTACACTGGAATGAAAAAATAACTGGGTAGAAAGAAACATGTAGACATTGATGTTAACAGTGTTTGTCAGTGAGTGATGGGGAGAAACCTCAAGTTTGAAAAGTGACCTTAAATTTGATAAGTAGATACTAGATTTAAATAAAGTGTCAACGAGGTATAGACAGTTGTGTTTTAGAGTTCAGTAACTTTTCCTGGATCCACAGATAAGTAAGGTTTACAAAATATTAGTGATACTTAGAGTAGAACCTACAAGACTTGGTAATTGTATGTGACGTGTTAGGAAAGAAAGAGTGGAAGATGCCTCAGAGATTAGAAGAATGGGGATTGTGTCAGTATAATTGAACTCTGTTACATTTTTTTTCAGTTAGGCATTGGGAAGAGATTTATCTGCATAGTAATAGAAAATACATTGCTAAAATGCGGTTGAACATTTCTTCTCTGTATCAGGAATTACCTGGCTGAGGTGCTGTCTTTGGCATTACAGAGCTCAATAAGAATTTCTAGATGAGTGGGATGTACCTGCCCAGTGTTTTTTCCATTTTCTTGATAACAGAATCCCACTTTTGCTTGGGTAACAGTGTGTCCAGCCATACTCAAAGCAATACACAAAATCGCATGCTCTACCAGTGACTTGTCTACTGATGAACATGTGGCCAAGCTCTGATCAACAAAATATAAGAGGTTATCTCCTGGAGGCTTCTGAGAAAGTCCTTCCTGAGGGGCAGGGGATGAGTGAAATAGTCATGTGAGGAACAAGTTATTCTTCCTCATTCCCACCGACACCTCACCCTGCAGCTGCGGACATTGGATCTGGTGTCTAGAGGTCAGCAGCCCTCCCATGAATGTCAGAAACAAGTGTGGGCATAGAAGCCAAAAGCTGGAATGTGGAGGTTAGTAGAATGCAAGGATTTTAAAGATCTGGGTCCTTGTTTACATGACTGAGACACTGAACCAACCCTGGGTCAGCCTACGTCATGACTTTTCATTAAATCAGTCAGGATTAAACAAAACAAACCAAAAGAATTACCAGTCCAGAGCACCACATTCAGAACAAGAGCTGCTCTGCAACGTATAATTACCTTCAAACTGAAAATAAAATAAAATAAAGCTACTGACTAACATACTAGTAATCCATCTCTTAAACACCACAAAACTTTGTTGTGGACTGTCTCTCAAAGAGTGCTTTCTGAATTCTCCACACTACTTGAATCATAAAGGTTTCTCTTGTCAAAGCATCGTGCCGGATGGCTTTATTCAAGGCTATTGCAATAGCAAAGAGGGGCCATGTCTATCAATTGTACAAAAACAAAGAGCTAGTGGATTTTTAAGAGCTGGGTGTGCGGAACTTAGCCAATATGTGCTTATTAGTTGGACGGCCACAAAGGAGCAGTCATCTTCACGGTGGGAGGTAGTTTTAGACCTTGCAGCCAGGGCCCCAGGAAGTTAGGCTTCTACCCTCCCATGGAGACAAGACCAGGGAGGCGCTATCTTGCTTGGTGATTGCATTTCAAAGGGACTGCTCCCAGGTCCTTAAAAAATAAAGTCTTGGGTTTTAAAACGTGAAAGAGGCTTTTTAAAAATTACCATTTCAAAGGGGTACAGAAAATAAAAGTTTTCTAAAGTAAATATTCTAAGAAAATTGAGGGTAAGAGCAATTGTGGTTAGGCCATCTGGATTCTAGAAGTTTTGGTGCTAGGGAGGCCAGGAGCCTAGAGGCAGGAAGAAGATCTTGTAGGTTATAGTCCAGCTGTGGGAATGCAAGGCAGTGCCAGTCATTCCTGATTACCTTTTAAGGAACAAGCTTTCTTTTTTAAATATTTGCTGGCAGGGTGGTGCAAAAGTTATTTCGATTGTTGGCATTTCTTTCAATGGCAAAAACTGCAATTACTTTTGCACCAACCTAGTATTTAAGCTAATATGAAATGTATTCTTTATTCAACAATTTATTTTTAATTTAGTCAAATAAAATAAATCACACATCTTTCATGTGTGTTCATTTAGGCAATGTTCTCAGTGCAAGAAATATTACAGTGAGACAAAATTCATCATTTTCTAAAAATCCCTTATACTGAGGGTGAGAAAGATGTAAAAAGAAAGAAATAATATGTCAGGTGAACTATCTATGAAGAAAATAATTTACAATTAAAAAATAAAGAGTGTCAGAACCTTGGAATGGATCTCTGGTGATATGACAGTTGTTCATTATGATTCAGGACATCCCTAGTAAAACCTAGCAACAGTGGAGAATGTTTGCCTTGGGACTAACGTAACTTTAAGAATTCTTCATATAAAACTCATTTAACCCTTCTAGAAATACTATGAAGGCATATTTTTCCACTCTAAGATGAGAGAACTGAGTTGCAGGAAATTAAATAATTTACTCAAGTTCACTCAACTAATGAGTAATAGGTCTGAGAATTGAACCCAAGCACTCTGACACCAGATCAAAGATTTTCATCACTATACCATACAACTCTCAACTGAGGGAGTTCATATTTTATATTTGCCTCTGGTGATTCCAGTCTTAACAAAAGTTTGGGAAATAATATATTCCTTTATGCAAACCACTACATTAAGTCATACTTGGAGTGGGATGAGTGTGTACAATAAGCAAGAAGTGGACAATGCCCTTTCTCAAGAAATGGGAAAGCTCGTTAGTAGAAGATACATAAATATCAGTTTAATTCCCATTGTGTGCACCACAGCACTTAATAATTCGCGCAAATAAGCTTTAGCGAGTCTTCCCCAGTAGACTGCTAGCTCATCAATTGCCCAGGTTTGATGCTTTTCATTGTTTTTTTTTTTTTTTTAATCTCAAAATCTGGCCCCTTGCTTGACAAGGTGAGGAGGCAGTCAGTATTTTAACGCATGAATGGGAATGTTCTTCCTGCTGTCCTCCTTCTCATCTTAGCAATGATGAAAAGAAGGGACAACGTGTGTTCCAGAACAAGTGTGCTAATATAGGCTCTAAAGTTAGTGTAGAGAAGTGTCATTCCACATGGTATAGATTATATCAAAAATTAATGCATGTTACATGTTGGGTTGTGTTGCCAGAATATTGACATAAAATAAAATTTCAGTAACACAGGGTTAGTGGGAGGGAAGAAAAATCTTTTTATTTGAGATTTTCAGGGAAAGACTATGCTTGTCTATGATTTAAAAAAAAAAAAAAAATCTTGAGGGGATAAACAGTTCTCCCATTGAAGTCTCAAATAGCTGAGACTTTGGTGTTTTTCTATCCTCAGGCTTCTCCAAACCTATATCTACTAGAAACGTGTATAAAAAAAGAAATAGACAGAACTCTAATTTGTATGAGTGTTAAGTACTTTGATATATTACTTTTGAACCAAATTTCCTTTTTAAGGTAGAAAAGTCAGAGGAAAATCAAATAGGCACCTTAAATAAAAGATTATTAAGAAAAAAATAAAATAAAAGTCAGTAGGTTAGAGTTGACCAAAACTGCTGCAGGGCTTTCCATTCGTATTCCAGTGGCTTCCTTAAAGGAGCCTTTGTTAACAGATGACTGACATGGATTTGCATTTAATTTCCTTGGAGGCACAGAAAAATCCTAAACCATCAGTTATTTTAGAGGGTAGTGATTGATCAATTAATAATTGAATTCACAATGACATAACATAATCTCGGTTCATTGCAGTACTTGATGAACAGTGAAAATATTTTTCCAGTGGATTTTCAGACATTATTGCCAATTACCCACACTAGCAAGGGGCTGAAGAGCTTTCACAGGGATATTTCAGTGAGCAGTTGGCTATTTGGGTATGACAGCTGGAAGAACAAATAATCCTCTCTTAACCAAAATAAAATTTGTTTTTTACATAAGGAGCTATTCCATATTAACAAGAGATTTGATGAGTTAGCAAAGTAAAGACATTCATAAAAAAATGCTGGAGATTTTAGACCTGCTTCATGCATAAAACTGTAGGACCTTTAAACCCCTGGGTAGTATATTTTACGAGACAACCTACGATGAGAGACCATAATGTAAATCATTCTTCAGAGATGCTTTATTTAATCTACTACACAATGAACAGATCTCTGTTTTTGCCATTGAGTTTCTTTTTTTGCATTTAGTTCAGTTGTATTGATGTCTTTTTCTCACTTATCTTTTCCCCGTTACCTTCTTTGTTTCCTTTACCTTTGCTCTTCTCATTTCTTTGTTTGCTTAAAGTTTAAATATCTCAGGGTTGAGTGGTATCCTTGACTCTCCTGATGACATTCAAGACTTTTTAAATCATCTATTTTATCAGTAACAATGTTAAACTAAAATCTCTCCTTTGGCTAAGGAGTTGCCACAGCACAGGGATGCATCAACATCTGGTGGCTATTCTTCAACCCTCCATCATCATCACCATAGTCACGTCATTTTCAAATTCTATTCTGCTTTCCAGTACTGGGATGAGTGTAAACTGATGCTTTAATCTGAAGCGCCATCTGAGATTCAGTATATACTAACTCAATTATGTTTTCATTATTTAGATCTGTTCAGAGAAAGAAAATTCTTAGGCTTTTATCGAGCTTACTTCCTAATAGAGGAGAGTAGCAAAAACCAGAAACACAAAAATAAATGGAGATGTAATTTGCTGTTAATGATAATTTTTAAAAAGCCCTATGAAACAAAATAATGGAATAGGATACCTACTCTTGGAGTTAACAAGACCTCTTTGGGAAGAAGTGATATGTAACTCAAGCCTTATCTCCTAATATGTTGAATGTTTATGTCTGAAGTGGTGTCTGGCGAGGGCTCCTCTCTGCTTCCAATATGGCCTTTTGTTTCAGCATCCTCTGTAGAGGAGGAGTGCGGTATCTTCTCACGGTCCAAGGATCTGAAGGGCAAGAGAGCTCCCTTCAACCTTAAGCCCTTTTATGAAGATGCTAATTCTATTCATGAGGGTGGAGCCCTCATGACTCAATCACCTCCCAAGGCCATGCCTCTTAATACTGTTGTATTGGGAATTAATTTCAAAATAAATGTTGGAGAGTACATCATCATTCAAACCCTGGCATTTCACGAAATAGTGTGCTCTATTTTGTTCAGGGGAAGCGTCACACAACAGCTGCATAATGCTAGACTTGCTCAAGGAAGTTAAAGTTACCAAAAACTACCCGGGAATTAATATCTTGTCATGGAAATCTTAGATACAAATAGATACCTACAGATTAGATATAGATGGGTATAGATATCTAGATATAGATATGTACTGACACCTGCAGACTGGAGTTAGTGTGCTCATTATTAAAATGATCTCACATTCATGGAGTCATGTTCTTTGAGAAAAAGAGGTTCTACATCTGTATTGACAATCAATGGTATATGCAGAATAAAAGAAAAGATTTTTCTTTTATTACTGTGTAAAGACTTACGTAATCTCAGGTTAGGTTAGTTTTAAACTTCTGGAGTTCCTTTTTCAAACCAATATTAAATCCAACAAAATAATATGCACTTACAAAAATAGAATTGACAAATTAAACTTAATTACCTGGTGATTAAGTATGCTGGACATGTTGACACCTGCAATTAGAGCTTGACATTGATCTAATATTTGTGGATGTTTTGGAAATGGTAACTTTTCAGGAAAATTTACAATTCTCTCATTGAATGAACTCACATATAAAGAAGTAATACTTTTGTATACATCCAATTCTAGGTTAAACTTATTCAGAGTCTAGTTAGGCAAGTAAGTTATAATTTGATCAAACTACAAGTCAAATTCTCATGACTCGTACTTTTTGGTCAAAGGCATAAAAAGTAATCTGATAACAAAATTTAACACGATATATTTGAAAATTATATTTATATAAAAGTGATGAACTGTAAATGTTAAATTGAAAGGTAAGGTAAACTTAGTCTTAACATTTAAGACTAAGGTTTTAAAAAATTGTGAAATTTGCAATTTTTCTCTCACTAACAGCTGTTTCTTTTAATATCCAAATACTATAGTACAAACTATGTCTGCCTGACTACAAGAAATCTTTGTTCCTTATTAAATCATTTCTGGTCCTGAGAATTTCTGAAAATGCCAGGGAGTATTTTTAAAATTTATCTTGTCACCTGTCACCTTTAATTTAGAATAGTTTTTCAGTGCTTTCTGCATACTATTTATGTCTGTCTCACAAAAAATCCTCCGAGATATCTTAGCTCCACTCCTAGATACACTTTTTTCAAGTGTGTTTGCAAGCTGTTTTCTTTAATTCTCAAAAGCACAGTCATCATAAGAATGAATTAATAAAAAATATTTTGAGTGATAATATGAAAATAACAGAAGATCAGTGAAGAGATTTCATTTCTAAAAAGCACATTATTTTGCTTTGTTGAGGGAACAGACATACCATATTGGCTTAAACAAATGGAAAGTTGACAAAAATATAAAATGATTCGCTTTGGACATTGTACCACAGGCTATGCAAGACTGTGATTCCCAAGAGAAGACAAACCAAATAAAATAAATAACATGATTTCCCTAGATTATCACTTGGAGGCAGTGCACAAAAATCAGACTGAGAGCAGACACCCAAACAGAGTCTCACAATAACCTTGATTCAAGGAGACAAAAGTTGAAGTTGGAAGATGTCACACTGGCTAGCATTTGTAGGATAGAATGCCAGGTAGAAGGGAGCTGCAGAGAGAAAGAAACAGAAGAATGTGCAGACGGATGCCTTCATTGTTTGGATAAATGTTTATATGCACATGAGTCCATTTGTAGGAAAATCAACAACAACAAACAAAATGAATGAATCATCCAACAAATATCCCCTGGCTGAAATATGAACTTTAGCAAACATTTATAGAAGAAAAGGGTATTAATTCTATACAAAATATTCCACAAAATAGAATAGAAGGAAATAATTCTCAATTCATATTATGAGGGCACCACTACTCTGACGCCAAAACCAGATAAAAGCATTATTTAAAAAAATACATACAAACCTATAGATTGACTTTTTTCATGAACATAAATGCAAAGACCTGTAATAACATATCAACACACACAATTCAGGAATATATAAAAAGGATAATATATACTTGGAATGGAAGACAGTTTTCACATTAAAACACCAAACTGATAATTGTTTATAATAACAGACCAGTAAAAGAAAAGAAATATTCACAATCTTGTCAATTATTATCTAGGATAAAAACTCTTAGCAACTAGGAGGAAGAATTTCTGCTAATAATGCATACTATAAAAATTCTACTGTCAATGTCAACAAACAACAGTTGAACCTAAAACTATATTTTTTCTTTTCCTCTTTTCTCCGTAGTCTCAAGATATAAAGTTGCATCTTACTACAGAAACCCCCTTCTTTTTTTTCCTCTGTAGTGCTGAAATACAGCTTTGAAATATGTCTTTGAAACATTAAAATGCTCCTTTTCTCACGATACACTCCCTTACAACATACATGTTTACCTAACTATATGCTTGTATCTAATTACGTGCTTCTTGAAAGTTGTGGGGGCTGATCTTGAAACAAAGCAGGCATAGAGACCTAGCTGCATTATCCTCCTGCTTAGGTGGAGTTAAGAATTAGTCCACCACTACAAAGATAAAACTGATGACACCAACCAGACCTCTGGTTGGGCACGAGGTAGAAATGTGGTGACCCATTTGAGAAACTGTGTGGTTCAAGCAGCTCAGCCTATACCCATGGTTTCCAATGAATGGAACCATTGGCTGCAGCAGTGTACCAGGGCTTCCCCATTCATGCTCCCAGGTGAGATGGCAGCCACTTGCAAAGGCCAGCTGCTGGTGGCCTGGTGACCCCCTTGCTAGGAACTCAGGGAATTGCCAGCAGTGGTTGAGAGTGCTTTTGGCTCAGGGATCTTCCCTTCTCTCTCCTCGATGGCATCACCTACTCCAACGTTCTGTCAGTGTAAAAAAAAAATCTGAAAAGTTGGCAGGCTTCCAGAACTAGGTAAATCAACCAAAGTGCACCCAGAAATCTTGTCTCTGCCATCTGAGCTCTGTAGCCGTTTAGACCCAGTATATGTCATCTTTGGTGCCATGTGGACTTAATGCAGGTCACTCTGTGGTGCTATCTGAGTTTGAGGTTAAGATCTCAGGACTTTGCTTCAGTCTCCCCTCCTTCAGAATCAGTTTGGAGTGCTCCATCTGCATCAGATTCATGTGTATTTGTGTCTCTGTTTAGCGTTACGCCTACCATCCAAGGGTGCTTTGGCACAGTCTCCATCCCACCGGCCAAGACCAGGTCCATCTGATTATCAGAAGGCAGTAAGAGAGGCTGCCTCTCTCTTAGTTAGGGGAGAAACAGTTTCCCAACTCCTGGCCCTCATATTGTCATCCTCTTTGGGACTCCAGAGTATTCCTTTTATCTGTGGCCAGTGTTCTAGGGGAGAAAGCATGTAAACTATTTTCTAAACTATCTGAAATTCCAACTAGTTATATAATATAGCTCATTTTTATGCACATTTTAAACTGATGATCAAATAACAGCAAGACAAATCCAGAGCTCAAATGCTTCATCTGCAACAATAAAGTATAGTCTTCTAAAGCTCTGTTTTTTTTTTCTGCCTGATTTGAATCTGCTGTTATTAAGCTACTAGTGTTGAGATAAAATTCATTGTTTCAAGGTTACCTGGAGATTTTGTTTTTTTATACAGTTCAGTCAGTTCAGGCTAAAATAAAAACATTAAAATATTATTTACATTTTAAAAAGAAAACAGAAGTAAAAGAAGTTGTAAAATCAAAACTGCCAGTTAAACTGCTTTACCCAAAATTTTGCTTTATGTCCCTCACTGGATTACCTATTAGTAATGTTTAGCCATTTAGACGGGTTACCATTTTGTCAGAAATAACTTGGATCCAGTTATCTTTTATTGTTTGGTGAGTTTGTGATGCTGTCTCATGGGCAGAGTTTTGAGAAAAAAATCTGCTAGATCTTTGTTTGTATGTGTGCATATATGTATAGATACATTTATGTGTCTATACATGCTTTATGTTCTTATTGTGTCTAGCATCCTACCAAGTTGGCTTATACATAGATGAGAACTCTTAAATAAGTCCAAATGGTATTCAAGGTCACATGAACTTAATAATCTTCAATAAATAAACTGGCTTTAAAATCATTGATGAGATAAAAATAAAAATGCCTCCAGAATTGTCAGCATACATTTTGTCTGGGTAAAAATGTTTTATATTTGCCTGTGCTAAATGTTTTCAGGTTGACACTATAAACCCAACCAAAACCAATAATCTTTGGCTTTTTTTTTTTTTGATAAATAAGTATAATTTCAAATTGCTAGTTCAATGAAAACAGATAAAATGCTCATATGTTTAAGGTTCTCAGCTGAACGTTTAATGCTCACAGACTTTAAAATGTTAATAGAAAAATAATTTAATGACTAAAAATAACTTTAATGACTAGCTTTGTGTAATATCTCATTTTTCAAAAGTAATCTTAATAAGCTTAAAATTTATCAAAAAATTGAATACATGTAAATGAAATTAATGCTTGTAAATGGACTTCTTTGTAATTTAAAACTAAAATTGTTAAGGCCTGGCATGGTGGCTCAGGCCTGTAATCCCAGCACTTTGGGAGGCCAAGGCGGGTGAATCACAAGGTCAGGAGATCCAGACCATCTTGGCTAACGCGGTGAAACTCCGTCTCTACTAAAAATACGAAAAATTAGCCGGGCGAGGTGGCGGGCGCCTGTAGTCCCAGCTACTTGGGAGGCTGAGGCAGGAGAATGGCGTGAACCCGGGAGGCGGAGCTTGCAGTGAGCCGAGATCGCGCCACTGCACTCTAGCCTGGGCAACAGAGTGAGACTCCATTTCAAAAAAAAAAAAAAAACAACACAAAAAACTAAAATTCTTTTGGATGCTCATTGGGTGTCTGGGTTATTTACAACTTTAAAAAAGTTATAATGTGGGAATATATTTCTAAAACTTCTCAGATTGTTTCATCTATAAAATACTGAAATCTAATAAACAGTTTAGGAATTCTTCCTAAGTTTTCACTACATTTTAAAGTTACTAAAAATAAAAATTCTAGTTAATATATAATTCTATAAATTATGTTCTTATTGAGAAAAAACATTATTATGTAACTTGAGGGTTATTTATAAGTTATTTATGAAAGAGTTAAAAAGAAATCAGTAAGTAGGCGAGAGAGATGCAAATAAAGTTATGAATATGATTACGTATTTTTGGTAAGGAAGGTTATAAAGAAAAAGTATAATTTTATATAGGAAAGAGTATTATATGGTAAATTTTGTCCTCAAGAAAAATAATTGTTTACTTAGGAATAAGGGAAGTATAGGACAAGTTAGAAAGTTCAATTATGTCATAAACAGTCTGTATAAGTTGGAATAACTTTCATGAAGAGGAATTTATAAAAGGAGTTTTGAATGTGATTTAGTTATAATGAAAAGGGAATTATTTAAATAGTCTTCTAAAGTTTAGTCCCCTATGTTCAAATAATGTTTTCTTAAGGTATTCATTTAGTTTTAATAAAATCATAAGAGGTTTTGATTTTAATTCTATAAACTTTCTTTTAATAAGTTATCAGAATCATATATTAGAAATTCAACTTTTATTGTGCCTTGCTGTTTTCAACTTTGTCTGCCTTTAAAAGGACCTGAGATAAAATTCTCGCCTTCAGCCTTGTAGCTAGCTTCTCTAAATTTTTGCCTCTGGTTCTGACTGTTATTGTGACCTGATGCTGAAATATTTTTATCTTATAGGTCAAAAATGTATAACTTAATTCTATGCTCTTGGCTTTTCTTAATATGTCTAAATTTTCAAAGTAATCAGAAAACTTCTCATACAGTTATCAAGAGTCCTGTGTTCCACTGCTCAGTGCACCAGCTTTCCTTTCTCTTGTTTCCTCTATGACATAAGGTTCACTCATAAACTTAAACACAGTCTTCCTGTGTCCAATTAAATTCAACCACTTTTTAAATCATGTTTGACTTTCCGGTTATCTCTGTGGATTTTAAATAAGGAGAGGCAGTCACACTGCAAAATGATTTTTTTTCTTTTTTTGTTTTCTTGATAACTGGTTATGAAACAAAATTTATACTTTATCAGGATAGTTGCTATACTGTCTTCATTAGAGTTTTAATTGCTTTAAAAAGCTGAGACTTAAAAGGCTTAAGGTTTTTACATAGATATAACTTTCTGTGTTGCCTTTAAGGATTTTTAATTATTACTTTGGTTAAATGAGTAGCTACTATTTTACAATTACCCACGGTTCTGTTTTAATCAAATGTTGTAAGACTTTTAACATCTTTGACAAACGTCCTCAAAATTTAATCCTAAATTAAATGTCTGATCTATTGCTGAGGTTTATCAAAGTTGTAAAAATTCATCACCGTGCTCCTATAGAATCTTTTTACAGTTTCTAGTCAGGGCACGTACTCCAGTATCAGCCGCTCAATCCCCTTGAAAAGGTCCTTATCATGTGCTATTAACTAATACTTGTGTTATTAAATTATAGGGCTTTGACTTCCGAATACATGTATCTCGTCTAAGGAAGGCGCTGACTCCTGCTGGTATCTGACCCAAACTTAAGCTAACCAAAGTCTTGTGGTCAGACCCAGGCAACAATCAAAGTAAACTGCTTTCATGCAACACGGGGACAGGTCTGTATTCAAAATATTAAGATTCATTTAATACTTTTGCCTCTATCTAAATTAACGTAATTTACTCTATGCCTTAATACTAAATAATGTAAATATTTCGCAACTTATAAGCTTCCTTTTCTGTTATTCTCAAAACTAGGCGGGGCTTATGACATCTTTATTTAAAACATTGCTAATTCTTTTTTTTGTGTGTGTTCCAATAAAACTTTATTTATTTTTATTTATTTATTTATTTTTATTATACTTTAAGTTCTAGGGTACATGTGCATAACGTGCGGGTTTGTTACATATGTATACTTGTGCCATGTTGGTGTGCTGCACCCATCAACTCGTCAGCACCCATCAATTCATCATTTATATCATGTATAACTCCCCAATGCACTCCCTCCCCCCTCCCCCCTCCCCATGATAGGCCCTAGTGTGTGATGTTCCCCTTCCCGAGTCCAAGTGATCTCATTGTTCAGTTCCCACCTATGAGTGAGAACATGCGGTGTTTGGTTTTCTCGTCTTGTGATAGTTTGCTAAGAATGATGGTTTCCAGCTGCATCCATGTCCCTACAAAGGATGCAAACTCATCCTTTTTGATGGCTGCATAGTATTCCATGGTGTATATGTGCCACATTTTCTTAATCCAGTCTGTCACAGATGGACATTTGGGTTGATTCCAAGTCTTTGCTATTGTGAATAGTGCTGCAATAAACATACGTGTGCATGTGTCTTTGTAGTAGAATAATTATAATCCTTTGGGTATATACCCAGTAGTGGGATGGCTGGGTCATATGGTACATCTAGTTCTAGATCCTTGAGGAATCGCCATACTGTTTTCCATATGGTTGAACTAGTTTACAATCCCACCAACAGTGTAAAAGTGTTCCTATTTCTCCACATCCTCTCCAACAACTGTTGTTTCCTGATTTTTTAATGATTGCCATTCTAACTGGTGTGAGATGGTATCTCATTGTGGTTTTGATTTGCATTTCTCTGATGGCGAGTGATGATGACCATTTTTTCATGTGTCTGTTGGCTGTATGAATGTCTTTTGAGAAATGTCTGTTCATATCCTTTCCCCACTTTTTGATGGGGTTGTTTGTTTTTTTCTTGTATATTTGTTTGAGTTCTTTGTAGATTCTGGATATTAGCCCTTTGTCAGATGAGTAGGTTGCAAAAATGTTCTCCCATTCTGTAGGTTGCCTGTTCACTCTGATGGTAGTTTCTTTTGCTGTGCAGAAGCTCTTTAGTTTAATGAGATCCCATTTGTCAATTTTGGCTTTTGCTGCCATTGCTTTTGGTGTTTTAGACATGAAGTCCTTGCCCATGCCTATGTCCTGAATGGTACTACCTAGATTTTCTTCTAGGGTTTTTATGGTATTAGGTCTAACATTTAAGTCTCTAATCCATCTTGAATTAATCTTCGTATAAGGAGTAAGGAAGGGATCCAGTTTCAGCTTTCTACTTATGGCTAGCCAATTTTCCCAGCACCATTTATTAAATAGGGAATCCTTTCCCCATTTCTTGTTTCTCTCAGGTTTGTCAAAGATCAGATGGCTGTAGATGTGTGGTATTATTTCTGAGGACTCTGTTCTGTTCCATTGGTCTATATCTCTGTTTTGGTACCAGTACCATGCTGTTTTGGTTACTGTAGCCTTGTAGTATAGTTTGAAGTCAGGTAGCGTGATGCCTCCAGCTTTGTCCTTTTGACTTAGGATTGTCTTGGCAATGCGGGCTCTTTTTTGGTTCCATATGAACTTTAAAGCAGTTTTTTCCAATTATGTGAAGAAACTCATTGGTAGCTTGATGGGGATGGCATTGAATCTATAAATTACCTTGGGCAGTATGGCCATTTTCACGATATTGATTCTTCCTATCCATGAGCATGGTATGTTCTTCCATTTGTTTGTGTCCTCTTTGATTTCACTGAGCAGTGGTTTGTAGTTCTGCTTGAAGAGGTCCTTTACATCCCTTGTAAGTTGAATTCCTAGGTATTTTATTCTCTTTGAAGCAATTGTGAATGGAAAGTCATTCCTGATTTGGCTCTCTGCTTGTCTGTTACTGGTGTATAAGAATGCTTGTGATTTTTGCACATTAATTTTGTATCCTGAGACTTTGCTGAAGTTGCTTATCAGCTTAAGGAGATTTTGGGCTGAGACGATGGGGTTTTCTAAATATACAATCATGTCATCTGCAAACAGGGACATTTGACTTCTTCTTTTCCTAACTGGATACCCTTGATTTCTTTCTCTTGCCTGATTGCCCTAGCCAGAACTTCCAACACTATGTTGAATAGGAGTGGTGAGAGAGGGCATCCCTGTCTTGTGCCAGTTTTCAAAGGGAATTTTCCAGTTTTTGCCCATTCAGTATGATATTGGCTGTGGGTTTGTCATAAATAGCTCTTATTATTTTGAGGTACGTTCCATCAATACCGAATTTATTGAGCGTTTTTAGCATGAAGGACTGTTGAATTTTGTCAAAAGCCTTTTCTGCATCTATTGAGATAATCATGTGGTTCTTGTCTTTGGTTCTGTTTATATGCTGGATTACGTTTATTGATTTGCGAATGTTGAACCAGCCTTGCATCCCAGGGATGAAGCCCACTTGATCATGGTGGATAAGCTTTTTGATGTGCTGCTGAATCCGGTTTGCCAGTATTTTATTGAGGATTTTTGCATCGATGTTCATCAGGGATATTGGTCTAAAATTCTCTTTTTTTGTTGTGTCTCTGCCAGGCTTTGGTATCAGGATGATGTTGGCCTAATAAAATGAGCTGGGAGGATTCCCTGTTTTTCTATTGATTGGAATAGTTTCAGAAGGAATGGTACCAGCTCCTCCTTGTACCTCTGGTAGAATTCAGCTGTGAATCCATCTGGTCCTGGACTTTTTTTGGTGGGTAGGCTATTAATTGTTGCCTCAATTTCAGAGCCTGCTATTGGTCTATTCAGGGATTCAACTTCTTCCTGGTTTAGTCTTGGGAGAGTGTAAGTGTCCAGGAAATTTTCCATTTCTTCTAGATTTTCTGGTTGATTTGCGTAGAGGTGTTTATAGTATTCTCTGATGGTAGTTTGTATTTCTGTGGGGTCGGTGGTGATATCCCCTGTATCATTTTTTATTGCATCTATTTGATTCCTCTCTCTTTTTTTCTTTATTAGTCTTGCTAGCAGTCTATCAATTTTGTTGATCTTTTCAAAAAACCAACTCCTGGATTCATTGATTTTTTGGAGGGTTTTTTGTGTCTCTATCTCCTTTAGTTCTGCTCTGATCTTAGTTATTTCTTGCCTTCTGCTAGCTTTTGAATGTGTTTGCTCTTGCCTCTCTAGTTCTTTTAATTGTGATGTTAGAGTGTCCATTTTAGATCTTTCCTGCTTTCTCTTGTGGGCATTTAGTGCTATAAATTTCCCTCTACACACTGCTTTAAATGTGTCCCAGAGATTCTGGTATGTTGTATCTTTGTTCTCATTGGTTTCAAAGAACATCTTTTTCTCTGCTTTCATTTTGTGATGTACCCAGTAATCATTCAGGAGCAGGTTGTTCAGTTTCCATGTAGTTGAGCGGTTTTGATTGAGTTTCTTAGTCCTGAGTTCTAGTTTGATTGCACTGTGGTCTGAGAGACAATTTATTATAATTTCCGTTCTTTTACATTTGCTGAGGAGTGCTTTACTTCCAATTATGTGGTCAGTTTTGGAATAAGTGAGATGTGGTGCTGAGAAGAATGTATATTCTGTTGATTTGGGGTGGAGAGTTCTGTAGATGTCTATTAGTTCCACTTGGTGCAGAGATGAGTTCAATTCCTGGATATCCTTGTTAACTTTCTGTCTCGTTGATCTGTCTAATTTTGACAGTGGAGTGTTGAAGTCTCCCATGATTATTGTATGGGAGTCTAAGTCTCTTTGTAAGTCTCTAAGGACTTGCTTTATGAATCTGGGTGCTCCTGTATTGGGTGCATATATATTTAGGATAGTTAGCTCTTCCTGTTGAATTGATCCCTTTACCATTATGTAATGGCCTTCTTTGTCTCTTTTGATCTTTGATGGTTTAAAGTCTGTTTTATCAGAGACTAGGATTGCAACCCCTGGTTTTTTTTGTTCTCCATTTGCTTAGTAGATCTTCCTCCATCCCTTTATTTTGAGCCTATGTATGTCTCTGCATGTGAGATGGGTCTCCTGAATACAGCAGACTGATGGGTCTTGACTCTTTATCCAGTTTGCCAGTCTGTGTCTTTTAATTGGAGCATTTAGTCCATTACCATTTAAGGTTAATATTGTTATGTGTGAACTTGATCCTGCCATTATGATATTAACTGGTTATTTTGCTCATTAGTTGATGCAGTTTCTTCCTAGCCTCGATGGTCTTTACATTTTGGCATGTTTTTGCAATGGCTGATACCGGTTGTTCCTTTCCATGTTTAGGGCTTCCTTCAGGGTCTCTTGTAAGGCAGGCCTGGTGGTGACAAAATCTCTAAGCATTTGCTTATCGGTAAAGGATTTTATTTCTCCTTCACTTATGAAACTTATTTTGGCTGGATATGAAATTCTGGGTTTAAAATTCTTTTCTTTAAGAACGTTGAATATTGGCCCCCACTCTCTTCTGGCTTGTAGAGTTTCTGCCGAGAGATCTGCTGTTAGTCTGATGGGCTTCCCTTTGTGGGTAACCCGACCTTTCTCTCTGGCTGCCTTAAGATTTTTTCCTTCATTTCAATTTTGGTGAATCTGGCAATTATGTGTCTTGGAGTTGCTCTTCTGGAGGAGTATCTTTGTGGTGTTCTCTGTATTTCCTGAATTTGAATGTTGGCCTGCCCTACTAGGTTGGGGAAGTTCTCCTGGATGATATCCTGAAGAGTGTTTTCCAACTTGGTTCCATTTTCCCCCTCACTTTCAGGCACCCCAATCAGACGTAGATTTGGTCTTTTTACATAATCCCATACTTCTTGCAGGCTTTGTTCATTTCTTTTTCTTCTTTTTTCTTTTGGTTTCTCTTCTCGCTTCATTTCATTCATTTGATCCTCAATCGCTGATACTCTTTCTTCCAGTTGATCGAGTCGGTTACTGAAGCTTGTGCATTTGTCATGTATTTCTCGTGTCATGGTTTTCATCTCTGTCATTTCGTTTATGACCTTCTCTGCATTAATTAGTCTAGCTGTCAATTCTTCCACTCTTTTTTCAAGATTTTTAGTTTCTTTGTGCTGGGTACATAATTCCTCCTTTAGCTCTGAGAAGTTTGATGGACTGAAGCCTTCTTCTCTCATCTCGTCAAAGTCATTCTCTGACCAGCTTTGATCCGTTGCTGGCTATGGGCTGCGCTCCTTTGCAGGGGGAGATGCACTCTTATTTTTTGAATTTCCATCTTTTCTGCCCTGCTTTTTCCCCATCTTTGTGGTTTTATCTGTCTCTGGTCTTTGATGATGGTGACGTACTGATGGGGTTTTGGTATAGGTGTCCTTCCTGTTTGATAATTTTCCTTCTGACAGTCAGGACCCTCAGCTGTAGGTCTGTTGGAGATTGCTTGAGGTCCACTCTAGACCCTGTTTGCCTGTGTATCATCAGCAGAGGTTGCAGAAGATAGAATATTGCTGAACAGTGAGTGTACCTGTCTGATTCTTACTTTGGAAGCTTCCTCTCAGGGATGTACTCCACCCTGTGAGGTGTGGGGTGTCAGACTGCCCCTAGTGGGTGATGTCTCCCAGTTAGGCTACTCAGGGGTCAGGGACCTACTTGAGCAGGCAGTCTGTCCCTTCTCAGATCTCAACCTTCATGTTGGGAGATCCACTGCTCTCTTCAAAGCTGTCAGACAGAGTTGTTCGGGTCTGCACAGGCCTCTGCTGCTTCTCCTGTTGTTTTTTAGCTGTGCCCTGTCCCCAGAGGTGGAGTCTACAGAGACAGGCAGGTTTCCTTGAGCTGCTGTGAGCTCCACCCAATTCGAGCTTCCCAGCGGCTTTGTTCACCTACTTAAGCCTCAGCAATGGTGGGCGCCCCACCCCCAGCCTCGCTGCTGCCTTGCGGTTAGATCGCCGCAGACTGCTGTGTTAGCAATGAGGGAGGTTCCGTGGGCGTGGGACCCTCCCGGTCACGTGAGGGATATAGTCTCCTGGTGTGCCCGTTTGCTTAAAGTGCATTATTGGGGTGGGAGATACCCGATTTTCCAGGTGTTGTGTGTCTCAGTTCCCCTGGCTAGGAAAAGGGATTCCCTTCCCCCTTGCGCTTCCCAAGTGAGGGGATGCCTCGCCCTGCTTCAGCTCTCGCTGGTCAGGCTGCAGCAGCTGACCAGCACCAATTGTCCGGCACTCCCTAGTGAGATGACCCCAGTACCTCAGTTGAAAATGCAGAAATCACCGGTCTTCTGTGTCACTCGTGCTGGGAGTTGGAGACTGGAGCTGTTCCTATTCAGCCATCTTGCTCCTGCTAATTCTTTATATTTTGTTTTACCTACAGAATTTGCAACTATTCAATTTCTTCAGGCTCAGGAACCATCACACAAGATTGTAAGGGGCAGTTTTGAAGGATATAATTAGTTCATGTCCTCCAAACCAAGGGCAGGCACACAGATGCCTGAACAGCTGAACAAAATGCTTCTATTTTGTATAACTAATTGCTACAAGCCAAGATTACAGTAGCTCAATTCATAAAATTTATAAATAAGTCAATTTTGTATCCTTGCCTTTTGGCTTTTAATTTTTGGCTGTAATGTTGTTTTAAATGGGTTTTAAAGGTTAATGCATACTCGCCCTCTTCCATTCCCATCTGGCCTAGAACATGTAATTGAGTATGAGTCTTTTGGCTGTAAGTCCCTTGGCCATAGTCGACCCACCTAGGGACATGATAGAACCGGGTCAGGCGGCACACCACTCTGGCATTGACATGAGACAAAAATAAAAACTTAGCTATCAGTACCACTGCTAGCATACTTTGACAAAAAAGGAAACATATAAACTAAAAAATAAAATCCTAAAGACCCTAAAAGACTGAATTGATTAATGGACACTGCTCTTGCCCAAAGGGAATCCCAAAGAAACCTGATAAACTAGTTCTGGCCATAATAGGAAATGAGGAGTCAGAGATGTCTCACTATAACTTCCTCCTTTGAAAGTTTAGGCACAACTAATCAGCATTAACATAAAAATAAAAATCCTAATACTGACAAAACAGACTCTTTACCACAAGAAAAGTCCTACTGACCTGTATGAAAATCATAATGATATTATAGACCATGGTTCATAGGCAAGAGATACAATGACTTCTCACAAAAAGCTTTCTCCTAAAAGCACAATTTATGGGGAAATCATTTATTTACTTGATTGCCTGTCTATCTAAACTACTTATTCTCTCTACCAACTTGCGTATTCTGGACACTTAATATAAATGGAATCATACATTATACAGCCTTTTATGTCTGGCTTTTCCCCCAGCATCATGTTTTCAAGGTAATCCATGTTGAAGCATATTTCAGGCCTTTTTTATTTTTGTGCCTAAGTATAAGTGTAATACTTCATTATATATCAGATATTATTTATCCATGTATTAGTTGGTAGACATTTGGTTTGTTTTTATTTTTTATGCTTATTATAAATAATGCGCCATGAACATTCATGCTCAAATTTTGTGTGGATCCTTGTTTTTAATTATCTTGAGTGTATTGATAGGAGTAAAATTGCTGAGTCATATAATTAACTGTAAAACTGTTTTGCAGAGCATTTGCATCATTTTTAAATTCCCACTAGCAATTTATAAGAGTTCCAGTTTTCCAAGTAATTGCCAACACTTGTTTTTGTCTGACTTTTTGATTATAGCCACCGCAGTAAATATTAAGTGATATCCCTTCTGGTTTTCATTTGTATTTTCCAATGCAATGATGTTGTATATCTTTTCATATGCATATTAGCCAGTTTTATAGCTTCTTTGTTGAAATGTCTATTGAAATCAGTTGCCATCTTTTAATTACTTATTTATTTTGAATTTTTTATCCAAATTTTATTTTAGGTTCAGGAAGTACACGTGCAGGTTTGTTACATGGGTAAATTGTGTGTCACTGAGGTTTGGTATACAAATGATCTTGTCACACAGGTAGTGAGCTTAGTACTTGATAGGCAGTGTTTCACTTCACCCTTCTCACTCTCCACCCTCTTGTATTGTGCCTGTTGTTTCCACCTTTATGTCCTTGTATAGTCAATGTGTCGCTCACACTTAAAAGTGAGAACATGAGGTATTTGATTTTCTGTTTCTGCACTAGTTCACTTCCGATAATGGTTTCTTGTTGTATCCATGTTGCTACAAAGGACATGATTTCATTCTATGCTATAACTGCATGGTATTTTATGATGTACTTGTACCACATTTTTTTTCATCCAGTCCACCACTGATAGTTCCCAGGACTTTGGTTAATTCTATGTTTTTACTATTGTGAATAGTGCTGCAACAAACATATGAGTGCCTTTGTCTTTTTGGTATAATGATCTATACCCCTTTGGGTATATACCCAGTATTTGGGTTGCTAAGTTGAATGGTAGTTCTTGCTTTCCACAGTGGCTAAATTAATTTATATTCCCACCAACAGTGTATAAGTGTTCCCTTTTCTTCATAACCTTGCCATTGTCTGATGTTTTATTTTTTGACTTTTTAATCATAGCCAGTCTGATTGGTGTAACATGCTCTCTCTGTATGGTTTTTATTTGCATTACTCTAATGATTAGTGATGATGAACATTTTTTCATATATTTGTTGGCCACATGTAGGTCTCCTTTAGAGAAGTTTCTGTTCATGACCTTTGCACATTGTTTAATTTTTTGGTTATATGTTTTTTGCTTGTGGAATGTTTTAAGTTCCATATGGATTCTAGATATTAGACCTTTGTTTGCTACATTTGTGAATATTTTTCCCCATTCTGTAGTCTGTCCACTCTGTTTGTAGCTTCTTATGTTGTGCAGAAGCTGTTTAGTTTAATGAGGTTCCATTTGTCAATATTTGGTTTTGTTGTAATTGCTTTTAGGGACGTAGTCATAAATTCTTTGACAAAGGCTTATGTCTAAAATATTACTTCTTAGGTTTTCTTTTAGGATTTTTATAATTGGAGGTCTACATTTGTGCATCAGATTGAGTGAAGTGGTTATGCCTTTAAACCAGTCCCATAGACATTAACAAAATACGTGTTCCCTGTGGCTGTTAACCACATTGCGGGCTGGACATAGACTACAGTGTGCGTGTGAACTAGGAGTATGAGTTTGAAACAGAGGTGGATAGGGAAGCAGGTTGTGTTTCTGCCTATGTAGGATAGGAAGCAAATGCAACTTCCCAATCCTGCTGCAGATACCTCAGTGCGCTTCACCAGGAGCCTCTCCCAGCCACACTCATCAGGGCTAGTACCTGTGCTCAGCATTGACATATCTGTGGGCAAGCCAGGGGCTCCAGTCTGGCCCAGCTATGTCCTCTGTGAAAGTGGCCTCAAGGAATAGGAAGCTCAGAGCACCAGCCACCCCATTGTCCAATCCTTCACCTGAAACAAAAGAGACCACCTCACAGTAAACACAGATCAGGTCCATATACACCTGATTGTGTGGCAGCTGGCATTTACCTGCAAATACAGTTCAATGGACTGCAGGTTATACCACCCAGCTCAGCACAAAACCTGCTGACAGAAGTCCACAGGACTGTAGAAGGAAAGTCAAAAGACTCTACCCAACAGAGCCCTCTCCAGATGAGAAGAAACCAGCATAAGAATTCTGCCATCATAAGGATCTGAATGTTGTGACACTACCACAGTTTCACTCTAGCTGTACAGCCCTGATTCTTAGCCAAAATGGAGGCAGAGAGATAACAGATGGAGAATGCAAAGCATGGATTGCAGGGAAACTCAACAAGATCCAAGACAAGGTTGTACATCAACACAAAGAAAGCTCTAAAGCAATCAAAGAAATAAAGGAAGAAGTAAACATCTTATAAAGAAATCAAACAGAGCTACTGGGACTAAAAAACACACTTAAGAATTTTCAAAATGCAATCAAATCTTTCTCAATAGACTAGATCTAACAGAGGAAAGAATTTCAGAGCTTAAATATTGTTCTTTCAAACTAAGCCAGTCAGACAAAAAAAGGAAAGAGAATTTTTTTTAAATGAACAAAGTCTCTGAAAAATATGGGATTATGGAAAGTGACCAAACCTATGAATTATTGGCATTCTTGGGAAAAAAGGAGAAAAAGTAAAGAACCTGGAAAACATTTAAAGGAATACTTTAGGAAGATTTTCCTAATCTTGCTAGAGGCGTAGACACATTTAAATTTTTGCAGAGTTGCAAGTGTTCTTTCTACTTTATAGATAGTAGGCACTTACATACTGTTTTTGTTTATTTTTGATACACAAAAATTTCAGTTGTGATGACCTTCATTTTATATTTTCCCTGCCTTGGTTGCTTGAGCTTTTGCTGTCATGTCTAATAATGTGGCTAATCAAAGATCACAAAGATTTTCTTCTAAAAGTCCATATAGCTTATAGCACTTATGTTTAGTTCTTTAGTCCATTTTGAGTCAGTATTTACTATCTAGTCTATTATGGGGTTATAAATGTATTCTATTGGGTGTGGCTGTCCAGTTGTCCCACTACAATATGTTAAAAATTATTTCTGTCTTATTGTTTGGTTTTGACACAGTTACAAAAATCAATTGACTATGGATGTTGTGTGTCTGTTTCTGGATAGTCAAATTTATTTAATTAATCTATCTGTCTAACCCCATGCCAGTTTCACTCTGTTATGATTACTGTAGCTTTGCAGTTACGTTTTATAAAATACTGCTATCAACAATATTAAGTCTTCCAATCCATGACCACAGGATGTCTTTTCAATCATTTAGGTCTGTTATTTATTTCAGCATTTTTGTTCCCTTTTCCTTTTTCTGGTATCTAATGTATAAGTCTTGAACTTGTCTAATTAAATACACTACTAGGTATTTGATTCTTTTTATGATATTGTAGAAGGAAATGCTTTCTTGCTTCTATGACTGGATTGTTCATTGCTATTGCATAGAAATACAACTAAATTTCTGATTACTGATACTGTATCTTTCAAACTTACTGAACTGGTTTATTAGCTCTAAAGATGTTTTATAGATTCTAAAGAATCTAGATCTTCAGAATGTTTACTTGGTATCCTTTAATAATTTCCATCAGTTTTTAAAAATACTTTTTAAGGGTAGCTTTAGATTCATAGCAAAACTTAGAAGAAGGTGCAGAAATTTCCTATATACCCTCTACCATTTTGTATATGCACAGCCACCCCATCATCAGCCTTCTCTGCCAGTGTGTTCAACTTGATGAACTTGGCCAGGCTAGTGGCTCACACCTGTAATCCCAGCACTTTGGGAGGTCAAGAAGGGCTGATCACCTGAGGTCAGGAGTTTGAGACCAGCCTGGCCAACATATCGAAATTCCGTCTCTACCAAAAATACTAAAGTTAGCCTGTTGTGGTAGGCACCTGTAATCTCAGCTACTCAGGAGGCTGAGGCAGGGAGAATTACTTGAACCTTGGAGGCAGAGGTTGCAGTGAGCCAAGATCGCACCATAACACTCCAGCCTGGGCGACAGAGCAAGATTCTGTCTCAAAAAAAAAAAAAAGAAAAGAAAAAAAGTGATGAACTTACATCAACACATTATTATCACCAAAATCCATAGTTTATATTGGGGTTTACACCTAGTACTGTGCATTTTATGGGTTTGGACAAAGGCATTACCATTCTAGTATTATTCAGAGTATTTACATAGCCCTAAACATTTTCTGAGCTTACTGTATTGATATTGGTATTTGAGGCATTGTTCTATGCTTTCCATTAGTTCTTTATACATGGTTTTCTTGAGCTCTTTGAACATATTTAAACTGCTAATTTAAAATTTTTGTCTTTTAAGTCTAATGTTAAGGTTTGCTCTTGGACAATTTCTACTGATTTTTCCCCTTGGCTATAGGTCATATAATTTTTGTTTCTTTGCGTTTCTTAATTTTTGTTGAAAACTGCATATTAAAATAACATTATATGACAATGCTGCAAATCAGACTCCCATGCTCATGTAAAGCAGGTTCACTAATTACCAATCTCAAGGGACAATTCTTACTGTTTGGAGAATAGCAAAGGTCATTATTATGCCAACCAGCAGGAATAAGAATCTACACATTTATGCCCACTGTATTCTGGACTACTGATTAGGTCCACCTTGCACTGCTTACCTATTTGTCTGAGTCCTGTGACGCAGAACACACACAAAAAATGAAGCATGTTATGCAAAGCAAGTTTGTTCCTTACAGATAGGCAGCCAAGGACAGAAGAGGTCTCAGATCCATCATTGGCAGGTCCCTCGAGGCTTAGACAAGCTGCCCAGGGTAGATAGAATCTTGACTGCACATGGCCCATTTTGCTCCCTATCTGAGAGACTCCAACAAGGCATCCCATCCTGGGTTACGTATTTCAGGGGTCACATGTCCCACTGGGCAAAGGTGTGAAGGACATTCGGCTTCTAGAGGAGAGAAGAACAAAGCAGTTCCTAACTCAAGATGTCACATTCCTTAGCAAAAAGAGGAACAAGCCCTGGGCTGGGCTGTTTGAGGCAGTTCTTCTCTATCTCAAGATATTCCATTCTCAGCACGTTCTATGGTTATGCTTTAACTACAAAAAAGAAAGGAGAACTTGGCCTGGCTAAGGTCACCCAGATAACTGTCCTGTATCCTCTGCTTCTTTTCTGTTGTTTCTGCTTGTCACAGTAGGGGCTGCCTGTTTGTTTAGTGCGTATTGATAACTTATTCTATATAATCTATATTCATTGTCAGGTGCGTCCACTGAAGTCTCTGCTCAGTTTCTGGTCAAATAATAATTGAACAAAGATTTCCTTAAAGCCTTGGAATCAATAAATCTTGACGTGTTTGCTGAGGGGCTCTCTGTGTGTCTAGGGCCACACCTTTGACACTGAGACAGGCAGGTTACAGCTCTGCTCTAGCCTTCATTTCAAAACCAGCTAGATGAGAATGTTCAGCACCTTCTCAGATTTTTCTTGAGGGTGCTTCCTATAGAGAAAAGTATCTCTATTTAATATTTTAAGGGTCTTGATGTGTACTTCATTGGAAACCCTTCCTCTGAAACTCTTTGATTAGGCTATTGTTTGCTCCAACATTTATTCATTGCTTCAGGCTGCAACCACATTAAACGTGTGTCTGTACATGTTTTTGGCAGATCTCTGAGTCAGGTCAAATAAAGGCAAGCATTCAAGTGGCTCGTCTAGCAAACCACCAAACAGATTAAATATTAACAATTTTTAAAGAAATGAATCTTTGAAAGAGCAACAGCTCCATTTTGCACTCAGGGTACCAGAAATGTGGGATGTTATTTTTCAGAACTACAGCTGAACTGGGGATGGAAAGATTGGGGTAAGACAAGTTAAAATGTGACAAAGTTCGCTGTCCTTAATAAGATCCAGCTCTTTTCTTGAATAAGTGCTTCTAGGTTAGTCAATACATAACTGCATAGCTTTAATTAATTTTCAGAGTTCTAAAAAGTTGATTCTGACAATCTTTGTCATTTTCTATTTTTCTTTGAAGGGGTAATTTTCAGAGATTCTTACTCTGCCACATTCACTGACATCACCCCGTTTGCTTTTTTAAAGGTATTGTGGTAATATTTTTAGTACATCCTCTAATATTTTATCTTCAGTGTAAATTTTCAGTAAGACAGAATGTATTCCTATGTCTTTCTGCCATTGGTATTCTACACAGTGGTGTACACTTAGCAAGTTACCATCCAATTTCGCTTATTAGCAAACGATTTTGGAGAGGACAAATGACACATCTAAATGTCATTGTCCATTTATTAAAGAGTTCATAGTTACATTAGAAAGACATACAAATGTCAGTCATGTTTCAATAGGCCTAACCATATTTTCCACCAAATAAACTCTGGTAGAGGATAGTAACTTTTTTATGTAAAGGAAAATCTGGTATTCTGTGAAAAAGAGCCAAATTAATGTGGTGTGTTGGGTTAAAAATTAAGGCATAACTACTCTACTACTTTCCTTGTTAGATTTATGTGTAATAATTGATGTATTTCTCAGCATTTAAACCACAGGGTAAACAATGGTATTTGGAATTTTGGTATTTGGAATTTTGAAGAAAACCGGAGTATTTCACCAGAGAATATGCCTCTGTGATATAAATATTTCTGAGGAAAGTGTCGTTAAAAAGCAGTAGATACCAAAGGATCTATCTGAACTACCCTTTCTCACATAGGGCAGGCCATAAAAATTCCTGTGGCAAGGAAGCAAGAAAACTGTCTGCTTCCCAGTCTGTGTGCCTGATTCACAAAAACGGAAAGTCCTCCTGCCCGCCTTCCCCACTTTTGGCCTGCAGACAGAGATGTCAGTCCTGCTTCCTTATCATCTCAAAGGTGGCCCAGCAGGGCCAGGGGAACCTGGGAGCAGATTTTACATCCTTCCCACAGTATCCTGTGTCTGGGAACCTGAGACTGCCAACTCCTTTGTCTCCTCACCATGGTGAGATTTATTGTTCTTTATTAAAACATTATTTAAGCACGGCTCTTAAGCCACTGAGTTGAGAGAGTTACTTTTTCCCCCGTCATAAGCATAGCACATATTACTAAACCTGCGTATTTTTCTCTTGGTAATCTGTCTTTTATTTCAGAAGAGGGTCTCCACTACAAACTTAAGAGGGTTGAGGAAAGAAAGATTATATATTTTCTCGCCTGCAATCTATTAGACAAATTCTAACTATAAAATGTTTTGTACTAGTAGAAGTGAAGAGATTCCATAATTTCAAAGCATGATATATTTATCGTGTTAAGAGAAAAACAACTCTTCCCTTTAAATTTGTGCTTGTTTCTGAGTTTTTACAATTATGGTTGTATTTAAAAATTTGTGTTTAAGTTATGTATCTTATAATAATGTGTTTTTATTATTTAAAAAGTATATCTATATATCTTTAGAGCCTCAGATGGTTGTTTTTAAAAAATACAGTAAGTAGCTCACATATATTATCTTCCACTGGTCAGCATTCCCCTTTGGAAATACTTTAAAAGTTATACCAATGAATTATTAATGTATGTGAAGACCTAGATCAGTTCTATCTGAAAAGATGTGCTCTGCACAGAGTGCCATATTAGCTCACAATCAATAAACAAAGGAAACCTGAGTGAGTATCCTTAATGTCTATAGATGGAAGATATTGATAGATATAGGGGATAAATGGCATGGGAAAATCTTGTGGAAATGGTGTCAGAAAAAAAAGTTCTCAGATTCCTTATTGAGTCATTTTGCAGATAGTTGACTTACTGGCGTGGCTTGATTCCAAACCATAATCAAATAGAATAGGATATACAACTTTTTAGAAATCTCTCCTAGAGGTTTACGGAAGACATGCTGTTCTTCTGCAGAAAAGCAAGGGTACTTATTTGAAGTTCAAATCAACATTTAAATCTTTAATTTGACTAATGAGATAAATGGAACATCTTTCTTTTCAGATATTCCTGATATTTAAAAAGTGTAAAACTAAAATAGACTTCAACACAAGATTGATTTTTGCTCATTTTGTATTTCAGTACTAAGTATTTGATCACCAAATTAATGGAGCCTTTTACAAATCTTGAGTATTTTCACCTTCAGCCTGTCCTTATATCTTCCTCAAGAGCTCCGTGTAATTCAGCGTGTTTTATAAAGATGCAACATTCTGCCCTGGGCCAGTCACTGCTTAAATCTTTTTGTTCCTCTGTCCTAAAATCAAATCCATTCTTCTATTAACATGTTATTCTTATCTGCTTCATAGACTACTTTATTTCTCCTAACAGACATTGTTCTTCTACTTATTTGAACTTCTGTGCCTGTACATTATTTCCTAAGAGTCAGTAGAAATCTCCAGGTTCACACTGACAGACACAATACTGTATCCCTCTCCTCAAACTTCCCCTCCTCCCTTGCATTCCCACTTTCGCTGGGTTACGAATTCTTTTACTTATCAAGGCAATAGAGTCACTCATAAGACATTTGATTATGTTAGTGACCTTGATTTGTTTTTTATTATTCAATTTTCATTTTAGATTCAGAGATTTCATGTGCAGGTTTGTTAACAAAGATATATGTGTGCTGTTGAGGTCTGGAGTACAATCAAGTCTGTTATTAAGGTAATAAGTATAGCACCTGATAGGTACTTAATCAATACCTTACCTACCTCTCCCGGGCCCCTCCCCCACTAGTCTCCAGTGTCTGTTCTCATCTTTATGTCCATGTGTACTCAGTTTAGCTCCCAGTTATACAGGAGAGCATTGCAATATTTGGTTTTCTGTTTCTGCCTCCTGTGGAATCCATGTTGCTGCAAAGAACACAATTTCATTCTTTTTTATGGCTGTGTAGTATTCCATGGTATATACATACCAGATTTTCTTTATCCGATTCACTGTTGATGGACACGTGGGTTGATTCCATGTCTTTGCTATTGTAATAGTGCTGTAATGAACATATGAGTACATGTCTTTTTGGCAGAACAATTTATTTCCTTTTAGGTATATACCCAGTAATGACATTGCCGGGTTGAATGGTGTTTCCATTTTTAGTTCCTTGAGAAATTTCCAAATTGCTTTCCACAGTGGCAGAACTAATTTACATTCCTACCAACAGTGTATAAGCATCCCTTTTCTCTGCAGCCCAACCAACATCTGTTGCTTTTGAGGTTTTAAAAAATAGCCATTCTGACTGGTGTGACATGGTATCTCATTGTGGTTTAAATGTACATTCTCTGATAATTAGTAATGTTGAGCATTGTTTTATATGTTTGTTGGCCATTTGTATGTCTTCTTTTAAGGAGTATCTCCATTTCTAACATAACTCTATTATCTGAGGCCTTCTTTATTGGCCTTAGACAAGGTGATGCCATGCATTGCCAAATTAACCCACAATCTGGGATTTTAATACCTGGTCTCTTACACAAAGGTCAGTTCAGCCTACCAATGCATTAAAGTTTTCAGGACCCCAAACAAACTCTCCTTAGACCCATCCTCCCATTATAACAAATCTATTTCTCTTTTCTCCTTCATGCTCAAACTTATTTAAAGTTTGATCTGTACTTACCAACTTCTGCTTATATAAGTTTTCATCTGAGTCCAATATAATTCTCCCCCAGTCACACCCAAAACACTATTATAGGAGTCACAATCGACACTCATATCTATACCCAATTAATATAGTGAATCAAAATGTATTTACTTAGCAGTCAGTCAGTTATAGATTCAATGTTGAACAAATGAGAAATGTTCTCCGTATTAAAACTTAAAGTCTAATAATGGAAGCAAATGTTAAGAATAACACATGTGTACGAGATTTAATTTTTTTATTTTTATTTTTGTTTTAAGAAACAAGGTCTCACTCTGTCAGCCAGGCTATGGTGCAGTGGCACAGTCATAGCCCGCTATAGCCTCAAACTCCTGAGCTCAATTGATCCTTCTGCCTCTGCTTCTCAAGTAGCTGGGACTACAGACACATGCTTCCACATGTAGATGAAATACATGCAATACTTGAAAATGAATTAACTGAGGATAATTGTGTAGGAGTATTCTAGCTTATTTCTCCATGTTAGTCTGTGGGCTCACAAAGATTATACTTGCATTAGCTACATTTGATCTTTCTACCATATATATATGCACATAGATAAAAATACAACATTGTCCTCCATAAATTACACTCTTATCTGTCAATTAAAAAATAAACAACACTTTTTTTTTGAGACAGAGTTTCACCCTTATTGCCCAGGTTGGAATGCAGTGATGCGATCTCAGCTTACTGCAACCTCCACCTCCTGGGTTCAAGCGATTTTCCTGTCTCAGCCCCCTAACTAGCTGGAATGACAGACGCCTGACACCATGCACAGCTAAGTTTTGTATTTTTAGTAGACACGGGTTTTCACCATGTTGGCCAGGCTGGTCTTGAACTCCTGACCTCAGGTGATCCACCTGCCTCTGCATTCTACAGTGCTGGGATTAAAGGTGTGAGCCACCGTGCCTGGCCTCAGTTTTTTAAAAGAAGCTTATTTTTCCTGTCTAACTGAAACTTTATAGCCTTTTTTCAACATCTCCCCTTTCTGCATCAAATCCCTTCCTCCAACCTCTGGTAACTACCACTGTACTCGCCACTCCTCTCTAAACCACATATTAAAATGTAATCCCAGTGCAGGAGGCAGGGCCTGGTATGAGGTGTCTGGATCATGGTGGTGGATCCCTCATGAATGGCTTAGCGCCATCCTCTTGATGATGAGTGAGTTCTTCCTTTGAGTTCCCAGGAGATCGTTTTTTTTTTTAAATGCGTGTAACACTTTCCCATCTTTTTCACTCCTGCTCTCACCAGGTGATACATCAGCTTCCACTTTACCTTCCACCACATTGTAAGCGTCCTGAAGTCCTCACCAGAAAAAATGCTGCCACCATGCTTCCTATAGAGCCTGCAGGACCATGAACCAATTAAACCTCCTTTCTTTACAAATTATCCAGTTTTGGTTGTTTCTGTGTTACAGTGTAAACAAACTAACACATCAACTTTTTAAGATTCCACATAGAAATGATATCATGAAACATTTGTCGTTCTGATCTGACTTGTTTCACTTAGCATAATGTCCTCCAGTTTATGTTGTCACATTGCACAGAATGGTGACTATACTAAATAGTAATGCAGTGTAATATATTTAAGTTGCTAAAAGAATAGATTTTACATTTTTTAACCAAAAAAGGAATAATAAATATGGGAGGGAATGGATTTGTTAATTAGTCTGATTTAATCATTTCACACTGTAAACACATATCAAAATATCGTACTGTATCCCATAGATATGTACAATTATAATTTGTCAGTCAAGAATAAAATTAAAAAAAGAAGGCATAAAAAAGGCCAAACAGATATATGAGATGTTGAACATGGCTAGTCATTGGAATAATGCCACTGGAACCAGAGTGGGATGTCACCTCATGCCTATTATAGTGGTTGTTATCAAAAAGATAAAAGATAAAATGTATTGACAAGAATTGGGAGGCCAAGATGGCAGGATCGCTTGAGGCCAGGAGTTTGACACCAGCTTGGTCAACATACCGATTCTCTCTCTCTCTCTCTCTCTCTCTCTCTCTCTCTGTGAAAAAATATATGTATATACACACTCACACACACATACATGTATATATATGTATATACATAAATACACACATATACATATATGTACATATCTATATACAAACGTATATATACATATATACATATATGTACATATACATATATACACATGCACATATATAGATACATAAAATATATGTGTGTATATGTGTATATATGTATATACATATGTCTTTATACATTATATACATTTTATCTTTTTGATAACCATTATAAGAGGCATGAGGTGACATCCCACTCTGGTTCCAGTGGCATTATTCCAATGACTAGCCATGTTCAACATCTCCTCATATATCTGTTTGATATATCTCCTCATATATCTGTTTGGCCTTTTGTATGCCTTCCTTTAATATATATATATATATATATGTGTGTGTATATATGTGTGTATGTGTGTGTGTGTGTGTGTATATAAAAAGTATTGACAAGAATTTGAAAAACAGAATTCCTTTGTACACTATTGGTGGTAAAGTAGATTTGTATAACCGTTTTTAGTATAAAGGTTACAAAAAAAACTAGAATCACTATATGTTCCAGCAATACCACTTCTTGGTATATACCCAAAGTCATTGAAATAAGCATGTTGAAGAGCTGTCTGCATTTCTATGTTCATTGCAACATTGTTCACAATAGCCAAGATATGTAAATAATCTAAGTGCAAATCCATAGATGAATAGATTTCTTTAAAAGTGGTATATATACATAATTAAATACTGTTCAACCTTTAAAAAAACACAAAATTCCATACTCTCTGATGACAAGAATAAATCTAGAGGACATTAGGCTAAGTGGAATAATCCAGGCCCAGAAAGATAAATATCACTTGTTGTTACTAATATGTGAAATCTAGAAAAGTGAACTTATATTTACTCATGGTGGTTACCAGAGTTTGGGTGGGGAGAGTGTATGTGGAAAATGGAGAAATGTTGGTCAAAGGTCCAACATTTGTTGTCCAGAAATGTTGGACAAAGTTGCAGTCAGACGGGGAAGAAGTGATAGTGCACAACAAGCTGACTATACATAATAATCATGTATATTTCAAAACTGCTACGAGTAGGTTTTAAATGTATACAGTACTTGTACAGAAACATTATCGTGTACCACACAAATATATACAATTATTATTCTTTAATTAGAAAATAATTCTTTAAAAAATCAACATAAACCACAAAAAACAATTATTGTTTATTAATAATAGTTTAAAGGAACTTTTAACTTCCCAATAATATGAATCTCTTCCTACTCATGTCAAATTTATCTCTACTTTCAGAATGTAGCATTCAAATGGTGCATGATATAATCCAAATTTACTTAACATGGGAAGAATCAAGAAAATATCTCTGATATGTTGTGGGCTCTTTATCCCCACTGAAATCTCGTGTTGAGTTGTAATTCCTGATGTTGGAGGAGGTACGTGGTGGGAGGTGATTGGATCATGGCTGTATATTTTCCCCTTGCTGTTCTTGAGATAGTGAGTGAGTTCTCATGAGAGCTGGTTGTTTAAAAATGTGTGACACTTCTTTCTTCACTCTCTCTCTCCTGGAACCAAGTGAATTCATGCCTGCTCCCCCTTCACCTTCTGCCATGGTTGTAAGTTTCCTGAGGTCTCCCAGCCATGCCTCCTGCACAGCTGTTGCACTGTGAGTCAATTAAAAGCTGTTGCACTGTGAGTCAATTAAACCTCTTTTCTTTTTTTTTTTTTTTTATTATTGTACTTCGAGTTCTAGGGTACATGTGCATAACGTGCAGGTTTGTTACATATGTATACTTGTGCCATGTTGGTGTGCTGCACCCATCAACTCGTCAGTACCCATCAACTTGTCATTTACATCAGGTATAACTCCGAATGCAATCCCTCCTCCCTCCCCCCTCCCCATGATAGGCCCCGGTGTGTGATGTGCCCCTTCCCGAGTCCAAGTGATCTCATTGTTCAGTTCCTACCTGTGAGTGAGAACATGCGGTGTTTGGTTTTCTGTTCTTGTGATAGTTTGCTAAGAATGATGGTTTCCAGCTGCATCCATGTCCCTACAAAGGACGCAAACTCATCCTTTTTGATGGCTGCATAGTATTCCATGGTGTATATGTGCCACATTTTCTTAATCCAGTCTGTCACAGATGGACATTTGGGTTGATTCCAAGTCTTTGCTATTGTGAATAGTGCCGCAATAAACATACGTGTGCATGTGTCTTTATAGCAGCATGATTTATAATCCTTTGGGTATATACCCAGTAATGGGATGGCTGGGTCATATGGTACATCTAGTTCTAGATCCTTGAGGAATTGCCATGCTGTTTTCCATAATGGTTGAACTAGTTTACAATCCCACCAACAGTGTAAAAGTGTTCCTATTTCTCCACATCCTCTCCAACACCTGTTGTTTCCTGACTTTTTAATGATTGCCATTCTAACTGGCGTGAGATGGTATCCCATTGTGGTTTTGATTTGCATTTCTTTGATGGCCAGTGATGATGAGCATTTTTTTCATGTGTCTGTTGGCTGTATGAATGTCCTCTTTTGAGAAATGTCTGTTCATATCCTTTGCTCACTTTTTGATGGGGTTGTTTTTTTTTCTTGTAAATTTGTTTGAGTTCTTTGTAGGTTCTGGATATTAGCCCTTTGTCAGATGAGTAGATTGCAAAAATGTTCTCCCATTCTGTAGGTTGCCTGTTCACTCTGATGGTAGTTTCTTTTGCTGTGCAGAAGCTCTTTAGTTTAATGAGATCCCATTTGTCAATTTTGGCTTTTGCTGCCGTTGCTTTTGGTGTTTTAGACGTGAAGTCCTTGCCCATGCCTATGTCCTGAATGGTACTACCTAGATTTTCTTCTAGGGTTTTTATGGTATTAGGTCTAACATTTAAGTCTCTAATCCATCTTGAATTAATTTTCGTATAAGGAGTAAGGAAAGGATCCAGTTTCAGCTTTCTACTTATGGCTAGCCAATTTTCCCAGCACCATTTATTAAATAGGGAATCTTTTCCCCATTTCTTGTTTCTCTCAGGTTTGTCAAAGATCAAATGTCTGTAGATGTGTGACAGACCAGAGTCCTCAGAAATAAAACCTCTTTTCTTTATAACTTACTCAGCCTCAGGTAGTTCTTTATGGCAGTGTGAAAACTGACTAATACAATGTCCCTTTCTGAAGAGAAGAAAAACAAATAAACATGAAAACTAGAAAGAAGTACAGAAGACAAAAGTTCTAATTTATTTTCTACATTCAGCATATGGGGATTTCAGTCCACAGATTGGTTTGAGAACATTGCCTTAAATCCTAATATTTAAATTTGGAAACATGTGTGATCTAATCAATTTTCTTTGTAGTATTATTTACATTCAGGAATATAATATACAATGATTTGGTGGAAATAGAAATGATTTTCTTTTTTTAAAATTCTTTACTTATTTGTCAATTGCTTTTAATTTGCTTGTTTGCAAACTGTATTATACATACCACAAAGTTTGCTAGAAAAATGTCTTTTTTTGCACTACTGATTTATGTACCATGATAACTAGACTTATTGTACTTTTGGCTTATTATTTATTCAGATACCAAGCAAAATTTTTAAAACTTTAGGGCTTTATACCCAACCCTAAAAAAAAATTTAAAAACCCTGAAAAAACAATTTCATCTCTCTCCTGCCATATTTGCTGTTAAATGTTAACCAATAGGAAAATACACATTCATTTCACACATTTTCTACAAATCCTTTCTGTTTTTACATGTCTAAAGATTTTTGCTTGCTTTTGAATTTCAAAGTTCTCCCAAAGTTCTTGTTGACGACTCAGAGAAATTGTTTGATGTTACTGTTTGAAAATGATTTCCATGAATGTCTTTAGTTTCTTTGAAAATAGTTGCAACCTTCTAAATATTTGAACACATACACTTAAATTTATTTATAATAAAAATAATAAGCACAAAGGCTGTAGACACTAAATGCCTTCAATCACATCAGAAGTAACATCTTTCTCAATTCATCTAAAAATGAGTTGCTAGCATTGGAAAACTTTATTATGTATTTTTAACCTCCTTTTTCTCATCCACATTGTAATCATGAGAATTTTGATTTTAAGATGCATTACTTTGGAAGAAGTACAAAGTGAGAAATGCTAATTTATTTATTGAATAACCATTAATTCAGTGTCAGTAAAGTTATTCTAAAAGTAATTTTTTTCTATCAACAAATATGGCAATGCTTTAAATACAATATTCTTAGGAAGATAATCTATAAACATCAGTAATTCAGACTATCCCTAGGAGGCTCAGTATTATCTATCTTCAAGGAACCAGACAGAATACTTCATTTAAAAAAAGGTATAGACAGGCCAGGTACAGGCGTGGTAGCTCACGCCTTTAGTCCCAGCACTTTGGGAGGCTGAGGCAGGTGAGCCCAGAGGTTCGCGGCTGCAGTGAGCTATGATTGCACCACTGCACTCTAGCCAGGTGACAGACCAAGACCCTGTCTCTAAAAAAAACACTGTAATATAATAAAAACTAGAAAAATTTGTAGACAAGACACATTATTTGTCAAGCAAAAGAAGTGACCTTTCAAAGTCTAAAACTTGAAGGATTAAAAAAGTCCACCTTCTATAACCAGTAACACAGGCTTATGTAAGCTGAGAGAGGGATTTAGATATCTCACATCTTCCTCCACTTCCGCAAAAATCTTTTGATGTTCAATCTATATGAAAAAGTACTTCGCAAGCACGGCCCGGAGAAGTATTGCTTCATGGTCACTATCATGATGATTATCATCATTAATAATTATGAGATACTTATCAGGGTCCAATAGCCTCTTCAGCACTTTATATTTGTTAATTTAGTTAATAACCTCAACATAATTTGTAGGGGTTACTATATTATTATTTCAGTCTTACTGAAGTGAACACATAGGTGGATAAAATAATTTCTGAAAGTCACATGGTTAGAAAGTAGCAAAATCTGAAACTTGTAGAAGTTGTTGAACTTCTATTTGAAGTTGTTGACCTTGTAGAAGCAGAGAGTAGAATGGTGGTTGCCAAGGGGTGGAGGTTGGGGAAAATGGGGATATGTTGGTTAAAGGGCATTAACTTTCAGTTATAAGGCAAGTAAGTTCTAAGGATCTAATATAGGATGGTAACTATAGTTAGTAATATTGTATTGTTTATTTGAAATTTGCTGAAACAGAATCATGTCATCACCACACACACAGGCACAAGATGATAACTGTGTGGTAATATATGTGGTAATATTTCCTCATTGTATACATATACCAAATTACCACATTGTACACCTTGAATATATACTTTTTTTGGTCAACTGTACTTCAGTGAAGCTGAAATAGATAAAATATATGCTTGCTGGGTGTTGAGTTCCTCCCTGCATCCAAAAGTATGTTGAAATCTTAACCATGGAAGCTGACAATGTGAAATTATGTGGAAATAGGTTCACTGCAGATGTTACTAGTTAAGGTGAGGTCATCCTGCAGGAGAGTAGGCCCTTAATCCAATAGGACTGTGTCCTTAAACAAGAAGAGCTGGAACACAGGAAGACGTGCAGGGAGAACCCATGTGGTGAGAAAGGCAGTGTTTAAAGGAAAGTGACTACAAGCCAAAGTATTCCAAGGATTGCTGGCAACACAAGAAACTCTGGGAAAAGTTTGGAAGGATTCTCCCCTAGAGGATTTGGAGGGAGCATGCCCCAGCTGACAAACAGATTTTATACGTTTAGCCTCCAGAATTGTGAGAGAACAAATGTCTTTTGTTTCAGGCTAACTGGTTTGTAGGACTTTGTTACAGCAGACCTAGGAAATTGATACAATGCTTTTAAGTGGCTTATTTGAATTAAAAACTAATAATGAATAATAACAACCATTGTCCCGACCTGCAGGACAGTCGAACAGACCCTGGAAGGGGGAGTGGGAATGGAGGAGACAAGAAAACACAAGAAATGGAGACAAGACAAATAGCCTGATCAAGTCTCGTTTAATAATGGTGGTGTGATGCCTTATATAGGCTGGCAGGGGAAGAGGTTGGGCCAGGGCGGTGACGGGGGGCTGGGTTTACTCAAATTACAATTGCGCATGCTCCGTGGGTTTGTAATTTTCCCGGGCACGGGATCGCGCCTGTGCCATAGGCTGCATATCTTCCTGGGCGCGAAAATGTTTGCGCACGCGCGGGAAAGGTTTGTGCGCGCAGAAACAGTTTAGGCGTGCGCGGGAAAAGTTTTAGGCGCGCAAGGGAAAAGCTTTAGGCGCGCGCAGGAACAGTTTATAATGAAGAACCCCGGAAATGTGCCATCGTGTCTCCGCTTTGCGGAGATCAAGCAACAGAGGTCGGCTAATTCCAGGCCTCATGGCTCCGGACAGGTCCCCCTTTTTTATATATAATAGTGGCTAGAAGATTATCCCTCGGGAACTGCGCCTGTCTCAGGTTGGAGTAATACATCTCATCACTAGTTCCCGTCATGGGATTAGGCAGTAGCTTATGACGGCCCTCCTGTCTTAGGTTAGTGAGAGATGATACTCTCTTACCCGTCATTGGCTGTCCAGTTCAGCGCATAGGGAAGGTGGTCATAATGGGTGTGAGTATGAACCACCACGATCTTCTTGCTCTAGGCGATGATAATGGACCTGTATAGGTTTCGCTTGGATAGCCTTGACTTGTTGCTTAAAGAATGTTATGAGCTTATTGAAGACCAAAGGTCCTACAGAGAGTAAGAGCAATAGGCAAAGCAGGGGGCCCAGGAATGGCATAAGATAGGGAAGGAGTCCATGGAACCCAGTCCAAAATGGGTTATCAGTTATTTCTTTTTGTTGTTTCTCTAGGTCTTCTTGTAGACGCCTGATTTTATCTCTGACGATCCCGGATTTGTTGGCATAGAAACAGCACTTCTCCTGTAAAGCCAAGCAGATGCCTCCCTGTTCTGCAGTTAGTAAATCTGGGCCTCTTCTATTTTGGAGCACTACTTCTGCCAGAGAATCTACCTGATCTTGTAAATCTTGTATAGTACTTGAGATGGCCTGCATATCTGAGATCAATTGGCGAGACAATTTGGTGTATTGAGTGACAGAAACCCCTAGGCCTGTAGCCCCAGTTGCTACGGCAGTAGTTATGCCTCATCCTACAAGTAAGGGGATAAATTGTATTGCCCTTTTGTTTCTTCCTAAAAAGTGATCTATAGCTGGGATAGGTACAGGTTCATCTCCAGGGATAATGTCTATGCCTGGCAAAAGTGTGGCTAAGACACAGCGTCCTGTCCAGTTAGTAGGTAAATAGGTATAAGCCCTATTATTGCCACATATAAAAACCGAGCTGTTTGGGGCACACAGCGATTGGGAAATATTTACTATGGTGGAACAATTATTGAATTGATTGAATCCTACATCGAGGTCGTAAGTGTTATTAAGGGGAGGAGAGTAGATGCAAGAGGAACTAGGAAATTCTAAAGGTTGTACTTTAAGGGGAGGGGAGTAGATGCAAGAGGAACTAGGAAATTCTAAAGGTTGTACTTTAAGGGGAAGAATTATGGTGCAAAGGGTATTGGATGTATAATTTAAGTCATTGCTGGGTATGGCAAGAGGAACGGGATCTCCTGATTGCAGACACAGCCAGCAGTCATTAGCTAGACTAGAGTTGGAATTGTTAAGCAGGTTATGAGTAGCAGTGAGGAGGTCAAAGGTCTGGGCACCAATTTTCTCTTTCCCTCGGGCTTTGGGCAAGGCCAAGGGGTGGTAGTGAATTTCCGGGTACAGGGACCTTTGCAACTCTTCAAGTTTTTTGTGTACCATAATTTCTTGGACCTTGTCTTGTGGTCCTCCTCCATCAGAGAAATGAAGAGGGGGGCGAATATTCCAACAGACAGGCTGTCCTACAATTCCAGTACAGCCAGCTGATATAAGGTTATTGGTATTTCCTACAACTGTAGGGACACTACTGGCCCTTATAGTGGGGGTTCTAGATCTTGTTAAGATAGCAGTATAGTATGTTTTACCGCCAGAGGTACATTCTAGATAAGTAGTGTAGCAGGAACTATGCATAGCAGCCTTAAATATGTCACAAGGGCAGGTTGTGGTATCCCCTCCGCTAGATATTCTTGGGGTTGACACACACCTCCACTTAAAGGAGTTACTAGGCAGGTATGCTGTGTGAGCAGAGCAGGACACAGTTGAGAGGTACTTATTTGGAGGGGAGGTCACATATCCCCCATAACAATCACGGGGCTTACCGTATCATTGTTGTATATATGCACGGGCCTCATGGGGATTACCGAAGCCGGCATAAACCTGGAATGCTTGGCAAATCAGCACCATGGTCCAGAGGGACTTGTAGTTGGAGTTCATCTCTGCAATAGAGAAAAAGAGTACTCTCAGGGAGAAAATTACTCCCTGGATTGGCTATTGTTAGGTACCTGTCTTACCAGTCGCTCTGGTAGCCATCTGGCTGCATCATGAGTTTGAGAAAAAACACAAACTGAGCCTCTTCCCCAGATTAACACTGGGTCTGGACCATGCCATGTGTTGTCTAAGGGGTCTTTCCATTTAACCATGGCAAATTGTTTTTTGGACTCAGAATGCCAAAATCAATTGGCTGCTGATCTGTTCAGGTTATCCAAATTTAAAAAATTTAAAATAAAAAGTGTGTGATTAAGGATATCTCTAGGGGTGCCCTTAGTAGGGTACCATTCTCCCTTTTTTATTTTGTCAATGGTGGTTTTTAAGGATAGGTGTGCTCTTTCAACTATTCTTTGTTCCTGAGGGTTATAGGGAATTCCAGTAATGTGTTTTATTTGTAATTTAAGACAGAAGTCTTGAAAGGCTTTGGATGTATAGCCAGGACCATTGTCTGTTTTTAGTTGCTTAGGCTTTCCAACTATGGAAAACAGTGTAGTAAATGAGCTATGACATGTTTGGTAGCTTCTCCTGTTTGTAAGGTGGCTAGTATAAATCCACTAAATGTATCTATACATACATGGACGTATTTTAAGTTACCGAATTCTGAATAATGGGTGACATCCATTTGCCAGATCATGTTGGGAACTAGTCCTCTTGGGTTAATTCCTAAGTGAGGGACTGGCAGGTATGTTATACAGGTCTGACATTGTTTAACTATTTGTCTTGCTTGTTCTCTAGTTATTTTAAACATCAGTCTCAAAGTTTGAGCATTAAGATGGTGTAAGGCATGAGTAGCCTGTGCTTGGGCTATGTTTGTATTTGTAGCTATGGCTACCGTCTTGGTTGCCATATCAGCCAGTTGGTTGCCCTGGGATAGAGGTCCTGGTAATCCTGAATGAGCTCTAATATGTCCAAGAAAGAAAGGAGTTGATCTGTCATGTATTAATTGTTGGCATTGTAAAAATAACTTGGCTGTGTCTGACACATGTTTGATTTGTGCTACAGTCTCAAGTAAAGGTATTGAGTGAGCTAAGTATGCACTATCAGTATAAATATTGAGAGCCTGATTAGGGAAGGCTGACAGCACTGCGATTAGGGCCTGCAATTCTACTAGCTGAGCTGAGGTATGGCTGGTTTTGAATGTAACAGTGGTGTCAGCAAAGGTATATGCAGCAGTTCCTGTGGATGACCCATCAGTGAATACTAATAAGGCATTGTCTAAAGGTGTTTTACTGGTGACATGAAGGAAGACAAAAGCATGTAGTTTACAAAATTGGATAAGCTTATTTGGTGAGTAATGGTTGTCTAAGTTACCGGCATAAGAGGCGCAAGCAATCGGCCACGTTTCAGTGTTTTGCATTAGCCAGTGGATTTGTGGCTTAGAATAAGGTTGTATAATTGTCAAGGGTTCAATTCCAAAATATTTTTTGCTATTGTCTTTCCCTAAAATAATTAAATCTGCTGTGGCATCATAATAGGAGAGTAATACCTTTTTGGGTGATGAAGGCAAGTGGACCCACATAATAGGGTTATTTTGCCAGAATAAACCAGTAGGTGTTAGTGTTGTGTTAAATATTAAAAGATTAATGACTGTGAATAGTCTATGTTAGTAACAAATTGCTCAGCAATGGCCGCCTCTACTTTATTAAGTGATAAAAGAGCTTCTTTTGATAACGACCTAAGGGACTTAGGGTTGGGGTCACCTCTCAGGGTGTCGAATAAAGGTTTTAAGTCTCCCGTGGTGAGTTTTAAGTATGGCCAGAGCCAATTTATGTCTCCAAGGAGCTTTTGGAAATCATTGAGGGTTTGTAACTTATCTTTACAGATAACTGCCTTTTGATTAGTAATTTTAGGTCCATTTATTTGAAAACCTAAATATGTGTAAGGGTCTTGTAGTTGTATTTTTTCTGGAGCTATTTGTAACCCCGCTGTGGTTAGTTTTTGTTTGAGTTGAGCAAAACACTGTAAAACTTGTTCTCCCATTTTTCCTGCTATGAGGATATCATCCATGTAATGTATAATGTATATTTGTTTCCATGTCTCTCTAACTGAGTGTATGGCTGTAGCCACATATTTTTGACACAAGGTGGGACTGTTGGCCATACCTTGAGGTAACACTTTCCATTGGTATCGCTTCATTGGTTCTTTGAAATTTATAGATGGTAAACTAAAGGCGAATCGTTTTTGGTCAGTAGGATGAAGGGAAGTTGTAAAAAAGCAATCTTTAAGGTCTATGATAATTTTAAAATATCCTTGAGGGATTGCTACCGGAGAGGGTAGTCCGGGCTGCAGAGCACCCATAAGTATCGTGGTAGTATTTATTGCTCTTAGATCTTGTAAGAGTCTCTATTTTCCGGATTTCTTTTTTATGACAAATATGGGGGTGTTCCAAGGAGAGTTGCTTTCTGTAATGTGTCCTGCCTCTAATTGTTCCTGCACTAACTGTTGGGCAGCGGCAAGCTTCTCATTGGTTAGTGGCCATTGATCAACCCAAACAGGTTCATCTGACTTCCAAGTGATTGAGTCAGCACCTTTTTGGGGTGCAGGCATGTCAATGGCCACGGTTAAAAATTTCCAAACCCCCTTTTATCCAATTTTCCTATGGCTGGGATTGGCTGTAAAATGCCATCTTCTCTTTTTCCTAACCCTTTCCCAGGGTGGTAGCCCTGAGCCAACATTTGTGCAGTGACTATATCATTTGGGGTACACATCATGACCCTCATTTGGGAGAGAAGATCTCTACCCCAAAGGTTAACAGGCAAATCAGGGATAACAAATGGCTTAATAAGACCGGAATTACTTTCCTGATCTCTCCAGGTGAGATATTTGGAAATTTGTCTAGGGTTATTACTTTGCCTGATTCCTCGTAAATTTGTTAAGGTCTCTGAAGTGGGCCAACTGGCGGGCCAATCTTGCTGTTTAATATTGTTACGTCGGCCCCTGTGTCTATCAGTCCTGTAAACAACTCTCCGTCTAGCCACAAGGTGAGAGAGGGTTTTTGATTAGTAACGGGCTGTACCCAGTGGATGTCTGAGGATCCAAATCCTCCCCTTCCCCTTAGGGGCGATTGGGCTTTATTAGCTGTTTTTAGCAATGGTAACAGGAGTAATTGCGCTATTCTATCCCCTTGAGGAATGATAATGATGTTGTCAATAGCCTTGGCCATGATTTTGATCTCTCCTATATAATCACTATCAACTATTCCCGGAAAGACCTGTAGGCCTTTTATAGTGGCACTGCCTCTTCCTAGGATTAATCCAAACATGTTTGAGGGTAGGGGCCCATATATACCCGTACTTAGGGCCTGGGGTCCCATTTCAGGGGTTAATACCGTGTGGGAGGTGGAACAGAGGTCCAATCCTGCGCTTCCTGGGGTTGCTCTACTAAGCTGTGAAACGGATTGTGGTTGGTTGGTACAAAACTGACTGCCCCATAAGCTTGTTTCGGGGCCTGGGGCCGGCCCCTCAACCCGTTTCCCTTTTGGGGTGTTAGGGGATTTCCTTGATTGTCAATTTTAGATTTACATTCGTTGGCCCAATGTTTTCCTCTTTTATACCTAGGGCAGAGGCCTGGAGCTTTTGCCTCTAAGGTCTTAGCTAGCTCTCCCTTACAATCCCTAGCGAAGTGTCCCATTTTTCCGCACTTGAAGCACCCCTTGCTATTCTTATTTTTACTAGCGAGGAAGTCTTTTACGGTTTGTCCACTAACGGCAGCAGCCATAGCCAAGCCCTGTTGATATGAGGGCCCTATGTCTGAACAGAGGCGGATGTAGCCTGTTAAGTCTGTTTTCTTTCTGTAAGGTCTAATTGCTGCCTGACAAGCCGGGTTAGCGTTTTCGTAAGCTAGCTGTTTTACATAATCCACCCCTGCCTTGACATTTCCAAATATTCTGCTGGCCGTGGTTAAAAGTCTATGTACAAAGTCTGCAAAAGGCTCATCAGGTCCTTGTTTGACCCCCGTGAGCGAGGCTCCTGGATCCCCCTTAACAGGAAGTTTTCTCCAGGCTTTGGTAGCTACTGCTTGGATTTGAGAAAACAGTCCGGGATCGTACTGCATCTGAGCATCGGTTTCTGTGTAATTACCCGAGCCAGTTAGCATATCAAAATCCCAACCATTTCCGGCTTGTTGGTTTCTCTTGGCCGTATCTCTACAATTTTCATAAAATTCTGACTTCCAAATCAGATGGTCGCCTCCGGAAAGAACTGCTCTAACTAAGGTATTCCAATCTATGGGAGTGAGCCAATTTTCGGCCACAGATTGGACTATGGCCAGGGTGTACGGGGCAGTAGCTCCGTATTGCGAGACAGCAGTTTTTAGTTCTTTTATTACAGTAAATTCAAACCCATTGTGGTGTCTCCAGGCTCGGCCCTGCACATCTGTAGTTTCAGTTACTGGAAAAACGTCTCGAGGAGAGGAATCCTCCCTATCCCTACTACCAAGCGACCTTCCTTTTGGGACATGCTGTCCGGGTCTCTGAGGGTGAGAGGGTTTCTCTATTCCTTTAGGGTATTGAACGCTCTCACTTCCTGTCCTTAATCTCTGCAACCTAGTGATTAAAGACTGATGTAGTTCTTCGAGCTTTATTTGCTCTTCAAGTTGTGTAATCTTTTCTCTAAGCTCCTCTTTGGGGTCTATTACTGCCATAACTGTGGGGGCAGAAGCCTTATTATAGGGAGGGGGATAAGTAAGAGTTTGTGGCCAGTCAGAACTATGATATTTTGCTGCCCCTTCCTCCAAATTATCCCAGTCTACTTCTGAAGGGTTAAGGTTATTTTTACTTTTGTTTTCATTAGTTATAGGTAAAACTGGGTATTTTTGGGCCTTTTCCTTATTTGATGTTTCTATATTTGTTATTGAGGAGACCCCAGCCTCTTCCTCGTCGCTTTGTAGCGATATAAGGTCTATTTCTTTATCAGGTGTGGATTTTTCGAGGTCAGTTTGGGAGCTGCCTCTTAATATTTCCTCAGTCTGAGTAACCACCGCCATTACCTCAGGATCTTTTTCTTTTTCCTTTTTATCTATTATATCTTTGATCAGATTCCAGTAAGAAAAGACTGTTATCGGAACCTTTTCTGGTCCAAAAGTACTATAATAATCTTGAAGACAGTCCCCCACCGTACGCCACCTCTTTATGTCAATGGTTCCCTCTTGCAGAAACCAAGGGCAGGTATCCTTTTACAAAATCAAAAAATTTAAACAAATCATTACTTTTAACCCTTACCCCTCGTGCTTTTAAAGCCTCTTTTAATTGCCCTACATAAATTTGATGCTGGCTTAATTCTTGTCCCATAATCAGACACTGCTACTTACCTCTGGTTCCAACGCGGCAGGTTCCCGCGACGTCCAGAGGAATTTCTTCCACTTTTACTTTCGGCCAAGTTTAGTGCCTTCTTCCTCACTTTTTCCCCAGTGTCCAGGTCCCTGTCCGGGCACCAGGTGTCCCGACCTGCAGGACAGTCGAACGGACCCTGGAAAGGGGAGTGGGAATGGAGGAGATAAGAAAACACGAGAAATGGAGACAAGACAAATAGCCTGATCAAGTCTCGTTTAATAATGGTGTTGCGATGCCTTATATAGGCTGGCAGGGGAAGAGGTTGGGCCAGGGTGGTGACGGGGGCTGGGTTTTCTCAAATTACAATTGCGCATATGCCGTGGGTTTGTAATTTTCCCGGGCGCGGGATTGCACCTGTGCTGTAGGCTGCATATCTTCCTGGGCGCGAAAATGTTTGCGCACGCGCGGGAAAGGTTTTTGCGCGCGGGAACAGTTTAGGCACGTACGGGAAAAGTTTTAGGCGCGCACGGGAAAAGCTTTAGGCGCGCGCGGGAACAGTTTATAATGAAGAACCCGGAAATGTCCCATCTTGTCTCCGCTTTGTGGAGATCAAGCAACAGAGCTCGGCTAATTCCGGGCCTCATGGCTCCGGACAAACCATTTTAAAATAAGGGCTAAAATAGCAGGTTCATTCTCTAATACCAGCCTTTAAAAATAATTATAAGAATGCATACGTCCATTTGTGGTGCTATAACAAATGGATGGAACTGGGGAGTTTATATATAATAGAAAATTATTTCTCACAGTTGTGGAGGCTGGAAAGTTCTAGGCCTGACATCTGGTGTGGGCTGCTCCCTGCTTCCAAGATGGTGCCCTGTTGCTGCATCCTGCATAGTGGATAAGTGGTGTGTCCTTGCCTAGGAGAAAGGATGGAAGGGGAAAAGGAGATGAACATTGTGTCCTCACATGGTGGGAGAGCAAAAGAGAGCAAATGCACTCCTTTACAACCTTTTATTTGGGTTCTAATCCCATCCATGAGCGCTTGGCCCTTGTGACTTAATCACCTCCTAAAGGCCCTACCTCTTAAGGTGTTACATTGGCCCCTTAAGTTTTAACTATAAATTTTGGAAAACACATCCCATAGCATGGCATTCCTGGCCTCAAAACTTCATGTCCTTCTCACATGGAAAATTTATTTATTCCACCCCAATAGCCCCATAAATCTTAACTTGCTCCAGCATCTAAATGCCTAAGTCCAGAGTCTCATCTAAATTAGATCTGAGTGACACTAAAATTTCTCTCCAGCTGTGAGCCCATCAAGCAAGTTATGTGCTTCCAAAATATAATGATGGAACAAGTGTAGCATAGATGTCTTCATTCCAAAATGGGAGAAATAGGCAAGAAGAAAGAAGCAACAGGTCCCTAGCAATTCCCAAACCCAGCAAAGCAAGCAGCATTAAATCTTGAGGCTTGAGAATAATTTAATTTGACCCCTATCTTCTGGAAACACTGGGGTGGAGATTTGTCACCCAGGCTTCAGGCAGTCCTACTCCTATTGCTTTGCCGGGTGTAGCCCATACTGCAGTCTTCACAGGGTGGGGTCCAGTTTCTGTGGCTTTCAGGCTGAAGTTGCACATGGGTGGCTCTATCTTTCTGGGGTCTCGGGAGTGACTCAGTGCTCATGACTGTGCCAGACATTGCACCACTGAAGACTCTCTCTGGTTAACCTGACCCCATTACTATACTAGGTATTGCCCCAGTGGGGGTTCTCTGTGGTATCTCCAGCCCTCTGGCGGTTCTCTGCCTGCGCCTTGAGGCACTCTGAAGTATCCTTTATCACTGAGGTGGAGGCAGCCATGGCTTCGTTGCTCCTGCACTCTGTTCCCCTGCAGAGTTAGCATCATCGGGAGCTGTCAAGGTTTGCCACTTGTGCCCTCTAGAGCAGGGGCTCAAGTCACACCTGGGCCCACTTGAGCCACAACTGGTGTGGTCAAGGATTAGTGAATCAAAACGCAGGAAGCAAAGACTTGAGGTGGTCATGGGCAGTGAGACCCAACATCCAACAAGCACCTTGGGACCCTCCTTTGAAACTCCTCTAAGCTCATGGCCCTGGCACCCTGGAACTCGGATGGAGTGGGAGCCTCAGAGATCTCTGAAATGCTTTGGGGGTCGTTTTTCCTTTGTCTTGATGAATAATATTTGGCTTCTTTATCTGCATACTAAGGTTATTTTCAAATCCAGGTATTAGCTTGGCCACACCCTTGGTATTCACTTTGAGACACACTTTTATTCTTCACATGGGTAAAGAATTATTCAAATCTTTAAGTACTGCTTCTTTTTTATTATAAATTCCTTCTTTAATTTGTTTCTCCTCTCACACTTTATTATAAGCAGTCAAGAGAAACTATGAAATGCCCTAAATATTTTGCTTAGAGATTTCTTCCACCAAATATCCTGGTTTATCACTCTTAAATTCTGCCTTCCACAAAGTGCAGTCTCCAACTTAACATGGTTTGACTTACATGATTTTTTTGACTTTATAATGGTGGAAAAGTGATATTCATTCCATAGAAACTGTACTTCAAGTGCCCATAAAGTTTTCTGTTTTTCGCTTTTAGTATATTATTCAATAAATTACATGAGCTACTCAATACTTTATTATAAAACAGGGTTTGTGTTAGATGATTTTGCCCAACTGCTGGCAAATGTAAGTATACTGATCACATTTAAAGTAGGCTAGACTCAGCTATGATGTTTGTTACTTTAGATGTATTAAATGCATTTTTAACTTACTGATATATTTAACTTAGGATTGGATATTTGAGACATAACCCCATTGTAAGTCATGGAGTATCTGTACTTGGACAAAATTCAGCCAAGATTTTTGGCACTTTGTAATGAGGATGGTCTTTCCTCTAGTTTCCAATATGATATTCCTTATTTTAGTCTGAGGTCACATCAGAATTACCTGTACTGTCCGTAGTTCTACCAGCATTCTGCTCATGAGCATGTTAGATAACCTCGAAGAACTCTGAGGCTCTCTCTACAGCTCTCCTGTTCTGAGCCCTCACCAGAGTTTCCCTTAATGATCCATTTATGGCAATCTAGACTCTTTCTAGCATGCACTTCAAAATCGTTCCTGCCCCTACCCATTACCGCATTCCAAAGCTGCTTACACATTTTTAGGGATCTGTTATAGCAACACCTGACTTCTTGGTACCAATGTTCTGTTGAACAGGACAATGTTCCATTTGTCCTGTTACAAAAAAATACTTGAAACTGTGGAGCTTATAAGTAATAGAAAATTATTTTTCACAGGAAGTCCAAAATCAAGGTGCTGGCAGGTTCAGTGTCTGGGAGGGCTGCTCTCTGCTTCCAAGATGGCGCTATGTTGCTGCAGCCCCCATGTAAAATGCATGCTATGTCCTCACATGGTGAAAAAAATGGAAGGGCAAGGGCGAGGAATGCTGCATCCTCACATGACAGAACAGCAGAAGACTTCATAAGTGTACTAATCCCATTCATGCAGGTTCCACCCTTAGAACTCTTAAAGACAGATCCCACCTCTTAATACTATTAGACTGGCCCTTAGATGTCACACCTGAATTTCGGGGGATGCCCTTAGTCCATATCAGCGTGTAATTCGAATGCATGTATAAAATTCTTTTAATATCTAATGATAGTTTAACTTTGGCATCAAATAATCACCATGTAGTTTTTACAATTGCGTAACTACAGTGACAGACACTCAAGTAATATCCAGTGTTCCTAATATTTAATCTATGTCATGTATTATAACAAAAGTTTTGTATAGTTACACTAAAACAGTAAAGGATTCCTAATGAAATTGTTATACAAATGAATCTTATTCACTAATTTTATTATACATCATCTAAATTGTGGAGATAATTTTATTGCTCCAAAGCTTGACTACAGTATTCTAAAATGTTTTGCTTTTTGCAATTACAGGGTTTAATAAAAGTTGATATGCAAAATTAATAAACTAATTGACTGAATGTTTTGTATTTCTCAGGATACATTTAAAACTAATAGCTTCCTTAACAATAGAAATAATTTGAAACAACATCCTCTATGTATAGTAAATAGAGAAAAGGAAATGCACAGCTGTATGCAAATGCAATAAAAAATAGACTTCTTTGAACAAGCTCTTGAGTCAGTCAAAAGTAAGGATAAATATTATACCAGGTCAAGGCAGTACACATGTATGTTGTCATATTTATAGATAAAAATGAATACTGATATGATGAAAGACATAACATAAATATAGAATACATTGCATTGTTTTTGTGATTATTATAGTAGGCTCCATTATTTACTATTCTATTCCAAGCTTGACTTTGTATCATTTCTGCTCCTATTTCCCATCTTTCAGAAATACTGTAACATACCATTTAAGCCAATCTTGTCTCTATTAAAATAACTTCAAAACTAATGGAATGTAAAAGCTAAAATGGGAAATAGGTTGCTTGTGTGTGATTACCACCTTTCACTTAGCCTGTTGAATCCAATGTGTTTTAGAAGATCTCTAAAAAGGTGATCATTTCTCTTTAACACTGTGCTTAGAACAATAAATAATGCAGAACATACTTTAAAAATAAAAATTGCTTGAACAAGAGGAAAGAAATTGTTCTTTTCTCATCAATTTAGCAAACTGTGAATGAGTCCCTTACTCTTACTAACCAATGCAAGTTTTAAAATATACATCTTTATCACTGGCAATTCAATTAGATTCAACTCAATACAAGTCAGTTCAATCAAGTCAGCATTCATTAAGCAAGCAACCACATTTATCTATTTACTGTTAGAGAACAAATTATTCATTGTCTTCTCAATTATTCCGTGCTTTTTTAAAGGGTAAGCTGGATATACAAAAAAAATGCTGGGGACACAAAATGAAGGGATGTATGTGATAGATTCTGTTGATAAATGTTACAAGATTGTAGTGGAGGAAAAATTTTTGACACTGAATGAAGAAAAATCTTGGTAGAAATTTGAATTTTGAACTGTAAGAAACTGTATGGATTGAATTGAAATAAGTATCTGTCATCTTGAGACAGATTATAATATATAATTTTAAGTTACCTAACAGTTTAGCCATATGTCTATCTCTAATTCATCTATAGGCAATATAGCCATTTAAATGGATAGACATGAGATATCACATAGTAAAACCAGGTATTAATTTCCTGATTAAAACTAGACAGATAATAGATAAATAGATAGGAAGATAGATAGCTTACAGATAAAACTCAAACGAAAAAAATCCTTTGACTCTTTAAGTTTATTAGAGTTTATTTGAGAAATTAAAAATGAAGTAAAAGCCAAAGAAGAAACAAAACAAAAACGATTTGCAAATTGGGCAGCTCTTAGAACCAAAACAAGTTCAGAGAACCTCAACTAACAACATAATCTGACCTCATTTATAGAAAACAGAAGCGAAGTATTAAGACAACTTAATTGGTTACAGCTTAATTGGTTAACTGGTTACAGAGACTCCTACATTTAACTAAACCCCAGCTACAGTGATTAAACTCCGTATTGCTTTGGCCTGTTGGACCCAGTGCAGGAGCCTAGTCCAAAATAATGGTCTCCTAAAAATTGTATTTACTAGATAGATAGATAGATAGATAGATAGATAGATAATAGACAGACGTAGAAACAACTTCCCCATTTTCCATTTAAAGCTTATGTGTAATATAAAAGTGATTTTAACATGAGTATATTATTTCAAAAGTATGTAAATTCAGAAAGTGTTCTGAAGAACTGTTGAAAAATTACTACGTAAAAAGTGCCATGCTGGGCCAAATGAGTCTAAATATGGTTTGTGCAAACATTCTCTACAAGAAAAGAAGTTTTCTACTTTTTGTCATTTGACTATTTGCAGACCTGGTTTAACCCTGCCCCTGAAACCAATGCTGGCTAAAATGCCTTACGTCCTCTTGAATGTGTTCATAATCTGACAAAGAGAAAAAGAATATTCTGCCAAAAACAAAGTGACAAGAAATTGCAGGGAAATAAGTGTTGAAACATGCCTTTCTTAGAGGGCATTTACAACACAATGGAAATTGAAGCTTTGGATTTTAAGACACGAAGAGCTCTGAAAGGAGGAGACAAAGCCTGGACCCATTCTAAGTGAGAAGCTTAATGGAGTCTCCTAAGTGTGAAAGCTCAGTGTGATAGTAAACCAGAAGTAAATACAGCTACCCAGAGAGGAGCAGGAGGAGGAAGAAGGGAAAAAAGGAGAAGGAGAAGGAGGAAGAGGAGGAAGGAAGAGGGAGGAGGAGGAAGGAGAGCGAAGGAGGAAGAGGAGGGAGGACAAGGAAGGAGAAAGGAGAAGGAGGAAACATGAAGAGAAGAGGAGGAGGAAGAGGAGAAGGAGGGGGAGATTCAGTGCAGTTGAGACACTTGTTTCATATCTGTAAGCAATTCAACTCTCGTATGTGATTGATGAATGAATTAAGTGAATTTTAAACAGATCATTAACTTAATTTAAAATAAATCTGACTTCATAGTGAGCCAAGGACCCTAAGAAAATGAATTGCGTAGTCTCTCCAGAATACTCCATTTTAAATAACACTCACACTTCCAAGAAATGTGAGTCTATGGTTAAAAAACTTAGAAAATATACAAAAAGTACGCCAACATATGTAATTACCCATAAAAACAACAGAAAACAGTATCATATTTACTAAGTTTTTGTAAATGACAATTATTACAAGAGAAAATATTTTTCTACCACAGATTTATATGAGCAATATTATAATTGATTTGATAAAAGAATAGTTTAAATGCTTATATAAATTATGCTCTCAAAAAATAAAATTAGCTTAGATGTTTCCAAGTTTACGTGACTTTAGTAATCTTTCATAAATAGACATAATAAGTGGTTTAATTAAAATAGAAAAGGCAGACATGTAACTTTTATGTTTGTTAGGTTTTTAAGATGATAAAAGCATGAGTTTGATCAAGGAACAACTATGCATATCAGAGAACAATACAGTGTTTATTGCTTCATGTGTATCAGACACAACAGTAAAACAAAACACCCATGTATTTGACTTATTTGCCTAGTATACTGTGTTATAAAAATGATTAAACAGGAAACTACACTTTTAAAAACCATTTCTAAATTGTTTCTCACCCCTACTGACTAGTCACTTAGCCAAACTTGCAGACAGAGAAAAGAATTCGTCATTTCCAGGCCAACTTATAAGTTTCGTTTCTCTTGACATAGCAGCCAAGATGGGGGTGGAAGAATTCTAGATTGATAGCGTTTTGATTACAGTAACTAAAATAAAGCATTTTGTCGGTTTATGAGGATTAACTTCATCTAATCTCTCAATAAATCTTCCCAACATAATTGTTAAAAATGAGCATATTAACTCACATAAAATGGGATAAAATTTATAAATAAGTTTTTTAATAATGTTTTATAATATGTTTACTTAAAATTATTTCCAAATATCTTTGGTAATTACTTCCTTAGAGTTTTGCTAAACTAAATTAAATAATGGATAGTCACTGCTTATCTAGCTCATTTCCAAATAAAATACAATGCTAAATTTTAATTACTAACATAGGTTTAAACATATGTATTTTGGATTATTATTACAGGAAAGCAAAAAAAAAAAAAAAACATTGAGTTTGTTAGTAAATATGTCCTGTTCTACGTTTTAAAAGTTCTGTAAAAATCCATGTTTTTAGAAATTACAAAATATGTATTCATAAAGTGTTTTGGTACATAATTATAATGGATTATTTCCTAGCTTTTTTATGGGAAATTAGAACTATTAAGAGTTAAAAATATAATTAACCTATAAAATTAAAACTGCTAAAAATAAAGGACACAATTCTATATGCAATATGTACAAAACAAGGTTGTATCTTGGTAAGGAAGGTTATATTTGGTTGGTGCAAAAGTATTTTGATTTTTGCTATTAAAAGTAATTACAGAAACTGCAGTTACTTTTGCACCAAGATAATAATAAGAATATATGAATGTGTTTTATTCTATTGAAAAAATAATTCTGTCCTATTCTAAGTGCAGTACCTGTTGAAACATAATTGTGTGAGCTCAAGGAATGTTTTGAAACAGCTTTTACAACAATGCCGTCCACAACATGGTGTCAGGCCTATTCCCAGAATGGCAACTAAGATTATCAATCTCAAATTTATAAACATTTTCCCCTAGATTATTTTCTATAAATTATATAGTTAGGCATTTCATATTCATGTCTGTGACCCACTTTGAGTTAATTTTTGTGAAAATACTAATGTCAGTGTCTAGAACCTTTTTGTGTGTGTGTGTGTGTGTGTGTGTGCGCGCGCGCGTGCGCCTACATGTTCTGGCATCATTTGTTAGAAAGACTCTACTTTCTTCATTTAATATCTTTGCTTCTTAGAAAAAAAAAAAAGAACTGTTGGCCATATTTGTTTATAAGCCCGTTTTTCCACTCTATAATCTGCTTTGTCAATCTATTTGCCTATTTTTTCACCAATACCATCCTGTCCTGATTATTGTAGGTTTATGGTGATTCTTGAAATTCGTCAACGATCAGCTTTCTGAATTTGTTCTTCTTCAGTGCATTGCTGGCCACTCTGGATCTTATGTATTTCCTTATAAGTTACAGTCTCAGTCCATTGATATTCAGAACGTAACTTGCTGTTTGTTTGTTTTTTGAGATGGAGTCTTGCTGTGTTGCCCAGGCTGGAGTCCAGCAGCACCATTTCAGCTCACTACAGCCTCTAACTCCCAGGTTCAAACAATTACCCCTACCTAAAGCCTCCTGAGTAGCTGGGATTACAGGCACCTGCCACCACACCCGGCTAAATTTTGTATTTTTTAGTGAGATAGGGTTTCGCCATGTTGGTCAGGTTGGTCTTGAACTTCTGACCTCAGGTGATCTGCCTGCCTCAGTCTCTGAAAGTGCTGGGATTACAGGTGAAAGCCACCATGCCCGGCCAACCTACTGAATTTTTCATTGCTGGAGTTGAGTCTATAGACCAAGTTGGAAAGAATGAACATCTTAAAAATGTTGCTTCTTTATACAGAAAAATAATCAAAAAATATGAAAGTAAGTTCTTTCATATCAGTAATTGATTAAAATGAAAATGGACTAAACTTCTCAATAATTTAAATTGACTTGCAAAATGAGTATTACAACAAAGCAAACCAGGAACCAACTATATGCTATTTATAAGTGAATAACTCTAGATATGAGGACACATATAAATTGAAAGTGAAAGGATAGGAAAAGATATTTCATGCAAGTAGTAATAAAAGAGAATGCACATTTAAATTGTATTTTCACAATTTAAATTTAAATTTTAAAGTGTGTAAAAATACACTTTAAATACATTGTTAAAGTGTATTTATATTTCATTTATAATATGGGTGAACCTCCCAGTAAGTTCACGATGCAAACAGTGACAGAATTTAAGGGATAATAGCTCAAAACTAGTAGCTGAAGACTTCAAAACCCTACTTTCCATTAAGAATAAAGCAATCAGACAGAAGATTAATAAAGAAATAGAAAACTTGCACAGAAACATATATCAATTGGACTTCAGACATATACAGAACCCTCCATGTATGGAGACACAACAGAAATCTTAATTATTAAGAAGTTTAAATTATCCAAAGTATTGTTTCCAATCACAATGGAATGAAATGGGTGCTACCATGGTGACTGGCTGGTTTTCCTGAGTAGTGCCATATTAGAATCTCAGTGTTCCTTCATGCTTGTAGTGCGTGGGACTCTCAGTAATTGCTGATGCCAGGTCACCTCTGGTGAGTGAACATCCACATTGTTGAACCCATGTACAGCTTCTAATCGTGCCACATGGCCATATTTTTCATAAGGCAAGAATGGGCTGGTTAGGGAAGTAGGCTTAATAACGTCCCCCAAACTAGTCTACCATGTAATTATTAACAATAACTGAAATTACTACGGAATGAGCATTTTCACAATCATAGACCTATATTTCCTCTATATTCATTCAGAGGTTAATACATAACACTTCTTCAACAAATCTTCTTATCACTAATTTTTCAATTGTATTATTTCCAAATCTCTGACCACCCAGCCAAACAATTTTTCATTGGCCAAAATCAATATAGATCTATTTTCTATACATCTTGTTTTGCAGGAAAACAAACAAAATAAAAATAGATCCGCTGCTAGACGTTCTGACCATTGGGATGATTTCCCTTCAGCACCATCATTCAGGGCCACTGTACTCTGAACTATAATGTTGAAGATGTCCACTTTGGGGTACATGATAATGGAGAAATATTTCAAATCCAGATCTAAATATTTTCTTATTTAATGAGCTATTGATTGAAAACTTTCTTTGAGGCAAGATGTACGTGTGTATTATAAAAAAAGACAATATGATTGACATGCAAATCTTGTGATTTTGAACTACTTTCATGTGCAAATTACTTCTACCTTTAGAAACTGCTTTAGTCCAATATTGTATATAACATTTTACTTGAGCATGAAGAGCTATTCTGCACATCCAATTTTATTATTTAGTAGATCGGATTACATCAAATTCATGATATAAAACTCAGCTTAAATGACAACTTGAATACCATGCTCAATTAGCCAATGTTAAAGATTTATGCATGTCAGCTCAATCTGATTATTGACTTGGGACTTATTCCCATTATGGTTACTACAACCACCATGTCTTTGGCAGATCAGATATATCCTGCCACTTGACCTCTACTACACATGCCAATATCCACATTAAAACTCCGAAAGCTCTGTTTTTATGGCAGCATTTTAGTGTTACCTCTAGCCTTACAGTGAATTATCTGCATAGATCACTTTAAGGACATCAGCATTGTCTTCCTCAGTATATCTCCCAAAGTCTTGATGAAAAGAATCTCTTCTGGACATTTCCAGAGTAGATGGTGGGTGAGTGAGCAGATCTTATGTAATAAATTTTCTTCTATATTCAATATCCTTAAAACTTTCAATATCTTCCTCTACCAGGGAAGAACACTTATCATCTCAACTTCCTGCTAATTAGAACACCTTAGAGTACATATTTATGTAAACCAGCTGAAGATAATGGTAAAGCAGCTTCCATCCTCTCAAGCTAAGACATTAAATCCTAACTCAATTGATACATACATGTGATCCAATATTATATCGCTTTCTTCCTTATATAACATCTGTAAGATCCAATTCCCTACATATTTTCAGGTCTCAATGAATTCACATTGGCAAATTTTAATTGTTTTGGTGTGTTTTCTCCCTTCTCATCAGTTACATTTTGCACCAGGAAGTTGCAGAGAGTATTGGTTGGTAAACGAGAGTTCATTGTGATATTGTGGAGAATCAGCAGCCACCTGCAAAATAAATACCTCAAGAGAAATCACTGCAGGTTTGTCAAGAAAGAAGGGCAGTGTGTTTAACAGGGGAAGAAAGGCTATTGTTGAGGGCAAAGAGGTATGGTAGAGTGTTTAGGGTCTTAGCTTCATTGAAGTCTGCTCAGATGACCTGATCCCAGTTTTCAGATCAGTGTCATAACTTCACATAAGAAACTCTCCAGTACTGTGCATTAAATTGGATTGTAATTCAGCAACCCACAGAATTAGACTGGGGTTTGTTTTTCAGAATGATTCTGTGACAAAAGGATGTAATATTTGTTTTGAGGATATTTGAAAAGTTTCATAGTGTCTTACCCGGATGTTCCTTTTGGATTTAAATTCCTGAGTTCATTATTTCCTTTTTACCAAGTTCTACATTACTCTTCGAAGCAACCAAAAATCCAGAGAATTGTTATACTTTTTATTTCCACTAAAATGTGCTGTGACAGCTAGGAAGTCACCCAAACCTTGCATTCTGTAAGTATATGGGTGATTATTAGGGCCTACGTTCAGAACTGGTTCAGTATTCATTTCTTCTGCATACTGTCAGTTAAATGAGCTACAGGACGACCACAATTGAGGTCGGGAAGAAACACACTCCAACTGTTGATAGAAGGAGTTGAAAAGTTACCAAGCAAAGAAGCTTGGCTATCAGGAGGGGATAAATCATGTCTTTTCTTTTTCAAATAATCTAACACAACAAGAAAATTAATTGACCTAACAGCAAATAGCTGTATTTGTCCCATTTATCATTCTATTGACTCTACTCACTGTAACTAGATATTAACATTCCTCAGGGTACATGATAGATCATATTTGTTTTTAGACACCTGACCTCTAGCATAGTTCTTAGGAGATGGCCATTAACAATTTCTTCAATGAGTAATTTATTGAATAATGAATTATTTTTTCTTTTTTTTTTTTTTTTGAGACGGAGTCTTGCTCTGTCGCCCGGGCTGGAGTGCAGTGGCCGGATCTCAGCTCACTGCAAGCTCCGCCTCCCAGGTTTACGCCATTCTCCTGTCTCAGCCTCCCGAGTAGCTGGGACTACAGGCGCCCGCCACCTCGCCCGGCTAGTTTTTTGTATTTTTTTTTTTAGTAGAGACGGGGTTTCACAGTGCTAGCCAGGATGGTCTGGATCTCCTGACCTCGTGATCCGCCCGTCTCGGCCTCCCAAAGTGCTGGGATTACAGGCTTGAGCCACCGCGCCCGGCCCTATTTTTTCTATTCTTATTAGGAAAACTAAGTCTAACGTGGAGAAAAAATAGATATTCAGTCAAGAACACTCATAGACCTTTTAAAATGACTCAGCCAGATTTTCACTGTGTGCAACAAGTTATCTTGTGTTAGAAAATCATTATTTAGTCCTGTTTTTAAAAAGCTGTGTCTGATAGTGCCAGCTAGAAATGCACAAACTTTTTTTTTTTTTTTTTTTTTTTGAGACGGTTCACGCCATTCTCCTGCCTCAGCCTCCCGAGTAGCTGGGACTACAGGCGCCCGCCACGTCGCCCGGCTAGTTTTTTGTATTTTTAGTAGAGACGGGGTTTCACCATGTTATCCAGGATGGTCTCGATCTCCTGACCTCGTGATCCGCCCGTCTCGGCCTCCCAAAGTGCTGGGATTATAGGCTTGAGCCACCGCGCCCGGCCGAAATGCACAAACTTTGTTGAACCGTTGCTGCTTCAGTCTACCTATGGGTACAAAGCATGATCCCAACTTTGAATACACACTTCAATTTAAAACATCTGCTGGTCTATTTTCATGATTGAAGAACTCAACATTTTGAAAATCAGATTACTCAGTACTTGGACAGCCACAAATAAATATAGGCTTACTTAGTATAGAAAAGAATGTTATTTCCTAAATTCTTCCACATGAAACATTCTATTCTAAAATAAGATGCTCAAGAAATTAAAAGTAGTTACTAAAACTTGAGGTTAATTAATATTTTAATGATTAGTTTTAAATAATCCCAAGGGAGGAGGTCAGCAGGACTTGTTTTCCGGTTATTTCTCCATGAATGAAGCAGGATCTGGTGGAAATGGGATGCAGTAAAGAAGCCAAACCAGTAGGTGGTAACAAAAGCAACCTCAATTTGCCCTCACTGCTCATTAGCATAAAGACACAGTGCCATGGCCACTTGGGTTATACTGCACAGAAGTTATCTTGTATGGTTATGGAAATTCCCACCCCTTTTCCAGATAGCTCTGAATAATCCACCTCTCAATGAGCATGTAATTAAAAGCAGATATAAATACAGCTGCCAACAACCTATAGAGCGCTGACTGTGGCCACACTGCCTGTGGGTTAGCCCTGCTCCTCAAGGAGCAGTACTGATTCAATAGAAGTTGCTTTCGGTCACATCAGCTGGCCCTTGAATTCTTTCCTGGGCGAAGACAAGGACCTTCTTACCTGCATCAGTTCCAAGTTCTCACTTAAAACAGCAGCAAATAAACTGCTTAAGATGAAATTGGCCGGGCACAGTGGCTCATGCCTGTAATCCCAGCACTTTAGGAGGCCGTGGCGGGCGGATCACGAGGTCAGAAGATCGAGACCATCCTGGCTAACACGGTGAAACTCTGCCTCGACTAAAAATACAAAAACAAAAAATTAGCCAGGCATGGTGGGCAGCGCCTGTAGTCCCAGCTACTCGGGAGGCTGAGGCAGGAGAATGGCGTGAACCCGGGAGGTGGAGCTTGCAGTGAGCCGAGATCCGGCCACTGGGCTCCAGCCTGGGGGACAGAGCCAGACTCATTCTCAAAAAAAAAAAAAAAAAAAAAGAAATTATTGTTACAATTACATATATGCACAAAAACAAGTTCATTTTACCCATATTCATATGGGGTATTTCATGAAAGAAAAAAATAAGCAATTTTTTTGAAACCAGATCTGAATGAGTTGGCACTTTATAATGTAGACTTTGAGCACTTTGAGTATTTAGTCCAAGTTACTCTTTAGTTAGCAAACTGGAAATGCCTGTCTGTAAACTTAAAACACAAAATGCAAGTGGTTCCAACCTGAGAAAAGTATAATTTTAGAAATGTAGGTATATAATTTCAAGTCTAAGTATAATTGAGTTCTTTGAAAAGCTGAGCTAATGCTGTCACCATGCATCCTGTACAGGCTACAGAACCATGCGCTAATTAAACCTCTTTTCTTTATAAATTATCCAGTCTCAGGTATTTCTTTAGAGCAATGCAAAAACAGACTAACACAATTGTACACACTTTTATTTGAAAATGAAAAGGCAAAGATAAATTATTTAAAACCAACAGGAATGATAAAAAACACTGTAAATAAACTTATTTTAACAAATGCCATATACAAGGGCCATTCAATTTTTTTATTTAAAAAAACGTTTTACTTGAGAGGCTGAAGCAGGTGAATCGCCTGAGGTCAGGAGTTTGAGACCAGCCTGGCCAATGTGGCCAAACCTCATTTCTACTAAAAATACAAAAATTGGCCAGGCATAGTGGTGCGTGCCTGTAGCCCCAGTTTTCAGGAGGCTGAGGCAGGAGAGTCGCTTGAACCTAGCAGGGCAGCGGTTGCAGTGAGCTGACATCGCACCAATGCACTGCAGCCTCGGGAACAAAGTGAGACTCTGTGTCAAATAAATAAATAAATAAATGAAAAAAGAAAGAAAATTACTAAACAGAAAACTTTACTAAAGGACCTTCTCTAATACTGAATTCTCTGTGAAAGTAATAGTATTTATAATGTGAACTAAGTCTTCTGCAGCCACCTGTGACATCAACAATGATCCATGGAGACTGAACAGATTCTCTACTATGTAAGCAGCTGGGAACATGACAGAGGATAAATTTCAAATGTCATATTTTACCTTTGTTTGCATTGAGAAAAATTCATTGAAACTCACCTGTATAGCCTCTTCATGAATTCCTATATTTAAAATAAAATTGGAAGCAAAGGAAACATCAAGAAGCTTATTTTATTACTGGAATGTTGATGTTTCTTACAATAATTGGCTTAGTCTTCTTAAAACCAGTTAACAATAGGCACAATGGTTCTGTTATATGATTGTACATTTAATGTTTTGGCTTCATTTATTTTTCTAAATCTTCCATATTTATCATAAGCATAATATCTCTACTCATGTATAAAATGGCAAATAATTAAAAACAGATTCTTAAATATATTTATATAAAGTATTTTATATTTAAGAGAGTAATTCCTAATTTAATTTCTATGTGTGAACTATTGGAAGTTAACTGAGAAATTAATAAGCATTAACAAAATTGAGTCAAAAGTTCCCTATTAATAGTAACTTGATTTAAAACAAACATGTTTAGATTTCCTATTTTTGAAATATTCAAATATTAGTACCATAGTGGGTGATAACAAAATTGCTCCTCTGAAGATGTGAAGGAATCATAAATATTATGATTTGTGTAAATGCTGGAATGGAAATGTGAGAGAAAATTGCCAGCAATTCAATATTGAGATGAATACATCAAGTCCATATAAGTTATCAATGGCCATATACAGGGAGAAATATCATGTGTTTAATAGATTATATTTGAAAGCTAGATTGAGTCCAGTATACTCAGTTAAGTCTCTTAAACTGCTTTATCGTCAAACAGGATAATATCTACTCGGCAGGATTGGGTAGATTAAACAAATACTGAGTGAAGCCACTAAGTGGTACAACGTAGGCTTCCATGCAACAGTTTGGGTATTTGTGTAGTACGTGTTCCATGTTGGAATGTGTCTGAATTAACACTTGTCATCCTCTGTAATTCTTCCATTTCTTCCCCCAAATTACAAGGAATGGAGGCTGGGAAACTACATTTCTGAAGTTCCTTCATCATCAGGATGCCAGATAATATTTTAAGTATGGAAAGTAAAATTAACTTTTCTGGGGTGAGACGACAGATGAATGTGCAAAGCCTTTCCTGTTTTCAAGAAGCAGTTTCTTACACTGTGCTTTTTATTCACATTAAATGAAACTCCATTAGAATAAGAATTGCATCATGAGTTTTTAAACAAAATATTTAATGATTTTTCACATCTCTCCATCTGACTGTCAGAGGGTCAGAAGAGAGAATATCATTCCGCTTGTATAAGAAAGGACTGGACGCATTTCTATCATGTGTTAAGTTCTCAGTAAATGTTAATTGGCTTACAATAAGTTACAACAGCATTGTGGAAACTAAATAAAATCATATCACCTTTACTTGGAGTAAATTCTGTCTACGAAATGTAAATGCTCCATACGCATAAATGCTGGGTTAAAATACTTTAAGAATATGCAATTCTTGTTTACTTTCTACATTGCTATAAAATCTGCCTAGAAATTACAGTAAGAATGGCTTTCGTTACCACAATGACATTGAAGGGTTAAATCTTTATTTCTGTCTGTGGCTGACTAAAACATAATACTGATTTAATAAGGAAATAAACTTATTTGATTAAAGTATAAAAATGGATTATGAATAATCTTAATTGTATATGATGAACAAAATCCCTCAGAAAAATATTTCCCTAAATATTGCCTTAGGTATTATTGCTTAATTTATTTAATTCTTTTATATAGTATGGAGATAATTTTATTGTCACGTACTTTTATTATGATTTATATTACATTTATATGCTCTCTTTAGTAAGGGATGTTCTGAAATTTCAGATATATTTACCATCAAACGCTGATTGTAATATTTGGTTTAAAAATGCCACAGATTACTGAATAAACTTAATAATTAAATACTATGCTTAGGATTTGGAATCAAGGAAAAGGTAAATAATTTTTTGTTTTATTAACAGTTAAAGGAATCTTGTTTTATGTCAGAAGAAAAGTAACTAATTTTAATACTCATGGATATATACTTGATATGTTAGAATTAACAATATGGAAAATATATGTCTTTTAAATAACAAGTTTTGATTTTAAGACTGTAGTGATTATTGGAAAATAATTTTGGAAATAGCATTTATGTTGTCATTATATGTTGTACTTATATGTTGTACTTTTTTTTATTTGAGTTTGTTATCAATACAAGTAGTGATAAGTTTAAACATTATTTTTGACCCGTTTATAAATCTGCTACCCGTGAGTTCTTTATACAGTGAACTGAACTGAAAACTTGGTTTTCGTATTTTGCCTGAGGTGTGGTAATACACCTAATGAGGGGTGCTTACAGCTACAAGTTTCAAATCCCAAAGGACAAGCTGGGTTCCCTTGACCCGTTTACCAGCGAGAAACATATATTTATTAATGCAGTTGTTAACAGGCAAACTTAAAATGTATTAGCCTTAACATTTATCTTTTGGGCTTTACATAAACAAAAATACATAAATAAAAGTGGTGTTCATTTTTGTAAGTGGACATGAAATGCAATCTTCTATATAATGCTTTTAGTACAAGACAGTAAAAAACTGTGCTTTCACTAAAATACGATTCAGAAACATTAATTGAAAATATACACTTCTATTTCAGATACATAGGTAAAAATATTCTGGACTGTACTGTAAACCACATTTAAGCCAGTATATGTCAGAACTGTCTGGAGTTCTTTGCCTCAGGAAATAATTACATTTACCTTTCTAAAAATTTTAATTCTGTGCATTGACCACATCCTGAACAACCATTATATGTTAAATTTGATATTATACCTAGCACAAATATGTAAGAAAAAATATAAGATATGGATCACACCCTCCTGGTAATCAAAATCCTTAAAAATGGTTGTCCTATCACATGAAAGTTGTTAGTTCTGATATAATTTCCCCCTATCCAATTAAAAAGACACTATGAGTGTGAGTCCGAGTATTAAAAATTGTACCAAATAAAATATTTGTTTCTATCTACATGTTAGACCTTAATAATAAATTAATAACTTGATCACTACATTTCATTTTCAGACAACTTGATATTATAGAGTCACAGTAAAGATTTCAACTGAACATTCTTTCTTTTAAGTAATTTTTCTATGTGAATTTATACAGATGATTGATTAAAAATAGATTTCTGGAAACCTGACAGTTGCTTCCCTCAGGCTCTTCAGAGACCCACACTATTTTTCCTATAAATGAAAACTTAGATATGGTCCAGCTGAAAGTTTTTATTTTTATTAACTTTAAATTTGTACTACAAAAAGATCACAGATGTTTTGATATTGCTTACTTTTTTATTAGATGAGTATAAAGTGGGCATTATAAAATATTGATATGTATTTAAAAACGATTGCTGGCATTTTGGAAAATCGCCATCGCAATGGGTTTTTATTGCTGCTGCAGTCAAAATGTGGACTTTGATTGACATTTTCTGGGAAGAGAATTCTGAGAATAATAATTGGATATCCTGTAACATGGTTCCCTAAGAACCGTTAGCTCTGTTGCATTTTCTTGGTTTGACATTTTGCAAAATCCTATTGTCTTCATTTGCAAGGTAGAATGGAAAGTTTATGGAGACTTGGGCAACTTTTCCCTGAAATCTGCCAATTACATAAACAAGTGAGATTGGAATGAGTGTGGCTTTTAATACATTAGACAGAAAAAAAGAAGAAAACAATCCAAAAGTGTGAAAAGTTCTTTATCAGCTCCCAGAAAGCAACCTATTCTTGGGAGTTGGAATTTCTTTTGTTTGATCTCTGTAATAAGGCTTTGGTTTGAATTATATTTTATTTATAATAAAACTTCCTTCTATGATGATATGGTTGTGTGATGCTATGAAATGTTAAATATAAATATGGCTAATATATTTCTTCCTTCTATGATGATATGATTGTGTGATGCTATGAAATGTTAAATATAAATATGGCTAATATATTAACAGTGTGTTCAACACCAACAATGTCAATTTCACCTAATTTAACTTCTATGATATATTTCCTTTAGATTCAATTTAAAATTCAAGCCCAGGAAACATGTGTTGTGTGTTCAATTTATGCTAAACTTTATGTTGAATTCTGAACACAAAATGATAAATATGCAAGACTCCTGCTTTCAGAGCATCTCATTTCTACTTGGGAGGAAGAAAGTTGGCAGTAAATACACTAGTTGTTAAGTAGGAAGAGTCTCATACAGGGAGAAACATTGTGCTATAATTGAGAAAATACAGGATGTTTAATTATGATATAACAATAACATTTTTATTATATGAACAATATTTCAAAGTATTTGCTTTCTGAGGTAACAATTTTTGTTACAGAGTAATCAAAGCACAAAATTGGGTGAGTGATATAAACACAGGTAAATATAATGTAGTCTCAAATATTTGATCATTCCTTACTCATAATCATCAACACAATTCTCCATTTTCATGATAGTATCTTATTAAAACAGAAATGGTTGAAGTCAACATAAAGTGTTTTAATTTATTTGCCATCATTTAGACCACAAATGACTACAGGTTCGCTTTCCTAAATGATGTATTTTTAGACTTAGAATAACAGGTAAATGCAAAAAAAAATCCACTGATTTTATTCAGTGGGGTGTGGAAAGGAGTACACTTGATCATTTCTCAATATGGATACCAGAAGAACTTGGCTCACTAATTTCTTCCTTATCATAATTCAAATAATGTGTGTTGTTAGCTTGTAGAAGACCTGAAGCAGGCTGACAACACACATTATTTAATAAACATTATGAGGACGTTGTAAAACTTTTACCTGTAGTGGATGGAGGAGGGCATAAAAAAAGGAACACCTTTTCTTTGAAAGGAAATTAAATAATGCATGAAAGGGCTAATGATTTTGCTGAGTACCAGTACAATACTTCCCAAGAGATTCTACCATATTAGAAATCCTTTGTATTCTATGCCCCTGTCTACTAGCCTGGTGAGAGACAAATGTAAGAGAATGAAAATACTGCATGTAATATCCAGCAAAACCGGTGTTATGTTGGTCCAACAGGCTTTAGTTTAAAGTAAAAATAGCTCTCTATTTGTTTTCAAATATGACTTTTAAAATGAATCTAAGAATTGTATAAATTCTACCATTGGTTTTAAGTGGAGGCTTTGGCTGGGTGCAGTGGCTCATGGCTGTAATACCAGCACTTTGGCAGGTGGAGGTGGGAGGATTGCCTGAGTCCAGGAGTTCAAGGTCAACCTAGGCAACACAGGGAGTGACCCCATCCCTACAAATAATAGTGATAATAAATTATCTGGGTATGGTGGCATGAGCCTGTGGTCCTGGCTACTCAGAAGGCTGAGGTGGGAGGATTGCTTGAGCCTAGGAACTTTAGGCTGCAGTGAGCTGTGATTGAGACACTGTGTACCCTAGCCTGGGTTACAGAGCAAGACTTTGCCTCAAAAACACAACAACAAAACAGTCAAGGGTTTGGCAGAATGAGAATATGACCACCGTGTATCTACTGATGTCATTATTATGTCATAATGAAACATTTAGCTTTTCTCAACTAGAGCACCATGTGCTAGGCTCTCCACACATCCTTCACCTTCATCAGATACAATACTTGCCACCTCATATACTTACTGCCAAATTTCTTTCTCCCAACTAGAAGTGAGACATTTTGAGAGCAGGAGTTTTGTCATATTTTTCATTTTGTTTCCAGAATTCAGCATAAAACTTAGCATAAATTATACACATGTACTGTTTTGAAAATGTATTTACTATGCCACAGGTATTAAGTATCCTTCAAAATTTTTACAAAAAATTTTATTGTACAACTGAAATGTTGAGAAATTTTCTTCATGAAAACCAATATTGTGGATGCTTAAAATTAATTTTCATCAAAATAGTCAAATAATATATTAATTTATCAAAGTCAATATTACTGTCTTCATCTTATAGATGAGAAAACTGAGTGCAAGGTAAGTTCATATATAGAAATTAGAGAATTACTAATATAAATAGAAACAATCGTGGTTTTTTGGGGAATAAACATAATCTGGTGACATAAAAGAAATTTAACTCAGAAAACAAAATAATATATAGGCTCTTCAAATACATTACCTCATGAATTGATCATGACATAGGACAGATGAATAATATTTATCCAAAACAAATGTATCTTACATCAAAATGGTTTCCTTAACAAATCTCAAATAACAGTATTCCAATTGACAGGATTACATGTAAAGGTTTGCAACTTAAAATGGAGATTAAAATTGTCTACTCATTTTTGTTTGCTACTGTAAAAAATATGGCAATATAATGTTCTCATTTTAACGTATGGATTATGCAGGATAGAACATTGTTGCATTGCACCTTCTCTATAGAACCACTGAAACTTGATCACGCCTGTAATCCTGACACTTTGGGAGGCCCAGGGGGCAGATCAAGAGGTCAGGAGATCGAGACCATCCTGGCTAACATGGTGAAACCGCATCTCTACTAAAAATACAAAAAATTAGCTGGGCGAGGTGGTGGGCGCCTGTGGTTCCAGCTACTTGGGAGGCTGAGGCAGGAGAATGGTGTGAACCCGGGAGGTGGAGCTTGCAGTGAGCCCAGATCGCGCTACTGCACTCCAGCCTGGGTGACAGAGCAAGACTCCGTCTCAAAAATAAAAATAAAAATAAAACAACTTGAAAGAGCTATGCATGACTCAGAGGCTTTTATACTTAAAATTGATAAAACAGAGATTACATTTACAAAATAGACACTATATGTATTTCTTTTAAATATGAATCTAGCCCATACTGGAAATAAATGTATTATTATTTATATTTTATACCATTTCAATAAATTATCACTGTCTTCTATTTATTCTCCCAGCCTGAATCTGAAAAGCACCGCTCAGTCCTCTTAGCTCTGGTCATGGACTGGACACCCTTCTGCTCTGAAGGGCCTGTCACACTGAACAGGCTGCCCTTCATCGTGAGCACTTATTACGTAGTAGGCTGAATTACAAGCACTTCTATTCTATGCTGAATCACAAGCAATTACTGGAAGTTGATAATTATAAAATTACTTTTGTTGTTGCTGTTAATCTGCATGACCTCACCTCACTGTGCCACAAGTGGGCAGTGTTTATGATTCTAAATTTAGGGCTCATGACTAATCCAGGTGAACCAAGCTTTTAGGCCAGAATTACAGAAGCTAGACGGATTCCACAGATCTCAAGTTTCTCCAAAACACTCTCTGAAGACTGACATTTAGAACTAGAAAGTGAAAGAGCACCAGTATCGTGCTGCACGTTTACACAAGCAGATAATGATTATTTCACATAAATGACAGAGCCCACATGGAGAGAATTTTAACTAGTCCTTGTGGTGAATTTATTCTCTTCTTTGCTTTCTGTTAAGAGTGAACAGTTTGGTGATAATGTATCCCTTTACAATAGGGATTTCTTCCCCTGGCTATTCTGAGTTCATAGACGAAATGCCTGCCAAATTTTTTTTTTAGCAATAAGCAGTTTATTTGAGATGACACATACAATTCTTTAATTATTGAAAAGTCTAACCTTGTCTATTACAGCTATATACATATCTAAAGTTAGAAATAATTTTTACTCATAATCCAATTTTAGACACAATAGTGGATTTTAGTTCTTATTATAATACCAGAAGTAGAAGCATCTGTCAATTATTGTTTTAATAAATCTGTTATAGCATAAATATACCTTTATTAAATTGAAGAGAAGGAGTAAGAGATCATTTACCAAAAGTTTACTTGAAAACTTTTAAGATATATGAGAAAATATTTTTAAAATGTTCTCTTATTCAAACTATACTAAGTTTAATAGTTAAGATTCAGATATTTAGTTAGCATAGTCTAGTTAGTTTTATTAAAGTTAATTACCTTATATCTATATTGCTATATTATTTTGTGTTATTCAGCAGTAATCAATTGAATTGACTCAGAAATTTTTATCAAAAACTTCATTAAGAATATTATATATTATATAGATCTTAAATATAGTAGCACATTTTAATGTGCTTTAAAGTTTATAGGACATAAATTATTTGCTTACTTGGGAGAATGCTAATAAAACAGTAGGAGTATTTGAAATTTCAGATGAGGTGTTGCCAGAATATAAAATACACATTTTAAACTAATAAAGAATCAAGAAAGTAAAATAAGCTTTCTAGTATTTATCTTGGTGAATGATACATTATACTAAAAAAAAATCAGATGAACAAACACATTAAAACAAATCCCAAACAAACAAGAAAAACTGTTTTGAGTAAATGAGTAGAGTGCTTAATATTTCAGATTATCTTTGAAGGCCTCATCATAATGCATTTAGTCATGCTTTGAGGAAGGTACTATCATTAAATGAAATTCAGATATGCCCCAGAGTGGTTGAGTAACTGACTCAAGATTCCATAGCTGGTACTGTGGAAAGCTGATTTCAAATGAGTACTTTGACTCTAGATCTCTGTGCTTACAAAGTGTTTCATTTTACTCCAATTTAATGTGTTTATGGAAGATTTATTTAGAAACTTCATACAGAACATCAGATTTTTGAGCTTACAGTACATTCAAACAGGACACACATACACACACACACAAATGCCTTATTCAAGCATCAACATACAGGAGTTTTCCTTTCTGGATTCCAGAATATTTGTAACAAATTTGGAACCAATTGATTGAGGCCTCTCTCCCTCCCTTCCGTCCTTCCTTCCTTGCTTCCATGTAGCCTTCCTCTGCCGCCCAGGCTGGAGTGCAGTAGGCAATCTCAGTTCACTGCAACCTCTGCAAGCGATTCTCCTTACTCTGCCTTTGGAGTAGCTGGGATTACAGGTGTGCACCACCATGCCTACTTTTGTAGTTTTAGTAGAGATGGGGTTTCACAACGTTTGCCAGGCTAGTCTCAAACTCCTGACCGCAAGTGATCTGCCTGTCTCTGCATCCCAAAGTGTTGGGATTACAGGTGTGAGCCACCGCACCCCTCCAGAGTTACATCACTTTAATATTACTTCTATTAATTTTAGAGATCCATTCCTATAATCATATTTTATATTACATTCTTTACCAATTGCAAGTACAGAGCTCTAAGTATTTAGTTATTAATAAGTATGGTAGCAATATGATTTTCAAAATAAGGGCCATAGCTAATGACAAGTTCCTATTCTCTTTCTATTAGTGATTCAAGTTAACAGATTAGAGTAAGAAAAGAACTTCCAGGTTAAACAACCTCTGGTAAGTTTTTTTTTTTTTTTCACTTTTTTTTTTTTTTTTTTTATACTTTAAGTTCTAGGGTACATGTGCATAACGTGCAGGTTTGTTACATATGTACACTTGTGCCATGTTGGTGTGCTGCACCCATCAACTCATCAGCACCCATCAATTCGTCATTTATATCATGTATAACTCCCAATGCAATCTCTCCCCACTCCCCTCTCCCCATGATAGGCCCCTTCCCGAGTCCAAGTGATCTCATTGTTCAGTTCCCACCTATGAGTGAGAACATGCGGTGTTTGGTTTTCTGTTCTTGTGATAGTTTGCTAAGAATGATGGTTTCCAGCTGCATCCATGTCCCTACAAAGGATGCAAACTCATCCTTTTTTATGGCTGCATAGTATTCTATGGTGTGTATGTGCCACATTTTCTTAATCCAGTCTGTCACAGATGGACATTTGGGTTGATTCCAAGTCTTTGCTATTGTGAATAGTGCCGCAATAAAGATATGTGTGCATGTGTCTTTATAGCAGCATGATTTATAATCCTTTGGGTATATACCCAGTAGTGGGATGGCTGGGTCATATGGTACATCTAGTTCTAGATCCTTGAGGAATTGCCATACTGTTTTCCATAATGGTTGAACTAGTTTACAATCCCACCAACAGTGTAAAAGTGTTCCTATTTCTCCACATCCTCTCCAGCACCTGTTGTTTCCTGATTTTTTAATAATTGCCATTCTAACTGGTAATGAGATGGTATCACATTGTGGTTTTCATTTGCATTTCTCTGATGGCCAGTGATGATGAGCATTTTTTCATGTGTCTGTTGGCTGTATGGATGTCTTCTTTTGAGAAATGTCTGTTCATATCCTTTGCTCACTTTTTGATGGGGTTGTTTGTTTTTTTCTTGTAAATTTGTTTGAGTTCTTTGTAGGTTCTGGATATTAGCCCTTTGTCAGATGAGTAGATTGCAAAAATGTTCTCCCATTCTGTAGGTTGCCTGTTCACTCTGATGGTAGCTTTCTTTTGCTGTGCAGAAGCTCTTTAGTTTAATGAGATCCCATTTGTCAATTTTGGCTTTTGCTGCCGTTGCTTTTGGTGTTTTAGACATGAAGTCCTTGCCCATGCCTATGTCCTGAATGGTACTACCTAGGTTTTCTTCTAGGGTTTTTATGGTATTAGGTCTAACATTTAAGTCTCTAATCCATCTTGAATTAATTTTCGTATAAGGAGTAAGGAAAGGATCCAGTTTCAGCTTTCTACTTATGGCTAGCCAATTTTCCCAGTACCATTTATTAAATAGGGAATCCTTTCTCCATTTCTTGTTTCTCTCAGGTTTGTCAAAGATCAGATGGCTGTAGATGTGTGGTATTATTTCTGAGGACTCTGTTCTGTGCCGTTGGTCTATATCTCTGTTTTGGTACCAGTACCATGCTGTTTGGTTACTGTAGCCTTGTAGTATAGTTGAAGTCAGGTAGCGTGATGCCTCAGCTTTGTTCTTTTGACTTAGGATTGTCTTGGCAATGCGGGCTCTTTTTTGGTTCCATATGAACTTTAAAGCAGTTTTTTCCAATTCTGTGAAGAAACTCATTGGTAGCTTGATGGGGATGGCATTGAATCTATAAATAACCTTGGGCAGTATGGCCATTTTCACGATATTGATTCTTCCTATCATGAGTATGATATGTTCTTCCATTTGTTTGTGTCCTTTTTTATTTCACTGAGCAGTGGTTTGTAGTTCTCCTTGAAGAGGTCCTTTACATCCCTTGTAAGTTGGATTCCTACGTATTTTATTCTCTTTGAAGCAATAGTGAATGGAAGTTCATTCCTGATTTGGCTCTCTGTTTGTCTGTTACTGGTGTATAAGAATGCTTGTGATTTTTGCACATTAATTTTGTATTTTGAGACTTTGCTGAAGTTGGTTATCAGCTTAAGGAGATTTTGGGCTGAGACAATGGGGTTTTCTAAATATACAATCATGTCATCTGCAAACAGGGACAATTTGACTTCTTCTTTTCCTAACTGGATACCCTTGATTTCTTTCTCTTGCCTGATTGCCCTAGCCAGAACTTCCAACACTATGTTGAATAGGAGCGGTTAGAGAGGGCATCCCTGTCTTGTGCCAGTTTTCAAAGGGAATTTTTCCAGTTTTTGCCCATTCAGTATGATATTGGCTGTGGGTTTGTCATAAATAGCTCTTATTATTTTGAGGTACATTCCATCAATACCGAATTTATTGAGCGTTTTTAGCATGAGGGCTGTTGAATTTTGTCAAAAGCCTTTTCTGCATCTATTGAGATAATCATGTGGTTCTTGTCTTTGGTTCTGTTTATATGCTGGATTACGTTTATTGATTTGCGAATGTTGAACCAGCCTTGCATCCCAGGGATGAAGCCCACTTGATCATGGTGGATAAGCTTTTTGATGTGCTGCTGAATCCGGTTTGCCAGTATTTTATTGAGGATTTTTGCATCGATGTTCATCAGGATATTGGTCTAAAATTCTCTTTTTTTGTTGTGTCTCTGCCAGGCTTTGGTATCAGGATGATGTTGGCCTCATAAAATGAGTTAGGGAGGATTCCCTCTTTTTCTATTGATTGAATAGTTTCAGAAGGAATGGTACCATCTCCTCCTTGTACCTTTGGTAGAATTCAGCTGTGAATCCATCTGGTCCTGGACTTTTTTTGGTGGGTAGGCTATTAATTATTGCCTCAATTTCAGAGCCTGCTATTGGTCTATTCAGGGATTCAACTTCTTCCTGGTTTAGTCTTGGAAGAGTGTAAGTGTCCAGGAAATTATCCATCTCTTCTAGATTTTCTAGTTGATTTGCATAGAGCTGTTTATAGTATTCTCTGATGGTAGTTTGTATTTCTGTGGGGTCGGTGGTGATATCCCCTTTATCATTTTTTATTGCATCTATTTGATTCTTCTCTCTTTTCTTCTTTATTAGTCTTGCTAGTGGTGTGTCAATTTTGTTGATCTTTTCAAAAAACCAACTCCTGGATTCATTGATTTTTTGGAGGGTTTTTTGTGTCTCTATCTCCTTCAGTTCTGATCTGATCTTAGTTATTTCTTGCCTTCTGCTAGCTTTTGAATGTGTTTGCTCTTGCCTCTCTAGTTCTTTTAATTGTGATGTTAGAGTGTCCATTTTAGAGCTTTCCAGCTTTCTCTTGTGGGCATTTAGTGCTATAAATTTCCCTCTACACACTGCTTTAAATGTGTCCCAGAGATTCTGGTATGTTGTATCTTTGTTCTCATTGGTTTCAAAGAACATCTTTATTTCTGCCTTCATTTTGTTATGTACCCAGTAGTCATTCAGGAGCAGGTTGTTCAGTTTCCATTTTGTTGAGCGGTTTTGATTGAGTTTCTTAGTCCTGAGTTCTCGTTTGATTGCACTGTGGTCTGAGAGACAATTTGTTATAATTTCCGTTCTTTTACATTTGCTGAGGAGTGCTTTACTTCCAATTATGTGGTCAGTTTTGGAATAAGTGAGATGTGGCGCTGAGAAGAATGTATATTCTGTTGATTTGGGGTGGACAGTTCTGTAGATGTCTATTAGGTCCGCTTGGTGCAGAGATGAGTTCAATTCCTGGATATCCTTGTTAACTTTCTGTCTCGTTGATCTGTCTAATGTTGACAGTGGAGTGTTGAAGTCTCCCATCATTATTGTATGGGAGTCTAAGTCTCTTTGTAAGTCTCTAAGGACTTGCTTTATGAATCTGGGTGCTCCTGTATTGGGTGCATATATATTTAGGAGAGTTAGCTCTTCCTGTTGAATTGATCCCTTTACCATTATGTAATGGCCTTCTTTGTCTCTTTTGATCTTTGATGGTTTAAAGTCTGTTTTATCAGAGACTAGGATTGCAACCCCTGCTTTTTTTTGTTCTCCATTTGCTTGGTAGATCTTCCTCCATCTCTTTATTTTGAACCTATGTATGTCTCTGCATGTGAGATGGTTCTCCTGAATACAGCAGATGGATGGGTCTTGACTCTTTATCCAGTTTGCCAGTCTGTGTCTTTTAATTGGAGCATTTAGTCCATTACCATTTAAGGTTAATATTGTTATGTGTGAACTTGATCCTGCCATTATGATATTAACTGGTTCTTTTGCTCGTTAGTTGATGCAGTTTCTTCCTAGCCTCGATGGTCTTTACATTTTGGCATGTTTTTGCAATGGCTGGTACCGGTTGTTCCTTTCCATGTTTAGGGCTTCCTTCAGGGTCTCTTGTAAGGCAGGCCTGGTGGTGACAAAATCTCTAAGCATTTGCTTATCTGTAAAGGATTTTATTTCTCCTTCACTGATGAAACTTAGTTTGTCTGGATATGAAATTCTGGGTTGAAAATTCTTTTCTTTAAGAACGTTGAATATTGGCCCCCACTCTCTTCTGGCTTGTAGAGTTTCTGCCGAGAGATCTGCTGTTAGTCTGATGGGCTTCCCTTTGTGGGTAACCCGACCTTTCTCTCTGGCTGCCCTTAAGATTTTTTCCTTCATTTCAACTTTGGTGAATGTGGCAATTATGTGTCTTGGAGTTGCTCTTCTGGAGGAGTATCTTTGTGGTGTTCTCTGTATTTCCTGAATTTGAATGTTGGCCTGCCCTACTAGGTTGGGGAAGTTCTCCTGGATGATATCCTGAAGAGTGTTTTCCATCTTGGTTCCATTTTCCCCCCCACTTTCAAGCACCCCAATCAGATGTAGATTTGGTCTTTTTACATAATCCCATACTTCTTGCAGGCTTTGTTCATTTCTTTTTCTTCTTTTTTCTTTTAGTTTCTCTTCTCGCTTCGTTTCATTCATTTGATCCTCAATCGCTGATACTCTTTCTTCCAGTTGATCGAGTCGGTTACTGAAGCTTGTGCATCTGTCATGTATTTCTCGTGTGATGGTTTTCATCTCTGTCATTTCGTTTATGACCTTCTCTGCATTAATTAGTCTAGCTGTCAATTCTTCCACTCTTTTTTCAAGATTTTTAGTTTCTTTGTGCTGGGTACGTAATTCCTCCTTTAGCTCTGAGAAGTTTGATGGACTGAAGCCTTCTTCTCTCATCTCGTCAAAGTCATTCTCTGACCAGCTTTGATCCGTTGCTGGCGATGAGCTGCACTCCTTTGCAGTGGGAGATGCGCTCTTATTTTTTGAGTTTCCAGCTTTTCTGCCCTGCTTTTTCCCCATCTTTGTGGTTTTATCTGCCTCTGGTCTTTGATGATGGTGACGTACTGATGGGGTTTTGGTATAGGTGTCCTTCCTGTTTGATAGTTTTCCTTCTAATAGTCAGGACCCTCAGCTGCAGGTCTGTTGGAGATTGCTTGAGGTTCACTCCCGACCCTGTTTGCCTGGGTATCAGCAGCAGAGGTTGCAGAAGATAGAATATTGCTGAACAGCGAGTGTACCTGTCTGATTCTTCCTTTGGAAGCTTCCTCTCAGGGATGTACTCCACCCTGTGAGGTGTGGGGTGTCAGACTGCCCCTAGTGGGGGATGTCTCCCACTTAGGCTACTCAGGGGTCAGGGACCCACTTGAGCAGGCCGTCTGTCCGTTCTCAGATCTCAACCTCCATGTTGGGAGATCCACTGCTCTCTTCAAAGCTGTCAGACAGAGTCGGGTTTCTGCTGCTTTTTTTGTTGTTGTTGTTTAGCCTGTCCCCAGAGGTGAAGTCTGCAGAGACAGGCAGGTTTCCTTGACCTGCTGTGAGCTCCACCCAGTTTGAGCTTCCCAACGTCTTTGTTTACCTACTTAAGCCTCAGCAATGGCGGGCGCCCCTCCCCCAGCCTCGCTGCTGCCTTGCGGTTAGATCGCAGACTGCTGTGCTAGCAGTGAGGGAGGCTCCGTGGCCGTGGGACCCTGCCAGCCAGGTGTGGGATATAATCTCCTGGTGTGCCCTTGCTTAAAGCGTAATATTGGGGTGGGAGTTACCCGATTTTCCAGGTGTTGTGTGTCTGAGTTCCCCTGGCTAGGAAAAGGGATTCCCTTCCCCCTTGCACTTCCCAGGTGAGGCGATGCCTCGCCCTGCTTCAGCTCTCACTGGTCGGGCTGCAGCAGCTGGCCAGCACCGATTGTCTGGCACTCCCTAGTGAGATGACCCCAGTACCTCAGTTGAAAATGCAGAAATCACCGGTCTTCTGTGTCGCTCGTGCTGGGAGTTGGAGACTGGAGCTGTTCCTATTCGGCCATTTTGCTCGCCTGCCAAATTTAATGTAACAAGCAGTGAGCAGAACACCGTTAGTTGTTACCTGAAGGGAACTTAGATTCTCATGAGGAATAAAGGAGAGAAGCAAATATGCAACAAGGTGAGCTAATATTTACCGAGGATTTACAATGTGCCCGATATTGTTCTGATTTTGTTTACACTTACTAAAATTCATGTAATCTTTATAATAACCCGATGAAGGTGAAATACTATAACTTCCATTATACAAATTGGGAAACTGAGGCACATAAATCGTAATCAAATCATCTGGTTTCATACAACTATGGAATAAAAGAACCTTTGAATAATAAATCTTAAAAATGCTCAAAGAAATGAAATTATAGTAAGTGCTATGAAGAAAACTAGAGAGTTATTTTTAATTAGAGACTAATGTTCCTTTTTATTTTAGTGACAGTATATGGGGAGTACCTCTGTACAATGGTGGCTTTGGATATAGTCCTGAGAAAATGAAGGAACAAGCCATGTGCCCACATAAAGTAAACGTGTTCCAAGCACAGGGAAGAACAAGTGCAAAGATTATCAATAGGAATGTGTTTGGCTTTAAAGGATGAAGAAGGCATAGAGAGATGAGCAAAATGACAAGAGACAAAGTCAGACTGGTAGAGATGTGATTAGATAATGAGGCATCCTGAGTTAAAAAAATGTAATTTGACTCTGGCCAAATAAGAAGTCATGAGAAAAGTTTAAAGTTTTAAAGAAGAAGAGTTTAAAGAAAAAGAATGGTGTGAAATGAGTACTTTTAATAAACCCTTAAAGAGCGCACTGTGTGAAATTGTATTGAATAGAACCAAGAGTAGACACAATAATGGCAGGTAAGAGGCTTTTGGAAATCCAGAAATGATCGATGACTTAGGTCAATACCAAAGTATTGATCTGTATTTTTTTCACCCCTTTTCTCATTACTGTAACTTGTGTGTCTTGTGTCATCTAGTATGTGTGCTTGCATGTTAACCAAAACAAAGGTTCAAATAAATGGCCATTATAATGACAGTGTGAATTTTAATCTTTTGGAGATAATTTGGGACTTTGGAAACACGATAAAATTGGCATGGTAGAAAGAGGAAACATAGCTAAGTAGAGGGTAGACAATCAAGGAGTCAAGTAGAAGACACCTTGGGGAAATCTGTCTCCATACCTGCTCCCCCTTCCAGTTACCTGGTGCACAATCTGCTTACAATGGTTCTAGACACTTACTGAATGGACATAGGACCATGATGAGAGAATCCCACCCAGCAACCAGGACACAATTTATCTAGAGGAAGTGTTATTCTGTGTATGAAGCTGTGACAGACCAACTCTTACTGAGATGCAGACGCAAGAAGACGGTAAAGTGGATTAGGGAAGTGATGATGGGGGTAGTGAGAAGATGTTTGGTTTAGGATGTATTTTAAAAACAGTGCTTACAGAATTTTGTAAAGGGCTGAGAGTGGGTGCAAGAGCCGTTCTGGGAGTTCCATTTTGATCTAGAGTTAATAGACACCTGCGCTTGCGTGTTTATCATAGCACTGTCCACAATAGCAAAGTCATGGACTAACCAGTGTCCACCAATGGTTGACTGGATAAAGAAAATATGGTGTATATATACACCATGGAATACTATGCAGAATTAAAAAATGAAATTATGTCCTTTGCAGCAATATGGATGGAGCTATAGGTCATTGTCCTAAGAGAACTAACTCTGAAGCAGAGAATCAAATATTGCATATTCTCACTTATAGGTGGAGCTAAACAATGGATACCCACGAACACAGAGATGGAGATAATAGACACTGGAAACTACAAAATGGGGGAGGGCGGGGTAATTAGGGTTCAAAAATCATCTGTCGGGTACAGTGTTCAATATTTGGGTCATGGGTACATTTGAATCCCAATCTTCACCATTATATATGTGTAAATCCTTGAAAATGACTGAGGCAAGTCTCCATCATTTTATGAGGTTTATTTGGCAAAGTTAAGGATGAGCACAGAGAGACAAATCTATGCCTTTCTCCAAAGATGACTTTGAGGGCTTCAATATTTAAACAGGAAAGGGCAAGAGTGGGCTAAGTGGCTCACAACTATAATCCTAGCATTTAGGGAGGCCGAGACGGGTGGATCAGTTGAGGTCAGGAGATCGAGACCAGCCTGGCAAACATGGTGAAACCCTGTCTCTACAAAAAACATAAAAATTAGCTGGAAATCACTTGAACCCGGGAAGCAGAGGTTGCAGTTAGTCGATATTGTGCCACTGCACTCCACCCTGGGCAATAGAGTGAGACTCCGTCTCAAAAAAAAAAATTATTTATATATAAACAGAAAAGGGCAGACATTGAGGAAAGAGGCGAAAAAATTGAAAGGTGTGGTAGGTAAGAGGCAAACAGTTACATCTTTTGAGTCTTTGATCACCCTTTCACTGAATACACAATTTACATGTGAGGGCATGTAGAGGAATAGTCACTTATGCCTTCCCCTGGCTCAGGGAATCTGCATTTTTACATAACAATGTAGACAATAGGGCAGAGGAAGCAATCAGATATGCATTTGTCTCAGGTGAGCACAGAGGTGACTTTAAGTTCTGTCATTTGTCCTGTACCTATGAAGATACTCTATCAGTTTACATTGCCAGGGTGAAATTCAACACAACTATTTTAGGGTAAAGATCTGGAACCACAAGGAAGTTCCTTGTCAGCAAGTTGTAAGGGAGATGTGCAGTTTTTTGTTTGTTTGTTTGTTTGTTTGTTTTATCTTTGTAGTCATCTTGCGTAGGAATCAATGGGAGGCAGGTTTGTGTGACCCAGTTCCCAGCTTGACTTTTTCCAACAGCTGAGTGAGTTCAGGGTCCTAATATTTATTTTCCTTTCACACATATGATACCCTTGAGACAAAAAAGCATATGTACTTCCTGAATCTAAGATTTTTTTTTTTTAAAGAGTTGACTGGGCAAATGTTAAGCCTGGGATGATTATTAAACATCCAAATGAAGACGCTATACAGAAGAAGAGTGTGGAGGTTTAAATTTGGAAAGGACGGTATTCAAAATCATGAGACAAGATATTCACTCAGGGAATATGTGGAGTTACAAAAGAGAAGTCAAAGTACTCTGTACCTTGAAGAATTTCAGCATCTAGGAGGCAAATACTGGAGGAGTCATTGACCAACAAGACTGGGAAAGAAGAACTATATAATAAAAGGAAAACCTTGAGAGTACAGTTTTACTGAAGTCAAGTTAATAAAAAGAAGTTGGTTTTCTGCTTTTATCCATAAGAAGGGAAAGCAACATTGTTCAGTCCTGCTGAGAAGTCCAGTCAGAGGAAGACTAAGAACTGTGTACCCGCTCATTATGAAATACCATAATACCAATTTAAAAGGAGTGCTGAGAAAAAGCCTGATTCAGTTAGATTCAAAAGAATCAATTGAAATAAATTAAGGCGAACTGTAAAAGCTTGCCGAATTTTTTCTGTGAAAGAGCAAAAAATATTGTGATTGATTTCTTGATGTTCCAAAACATTTTTCTTCCCGTCTTCCACAGTACTGAAGTTACACTGAATACATAGCAGACTCTCTTTCATTTAGAGTTCTGGATGAGTAACAGTTTTGGCTTCGAGGGCTTTTGCCTGTGTTTCAGCTGGCAGGAGCTATGCAGTCATTCTGCAACCCTTGTTGCCGCTGTCCTTACATCATTACGGTTTCATGAAGCAAATTCTACAGAATGTTTTCCAGCTTCAGGTGTTCAAAGAAATTGGTGGGTATGCTCAACTCCTGATATGAGTTCATAATCCCTGGATTGCTGTTTCTTGTGCCCATTCTCCAGCTTTCTACTGTAGCAGCAAAAAGTTTCCAACATGGACCAGTATTGCTCCAGTGATTGACCTAGGGGGCAAGTCAACCGTTGAGTTATTACATTGATTTCCTAAGGTCTTGAATTCCCATATTAAATATTTTACCAATTAAAATAACTAGATTGGTTTCTATTTCCTGTCTTGTTTCCTGACTGATTAGGATAAGCAGTGCCTATGCTGTGTCAGAACAGTGCATGACTCCTAAGGGTCCATTGTGTCCACAAAGAGACAAGTAACTTAATCACAACCATATAGAAATGAAATGAATAGAATGAAGGCCAATTATGCCTTTTCTCAAATCTCATGTTGGTTTAACACTATGCCTATATAGAAGATGGAAGTTATATGAAGTACATTGAATGATAATTAACATGTTTTTTTCTGATTTTATAAATCGAGGTGAGGTGTGATGAGAAAGGAGAAAAAGATTACATACCCCAGCTCCAAATGATAACCACATTTTAAGAGAATCTATTATACTTTGGAAGCAGGACTATGTACAATAATTATTTAAAATAATATTTTTCCACAGAACACAAATGAACAACTGTTGTGATAAATGTCATATGGTCAAACTCAAAAGGAGTAATTTAAAATATTAAATTGGGCCGGGCGCGGTGGCTCAAGCCTGTAATCCCAGCACTTTGGGAGGCCGAGACGGGCGGATCACGAGGTCAGGAGATCGAGACCATCCTGGCTAATACGGTGAAACCCCGTTTCTACTAAAAAATACAAAAAACTAGCCGGGCGACGAGGCGGGCGCCTGTAGTCCCAGCTACTCGGGAGGCTGAGACAGGAGAATGGCGTGAACCCGGGAGGCGGAGCTTGCAGTGAGCTGAGATCCGGCCACTGCACTCCAGCCTGGGCGGCAGAGCAAGACTCCGTCTCAAAAAAAGTAAATAAATAAAAAAATAAAATAAAATAAAATATTAAATTGGACTGCAGAATAAATTTGACTTAAGATGAGCATTTAAATCTAGCCTTATCTACAAAGAATCACTACATTTGTAGTGTTAAAGTGTTAAATAACACTTTAAACTTAATTTGCATCAAATGTATAGGCAATATGAAACTACCATATTCTTAGTAATTTAGAGTTGTGCAGAATCGAAATCAACAATAATCATGCCCAATGGAAAACTTAAACAATTTATAGCAAAGAAAAATGAAGTTGAAATATAGATTTTTAACAAGGCAATAGATTCTGATTAGCTAATGCATTTTTAAATGACCAAATATACCTAATGCTGTAAGTAAAAATATGATACAATTTATTAAGTCATACAAATCTAACTTTTATTTTGCATTACCATAATCTGAAGACCCAATGCTTCATTACACATTCAGAAAGGGAGAAGAGATTTAAGTCAAAACTAGAATAATTTCAGAAGCTAGACAGAATTATAATGTAGTGGATGTGTAATTTTTCACTTAGATGTAATAATAAGAAAATACATTAATAGGGAAATTCTAGAAAGGCTAAACAATGCATATGATGAATCTGAGCAATTACAATTGGATATGACCAAAGGATGAGCTGCATTTGAAGATGTCTGCATTGCTTGTTGCTCTTTCTGTGGTTTAATCTTTCAGTATATTTTGTATATTCTGGCTCAGGAACTGTGAAAAATCCAAGGAATAAAGCAATACAGTCAACAGAACACAGTCTTCATAGAATCCATAATTTTATCAGGGATTCAGTCATATGTAGCTGAACATAATAGGATGTGATACATGATGTATTTGCCTTTGAACCCTAGAGGAAGTACATGTCTATTCTGCCAGGTCAACCAAATAAACTACACAGAGGAATACACATTCAACTGGGAAGTATCTAAGCCTCTCTCCTTTATTTCCCCACTATCCCCTGGACAATGCTATCATAGCACATGTAACACTTCCTTTCACATGTAGTAAAATAACCAGGAATAGCCCAGATTACATAGTGGTTGAAAGTGTATAAAGTGGTTTCAAACTATTTAGATAAAAATCTTATCCTTCCTGTTTACTTGCATGGGAAACCCATTTTCCTTCTTTGCATTCAAGGAAATGGCATGCGTTTTACGAAAATTAACCAAACTTCACAGAGTAGCCTACACTGGAACACTGGCAAATTGTCATTTATGAGAGATTTCATTCTGGAGTTGAAGACTGCAATTATCCCTGCTATACAATGATTATATGTCAACATCAAGGATGTTTTCTTAAATGCAGTCCTATCTTGTTAAATATTAGGACATATGCTAAACTCAAATGTTACCTAAATAAAATTAATCATGTTGTGTGTTGCTGTGCTCATAATCTGAACAATGGTAAATATATGCCAATATATCCAATTATTAGTATCATTATTATATTGTTTTATATTAAAGGTCATCTGATAGTATGGGGATACCATAGATACAGTCAGTCATTATATATTCATTTGTACAATATTGACTAAATTCAGTCTTTGCCAAGCACTTGATTGATGACTTTTGGAAATTTGGCAAAATGGTGATCCACTCACTCAGCAAAGAATGTGTATCCCACTCTTCTGGGGAAAGTGTTCTCAGAATGTTAAACATTTTAAGTTGAACATGTTGTTCAAGCCTCCTATGCCCTTACAGATTGCTTGTCAACCTACTTCTATCAATTATCCAGAGAAGGGTGTTAAAAATATGTGACTATACTCATGAATGAGTCAATTTCTCCATATAGTTCTATAAGTCTTTATTTTATGTGTTCAAAAGCTTTGTTATTAGGTGTATAAATATTTGCAATTATTATATCCTATTGATGAATTAATTCTTAATAATTCTGAAAATGTCCTCTTTATCTTTGGTAAGAAATGAAATCTATTTAGTTTGTTATTAATATGATCACTACAGAGTTCTTTTGCTTGGTAATAGCTTGGTATTTTTCTTATCCATTTACTTTTAACTATTTATGTATTCACATTTAAAGTAGGATTTTTGTTTGTTTTTGTTTTTGTTTTGGCAGAATATATTCTGTATACCATTGACAATAGATGATGTGTTTATTCTATCTAGTATCTAATATAAATTGTGTCTACATTTAATGTGATTAATATTACAATTGATGTTGATTAGAACAGATTAATGTATTTAAAGAGATAAAGGAGAAAAATACATTTATTCATATGTTTACAATCTAAGATGTTTTTCATTCTTTGTGAAAAGCAAGATTTGCATTAAGTATTATTTTTCTTCTTCTTGGAAGGGGTCTTTCGTTGTAATTATAACACAGGTCTCCTGAAGTGAATTGGTTTAGCTTTTGCATACACAAGAAAATCTTTATTTTGATTTTGTTTTTGAAATACAGATATTTCTAATTTGAGGGTTTTGTTGTTGCTGTTATTAAATTACTGCTGTTTGGCAGTGCCTTAAAGATGATAATCTACTATCTTTCAGGCTGAATTGTTTCAAATAGAAAACGCTCTCATTTTTATCTTTGTATATGTTTTATCTCTGGACATGTCAATCTTGATTTATCGTAGTTTTTATGCAATTTGATTATGTGTTTTGGAGTAGTTTTTCTCATATTGTGGGTATGTTTCATTGAGCTGTTTTCTTCTGAGAGTTCATATTACTCATTAAATTTCAAAAACGTTCTGCTATTTTTTTCAGTCTTTCCTTTACCGTATTCCCTTCTTTCTTCTCTTGTGTGGACTCTAATTTCACATATATTTGGCCACTTAAAATTGTCTCATACTTTATTCATGCTCTATTACTCCTCTGTTGTGATTGTTATTGTAATCTTTCTGTCATTGTTTCTTGTTGGGTTTTTCATCTTTTTAAAATATTTATTTATATTTCTCTTCAAGTTCACTGCTTTCTTCTGCAATGCTGGATTTGCTGATTATCTCTTACGGTGCATATTTTATCTCAACCTTTGTCGTGTTTATCTCTAGAAATTATATTTTGTCTTCTTCATATATCTTATGTCTTTTTGAACATAGTTATCAATTTATAATAGTTTCTACATCCTGGTTTACTAAAATTCTATAATCCATGTCATTTAAGTTGTGTCTCCATTTACAATTTGTGTCTTTACTGTGGATTGTGTTTTCCTGCTTCTTAAAATGTCTGGCAATCCATAATGTCCTTCTTAGCATTCCTGGTATTCATAATCTTGTGTATTACATTTTCTAGTCTTGTTATGGTGATACAAGCTATCCCTGGCCCTTTGTAAACTTTAGGGATTGTTATTGCTCATGCTTTTCAGTAGTTATTTCCTGACACTTCATAGTTTCTTCACATGCACAGGCATTGATTTTTTTTTCAGCTGAAGACTCAAAAGCTAGCACATGTGTTCTCTTCTCCCTCACCATCCTCCTCTCTTTGTGCACAGTTCTCTCCTATTTGGTACTCTTTTGTGCAAACTTTAGCCATCATGGCTTCCCTAGACCAACAGCTTCCTATCCTCACCTAAGAGAGACCAGAGCTCTTCCCTAAGCAATGGCCTGGAAGCTTGCTCAGGGCAGTTAGTAGGATAATTGTAGAAGTCACCATTTTGGAAACTATTTCTCAGGGATTGCTCTCCTACACTGTTTGACATCCAAAGTCTGGACCACATTTATATATATATACACACACACACACACACACACACACACACACATATACTTTGGTTAGTTATTACTATTATTTTAGTAGTTTCAGTAGATGGTAAATCTGCTATAGGTTAATGGATCCTGTCAGAAATCAAACGTTTTATTCTTTTTGTATTTGTCTTTTAAAATAATTTGGGGAAACATTGCAGAATATAAATTAATAGGATGAGGAAATTTTGATAGAAAAACAAATATGAGCTTACATATTAGAGTAATAACTAGAGAGAACATGCTGTACGTTCTGGAGTCATGTCACCTTAGTTGAGAGGGTTGAGTAAAGAATTTCATGATATCATTGGTTCTCCCCTTTCACTTGCCTTCTTCTTCTTCTTCTCTCTGGTTTACCTTAAATTTAACTCTTTAATAAGATAATCAGACATAGACTTTTGTCACAGATTTTATTTCTGGGAAAATAAAACTAAGATATTTAGTGACACATTGTATGCTCACTGTATTGGTCAGGGTTCTCTCGAGAAACAGAACCAATAGGATAGATGCATATGAAAGGGAGTTTTTAAAGGAGTATTCACTCACAGGATCACAGGGTGAAGTACCCCAATAGGCCGTCTGCAAGGTGAGGAGCGAGGAAGCCAATCTGAATCTCAAAATCTCAAAAGCAGAGAAGCAAACAGTGCAGCCTTCAGTCTGTGGCTGAAGGTCCGAGAGGCCCTGGAAAATTACTGGTTTAAGTCCAGGAGTCTAAAAGCTGAAGAACTTGGGAGTCTGATGTTCCTGGGCAGAAAACATCCAGCACAGGAGAAAGGGGAAGGCCAGAAGATTCAGCAAGTCTAGGACTTCCAACTTCTTCTGCCTGCTTAATTCTAGCTGTGCTGGCAGGTGATTAGATGGTGTCCACCCACATTAAAGGTGGGTCTGCCTCTCCCAGTCCACTGGCTCAACTGTTACCCTTCTTTTGCAACACGCTCACAGACACACCTAGTAACAGTAATTTGCATTCTTCAACCGAATCGAGTTGACACTCAATATTAACAATCACAAATCCACCCCTTGTCGACTTGAACCCATACACACCTCCTGAGATCACACATAATCTTCAAATAAAGACAATAGTAAGGTAATAATTATACCCAACATAATACAACTATCATTCACACAACCAGAAAAGCACCAATTCCCAACCCAAATGCTATTACATAAAGTTAACAATATTTAAAATGCTGATATGAAGTCAATAAATCTTATGTCATACGATAAAGGAAAATGGAAATAAAATTCAGATATTTTCTTAGTACAAGTGTATACATGCACAAACATGTGTTTAAGAAAAGAAGGAGGAAATATTCGTGACAATTACAATCCCATTTCTGCAACTGGTCACATGGTTGTAGCTGGTATTGATGACAACTTTCTTCTACTACTCATTCTGTATTCCCTTTGCCCTCAGCAAGCACCTCAGCAGGTCGTGGTTTTTTTCCCGGTGGAGTAACCCAAACCTTCATTCCTGAAAGGTCTGGACCATTTTTAGTCCTTCCTGGATTGGGTTGTTGTAGTTTCCCACTGGCCTTAATCACAGGGCATGGTAATAATAAGAGATGCCCCAAGAGATCTCCTGTATTCCACACATACTCTCCCTTACCTCTGTTGTGGAGTAGTAAACTGACTTCATCTTGACAGTCCAGGTCAATCGCCCCAGTCAGCACTGTAATGCCCTTCTTAGCCTGTTGACTTAGAGGTAGGAGGAGGCCCAAGTGGCCAGGTGGCAATCTTAACCTCCGGTTTCATGGAATCTTTGTTGTGTCTCCTGGTGGCAGCATTCTTCCCTCTGGAACTAAGGTCTCTAGGCCAGCAGAACGTAATGCTGCAGGAACAGGAAGCAAAAATTTTACCAGTGGGTCATTGGGGTGATGGTGAGGGGTGCCACTTCCACTTCCACCCCTTGATTCCTGGACCCATGAGTCCTGGCTGTGGGAGAAACAGTACCTGAAAATTTGAGACAAGTCTCAGTTTATTTAGAAAGTTTATTTTGCCAAGGTGGAGGACGCACCCAGGACACAGCCTCAGGAAGTCCTGAGGGCATCTGCCCAAGGTGGGTGGGGCACAGCTTAGCTTTATACACTTTAGTGAGACATGAGACATCAATCAATATAAGTAAGAAGTACATTGGTTCTGTCTGGAAAGGCAGGACAACTTGAAACAAAGGCAGGAAGACTCAGGGAGGGAGCTTCCAGGTCACGTTTAGGTGATACATAAATGGTTACTTTTTTTTTTTTTTTTTTTTTTGTCTCTGATTAGCCTTTCCAAAGGAGACAAATCAGTGAGCAGAGGGGTGACTGAGTAGAATGAGTAGAATGGGAGGCAGTGTTGGCCTAAGCAGTTTCAGCTTCAGTTTTCCTCAGTGATATTGGGGGCCCAAGATAATTTTCTTCCACATATTGAACGCTGATTCAGAGCATACGCAGCCTCCTGGAGAACTTTGCCCCAGCTCTGAAGAGGCAATGCTGTGTGGAATACCATGGCGGTGGATACGGCATTCTGTGAGTGATAAGGCACCTCTTATGTGATAAGACTTTAGTCTTGGAAGAAGCATTGCGTGCAGGATAGGCAAACCCATATCCAGAGGAAGGGTCTACTCCAGTGAGGACAAACCGTTGCCCTTTCCACGTTGGAAGAGGCCCAGTATAATCAACCTGCCACCAAGTAGCTGGCTGGTCACCCTGAGGAATGGTGTCAAATTGAGGACTCAGCGTTGGTCTTAGCTGCTGGCAACTCGAGCATTCAGTGGTAGTGATAACCAGGTCATCCTTGGTGAGTGGAAGTCCATGCTGCTGAGCCTGTGTGTAATTTCCTTCCTGACACCATGGCTACTTTGTTCATGGACCCATTGGGTGATGACAAGCATGGCTGGGAAACAAAGCCGAGTGGCGTCCACAGAGAGAGTCATCCGATCCACTTGATGATTAAAATCCTCCTCTGCTGAAGTCACTCTTTGGTGAGCATTCACATGAAATACAAATATCTTCTCATAGCTTCTGAGTGGTTTTTGACCACTCAGAGAGGTCTCTCCACATATCTCCAAATTTCTTCGTTAGCAATTTTCCAATCATGCTCCTTCCAAGTCCCTGACCATCCAGCCATACCATTGGCTAGAGCCAATGAATCAGTATATAATTGCATTTCTGTCCATTTCTCCCTCCATGCAAAGGACATGACCAGGTGCACTCCTCAATGTTATGCCCACTGGGGAGATTTCCCTCCACCCTTGTCCTTCAGGGATGTCCTAGAAAGGGGCTGTAGTGCTGCAGTTGTCCACTTTCAGGTGGTGCCTGCGTATCATGTGGAACCATCATGAACCAGACCCTTGTCTTCCCTTCCTCTGTCAACTGATCATAGGGAACTCCCCATGAGGCCATCAGTGCAGGCTAGGGAGAGAAGGCAGGTGGCAGGAGTGGAGACCATGGGCATTTGAGCCACTTCCTCATGTAACTTACTTATACTTTCAGCACCTGCTTGAGCCCAATTATGTATATTCCACTTCCGTTTGACCATGACGTGCTGCTGTGAATGCCCAACTTTATGGCTAGATGGGTCAGAAAGCACCCGGTTCAACGATAGGTGGTTCAGGTTGCATGGTGACTTGATGACCCATAGTCAAACGTTCAGTTTTTACAAAAGCTCAGTAACAAACCAAGAGCTGTCTCTCAAAAGAAGATTAGTTATCTGCAGAAGATGGCAGAGCCTTGCTCCAAAATCCTAGAGGCCTCCACTGTGATTCACCTATGTGGACCTGCCAAAGGCTCCAAACAGCATCCCTATCTGCTACCGACACCTCAAGCACCTTGGATCTGCTGGGGCATATGGCCCAAGTGGCAGAGCAGCTTGCACAGCAGTCTGGACCTATTGCAGAGCTTTATTCTGTTGTGGACTCTACACAAAACTGGCAGCCTTTCAGGTCACTCAGTAAATGGACTGGAGCACACTCCCTTATTCTGTTTTTTCAGGATGGCTTTATTGGCAGAGTAAAAAATAATGATTTATGTATTTCTACTTTCTAAGTCTTCAGTTACAACAACCCATGCGGAAGGGATAGTGAGATAGCAAAACCCATAATAAAAAATATGAAACTACATAAAATAAAACTATGCAGGACTAAAATATGAAAGTAGCAATAATGAATGTCCAAGTATAGTAAACAGCACTTAGTTTATTTACTAAAAGTAGAGGTGATATGGTTTGGCTGTGTCCCCACCCAAATCTCGTCTTGAATTTTAGCTCCCATAATGCCCATCTGTTGTGGGAGGGACCCAGTATGAGGTAACTGAATCATGGGGGACGTTTCCCCCATACTCCTCTCGTGGTAGTCAATACATCTTATGAGATCTGATCATTTTATAAGGGGAAACCTCCTTCACTTGGTTCTCATTCTCTCTTTGCCAGCCGCCATGTAAGGTGTGCCTTTGCTCTTTCTTCATCTCCTGCCAAGATTGTGAGGCCTCCCCCAGACAAATGGAACTATGAGTCCATTAAAACTCTTTCCTTTATAAATTACCCAGTCTTAGATATCTTTATCAGCAGTGTGAAAATGGACTAATACAAGAGTGCTACAGGAAAGAGAAGCAATTATGCCTCAATCATTCCATTGAAGATTAGTTCAGAGTTTGTAAAATTATAAGTTTTTTTTAAAGTAGTATTAAAATGTGCTTTGAAATTATAAAAGATTTATATGTAAATATTGAATCACATCTTTGAATACTACTCAGCTACCCTAAATTACATTAATATAGTTCTTCATTTCTTTTTCAATTTACAAAGTAACATACCATATTGAAATAGGCAGTGCCAGAGTAAATATTTATTTTATTTGACAAAGTTATAATAGAAATAAAGAAGTTAACCAGTATATATTTTGAATTGTTCTTATCATTAAAAAAAGTATACTAAAGAATTTTAATCTGTTTTGAAAATGCTATCTGTATTTTTTTTTTTACCTGTTTGCTCTTTTCAAAATGATATTGTGAACCTAAGTAAGAAAACATAATAATTTCTGGATAGGTGATAACTCATTTTAGGAATCCAGTAAAACTAGTGTGAGAAGACCTAGGACTGAGTAATAAGAGATCAAACAAGTTTGGGAAAAGAAATGTTACAGATAAGACTCAATTGAAATTTGTTTCATAAGACACCATTCTTCTGAAAGAATTTCACAGAAAACTGAGTTTGAGATATCAGGTGCACTGTTTTGGGATATTCATAATTAATATTTTATGCATGTTTATAGTAGCACAATTCACACTTGCAAAAATGTGGAACCAACCCAAATGCCCATCAATCAACCAGTGGATAAAAAAACTGTGGTATATGTATACAATGGAATACCACTCAGCCATAAAAAGGAATGAATTAATGGCATTTGCAGCAACCTGGATGAGACTGGAGGCTATTATTCTAAGTGAAGTAACTCAAGAGTGGAAAACCAAACACCGTATGTTCTCACTCACAAGTGGAAGCAAAGTTATGATGTAAAGGCATAAGAATGACACAATGGACTCTGGGGACTCAGGAGGAAAGGGTTGGAAGGGGGTGAGGCATAAAAGACTGCAAATTGGATACAGTGTATACTGCTCGTGTGATGGGTGCACCAAAATCTCACAAGTCATCACTAAAGGATTTACTAATGTAACCAAACACCACCTGTTCCCCAATAACCTATGGAAATAAAAAATTTAAAAAAAAAAAACAGAATAAACTGTCAGACATTTGAGGATAAAGACAACTGTGTATGTTCAAATCAGTGTTGTCTAAACAATGGTAACTGTTTACGGCTAAAGAATATGTACTACAAAATTGTAGCATCTGGATTCCAGTCAAAGAGAATCCTGTAACAGGTCATGCATCATTCTCTCTTCTTGGTATTGAGCCAGTAAACATAGTCTACTGTTTTTTTCTAGATATTGTTCCACAGAGCTTGGGTTCTGACTGGCTTTAACTGATTCACCAGCACTTAGTATAGTACCTCATATATCATAGGTGCTTGATAAAGATCTGCTACATTGTTTTTCAAATTTTAACATTCGCTAGTTTCTGTTGTCCTGTTTCCTCTGATGTTCTCCTGCATACAAAGATAGGAGATCAAATGATTGAAAAACAGTGGCAAAAGTACCAACTTATTCCAATGTATTTTTTGTTGACTTTTTTTTCTCCCAAAAAGTATACAGTTTAGCCTTTAATAACACAGGTTGGAACTGTGTGGACACAATTATAGGATTTTTTTCCAATACATAAATTGAAATAATTGGCGGGGATTTACAATAATTTGGAAAACTTACAGATCAACTATGTAGCCAAGAAATACTGAGAAAATTATGAAAAATGTAGATATGCCATGAATGCATAAAATATATGTAGATAAAATCTATTATTGAATTTATTGCCAAAAACTGTGTACAAATCTATTGTAGAGTCAAAATTTATCAAAACTTATGCATACATAGGCTGTACATAGTACCATTAACGATCAAGAGAAAGGTAAATAAATGTAAAGATGCAGCATTAATTATAACAGCATGAAATTAACTGTGGTAAATACAGTACTACTAAAATAATTTTGTAGCCATATCCTGCTGCTGTTGTGGGGAGCTCAAGTGTTGTGAGTATCTGCTTAAAACACCTTTCATGCTAATCACCTCCGTGTGAGCACTTGTCTCTCCAGTAAATTGCACATCACAGTAAAAAGTGCTCTCTCGAGGTTCTTGTGTTTTTTTCCACCGTGTTTGGTGCAATACCGTAAACCTGAATAACGCCTTGGGACCCATACTAAGCCCTGTGGGTGCTGAAAGTGCTCCCAAGAAGCAGAGAAAAGTCATAACATTACAAAAATGTCGAATTGCTTAATATGCACCATAGATTGAGATCTGTAGCTGTAACTGCTTGCCATTTCAGACAGATGAATCTTCTTGTAAACAGAGGGCATCAATTTACAGTATCAATAAATGCAGTACGGTAAATGTATGTTTTCTTCCTTTTGATTTTCTTAGTAACATTTTATTTTCTGTAGCTTCATTTATTGTAAGAATACACCACATAAGATATTTTTCAATAAATACAATACTGGATTAGGAATGTGGTTTTAAAATCTAGGTCAATAAATGTGTGGGTAGGAATTTTTAGGTAAGTTACATAAATAATGAATTTCAACTTTACCTTATGTTAAATGGATACATAATACTTGTACTAACATTTCAAAGACAGTTTTTAAAGTTTTTTTATTAGAAATGCTTTTAAAAAATCAAATGTTACATGAAAAATATGCTAAGCACCTTGAAAGCTGCTAATTTGTAAGCTTAAGTATATTCAGGTATTAGGTAAAAATCATCAAGAAAATTATGATGAGTGTCTACCTAATTACAAAATAGGAATACTAGCTTAAATTATCTGCTTAAGCATAAAAATTGTTGTTTCTTGACTCCTTAGCTGTTTTACCTAAATGGAGGTCAAAAGAAGAAAACAATAGGTAAATTGCAATTATCTCTATAAAATAATGATTTATTATCAGCATGAGCTTTAGAAATCAGATCCATTAGCATGTCCTATCTGGAATTGAGCTGATTTCTGTTTGAGTTACCATAAGCTCCACTAGGAAAACTGGATTTATTTCCACTCATTGCTCTTCCAACTTCACATAATACCAACTCTGCCTAAAGCACTAATGAATGCTGCAGCTGCTATTTCTTGCTTTCTGGATTCAGGAAAATCTTGAAAGAATAACTCAGAGAAATTAATTTTTCTTAGCCCTACTTTTTTGGAACTGATAAACTGAAGAATATGTAGTTATAGAAAACAATAACCATTTTATATTTAGAGAGAACGAACCCTGTAGCAGGCTTCTCCATCCCTTTGGTAATTGGAGTGGCCTAATGTACTGTCTATTTAAATTTACCTCTTGTGTATTATACTTTTTTTTTTAAGGAATAAGGTTATTTGCTGAGAGGGACATGAGATGTGAATAAGTGCGTTGCTTTACGTTCTTTAGTGCAGCAAACTCAAACTGTCTTCATTTGTAATATCAGTATTTTTTTTTTTACTGTCAGAAATACAATGTTAAAAATGAAAGAAACATTTATTGACCATCTACTATGTTTCCAACAGTGTTTATTTTTCTACCTAAAATATCATTTAGTGCTCTCACTAATGGCCCTTATGTGTTAAAAAATATGATTTCATTATTTGTATGAGAAAATTGAGATTCAGAAAGGCTATATAATTTGTTTCAGATCACAGAAAATAAATTTATTCAAAAGAGTACGCATTGTCAATTGGGAATTTAAATCCAATTATTTAAAATTATAAAACTCATGCTATTTCTGATAAAACATTCCTGCATTTGATTATCTTTATTAGGTAAAATTAAAATGGTCCTATTATTTTACATTTTCATAAAACTGATAAAAATAATAGGCTTATGATTTAATTCATCTCAGTCATTTGATTTTAAAAAGCTAAAATCAGAATTTTGAGCACTTATTTTTCAGATATTTACACTTAATAGGCAAAGGAGGGTTTTAAATTTTAAATTATTTAAATTCAGATAATTAAAATACTTAAGATGTTTTGGTGTCTAATTGCTGAACAAAGCAGTCAGCTTCCATAAATAGGGAAATCATAGAAGAAGGGTATGTCACAAAACAAATCAAGAAAATTTCAGGTCTGGGGGTGAAGGCTCATGCCTGTAATCCAACCATTTCAGGATGCCAAGGTGGAAGGATCACTTGAGTCCAGGAGTTCACGACCAGCATGGGCAACTTAGTGAGACCCCATCTCTACAAAAAAGGTATTTTTTTTACAAAACAGCCAGGCATATTAGGGTATGCTTATAGTCCCAGCTAATCAGGAGGCTGAGGTGTGAGGATCATTTGAGCCCAGGAGTTTTAGGCTGCAGTGAGCTATGATTATGCACTGCACTACAACCTGGAAAACAGTGAGAATCTGTTTTTAAAAAGAAAGGAGGAGGCCGGGCGCGGTGGCTCAAGCCTGTAATCCCAGCACTTTGGGAGGCCGAGAGGGGCGGATCACGAGGTCAGGAGATCGAGACCATCCTGGCTAATACTGTGAAACCCCGTCTCTACTAAAAAATATAAAAAATTAGCCGGGCGAGGTGGCGGGCGCCTGTAGTCCCAGCTACTCGGGAGGCTGAGGCAGGAGAATGGCGGGAACCCGGGAGGCGGAGCTTGCAGTGAGCTGAGATCCGGCCACTGCACTCCAGCCTGGGCGACAGAGCGAGACTCCGTCTCAAAAAAAAAAAAAAAAAAAAAAAAAAAAAAAAAAGAAAGAAGGAAAGTAGGAAAATTTCAATTATGGCCAAAATATTTTTTCTTAAAAGTACTTTGCCTCTAGAGGACAAAATAACTGAATGAACTCACATCTTAAGGAGCTTGGGCTAAAATACTGGGGCAAAAAGGGGTTAAAACCATAGTTTACTAAAATGTTCTACCTAAAGTGAGGCAGCCTAAAGATAGAGCCCTGCGTTTTTCAGAGGCAGTGGAGATAAATGGATATGTCTACTTTTTCATATTGGAAACTGAGACCATATTTTGGACTTAAGAATTGTAATTTTAAGAATTTATATTGAGTTAACATGTAGTAGACAGGTGGGTATGTTCAATGCAACACTGAAATGACAAAAATAAAACAACTAATGTATCTAAAATTGGGTCATAAATTTCATAAATGATGTTAAAATAATTCAACTGGCTACTGCATAAAATCAGGAAATGTGTTAATTATGCATTTTATTGACAGAATGATATACTAATTTTTAAATTTTTAATTTTGGTTCAATTTTAGGTTCAGGGTTACATACATAGATTTGTTACATGAGTAAATTGTGTGTTGCTGAGGCTTGATATATGAAGGATCCTGTCGCCAAGGTAGTGAGCATAGTACCCAATAGGCAGCCTTCCAACCACCTCACCTCTGCCATTAAGCAGCCCCAAGTGTCCATTTGTATTTAATGTTTAACTCCCACTTATAAGTAAGAACACGTAGTGCTTGGTTTTCTGCTTCTGGATTTGTTCCCTTAGGATAATGGTCTCCAGCTGCATTCCTGCTACTGCAAAGGGCATATTGTCATTCTTTTTTATGGCTGTGTAGTATTCCATGGTGTGTATGTATTGTGTTTCCCTTATCCAGACTGTTGGTAGGCATCTTGATTGATTACATGTCTTTGCTATTGTGAATAGCACTGTGATGAACATAAGAGTGCGTGTAACTTTTTGTTACAACAATATATTTTCCTCTGGGTATACACCTAGTAAAGGGATTTCTGGCTGGAATGGTAGTTTTAAGTTCTTTGGGCAGTCTCCACATTGCTTTCCACAGTGGCTGAACTAATTTATATTCCCACTAACAGTGTATATGTGTTCCTTTTTCTCCACAACTTTACCATCATCTGCTGTTTTTTGACTTTTTAACAATAGCCATTCTGACTGGTGTGAGATAGTGTCGTCTTAATGTTTTGATTTGTATTTTTTTAATGATCAGCAATGATGAGTATCTTTTCATATATTTGTTAGATGTATGTATGTCTTCTTTTAAGAAGGGTCTGTTTATGTGCTTTGCCCATTTTTAATGGGGTTATTTATTTTTTGCTTGCTTATTTAAGTTCTATATAGATTCTAAATATTAGACCTTTCTTGGATGCATAGTTTGTGAATATATTCTCCTATTCTGTAGGTTGTCTGAATACCTTGTTGATAGTTTCTCTTGCTGTGCAGAAATTTTTTAGTTTAATTAACTCCCACTTGTCAATTTTTGTTTCTGTTGCAGTTGCTTTTGGGGGTTAGTCATAATTTTTTTGCCAAGGCCGTACCCAGGAATGGCATTTCCTAGGTTTTTTTCCTAGTGTTTTTATTGTTTTAGATCTAACTTTTGGTTCTTTAATGCACTGGAAGTTGATTTTTGCATATGGTGAAAGTAGGAGTTCCAGTTTCAATCTTCTGCATATGGCTAGCCAGTTATCTAGCACCATTGACTGAATAGGGAGTCCCTTCCCTATTGTTTGCTATTGTTGCTTTTGTTGAAGATCAGATGTTTGTAGTTGTGTGGCTGTATTTCTGGGTTCTCTATCCTATTCAATTGATTTATATGTCTGTTTTTGTACCAGTACCATGCTGCTTTTGTTGCTCTTGCTGTGTAGTATAGTTTGAAGTCAGGTAGTGTGATGCCTCTGGTTTTTTCCTTTTTGCTTACAATTGTTGTAGTGATTCTGGCTCTTTTGTGGTTCTAATATAAATTTTAGAATAGTTTCTTTTTTCTAATTCTGTGAAAAATGATGTTGGTAGTTGGATAGGAATAGCATTGAATCTGTAAATTGATTTGAAAAGTATGGTCATTTAAATCATATTTATTCTTCCTATGCATGTGCATGAAAAGTTTTTCCATTTGTTTGTGTCATCTCTGATTTCTTCCAGCGGTGTTTTGCAACTTGGGCTGCAGAAATCTTCCACCTCCTTGGTAATCTGTACTCCTAGGTATTTTATTTTATGTTACTTTTTGACTACTGTAAGTGGAGTTGAATTCTTGATTTAGTTCTGAGCTTGGATGTTATGGATGTATAGAAACGCTACTGATTTTTTTTTTTACATTTATTTTTTATCCTGAAACTTTACTGATGTTGTTTATGAGTTTGAGTAGCCTCTGGCAGAGTCTATGAGGTTCTCTAAGTATAGAATGATATCATCTGCAAATAGAGATACTTTGACTTTCCTCTTGTCCTGTTTAGATACCTTTTATTTCTTTTGCCTAATTGCTCTGCCTAGGACTACCAGAACTACACTGAACAGGAGGCATGAGAGAGGCATTCTTGACTTATTCCAGTTCTGAAGAGGAATGATTCCGGCTTTTGCCTGGTCAGTATGATGTTGGTTGTGGGTTTGTCATATATGACTCTATTATTTTGAGGTATGTTCCTTTGATACCTAATTTGATGAAGGTTTTTAACATGAAGAGATGATGAATTTTAGCAAAGGCCTTTTCTGTATCTATTGATATGATCATGTGGTTTTTGTTGTTAATTCTGTTAATAAAGCCTACTTGATTGTGGTGAATTAGCATTTTGATGTGCTGTTTAATTCAATTTTCTAGAATTTTGTTGAGGACTTTTGTATCTATGTTCATTAGATAAATTGGCCTAGAAGTCTTCTAATTTCAATGTGTTTCTGCCTGTCTTTGGTATCAGAATCATAATGGTTTCACAGAATGAGTTAAGAATACCCCCCTTCATCTTGAATTTTTTGGAATACTTTCAGTAGGATTAGAACTATGTCTTCTTGTATGTCTGGTAGAATTCAGCTATGAATCAATCTAGTCTAGGGCTTTTCTTGGTAGGAAAGCTTTTTATTACTAATTCAATTTTGGAACTTATTGTAGCTCTGTTCAATATTTTAATTTTTCCTGGTTTCAATCTTGAGAGGCTGAATGAGTCCAGGAATTTATCCGTCTATCCTAGGTTATCTAGTTTGTGCATTTAGAGGTCTTCATAATAGTCTCTGAGGATTTTTTGTATTTCTCTTCAGTTGGTTATAATATCACCTTTGTCATTTCTGATCATGTTTATTTGGGTATTCTATCTTTTTTTCCTTTATTCATCTAGCTAATGATCTTGCTTAATATTTTGAAGAACCAAATTTGGTTTCACTGATCCTTTGTCTGAATTTTTGCATCTGAATTTCATTTAGTTCAGCTCTGATTTTAGTTATTTCTTTTCTTCCAGCTTTGGGGTTGGTTTCAGGCTGTTTATCTAGTTCCTGTATGCTGTGGCTTTAGGTGATTAATTTCAGAACTTTCTAACTTCTTTTTTCATTAATTTTTAAAATTTTTGTGGGTACATAAAAGATGTATATATTTATGGGGTAAATGAAATGTTTTGATGCAGACATGCAATGTAAAATAAACATATCATGGAGAATGAGGTATTCATCTCCTCAAGCATTTATCCTCAGAGTTACAATCTTATTATTCTTTTTAAGTTATTTTAAATTGTACAATTCAGTTATTGATGACTACAGTCACCCTATTATGCTATCAAATAGTAGGTCTTACTTATTCTTTCTATAATGGTTTGTACCTGTTAACCTTAACCCCAGGCCCCCACTACACTTGACATTATCAGGTACTATGTTTGTACTTTTTAATTCCATGAGTTCAATTGCTTTGATTTTTAGATCCCACAAATAAGTAAGAAACATGCTTGTCTTTCTGTGCCTGGCTTATTTCACTTAACATAGTGACCTCTAGTTCTATCTATGTTGTTGAAAATGACTGGATCTCATTCATTTTCATGGCCAAATAGTACTCCATTGTGTATATGTGCCACATTTTCTTTATCCAATCATCTGTCGATGGACCTTTAGGTAGCCTCCAACTTAGGTAGCACTGTTTAGAATACAGTGCTGCAACAAACACAGGAGTCAGATCGCCCTTTTAGACATTGATTTCCTTTCTTTTTGGTATATGTCCAGGAATAGGATTGCTGGATCATATAGTAGGTCAATTCTTAGATTTTGAGGACACTCCAAACTGTTCTCCATAGTGGTTGGACTAATTTACATTCCCATCGATAGTATACGAGGGTTCCTTTTTCTTCACATCCTCACCAGCATTTGTTATTGCCCATATTTTGAATATAAGCCATTTTAACTGGGTTGAGATAATATCTCACTGTAGTTTTGATTTACATTTCTCTGATGATCAATGATGTTGAGAACCTTTTTATTTGCCGGTTTGCTATTTGTATATCTTATTTTGAGCAATGTCTATTCAAACCTGTTGCCCATTTTAAAAATCAGATCATTAGACTTTTTCCTACAGAGTTGTTTGAGTTTCTTATATATCCTGATTATTAGTCAGTAGTTTGCAAATATTTTCTCCCATTCTGTAGGTTGTATCTTCACTTTGTTGATTGCATCTTTTGCTGTACAGAAGCTTTTTAACTTGATATGATCTCATTTGTTCATTTTTGCTTTCGTTGCCTGTGATTGTGGTGTATTGCTTAAGAAATCTCTGCCCAGACCAATGTCCTGAATATTTTTCCTATGATTTCTTGTAGCAGTTTCATAGTTTTAAGTCATAGATTTAAGTCTTTAATCCATTTTGATTTTATTTTTGTATATGGTGATAGATTGGGGTTACTTTCATTTTTCTGCATATGAATATCCAGTTAATTAATAAGTACCATTAATGAAACAGACTTCTGTTTTTCCTTAGTGTATGTTCTTAGCATCTCTCAAAAATGAGTTCACTGTAGGTACATGTATTTGTTTCTATGTTCTCTATTGTGTTCCATTGGTCTATGTGTCTATTTTTATGCCAGTGCCATGCTGTTTTGGTTACTATACCTCTATAGTATAATTTGAAGTCAGGCAATATAATTCCTCCAGTTTTCATCTTTTTGCCTAGGATAACTTTGGTAATTCTAGGTCTTTTGTGGTTCCATAAACATTTTAGGATTTTTTTTTTCTATTTCTGTGAAGAATGTCATTAGTATCTTCATAGGAATTGCATGGAATGTGTAGATTGCTATGTGTAGTATGAACATTTTAACAATACTGATTTTCTGAACCCATGAGCATGGAATATTTTACCATGTTTTTTGTCCTTTCAATTATTTTCATCAGTGTTTTATGGTTTTCACTATAGAAATCTGTCACTTCTTTGGTTAAGTTAATTTCTAGGTATTTAATTTTGTGTGGCTATTGCCAATGGAATTACTTTTTTACTTCTTTTTCACAACATTCACTGTTGGCATATAGAAATACTACTGATTTTTGTATTTTGATTTTGTATTCTGCAACTTTACTTAATTTCCTTATCAGTTCTAATAGTTTTCCAGTGGAGTCTTTTGGTTTTTCCAAATATAAAATTATATCATCTGCAAACAAGGATAATTTCACTTTTCCATTTCCAATTTGGATGACTTTTATATGTTTCTCTTTTGTAAGTGCTCTAGCTAGGACTTCCAGTATTATGTTGAAGAACAGTGATGGCATTGGGCATTCTTATAGTATTCCACATCTAAGAGAAAAGGTTTTCTGTTTTCACCATTTCAATATGATACTAACTGTGGTTCTGTCATACATGGCTTTTATAATATTGAGTTATGTTTCATCTTTTCCCAGTTTTTTGAGAGTTTTTATGATAAAGAGATGTTGAATTTTATTAGATGCTTTTCAGCATCAGTTTAAATGATCATATTGGTTTTATCCTTCATTTTATTGATATGATGTATCAAGTTGATTGATTTGCATATGTTGAACTTTACTTGCATCACAGGGATAAATTATACTTGGTCATGATGAATGATCTTTCTAATGTATTGTTGAAATTGGTTTGCTAGTAGTTTGTTGTGGATTTTTGCATAAATATTCATCAGAGGTATTGGCCTGTAGTTTTCTTTTATTTCATGTTTCTTTGTCTGGTTTTGGTATCAGGGTAATAATGGCCTTATAGAATGAGTTTGAAGGTATTTCTTCCACTTCTAGTTTTTGGAATAGTTTGAGTAGGATTGGTATTAACTCTTCTTTAACTGTTTGATAAAATTCAGCAGTCCAGCCATCAGGTCCTGAAAGAGTTTTTATTACAGCTTCAACCTCATTCCTTGTTATTGGTCTGTTTAGGTTTTGGATTTCTTCCTGGCTCAATATTGGTAGATTTTATGTATCTAAGAATCTGTCCATTTCCTCTAGATTTTCCAATTTATTGGCATATAGTTGGTCACAGTAGCCACTGATAATCCTTTGAATTTCTGCAGTATCAGTTGTAATGTCTCTTTCTCATTTCTTATTTTATTTATCTGGAGTTTTCTCTTTTTCGCTTAGTTATTTAAGCTAAAGATTTGTGAATTTTTAAGACTTTTTTAAAAATCAACTTTTCATTTCATTATTTGTTTTTTATTTCAATTTCATTTATTTCTACTCATCCTTTTAATTTATTTTCTTCTGCTAATTTTGGCTTTGGTTTGCTCTTGTTTTTCTAGTTTTTAAAGGGGCAATGTTAGATCATTTATTTGAAGTTATTCCTCTTTTTTTTTTTTTTTTTTTTAGATGGAGTCTCACTCTGTCAGCCAAGTTGGAGTGCAGTGGCATGATCTGGCTCACTGCAAACTCTGTGTAGCACATTCAAGCAATTCCACTGTCTCAGCCTCTCGAGTAGCTGGAATTACAAGTTCCTGCCACCATACCTGGCTAATTTTTTGTATCTGTTCGTAGAGACAGGGTTTCATCATGTTGGCCAGGCTGGTCACAAACTCCTGACCTCAGGTGATCCACCCACCTTGGCCTCCCCGAGTGCTAGAATTACATGTGTGAACAATCATGCCCAGCTTCCTCTGTTTTGATGTAAGCACTTATAGCTATAAGATTCCCTCTGAGTACTGCTTCTGCTGTATCGCATAGGTTTTGGTATGTCATGTTCCCATTTTCATTTCTTTCAATAAATTTTTAATTTTCTTCTTAATTTTTTTATTGACCCAGTGGTCACTCAGAGGCATATTGTTTAATTTCAATGTATTTTTATAGTTTCCAAAATCCTTCTTTTTATTAATTTGTACTTGTATACCATTGTGGTCAGAGAAGATGCTTGATATTATTTCACTTTTTAAAAATGTTTTAAGACCTGTTTCATGAGCTAACATATAGTCTATCTTTGAGAACAATTCATGTGCTGAGGAAAATAATGTGTATTCTGTGGCTTTTGAATGAAATGTTCCATAACTGTCTATTCAATCCATTTGGTCTATAGTGCAGATTAAAATTTTGCCTATTTGTTAATTTTCTGTCTGAAAGATCCATCCAATGCCAAAAGTGAGGTGCTGAAGTCTCTAGCTATTATGGTATCAAAGCCTATTTTTCTCTTTGACTCTAATATTTCCTTTATATATCTGGATGTTTCAGTGTCGGGTGCATATGTATTTGAAATTGTGATATCCTTCTGCTGAACTGACCTCTTTATCATTATATAGTCATCCTCTTTGTCTCCTTTTACAGTTGTTTTCTTGAAATCGATTTTGTCTGATATAAGTATAGTAACTCCTGCTCTTTTTTGGTTTTTATTCATATGGAATACCTTTTTTAGTCTATGCGTGTCTTTATAGGTTAAGTGTATTTCTTTTAGGCAACAGATCAATGGTTTTTCATCTCTTCAGCCACTCTATGCCTTTTGATTGGAGAGTTTAGTCCATTTACATTCAATGGTATTATTGATAAGTAAGGACTTATTCTAGTTGTTTAATGGTCTTTTCTTCTTTCTTTCCTACCCGTCTTCCTCTAGTGAAAGTGACTTCCTCTGATGATATGATTTAGTTCCTTGCTTTTTATTTTTTGTGTATCTATTGTATGGTTTTTGTTTGAGGTTACCATGAGGCTTGGAAACACCATCTTAGAATCCACTATTTTAACCTGATAACAATTTATCACTATTTGCACATCAAACAAGCAAAAAGGAAACAAATGAAAACTCTAGGTTTTAAGTTCATTCCCTCATTTTATAACTTTCTGTTGTTTCTGTTTATATCTTATTGTTCTGGTTATGTCTTGAAAAGTTGTTCTAGTTATTATTTTTTATTGATTTATCATGTAGTCTTCCTACTTAGGATAAGAGTAGTTTACACACTAACGTTACAGTGTTATAACATTCTGTGTTTTTTCAATTACTATTACCAGTAAGTTTTGTACACTCAGATAATTATTAATTGCTCATTAATATCAGATAATTATCCATATAATTATTAATTGCTTATTAATACCCTTTAGCATTTCCTGTAGGACAGGCCTGGCATTGATGAAATCCTTCAGTTTCTGTTTGTCTGGGAAAGTATTTATTTCTCCTTCTTGTTTGAAGGATATTTTTGCCAAATATACTATTCTAAGAAAAAAATTATTTCCAGTTATTATTTTTTACTGGTTTATCATGTAGTCTTCCTATTTTGGATAAAAGTAGTTTATACACTAAAGTTACAGTGTTATAAGATTCTGTGTTTTTCTGTATACTTACCATTACCAGTAAATTTTGTACCTTCAGATAGTTATTAATTGCTCATTAATATCAGATAATTATTCAGATGATTATTAATTGCTCATTAACACCCTTTAGCATTTCTTGTAGGACAGGACATTGATGAAATCTCTCAGCTTTTGTTTATCTGGTAAAGTGCTTATTTCTTCGTCACATTTGAAGGATATTTTTGCCAAATATACTATTCTAAGAGAAAAAAAATTACTTTCCTTTAACGCTTTAAATATGTCATCCAGGGCCAGGTGCCGTAGCTCACATCTGTAATCCCAGGACTTTGGGAGGCCAAGGCGGGTGGATCACGAAGTCAAGAGACTGAGACCATCCTGGCCAACATGGTGAAACCCAGTCTCTACTAAAAATACAAAAATTAGCTGGGCGTGGTGGTGTGCACCTGTAATCCCAGCTACTCAGGAGGGTGAGGTAGGAGAATCACTTGAACCTGGGAGGCGGAGGTTGCAGTGAGTGGAGATTGTGCCACTGCACTCCAGCCTGGTGACAGAGTGAGACTGCGTCTCGGGGGAAAAAAAAAAAAAGAATATATATATATATACACACACACACACACATATATGTAGATGCCATATATATATGCCATACAACTCTCTCTCTCCTGGCCTGGAAAGTTTGCAATGAAAAGTCTGCTCCCAGTTGTACTGGAGAGCCACAGTATCTTATTTCTTTCTTTTATCTTGCTGAATTTAGTACCTTTTCTTTATCCTTGACCTTTGGGTGGTTGATTATTAAATGCTTTGAGGTAATCTTCTTTGGGTTAAATCTGTTTGATGTTCTATAACCTTCTTGAACTTTGATATTGATACCTTTCTCCAGGCTTGAAAGATTTTCTTTTACTATCCCTTTGAATAAACTTTCTACCCCTATCTCTTTCTCTACCTCCTCTTTTAGGCCAATAACTCTTAGATTTGTCCTTTTGAGGCTGTTTTCTTGATTCTGTAGGCCTGTTTCATTTTTTAAAAATTCTTTTTTCTTTTGTTTCCTCTGTCTGTGAATTTTCAAATAGCTGGTCTTCAAGCTCATTAATTCTTTTTTATGCTTGATTAATTCTGCTATTAAAGAACTCTGATACATTTTTCAATATGCCAACTACATTTTTCAGCTCCAGAAATTTTTATTGAGTTTTAAAATCATTTTAATATTTTGGTGTAATGTATCTGATAGAATTCTGAACTCCTTCTTTGTATTCTCCTGAATGTGTTTGAGTTTCCTCAGCACGCCTATACAGAATTGCCATCTGGGTGCCAGTGGCTTGAGTCAAAACGTTTATAAGTTTACCTGGAGTTCTATTGTATTGCAACTGAGCTGACACTGGAACATAATACACAGTCCTTCCCATTCCTTCCTTCCCTTTCCAAAGTCAGAGGAGGCTCAGCTCCTAGCCCCTACCACCCCAGGCCTCTCAAGTTCAGATTGCTGGGATCGATGATTCCCTTCTTGCTAGGGCTGGTTTAAATGCTCCCTCTGTGGACGGGCATCAGCTTAGTTTGGTACAGGTTTCCTTTCTGCGGTAATAAGACAGAACTGAGTTCAATGCCTCACAATTGTTTTCTTCTTCCTCCCCCAGTGCCTAGTGATGCTCCAAGCACCACACCACTGTTGCTGGGGTTAGAGGAGAGGTGGTATTGGCAATTCCATCCCTTCAGTGCCTCTTCCAAGTGATACAAAGTTAAAACCAGGTACTGTGAGTGCTAACCTGATTTTCGGTTCTTATTAAGCTGTTATTTCTGTGTAGATAGGTGTTAACTTGGTGTCCTGGCTAGGGATTTGATTGACAGAGCCTTCTTTTCTACCATCTTGCTCCACCTTCCTTTCTAACTTCTTGTAAGCATCTAGCGCTATATGCTTTCCTCTGAAAACTGCTGTCCAGGCATTGAAGATTCTGATATGCTACTTCTCTGTTTTCACTAGTTTCAAAGAATATTTTGATATTTGCTTTAATTTATTTTTTTCCTAAAGTCATTTAGGAGCAGGTTATTTAACATCCATGTAATTGTATGGTGTTGATAGATCTTCTTGGTATTAATTTCTATGTTTATTGTGCTGTAGACTGAGAGAGTGGTTAGTATGATTTTGATTTTTCGAATGTGTTGACACTTGCTTTATGGCGAAACATGTGGTCTATCTTAGAGTGTGTGCCATATGCAGATGAGAAAAATGTCTATGCTGTTGTTTCGGGGTGGAGTGTTCTATAAATGTCTATGAAAACCTGAGAGCTTGGATATGACTTTGCCTTATCAGCAGCTATGCAGTCATGTAAACACTTACAAGTGCATTACTTGTAAAGACTCTGTTCTGAAATCTCTGATTCCACTTGGTTCCAGGGACACTTGGCCATGGAGAGGGACCTTTCCAGTAACAGCTACTGTATTCCTTCATTTTAATTTTCTTTTTCATTGAGGAAGTCATGAAAATTGAGAAAACAACTAGTGTATGTTCATTTGTTTCTTTTTAACTTATCCAAGTTAGTAGTGTTGGGCTTTTCACAAATATTTCAACTTTCCAGTTTTCAGGCACATAGTAGAATTTCATTGTCCTGCATCCTTCAAATTAGATAAGGTCATGGCTGACTTTGACTACAAAGTAAGAGCCAACATAGCAAGTATCTCATTTAGGAGGTCATTAAGAATGATCACTGTTTCATCATATACACACTTCTTACCTTCATAGATATGAAAACACACATCAAAACAGAAATTCATAGCTTATTTCTCTGAGAGTCTGAAAGGAAAAAAATGCACATTTTTGTGTTAAGCTACTGAGTGTTTGGCACTCTTTGTTTCTGTAGGATAAACTAGCCTGTCCTGATTAATACAGTAATAATCTCAATACACAAGGACACAAAAATAATAAAAGTAATGCTAGTATGAGGCCTTGCATTATTTTTACAACATGAGAAAAGAAATATAACAAGAATTTTCCATATTTTTAAAAACTTCTATAGTTTTCTCATATATTATATATATATTTGTACATAATATATATCATATGTTTGTATATAATATATTATGTAACATTATATATTTACATATAATGTATTAGGTGTTTAAAACTAAAAAGTATTTTTAACTGGTTCACCTAAAAACTTTTAAGTTCTTACTTGTGGCATAAGTTAAGTTAAAGACACATTTTTCCATGTGGCAATATGTTCTATTAACATGTGTACCTGCTCAAAATAATGGAGATGAGTTAGTTTGGAGTTTTGATTTTATATATGACACTTTCTAGACATTTAAGAGACTATATTTTGTTCAATGAGTCTATGAAGTGAAAAAAATGTTTTTAGAAATGTTTTCCAGTATCACCCCAAAAAATCTGCAATTTAATCTAATCACTTGTTAGTTATCCACCATGAAGAATCCACAATTCTGCTATTGCCTTTAATTGCTTTTCAGCATCCAAATATTAGTTTAAATTTCTGTTTTCAATATTAAAAATCATTTTGAATGTTTGCATTTTAACTTACTTATTTTTCAAGGAAAGTTACTGTGTGAAAATGCAATTATTGTTTCAATCAGGCATTTGTCATGATACTTTGTTGTACAGCACCAACTCAGAAACCATGAGAGGATTTTGAGGCAGCACAAATCTACCAACATGTCTATTACCTACTAAATGAAGCAGAAAATGAACAGATACTCTTGAATCAGTTATCCATGTCATTGCTGCTAATACAGAGGGCATAATAATGAACACTACATGAGCAAGCTTCATATATATTAGGCAATAAAAAAGGAAAAAAAGAAATGTTGCTGCCAATGATTTATTCATTTAGGCAAAGCCCTTGAGAGGATACAAAGGAATGTCGCATATGCTCCAGGAGCACAGACAAGGCACAAAACAATACCACTATTGATCATTTTAACTTAGCAAAGAACTGAGATAGATGAGAATGCAAAGAAAATAAAGAGCAAGAGAGAAGATTTATTCACCAACCAACAAACTGAACTGTTATGGGTGTAGAATTTCCCCACTGACAGTTAACTTTTCTGTTATAAAAGGGATGATGCATAAATATTTTGGCTCATGCAATTGTGAGAAGGATAACATACCTGAAGAATAGATTAATTCATCAAATCAGGAGAGACTTTCTGGGAATATGTCAGGGGGACTTAGTCATGAGACCTATGGCATTAGATATTAGATAAACATCAAAGTAGGTGAGTAGCTTTACATAGAAATGTTGGCAATAACTGGTAAGGATGTCATCCACAACAAAGGGAGTTCAGAGGTAGAAAACTAATTCCCAAAGGAAGGTTCAGAAAGATCAAGCAGCATCTCTGGCAGGTCCAAGCAAGTAGAATTTATGGAACTGCACCAAAGGATATAACTGTCCAAACATAAAGACCAAATACTAAAGTAAGAGCAGGGCCAGTAGTGAGACTTATTTCATACTTACTTTGTAAAGGCTGTGGAACCTGTAGGTGGACATAAGTGGATGAAGCAATTTGTATTGAAAACCGTTACACTGCACAAAGGCCTAACACTTTCTAGCACACATTAAACCAAGATGACACTTTCCGTGAAACTCCACATGTCAAGTAAAAGTTAAGAGATTTCTTTTTTCAGTTCCAATATGTAAAGAGCTTAGAAGGTGCCGGTTCCATACTTACAGCAAGAAGAGAAGAGCTAAAATAGCTAAATATTAAAACTTTTTATTAGATCCATCAAATAACTGAAGGCACAGTAAAAACTACCACCACACCATCCGAAGAGATAGATGGAAACAGAGACTCTCACGTGAGATTAGCTCACTGGATCAAAGCTACCAGAGGCGTAAACTGATAGGAACAGGTAAATGGTCATTGGATAATTTACGGGAGGCCAAGTGTGGACTCAGTGGACTCATGAGAGAGGAGAACTTCCTGGGGCAGTAGGCGTAGGGTGGCCCCTTCAAGTTCCTGGGTTTTACTTACTTCCTTGAAGTAAAGATCTTACAAGATCTCACTGTGCCTCGTCTCCACTAAAAATACAAAAAATTAGCCAGGAGTGGTGGTGGGCACCTGTAGTCCCAGTTACTCGGGAGGCTGAGGCAGGAGAATGGCGTGAACCCAGGAGGCGGAGCTTGCAGTGAGCGGAGATAGAGCCACTACTGTACTCCAGCCTGGGTGACAGAGCGAGACTCCGTCTCAAAAAAAAAAAAAAGAAAAGAAAAGAAAAAAAAAGATCTCACTGTGAAGAGACACGAATAATACCCTACGGCTCTAGCAGAGGGGAAACTTATATCATTTAGTGCATATATATGCCAACAATAAATCAAAAATCAAAAGCTAATCTTCTACCTTAGCAAATCAGAGAAGTAAGAGCAATTTAAGCCCAAAGCAAACAGGAAAAAGGAAACAATAAAAATTCAATCTTCTAAAATACCAATTGGATTTGGTTTTTCCCTGACCAAAATACTTTATTAGGTCTTAGATAGACTGAAGGCTTTAGAACAATATGCAATAATGCTATCATGGCCTGCAAGGTCCTGTGTGGTCTAGCCTCTGTCTTTTTGTCTGCAGAGTCTGGCCACCACTCTCCCAAACTCCCTCTTCTCTGGCCACACGCTGGTCCTCACCCTCCTTAGACAGGCATGGCATGTATTTCTCCCAGATGTACCTTCATCAATTCTCCTCATTTTGTCTCATAATAGCCTCAATAATTACTACCTTGGAGAGAATTTCTACCCACCCTGTTAGGATATATGTCTTTTTCCTACCTGTTTTATATCCAGCCCTGGACCCAAAATTTGGGCTATAATAGGTCCTCAATACATTTACATTGAAAGAACTGAATAAAGTGCTCATTTGCAACATATTACTTCAAAATTAGATTTTTATTTTTTTGAGACGGAATCTCACTCTGTTGCCCAGGCTGAAGAGCAATGGCACCATCTCAGCTCACTGCAACCTTTGCCTTCCGGGTTCAAGCAATTCTCTATGTCTCAGTCTCCTGAGTAGCTGGGACTACAGGCTCATGCCACCATGCTAAGCTAATTTTTAGTAGAAACAGGGTTTTACCATGATGGCCAGACTGGTCTCGAACTCCTGACCTCAAGTGATCTGCCACTCTCGGCCTCCCAAAGTCCTGGGATTACAGGTGTGAGCCACCGTGCCCAACCTCAGAATTAGATTTTTATATTTATCTATATTGATATGTGAATCTTTTATTTATCAACCTTTACAGTTTATTAAATGTTTACTTGATAGCCATTTAGATTGGTTTTCAACTATTTTTGTAAAAACTATTTTTGAAATCCATGCATTTCCAGGTAACTGTTCTTTATCATGTTTATCCTCTAGTGTTTCGGAGAGGAATGTTTTAAATATGACATCTAGCCTTTTTAGTTGTGTGAAGTAAGAAGATTGACCTAACATACCTCGTCTACAATTAAGAAAATCAAAAGGCCGGGCGCGGTGGCTCAAACTTGTAATCCCAGCACTTTGGGAGGCCGAGACGGGCGGATCACGAGTTCAGGAGATCGAGACCATCCTGGCTAACACGGTGAAACCCCGTCTCTACTAAAAAATACAAAAAACTAGCCGGGCGAGGTGGCGGGCGCCTGTAGTCCCAGCTACTCGGGAGGCTGAGGCAGGAGAATGGCGTGAACCCGGGAGGCGGAGCTTGCAGTGAGCCAAGATCCGGCCACTGCACTCCAGCCTGGGCGACAGAGCAAGACTCCGTCCCAAAAAAAAAAAAAGAAAGAAAGAAAATCAGTAGTACAAGCCTATAGGGTAGGATTGTATTTCTGTTTCTTATATACCGTATTATATAATTACGTAGGAAATATTTATTAAAGAAAAGCAAAATCAAAACCTGTTGTATGAAAGACTTAACTTCCATGTTTTCCTCCTTTCTTCAGCCTCTTTCCTAAAATGCAGAAACACTGTCTCAAGATGGAAGACCTAGTCTGTACCCATGAAGACAAAACCAACACAATAAAGATCAAAAGCAAGAAACCAGAAACAGCATAGTCTTTTTTAAACATATTTACATGCATAAGCTAATCTGAAATGTCCACCTTCATATCCCTCAACTGGAACATGTGTACCTTTCTGTTGGTGATTGATTGTTGGAAGTTTTCATATTTCCAGCCAAATGCTTTCTTAATGTACAGATATGCACATACCTTGACTTAACAACCCCATTGCATCAGACTATCAATTTGGATGTTTTAATATAAGGTGGCAGATAGAATACCATACAAAGATTTTTTTAATTAATTTATTTTTTGAGACAGGGTCTCACTCTGTCACCCAGGCTGCAGTGCAGTAGTGCAGCCACAGTTCACTGCAGCCTCACCCTCCTGGGCTCAGGTGATTCTCTCGTCTTAGTCTTCTGAAGAGGTGGGACTACAGGCGTGTAACACCATGCGCAGCTACCATGTGAAGATTTAAAAGTAATTCCTTGAGACCTTTTTAGTCCAATGAGTCTGTTTGGTTTTAATTTAGAAAGAACTTTTTTTTTTCTTTTAATGAGAAAGGATTTGTAAAGTCTTGGATAAAACAAAAACTGGTTACATTTAATTTTGAGAAAGGATAATAAGACCAATCTGATGCTAACACTTCACTCAAAGTCTAGAAAAGGGGCTTCAGGGGAAACTCATGGAATCTGAGAAGTGTTTTCTGCAGGTTGGGGGTTATATTGTATTTGTGCCTAATGCAGGTCTGAGACAATTGAACTGACAGAAGACACTGGCAGCTGTGAAAGAGCTGCTTTGGAAAAATAACAGACCGTTCCTGACCATGGACCAAAATTCCATGAAACCCGGGAACCAGGCTCAATACTAATTCTAATGGGAACGCTGGCTCTTAGTTTAGATCCTCTCCAAGAGGATTAGGAAGGGTCCATGCAATAGAGTCAGCACTTAGTCCATGCACTGCAGAAAGGACAGTTCAGAAAAGGCGTTTTCTGACTAGAGAGTTACATGGACTACAGAGCCCATTTAAACGTCTGCTGTGGGCGGAATGCATGTATCTTAGTCTGCTCAGGCTGCCATCATAGAATACCAGAGATTGAGTGGCTTAAATAATAGAAATGTATTTTTCTCGCTGTTCTGGAGGATAGAAGTCCAAGATCAGGGTGCTGACCAATTCATTTCCTAGTGCATCTTTTTTTCTTGGTTTTCAGATGACTCCTTTCTCACTAGGGCCTCAAATAGCCTTTACTTGGTGCACGCACATGGAGACCAGAGAGAGCGTGTGAGAGTTCTCTCCCTCATCTTCTTCTTAAAAGGCTACCAATTTTATCAGGTTAAGACCTCATCTTTATGATCTCATTTAACCTTAGTAACCTCCTAAAATCCCTATCTCAAAATACATTCCTATGGATTTTGGGGATGCACAGCTGGGGCTATAAAAGCATGAAATCAAATTGTGAGCATATCAGTCAAATAGTTTATTTTCTCCTTCTTTCTCCCTGTTTGTAGTAATCATTCCAAAAATAGGGATAACAGATAAATTACCTGCAAATGGCCGGGCGTGGTGGCTCACGCCTGTAATCCCAGCACTTTGGGAGGCTGAGTCAGGCAGTTTGTGAGGTCAGGAGATCAAAACCATCCTGGCTAACACGGTGAAACCCCATCTCTACTACAAATGCAAAAAAAAAAAAAAAAAAAAACACCAAAAAACCAAAAAACAATACAACAACAAAAAAATTAGCCAGGCATGGTGGTGGGCGCCTGTACTCCCAGGTACTCAGGAGGCTGAGGCAGGAGAATGGCGTGAACCAGGGAGACAGAGCTTGCAGTGAGCTGAGATCATGCCACTGCACTCCAGCCTGGGCAACAGATCGAGACTCGGTGTCAAATAAATAAATAAATAAAATCTGCAAATAAAAATAGAGAATGACTATTTAAATATAAATTGTAGATTAAAAATGACGATTTTGGCTGGGCACGGTGGCCCACACCTGTAATCCCAGCACCTTGGGAGGCCAAGGAGAGTATATCACTTGAGGTCAGTAGTTTGAGACCAGCCTGGCCAAGATGGTGAAACTCCCATCTCCACAAAAAATACAAAAATTAGCCAGCTGTGGTGGCACATACCTGTAATCCCATCTACTCAGGAGGCTGAGGCAGGAGAATCATTTGATTTCAGGATGTGAAGTTTGGATTGTAGCGAGCTGAGACGGTGCCACTGTACTCCAGCCTAGGCAACAGAGCGAGACTTTATCTGAAAAAAAGGGAAAAAAGATATTTTTTATTGTAAGTACATCTTGAACATTGTGTAGGACCTACTAACACTAAAGACATTTTCTCTTAAATTAAAAGTGAACTGGACATCCTGCATTTAATCTGACTACTGTACACCAAAGAGTCAGAAAATTCAGTTTTCATTATGGCAAGGAAGAACAGAAAGGAAAGTTGATTTACATGGAAAATAATCAAATTTAGGTTTGATTATAATGTGGACAATTTTAATTACTGAAATGACATGGTTTATAAATTCAATTAACTGGAGCTTTTTTGTTACTTAACAGTGATCATAAAGTTCATTCAGGCTACTAATTTTTTTTTTTTCCCAGTTGCAGGGCAATAAATATCCCCTAGGGCAAGTATTAAGAAAGTGTTGGAAACAAAAATAAAATGATTTTAGGATTATCATTTAGCCTTGCCTGTTCAATGAAACATATACATCCACTTTTAATAAGACTTAGAGATACAAAATACATAGATAATTATCTTAACAATGTTTGTTGCAGTGTTAATTATAATCCAGTCCTGGAAAAACATGAATACCCACCAAAGGGTAAAAAGTTAACCTATTATAGTAACTCATAAGATGAAATGTGATATAGTTATCATATATATCCATATGATTACCAAGAAAGATGCCCATAATAATTTAAAATAATAAAGCCATATCCTTAATAATATGTACATATATCCTGATTTTATAAAATATATAGAAAAAAAGACGCAAATTTTTAATAAGGTAATTTTTGAGTATATAAGAAACATGATTTAAAAAATCAGGGAGAGATAAATAACTTTTAATTTACTTCTCAGCATATAATGGTACATATTTGTTTTGTCATAAAAATGTTTGCCGTTATGATTTAGAAAGAAGTTTATTTGGGAATAGCGTCCAAGGAATATCACTCAAAGGTCACATGGCTACCTGTAAAAAAAGAAAATCTTGAACCATTAAAGAGGGAATGAATAATAAAAATATGGATTGGGGAATTGACAATGTCAGATGTTTGAAAACTTATACTGGGATCAAGGATAGGTTTAATAACACAGCAAATAAGAGAGAAATTTTAAAGTTTAAGTTCTGTGTCCCTTTTCCCTGGGGGAAAAAAGTATATATGTGGATAAATGATATAGCACTCTTTAATCCGATACAGATGGTTTAACCTCTGCTCTGTGTTTTTGGATTTGCCTGTTTAAGTATAATAAGTTGTCAGGCTATGTGATTGTAGACATTTTTAAAATGCAAAATATATCACAAAATAATTATTTATTTTGAGGTACATAAAGCCAGGGATCTAGATGTAATTTCAAACATAAATTTTAGCCAAAGAGGTATTTATTTCAGATAAAGTTTACTAAATGATCCTTGGTTTCACAATATTGGTACATATGTTTACTTTTCAGTAAATGTTTTTCTAAAGCTTTTTGGAAATGAAAGCAGGATATATTTATTAGAGTATTTCAAGTGAACATTTTTCCAGGAAAATATAGTGTATCAACTTGATTCTGAATCAATAGAGCAAAGGTGAATTATGTTTGAAGATGTTGCTTCATTGCACAGAACAATTTATTTGAGGTAGAAAGAATCATTTAAATTGATGAGTTTTAAAATGGCATTTGAATAACTGTAATTTTAATAGTTTTTAGGTGACAAAAAATCATCCAGGGACTTATGCTTCTCATAATCTTTGGTAAAACTCCCCAAGTAATAAAACAAGATGAAGAACAGTGAATGCAATACACATTTTCCTTGGTTGCCACATATATTAACCTCAAACAAACATTTTGTTTACTTCAAAAACAGTACACATCAGTTCCTCAATAGAATATACATTAACAATGATCTATCCTTGTGAAATGGACGTTTTAAAGCCAATCAAAATATTAATAAACATTTGAAATATAATCTCCTTAAAATAAGATATTTATTAATATAAACATGTTTAAAGCATTTCAATCATTTTCAAAAACCATATTGCTATTTTCACTGTAAATGGAGTTTGCGTATTCTTTGAGTGGAAACAGGAGGACTATGCGATTTTATGTAATAACATTGTCTTAAATTCAGAATATTTACATCATTATATTTAGTGTTTCATAAACTTCATATATATATATATAAAATGAGATTCAACTGTGAAAAAATATTTTCTAAATGGTTTTCCACTGCTTTTGGACTCTTACCAGATGCTCATAAAAGGACCAAAATGGGCATAGAGTTGGAGACAGAGAGTTTATATGTGTGTTAGAGTGCAAGTCATGTGCCTGATTAAAGAGGAAAAAAATCACAAGACACAACCCTGTCCAAAGACAGCCTCAGGAAAGCAAACAGGGCACCTCCATGTGGTCTCTTCCCATGGTCAGGAAAATGCAAACCCAGGAGCCACCAGCAAACTTGATCAGTATCACAGCTGGACATTTAGAACATTTACTTGCTAAACTGATCATTCTCGTGCAGCCTTAGAGAGCTTCGTCATGTAAATGTGACCAAGTAAGACCATCTCCACGTATGATATCAGCTGCTTTATGGTATCATCATTAATATCTTCTGAAAGGAAAAAGTGATCTTCTTTTTACAGATAAAGCTTTTAAAAATACTTGTTTTTCAGGTAGATAGAACCCCTAAAATTTGAGTTTGTGCCCACTCTAGGTCTATGTATATAATATTTTCTTATTTTTGAATAAAACTACTGTGAATTGTCCCCCGAGATGCTTTTTATGTATCAGAACTCCAGAGGAGGACAGAGTATAACATGCAATGAGGAAGGGTGATTGGATTCTTATCAGTTTGCACTGATGTGATTCATACTGGGGACAATTATAAGAGAAAATGTCAAAGTCTATGATATCTTTAATGAATACATTTTCAAATAAATATTAAAGTATTTGGATTAGGGAAAATAACTATATATTCAAAGAGTTATATTTGGGACTAAAAATTTGACTTAACCAATCTTAGCATATAGAAAATGTTTGCCTTAAATATGCCTGCTGGGACACTCCACCAGTACTCATAATGTTGTAACTATAAAAATATTGCAATGATAATAGTCTATAATTCTGCATCACAATTATTATGGAATATTCTGTGACATTGCTATTATAATATTCCCTAATATTGTATAATTGCAATATTCCCTGATATTGCATAATTACAATATTATGAGCAATTGGAATATTGCAATAGTCTAATCATTATTTCAACCACTCTCTAAGCCTTTCATTTAAATGATCACTAAAACCTCCTTGGTGGCTTTGGCATTGCCCCTTTTGACATCCTTGCTTTCATTTCCATTGTGGACATAAACAAAGACCACACAAATGAGAACAAGCCGAGATTTTATTCTGAGCTTCCTAAACCAAGGGCATCACCTTCTTGTGTTTGACAGAGACTTAAAGGCAGGCAGGGGAGTGGAAAACTTCACAGTGAATAAAAAGAGAAACCTTCAGTTTTGCCCTGATTACAGCAATTGGCATACAAAAGAAGCATCACTCTCCAACTCATTCTACCAGATTAAATTTACCAGTATAGATGGTGCAGTGCTAAGTATGCATTTTATTTTCAGCAATATTTTCAATAACACTAAAAGTAATAGAATAATTTGTGATCATGGCTATCAAGGGGATTATTGGTTTAAGCATTCCAAAAACAACTGTTTTCATTCAAGTTGGCATCTTATATCCAACACATTCAGACATCTCATTTGTCAAACACAGCTAATGTTTTCTTTTTCTCAGGATGTTGTTGATTGATCTATATTTTTGGTCTTTGAATATTCTATACTTATTAAATTAGTATATGCATGCATTTAAAACCCCTCAACAAGGGTGATTACAAACAAATTAATTATTCTTTGTGATTGCATTTTAAAACAAGTTATCCAATGCCTATTCCAGCATATACATTTGTATAGACACCTGTTGAAGCATACATTATATACGATACATACATCTGCCTTATATTTTAACTGTATTGTAATATCTTCGAGAACAAAGAAATAATCTTGCTAACATTTTCATTCTCCAAAATACAAAAATAGTACTAACTCATATGTACTCAATGAACGTTTCTTAATTGGATAAATGAAACTTTCATAAGAAATGGTTTTTTTTTTTAATTGTTGGTTTGTGTTTTATTTTTTGAGTTTTCAATCACAGTCATTCTCATGAGATGGTGTCTCACTGTGGTTTTCTTTTCATTTTGCCAATGATTAGTCATGTTGAGCATTTTTTTCTTTTTTTCTTTGGTTGCTTTTATATCTTCTTTTTTTTTTGTATTTATTTTTTTATTATACTTTAAGTTCTAGGGTACATGTGCATAACGTTTATATCATGTATAACTCCCCAATGCAATCCCTCCCTCCTCCCCCCTCCCCCTGATAGGCCCCAGTGTGTGATGTTCCCCTTCCCGAGTCCAAGTGATCTCATTGTTCAGTTCCCACCTATGAGTGAGAACATGCGGTGTTTGGTTTTCTCTTCTTGTGATAGTTTGCTAAGAATGATGGTTTCCCACTGCATCCATGTCCCTACAAAGGACGCAAACTCATCCTTTTTGATGGCTGCATAGTATTCCATGGTGTATATGTGCCACATTTTCTTAATCCAGTCTGTCACAGATGGACATTTGGGTTGATTCCAAGTCTTTGCTATTGTGAATAGTGCCGCAATAAACATACGTGTACATGTGTCTTTGTAGTAGAGTAATTTATAATCCTTTGGGTAAATACCCAGTAGTGGGATGGCTGGGTCATATGGTACATCTAGTTCTAGATCCTTGAGGAATCGCCATACTGTTTTCCATAATGGTTGAACTAGTTTACAATCCCACCAACAGTGTAAAAGTGTTCCTATTTCTCCACATCCTCTCCAACATCTATTGTTTCCTGACTTCTTAATGATTGCCATTCTAACTGGTGTGAGATGGTATCTCATTGTGGTTTTGATTTGCATTTCTCTGATGGCGAGTGATGATGAGCATTTTTTCATGTGTCTGTTGGCTGTATGGATGTCTTCTTTTGAGAAATGTCTGTTCATATCCTTTGCCCACTTTTTGATGGGGTTGTTTTTTCTTGTATATTTGTTTGAGTTCTTTGTAGATTCTGGATATTAGCCCTTTGTCAGATGAGTAGGTTGCAAAAATTTTCTCCCATTCTGTAGGTTGCCTGTTCACTCTGATGGTAGTTTCTTTTGCTGTGCAAAAGCTCTTTAGTTTAATGAGATCCCATTTGTCAATTTTGGCTTTTGCTGCCATTGCTTTTGGTGTTTTAGACATGAAGTCCTTGCCCATGCCTATGTCCTGAATGGTACTACCTAGATTTTCAGAGCTATTTACGACAAACCCACAGCTAATATATACTGAATGGGCAAAAACTGGAAAAATTCCCTTTGAAAACTGGCACAAGACAGGGATGCCCTCTCTCACCACTCCTATTCAACATAGTGTTGGAAGTTCTGGCTAGGGCAATCAAGCAAGAGAAAGAAATCAAGGGTATCCAGTTAGGAAAAGAAGAAGTCAAATTGTCCCTGTTTGCAGATGACATGATTGTATATTTAGAAAACCCCATCGTCTCAGCCCAAAATCTCCTTAAGCTGATAAGCAACTTCAGCAAAGTCTCAGGATACAAAATTAATGTGCAAAAATCCCAAGCATTCTTATACACCAGTAACAGACAAGCAGAGAGCCAAATCAGGAATCAACTTCCATTCACAATTGCTTCAAAGAGAATAAAATACCTAGTAATCCAACTTACAAGGGATGTAAAGGACCTCTTTAAGGAGAACTACAAACCACTGCTCAGTGAAATCAAAGAGGCTTTTATATCTTCTATCGAGATGTGTCTGTTCATGTTTTTCTTGACATTTTAATGGGGTTATTTGTTTTTTGCTTGTTCTTTATAATTTCTGAATATTAGACCTTTCTCAAATGTATAGCTTGTGACTGTATTTTCCTATTCTGTAGGTTGTCTGTTTATTCTATTGACAGTTTATTCTGCTGTTCAAATGCTCTTTAGTTTAACCAGGTCTCACTTGTGAATTTTTGTTTTGGTTGCAATTGCTTTTGAGGATGTAGACATACATTATTTTCCAAGACCAACGTTCAGAATGGTGTTTCCTAGGATTTCTACTAGGGTTATTACAGTTCGAGGTCTTATATTTAAATCTCTAGTCCATCTTGAGTTAAATTTTGTATATGGTGAAATGTAGGAGTCCAGTTTCACTCTTTGCATATAGCTAGTCAACTATCCCAGCACCGTTAATTAAGGAGTTCTTTCCCGATTGCTCATTTTTGTCAACTGTACTGAAAATAAGACAGCTGTAGGTGTGCAGCTTTATTTCTGGGTTTTCTACTTTGTTCCATCAGTTTTTGTTTCTAGTTTTTTTGTTTTGTTTGTTTTTTTGTTTTAACCAGTGTTATGCTGTTTTGACTACTAGAGCCAAATATTATAATTTGAAGTCAGGTAACGTGATGCTTCTGGCTTTGTTCTTTTTGCTGAAGACTGCTTTGACAATTTGGGTTCTTTTTTGCTTCCATATAAATGTTTGCATAGCTTTTTGTAGTTCTGTGAAGAAAATGACATTGGTAGCATGATAGGAAGGGCATTGAATCTATAGCTTACTTTGGACAGTATTGCCATTTTAATGATATTGATTCTTCCAATTCATGAGCACAGAATGTTTTTCCACTTGTTTGTGACATCAGTGATATTTTTTATCAGTGGTTTGTAGTTCTCCTTGTAAAGAGTTCTCATAATCTTGGTTAGATGTATTCCTAGGTATTTCCTTTTCCTTGTGGTTATTGTAAGTGGAAGTATGTTCATGACTCGGGTCTCAGTTTGAATGTTTTTGGTGTATAGAAATGCTACTGATTTTTCTACATTGATTTTGTATCCTGAAAGTTTACTGAAGACATTTATTAGTTCCAAGTTCCCTTTGGCAGAGTCTTTAGGATTTTTTAAGTACAGAATTATATCATCAGTCAAGACAGATAGTTTGACTTCGTCTTTTCCTCTTTGGAATCCTTTTATTTATTTCTCCTGACTGATTGTTCTGGCTAGCATTCCAGTACTATGCGGAATACCAGTGGTGAGAGGGGCATATTTGTCTGGTTCCAGTTTTTAAGGGAAATTCTTCCAATTTTTGCCTACTCAGTATGATGTTTTCCTTAGGTTTGTCATATATGGCTTTTATTATTTTGAGATATGTTACCATGATGCCTAATTTCCTGGGAGTTTTACCATGAATGGATATTGGATTTTATCAAAGGCCTTTTCTGCATCTATAGAGATGATCACATGGATTTTGTTTTTAATTCTGTTTATGTGGTGAATCACATTTGTTGATTTAAATACATTGAACCAACCTTGCACCTAAGGAGGAAAGCCTATTTGATCATGGCGAATTAGCTTTTTGACGTGCTGTTGAGTTTGGTTTGCTAGTATTTGGTTATGGATTTTTGCATCTATGTTTATCAGTCATGTTGGCCTGCAGTTTTCTTTGTTCATTGCATCTTTGCAAGATTTTGGTACTGGGATGATGCTGGCTTCACAGAATGAGTTAGGGAGGAGCCCTTTCTCCTCAATTTTTTGGAATAGTTTCAGTAGGGTTAGTACCAACTCTTCTTTGTGTGTCTGCTATAATTGGGCTGTGAATCCATCTGGCCTGGGATTTTTTTTTTTTTTTTTTTTTTTTTTGGTTGGCTGGTTGGTAGGTTTTTTACTACTGATTCAATTTTAGAACTCAGTATTGGTCTGTCAGGGTTTGAGTTTCTTCCTGATTCAGGCTTGGTAGGTTGTGCATTTCTGGGAATTATCCATTTCTTTTGGAATTTCTAGAATGTTAATGTGGAGGTGATCATAATAGTCTCTGAGGATCCTTTGTATTTCTGAAGGACTGGTTGTAATGTCACCTTTGTTGTTTGTGATCGTGCTTATTGGATTTGTCTCTCGTTTTTCTTTGTTAATCTAGCCAGTGTTTTATAGATCTTGTTTCTCCTTTCCAAACTAACTTTAGGTTAGTTGATTCCTTGTGTGGATTTCTGAGTCTCAATTTCATTCAGTTCTGCTCTGACTTTAGATATTTCTTTTCTTCTGCCAGCCCTGGGGTTAGTGTGTTCTTGTCTTTCTAGTTCCTCTAGGTATGATGTCAGATCATTAATTTCAGATCTTTCTAACTTTTTGAGGTAGGCATTTAGCACTATAAACTTTCCTCTTAGCATTGCTTCTACTGTATCCAAGAAATTTTGGAATGTCAGTTGTAATTTATTTTAAAGAACTTTTAAATTTCTACCTGAATTTTGTTATTTACCCAAAAATCTTTCAGGAGCAAGTGGTTTAACTATCATCTAATTGTATGGTTTGGGAGGATTTTTTTTGGTGGGGGGGTGATACTGATTTCTATTTTTATTCCACTGTAGCAAGATTATGGTTGGTATGATTTTAATGTTTTGGAATTTATTGAGACTTGCCTAATGGCTGATCATGTGGTTGATCTTGGAATATGTTCTATGTGTGGATGAGAAGAATATATATTTTGTGGGTGATAAGTGGTATATTCTGAATCTATTAGGTCCTATTGGTTATGTGTCAATGTTATGTTCAGAATTTCTTGTTAGTTTTCCGTTTCAATGATCTGTCTAATGCTGTCAGTGGGGTGTTGAAGTTCCCCACTCTTATTGTAGGATGGTCTAAGTCCTTTTGTGAGTCTAAAAGTACTTGTTTTATGAATCTGGGTGCTCCCATCTTGCATGCATATATATTTAGGACAGTTAGTTCTTCTTGTTGATTTGAACCCTTTGTCATTATGCCTTTTTATGTTGTCGGTTTAGTCTTTTTTATTGGATATAAGAGTAGTAATATCTTATCATTCTTACTTGCTCTTTTTTGCTTTCCATTTGCATGGCGGATTTTTATTCAACCCTATATTTTGAGCCTATTGGGCATCTTTTCATTTGAAATAGGTCTCTTGAAGACAGCAGACAGATGGCTTTTATTTTTTTATCCAACTTGCCATTCTGTCCCTTCTAAGTGGGACATTTAGACTGGCTTACATTCAAGGTTAACACTGAGATTTGAAGTTTTGATCCTAATGTGAGGTTGTTAGGCTGGTGGCTTTATAGGGTCTGAGAGCTATGTACTTAAGCATGTTTTTGTGGTAGGAGGTATTGCTCTTTTGTTTACATGTTTAACTCCCTTAGGGATCTATTGTAAAGCTTGTCTTGTGGTAACCAATTCTGTTAGCACTTGCTTGTTTGGAAAACATGTTATTTCTCCTTCACTTAGGAAGCTTAGTTTGGCAGGATACGAAATTCTTGGTGGAAATTTCTTTTCATTAAAAATGCTTAAAATAGGCTCCCAATCTCGTCTGGCTTATAAGGTTTCAGCTGAAAAGTTTGCTGTTAGCCTGATGGGGTTTCCTTTGTATTTGATCTGACCATTTTCTCCAGCTGCCTTTAATGTTTTCTAATTTAGTGTTGACCTTGGACAGTCCAGTAACTATATACATTGGTCATGTTTGTTTTGTATATCTCACTGGTGTTATCTGTATTTCTTGTATCTGGATGTCAACCTCTAGCAATATTAGGGATATTCTATTTAATTATTCCATCAAGTATATTTTCCAGGTTTTAAACTTTTTCTTTCTCTCTCAGGAATACCAATAGCTTGTAGGTTGAGTCATGTTATATAATCCCATATTTCTAAAACACTGTTTTTTTACATTCTTTTTTCTTTATTTTTGTCTGAGTGAGTTAGTTTGAAAGAATAGTCTTTAAGCTCTGAAATTCTTTCTTCTGCTTGGTTCAGTCTATTGATAAAGCTTTCAAATGTATTATAAAACCTCCTAAAATGAGTTTTTAACTCCAGAAGTTCAGAATTTTTTTTTTTTCTTACTGTTTATCTCTTCCTTCTTTTCTTGGATTTATTTATGAGTTTATTTATGCTGATTTTCAACTTTCTCTTGGATCTCATTGAGCTTCCTGCAATCCATGCTTTAAATTCTTTATCTGTCATTTTGAGTTTCCATTTTGGTTGGGGACCATTGCTGGAGAGCTAGTGCAGTCTTTTGGTGGTTTCACTATATGTAGATTTTTCATAGTGCCAGAATTCTTGTGCTGGTTTCTTTGCACTTGGAGAAACTAGCACTTCTAATTTTTGTATTTAAAAAATGATATTGTCTTGACTCATAATATCAGCTAAGAAAACACAAAGGTGGGAGTAGAAGTTGGTAAAATTAATGAATACCAGAACTATAATACACACTGATGTGATTGGTGGCATCTGGTATTTGGAAGGCAAAATTTGGGTCAGGTCAAATCTTTATAATGTGAAAGATTTTTAGATGTGGGTTATAATGTCAGTTAAACTTTCTTTGTTGTCTATCAACTATTTAATATGAGAATTTGAAAGGCTTTGCCCTGATTTGGCAAAATTTTTTTATATGTCAAATATTGTTGTTAAAGAGTTAACTTCTACAGAGATAAACATAAATTTGGAAAGATTAGTCAAGGAAAGAACCCATTATCAGTGAAAAAGTTATATTTGTGTGATTTATAGACCTCTTGCAAACATTGATTTTATTGAAATGTTCTTTCTTGTTGCAACCTTAGCATTTAACTTTGTTTGCTTAAAATATAAAGGTGCATAACTCCAACATTGGACTACTACTGAGCATTAAAGGGTTATTTTTGGCATCCTTATATCATTGTTGAATGTTGTCAGTGTTTCTACTCTTTGGAATAGACAAGGTGAACAACAGACTAGTTGGTATTTAGCTGTTTTTACTGTGTTTGTTTCATATTATGGATTATTTATTTTTGGCCCATTACAGTGGTTCAGGCCTGTGCTCCCAGACTTTGGGAGGCCAAGGGAAGAGAATTATTGAGGCCAGGAGTTCAATACTATCCTGGGAGATGTAGCAAGACCCCATCTCTAAGAAAATAAAAATTAAAAATTAGCCAGGTGTGGTGGTACACACCTGTGGTTCCAGCTGCTTGGGAGGCTAAAGCAGGAGGATTACATGAGCCTAAGAGTATGAGGCTGCAGTAAATTATAATCATGCCACACCACTCCAGCCTGGTTGATAGAGTGAGACTCTGTCTCAAAAACTGTAAATAAAAGTATAATTATTTTAGGCCTTTTTGTTGAATTGTATGCTATTAGTCTATGCATAATTTAAAAGGAAGTGTGATGATTAATTTTGCAAGTGAAATATGTCTTTTCAATTATATACTTTTAAAAATCTTATTTTCTATTTTTACATCATGCTTTAATTCAGATAAGAATTTACCCAGCATCAGGATCATATAATATGCTTGTATCATTGGGTACTTCATGTGGACTTGTATTTTATTTCATTTAATTTTTATAAGGAAAGGATTTAGCTATCTCTAACTTATTTTGCTGTGAGTATAAGTTAGAAAAATCATTATTTTATGTCTCATGATTATATTTTTCTCGAATTGTTCTTTATTATAATTAGATATGACCTTTCAGAAAACCTTAGAATAATGCTTACAAGTATAAACATTTCTTATGATTTTTGAATAATTCTGAAAATATAAATACAATTTCAGAAAACATAAATTACTTTGAGAATAATTTTATTATGTTTAAATTAACATAATAAATAATAATCTATTTTAGAAAATATCTAAAACAAAATAGAATCAAAAGTAATCTCAAAGTGCTGCAAATTTATATATTGCTCATGTAAATTTTAACTATCATTCAAATATATAAATTTTAAATGTCTGGCAATATTAATGTTAGAGTGAAGGTCAGGCTTGTGACCAAGATTGCTTTTTATTAATCGACCTAGTTTTTGATTTAATGCCTTTACATTTGTCATATTAATATTTTAGATTGTAAAATTTGTACTTATACATTTTCTATATCAGTCATATTTATTTACTTATTGTCTCTTCCAACCTATGACAGTTTTCAGTGATTTGTATGTGTGCGTGTTTGTGTGTCTATGATTGGACAGTTCTGAAGACTACTGATGACTCGCTTTATAAAGTGTCCTGTATTTGGAGTATCCAATCTTTTCTCATGGTTAGACTGGAATTTAAGGCAATGGTACTATGAATATGAAGTGCCTTTCTGATTAAATCGTATTACGAGATACCTAATATCATCATGACTTATTATTACTTGGCTATGATGTCTCTCCCAGGTTTCTCTACTATAAATTTACCATTTTTTCTTAGTATATTGCTTTAGTTACTAAGGTTGGCTGAGGAATAGCAAAGATATATGTTAAGGCCATTATGTGAATAAATATCTTGGACTTTTTACTTAGAGGCTATATAAATAACCTGTGGATTCACGATTCGACCACCAGTTTTAGAAGTCATAGTTAGATTTTTACTTGAAGCAATTGTCACTGAGGTTTAAAAAAGTGATGTTCTATTTTACTCATAAATTCTATAGGCATTATTTAGTATTCACTTTTAAGGAATATGAGTCATTTCTCCCCCATCTCTTTCTTTCTTTAAGTATTTATTAATATCAGTTTGGGCTTATGAATATCTATTGTATCTTTATGTTTAAAATGCAGTATTATGGCAGCTATGTTTTGCTCATATTATTCCAGCTTTTAGTCAATGGGAGCACATTCATGTTGACTCCTGTTTCAATACACCACTTTAAATAGTGAAATGTTAAAATTGCTATCAGTAATATCAGGAAGAAGGATACTCACCAACAATTCAAGTACTTAACTTGACATCATATTTTAAAATAGGAAGTGGCTGATTTCAAAATATATATAGGAGAGTAAATATATGTGATTTGCTAATTATATTTAATATAAGAATTTAAGGGACTATATTAAATAAGTTTAAACGTTACCATAAAAATAGTCTATACAAACATATCGTATGAGTTCAGAAAAAGACAAATAGATCAGTAAACAAGAATAAAATGTTCTGAAGACAGATCCACGTGGGAACTTAATATGTCATAAAAATGACATCCAATTTAGAGAGAGGAAATGGTAGTTCATTCAAGTAAAAAATAGTATCAAAATCACATGTATTAGGGTTCTCTAGAGAAACAGCACACACACACACACACACAGAGAGAGAGAGAGAGAGAGAGAGAAAGAGAGAGACAGAGAGAGACAGAGAGTTCTTATAAGGAATTGGCTCACATGATTATGGAGGTTGAAAAGTCCCAGGCTCTACAAAGTGAGCTGACAAACTGAAGACCCAAGAGACGCAATGGCATAGCCTTAGACCAGGAGGGTTGATGGTCTGGTTCCTTCCTGATGTTTGAGTCTGAATCCTCTCTTGCTCAAGGGAGGGTCAGCTTTTATGTTCCAGTCAGGCTTGCAACTGACTGGATGAAGCTTGCCTCCATTAGGGAATGGATTGTGATTTTTCTCAGTCTATCAACTTACATGTCAATCTTATTCAAAGACACCTTCACAGAAACACCCAGAATAATGTTTGAACAAGTATCTGGGCACCCTGAAGCCCACTCAGGACACATAAGACTAATCATTATACTTATTAATAAATCCTATGTGGTTCAATATTTTAAATATTATTTAAAAAGTGATAAAATGTTAGAAGATATTGCAGAACATTTGTTACATTGTTTGTTAATAAAGATAAATTTTTAAAACAAATTGCAAAAGCCAGAAGTATAAAGGAAACCATGAAATAACATAAAAATAAATTATTTCTAGAAAGAAAAAAAAAAACAGAAACATGTTCTTGGACAACATTGTGAAATGTATATGTGTGCTCATTTGTGACTTTAAGATTAATGTTCAATGTTTTAATGTAAAAGTTTACCATAAACACTTTACAGATCTCTGAATTCAATATTTTATTTTTAATATTTTAGAAGCTGACTCTACCAGAGACCCAGTTCTTGAACTTTTAATGCACATTTGGAAATCCACTGTGTTTAGTTGGCTTAGATTGTAAACTTCAGGAGAACAAAAAGTGTATCCATTATGTTCCAGTTTCTGGGATGCAGTAAGTATCAATAAATACTTGAATTACTGGATTAATGTTTTCAAGTATAGAAAGTGCTTACTCCCTGGACAAACATGGCACTTTAATTTTTCTTTTTTTTTTTTTTTCTTTTTTTTTTTTTTTGAGACGGAGTCTTGCTCTGTCGCCCAGGCTGGAGTGCAGTGGCCAGATCTCAGCTCACTGCAAGCTCCGCCTCCCGGGTTCATGCCATTCTCCTGCCTCAGCCTCCTGAGTAGCTGGGACTACAGGCGCCCGCCACCACGCCCGGCTAGTTTTTTTTTTGTATTTTTTAGTAGAGATGGGGTTTCACCATGTTAGCCAGGATGGTCTCGATCTCCTGACCTCATGATTCGCCCGTCTCGGCCTCCCAAAGTGCTGGGATTACAGGCTTGAGCCACCGCGCCCAGCCTGGCACTTTAATTTTTCATAGTTAACAAGTATGCTGTTTATTGTTTGCAACTTATTTTCTGCTGAAAAATTCTATTTAGTATTGTATAGGTAAATGAAAATGCGTGTAAAATTTAATTGAATGAATCCCACAAGAATGCTCCTTATGTATTTGAAAGAAGTTAAAGGGGAAAAGAACAACTCATGAATAGGGTTGACTTTTTTTTTTTTTTTTTACTATTTTTTGTTTTTGTGTGTGTGTGTGTGTGTGTGTGTGTGTGTGTGTGTGAGCTATTCAAGGGGAATAGATCTGAAACTTACAGGAAGCCGTTTGTTCATCTTTGTTGACTGTAGACAGACCCTTTTCTTTTGCTAGTCATGCATGAGAATAGAAACAAAAATGATGCTTCTAATATATTATTTTCAAAAACCCTGCCAGTTTTATTATTCTACTAACTACTACCAGTTAGTGAAATAATTTATTATGGTGAAAAGCTAAACATAAAATAACACAATTCTGTTTTCTTCAACATCCTAATAAAAATTCCATTTTCATGCTTTATATTTTACCAGCCTCTCTTGAAATTGTATTGTTTAAGGAATCCTCTAACACTTTCTCATATAACAAATGCTATCACCATTGACCTAAGTTTGCATGTTATTTTACTATGAAAATGATTGGAATGGTAATTTCTAGCCTAAGGAAACTAAACCAAAAATTTACCTTTTATACAACTCCTACTGCAAAACTTATTCAGAAGAGAAGGTTCACTTTATTTATTTATTTAGTTTTGTAATGAGGCTACAAATGAAGGGACCTCATCTCCTGTGATATGTGTGTGTGTGTGTGTGTGTAGGTGTTTGTGATAGCAGTTTCCCTGTGTCTGCAATTTTCCTGTTCACTTCAAATTTATTTCATCTATACAATACTTAGATGAGAATAGAAATATGATACTATGTGAAGGAAAGGACCTTTAGTAAAATATAATCTTACTTTTTAAATGTCAAGAATATCATTTGTTTCAAAATATTGCAGAGAAAATAGGAAGGTGTGATGGGATCCTTGGGGTGTCATTTTGCCAGCCAGAAGCCTCTGTGGCTGGTGGTGCCTTTGCCAGAGTTTTGCTCAGGCCAGCTGGACTTGTTCTGCCTACTTGGCCTGCAATCTGCTCTCAGCTTGTGCTACCAGGCTGGATCCCAGCCCTGCCAAGGGTGAGCCAGGCATGGAGCAGCAAGGGATGCATGAGTGAGTGAGCATGGTGTCTGGCCGTTGTTCACAGCCAGGCACACCAGCTGCAGTGGGGTAGGCAGCTCCAGGGGACAGCATAGGCACCAGTTCCCTGTGAGGCTGCCGCTGAATCAGGCCTACTGCAAGTGGCTTCCACTGGACACCTGGGAACGTGGTGGTGCCTGGAAGCTTGGAGACTCCAGGAACTGCAGAACACCAAGGTGTCATAGCCCTGGCCTGGGGAGCTCCTAGGTCTGGGATCCCTGAAAGGCTGCACCTCTTCTCTCCCTCTCTCTCGTCCTTGCTTGCAAGAGGTGAGTGGTGGGTGGGTGGGGGGTGGGCATGTTTCAGCAGTTTATGTTACAGCTCTTTCAGTCCCACCATTCAGCAGGTCCCCAGTTCTTAGGAAGAATTAAACATGCAGACAACTAGGGGATGAGTGAGGCAAAGAGGTGCTTTATTGAGCAATAGTACAGCTCTCAGGAGAGCCGAAGTGGGTACCTCCTATCCACAGGCCAGTCATCCCAATGAGTGCAGCTCTCAGTGGAGAGGAGACCCCGAGTAGTTAGCTCCAATCCAGAGGCAGGTCACCTTACTGTCTCTGTAGCCCTGTAGCCCTCAGCGGGAAGGAGACCTGGAGTGGGTAGCTCCTATCCACAGGCAGGTCTTCCCATCCATCATCTGCCTGAGTCCAGCCGAGTCCAGCGTTTGTATGAGCTTCAGAGGAGAGGAAGTTTGTGCTGATTGGTCCATGCACCCCCATAGGTGGACCCAGAGAAAGCACCATAAGTTCTCACTCTGGTCTGCAGAACTGGCAGTCCAGCCCTCATGCTTCAGGCCCTCCCTGGCTTGACGGTGGGGTTTCAACAGGGACCTGCCTTTTTCTGCCCAGGAGCCTGTCTGCTTCCTGTCACCATCTGTATGCCATCTATGGAGCCCAGGCTGTTTGTATGGAGGGGTGCCTGCAGGCCTGAGCCGAGGTGCCCTCAGCCTCCCCTTGACCTCTCTCCTGTGCTTGTCAGTGCCCAAAGCCCAGAGGGGACTGAGGCGGCAGGGGACTGACTTGTCAGAGCCTCCCTGAGCATGCACACACCCAGTTGGGTCATGACAGCATCCGGGCTCGGCTTCAACTTTGCTCCGAAATCGGAGTGGGTGCTGGGAGCAGGGCGAGTCCAGGTAGCAGAAGGAGGCACTCTCAAGCCTGCTGGGGCAGGGGGGATTCCTGGGCCCCCGAGAGCACAGGAATGCCCATGTCTGCAGCTGGGGTTGGGAGGCTGCAGCTGTGCCTGGAAGTGTGGGGCTGCCGCCCCTCCAACTTGGAAGTGGGCAGGTCTCCCGCCTTTTCCCTGCTCCAGCTGGCTGGAGCATGCAGCCCCTGTTAGGCCTCCGCCAGCGAAGCTGGCCTCTTGGCAGCGGCTGCTCCAGGCAGGCTGTGGCTGCCATCAAAGGGAGCTAGATTGGAGGTGTGGATAAGACAACTGAATGTTTTGATTTTCTGGTTGTCTTCACGGGTGGTAGCCCACCCTGACTGCTGAGTGTGGAGTGCTAGAAACTGTTAGCCAAATACAGAAGCAAGGAACAGACAGAGGCTTCGCTTTGAGAAGTGAAGTTATGTAGGGAATTAACAATACCTCTTGCAAACTGTGTCCCAAATTTTTAAAGAGCTTGACTGGTATACATTCAATGTATAGTCACAGTATTTGTAGTGGAAGAGAATGGGGCTGGAAGTTCTATTCAGGCCACCTGAATAGAACCTTCATAAATTTGAATGAATTATTCAGACTTCCGTGGTGTGCCTCATCTTCTCATCTGGTAAATAAAATCTTCACACATGGCTTGGATATATCAAATTATATATTTACAAATTTTTATTAAAATTTTTTTGTAGGATTTTATTTATAATATTATGTATGCATATGCTTCTGTTTATATACACAGTTGTAATTGATGTAATTTCTTATTCTGAGGAAATGCTTGCTTGCAGAAGAAAAACTAAAACAAAGGAATTTATAACAGAACTGGGTAGGCGTTATTGGAATGGATTTTTACTGATTTGTCAATACCTTAGAACAGTTTGCACTGATCTTTTTATTACAGCACACACATAATAAAGATACAAAATACCAGTTTTCAAAGATTTGCTGAAACATCTTGTTCCCTTTTGCTTCTAAAATATCAACATCATTCACCATGAGCACTTTGTCAATGTATTCCCACTGTTGCTTCGTTGCACAGTCACAAAGTCAAAAATGGGTATAGGTTCAAAGATTTAAAACAGATATCCAGAAAATTGTTTATATATTTTCAAACATTTTTTTTCTTCTCTTTCTGTTAACTTTGTTTCCTTCCCTTTTGTTACGTCTTGCTCATGTTCTTCTCAGCTCTTCTAGTGAAACCACTGCAAGCAAAAGAGAAGAGGTGTGTGGAGTGTAAAATAAGAGCTCTCTGGAGTTATTCCAGAAAATATCACATAAAGTTGTCATCAAATTTAGTTCCCTGACTCACTTAACATAGTTAAGAATATACTCTATTAATAGAAGTAACTCAATTTACCTGTACTGTCTTGAATAAATTACCTTCTTAAAATATCCCTTTCTTCATTTTTTCTTTTTCTAATTACTCGCAGGAAGATATATCTTATTAAGACATTTGTTTGGAGTTTGGAGTTTGTCTTCCCTTGCTACCCAGCATTTAACTGAAATTTAATTGTTGTTTTTGCTGTGTATGTGTTTGTTATTTTTCTGTGTATATTTTTCTAGGGAAGTGTGAAGACAGACAAAATAAAACACAACCTGTAAAATTATAGCTTTCAGTTTTGCCAGAATGATGCTCTATTAATGCTCAGGGCCTCTTAACTTCTCACTTAAAACAAAGTGGGGAAAAATCACCAACTAATAGATTTCTATTACATTAATTACAGTATCATGGGCATTTACCAAAACACACATTTTTACTCTCAGAAAATGGCATCTTAGTCCAGTTTTCTTGAAAACTTAGTAATTTTTCATAATGAATGCTCTTTTGTGACTTCGTCTTTTTATTACTAACCCACATAATATTTCTATATTATCTAGTTTCTAAGTTCCCTTTTCACCCCTTTTTTCTTGCACCATGGTGCTAAATTGGATGGAGGTTTGATGAAACATGTTTTCTATGTCTTTTAATATCAGGGCTTATGTTTTGTTCTGGAATCACTCTTAGCCTTTTGTGTTTTATATTAGCTCTGTAACTCCCCAACCTCACAAAAAAACCAAAGCTTCTTTCACATTTCAACACAATAACCTGCACTCCCTTCTGGTCCAGGATTCCAAGCATCTGTGTGTCCCTTACCTCAAGATGGAATTGTCTCTGGTCTCCACGTTTGTCTCAGCTGGAAGTCACATTCAGATATTTTTGATTTATGGCTGTTGCTGGAACTTCTGAACTCTGTGTCCTCAATAGCCTCCATGCCTAGAGTTTTATAATCCTTTCTCTCCTAAAACTTTTTCTCTCAATTTTGAATTTCCTAGAACTTCAATCGCAAAAGGATTGAATCCCTTACTCCCATCTGTATTCCAGGAGCACTGTCCCCACATCTGCTTCCTCTGATGTTCCCTTTCCATCCCAGTCTTCTTTAATGTAGACACTGCCGAATTTCGAAAACCTTAAACTGCTCCCTAAATGCTTTCCTTTTCTTCTCTACCACATGTAGGGAAAAGCTGTCATCTTTGCTTTCTTTGGTTTCTTATATACCCTTCCAAATGGAGCTCAGTGAAACTCCTTGGCAAACCACATGGGATCAGTATTTCTGATTCTGACAAATTATTTTTCCAAATAAATGCTGCCCTTATTAAGAATATTTTGAATTTTTTTATATTTTAATATTTTATTAAATGTTTTCTATGTATTTAATTTTCTTAATCTATGTATGTAATCTTACCTACTGCTCTGTCACTGCATCCCAGCTTTCTTGTCCATGCCTCTGTGATTTTCCAAGCAATCCCACAATTCCCTGACACCATTTGGTTATCTTACAATTCAGTTAAATTCTGACACTTAATTCCCTGGAGTTAGTACAGATCCCCAAAATTAACAGCTCAGTCACACAAAACTGATCCACTTCAGACACTAACCACACATGTGTGCCCAGGCTAAGTAATCTGCTGAGTACAAATTCAAAGGTTCTCATGACCTTCTCTCAGATTTGGCAATTTGCTATAATGACTCACAGAATACAGGAAAATGCTCTCCTCACTGTTACAGGTCATTGTGAAAGATCAAAGTACAGCAAGATGAAGAGGTTAGGGCAAGGTGTGGATGGGTCATTCGATCTCCATGGAGTTGGAGTGTGCCACCTTCCTAGCACTTAGATGTATTTGCCAACTTGAAAGCCCTCTTCCCTCATTGTTTCAAAGTTTTTATTGAAATGTTAACAGGCATGATTAATTAAATCTTTAGCCAATCTACTCTTGTGCCAACCACCAAATGTCAGCCAAAGGTGGCCAATTCTTCAAATCGTATTCCAATATGGCAAACACAGCTGTAACCAACACAGGTGTTTCTACATCTCACTTTTGTTTTATGTACCTCACTTTTTCCTTTCCCTGTCCATAAATCTCTGACCACTAAGCAGGCTGAAATTTCCCTGAACCTATTCGGGTTCGGGGCTGCTCATTTCACAAACCATTCTTTGCTCAATTAAACTCTTTTAAATTTAATTTGTTTACTGTTTTTCTTTTCACAGAGGTTTATTCCATATACTTAGTAGAATATATAAGTTTTACAAATTGGAGTGATAGGCATTGATTTTGACACATCTGAAGAAAGAGTGATCAAAGAGAAGTGGCCCTGGAGCTCTCCCCATGAAAAGATTAAATTTTTAAAAAGATACTGCTCACCTAAAACTTATCAATAAAGTCAATTATAGTTTCAAATTGGTAAATTATTTTATGGAAAAACAATAAAAATATGAAATAAAATTAATATGTATTCTAATGCCTTTCAGCTTGAATAAAATTGCAGTCAATAAGTTGGTACCAGAAATGATGTAAAAAGCACTTGTGGAGAAGACTATTATAAGAACACACATTTTCATCGAACTCCAAGTATCAAAATGTGTCTATTCATTTCCTGTTTGTAAGCCTAACTGGTTTACCTCTACAAGTAGGCTGACTTATGAAGGTAAGTCATGAACAGTAGCACTTTTTAAAATGGTAATCATCTTTCACTCTTTAATATGGTTGTCCATAAACTGGCCGTTCTTTCTCAGGTATTCTCTTCCTTCCACCCTACTGCATTATTCAGTGTTATTTCTGAAGGCCATGAAGTCCTAAAGTTTGTTGCTATTTTGCTGTTGGTTTTATGTCCATATGCACTTGTTGTAATGAGAGGCATGGTATCTTCCATTTTTATTTTTTATTTTATTTTACTTTTTATGAGACAGAGTCTCACTCTGTCACCCAGGCTGGAGTGCTGGCATGATCTCTGCTCACTGCAACCTCCACCTGGGTTCAAGCAATTCTCCTGCCTCAGCCACCAGAGTAGCTGGGATTATAGGCACACGCCACCACGCCCAGCTAATTTTTTGTATTTTTAGTAGAAACAGGGTTTCACCATGTTGTCCAGGCTGATCTTGAACTCCTGACCTCAGGTGATCCAACCGCCTTAGCCTCCCAAAATGCTGAGATTACAGATGTGAGCCACTGTGCCCAGTGGTATGTTCCATTTTTTAAATGATACTGGATTCAATTTATACTGTTGATTTTGCCAATTGCCAATTGGCTTAATTGGAAAACTCCTTAGTGAATAAAATCTCAATGGCCTAGGCAGGGTATGACTCATCTTTCAATACTAAGTTGTAGGCATAAATCATTCCCAAAACAACGTTTACAATAAAGTATTGATTATTAGTAATTATTTATGGCAAATATTATATAATTAATTATAATTATATATTTATATACTACAGGTATAGTAATTATTTTATATAATAGATAATATATGCTAATATATGATTATCATCTAACAATTATTATAATATGTATAATATGTATTGATATAATCATTTTTCATTATTGGCTGTTATGTCCTTAGTTATATCTTCATCATAATAATACACCATTTTTATCATAGGATGTGGTAAATGTTTTTGAATAAACCAACAGATGAGTAAATGCATAGATTTCAAATTTGAGACCATCCCACTCTAATATATTGTTTATCTTTCAAAGAAGGAAGTAACTGGAAGCTTAATAGATTGGAAACAATTCAGCTTTCAAACTTAATTGCAGAAAAGAAGATGATGGTTAGATAAAGTTAAGGAAAATAAAATGCTTATAAAAAATGTATTAACAAAGATAAAGCCTGTTACTGGAAGAAGAAAGAAGTTTTTTGCTAGTTTCAGTTTTTTGTTACCTGAATGAATATCCTTTTAACCAATAAAGAGCCTCAAGAATGAATAATGTATTTTTGTAACCCAAATTAAGATGTTACAGATAGAAGAGAAGTTATGAACCTCTATCTCTACTCATAAATATATATAAATACAATTCCAATTAGCACTTCAGTGAGAGGATCACTAAAAATTACAGCATATCACAAATTACTTGGAACTGCAAAGCATGCTAATTCATATTTCGGAATAAATTCTAGGTTTGTCAGAACGAACTTAAATCAATTTTCATATTTCCCTCTTTACAGTGACTTTCAAGTCATGAGATATTATCAGAATAATTTCCATCAAAGACAAAATTAATCTTCATTTTTCAGTTTAATGTATTGCCAGTAGATAAGTTGTATCCCTTTAGATTTACCACTAATTATTTCACAAATAAAATTCAAGTTGTTACTGTCTGTGGACACACCATCTAAATTAAATTACTCACAGCTTTTGAAAAACCTAAGTTATTAATGTGCACATATCAGAGTACTTGTTTATTTCTCTTCATTATAAATGATTTATGCAATTCATTAGATTGTGGTAATTATCATTTAAGACTCATAAAGCTCTTGTTTATGCAAGCCTTGCTGGTGTTGAAGTGCATACTGATTTACAAGATAGGTTTGATAAGTTGTATATACAGGATAATGAAGCCATTCAAATTATCTTTAAAAGATAACTAGATTCAATGTATTTTATTTCTGATAAGACTATAACTGGAAATGATTTATAAAATAATTATTATGTACTGGGTGTACTGGGGAGTTAGAGAGAGAAAAAAAACACTGCGTCAATTTTGGCTTACTGTCTCCAGATTAAACATAATGCTGGAATAAGTGACCAGGGCTTCCCAAACACACAATCTAAGTTAACTGAAATTACCTCTGAAGGCTGCGTTTTTCAAATGCTGCAGTTACCACGATGAATGCTTATTTTATCCATAAGCCAAAAAAGTCATGAAATTACAAAACACAGACTTTTAAATGTATCCTAACACATTCATGTTGTATGCTATCAATTTCAATATTTAAAATGTTTACTTCTTTGCTTTCAAATACGCTCCTTGATCCACTAACTTAAAGATTACATTCACTTTTCTATTATTGGTTAAAAGTGACAATGTGTAAGAGTTAAGATAAATTTTTCATGATTGTGACACAAAACATCATCACTCTCATAAGCCTATTTTTATATGAAATTCAGAACAATAGCCTAAGTATTTGTATTTTGTGATAGTTCGGAGGTCCTTATTTCTTGCTGGATTGCAGTAAGAACTCGTTTTCAGATCCTCAAGTCCACCTGCACCCTTGGCCTACAGCCGTCTTCCTCCAACCTCAAAGCCAGCACTGAGAATCGAATCTTTGACTCTCCCCTTGGCTTCCCTGGCCAATTGTATCTCTGACTCCAGCTAAAGAAAGTCTGCCTCTAAGAGCTCAGGTGATTAAATTGGATCCACTAGCATAATCCAAAATGACGTTTCTATTTCAAAGTCTAGATGCTTAATTATATTTGCAAAGTTCCTTCAGCATTACGTAGATTAGTGCTTAATTGAATTGCTAAGGTATAAGAATCCTGGGTTTGGCATGTTCAGAATTCTGCCCATTATACCTCTGCATGTATTTTTGTTCTTTAAAAAAAAAGAGTTTCAAAAATTATTTTTCCAGCTTTACTGAGATATAATGAACACATAAAAATTGCATATATTTCAGATGCTCAATGTAATGATTTGATGCACTTATATGTTGTAAAATAGTTACTACATCAAATTAGTTAACATATATACAGTTGCGAGATGCTTTTACATCCAATCTGAAAATCTGTTTTTTTAACTCAATGTTAGAACATTTATTTTTTTAAGAACTATTAAGCTTTGGGAAATACTCAACGTGAATATGCATGTCCTATTTATTACATTTGTTTTACTCTTTGTCTTTTTTATTAGAATATTTTTATTTTCACCATCTACTATTATGTGTAGTTATTATAGTTATACATTGTTTCTTTTTTTTTTTTTAGTGAAACTTCTAGGAGTTGAAATATAGATTTTTACTCGAAGAAGGCCTACTTTTAATTATGTTATGCCATTATAAATATAATATAGGAACTTAACAACGTTATGCTTTGATTCCTTGATTTTATGATTTTGTGTCATATTTTATTTCTAGATATGCTATAAATTCTGCTAAATATTGTATTACTTTTTGCTTCAATAGGTACTTGTGAAATAAATTGAAAATGAGAAAAATGTCTTCTATTTACCCCATTTTACTATTTTTCACATTCTTCTGCCCTTTCTTTAAAGTGCTCAGCTGGAATATTTTCTTTCACCCACCAAACTTCCTTCCACAGTTACTGTCATCCGTTCTGTTAAAAATTCTCTCTTCATGCTTGTCTCAAACAAAGTACTTATTTTGTCTCATTTTTGAAGCACACTTTCACTGATTTGTTTTTTCTTCCACACTTTAGAGAGTTCATTCTTTTATTTTCTCACTTTCTATTTTCTAAGATCCTGAAGTTATTTTTTTCTTCATTCTTGTGGATGTAAGGTGCTATTTTTCTCTGGTTACTCTGGGGTCTTTCTCTTAATCACTCTTGTCAGCAATGTATTATATCTTTTTGTGATTTCTTTGCATTTTTTTCTCTGAGGCAGGATAGGTCGTCAAGGAAATAACCACGTCCTTTGGATGTGGCAACCACGTCCATAGCACTGTCAACACCAAGAGCCCCAGCGCTGGCATTGCGGTCAAGCTCATCTATGCCGAACTATCTCAGTAGGGACTTCTGCTACTATCTGTCTCCTTTAGGGAGAATGCACATTTTGTTTTTTCTTGTCCTCAAACTGACTCTGTGCTCTTTATAGTAATGAAGACACACCCCTGGGTGGAGATTGAGGATGCTAATGAGCCACACAATGTGTGAACAAGCACGTACAGCTACTGTCCATGTGCACCCAGAGGACCACCCACAGCATGCTTACCAGTAACACCTATTACTCCCTTAGGAATAATCAGGTAAGACTCCGATAAAGGGGGTCTCCCTAGTGCCAGTCTTTGCAGACTCTCAATCAGCCATCTCTAACTTGTCTTTCAGAGTGTACTTTCACTTTTACACTTGGCTTTCAGAGTGTTCTTTTTCTTTTCCAACAAACTGATTTCTGCCCTTTTCTACTGCTGTGTGTCTCTTTAAATTCTTTTAAGCCAAGAAGATAAGCACCGAGGTCTCTCAGTTGCCATCAACATTTCTGTTTTGTTGAACATCTTAGACTTGTGGTTTTGTAGTCTTAATACAATTAAGAATTTTTCAGCCAATATTACCAATGTGAATTATTTTTCACATTCCTCTGACCCCCAGTTTGGGTCTACAAGGAAACATAAATGACACCATGTAATATTATCTCACAGTATGATGGTTAATACTGAGTGTCAACTTGATCGGATTGAAGGATGCAAAGTATTGATCCTGAGTGTTTCTGTGAGGATGTTGTCAAAGGAGATTAACATTTGAGTCATTGTGCTGTGAAAGGGAGACACACCCTTAATCTGGGTGGGCACCATCTAATCAGCTGCCAGCATGGCTAGAATATAAAGCAGACAGAGAAGCGTAAAAAGGTGAGACCGACTTAGCCTCCCAGCCTACATCTTTCTCCTGTGCTGGATGCTTCCTGCCCTCAAACATCAGACTCCAAGTTGTTCAGCTTTGGGACTCAGGTTGGCTTCCTTGCAGACAGCCTATTGTGGGACTTGTGATTGTGTGAATTAATACTACCTAATAGTATTAACTGTTAGTTCTGTCCCTCTAGGGAATGCTGACTAATACACTCAGATCAAAGACTTTCTGTTTTTCATTTTTGATAGTTTATATTGCTATGTGTTCAAGTTCATCAATCTTTCATTCCATAGTGTCTAATCTACTATTAATCCCATTCTGTGTTTGCAATCTTGAACATTTTAGTTTTCCTTTCTTAAAGTTGAATTTGGGTCTTCAATTTATCGTCCATGTATTTCTTTATTATGCTCATATTTTGCTCTGCTTTCCTAAATGTATTTGAAACAGCTGATTTTTAATGTTCTAGTGTATTGTTTCAACGATACTGCAAATCTGGTATATGGATTTTTTATTAATTGTAATTTCCTGCTTGTTTGGGATCTAAGAGCAAGTTGTTTAATATTTTTTTCCATAGGTTTCTTCAGGAACAGGTGGTATTTGATGACATGAGTAAGGTCTTTAGTGGTGATTTGTGAGATTTTGGTGCACCCATCATCCAAGCAGTATACACTGAACCCAATTTGTAGTCATTTATCCCTCACCCACCCCTCCTTTCCCCCGAGTCCCCAAAGTGAATTGTATCATTCTTATGCCTTTGCACCCTCAAAGCTTAGCTCCCATGTAAGAGTGAGAACTTACGATGCTTGGTTTTCCATTCCTGAGTTACTTCACTTAGAATAATAGTCTCCAGTTCCTTACAGGTTTGATGCAAATGCCATTAATTTGTTCCTTTTTATGGCTGAGTAGTATTCCATTGTCCTATCTAGCTATAGATCTATCTATCTATAGATAGATAAAGATATATATAAACTCTATAGATCTATATCTATATATATAATATAGATATCTATATATATATCACAATTTTCTTTATCCACTTGTTGATTGATGGACATTTGGCCTGGTTCCATACTTTTGCAATAGTGAATTGTGCTGCTATAAACATGCATATGCAAATATCTTATTCAAATAATGACTTCTTTTCTTCTGAGTTGATACTCAGTAGAGGGATTGTTGGATCAAATTGTAGTTGTACTTTTAGTTCTTTAAGGAATCTTCACACTGTTTTCCATAGTGGTTTTATTAGTTTACATTCCAACCAGCAGTGTAGAAGTGTTCCCTTTTCACCGCATCCATGCCAACATCTATTATTTTTTATTTTTTTATTATAATCATTCTTGCAGGAGTAAGGCGGCATTGCATTGTGGTTTAATTTACATTTCCCTGATCATTCGTGATGTTGAGCATTTTTTCATATGTTTGTTGGTCATTTGCATATCTTCTTTTGAGAATTGTCTAGTCATTTCTTTAGCCCAGTTTTTGATGGAATCGTTCGTTTTTTAAATGCATGCTTGGTAATGTTTTATTGGGATCCAACCCTTATGAATTTCACTTTGCTAAGTGATGAATTCTTTTGTGTATCTTTAAATCATGTTAAACTTTGTTTTGGGACTCAGTTAAGTCATTTGGGAACAGTTTGAACCCTTTTGAGGGTTGTCATAGGACCTCTTAGATTGAGCTAGAAGGCCCTACCCTGCCACAGACCCCATTCAATATTTCTGGTGTTAGGATTTCTTTTTGATCTAGCAGACAGAATCACAAGTTCTTCTCAGCCCTCTGTCAGCCCCAGTAACTGTTCTGTCAAACTCTTTTTAGGTTTTCTTTTTGTTTTCTGGCCTCATGTAGTTTCCTCATACATATGAGCTGATCGGTTTTTGGAGATGTGAAGCATCTAGAACTCTCTATCTCTGGGTCACTCTTGTCTCTGATACCCTGCCCTCCAGTTTTTATGTGCGTCAGTATTGCTGAACTCTAATCTCTCGTCTCAGCTCATGGAAACTGTGGGAATTTGCACTGCAGCCTAGGGATGCTCTCACTGCCTTTGTTTCCCTTCTCAGGAATCACTGTCTCATGCAACCTCTGCCCAAAGTTTGGACTCTATGGTCCCACATGTTTTCTTTTTAAGGCAAGTCATTTAAGACTGAAAAATATTTGCTGTCTCTGGTGGTCCCCCATGGTCAACTGTTTTGGACCAAAAATATTTACATTGCAATGAAGAGGTCTGTTTACATAACAAAGACATGATGTTTTGGGATATGAAATGAACTATCTTCAGTTTCCAGCTGTAATTGTGATAGAATATTTATATATTCCCAAAACATTATTTTGTTTATTTTTCCAAAACTATTCTTGTCATAATAGAAAGGAACTGTGAGAGATTGATATAATTACAGTGAGACTAGAACTAAGTACTTTATTTATTTATTTTTATATTTTAAAAATATTTATCTTTTTCTCCAACCAGTCATTTTAACAATCCAGCAGCAATTGAAGTGTGTACAAGCAATATGACGTATACATGAATCTGAGTACTTTGAGGCAACAAGAAAATTAAGTATGAACATTATAAAGACAGATGAATCCAATATCTGAAAAAAGCATAAAAATTTAAAATTTTATTCTAAAAAATTTTGCAAAATTAGATAAAGCAGAATAAGCTATACTACTTAATTATTTGTCATGCCTTTATGAGACAGTTTTGTCTTTTTCTTGTATTTATTTATTTATTTATTTTGGCTGCGTTATCTAGCTCTTCTTCATATAGTGAAAGGAAAATAAATCTCAGGACCCCTGAATCACTATGTCAAAGGAAAAAGTCAAGCTGGGCACTGTGTCAGGCAAACCTGTCTCCCATTTTATTCTGTTGAATTTCACCTGGCAATGTAAATGGACAACTTATCTTCACAGGTGCGGGAAAAGGGAGAGGACTCAAAGTCATCCCTCTGCTCACCTGAGACAAATGCATGTCTGATTGCTTCCCCTGCCCTGTTGTCTATCTTATCTTAGATTAAAAATGCAGACTCACTGAGCTAAGTTAAGGCATAAGTGACTAGTCCTCTGTACCCCTCTCACGTTAAATAGTGTATCAGTGAGAGGCTGATCACAGACTCAGAAGAATGCAACCGTTTGCCTCCTAGCTACCCATATATTTTTTTTATTATTATTCTACTTTAAGTTCTAGGGTACATGTGTACAACATGCAGCTTTGTTACATATGTATACATGTGCCATGTTGGTGTGCTGCACCCATTAACTCGTCATTTACATGAGGTATATCTCCTAATGCTATCCCTCCCCTCTCCCCCCTCGCCACAATAGGACCTGGTGTGTGATGGGCCCCTTCCTGTGTCCAAGTGATCTCATTGTTCAATTCCAACTATGAGTGAGAACTTGCGGTATTTGGTTTTCTGTTCTTGCGATAGTTTGCTGAGAATGATGGTTTCCAGCTGCATCCATGTTTCTACAAAGGACACAAACTCATCCTTTTTTATGGCTGCATAGTATTCCATGGTGTATATGTGCCACATTTTCATAATCCAGTCTGTCATTGATGGACATTTGGGTTGATTCCAAGTCTTTGCTATTGTGAATTGTGCTGCAATAAACATACGTGTGCATGTGTCTTTATAGCAGCATGACTTATAATCCTTTGGGTATATACCCAGTAATGGGATGGCTGGGTCAAAAGGTATTTCTAGTTGTAGATCCTTGAGGAATTGCCACATTGTTTTCCTTAATGGTTGAACTAGTTTACAGTCCCACCAACAGTGTAAAAGTGTTCCTGTTTCTCCACATCCTCTCTAGCACCTGTTGTTTCCTGATTTTTTAATAATTGCCATTCTAACTGGTAATGAGATGGCATCTCATTGTGGTTTTGATTTGCATTTCTCTTATGGCCAGTGATGATGAGCATTTTTTCATGTGTCTGTTGGCTGTATGAATGTCTTCTTTTGAGAAGTATCTGTTCATATCCTTTGCCCACTTTTTGATGGGGGTGTTTTTTTCTTGTAAATTTGGTTGAGTTCTTTATAGGTTCTGGATATTAGCCCTTTGTCAGATGAGTAGATTGCAAAAATTTTCTCCCATTCTGTAGGTTGTCTGTTCACTCTGATGGTAGTTTCTTTTGCTGTGCAGAAGCTCTTTAGTTTAATTAGATCCCATTTGTCAACTTTGGCTTTTGTTGCCATTGCTTCTGGTGTTTTAGACATGAAGTCCTTGCCCATGCCTATGTCCTGAATGGTACTACCTAGGTTTTCTTCTAGGGTTTCTATGGTATTAGGTCTAACATTTAAGTCTCTAATCCATCTTGAATTAATTTTCATATAAAGAGTAAGGAGAGGGTCCAGTTTCAGCTTTCTACTTATGGCCAGCCAATTTTTCCAGCACCATTTATTAAATAGGGAATCCTTTCCCCATTTCTTGTTTTTCTCAGGTTTGTCAAAGATCAGATGGCTGTAGCTGTGTGGTATTATTTCTGAAGGCTCTGATCTGTTCCATTGGTCTTTATCTCTGTTTTGGTACCAGTATCATGTTGTTTTGGTTACTGTAGCCTTGTAGTATAGTTTGAAGTCAGGTAGCGTGATGCCTCCACCTTTGTTCTTTTGGCTTAGGATTGTCTAGGCAATGAGGCTCTTTTTTGGTTCCATATGAACTTTAAAGCAGTTTTTTCCAATTCTGTGAAGAAAGTCATTGGTAGCTTGATGGGGATAGCATTGAATCTATAAATTACCTTGGGCAGTATGGCCATTTTCACAATATTGATTCTTCCTATCCATGAGCATGGTATGTTCTTCCATTTGTTTGTGTCTTTTATTTCACTGAGTAGTGGTTTGTAGTTCTCCTTGAAGAGGTCCTTTACATCCCTTGTAAGTTGGATTCCTAGGTATTTTATTCTCTTTGAAGCTATTGTGAATGGGAGTTCCTTCATAATTTGGCTCTCTGTTCATCTGTTATTGGTGTATAAGAATGCTTGTGATTTTGGCACATTGATTTTGTATCCTGAGACTTTGCTGAAGTTGCTTATCAGCTTAAGGAGATTTTGGGCTGAGACAATGAGGTTTTCTAAATATACAATCATGTCATCTGCAAACAGGGACAATTTGACTTCTTCTTTTCCTAACTGGATACCCTTGATTTCTTTCTCTTGCCTGATTGCCCTAGCCAGAACTTCCAACACTACGTTGAATAGGAGTGGTGAGAGAGGGCATCCCTGTCTTGTTTCAGTTTTCAAAGGGAAGGCTTCCAGTTTTTGCACATTCAGTATGATATTGGCTGTGGGTTTGTCATAAATAGCTCTTATTATTTTGAGATACGTTCCATCAATACCGAATTTATTGAGAGTTTTTAGCATGAAGGGCTGTTGAATTTTGTCAAAGGCCTTTTCTGCATCTATTGAGATAATCATGTGGTTCTTGTCTTTGGTTCTGTTTATATGCTGGATTACGTTTATTGATTTGTGAATGTTGAACCAGCCTTGCATCCCAGGGATGAAGCCCACTTGATCATGGTGGATAAGCTTTTTGATATGCTACTGGATTCGGTTTGCCAGTATTTTACTGAGGATTTTTGCATCGATGTTCATCAGGGATATTGGTCTAAAATTCTCTTTTTTTGTTGTATCTCTGTCAGGTTTTGGTGTCAGGATGATGTTGGCCTCATAAAATGAGTTAGGGAGGATTCCCTCTTTTTCTATTGATTGGAATAGTTTTAAAATTTTTTTACAGACAAGTAAATGCTTAGAGATTTTGTCACCACCAGGCCTGCCCTAGAAGAGATCCTGAAGGAAGCACTAAACATGGAAAGGAACAACAGGGAGCAGCCATTGCAAAAACATGTCAAAATGTAAAGTCCATGGATGCTAGGAAGAAACTGCATCAATGAGCGAGCAAAATAACCAGCTAATATCATAATGACAGGATCAAGTTCACACATAACAATATTAACTTTAAATGGAAATGGACTAAATGGTCCAATTAAAAGACACAGACTGGCAAATTGGATAAAGAGTCAAGACCCATCAGTTTGCTGTATTCAGGAGACTCATCTCACATGCAGAGACACACATAGGCTCAAAATAAAGGGATAGAGGAAGATCTACCAAGCAACTGGAAAACAAAAGAAAGCAGGGATTGCAATCCCAGTTTCTGATAAAACACAATTTAAACCGTCAAAGATCAAAAGAGACAAAGAAGGCCATTACATAATGGTAAAGGGATCAATTCATTAGGAAGAGCTAACTATTCTAAATATATATGCACCCAATACAGGAGCACCCAGATTCATAAAGCAAGTCCTTAGAGACTTACAAAGAGACTTAGACTCCCATATAATAATAATGGGAAACTTTAACACCCCACTGTCAACATTAGACAGATCAACGAGACAAAGTTAACAAGGATATCCAGGAATTGAACTCAACTCCACACCAAGCTGACCTAATAAGACATCTACAGAACTCTCCACCCCAAATCAACAGAATATACATTCTTCTCAGTGCCACATCGCACTTATTCCAAAATTGACCACATAGTTGGAAGTAAAGCACTCTTCAGGAAATGTAAAAAAACAGAAATTATAACAAACTGTCTCTCAGACCACAGTGCAATCAAACTAGAACTCAGGACTAAGAAACTCCATCAAAACCATTCAACTTCATTGAAACTGAACAACCTGCTCCTGAATAACTACTGGGTACATCACGAAATGAAGGTAGAAATAAAGATGTTCTTTGAAACCAATAAGAACAAAGATACAACATACCAGAATCCCTGGGATACATTTAAAGCAGTGTGTAGAGGGAAATTTATAGCACTAAATGCCCACAAGAGAAAGCAGGAAAGATCTAAAATTGACACCCTAACATCACAATTAAAAGAACTAGAGAAGCAAGAGCAAACACATTCAAAAGCTAACAGAAGGCAAGAAATAACTAAGTTCAGAGTAGAACTGAAGGAGACAGAGACATAAAATACCCTCCAAAAAATCAATGAATCCAGGAGCTGGTTTTTTGGAAAGATCAACAAAATTGATAGGCTGCTAGCAAGACTAATAAAGAGGAAAAGAGAGAAGAATCAAATAGATGCAATAAAATGATAAAAGGGATATCACCATCAACCCCACAGAAATACAAACTACCATCAGAGAATACTATAAACACCTCTACACAAATAAACTAGAAAACCTAGAAGAAATGGATAATTTCCTGGACACTTACCCTCTCCCAGGACTAAATCAGGAAGAAGTTCAATCCCTGAATAGACCAATAGCAGGCTCTGAAATTGAGGCAATAATTAATAGTCTACCAACCAAAAAAAGTCCAGGACCAGACGGATTCACAGCCAAATTCTACCAGAGGTACAAGGAGGAGTTGGTACCATTCCTTCTGAAGCTACCCACACTTTTTAAAAATTTCTTCCCCTTTCCTCAATATTCACCCTTTCCACTTTAAATATTGAGGTTCTCAAAGTTATCTTTAAAGAGAGGGAAGGTAGAGACCTGAGTCCCAGGCATGTGTGCTTAAGCTTGGCAAAATAAAATTTCTGAATTGATTGAGATGTGTCTCAGATACTTTTTGGTCTACAGTAAAATGGTAATTATTTTGCAACATATTTTTATTAGGAATATGGACATATTTAGTCTTAATTTCTGACATGGTTATTTAACTTTTGCAACATTATTGATGATTCAGAACAACTAGTTTCTGCTTCACAATTTTTATTGACAACTCCATATGAAATGTTTGGAATTTTGTCACCTACTACCAAGTTTCCTTTACAAATGAGCTTTGAAGTTGAGAAGAATATCCCACACTACCATCTGGCTACATGCATTTCAAATCTTGTTTCTCCTCTTTGACCCATGTCCTACCCATGCATGGAGCAGAAAGCTTCATTCACATCAAAGTTCAGTCCCAAGTAGTGAGGGACAAGAGCATTCCTAAGAGCCATGATTCCACCAGGACAAATGGGAATAATGACACTAAGCAGTGATATGACTGAAAGACTATAAAAATTTGTTCCACTAAATGCTAAATCTATCTCTTCTCATCTTTTCTAGATACCCCCCAAAATGCCAGTAACCACTCCAATGCCAGCCATAACAGACATGTGATGTGTTATACAGTAGCATCTGGGGCACAAAACAGACAACAACCTTAATTCATTGCAGTTAAAATAGATTTTTTTTAAAAAATTTCAAATTTATCTGATCAAGTGAAGGCACTATTTGGGTTCCTTCCCAGGGTTTTGGATGTGGTCCATGGAAGTAAGGACTCCCACTAGCTTTTGGTTAAATTTGTCTCTGCATTTACATTAAACATTGATAGAATAAAATTTAACAATAACATCTTAAATATCTGCTAGCCAATAAAAGCAAAAGTGAATGAATGATTCAATACTATGAAAGCAGAGAAAAAAATTCCCTGTCAACATTTACTGTTTTGTTGTTGGTTTACTGAATGCGAATTGCATATACAATAGATCTACCAGGGATTCTTGTGAAATGCTAGTTGTTTCTATCTTAAATAGGCACTTACATTTAAGAATATAAAAATTTACTTTCACGGTACATGAATTCTAAAAACAATAGCAAAGTGAATAGCTTCAAAAAAACAAATTAGTCCTGAATTATTTTATTGCCTTGAAAATGTTTTTATGCTATGTAGATTACATTAAACTGTTTCATAGAAATAATTGTATTGCTGAATCTATATAGACACTGTCTATGTAACGATTTTTTTCTAATTCTAATAAAAGGAAAATCTGCTATCATTCCTGACATCTTATGGCACCCACTGAAAGAAAAAAGATATGCTTTACATATAATTTTATGTAATGAATTGTGAATTATTATGAATAAAGTAATACTATACAATGATAAAACTATTTTTACTAGGCTAAAGTAATCCTCTGTGTCTAAAACTCATTAATATTCCATTTTAATATTTGGAACCTGTGTGTCAGTTGTGTGCATGTGAAGAATAATTAGAATTACATCTTTGTATTTTAACAAATGTCTTTATTTCTCTGAAAAAGTGGTGAGGAAATGGATTGAAAATAAAACTAAAACCTAGTATGAAAATAAAACTAAAACATTAAAATGGTGCAACTTCTGTCATAGGAATTGTCAGTGAAAGCAATTAGAGACAAGAAAGCAAAAAAAAGCCATATTTTAATGACAGTTTTTTAAGGGGAATGAGTTTTACAAAGAAAAGTAATCAATGCTGATTTCATATCTTTTTTATTTTCCCAGTCATAATGCTATTTAAAAATAGAAACCAGTTTTTTAAGAATTCTAAATTTTAACTCAATCAATACTGATTAAATTTACAATTTAACTGTAGGTTTTATAGATTTTACTGAAGCAATATTTTTTATATTTTTGTTTCATGATCTATACAATAAAAATTGCTTTAGTCTCATTTTCTGACATGCTGACTGCTGCTCTGAGAGTTTAATTTTTTTCTTTCAAATGCTAACATATATTTTTTCTTCTTCAGTTATGGCAGATCTAAGTTTTAAAATAAATGGCATTGCAAATCTCAAACAGGTATTCAGCTGGGAATTTCCTTATTTAATTCTCATCTTTTGGGATGTGTGTTGTCCTACTGAATTGTCATACTTTCACGTCTAACTGAACAATAAAGATATCCTCTAAGCATAGTGTGAATTCCAGATTCTGGATGTGTACCTTTGCCTTACCAATGGACTCTGATAGGACTGTAGGCCATCATGAATGAGTCAGAAAATGTCATCAATCAGAGCATTATATGCAGTCATCTAGGGACAAGGTGAAATATATGGGTTAGTGCCATTCTATAACATTTGTTCCAGAAGGTCACAGGAATTTGAAGAGGTGAAGTTACCTGTCATTTATAAAGCTGTGAATCTTGGTGAGGAAATCTGGTCATATAACACTATATTACTATATCCACTGGTTTTCTAGACAGTGGTTTCTCTTCACTGACTCACTATTAGAGTTTCCCAAATATTTTGATTTAAGTGAATGTCCAAATCATTCTGAACATCAACTAACTGTATAAATTCCAGTGGATGGTCTTGAAAAAAGTAAATGAACAAAACCATAACAAAGCAACACATGACATTGAAAAGCCGTGTACAGATCTATCAATAACCAAATGAATCTAGTCCCTAGATAACTATTGTAAATACAATTAGAGAAAAAAAAATAGGAAGCCTAATTGATAAGATGCATCAAGAAGGTCAAAAATCTTTAAACAGAATCTGGGCTTAATTCACTCATCCCCTGTTTTACTAAGCAAATGTTTTTCATTTCTTAATGCCCTTGTGCAAGGTAATACGGTAATCTAGTTATGAGCACAGGACAAATAATATCATCAGCAAGCATTTTAACAACCTTGAGTTAAACTTTTACATTATTTATGATATTAGGAACATATAATACACCTGCCAACTGGGAACTCAACAAGGATTTAGCCAAATGGGGTCTCATATGATAACTATAGGAGCATGCTGACAGATCACAGAGTTACCTGGGGGTAATGGCTGAACGTTGATTCCAAAATGCATTAAAATGTTTGTATGAGTAATATAAAGATTACCAAAACTTATTCCTTCAGTCTAAAACTTTGTATTCTTTGGTTAACATCTTTCTTTTCCTCATCCTTCTCTCTCCCCATAGATCTTCGATAACGACGTTTCTACTCTGTTTTTATTACACTGCATGGTGACAACAGTTAATAACATATTGTGTATTTCACAATTGCTAAAATGTATTTTTTACATTCTCATCACAAAACATGAGAAACTGGCAAGATGTTGGGCATATTAATTAACTTTAATGAATTTTTCTATAATGTGTATAGCTCAGATACATTATACCCCATAAATATATGTAATTATTGTCTATTAAAAATAATAAATAAGTAAAAATAATGTATACAAAGGGTCCAAATGCTTTCGTTTTGCATGTATCCATAAGTTAGTAAAACATTTTACCATGCCGTCCTTAATTTTAAATAGAATATTCTTGGTAAAGCAGATAAAATATTTTCCCAAAATTAATTATACACAAACACCCATAGATGTGCGGGTTAGGCTGGATGTTTTTCCTTATCTTTAATATAATTTTTAATATAATGGAGTTTTTTCTTACCATATATACACTAAGCATCATTTCAAACTTTCCCATTAGGATTTTATTAGCTCTTTTATTTCACTGGTCACAACTATTTATCTACACATAAATACTTAAGCAAGGCAATCAAATTATATTAGTTTTTAAAAATGGTTCAAAACCCCTGTGATCCTTGATCAAGAGGGCTGTGAGAACATGCACCCATCCAGTGATAACTACTGTCCTGGAAATGAGGGATTGTGTCAGTTATTAATAAAGTGTGTCTTTCCTAGTACTGAATATTATTAAAGTATGCTGCATGTGAAGACAGACTGCCTTTGTTCAAATCTTGAGTTGACTGTTTGTTCGCTACAGACTGTAGACAAAAAACTTCATATCTTCTACTGTAAAAGGGTAACGGCAACATGACCAAGTTCATAAGGTCATATGTGGGCACTATTTAGTATGGTACTCGGTTAGTTCTCAACAAATATACGTATTGTTAGGAGGGTACCCAAGTACTCTGAGATTAACTTATATCTCATTGTTTTGTTTTCTTTACTAACCAAAAAAAAAAAAAATCGACAGTGGTCATGGAATGAATTTTAATCTTACTGCTGAAACATCAGCAAAGTTTTCTATCTGCTATCTATTTCAGCTGCCCACCCTCAAGGGTCAAATTTTAGTCAGTGTGTTTCCAATAGCAAGTGTCTAAAATGTGCCTTGACAATTAAATTCAGCAAATAGTTTTAGTGTGCATATTGTGTGCTTGGCGCTGTGCTCTGGCATAGAGAGGATTCTCCAGTGCATCCGAGGACATGGCCGGAAAATGAGATGCACTCCCTGTGTTTCAATTTTTGTCAAAAACCAATATTAATTCCTCTTTTCAATTTTCCTAATTTCAATTTTCATTAAATATACACATAAAGGGTCTTTCTTTATAAGTTTGTACATGAACTGGGAATAACAGTCTGAATTGTATTACCTGAAACAACATCACTCGGATTGACCAGTTATCCTTCATTAATGTTTTGTGCTTCAAATTCTGCTCTGCATCACAAGTGAAATATCAAAATTCTTCATGTTTTTGATTGAAATATGAATACAGCAGCTAAATAGCTTATCAAACCTTAGTTTACTCAAAAGTGCTGTGATTTCTCTATGCTAAATGGTAGTACACTATCAGTTGATACTAATGAAAACTCAAAATAAACTAACCAAAAAAAAAAAAAAAAAAAACCAAAAAAACACCAGGGAATTCAGAGTCTAACTGCTGGAATGAAGAATGAAGAGTGACAGACTCTCTCCCAAACAATAATTTAACTGGAAGAAATTGCTTGAACAACAATAATAAAGACTCTAGAAATTGTTCTAATGCATACAGAAAATACAGAAACATAAATTCAAAAAAAATCAATTAAATCTCAGTAGGAGCAGTGAGAGTCTGTGGCATTGAATGAGGTCCAACCCAAGCTCAGCTGAACAGAGTGCTACTGGTCCCTCAAGCTCTCTTTTTCTTATATAGGAGGTGGAGAGAGAGGAACAGGCCATGAGCATCTCTCATCCCCCCAGTGTTATGTTCTGTCTATTTAAGTTAGGTAGTCAAAAGTTTGGAGGTTCCATGCTGGGCGCAGTGGCTCATGCCTGTAATCCCAGCACTTTGGGATGCTGAGATAGGCAGATCACGAAGTCAGGGGAGCCAGAACATTCTTGCCAACTAAATGACAACCCGTCTCTACTATAAATACAAAAATTAGCTGGATGTGGTGGTGCACGCCTGTAGTCCCAGCTACTCGGAGGCTGAGGCAGGAGAATGGCTTGGACCTGGGAGGCAGAGGCAGAGGCACAGGTGAGCTGATGTCATCCCATTGCACTCTAGCCTGGGCGACACAGCGGGACTCCGTCTCAAAAAAAAAAAAAAAGACCAGGCACAAATGCTCCCAAAATGCTGGCCCACGCCTGTAATCCCAGCATTTTGGGAGGCCTAGGTGGGTGGATCATGAGGTCAGGAGTGTAAGGCCAGCCAGGCCAAGATGGTAAAACCCGTCTCTACTAAAAATACAAAAATCAGGTACGGTGGCTGGTGCCTGCAATCCCAGCTACTCAGGAAGCTGCGGCAGGAGAATGGCTTGAACCCGGGAGCTGGAGGTTGCAGTGAGCTGAGAATGTGCCACTGTACTCTAGTCTGGGCGACAGTGCAAGACTCTGTCTCAAAAAAAAAAAAAAAAGAAAAAAAAAGTTTGGAGGTTTCTTTTCCTACCTGACCCCTCAATCATACAGTAGAACACTAGCTCTGCTACAGGAGGCCAAGAATACTGAGACCCTTTGCCTCATGTTGGGAAAAACGAGACAAGAATACTTGGATTACCAACCCCGTTAACACCTGGTAATAGAGCTATAGCAACTGGCTGCTGTCTCCACACCTGGTCTTGTGAAGTGGCAAGAAGTTTCTGTCTGGGATGGAGAACCAGGGAAAGGAAGAGCTTCATAGCCATGCCTGAGCAACTGACTTATTTTCAGCAGAGCTGGGAGAATTTAATGCATAAGGATACTGTCAAAAACAACGGAGATCTTACTGGAGAGAAATTAAAAGGCACTCTTAGCTCCATGACACAAGTGTCAACAAGAAAAATGACAGAGTAATCAGAAGTTTAATGAAGAGAGACAGAGAAAGAGTCTGGAACAGCAGTCCCAGGGTCATAGTCACCCCTAGGGGTTGAGAGGATAATGCAGAAGTGCCAGGGAGCCTTCATGCTAAAGGAGTCAGAGAAGGACAGGGCAAGCTTAAAACATTTCTCAAGCTCCACACAGATCAGTTAAAAACCAACCAACAAAATAAAACAAATTTAAAAACCAACAGAATTCTTAGTGACTCTAGGGGTTTAAATACAACCTCAGACCAACCACTGGCTGAGCTTGGGCAACTCGTGGAAAACTAGGCTTACAAATTAAAAGAACACACATCCCTGTCAGCGTGGATTACTAAGTGTGTGAACAGGCTTTGTCCTCTTAGAAGTAACCAGAAAGAGAAAATCCAAGCCGTAGCTGCTGGATGTGACAAAACAAGGTAAGCTTCTTAAATTGTGATCGCAGTGTTCAAGCCTCATGTACATACAGTGGTAAAGGGTCAAAACCTAATTGGCTAAGAGGATTTAAGCACAACCTTTGACTGATAAGTAAGTTTAGATGATGTAGGAGTAATGCTTAGGTAGCCAGGCTAATGGAAAAACAAGAAAAATAATTTAGAACATCAGAAACTGCATACTCCAGGAAAAAGAGACCTCACAGGGACAGTCACTAAACACGTGAAAAAGTCTAAGCAAATAGAAACAACAATAAAAACATCCATACTCTTGAGGGAGGGAGAATCAATAAATAGAGTCACTATAACATATTATCAAAAATGAACAATTTTCAACAAAACGTATAAGACATGCAAAGAATCAGCAGCAGGTGACCCATACATAGATTGGGAAAGGAAATAGACAGTGGCTTTGAAGAAGCCCAAGACTTCAATGTAGCCATTATAAACATGCTCAAAGAGCTAAAGAAAACTAAAGGATTAAAAGCAGACATGAAGATAATATCTCATCAAACATAGAGTATCAATAATGTGATAGAAAATATTTTTTAAAAGAACCAGAGAGTAATTGCAAAGTTGCAAAGTAAAATAACTAAAATTATAATTCATGAGAGGACAATAAACTTAGTGTTCCCATGTGATTCAGAAATCATACTTCTAGGTATTTACCCAACTGCTCTGAAAAACTATGTTGACATGAAAGCCTGCATGTGAACATTTATAGTAGTTTCGCTCATAAGTATCAATAATTGAAAATAATCAAGATTCCTTTTGATGGATGAATGGAAATACAAAATGCGATATGGACATAAAATGGAATATTATTCAGTAAGATAAACAAATGGGCTACCAAACCACTGAAAGAGGTGAAAGGCCTTAAACGTGTAATGGTAAGTAAAAGAAGACACTGAAAAGACTACACATACTGTATAGTTCTAACACTATGAAATTCTGGAAAAGATAAAACTGTGTAGATGATAAAAATCTCAGTGCTTTCCAGGTGTTAAGAGATGCAGTGAGATATGGTGGAGCAGGTGAAGCACAGGGAATTTTAGGGCAGTGAAATCATTCTGTATGACAATGAAATGATAGACACTTTTATGCACTTGTCAAAACCCATCAAATTTTATCATATAAAGAGTGAACCTTAATGTATGCAAATAAAAATATTAGGGAGGATGGTAATTCCAGCATAGAAGGCAGAATGAAACACAATGATCTAACTGCACTGGGCATGTATGAAACCCCGTCTTTTAAGGGGATGTCAGGGGAAAGGAGCAGACCTAAGTAACACTGGAAATGAGTGGCATCTGTAAAGCTAAAGGCAAAAGAACATATATGTAAACACTTTAGTTAATAACATTGCCTCCATGGGCGTGCAGTTTAACAATTCTGATACTGCTACTTACGTATACTGGAAATGTGCAATTAAGTAAGTAAATGGCAGATGGTGACAGCCAGGTTTCTCACTGTTGAGTGGGAGTTGACATATAGTCAAGGGGAAGAGGCTACAATCTTCTATGTAGTAATGGGTAAGAGTTCTAAATGTCAGTATAAACTCATGTTTATCTTTGTATAGATACAGCCAGTGAATCAGGGTTGGGGTGGTAAATTAGGACAAAGAGCCAAACTGAGAGTGACAACTAAGCCTCTATTCACTTAATGTGACAGAACAAGCAAGAGTCAGAGGAGCAGGTGGTGGCTCCCCAGTGCACGTTTCTCCCCATGGATCAGCACAGATGAGAAAGAAGCTCTTCTCCCTGCTGAGGAGCTCCAGACAAAGGACTCCTGATTCTTTGTGGGCTGTGGACCATGAGATTGAAAAGGGGAAACGACTAGTAGAGGAAACATATTTTGTCAAAGTCAAGAAAAGTGAGTCAGCTTCAGCTCCTAAGAAGGCCTCCTATGGAAACACCTGGATTCAGAAGGCAGTTCTATATATGAGCATGGCTGGCCCAGGGAGTCCTGAGTCCTTGACTGCAACTTCTTTGAGAAAACTGCCGTGTACTGGCTGTACACTTAGCCTAGTGTAGAGAGTGCAATTCTCCACCCCCATCATAATGCCTGCCAGGAAAAGCCATTGTAATTGTCAATGGTTGGATTTTGTCAATGGTTGGATTTGGAGGATCACACATAGAATCTTGATACAATGTGGAAATTTTTCAACGGCTCCATATAGAAATACATATATAAATAGGTTAGTATACAAGCATATACTTCCTTGCTCTGATGGCTGTAAGGACCTTAAAAAATGGCATGCCAGTGGCAATGAGTATACCTGGTAACCAGATTTTGAATTCAAATAGCAGTCTTCAATTAAAGTAACCACAGCTCCATCAGGAAATGGATGACTCTAGAATTGGGACTGGAAATGAACACGGTAACTTTGGACTATCTTGTAGTGGCAAAAAGCAGGAAATACTCGGAAAAAAAATCTCCACACAAATATGTAACAAGAAAAGAATGAGACTACTTCAAAAGAACATAGGATCCAACATAGAGTTCCCAGTGGCCAAGTCTGCCATAATATGAGCAACATAATAAATAAATATTGAACTATAATTCAATCTATAAAATAAATACTTATGCATCCTGATATGTCTAAACAAATAATAAAAGAAATACATAAATGGAAGGGGAGTGAGGTTTTCCTCAGGTAGGTGGAGCATAACTTCAACATTCTTTAGGTGAAGACTGAAGACAGCAATTTCCTTCCAAAAGGCCAGGGAGTGGGGAGGAACTTTACAGCGGGGAGAAGTAAAAAAGATTCATCAGGTGAGACCCTCACCAATTATCTCATTAGAAAAACTGGAAAATAATTTTAGATTTTTTTACTCTAATTAAGTTATTTTAAACATTCACAGCTCTTCAGTGTTTGACTAAAATAGGTATCATAGTCCTATCTTCAGTGTTTTTTATTATTATTGCAAAATGATTGTTCATCTAAACTGAAAGCAGCCCCTCTTTTCTGTGTCTCTGACTGTAAATAGTGTAAAAAGCAGGACTAAGTTAATAAGAGTAACTGTAGTTCATGATCTCAGCCACCAGAAGATGGAAAAATGATATTGGGAGATTGAGTCTGAGTCAATTTCATTGGAGGGAAAGTTCTAGACTTGAAAATGTCATATTTTATTTCAAAGAGTAAAGTAATCTTGTTTTATTGCTAATTCCAAGGGCAAAACAAACTAATCACCCCAATAAAAAAGCAAGCATTGTCCCTCAATAAGACTAGAAGTTGAATACATCTGTTCCAAATGTAGGATACAGTAAATTCCTCTTCAAAGTTTAGCCTGTTAACTTCCTTTAAAACTCAAGAGGGAGAAAAATTGTTAAGTACAATAAGTCCTGAGATCTTCTTCAAAGAACCATTATGTCAGTATGTTCAGCTTCCCTGTTCTTTGTTCTCCATTTTAAAGTTTAACTTCCTCTTTCTTTACCCTCCTTGCCCCTAGTTTCAGTAAACAACCCCCTCCTAGCCTCTATCTCCTGTTCCGTCTTTAGGCAGCCTTAGTCACCTGTTCTGTAACCTTTCCTCCCACCAAAACTACTCACTCTGCCACTCCATCCCATAACCTTGCTCCCTTTAAAATAGCCAATCAGAGTTAGCTTAGACTGTGTGATCCAACTCTAGCCAATGGGGGAAAGACACAGCAGTAGGGGCTGGCTGCGTTAGGAATAAGACCCCCTTTCCTTCCCTTGTGTGGTGTGCTGTCATCATAGCTCCATCCACAAGCAAGACATACCCGTCTATAGAAATAAATTGCCTTGCTGGGAAAACTTTTGCCTGAGTGCTATTTTTACGTGGCAGCAGCGAGCATTTACTTCCAACACGAGTCAAGCATTTATGGACAGATAAACATTCCAAATATAATAACTGGGAAAGTATATCTTTTACCCACTTTCTGGCCACAGATGAGCAACGGAGTTCCAATAGAGGCAGGAAGAAGCAATGAATGCTCAAGTGCCTAAAATAAAATCCAGGTGATCCAAAAGCCAAGAGCAGGATAAGAAATGGCAGGAAATGAAGAAGAGTTCAAAAGCTAACAGGTTTGTATTGGACACGAACAGATTTTTTTGTTTTCGTTTTTGTTTTCATTGGAGAACTGGAAAGTACTGAGTGATTTGTGTCAAAGGGCTGGGGGATACTATGTGCTTGAAATGTTGAAGGTAATTGAAGTTACACTCTGGAGAGTGGATTGGAAGTGGAGTGGATAACTGAATGTGGACAAATCAAATAAGAGAGAGGCTTTTGCTCAATCAGGCAAAAGACGATGGAGGATTAGAGGTTGAAGCTCAAAGTGGAAATAGAAAAGAATGTGAGGCATAGCAGAGAGGAAAAAATGCAATGCTCAGGATTTGGATATGGCTTGGATGCAAGGTATAGTTGTCTGTAAAGAATAATGTACTGGTTTCTCTCTTATACAATTTTGTCGGATTATGGTCTCTTTAGCAAAATCAAATATTCTGTGTTTTCACAGTATCTGAAGATCTTCTTAGAGAAAAATAGGTGTAATATGAAAAGGGCAAGACAGAATAGCAAAAGATTGCTATTTTTCTGGTAATTGTACTTCTATAAATGCTTCTTAAATTAGATTTAATTTTCCTGGGAGTTGCATTGTATTTTACCCTTTTTTAAATTTTTTTGTCCAGAAAAGGTATTTTGTGAACTTCTTATTGTTTAAGTTGGGCACTACAATTTTGTTGGAAATTTTTCTTTTTTTTTTAATTTTAGGTATTACTTTTTAAGATACCACTAAATTCAAATCTCATGTAAGCTGTAAATGCATTCTTATCATTTCGTGAAAATGTCAAATAACATCATTTCTAGGAATTAATTTTCTTAGAATTACTAAATTCTCTTTCTGTTGGTCTAATTTTTCTAGTTTCATTATAAGAAATGATATACTGTTGATTTCTGTAGAAAAATTTAATTTCATATAAATCATTTATGTAAATGATTTCGTATTTACTTCAGAGCATATACTTAAATGTGCTAGCATAGCCAAGACAATATTCAACAGTTACCTGTTTAGTATTTTTTCTTTGCTTTTAAGACAGCTACAGAGGTCAGTACTCTTGTAATTTGTGCAACTTTAATGTGTCTCTTTTCTAAAAATGTTTTTATGATGCTTGTGAGTAATATATTTTATCAATATTACAATAAATCTAAGTATATACTATAGTACTAAATAAATTGCATAAATATCAATGATTGTAGAAATCAAAGCTCAAATTTTGTGTATGTTTATTTACACACCTGTAAACAGTCAGAATTTTCACACCAAAATTTAGAAAGCAGTTTCATCAATATTTCTAGCTGTATTTTTAAATTTATTGTTATTTATTTAGTCACTGACTAGCAGTGATTATGGTATAATTAAATATTTTCTAATCTCTAAACTGATCAAGTTAATGATATATTAATGATGCTGTAGTTGGATTAACTGGGAAAAAATGATATATTAGCGAGCTTGTTTGGACTGCTCTAATGCACTAAGACGGGATTCATGTTTCAATATCGAATTGAAATTTAGATAGCTTAATTAGGTATAAGAGAATCCAAATACCTATGTGTCTCTATAAGTGTGTATAGGTTTGCAAAGTAGAGGAATACTGACATAAACCAGAAATGGCGAGGCAGTCGCCGTGGAAAGTGGAAAGAACACATACTTACTGAAGTCATTAAATGCGATTAACAAATAAGAACTTTACAATAGCTAATCAGAGCTATTTGAGGGCTAAATTTACCCTCCTGTAAAGCTTTCCTAAATACTAGCTTAAATGAAATTTGATATAACAGAATAAATTTGGTTCCTTTTATTTTTGTTGTAGTTGCTCTAAAATATAGAATTTATATAATTAATTTTAGTGTGAGATGGAAAAATAATCACATATTTGTAAAAAATTGATACATTAATAGCAAATTTTGAACAAATTTGCTCACATTTTATTATTTTTATATACCGCATTTTAAAAATTTTTGGAATTTTGATATTCCCAAATCAATTGAAACATTAGACATATATTATAACTGTTAAATGAGTCATTTAATAGAAAAGCCATTTCTCTCTTTAAAAAATTGCCCTATAAGTAAGGATGAGATCATTTCTTCTACTATTATTATACATACACACATACCCACATGTACTCAGAGAGAGAGAGAGACAGAAAGAGAAATCCAACTCCTAATATTTAATTGGCGAGGTTACCTATTGATTCATGTACATATTATGATCTGGTTTCAATCCTTTATACCATAAAACATAGAAAGAAATGGAGTGACAGGTTTTTATTGCTTTCAAATAGTTAAATTAATTGTATATACAACACTTCTACAAAACTGATTTTACATCTCTAATTTTATGATACACATACTGCCCTTTAGCACTATTTACTCATTCTCTTATGCAGCTATTTTTCTTTATATATTTATATGTTAATATTTATTTAATGTTTTACCTTTACCCTGTGATTCTGTTCATACTAAGTACCTTATAGCATGTTTCATGACAGATCAATAATTTAAATTAACCTAAGTGATAGCTTTGGTCATCAAAAGTATGAAGTAGAAATTCTGATGAAATAAAGAACCTTATTCGTTTGGCTTTGAAGAAACTGATCATGAGAATTGTCGTAAAATTTAATTGGATGAAAACAATCACTAATTCCTGTATATATTCAGCCGCAATTATGGATAAATCTCTTACTACTTATTAGGCTCTGTTCTAGACTTTATTTTGTTTTGTTTTAGCAACAAACAAGATAGACAATATCCATACTGTTATATAGTTTATAGTTTAGTAGAAAAAAATGAACACAAGTAAAAATAACCTAATCAATAAACTTATTACATATTGTCACTAGTGTCATGAATAAATTAAATTAGAGCACCGTGGTAAAAATTGACTTTGTGTTCAAGGACTGACTATGTGTTTAGATCTCTAAAGAGAGAATCTAAGTGGTAAAAAGAGCCTGGTCATTTGAAGATCTGAAATAGAGCGAGCACTTCAGGTGGAAGTCTCAGCTAGGTGATAACATGTTGCTGAGATGCCGTCAGTGTCTTAAGATGGAAACAACTCAGAATTCTTGTAGTGAAGTGACTCATCCAATACAGCACCAGAAAGAGTCACAAGTCAAAACGTGAAGGCTTCTTTTAACATATGCATATATATCTAAATTAGCTTTTGTTTCAAGTGTATATTAAATCCATATCGGTGGACCATTTTCAGAAATTATCTCTTATCTCCATTTTTAAAAAGAAGTAGATGAGGCTCTCTCTCCCTAGTGTGTTGAAACTGATTGACGGTTAAGAGCAATGGAACTTTACTGGGAATGAAGACAATACATTGGCATTATGGAAAATCTAGACTTCGACTTCCCATTGGAATTTTGTTTGAAGGGATGGAATATTTTCAGTGATTTATTTCCGTTTGAAATGAGAAAGTATTATCCTATTCTTGTCTAGTATGCTTTGCAGCTGATGGTAATTCTGATACAATTGTGATTGCTTTTTCCTAGGAGGAAAAGGACATTTTTTTTTTCCTAATAGCTTTGAAGCTATTCTTGATATTTCTTGATATGTTGACACCCTTTGTTTTTGTAATTTTTTCTAAGTAAAAGTCATTTTCCGTTCATTATGCTTCATACTCTTGGACTTTTAAATTTAATCTCCTTTTTAGCTCAAAGGCAGTGTTTTGTCATTGTTCACCAGTAGCTTATTTTATTCACTCTATTTCCTTCCTCTTCTGAATCTTCTCTTTTGATAGATTTTAGAAGTCTCAAAAATATTCTTCATATATTTGAACAATTCTCAACATTTCACTCTCATTTACTGTTTGCACTGACTATCGAGGTAATTACCATCTTCATTGGTAATTCATCCTACTAACTGGCTTCTCTTTTTTTCTGTTTTTTAGATATTGAGGCTTACAGCTATTCTTCATTCCAACCACTGATTCACTCACACTCAAACACACACACACCATATATAAAATTTTAATGATCTAATTTTTATTTACAATTTTTAAAAACTAAATTTACTTAAGACATGTAATAACCAGTCCCCTAAACACACACACACACACACACACAGAGACTTATCTATTAAAAGGATAACTCACAATAATTCATTGTACCTTCTGGGACCTGGACTGAAGAAGCAGCACCTGCCTAAGATTTGCAATTCCTATTGCCCAGAAAAACAGCAGTAGGAAAGTTGCAATGGTTTTTAAAGACTTTGTTTGGATGGGACATATGCTATTTCTATAACATTCCATTGGCCAAAGCAAGAGTGGCGTCCATGGGACAGACAGTGTAACTCTTTTATATGGAGCAGTAGTAAAGAACTGAAAATGATAATATAATTAACCAGAGTTTATCCTCTTGTTCACAATTATCTCTCTCTCATCTCTATGCAAAACACATTCCCTCATTTCCAAAAAGAATATCCTTAAACTCCCAACCACAGGGTCTCACAGTAGTTTCTAAATGATGTCCAGATGTCATACTTGAACATTTATGAACAGAAAATAATGAATAAAATATTAAAGTGTTTGTTCCTCGTACAACCAACAGTGAGGATGTAACAGGACAACTGCTTTAAACACTCCCATCAAGAAATGGGGAGAACAAAGGTAAAAAACAGTCACTGGCAAAGAGGAGAAGCGTGTAGGGTGGCATTTGGTGGAATCCAGTTACGGGAGTGGTAGCAAATGTTCCTGGATGAGACCTTAGTTTTCTTCTTATATACAGTTTCATAGATGTTTCTTCTCCATAGTGCTTGGATCCACATTTGAGAAAGGTCCATCTTTCTCCTTGTATATGTTCATCCACACCTGAAGAGTGTATTGAGAGGGTGCCCTCTGTGGAAGCTAAGCAGGGATTTTTGGCCACATGCTCTGCCTGTATAAAGCAAATGTGCCAAAGTTCATGCTAAATAACAGTCACAGTGTCTTTTAATCCAGTCTCTGTTCTTTCAGAAGTTAAATCTTTTTGAATCTTACTCTTTTTTTCTATTTTGTTTGTCTGTTTTATGTGTGAGTCTCCATGTTTACAATTCCTTATAAGACATTCATCTCCTTCTAGATTTAATTTAATTGCCTTGAGCTCATTACAATTTCTTGGGAGAGCTGCATCCAACACCTCCTCTTTTTTTTTTTCCTCAAGATATTGAAAAGATTTAATGGGTTTCAGCTTAATATAGTCTAATGTTTGAACAAAGCTCTTATCTTAGGGATAAATGCTAATCAATTATTGTATTTTATAGTGGTTTTCAGTTTTCTCTTTCAACTATTTAGTTGAGAAGCAAATGAATTTTACTTGGCTTACAAACTTGATGATCATTTTTTAGCTCATGTAATTTCCTGTCAAATGAAGACAAAAATAACGAAGATACATTAATAGCATTCTGTTTCTAATCCTCTTCACCTAGAACCAAAGGCTCATTAAGAACATTTTTTGGCATCTAGGTTATCATTTGTGTCAGTTTTACTGAATGCTTCACTAACAAACTGTCTTCACAGACTTGATCACATTTTCTTGCCTGCCTACACCCCACCTCCTGAGCTGATGCTGCAAAATGTTGGTTCTTTTTTGTGGCAGCATTCTGCTTCATGTATGAATTTCCATATTAGTCTGGTTTTATTCTATTTTGCTGCAGTGGTATAGCAACAATAAACTCTCACTGGCTTGCACTAACAAGTTTCTTTCCCTCCTGTCACGTGTCCTTTTCAGGTCAGCTCTTACCCTCCTCTCTATTTCAATCTCTCCATGGCCTAGGATGAGGAGGTAATAGTTACCTGAAGTTTGCTAATCTCCCAGCAGAATGAAAGAAGGACTAGCTGAACTATCGCGTGCCTCATAAAACTTCTTGGGTGGGGCATAGTTCAATTCTCACAGTTCATTAACCAAAGCAAATCCCTGGATTCAATGTCTTGCCAATGGAATAGGAAATACAATCCTTTTACAGAGGTCAATAGTGAATATTTGGATATAATGGAACACCTTAACTTTGGTGGGCTTTTGTGAGAGAACAGATTTTAGAAGAACAAGGATGGATGGATAGATAGATAGATAGATAGATAGATAGATAGATAGATATGTTAGCAGGGAAGTACAGTCATCCAGGTGAGGTATAATGACACCTCAGACCATGGTAACAGTGGAAGTGAGAAATGATCAAGATAAGGCTATATTTTCCCGCAGAGCACATAGTGTGTTCTAATAAATTGGATGTAAAATAAGTGAGAAAAATAAGAATCAATATAATTTTAAGTATATGGATTAAGATATGATTACTCTCAAATGAGGTTGGAGAATAGGGGATAATTGTATGAAGGACTGATGAGTACATGGAATGTGATTGAAACATGTCAGCCTTAGATTTCAGGATGATATAAATGGACTAAGTAAATGGACTAAGGAAACATAATATGACTGTTTGGCAGCATTAAGTGTACTCTTGATTTGTGTTCATATAAACTAAAAATCAAATCGATCAATGTGCTTATATATTTTTCCAGCCACATTCAGTTGTATGTGTGTTAGTATATATTTGAAAGAGAGATTGATTTAACTAGGATGGAAATTTTTATCAAACACAAAGAGGAGAAGCGTGTAGGGTGGCATTTGGTGGAATCCAGTTACGGGAGTGGTAGCAAATGTTCCTGGATGAGACCTTAGTTTTCTTCTTATATACAGTTTCATAGATGTTCAAAGAGAGAGGGAGATTTCAAAGTAAAGCTCATATATAAGGAAATGATTATAACACCTGACCAGAGAATTTAAGCAGGAGAAGAATAGAGATGAACACATTAGTGAGAGTGAGACAGTGATATGTTAACAGGATTGATGGTTCCAGTGGAGTTAAAAAAATCTTGAAATTTGGGCACAGGAGAACTGAAATGCATGAAATTAAGATTATGAATAAATTGTCCTTATTTGTTATGAGATGATCTATGATATTATCTTCACTGTAGTTACCAGAAGTAGGCTGAAGGTAAACTCATTGAAAGAGAGTGATTCAAGAAACTAAATGATTAAGATGTTAGAGGAATAATCAATTACATGATCAATTGATAATTCATGTTTTTATTTCCACAACTTCTTCCTCAGAACTTTGTAGTCTACTACATTCTGACTTTGTGATTGCCATTTAAGTTGCTTTGACCAAAGCAATACTTACAACTCGTTTAAACACAAGGTTTAAAAAAAGTCATTCATGTTTTTGCTTGCCCCTTTTGCATGAGCATGTGATGAATTACTCGTTCTTGCTTCTCTGCTGTGGACATGAGAACATCTTTGGACAAGCTACAGAACTCGTCTGGCCTAGACCGCTTAATTGGGGAAGTGAGAGTGTGAGAGTACATGGAAAACAGATGAGTCATCACTATTCCACAATAGCTGACTGCAAACCAACCCCACATGACTGAACCATGTGAGAGAACCTAGTCCCATCATTACAGCTGTCCTGCCAGTAGGTAGCTGCCCAGAAGCACATGCATCATTCCAGATAAGAGTAGAAGAAGTGAAACTGCCTCAGCAAAAATTGTATCAGTGAGAAAATTATGGCAGTGGGGGAGATCTGATCTAACCATCTCCGCCTCTTGCCTTAGCCTTCAAGCTGCCTTTAATTATTCCTGAGCTTAGGCCAAGCTAAATTTGGAAGATATTTAATGTATAGTTTGATAAATGATAAAAGGCCTTCCCAAAAATGCAACCACGTTGATAAACCTAATAAGAGACCACTAGGCTAAGGAAGAGGAAAGGAGCCTGAATTCTGCTATGCTATAGATTTCCAAGCATTATTCTGCAGGAAACCAGACATGCAACTTCTCCAATTACTCCTGCAAATAACATCACCTTTGTGCTTTGGCCTTTTGAGATATATTTTCAGGTTTTTTGCATCTATGACACCAATGGCTCTACCTAGACCCTCTAACCCTGCTCCCGTAGTCCTACCCAGAAGCAACTCCGTTCAAGAGGACAGCTCTATAATTTCATCTTTACCCCAACCAATCAGCATCAAGCACCCATTTCAGGCCCCACTTTGGCAGGTCTGCTGAAGTTACTGGAGGTCCACTCCAGACCTTGTTTTTCTGGGTATCAGCAGCAGAGGCTGCAGAACACAAATATTGCTGCCTGTTCCTTCCTCTGGAAGTTTCATCCCAGAAGGGTACCTGCCAGATGCCAGCCAGAGCTCTCCTGTATGAGGTGTCTGCCAAACCCTGCTGGGAGGTGTCTCCCATCAGGAGGCATGAGGGTCTGGGACCCACTTAAGGGGGCAGTCTGTCCATTTGCAGAGCTTGAGCGCTGTGGTAGGAGATCTACTGCTCTCTTCTGAGCTGGCAGGCAAGAACATTTAAGTCTGCTAAAGCTATGCTCATAGCCGCCGTTTCCCCAGGGCTCTGTCACAGGGAGATGGGAGTTTTATCTATAAGCCTCTGACTGGGGCTGCTGCCTTTCTTTGAGAGATGCCCTGCCCAGAGAGGAGGAATCTAGAGAGGCAGTCTGGCTACAGTGGCTTTGTGGCATTGTGGTGGGCTCCACCTAGAGACTGTGTTACTTATAAAGAGGTTCAATTGGCTCATAGTTCAGCATGGTTGGGGAGGCCTCAGGAAACTTACAACCATGGCAGAAGGCAAAGGGGAAGCAAGACGCAGTCTTCACAGGGCAGCAGGAAGGAGAAGTCCTGAGTGAAGGGGGAAGCCCCTTATAAAGCCATCAGATCTCATGAGAATTCACTCACTATCATGAAACAGCATGGAGGAACCACCCCCATGATGCAATTCCCTCCATCTGGTCTGGCCCTTGAGGATGATGGGGATTACAATCTAAGATAAGATTTCACTGGGGACACAAAGCCTAACCATATCGGGATGGATCTCAGGTCTTTGAGAAAGACATTCCTGAGTTGTGAGAATAACAAGAGGCTCTAAAAATCTTACATTTCAAAATAATCTAGAAAAAAATCACAGAAAAAGTTTTCTAAATTAAATGCTCTAAGAAACGGAGAGGCCTCTGTGGCTAGGACAACTCTATTCTGTGAGGGATGGTGAGGAGAGGTCAGAGGTCTAGAAGCAGGAAGAAGTTTGTCTAAAGTTTTGTCAAGTTTCAGGGAAAAAGTTCCCTTCCTTGTCAGAGATATTTATTGTGAGTTGCCTAATCTTGGTCCAAATGTTCTAGTTAAATCTTTATGTGTTTGGAGGTAAAGCTAATATTTTACCTCAAGCATAATAAAATATTATATGAGGAAGATATTATGTATGGAGAGTGCTCCCTTAATAACATGTTCTAAAAAATATTCCAAAATAAAGCAGTTAAATGCATTGTCTTCAGATGAAATTAAGGGCTTAAAGGCAAAATCAAAGAGACACAGAGAAAATAAAGGTTTGTAATGAAGCCAAGTCATTTGTCTGGGGTAATACCTGAGGTTTGTTGCCTCACACCAAGAAATCAAGGACGGGGATACACAAGGAGTGAGTTTAAGAGCAGAAGTTTAATAGGCAGAAGAGAGAAGCTCCCTCGTGCAGAAGGAAGGGGTTCCAAACAGATATCATTTGTGGAGAGATACGGTTGGTTTTATAGATGAACTTGAGGGGGCGGTGTCTGATTTACATAGGGCCCAAAAGATTGGTCGGACCAGGTGTGCCATTTACATAGCATGCCATCTCACCCTAATCTTTTATTATGCAGATGTGTTCTCTACGGGGCCAGCACCATGTTGCCTCTTCCCTTATTGCACATATGGTGACCAAGAAAAGGGAAGAGTGGAGCCTCCATCTTGAACATACTTGACCCCCCCAGGTAGCCTTTTTCTATTGGCACAGCTGCCGGCACTCACCCATGCAAGCTTCCAGCTCGCTTATCTACTTCTGCAGCTCGATTGTACAGGCTGCTCTTTTTAGAAAAGAAATGATTTGGGGGCTGCTTTTTGTTAAAAGGGAAACCTTGCTGAGGACTCTTTTACTCAAACTATCTCCCATAGCAAGATTGAAAAGGCAGAAAGTGTTCTTCTCTTAGTCTTTGTTAGTTGTTGCATGTTTCTCATCATGATGGTGACTGGACGCTGGGGAGCTCAATTCTAGCAATTCTATTGAACGTTTCTGTTTCCCAAAGCAGTTTAACATGTCGGGTGTGTATTTGACCATCCTGAGTTCAACCCGTAAATAAAGGGTTAATTGATTTGAATAATTTGTGTTACCATAAAATCTAATAAAATTTTATATCCTTATCGGTAAACCAAATAATTTCATCCAAATATATTTAATTGTTCAATGATTGCTTTACTCTTCTGTTTTATTTGTATTATTTTTTCTTATTCTTTCCTATCCCTGTCACGTATCTAAAATTCTACTTTTCTCCCTGAAATAGTTATGATATATTTGGCAAAAAAAAAAAAAAAGAAAAAGAAAGAAAAATTGATATTTGATTGGGATACTTTCCTACAAGCTTTCAAAAATTGTGCTAAGGTCTCAGAACACAAGAGTAAATTATTTTCCATTTTTTCCTAGGGTACCAGTATAAATATACCAAATAACTCCTCCTCAAATATTGTTATGTCTAAGGTCTTTAAACATTAGTACTCTTACTATTACACAAAGTATGCCCTTCAAAATCAAAATCAATACTTTTAAAATGATATTCTGAGTTGTTTTTGGTGTTAGTAAGAAAATTGACTTGAGTATTGACATAGGAGTCAGTGGCAGGCTCTGACGGGCTTTGGAATGGCCGTGGGTACACCGTCCACCTGAAACTTAGAACAGTCTTGGGGAAAAATGGGCTTAGAGATCATAAAAAGAAAACACCTGCTCAACCAAACATTTACTGCAAAGGAAATTAGGCATAGACAATAATAATTATCTTGATATCCTTTTACCTCATTCTTCCTCAGTTGCATTTTCATAGGCATTATTTCTCACTAAGTTACTTGAATGCCAACTAATAAACATACACCTTTCCAGGACATAGCAGAATATTCCAAGAGTTTAAAGAAAATTTTTAAAATAAGACTGATACAGTAAGTAGGACAATGGTATTTACACAGTGTGGTAAGACATGGAGGAGATATTCTGAGTGCTAGATGTGCACATCGTATATTTTTAAGACTGTATTTTTTAGGGCATTTTAGATTCACGGCCAAATTGAGTGAAGAGTACAGTGACATACTTTAGAAAAGTTTAGTAGAAAGGACAGAACTTTCCCTGTGTCTTTTGCTTCCCCAGCCTCCCCAGTTCTCAACATCCCCCACCAGAGTGCTATACTCCTTACAATTAGTGAGCCTACACTGACACATTATTATCACTCAAAGCCTATAGTTTATATCAGGTTTTATTCTTGGGGTATGTTCTATAGGTTTTGACGAATGCGTAATGACATGCATCCACATTTCAGTATCATACAGAGCAGTGTTTCTGCCCTAAAAGTCCTCTGTACCTCCCCTATTCATTCCTCCCTTCCCCCAAGCCCTGGCAGCCACTGCCCTTTTTACTGACTCCACGGTTTTTCCTTTTCCAGAATGTCAAATGATTGGAATCATACATTACGTGATCTTTTCAGACTGACTTCTTGCACTAAATAATATACAGCTAAGGTTCTTCCATGTCTTTTCAAGGCTCGATAGCTCATTTGCTTTTAGTCTTAAATAAAATGTCATTGTCCTGAAGGATATACCACAGTTTATCCATTCATCTACTGGAGGACTTGTTGGATCCTTCCATGTTTTGGGATTCATGAATAAAGTTGCTATAAACATTCATGTGCAGATTTTTGTGTGGACATAAGCTTACAACTTCTTTGGGTAAATACCAAAGGGTGCAATTGCTGGGTGCTACGGTAATGATTAGTTTTGCAAGGAAGATGCCAAACTATCTTCCAATGTGGCTGTAACATTTTGCATTCCAATTGGCTGTATTGTGTCTTAGTATTTGTTTTATGGTTGAATCTGGATTGCTAAATAAGTTTCAACATCCATGCCCTGTCGAATGGGTTCTCTATATTAATATAAATACTTTTATTATGAGTCAAAAAGTACAAAAAAAGGAAATTTATTTTACTGGACTAACAAGACAACAAGAGCGTTCAGAATGTGTCCTGAAAAACAAATATCCGTATTTCCATGAAAAAAGAAAAAAAAAGACAATTTACACAAAATGTTTGTCATTGTGGCTGAAGCATTTTATTTTCCCTAAAATATCTAAGTAATTACTTAAATTTTCTATGTTATCGATTTGTCAGTGGACAGCTGGTCTCAAGCTATAAAAATAACATTAATTGGATGTACAAATAGTTCTTTTAACTACCCAATGAGATTAAAACTCACATTTTGTTGGCTAGAAGTAGTCAAATTATTTCTAACGGTCTATTTAAAATGTAGCTGAATTTACATAGTGGAAATGAAAAAGTTGAATAAAAATATGAAGAGTATAACTACCAAATTAAACTTAAGGTAAATCGTTATTATACTCCTTTGTGTTGAGTAGTTCTTAAAATGCTTAAGATTGTGGGTGAAAAACACCTGCAATTATGATCAAGCAGAACCATTTAGTTGATAAAATGAGTTCTAAAAAAGGAGCAACCATATGATTTAGATATTATAAGAATTAACAAATATCTAGAGCATGTTCATATTGTCACAGACATTTTTTATAAAAGACATGTACTATGCCAATATTTAAGTCTCTCAAAGAATAAATTATCTCCATGATATAAAAAATTATAAATTTGGCTGGATGTTGTGGTTCACACCTGTAATCCCAGCACTTTCGGAGGCCAAGTCAGGTGGATCATCTGGGGTCAGGAGTTAGAGACCAGCCTGGCCAACATAGTGAAACCCCACCTGTACTGAAAAATACAAAACTTATCAGGGCATAGTGGCACTTGCCTGTAATCCTAGCTAGTCCAGAGGCTGAGGCAGGAGAATCTCTTGAACTCGGGAGGCAGAGGTTGCAGTGAGCCAAGATCACGCCACTGAGACGAGGTTTCTCCATGTTGTCCAGACTGGTCTTGAACTCCTAGACTCAAGCAATCTGCCTGCCTCAACCTCCCAAAGTTCTGGGATTACAGGTATAAGCCATCACATCCAACCAACAGACTTTATTAAAATGTAGATTATACAGGTGAACAGAATATTTCCATAATAACTTTTAAAAGATTTCTTCTGTACGAAAGTTTGAAATGCCAAGTAACACAATGGAGGTAAAATTTTCCATTTATTACTTGGTAAATTTAATAAAACTCTTCAATACTTGCTTGGCTCCAAGTACTCTCCCAGGTATTAAAAATGCAGCAATGATTAGAACTATAACTAAGTCTCATAAAGGAAAAGGAAACAGACAGTTTCCATAAGGTTATTTTATTTGTTGATAATAACCATAAAGAAAAACATAGTTGAATAATATAGAATCAAAGGTGGTAAAGGCTGAGTTAGCCAAGGTGGGCAGGGCAGCTCTCTCAAAATTAAGATACTTTTAATCTAAGACCTAAATCAATGACAAGTGTAGTAAGGCTAAATTTGAGAGGAAACGAATCTAGGTACAATCAAAACCTAAAATTATGTGAAATAAAGTTTGTGTGCTCATATTTTAGGAAATGAAAGTAAGCCAATGGCGCTGGAACATTCTGCATGGGTGAAGGCAGTCTTTGGAGGCATACAGTACACAGAAATAGGGCCAGATCCTGGAGGCCTTATTTATTTCTTCCCCATTATTATGAATCTCATTAATATCCATTCATATATGACTTATTATTTATTTATCTGTTTATTTATTTTTGAGATGGAGTCTCATTCTGCTGTCCCAGCTGGAGTGCAGAATGCAATGACACAAGCTTGGTTCACTGCAACTTCTGCCTCCCAAGTTCAAATGATTCTTTTGCCTCAGCCTCCCGAGTAGCTGGGACTACAGGCACCCACCACCACGCCCAGCTGATTTTTGTATTTTTAGTAGAAACAGGGTTTCGCCATGTTGTCCAGTCTGCTCTCAAACTCCTGACCTTAAGTGATTCACCCTCCTTGGCCTCCCAAAGTGCTAGGATTACAGGCTTGAGCCTGTAATTACAGGTTTGTTCCCAGCCGATTCGTTTATGACTTTAAAACCACCTACTTTGAATAATATTTCTTTTGTTTATATGTTACCATTTGTTTGGACGAACAGAGGCAAGATGGCGCAGTTCCGGGTTCTTCACTGTCAGCTTTCCCGCGCCCGGGAAAGACACAGGTAGACTGGGCAGGCGCAACCCGACCTCCGACAGAGAAAAACCGGAACCCGCCCTGCCACACCCACTGCCCGCCTACGTCGCACCCACTGCCCTCCCACTCCCAGGCCCAGGACATAAAAGCCGCTCCCAGCGGGCGTGCTGCGGGCACTTCCTCAGCCCTCACTCCTGTTGGGACTGTAGGAACTCTGCCTGAGAGCTCCACCGGGTGACTCCCCCGGCCTCCCCTGCTGGAGACCGACAGACCTCACCCCTCCCCACACCTTCTTTCCTGAAGCTGGGGGACCAAAAATAAATGTGCAGTTTTGCTCCTAGCCTTGCCTACTTGCTGGTCATTTAATACTTGCCCTGGTTTCCTAGAAAGCAAATCAGCTTCCTAGAAAGCAAATCAGCTGGTGCGGAAACCCGGGAGGAGACCCCTCCTCTCCTCAGGCCTCTGAGGATTGAGGAACCTCTTCCTGCTTCCACGCCGCCGACGGACCAGGACCTGAGACGCGCTTCCCTCACTCTCACGGCCTCTCTAGGGTAAGTGCCCTTGTCTCCTCTTTACCTCCCTCGGCCAAAAATCCTGTGCAGGTCCGAGGCCCACTTTTGAGCCACCAAGTGGCTCGGGAGACCCGTTCAGGATGGAGATGTCCACCTGCAGGTAATCTCCACCTTGGCTCCAAGAGCCTCCAGTCTGTCTCTGCTGGTTCCAAAGGATGCTTTGAAGCCAGGCAGAGATCCACTTCCACTTCCATTGTGTCCATTGTGCAAGTAAAGAGGAAACAAATGGGAAACCCCCAGTCCAAATTTCCAAAGAGCACCCCTTTAGGGTGCCTCCTAGCCAATCTAAAAACTCTACAACTCGAACAAGACCTCAAAAGAAAGCGGTTAATTTTCCTCTCCACTGTGGCGTGGCCCCAATCAATGGCCACCAGAGGGCACCCTAGCAGCAATTTCTGCCAGCGACTAGGCAAGTGGCCTGAAATTAATTACATTCAAGGCTTTTGGGCCTTACGCTCTCGTCCGGACCTGCCCTATACTCCTCCTTCTCTCCCCGCTCACTCCACCCCCTCCCTTCCTGCCCAGACTCCTCTTCCTTCCTCCTCATCAACTGGTGGCCTGCTCGCTCCCGTGCCCCCTTCCACGTCCTCAATCGGCTGCCTTGGGTCCCCTATCTCTGCCCACACCTGCTCTAAGTGCCCTGCTGACACCCCCACTCCTGCCCCACACCCTCCTACAGTGTTAGCGCCTTTGCGAGAGGTAGCTGGGGCGGGGGGGTAGTCAGAGTACATGTCCCTTTTTCACTGGCTGACCTTTCCAACATTGAGAAGCGTTTAGGGGATTTCTCAGCTAATCCCACTGTATACATAAAGGAATTTAGATACCTTTGTCAGGCCTATGACTTAACTTGGCATGACCTCCAGGTTATCCTAACCTCTACCCTAAACCCTGAGGAGCAAAAGCGCATCCTAGTGGCCGCCAGGCAGCACGCCAACCAACAACATTTAACTGATGCCACCATTCCACTAGGGGAGCAAGCAGTCCCCTCGGCAGACCCAGACTGGGATTACCAGGTAGGCCAGCCTGGGCACCGTAGGAGAGACATCATGGTCCAGTGCCTGTTGGCTGGTATGCAAATAGCTTCAAACAAAGCTGTAAATTTTAACAAATTGAAAGAAATTTCTCAAAATCTGGAAGAAAATCCAGCTGCATTGCTAAATAGGCTAACTGAGACTCTAACCCAATATACCTGGCTAGATCCAGCCTCCCCCACAGGGGCCACTATTTTGGCATCTCATTTCATTTCCCAATCAGCTCCCAATATTCGCAAAAAAAATCCAAAAGGTGGAAAATGGCCCCGAGACACCAATACAAGACCTAGTTAAACTAGCCTTTAAGGTCTATAACTCCAGAGAGGAGACGGCTGAGGCACAGCGACAGGCTCGCCTCAAACAGAAAGTGCAGCTCCTAGCGACGGCTTTACAGGCTAGTCGTAACCCCAGACCAGAGAGCACACACCCCACAGACTCCAAGACTACAAAAGGAGCCTGCTGTAAGTGCAGCAAGGCAGGACACTATGCCAACAGGTGTCCACAAGGTCCCCGAGCCCCAACGCAGCCTTGCTATAAGTGCAAGGCGTCAGGACACTGGGCCAGTGAATGTCCTAACCCTCGTCCACCAGCAACCCCCTGCCCTGCTTGCCAACAGGAAGGACACTGGAAGTCTGATTGCCCCACCCTGAGAACAGGTGCCACGTCTCGACGTGACCCCCTTTCCCAGGATCCTGGGAGCTCCTTCCAGCTCCTACATCTGGACGACGACAACTGAAGGTGCTGAGACTCGGGGACCCCCATCACCCTCGCCGAGCCGCGGGTAACTCTCCTGGTAGCGGGTAAGACAATTTTTTCATCGACAGTGGGGCTACCTATTCTGTTTTGCCATCCTTCTCTGGACCTAGCCTTCCATCCAATATCTCCGTAGTAGGAGTAAATGGAAAGCCATCCACTCCGCGAAAAACTCCCCTCCTTAATTGCTGCCTGGCCAACAACTACTTTGCGCACTCGTTCCTCATTATACCCTCATGCCCTACCCCCTTATTAGGCCGAGACATCCTGAGCACCTTAAAGGCCTCCATATCCATTCCCACCACCTCATCTACTCCCCTTCAATCCCCTCACGACCTGTTGTTCATGCTTTGTGCATGCGCACACGTTCCTCCTATGCCACCCCCACCCCCCATCTTCCCTATTTTCGTACACCCTCAAATGTGGGACACTTCCATCCCAGTCATAGTGGCCCACCACCCACCAGTTCTTGTCAAGCTCAAAGATCCCACTCGTTTCCCAAACTGCCCCCAATTCTCTCTCTCTCCGACACATCTACAAGGTTTAAAGCCAATTATCACGTGGCTACTTAGTCAACATATTCTTGTCCGCACCCATTCCCCCTGTAATACTCCAATACTTCCAGTCAAAAAGGCAGACGGAACATGTAGGTTAGTACGGGATCTTCGGCTAGTCAATGAGGCTATCCGTCCAACGCACCCTGTAGTTCCCAACCCTTACACCCTTCTGTCCCATATCCCCACCAATTCTACTTATTTTACTGTGCTAGACCTTAAGGATGCTTTCTTTACCATACCCCTACACACAGACTGCCAGTTCCTTTTTGCTTTCACATGGGAAGACCCAGACACACACACCTCCACTCAACTGACGTGGACAGTCCTCCCACAAGGGTTCCGGGACAGCCCCCACTTCTTCGGTCAGGCCTTAGCAAAAGACCTGGCCTCCTGCCCCTTCACTAATAGCAAAGTTCTGCAGTATGTAGATGATCTCCTAATCTGTAGCCCTACCAAACAAGACTCTCTTCTAGACACTGCAACTCTCCTCAACCATTTAAGCTCACTAGGTTATAGGGTATCTAAACACAAGGCCCAAATTTCTCGCCAAACCGTCACATACTTGGGAATTGAAATCACTCCAACAACCCGGTCACTAACGACTGACCGTGGGGCCCTAATACGAAACCTTCTTCCCCCTCAAGATGCAAAAGAAGTTCAATCCTTCTTAGGTCTAATAGGCTTTTTCAGACATTGGATCCCCAATTTTGGAATCTTAGCCAAACCTTTATACGCCGCAGTTAAAGAAACCCCACATGGGCCTTTGTCCAACCCCAAGTTAATCTCGACTCATTTCACCCGCTTAAAAGCTTGCCTTCTGTCACAGCCTACTCTCTCACTGCCTGATTTCCAGCATCCCTTCCAACTCTTTACAGATGAAAGGCAGAAAGTGACAGTTGGTCTCTTAGCCCAGCCTGTCGGCAGCACCCACCGCCCTGTGGCCTATCTATCCAAACAACCAGACCCAACTGTACAAGGCTGGCAACCCTGTCTGCGTGCATTGGCAGCGGCAGCCTGCCTGACCCAGGAAGCAAAAAAACTCATTAGAGGCAGTAATTTAACAGTCCTCTCCACACACCGTCTTGAGGATCTCATCTCTCATAAAAGTATTAGCCACTTAACTCCATCCTGGCTCCTGATAAAAAGAACACTTGTTCAGCAAAAATCCCTTCCTCAAAACATACAAGTCTTACAGAATTTAACCTTAGCCATACAATCACAAGAACAGGCCTTACAAGATCAATTACACTCCTCCAATAAAGACCCCTTCTCATGGTTAAAACTAGTTCGTCAAGGGTTAAACCTAACACAGGCAGCCAACATAACAAATCTCTCCCACTGTTTCCTCTGTGCGACCCTTGAAAGAGCCCCCTTAGTGGCAGTCCCTTTACCTACTGCTTTCAAGGCCACAACTAACTCTGCAAGTGCCTCTCAAAAACTGTTCTTACTCCAAGTCCCACTATACCAAAATCCAGAAAGTCCAGTCCTTCCTTTCTGCTACTCTACCCCAAACACCTCCTGGTGTAATTATACCCAGCCACTTGCTAAGACCCAGACGGCTCCCATCGGAGGTTATTTCTGGTGCAACAAAAGCCCTCTTCAAGGTCCTTAATCACACATCCATTGGTCAATCCCTCTGTGTCCCAGTGTCCCTAGTACCTAGTTTAACCTTATATAACAAAGCAGAAATAGCTGAACTTGTCATACAATTTAACCCTCCTCCTAAAGACCTCCAAAAACGGGCTGTCTTCCTTCCCCTAGTCATCGGAGTCTCCCTGGCCTCCTCCCTAGTGGCATCAGGGCTTGGAACTGGGGCACTTGCCCACTCGGTACAGTCTACCCAATCTCTAGCAGCTCAAATCCGAGAGGCCATAGAGGCTTCAGCTGAAAGCCTGGCCTCTCTGCAGTGTCAAATTACCTCAGTGGCCCAGGTAGCAGCACAAAATAGGCGAGCATTAGATTTACTTACTGCCGAAAAAGGAAGAACATGTCTCTTCTTAGGAGAAGAATGCTGCTATTATGTAAACGAGTCAGGCCTAGTAGACACTAACATTCAAACCCTAAACAGGATTAAAGTGGAATTAAAAACCTACAATACCCCCTTCACCCCCGGACCACTGATATGGCTGCTGCCCGTGATACAGCAGATGCTCCCGTTCCTAATTCCCATACTAATCCTCTGTTTTGTCTTATGTCTCGCTCCTGTTTTAATCCAATTTCTCCGAGCCAAAGTTTAAGAGATCACGCACGTCACCTTCAACCAGATGCTTCTTCATCCGTACATCCAAATACCAACCATAGACCCCAACCTTAATGACGTCCCTTAACAGCAGGAAGTAGCCAGACAGACCACGGCGCCCCTTATCACTATTATCAATAAAAGGTTGGACTGTTTGGACGAACGGAGGCAAGATGGCGCAGTTCCGGGTTCTTCACCGTCAGCTTTCCTGCGCCCGGGAAAGACACAGGTCGACTGCGCAGGCGCAACCTGACCTCCGACAGAGAAAAACCGGAACCCGCCCAGCCATGCCCACTGCCCGGCCCCCGACCCGCCTACTTCCCGCCCACTGCCCACCCACTCCCAGGCCCAGGACATAAAAGCCGCTCCCAGCGGGCGCACTGCCGCGCACTTCCTCAGCCCTCACTCCTGTCGGGACTGTAGGAACTCCGCCCGAGAGCTCCACCAGGTGACTCTCCCGGCCTCCTCTGCTGGAGACCGACAGACCTCACCCCTCCCCACACCTTCTTTCCTGAAGCTGGGGGACCAAAAAGAAATGTACAGTTTTGCTCCTAGCCTTGCCTACTTGCTGGTCATTTAATACTTGCCCTGGTTTCCTAGAAAGCAAATCAGCTTCCTAGAAAGCAAATCACCATTGACCATTCACAAGACAAGGAACCTTAGCCATGATTCTACATGAGCCATTATTATGTTTTATTTACAGTATTATTACCACAATTTGATTATATGCAATAAATTCTTGGAAGTTTTGAATAAGATTTTTTGAATAAGATTCGCCTATGGGGCATAATTTTAAAGAAATGGATCAACTTTTTATTAGCTTCTGCTCCACTCTGTTCAAGTGGAGCACACAGGAGCATCTGAGGGATGTCGGCCTCCCTCTGACAAGAATGACCTGGTTGTTGACCCTTGCTAGATTTGATGCAGAATCCATGCATAAAATACAGAGAGAGCTTCCTATGTATTTTTATTCTATAGGGAAAGGCAAAAGCTAAGTTGGTCTACAAATAAAGGGAGAATCGCAGCATGCAAGGGCCAGATCAGCTTACTTATGTGCAAATGAGCAATCGCCTAGTTTGCTACTGTGCCTGCCCTGGGCTGTGTTTAGAATAAAGGAGCAAAAAGATGTAGCTTTTTAAAACTACAGTTTGATTATCGGATACTAACAGTGTTGCGAACAAAAACTGAATTACTTTGCATTAGCCCTCGCTTCTTAAAAGAACAAAGGAAGCAATTGAATATAAATTTATATTTTGGTCATTTTTGTTTGTTTTAAGAAGATCATTTCAATATATAACTAATTACATTTTCATTGTTGTTTAAAATGTGACACTGATTAGAGCAGTTCTTAAAAGTGATGCGCATAAGTATACTTTTTTTTTAACAAAAACAGATCTATGGAATTAATTCAAACCTATTCAATCCCCAGGTGTGAGCTCTCACAAATATTGACATGTTTCATGATTGTGTCTAGTGTGCAAAAATGTCTTCAAACCACTTGTTTTACACCCTTCTAGATAAAAAGGCTACATGATCTACTAAGATATTATCACTTAAATGGCAAAATTATAATGAAGTACTACTTAAGAAGCACAGGAAAAATACATGGATTTCACTCAAAATTCCTTTGGTGTATCTTGTTTCAGACACATATTCAAATCTGTTAAAATGTGAACAAGTAAACATATTACCTGTTTCTTCAGCAAATAAATGGTTCAAATGCATTGATTTGTAGCTTGTTATTAATGTTGTTTGAAAAACTACATTATGAAGGCAAGCCTTCCTAGACTATCATAACCAAAAAAGAAATTCTTTATTTAATCAATCATCAAATTATGTCACTGTACTTGAAATCATTTCACTGTAATTTTTTTGGTAGTGTTATTTTTCTCTACCACTTAAATATACTACTAGAAGCAATATGACGGGGTAGTTTAAAAATGTGGTACAGAGGTATCCCCATATTTCAATGTCCACTCTGCCACACTTTGGCGATGTTGTGCAAGACACATCTCTTGATCTTCTCAAGGCATTATTTTTTTCCATGTAGTATTGTCATAATAAAATGACATTATTTTGTAGAGAAAATGAAGCTCACTTTTTGGTGATTAGATAGATTTGCAAATATTAAAGTATCAGTAAATACAACCCTCTAAAATATTAATGATAATTCTTAGTTATGAATTGATTAGAAAGTGCAATCATGTTTGGCATTGAGGGACCTCAGTTTATAATATTGAATATGATAGAAAAACATGAAGAAATATAGTATTATTATGATAATGTATATAGTATTATCTACTATGCACATAGTATTATCTACTATGGTAAAGATCTCTGAGGGGAAAGTCCAGAATTTTTCAGTAAGCAAAAAACAAAGTGGAATTCAGGAATATAACATATAAAGGATTAAAATTTCAGAATATTAGGTGAAATAAGTTAAAACAATATATTTTTATTTCATAGGTGGATTTCCAAATATATTTCTATTCCACAAATTTCAGAATACAAAAAATGAGACTGTGCAAATATTGACCTGTTTTCTATCTATGTCATTTTGTCTTTTTCCAAAACAGAATGCAAATGAAACCCGGAAATATGATTATTTTAACCTGGTTACTTTTACTTAGTATATTGCATTTGATATTTATCTACTGTTTGGGTATCTTGTTATTTTTACCGGTAAGCAGTATTTCAATGTAAGGATGGATCAGTCAATTTATCTACCAACAATATGAAGAGCATTTGAGTTATTTCCAGTTTGAGGAGATTATGCACTAATATGCAAAACATCTGAAAGCACAGTGTTTGTTTAACCTCTGTGGGATAAATCTCACTTCCAGAGTGAGATTGCTGAGTCACATAAGAAGTATATATTTAAATCTTGAAGAAAGAGCAAAACTGTTTTACAAATTGACTGTACCCTTTTGCATTCTCTGTGCCATATTTTAAGAGTTCATTTGCACCACATCTTCATCAGCATTTTTATTATTTTACTTTTAATTTTAATCATTCAAGTAAATGTGGAGTGGTGTCTAGTGATTCTCATTTGCATCCCTCTAATGACTAATGGTATTATGAATCTTTATATGTTTAATGGTCTTTTGTATGACTTCTTTGTAAAATGTCTACATTTTGCTCATTTTAATTGGGCTATTATCTTTGTTATTGTTGAGTTTAAGAATATTTTCTCTTTTCTTATTACAAGTTTTGGATATATAATATTCAAATATCTCTCCCAGTATAAGATTTGTATTTTACTCCCCAAGCTATCTAATTTCTTTGCTGCTTTTCCTTTGGAATAGCATTTCTTGCCCTTTTCCAAAAATATGAAAGTATTGTAATAATATTGGCATAATATCCTAGGTCCAAAAATGTTTTTGGCACTTTCAAATGATAAAAGGTATTTTTAAAAAATCTTTTTAACATTCTTAACCACAATTTATCTTAATTTGTGCCATGGAGTAACACTGTTTCTTTCCCTTTCCACTCCTGTTTCCAAGTGTTTTAAAACTCTTTTTTTCTACAAGGGAGAGGTTTTGGACAGTAATTTATGCTTTTATTTCAGCAGTCTGGGAGCTTTCTCCAAGTCTGCAAAACTAAGGGAGGTTTTTCAGCGTCCTGCTGGTCCTGTGACATTATGTTCTGCTGGCCTAGAGGTTTTAGTTCCAGAGGAAGGATTAGCTGCCACCAGGAGACACAACAATGATTCCACTAAACTGAAAGTTAAGATTGCCACCTGGCCACTTTGGGCTCCTTCTACCTCGAAGTCAACAGGCTAAGAAGGGAGTTATAGTGTTGGCTGGGGTGACTGATCCAGACTATCAAGATGAAATCAGTCCGTAACAGATGTAAGCATGAGTATGCGCAGAATACAGCAGGTCCCTTAGTGCATCTTTTAGTATTACCCTGCCCTGTGATTAAGGTCAGTGGGAAGCTACAACAATCCCATCCACATATGAGTACATATGGCCCAGACCCTTCAGGAATGAAGGTGTGGGTCACCCAACCAGGTAAAAAAGCCACAACGCATTGAGGTGCTTCCTGAAAGCAAAGCCAATACAGAATGAGTAGTAGAATAATAGTCATTACTATCAGCTACTACCACGTGACCAGCTGCAGAAACAAGGACTGTAATTGCCGTGAGTATTTCCTCCTTATTTTGCTAAGAACATGTTTGTGCATGTATACACCTGTCTAAAAAAAAAAAAAAAAAAAACATTTTATTTCCTTTATTTTTTTATCTATCATGTGACATAAGATTTATTGACTTTATATCAGTATTTAAGTGCTGTTAACTTTATGTAATAGCATTAGGTTAAGGATTAGTGTGCTTCTGATTGTACAAAGGATAGCTCTAATATGTTAGGTGTAATTATGACCTTAGTATTTTCTTCATCTGAAGATTATGTATGATTTCAGGATATGTGTATGGGTTCAAGTTGAAAAGAGGTAGACTTGTGATGGTTAATACCGAGTGTCAATTTAATTGAATTTAAGGATACAAAGTATTGCTTCTGGATGTATCTGTGAGGGCATTGCCAAAGGAGATTAACATTTGAGTCAGTGGCCTGGGAGAGGCAGACCTGCCCTCAGTGTGGGTGGGCACTATCGAACCGCCAGAGCCACTAGAATAAAGCGGATTTCCTGAGTCTCCTGTCCTTTATCTTTCTCCCGTGTTGGATCCTGCTGCCCTGGAACATCAGACTCCAAGTTCTTCAGCTTTTGGACTCTTGGTCTTACACCAGTGTTTGCCAGAGGCTCTTGGGCCTTTGGCCACAGACTAAAGGCTGCACTGTTGGCTCCCCTACTTTGAGGGTTTGGGACTCGAACAGATCCACCACTGGCTTCCTTGTTCCTCAACTTGCAGATGGTCTATCCCAGGACTTTACCCAGGATATACCCAGGTCTATCCCAGCACTTTTCCCAAGATAGACCATCTGTAAGTTGAGGAGCAAGGAAGTGAGTGAGAAGAATGTTAGTAAATTCTCCTTGATAAACTATCTTTCACGTATACACATATTCTATTAGTTCTGTCACTCTAGAGAACCCTAATACAACTGCCTTACCTATTTTGTTCTGGGCATATGTTTTCCTGAAGGTAGAGAAGAGCCTATGATTGTGTGCAGCCTGCCCTCACATTTGCAGATTCCAGAGGTTTTGCACTTTCACACTCCCTCACGCTTAATCTTTGGCAATTTGTACAAAAATAGCTACATCAATAAAAATAAATCTTAAAAGCTTATGCAAAACTTTGTTAATAGGAATTAAGAACCTAAAGAAATCAAAAGATATGTTCATTGATTGGAAAACTTGATACTATTTATTCTAATACAATCCCAACCTTTTTATTCATAAAATTTGATGAGATAATTCTAAAATGTAGTTAGAAATGCAAAATGCCTAAAAGGGTAGAAGCATTTTTTAAATTGATGAGTAAGGTTGGTAAAGGTACACTATAACATTTGAAAATTATTATAAAGTGATACTAACCAAGACAATTAAACAGAATAGGCAGTCAAGAAATAGGCCCAAACATACATTGTTCCCTGATTTTCAAAAAAAAGTGCCATGCATTACAGTTGGAAATTGACTATGATTTCAAAATATGGTTGAGAAACAAAATGATATTCATATGGGAAAAAAATAAACTTCTGTTTACAATGTAGAGAAAAACATCAATTGGAGAAGAAACATAGATCTAAATATGAAAGCTAAAACTATAAGACTCACAGAGAAAAATATAGTAGCATGTTACAAACACTGAAATGGCTCCCGAATTTTAAATTATGACAGAGAAATCACAGATTATTTTTTAAATAGGTAAAATTTTATCAAAATCTATACTGTGCTCCTCTAAGAAACTTAGGATGTGTACCAAGAACTTATAAACAATTCTACAAATCAGTAAAAAAGAGATCAGTAGTGTAATTTTTAAAAAGAGCGAGATAGTTGAACAGGCATGTGAGAAATTCAGCTATGTATTTGCCAGTTTATCTCAGTCCATTTGTATTGCCATAATAAGTTAACTGAGAATGGGTAATTTACAATGAGCAGAATTTGTTTTTTCTTCCAATTCTGAAAACTGAGAAGTCCAAGGTCAAGGTGCCAGCAGGTTTGTTTTCTGCTGAAGGTGTCTCTCTGCTTCTAGGATGATGCTTAGTTGCTGCATCCTCTGGAGGGGCAAAGTGCTGTGTACTCACGTAGTGGAATGTGGAAGCCCAAGTAATCTGAATGCTTCATGAAGCCTTGTGTAAAAGGATCTTAATCCCATTCATAAGAGAGGAGCCCTCATGTCCTAACGACTTCTTAAAGCCCATACCTCTTAATACCATCACCTTGGCCATTGAGTTTCGACATCTGAAATTTGAAGGATATACATTCAGATCACAGCACAGTTGTATATTAGGGACATGTAAATGCCCCTACTTATTAGGAACATAAAAATTACAGCTGGGAAGAGTTCACTGTGTATGTTCCAAAATGGTTAAAATTTCTAGTGCTGGATAAAGTGAGAAGCAACTGCAACTCTCAGAGGTTAGTTGCAGAAGTATACAATGGTATAACGTCTTTAGAAAACTGTCTGGAAAAAACGTTGCACATCTGCATCTCCCAAGTTTCACCCATTTTACTCCTGAGCGCTAAGTACTGTAAACAAGAGAAATTATTTCCAAAATGCTTTATGCAAATATCCACAACCACTGTATTTATAATGGCTAAAACTCCAAAATAACCCATAGATATGTAGATAACTATTTTATATATTCATAAATTAATCTAAGATATTTTATTGTTACACTTCAGAAAAGTACAGATGAATGCATAGTTTTGCTATGAAACTGTTGCAAAAGAGTGAATTTGATACAAAACATGAGCTATATAAATAACGAGCTTGGGGCGGAGCAAGATGGCCGAATAGGAACAGCTCCAGTCTCCAACTCCCAGCGCGAGCGACACAGAAGACCGGTGATTTCTGCATTTTTAACTGAGGTACTGGGGTCATCTCACTAGGGAGTGCTGGACAATCGGTACTGGTCAGCTGCTGCAGCCTGACCAGCGAGAGCCGAAGCAGGGCGAGGCATCGCCTCACCTGGAAAGCACAAGGGGGAAGGGAATCCCTTTTCCTAGCCAGGGGAACTGAGACACACAACACCTGGAAAATCGGGTAACTCCCACCCCAATACCGCGCTTTAAGCAAACGGGCACACCAGAAGAATATATGCCACACCTGGCCGGGAGGGGCCCACGCCCACGGAGCCTCCCTCATTGTTAACGCAGCAGTTTGTGGCGATCTAACCGCGAGGCAGCAGCGAGGCTGGGGGAGGGGTGCCCGCCATTGCTGAGGCTTAAGTAGGTAAACAAAGCCCTTGGGAAGCCCGAACTGGGTGGAGCTCACAGCAGCTCAAGGAAACCTGCCTGTCTCTATAGACTCCACCTCTGGGGGCAGGGCTCAGCTAAAAAAACAACAGGGGAAGCAGAAGAGGCCTGAGCAGACACAAACGACTCTGTCTGTCAGCTTTGAAGAGAGCAGTGGATCTCCCAACACACAGGTTGAGATCTGAGAAGGGATAGACTGCCTGCTCAAGTGGGTCACTGACCCCTGAGTAGCCTAACTGGGAGACATCCCCCACTAGGGACAGTCTGACACCCCACACCTCACAGGGTGGAGTACACCCCTGAGAGGAAGCTTCCAAAGGAAGAATCAGACAGGTACACTCGCTGTTAAGCAATGTTCTATCTTCTGCAACCTCTGCTGCTGATACCCAGGCAAACAGAGTCTGGAGGGGACCTCAAGCAATCTCCAACAGACCTATGGCTGAGGGTACTGACTGTCAGAAGGAAAACTATCAAACAGGAAGGACACCTATACCAAAATTCCATCAGTACGTCACCATCATCAAAGACCAGAGACAGATAAAACAGCAAAGATGGGGAAAAAGCAGGGCAGAAAAGCTGGAAATTCAAAAAATAAGAGCGCATCTCCCCCTGCAAAGGAGCGCAGCCCATCGCCAGCAACGGATCAAAGCTGGTCAGAGAATGACTTTGACGAGATGAGAGAAGAAGGCTTCAGTCCATCAAACTTCTCAGAGCTAAAGGAGGAATTACGTACCCAGCGCAAAGAAACTAAAAATCTTGAAAAAAGAGTGGAAGAATTGACAGCTAGACTAATTAATGCAGAGAAGGTCATAAACGAAATGACAGAGATGAAAACCATGACACGAGAAATACGTGACAAATGCACAAGCTTCAGTAACCAACTCGATCAACTGGAAGAAAGCGTATCAGCGATTGAGGACCAAATGAATGAAATGAAGCAAGAAGAGAAATCAAAAGAAAAAAGAAGAAAAAGAAATGAACAAAGCCTGCAAGAAGTATGGGATTATGTAAAAAGACCAAATCTACGTCTGATTGGGGTGCCTGAAAGTGAGGGGGAAAATGGAACCAAGTTGGAAAACACTCTTGAGGATATCATCCAGGAGAACTTCCCCAACCTAGTAGGGCAGGCCAACATTCAAACTCAGGAAATACAGAGAACGCCACAAAGATACTCCTCCAGAAGAGCAACTCCAAGACACATAATTGCCAGAGTCACCAAAGTTGAAATGAAGGAAAAAATCTTAAGGGCAGCCAGAGAGAAAGGTCGGGTTACCCACAAAGGGAAGCCCATCAGACTAACAGCAGATCTCTCGGCAGAAACTCTACAAGCCAGAAGAGAGTGGGGGCCAATATTCAACGTTCTTAAAGAAAAGAATTTTCAACCCAGAATTTCATATCCAGCCAAACTAAGTTTCATCAGTGAAGGAGAAATAAAATCCTTTACAGATAAGCAAATGCTTAGAGATTTTGTCACCACCAGGCCTGCCTTACAAGAGACCCTGAAGGAAGCCCTAAACATGGAAAGGAACAACCGGTACCAGCCATTGCAAAAACATACCAAAATGTAAAGACCATCGAGGCTAGGAAGAAATTGCATCAACTAACGAGCAAAAGAACCAGTTAATATCATAATGGCAGGATCAAGTTCACACATAACAATATTAACCTTAAATGGTAATGGACTAAATGCTCCAATTAAAAGACACAGACTGGCAAACTGGATAAAGAGTCAAGACCCATCCATCTGCTGTATTCAGGAGAATCATCTCACATGCAGAGACATACATAGGCTCAAAATAAAGGGATGGAGGAAGATCTACCAAGCAAATGGAAAACAAAAGAAAGCAGGGATTGCAATCCTAGTCTCTGATAAAACAGACTTTAAACCATCAAAGATCAAAAGAGACAAAGAAGGCCATTACATAATAGTAAAGGGATCAATTCAACAGGAAGAGCTAACTATCCTAAATATATATGCACCCATTACAGGAGCACTCAGATTCATAAAGCAAGTCCTTAGAGACCTACAAAGAGACTTAGACTCCCATACAATAATAATGGGAGACTTCAACACTCCACTGTCAACATTAGACAGATCAACGAGACAGAAAGTTAACGAGGATATGCAGGAATTGAACTCATCTCTGCACCAAGCGTACCTAATAGACATCTATAGAACTCTCCACCCCAAATCAACAGAATATACATTCTTCTCAGCACCACATCGCACTTATTCCAAAATTGACCACATAATTGGAAGTAAAGCACTCCTCAGCAAATGTCAAAGAACAGAAATTATAACAAACTGTCTCTCAGACCACAGTGCAATCAAACTAGAACTCAGGACTAAGAAACTCAATCAAAACCGCTCAACTACATGGAAACTGAACAACCTGCTCCGGAATGACTACTGGGTACATAACGAAATGAAAGCAGAAATAAAGATGTTCTTTGAAACCAATGGGAACAAAATACAACATACCAGAATCTCTGGGACACATTTAAAGCAGTGTGTAGAGGGAAATTTATAGCACTAAATGCCCACAAGAGAAAGCAGGAAAGCTCTAAAATTGACACTCTAACATCACAATTAAAAGAACTAGAGAGGCAAGAGCAAACACATTCAAAAGCTAGCAGAAGGCAAGAAATAACTAAGATCAGAGCAGAGCTGAAGGAGATAGAGACACAAAAAACCCTCCAAAAAATCAATGAATCCAGGAGTTGGTTGTTTGAGAAGATCAACAAAATTGACAGACTGCTAGCAAGACTAATAAAGAAGAAAAGAGAGAGGAATCAAATAGATGCAATAAAAAATGATAAAGGGGATATCACCACTGACCCCACAGAAATACAAACTACCATCAGAGAATACTATAAACACCTCTACACTTATCAACTAGAAAATCTAGAAGAAATGGATAATTTCCTGGACACTTACACTCTCCCAAGACTAAACCAGGAAGAAGTTGAATCCCTGAATAGACCAATAGCAGGCTCTGAAATTGAGGCAACAATTAATAGCCTACCCACCAAAAAAAGGCCAGGACCAGATGGATTCACAGCTGAATTCTACCAGAGGTACAAGGAGGAGCTGGTACCATTCCTTCTGAAACTATTCCAATCAATAGAAAAAGAGGGAATCCTCCCTAACTCATTTTATGAGGCCAACATCATCCTGATACCAAAGCCTGGCAGAGACACAACAAAAAAAGAGAATTTTAGACCAATATCCCTGATGAACATCAATGCAAAAATCCTCAATAAAATACTGGCAAACCGGATTCAGCAGCACATCAAAAAGCTTATCCACCATGATCAAGTGGGCTTCATCCCTGGGATGCAAGGCTGGTTCAACATTCGCAAATCAATAAACATAATCCAGCATATAAACAGAACCAAAGTCAAGAACCACATGATTTTCTCAATAGATGCAGAAAAGGCTTTTGACAAAATTCAACAGCCCTTCATGCTAAAAACGCTCAATAAATTCGGTATTGATGGAACGTACCTTAAAATAATAAGAGCTATTTATGGCAAACCCACAGCTAATATCATACTGAATGGGCAAAAACTGGGAAAATTCCCTTTGAAAACTGGTACAGGACAGGGATGCCCTCTCTCACCACTCCTATTCAACATGGTGTTGGAAGTTCTGGCTAGGGCAATCAGGCAAGAGAAAGAAATCAAGGGTATTCAGTTAGGAAAAGAAGAAGTCAAATTGTCCCTGTTTGCAGATGACATGATTGTATATTTAGAAAACCCCATTGTCTCAGCCCAAAATCTCCTTAAGCTGATAAGAAACTTCAGCAAAGTCTCAGGATACAAAATTAATGTGCAAAAATCACAAGCATACTTATACACCAGTAACAGACAAGCAGAGAGCCAAATCAGGAATCAACTTCCATTCATAATTGCTTCAAAGAGAATAAAATACCTAGTAATCCAACTTACAAGGGATGTAAAGGACCTCTTCAAGGAGAACTACAAACCACTGCTCAGTGAAATCAAAGAGGACACAAACAAATGGAAGAACATACCATGCTCATGGATAGGAAGAATCAATATCGTGAAAATGGCCATACTGCCCAAGGTGATTTATAGATTCAATGCCATCCCCATCAAGCTACCAATGAGTTTCTTCACAGAATTGGAAAAAACTGCTTTAAAGTTCATATGGAACCAAAAAAGAGCCCGCATTGCCAAGACAATCCTAGGTCAAAAGGACAAAGCTGGAGGCGTCACGCTACCTGACTTCAAACTATACTACAAGGCTACAGTAACCAAAACAGCATGGTACTGGTCCCAAAACAGAGCTATAGACCAATGGAACAGAACAGAGTCCTCAGAAATAATACCACACATCTACAGCCATCTGATCTTTGACAAACCTGAGAGAAACAAGAAATGGGGAAAGGATTCCCTATTTAATAAATGGTACTGGGAAAATTGGCTAGCCATAAGTAGAAAGCTGAAACTGGATCCTTTCCTTACGCCTTATACGAAGATTAATTCAAGATGGATTAGAGACTTAAATGTTAGACCTAATACCATAAAAACCCTAGAGGAAAATCTAGGTAGTACCATTCAGGACATAGGCATGGGAAAGGACTTCATATCTAAAACACCAAAAGCAACAGCAGCAAAAGCCAAAATTGACAAATGGGATTTAGTTAAAGTAAAGAGCTTCTGCACAGCAAAAGAAACTACCATCAGAGTGAACAGGCAACCTACAGAATGGGAGAAAATTTTTGCAATCTACTCATCTGACAAAGGGCTAATATCCAGAATCTACAAAGAACTCAAACAAATATACAAGAAAAAAACAAACAACCCCATCAAAAAGTGGGCAAAGGATATGAACAGATATTTCTCAAAAGAAGACATTCATACAGCCAACAGACACATGAAAAAATGCTCATCATCACTCGCCATCAGAGAAATGCAAATCAAAACCACAATGAGATACCATCTCACACCAGTTAGAATGGCAATCATTCAAAAATCAGGAAACAACAGGTGTTCGAGAGGATGTGGAGAAATAGGAACACTTTTACACTGTTGGTGGGATTGTAAACTAGTTCAACCATTATGGAAAACAGTATGGCAATTCCTCAAGGATCTAGCACTAGATGTACCATATGACCCAGCCATCCCACTACTGGGTATATACCCAAAGGATTATAAATTATTCTACTACAAAGACACATGCACACGTATGTTTATTGCAGCACAATTCACAATAGCAAAGACTTGGAATCAACCCAAATGTCCATCTGTGACAGACTGGATTAAGAAAATGTGGCACATATACACCATGGAATACTATGCAGCCATAAAAAAGGATGAGTTTGCGTCCTTTGTAGGGACATGGATGCAGCGGGAAACCATCATTCTTAGCAAACTATCACAAGAAGAGAAAACCAAACACCGCATGTTCTCACTCATAGGTGGGAACTGAACAATGAGATCACTTGGACTCGGGAAGGGGAACATCACACACTGGGGCCTATCATGGGGAGGGGGAAGGGGGGGAGGGTTTGCATTGGGGAGATATGCATGATATAAATGATGAATTGATGGGTGCTGACGAGTTGATGGGTGCAGCACACCAACATGGCACAAATATACATATGTAACAAACCTGCACGTTATGCACATGTATCCTAGAACTTAAGGTATAAAAAAAAAAAAAAAAATGAGCTATAGTGATGTAAACATACCCCTGGGCAAGACGGATGATGTGAAAAAATAATAAGATTATTATTGTAGATTGTGTTTTAGATGAGCCAGAGAGAATTCTGTATTGCATTTTTCACTAGAAAAATGCAAAGGATATGAAAAAGGAATTTAGAATTGACCAGTTTAACAAAGCTAATTTGATCCACTTACATCCAAAGTTAGTATAAACAATGTGCACAGAGTGAGATTAGATAAAATCGTCTTATGTGATTGTGAGAGTATGAAATTGTGTTATGTATGAACAAAACACCAGAATGTGTCTGGAGATTTTATAAATAATAAGCAATGAGTGGCACTCATTTTAAATGATGCCTACATCTTTTTATTTAATTAAATACCTGTCATGCTCATACCTTTTAAAAGTCTATTACATTTTGAAATCCAAATCAACTGTCTTTTTCACTGACAGGTAAGTGATATGAAACTATTAAAATACACTTTAAAATCTGAAGCAATTTATATGGTAATTTATGATTTCCTAATATCCCAAAGCAAATAATTGTATGAGTTCTATCACAAGTTAGCAATCTCTGCTTTACAACTAATTTAGGAAGAGTCTCAATAGTGCATTCAGTCTCTGTGGAAGTTGGTTAAATGAGAGACATGGCAGAGTTTTAGGAACATCATAAAGATAATTTGTCACTCATATAAGAAGCGACAGTGTTCCCTTGCCAAAAACCCTGACAGGTTTGAAGTTTGACTTCACTTTCATTTGCCAGGGTTTTTGTTGTTGTTGTTCCATTCTTAAGTACTTATCTTATTTTCCCCTAGCCTTCTGTCTTCTTTCTTTTATTCTTCTACTTGACTGTCTTAATCTTACTTTTTTACCATGCTATGTCTCATCTAATATTTCTCATCTTTTCTCCATTCATTTTGGAATTGGTGCAATGTTATCCATATGGAAATGCCAAAATATAAAACAAAGACAAGCTGCCTTATGCCTCTGATTAATATGCATAAGCACACTTACAATATTAAAACGAGAATAACCACAATAATGAAAACCTATCAGAAAGACAAATATTGTTCTTGGAGGGCAACATCCTTTTCAATCCACTATACTGACCCAAAACAAGATTATATGATGATAGTGAAAAGATGACTGTCAACAAAGAGAGGAAAGGGGAGAAACAGAACATCTGGCATGGTGTTTTACTGTTTTCTTCATTGAAAATGACTGTGCGTTATCCACCACATTCTTAATCAACAATAACCCTTTTCCCTATGGCATAACAAGTACTTCAAAAGTTGATAACTGTGGAAAAAAGATTTAAAAAATACAATTCCTTATAATAAATAAAAATAGGTTACCTGCTGAAATAATTTTGGAAATTTCAAACACTACAGTCTTAAAAATAATGATTTTGAAGTATTAAATCTATTTATTAGTAACTACCCATTGGAGTGGTAATAAATACATTTACTTGCTTTTTTTCCTTCATCCTTTCCCCTTCTCCTAGCTCTGATAACCACCGATACACTTAGCCCCACACGGAAGTGAAAACATGTGGTATTTGTGCTTGGCTTATTTCCCTTAACATAATGGTCTGCAGTTCCATCTATGTTACTGCAAATGACGGCCTTCCATTACTTTTTGTGCCTGAATAATATTCGATTTCGATTGTGTGTGTGTGTGTGTGTGTATGTATGTATGCCAGATTTTATTTATCCATTCACCTGTTGATGGACACAGGTTGATTTCATCTTTTGGCTAATGTGAATATGCTGCAATAAAAATTGGAGTGCAGATGTATCTTTGATATATTTATTTCCTTTCTTTTGAATATCTATCAGTAGTGGAACTGCTCAACCATATAGTAGTTTTATTTGTGTGTGTGTTTTTTTTTTTGAGAGACATAGTTTTATTTTTGATTTTATGAGACACATGCATACTCTTCTCCATAGTGGCTGTACTAATTCATATTCCCACCAACAGTGTATTGAGGGTTCCCATTTCTCCGCATTTTTGTCAGCATTTGTTATTGCCTGTATTTTTGACACAATCCATTTTAAGTGTGGTGAGACGGTATTGCGTTGTACTTTTGATTTGCATTTCCCTGATGATTAGTGAGTTTGAGCATTTCTTCAGCTACCTGTTCGCTATATGTATGTCTTCTTTTGAGAAACGTCTGTTCGTATCTTTATCCATTTTATAATTGGAGTATTTTTCTTTGGCTACTGAGTTGTTTGAATGCTCTATATATTCTGGTTATTAATCCCTTTTCAGATGTATTGTTTGCAAATATTTTCTCCCATTCTGTGGGTTGTCTCTTATCTTTGTTGATTGTTTCCTTTGTTTTGCAGAAGGTTTATAGCTTGTTGTAGTATCAACTGTCTACTTTTTCTTTGATTGCCTGTGCTATTGAGATCTTACACAGAAAAATCTTTGCCCAGACTAATATCCTGCATGCAGTGTGTTTGTAATGCTCTCTTCAAGTAGTTTCATAGTTTCAGGACTTAGATATAAGTATTTAATACATTTTCATTTTATTTTATGTTAAGAGAGAGGGTTAGTTTTACTCTTCTGCATATAGTTTTCCAGTTTTCTCCGCATCCTTTATTGATGTGACTTTTCTTTCCCTGTTGTATGGTTTCAGTTCCTTTGTCAAAGATGAGTTGGCTGTAAATGTTCAAATTAATATCTGTGTTCACTATTCTGTTCCATTGCTCTATTTGTCTGTTTTCAGGCCAGTACCATGCTGGTTTGGTCACTCTATCTTTGTAGTATATTTTGAAATCAGGTAGTGTGATGCCTCTAGCTTTGATCTATTTGGTCAGCATTGCTTTGACTATTCTGGGTCCTTTGTGTTCCATATAAATTTGGGGATTTTTCTCTATTTCTGTGAAGAATGTCCCTGGTATACTAATAGAGATTACACTGGCTCTGTAAATTGCACTGGGTAGTATTGTCATTTTAGCAGTATTAGTTCTTCTAATCCATGAACATGGAATAACTTCATTTTATTTTGTCCTCTTCAATTTTTTTCATCAGTGTCTTATAGTTCCTCTTTGTATAGATTTTGTACTTACTTGGGTAAATTGATTGCTAGGTGTTTTATATTCACATCTATTATAAATGAGATTACTTTCTTAATATATTTTTAGATTACTTGTTATTCGTGTATATAAATGCTACAATTTTTTGTATGTTGATTTCGTATCCTGCAACTTTATTGATTTATTAGTTCTAACAGTATTTTGTGAAGTCGTTTGGTTTCTCTAAGTTGAAGATCATGTAGTCTGCTAATGAGGCTAGTTTGACTTCTTTACTTCCAGGCTGGATGCTCTTTCTTTCTTTCTCTTGCCTAATTGCTCTGGCCAAGAGATCTAGTACTATGTTGAATACAAGTAGAAAAAGTGGGCCCCCTTGCCTTGTTTCTGATCTTAGAGGAAAGGCCTTCAATTGTTTCCCCATTCATTATACTATTACCTCTGAGTTGGTCATATGTAGCATTTATTATTTAGAGGTATGTTAATTATATACCCATATTCATTAAGGTTTTTATCATAAGATGATGTGAATTTTATTGAATGCTTTTTATGTGTCTATTGAGATGGTCTTTTTTTTGTTATTTCTTCTGTTAATATGATATATCACATTTACTGATTTGTGTATGTTGAGCTGTGTTTGCATCCTTGGGATGAACCCCACTTGATCATGGTGAATAATTTTTTTGATGTATTGTTAACTTTGGTTTGCTATTATTCATTTACGATTTTTGGATCTCTGTCCATCAGTGATATTGGCCTTAAGTTTTCCTTTTCTGTTGTGTCTTTGTCTGGTTTTGGTATCAAGGTAATATTGGCCCCATTAAATGGGTCTGGAAGTATTCCCTTCTTTTCAACGTTTTTGAAGAAATTGAGTAGAAATGGTATTAGCTCATTAAATGTCCGGTAGAAGGCAGCAGTTAAGCCATGATGTCCTGGGCTTTTCTTGGCTGGCAGACATTCTGCTTTGACTTCAATCTCCTTAATCATTGTTGGTTTATTGAGATTTTCTATTTCTTCATTGTTCAATATTGGGAGGTTTTATGTGTCTGGAAATGTATCCATTTCTTTCAGATTTTTTTCAATATATTGGCATATAGTTGTTCACAATAGACTCTGGTAATTCTTTGTATTTCTCTGGTGTCAGTTGTTATTCCTTCATTTCTGATTTTATTTATTTTGGTCTTCTCTGTTTTTTCCTAGTCTAACTATAAGCTTGTCAATTTTGATTTTAAAAAAACAATTTGCTTTGTTGATTTTCTGTTTTTTTAATTCTCAAATTTATTTATTTATGCTCTGATTTTTATTTTCTTCTACTGATTTTGGGTTTCATCTTCCCTTGCTTTTCTAGTTCCTCAAGGCACATCATTAGGTTGTTTATCTGAAGCTTTTCCACTATTTTGCTTTAGTTGATTGATATAAACTTCCCTCCTAGTATTGCTATTGCTGTATCCCATAAATTTCAATATGTTATATTTCCATTATCATTTGTTTCAAGACATTTTTAAATTTTCATCTTAATTTCTTCACTGAGCTATTGGTCATTTAGGCACATGTTGTTTAATTTCCACATGTTTGTGACGTTTCCAAGGTTCTTCTTATTACCGATTTCTAGTTTTATTCCATTGTGGTCAGAAAAGATATTTGATATGATCTCCACTTTTGAAAATTTGTTCAAACTTGTTTTCTGGCCTAAGATTTGATCCATTCTGAAGAATGTTCCATGTGCCCAGAAAAAGAATGTGTATTCTATAGCAGTTGTTTGAAACACTCTTTAAACATTAGTTAAGGCTATTAGTTATAGTGTGTAGTTTAACATTGATGTTTCTTTGTTAACATTCTCTAGATGAGTTGGTTTCCAGCAGCATTGAATACTGTTTTCCACCCCTTTACTTTCAGTCTATGTGTATCTTCATAGCTGAAGTGGGTTTCTTGTAGGTTTTGGTTTTTATCTGTTAAACTACTCTAGGCCTTTTAAGTAGAGAATTGTGTCCATTTACACTGTGTTTTTATTGATAAGTAAGAACTTACTACTGCCATTTTATTGCCTTCTATCTGGTTGTTTTATAACTCCTCTGTTTTTTTTTCTTCCTTCATTATTGTCTTCCTTTGTGGTTAAAGGATTTTCTCTAGCAGTATATTTTAATTTGTTACTTGTTTTTACTGAATCTGCTATATGTTTTTGCATTGTGGTTACTATGAGGCTTACAAAAACCATTTTATGGATATAATGTTATTTTAAAGAGATAACAGCTTACCTTAAATCACACAAAAATAGAAACAAAACAAAAACTAAAAAAGTAAGTAAATCTACACTTTAACTCCATGATTGTATATTTTCAAATAGCTTCTCTTTGAGCTCACTGAGTTTTTCCTCTACTTGATCCACTCAGCTATCGAAAGCCTCTAGTGAATTTTTCAGTTCAACAAATCTATTTGTCAGCTTCAAAATTTCTGTCTGATTTTGTCTGTTATTACAATCTATTTGTTATAGTTTTCTAACACAATTCTAAACGGCTTTTCTGTGTTATCATGAAGATTACTGAATTTCTGTAAAACTGCAGTTTTAAATTCTTGGTGTAAGAGTTCACATACTGCCATCATGTTGGGATCAGTCACTGGATTCTTGCTTGTTCATTTGGGGAGATAACGATTCCTGTTTGTTGTTGTTACTTATGGATGTGGATGTATGTCTATGTCTTTGCATTGAAAGATTAATTTTTATTCTAGTCTTCTCTGTCTGACGTACTTTAGCATTTATTGAATATACTTTTTTAGATGTACTTTACTGCTAGGTTGCTGCTTTTTTTTGTCTCTAAATGGTGTCTTAAGTCCTGGTTCACCTTGGTTCTAGTAAAACATCAGCGTACTACCCTTCTTGAATGGGGGACATTATAATGGGGATGTCTTGGCAGTGTGGCAAGGCTGGCTAGGTGTTTCTGCCCAGGGTACCTGTGGAATAAACTGCCTACGGCATGGAACTACTGAATAAACATTCTGATTTTGTGTGTTCTTTGGCTAAGTCACAGAGCAGAGTTTCCAGGGTTGGGGACGGTAGTCCCACCTCCACCCATTGCCTATGGTTGTTCTCAGAGGTATTTCTCCCTTCATGCACTCATGATGCTTCGTGTGGGTTAAGGCAGGGACACATCTCCTGTGAGGGAACTCAAGATTGTGAAGAAACTAGTTGTCCACGTTGATCTCACTTTTGCCAGTATACATTGTGAATTTGGGAATATTTTTTATGCATTTTTAGGCAGAATAAGAAGATGGGCATTGCAAATAGGAAAACCCAATTCTCTTATCATACGCTCAAAGTTTTTTTTACTTTTCTCTGGCCGCAGCAACTGTCTCATCTTCATATTTGAGTTCTGGAACATTGCTGGTGATGATCTCAATGCTGTCGTTTTTGGATTTCTGTGGTGAAAAGGAGTAATGCCATCTTACTTCTATACCATCATTAGGGAACCAAAAGTCCTGACTACTTGATTTACATGTTCCATTCAAACTTGTCCAAAATAATCTGATGGCCCTGACCACAGCTCTGTGTTTGCCTTTCTTGCTACTGTTTACCATCATCTCCTAACAGAGAATATATTTACTTATTATGACTATTATCTCTCTTTTCCCATGGATCACTGGCTGATGTTTACATTAGTGAATTCTGAGAGTCCGTATCTATGATAAGCATTGAATATTTATGTGTTTAATACAAAATCAGTAGTCTGAGGTGGATTACTAGTCTCTAACTGCTTCTAACCTGGTCTACACACATTTAATAATCTTTATGATTCATACCTAGACTCCTCCAAAATACTTTTTCTACCATAGTAAGGGAGAGAGATCACATTTCTGATGCTGTTATGTGCTTTAATTAAAATACCTGTAATCATTTACTTTGAAAGTAGAGTAACATTAAACTATTAAATTTACTTACATGTTTTGCTATTTTTTTCTTTTCTTCTTCATTTTCTTAATTACAGCCTTTTCCCCCCAATGCTGTAGTCAAATCATACTGAACATTTTATTTTCCTAGAGAAAATGTTATCTCTATTTTTTTTCTGATACTTCTCATGGGAAGAATTTTTGTCTGTCTCTTTACTTGATTAATTCTTACTGTACTTCATATTATCTTCTTTTTCTCCAAAAAAAAACTGTCTTGATGCAGTCCAGGTTAGCTGCTTAGCTACAGTTTACATCTTTGAAAATTTCTCAGTGAATTAATTTGTTTGTTCAATGAACTTATAATATCACATTTTAGAGAACATATATGTATTTTTTAAAATATGAAACTTCAAGAAATAACACATTCACTATCTAGCACATAGTATTCACTCCACATTTACTTATTGACTCACTGACGTGAAATTGTGTTGGCTAAGTGTTCAGCTCTTCAAAATGATTTTTCTTCTTTTTTAAAACAAATCTTTTGTTTCCAATAAACCATTACATTATGTTGTGATGATGAAACTTGTCCATGAACTACAGCTGTAGACGTAAAACTCAAGTTTGGAAAATTGCAAATTTCCCCAGGAATTTCTGTCAAAATTATCAAGACATGTGGTTCTAGGATTAAAAGCTTAAATCTGAGACCTGAAACTATGAAATTACTAGAAGAAAACATTAGGGGAATGCTTCGGGATATTTTTCTGGGCTAAGTTTTATTGTGTAAGACCTCCAAAATCTCAAAAAGTGTCTCCCACTTATGGTTAAGCAGGGAGTTGTGAAAGGCAGAATTCAAGGCTAATCCCCAAGATTTACACCCACTGCAGTACACTCCTTGCATAATCACCTCCCATATAAACTTGGATACTTTTCATCTATCTAACAAAGCCTGGATTTCATATATTTATTTGATATTGTTTCTTATAATAAATATTAACCTAATTTGGCATTGTTGTATTTTTTTCAAAGACCAAAGCACACGATCTGATTGTAAAGTTGCAAAGCATGTGGTCTTAATTAGCATGTTGGGGATGCCTAGAAAATTAAGCTCAATGAATTGTATAATATGTTAATTGAGAAATAAGCAAAACAAATATTTGGGAAAATTGCAATTTTAGCTTGACACTCCCTCTATTAAATTGCAATTTCTCACTTGCTGATGCTCCACAGGACATGGCACAATATCTTCAAAGATAATTTTTCCATAATATTTTAAGCTGTGTGATACAATTAACATACAGTATTCAAGCTATTAAAATATTTTTGAGAGATAAACATTGAGCTTTAAACTTTAAATAACCCACAAAATTTAATATTATTATCTTAACTATAACATAACTTTTTCTTTGATAATGTACATAATTATTGTGGAATTGAGATTGAAATCCATTCTATTCCATTAGAATAAAATATATTAATTTAATTTCTTAATTTTATTTTTCTGAAAATTTGAATTAGTCAAACAGTAGTTTATTATAGTACAGATGTTTGTAGTGTATATGTTTCTCAAAATCCATTGTATTAACTTTTTATTACTTAAGCAAGTTATTAGCATGTATAGTAGCTTCCATACAATATCAGAAAGAGGTTTACCTTCTGAACGATTACATTTTCTCATTAAAATCAATGGGATAAATTCAATTCCATAGGACAATAAGCTAAAATAATGTGTGTAGAGGGTTTTACAGAGTTTGAATGATACACTGAACGCAAGAGCATTGTCAGCTCTCTCACATCATGTTCTCTATCTTTGACTTCCCTTCCTCCATCCTCCCTTCTAGTCTAAATTAGAAGGACAGGAAAAACTGATGCAATGAATCCAAACATATGGATTTGGGTCATTCCTCTATGGAGTTCTACTTTGTATCAAAATATCACTAATTTTATACAAATCTTTAAAACAAAGATATTCTGCATTTCCTAATGCTAAGTATTAAATCCATCATAGTTATGAAAGTAATTTTACAATAAAAATAATTATCACTTCTGATTGATAATTGAGAAAACATAGACTATTAGGAAATCTGTTACAAAAGAGTGTATATAGGCCGGGCGCGGTGGCTCACACCTGTAATCCCAGCACTTTGGGAGGCCGAGGCGGGCAGATCACAAGGTCAGGAGATCAAGGCCATCCTGGCTAAGACAGTGAAACCCCGTCTCTGCTAAAAATACAAAAAATTAGCCGGGCGCGTTGGCAGGTGCCTGTAGTCCCAGCTACTCAGGAGGCTGAGGCAGGAGAATGGCGTGAACCCGGGAGGCAGAGCTTGCGGTGAGCTGAGATCACGCCACTGCACTCCAGCCTGGGTGATGAGCAAGACTCCATCTCAAAAAAAAAAAAAAGAGTGTATATGTCCTCGCTGACAATTTATCAGACCTAATTAGCCTAGGTATTAGAAGAAAATTGCATTTGTTTTTTATACATCAGTTGAGAGATGGTGATAAATAGTGAATTCCTTGAAGTCAACACTTTAGCTACAGTTAACATTTCTCTTGAGTTTAAATAAATGGAATACAGCAAATAACAGTGTTATTTTAAGCATATAGATAAATTCAATCAGCATCTCAAAATATCTGGATGGAACATAGTCTTCTGGAATTAACTTTGTAATTCCTCTGCTACAAATATCATCAGGCTCCAAGTGGGGACTCTGTGTGGGGGCCTCAATCCCACATTTCCCTTCCACACTGCCCTAGCAGATGTTTTCCATGAGCCCCCACTCCGCCCCCCACAGCAAACCTCTGCCTGGACATCAAGGCATTTCCATACATCTTCTGAAATCTAGGGAGAGGTCCCCAAACCTCAATTCTTCACTTCTGTGCAATCACAGGCTCAACACCACATGGAAGCTGCCATGGCTTGGGGCTTGTACCCTCTGAAGGCTGGCCCAAGCTGTATCTTTACCCCTTTCAGCCATAGCTAGAGCGGTTGGGATGCAGAACAAGAAGTCCTTAGGCTGCACAGAGTAGGGGGGCCTGGGCCTGTCCACAAAACCATTTCTTCCTCCTAGGCCTCTGGGCTTGTGATGGGAGGGGCTGCCACAAAGGTCTCTGACATGCCCTGGAGACGTTTTCCTTATTGTCTTGACAAGTAACATTTGGCTCCTCATTACTCATGCAAATTTCTGCAGCAGGACTGAATTTCTCATCATAAAATGTGTTTTTCTTTTCTATCACATCATCAAGCTGCAACTTTTTTGAACTTTTATGTTCTGTTTCCCTTTTAAAACTGAGTGTTTTTAACAGCACCCAAGTCACCCCATGAATGCTTTGCTACTTTGAAATTTCTTCTGCCAGATACTCTAAATCATCTCCCCAACGCTCAAAGTTCCACAAATCTCTAGAGAAAGGGAAAAATGCCACCAGTCTCTTTGTTAAAACATAACAAGCGTCACCTTTGCTCCAGTTCCCAACAAGTTCCTCGTTTCCATCTGAGACCACCTCAGTCTGGATTTCATTGTCCATACCATTATCAGCATTTTGGTTAAAGCCATTCAACAAGTCTCTAGGAAGTTACAGACTTTCCCACACTTTCCTGTGTTCTTCTGAGCCCTCCAAACTGTTTCAACCTCTGCCTACTACCCAGTTCCAAAGTCGCTTCCACATTTTCAGGTATCTTTTCAGCAGTGCCCCACACTACTGGTATCAGTTTACTGTATGTATTCATGCTGCTGATAAAGACATATCTGAAACTGCGTAATTTATAAAGAAAAAGAGGTTTAATGAACTCACAGTCCCACGTGGCTGGGGAGGCCTCACACTCACGGTGGAAGGCAAAAGGCATACCTTACATGGCAGCAGATAAGAGAGAATGAGAACCAAGTGAAAGTTATTTCCCATTATAAAACCATCAGATCTCATGAGACTTACTCATTACCGTGAGAACAGTATGGAGGAAACTGCCCCCATGATTCAGTTATCCTCCACCAACTCCCTCCCACAACATGTGGGAATTATGGGAGCTACACTGAGGTTGGTATTTGGGTGGGGACACAGCCAAACCATATCAGCTATTGACTTTGGGAAAAGAGATTTACCAAAGAGAATAAATTGATCATTGAATCCATTGATTCTAAGAAAGAAAGGTTATCTCTGTTCTCAGTCCCACTTTCTGTGAAAGGGGTACAGATCCAGGATAGAAGCAGAAGTTTATAGATTCCTCCACATCATCGATGAAACATTGTTTAATCACTTCCTGTATATGGAAACCAGAAAAAAAGGAAAAACCATTTAGGGCAAAAACATCAGGGCTTCCAGAGGGATGGCTGGTACAGGAGGAGGCTAGCAAGACCCTAGTTTCCTTTTACTGCTTTAGCAAGGCTCTTTTTCTTCCTTCTCTTTCTTCACTTCCTTCATAGTGTTCCATAGACCTTTATGTTTTTCTGATCAGTGACTGGAGAAACACAGTAAGCACTAAAGAATGAATCATTGACCACTGGAAATTATATCTTAGCTCATTGTACTTATTTTGTTTTTATTTTTTGAAAAGCGTAATTTCAAAATCTCTGAATATGACCCTGAAGTGACTTGGTGGAATTTTAAATAATCACATGAAATACTGTTATGACGTTGACATCTATGTCACTGCAGTGGAATTTTCCTGGCTTTCCCAAGACTAATTTCTTGACTTCCTCATTTCTCCATGTTTCTTTCTCTTTTTTGTCTCTTGAAACGCAAAACAACAAATATCGCCCTTCCTGGCCCAGGGAGCCTACATCTCTATTTGGAGCTATAGTGCAGCTGAGGTCCAGTCTCTTTTTGGCCTCTCTAACACCAGACATTAATGAAGACTAACATCTCCTCATCACACTCTCTTCCTTAACTGCCCTAGCCTCTAAAAACTTTACTCTTTCTTTGAAATCAAATTGTTCAGCTTCCATATATGAGTGAGATCATGAGGTATTTGTGTTTCTATGCTTGGCTTATTAGATAGAAGGAATAAATTCAAGAAATTTATTGTACAGTTTGATGAATATGGTAAATATTATATTCTTGAAATTTGTAAGGAGGGTAGATATTAAGTGGTCTCACCATAAAAATGGTAAGTATATGAGGTAATGCATTTGTTAATTAGCTAGATTTAACTATTTCACAATGTATATGTGCTTAAAAACATTGTGTTATACATAATATATACATACATATTTATCTCTCAATTAAAAAATCTAAAAAATTAATGAGAAATTGATGAAAAAACATTTTATTTGAAGTGAAAAGCAAAGTAAAAGTTTATTCAGTTTAGAGGTATATTAAACTAAATAGAACAGAAAGATTACACTGCTAAAACACTTTAATTTACAACAAAAATAAATGAATCAAAATATATTGTAGATGGTGAAATTATTATAAGACCAAGAAAAGCCAAGAATTAAAGTTGCGGTCCAATCAAAAATAAACATAAAATAATCATAAATGTATTTTGTTCAAATAAAATATCAAATCATTTAAAATAAACAATTAGAAATATAAAGGTGCATTAAAGCATGACAAATACAAGATAAACACATCATAAAATTATTAGTTTAACCACATTAACAAAAAAACCTGACTTTATAAATGCATACTCTTGCTTAGCACTATGATAAGTTGTGTACATGTTGCAGTAATTGAATTCACACACTAGGACCATAATGTGTACCATGTATAATGAAATTTTACATGTATATATAATTAAAAACAAAGAATTATAAAACTATTGAGTATTTGCATTTTTTTCCAACCTCACCAACTAGGAAATGTTTGAAAATTAAGGGTTGAATTCTGAAAGCAATACTCAAAAAAATTTCCAAACAAAACACTTTGGAAAATACTATTTGAAAATGGTGGATTTTGTGTGAAAGAACTCGGGGGCAGAGCAAGATGGCCGAATAGGAACAGCTCCAGTCTCCAACTCCCAGCGCGAACGACACAGAAGACCGGTGATTTCTGCATTTTCAACTGAGGTACTGGGGTCATCACACTATGGAGTGCCGGAAAATCGGTGCTGGTCAGCTGCTGCAGCCTGACCAGCGAGAGCTGAAGCAGGGCGAGGCATCGCCTCACCTGGAAGCGCAAGGGGGAAGGGAATCCCTTTTCCTAGTCAGGGGAACTGAGATACACAACACCTGGAAAATCGGGTAACTCCCACCCCAATACTGCGCTTTAAGCAAACAGGCACACCAGGAGAATATATCCCACACCTGGCCGGGAGGGTCCCACGCCCACGGAGCCTCCCTCATTGCTAACACAGCAGTCTGCGGCGATCTATCCGCAAGGCAGCAGCGAGGCTGGGGGAGGGGCGCCCACCATTGCTGAGGCCTAAGTAGGTAAACAAAGCTGCTGGGAAGCTCGAACTGGGTGGAGCTCACAGCAGCTCAAGGAAGCCTGCCTGTCTCTATAGACTCCACCTCTGGGGACAGCGCACAGCTGAAGACCAACAGGGGAAGCAGCGGGGGCCTGTGCACATGCGAACGACTCTGTCTGACAGCTTTGGGGAGAGCCGTGGATCTCCCAACGCGGAGGTTGAGATCTGAGAATGGACAGACTGCCTGCTCAGGTGGGACCCTGACCCCTGAGTAGCCTAGCTGGGAGACATCCCCCACTAGGGGCAGTCTGACACCCCACACTTCACAGGGTGGAGTACACCCCTGAGAGGAAGCTTCCAAAGGAAGAATCAGACAGGTACACTCGCTGTTCAGCAATATTCTATCTTCGGCAACCTCTGCTGCTGATACCCAGGCAAACAGGGTCGGGAGTGGACCTCAAGCAATCTCCAACAGACCTATACCTGAGAGTCCTGACTGTCAGAAGGAAAACTATCAAACAGGAAGGACACCTATACCAAAACCCCATCAGTACGTCACCATCATCAAAGACCAGAGACAGATAAAACAACAAAGATGGGGAAAAAGCAGGGCAGAAAAGCTGGAAATTCAAAAATAAGAGCGCATCTCCCCCTGCAAAGGAGCGCAGCCCATCGCCAGCAACGGATCAAAGCTGGTCAGAGAATGACTTTGACGAGATGAGAGAAAGGCTTCAGTCCATCAAACTTCTCAGAGCTAAAGGAGGAATTACGTACCCAGCGCAAAGAAACTAAATATCTTGAAAAAAGGGTGGAAGAATTGACAGCTAGACTAATTAATGCAGAGAAGGTCATAAACGAAATGACAGAGATGAAAACCATGACATGAGAAATACGTGACAAACGCACAAGCTTCAGTAACGGACTCGATCAACTGGAAGAAAGAGTATCAGTGATTGAGGATCAAATGAATGAAATGAAGCGAGAAGAGAAACCAAAAGAAAAAAGAAGAAAAAGAAATGAACAAAGCCTGCAAGAAGTATGGGATTATGTAAAAAGACCAAATCTACGTCTGATTGGGGTGCCTGAAAGTGAGGGGGAAAATGGAACCAAGTTGGAAAACACTCTTCAGTATACCATCCAGGAGAACTCCCCCAACCTAGTAGGGCAGGCCAACATTCAAATTCAGGAAATACAGAGAACACCACAAAGATACTCTTCGAGAAGAGCAACTCCAAGTCACATAATTGCCAGAGTCACCAAAGTTGAAATGAAGGAAAAAATCTTAAGGGCAGCCAGAGAGAAAGGTCGGGTTACCCACAAAGGGAAGCCCATCAGACTAACAGCAGATCTCTCGGCAGAAACTCTACAAGCCAGAAGAGAGTGGGGGCCAATATTCAACATTCTTAAAGAAAAGAATTTTCAACCCAGAATTTCATATCCAGCCAAACTAAGTTTCATCAGTGAAGGAGAAATAAAATCCTTTACAGATAAGCAAATGCTTAGAGATTTTGTCACCAGGCCTGCCTTACAAGAGACCCTGAAGGAAGCCCTAAACATGGAAAGGAACAACCGGTACCAGCCATTGCAAAAACATGCCAAAATATAAAGACCATCGAGGCTAGGAAGAAACTGCATCAACTAACGAGCAAAATAACCAGTTAATATCATAATGACAGGATCAAGTTCACACATAACAATATTAACCTTAAATGTAAATGGACTAAATGCTCCAATTAAAGGACACAGACTGGCAAATTGGATAAAGAGTCAAGACCCATCCATCTGCTGTATTCAGGAGACCCATCTCACATGCAGAGACATACATAGGCTCAAAATAAAGGGATGAAGGAAGATCTACCAAGCAAATGGAGAACAAAAAAAAGCAGGGGTTGCAATCCTAGTCTCTGATAAAACAGACTTTAAACCATCAAAGATCAAAAGAGACAAAGAAGGCCATTACATAATAGTAAAGGGATCAATTCAACAGGAAGAGCTAACTCTCCTAATATATATGCACCCAATACAGGAGCACCCAGAGATATAAGCAAGTCCTTAGAGACTTACAAAGAGACTTAGACTCCCATACAATAATAATGGAGACTTCAACACTCCACTGTCAACATTAGACAGATCAATGAGACAGAAGTTAACAAGGATATCCAGGAATTGAACTCATCTCTGCACCAAGCGGACCTAATAGACATCATAGAACTCTCCACCCCAAATCAACAGAATATACATTCTTCTCAGCACCACATCGCACTTATTCCAAAATTGACCACATAATTGGAAGTAAAGCACTCCTCAGCAAAGTAAAAGAACGGAAATTATAACAAACTGTCTCTCAGACCACAGTGCAATCAAACTAGAATTCAGGACTAAGAAACTCAATCCAAACCGCTTAACTACATGGAAACTGAACAATCTGCTCCTGAATGACTACTGGGTACATAACGAAATGAAAGCAGAAACAAAGATGTTCTTTGAAACCAATGAGAACAAAGATACAACATACCAGAATCTCTGGGACACATTTAAAGCAGTGTGTAGAGGGAAATTTATAGCACTAAATGCCCACAAGAGAAAGCAGGAAAGATCTAAAATGGACACTCTAACATCACAATTAAAGAACTAGAGAGGCAAGAGCAAACACATTCAAAAGCTAGCAGAAGGCAAGAAATAACTAAGATCAGAGCAGAACTGAAGGAGATAGAGACACAAAACACCCTCCAAAAAATCAATGAATCCAGGAGTTGGTTTTTTGAAAAGATCAACAAAATTGACAGACCGCTAGCAAGACTAATAAAGAAGAAAAGAGGGAGGAATCAAATAGACGCAATAAAAAATGATAAAGGGGATATCACCACGGACCTCACAGAAATACAAACTACCATCAAAGAATACTATAAACGCCTCTACACAAATCAACTAAAAAATCTAGAAGAAATGGATAATTTCCTGGACACTTACACTCTCCCAAGACTAAACCAGGAAGAAGTTGAATCCCTGAATAGACCAATAGCAGGCTCTGAAATTGAGGCAACAATTAATAGCCTCCCACCAAAAAAAGTCCAGGACCAGATGGATTCACAGCTGAATTCTACCAGAGGTACAAGGAGGAGCTGGTACCATTCCTTCTGAAACTATTCCAATCAATAGAAAGAGGGAATCCTCCCTAACTCATTTTATGAGGCCAACATCATCCTGATACCAAAGCCTGGCAGAGACACAACAAAAAAAGAGAATTTTAGACCATATCCCTGATGAACATCGATGCAAAAATTCTCAATAAAATACTGGCAAACCGGATTCAGCAGCACAACAAAATGTTATCCACCATGAGCAAGTGGGCTTCCTCCCTGGGATGCAAGGCTGGTTCAACATTCGCAAATCAATAAACGTAATCCAGCATATAAACAGAACCAAAGACAAAAACCACATGATTTTCTCAATAGATGCAGAAAAGGCTTTTGACAAAATTCAACAGCCCTTCATGCTAAAAATGCTCAATAAATTCGGTATTGATGGAACGTACCTCAAAATAATAAGAACTATTTATGACAAACCCACAGCCAATATCATACTGAATGGGCAAAAACTGGAAAAATTCCCTTTGAAAACTGGCACAAGACAGGGATGCCCTCTCTCACCACTCCTATTCAACATAGTGTTGGAAGTTCTGGCTAGGGCAATCAGGCAAGAGAAAGAAATCAAGGGTATCCAGTTAGGAAAAGAAGAAGTCAAATTGTCCCTGTTTGCAGATGACATGATTGTATATTTAGAAATCCCCATCGTCTCAGCCCAAAATCTCCTTAAGCTGATAAGCAACTTCAGCAAAGTCTCAGGATACAAAATTAATGTGCAAAAATCACAAGCATTCTATACACCAGTAACAGACAAGCAGAGAGCCAAATCAGGAATGAACTTCCATTCACAATTGCTTCAAAGAGAATAAAATACCTAGTAATCCAACTTACAAGGGATGTAAAGGACCTCTTCAAGGAGAACTACAAACCACTGCTCAGTGAAATCAAAGAGGACACAAACAAATGGAAGAACATACCATACTCATGGATAGGAAGAATCAATATCGTGAAAATGGCCATACTGCCCAAGGTGATTTATAGATTCAATGCCATCCCCATCAAGCTACCAATGAGTTTCTTCACAGAATTGGAAAAAACTGCTTTAAAGTTCATATGGAACCAAAAAAGAGCCGCACTGCCAAGACAATCCTAAGTCAAAAGGACAAAGCTGGAGGCGTCACGCTACCTGACTTCAACTATACTACAAGGCTACAGTAACCAAAACAGCATGGTACTGGTCCCAAAACAGAGCTATAGACCAATGGAACAGAACAGAGTCCTCAGAAATAATACACACATCTACAGCCATCTGATCTTTGACAAACCTGAGAGAAACAAGAAATGGGGAAAGGATTCCCTATTCAATAAATGGTGCTGGGAAAATTGGCTAGCCATAAGTAGAAAGCTGAAACTGGATCCTTTCCTTACTCCTTATACGAAGATTAATTCAAGATGGATTAGAGACTTAAATGTTAGACCTAATATCATAAAAACCCTAGAAGAAAATCTAGGTAGTACCATTCAGGACATAGGCATGGGCAAGGACTTCATGTCTAAAACACCAAAAGCAACAGCAGCAAAAGCCAAAATTCACAAATGGGATCTAATTAAACTAAAGAGCTTCTGCACAGCAAAAGAAACTACCATCAGAGTGAACAGGCAACCTACAGAATGGGAGAACATTTTTGCAATCTACTCATCTGACAAAGGGCTAATATCCAGAATCTACAAAGAACTCAAACAAATATACAAGAAAGAAAACAAACAACCCCATCAAAAAGTGGGCAAAGGATATGAACAGACATTTCTCAAAAGAAGACATTCATACAGCCAACAGACACATGAAAAAATGCTCATCATCACTCGCCATCAGAGAAATGCAAATCAAAACCACAATGAGATACCATCTCACACCAGTTAGAATGGCAATCATTAAGAAGTCAGGAAACAACAGGTGTTGGAGAGGATGTGGAGAAATAGGAACACTTTTACACTGTTGGTGGGATTGTAAACTAGTTCAACCATTATGGAAAACAGTATGGCAATTCCTCAAGGATCTAGAACTAAATGTACCATATGACCCAGGCATCGCACTACTGGGTATATACCCAAAGGATTATAAATTATTCTACTACAAAGACACATGCACACGTATGTTTATTGCAGCACTATTCACAATAGCAAAGACTTGGAATCAACCCAAATGTCCATCTGTGACAGACTGGATTAAGAAAATGTGGCACATATACACCATGGAATACTATGCAGCCATAAAAAAGGATGAGTTTGCGTCCTTTGTAGGGACACGGATGCAGCTGGAATCCATCATTCTTAGCATACTATCACAAGAACAGACAACCAAACACCGCATGTTCTCACTCATAGGTGGGAACTGAACAATGAGATCACTTGGACTCGGGAAGGGGAACATCGCACACTGGGGCCTATCATGGGGAGGGGGGAGGAGGGAGGGATTGCACTGGGGAGTTATACATGATATAAATGATGAACTGATGGGTGCTGATGAGTTGATGGGTGCAGCACACCAACATGGCATAAGTATACATATGTAACAAACCTGCACGCTATGCACATGTACCCTAGAACTTAAAGTATAATAATAAAAAAAAAGAAAATGTTAAAAAATGAAGATATTACATTAAGTATGAATTTATCCTGCATACACAGTCATGCATCACATGACAATGTTACAGTGAATGATGGACCACTTATACGATGGTGGTTTCATAAGATTATGATGGAGTTATCACCTACCAATATCACAGCCCTCATATCGTCATATTACATCACAATACTCATGTGTTTCTGGTGATGCTAATGTAAGAAAACCTACTATGATTCCAGTCATATGAAAATATGGCAATAGAATTATGTACAGCATATAATGCTTGCTAATGATAATAAACTGTTACAAGCCTATGTATTTACTGTACTCTATATATATACATTTTTTCAATTTCTGGTTGTTTATTCCTAGTATATAGCAATAGAATTGATTTTTTTATTATACATTAAGTTCTGCGGTACATGTGCAGAAAGTGCAGGATTGTTACATAGGTATACATATGCCATGGTGGTTTGCATCAACCCATCAACTATATTAGGTACTTCTCCTAATGCTATCTCTCCCCCAGCCGCCACCCCTCAACAGGCCCCGGTGTGTGATGCTCCCCTCCCTGTGTCCATGTATTCCCATTGTTCAACTCCCACTTATGAGTAAGAACACGTGGTGTTTGGTTTTCTATTCTTGTGTTAGTTTGCTGAGAATGATGGATTCCAGCTTCATCCATGTCCCTGCAAAGGACATGAACTCATCCTATTTTATGGCTGCATAACTATACCATATTTTATTGCTACTTTAGGATGTACTCCTTCTACATATTAAAACGAAGTTAGCTGTAAAACAGCCTATGGCAAGTGCCTCAGAAGGTCTTCCAGACAAAGTCATTGTTATCATAGGACATGACTGATCCATGCATGCTATTGCCTGGAAGACCCTCCACTGGGATGAGATGTGGAAGTGGAAGATAGTAATATTGATGATGCTGACTCTGGTAGGCTAATACGTGTATTTGTGTCTTACTCTTACCAAAGAAGTTTGTAGAGTAAATTTAAAAAATTAAAAAAAGAAAAAAGCTTGTAGGAAGAATATAAAGAAAGAAAATATTTTTCTACAACTACACAATGTGTTTTAAGTGTTATGACAAAAGACTCAAATAGTTAATAGAAGATAAAAAGTGTATAAAGTAAAAAAGTTATAGTAAGTTAAAGTTAATTTATCATTGGAAAAAAATATTTAAAAAATAAATGTAGTGTAGCCTAAGTGTGTAGTGTTTATAAAGTCTCCAGCAGCATACACATATATCCTAGGCTTTCATGTTCACTCACCGCTTACTCACTGACTCACTGAGGAAATTTCAGTCTTGCAAGGTGCATTCATCACAGCTGCCCTATACAGGTGTATCATTTTTCGTATTTTATGCCATTTTTTACTACGACTTTTCTGTGCTTAGATATGTTTAGTTACACAAATACTTAAAATTCTATTTCCTATAGTATTTAGTACAGTAACATACTACACAACTTACAGCCTAGAAGCCTAGGCTACACCATATGGCCTAGGTCAGTAGTAGGCTATATCATCTAGGTTGGTGTAAATACACTCTATGATGTTTGCACAATCGTAAAATTGCCTAGTGACACATTTCTCATACTGTATCCCCACTTGTAAGTGAAATAGGACTGTATATGTATGCATATTATATATGTATAATGTAAATATAAAGTATATACTTTACACATATACAAATATGTAAATACATATACACTAGTTTATAAACATTTTAACTAAAAGTTTTATAACTAAAAACAAGCTTAAGACTAAAACTAAATCTCCAAAACAAATTATAAATAATGGTATGACTAAACAAAATGGGATTCACCTATAAATTATAAAAATTATTTTTTAAACTTCAAAGAACTTTATGTATCACAAATATTCTCATAAATAATTATTGACATCAAGAGAAAAAGTCATACATAATGCAAAAAATAACAAAAAGAGAAAAGAGCAGAGTAGTTATAAAATTGTCTCTTAAAAAAGCACAACATTTAAAAACTTTGTATAATAAAAAAATACAACGTTATTGCCAAGAAGTCAAGGTAAGAGGTAAAATAAATAATTTTAAAAAGACTCAGGGTATATCCCAATGGAGATAAAAACAAAAATAATTATTCAGAAAAGTACAGATTATTATAAAATAAGCAAGAGAGCTATTTTAAAACAAAGTTAAATGTGAAAGGGGACATTAGAAATCATGAACCATTTAAAAATACTGTTATATTTCATTAACATTAAAAGTTTTTTCTTCTCAAAATTGTTAAAACAAAAGAAAGACAAAACAAAATTTATAGAGAACAATGTATTGTCTCAATAATAAAACAAAATTGTGAGAACATTTTACTAAACAGATGTAATGCAATACGCCCATGTGAATATATTCAAGATCTTTAATCATACAACAAATGAAAATTAAATCAAAATCTGTTACCACTGCTGATATGGTTTGGCTATGTTCCCCCCCATATCTCAACTTGAACAGTATCTCCCAGAATTCCCACATGTTGTGGGAGGAAACCAGGGAGAGGAAATTGAATCATGGGGGACAGTCTTTCCTGTGTTATTCTTGTGATAGTGAATAAGTCTCATGAGGCCTGATGTGTTTATCAGGGGTTTCTGCTTTTTTCTGCTTTTGCTTCTTCCTCATTCTCTCTTGCCACCACCATGTAAGAAGTGCCTTTACCTTTTGCCATGATTCTGAGGCCTCCCCAGCCATGTGTAACTTTAAGTCAAATTAAACCTCTTTTACTTCCTAGCCTCGGGTATGTCTTTATCAGCAGCATGAAAACAGACTAATACAGTAAATTGGTACCAGTAAAGTGGGCATTGCTGAAAAGATATCTGAAAACGTGGAAGCAACTTTGGAACTGGCTAACAAGCAGAGGTTGGAACAGTTTGGAGGGCTCAGCAGAAAGGAAAATGTGAGGAAGTTTGGAATTTCCTAGAGAGTTGTTGAATGGCTTTGCCCAAAATGCTGATAGTGATATAGAAAATAAGGTCCAGGTTGAGGTGGTCTCAGATGGAGATGAGGAACTTGTTGGGAACTGGAGTAAAAGTCACTCTCATTATGTTTTATCAAAGAGACTGGAGGCATTTTCTCCCTGCTCTAGAGATTTGTGGAATTTTGAACTTGAGAATATGATTTAGGGTATCTGGTGGAAGAAATTCCTAAGCAGCAAAGCATTCAAGAGGTTAATTGGATTCTGTTAAAGGTATTTAGTTTTTTAAGGGAAGCAGAGAACAAAAGTTTGGAAAATTTGCAGCCTGACTGTGTGATAGAAAAGAAAAACCCATTTTCCTGGAGAAATTCAAGCCAGCTGCAGAAATCTGCATCAGTAGCAAGGAGCCTAATGTTAATCTCCAAGACCATGGGGAAATGTCTCCAGGCCATGTCAGCGACCTTCACGGCACACCCTCCCATCACATGCCCAGAGGCCCAGGAGGAAAAAATGGTTTCGTGGGCCAGGCCCAGGGTCCCTGTGCTGTGTGCAGTCTAGGGACTTGGTGCCCTGTGTCCAAGCTGCTCCAGCCGTGGCTGAAAGGGGCCAGTGTAAAGCTTGGGCCATGGGTTCAGAGAGTGGAAGCCCCAAGCCTTGGCAGCTTCCATGTGGTCTTGAGCCTGTGGTTGCACAGATGTGAGGAATTGAGGTTTGGGAACCTCTGCCTAGATTTCAGAGGATGAATGGAAGTGCCTGGATGTCCACGCAGAAGTTAGCTGCCAGGATGCCGCCCTCATGGAAAACCTCTGCTAGGGAAGTGTGGAAGGGAAATGCGGGGCTGTAGCCCCCAAAAAGAGTTCCTACTGGGATACTCCCTAGTGGAACTGTGAGAAGAGGGCCACTGTCCTCCAGATCCCAGAATGGTAGATTCACTGACAGCTTGTACCATGCACCTGGAAAAGCCACAGACACTCAATGCCAGCCCAGGAAAGCAGCCAGGAGGGCGGCTATACCCTGCAAAGCCACAGAGGTAGAGCTGCCCAAGACCATAGGAATCTACCTGTTGCATCAGTGTGACCTGGATGTGAGACCTGAAGTCAAAGGAGATCATTTTGGAGCTTTAAAATTTGATCATCCTGCTGGATTTTGGACTTGCATGGGCCCTGCAACCCCTTTGTTTTGGCCAATTTCTCCCATTTGGAATGGCTGTATTTACCCTATACCTGTACCCCCATTGTATCTAGGAAGTAACTAGATTGCTTTGATTTTACAGGCTCACAGGTAGAAGGTACTTGCCTTTTCTTGCATGAGACTTTGGACTGTGGACTTTTGCATTAATGCGGCAATGAGTTAAGACTTTGGGGGACTGTTTGGAAGGTATGATTGGTTTTGAAATGTGAGGACATGAGATTTGGAAGGACGAGGGGTGGAACGATATGGTTTGGCTGTGTCCCCACCCAAATCTCAACTTGAATTGTATCTTCCAGAATTCCCACATGTTGTGTGAGAGACCCAGGGAGATGTAATTGAATCACAGAGGCTGATATTTCCCATGCTATTTTCATGATAGTGAATGAATCTCATAAGATCTGATGCATTTATCAGGGGTTTCTGCTTTTGCTTCTTCCTCATTCTCTCTTGCCGCTACCATGTAAGAAGTACCCTTTGCCCTCTGTCATGATTCTGAGGCCTCCTCAGACATGTGCAACTGTAAGTCCAATTAAACCTCTTTTTCTTCCCAGCCTTATGTCTTTATCAGCAGGGTGAAAACAGACTAATACAATTACACATACTATAATAGTTAAAATTTAAGTTTTGCAAAATAAAGTGTATGTGAAAATATGGAGCAACTGGAATTCTCAAATGTTCCTTATGAGAATCCAAATTGGTAAGCTTCTGTAGAAAACATTTTGTCAATTTCTTATAGTGTTAATCATATACTTTCTATCAGATCTACAATTTTACTGCTGAGTAATTATTCAAGAATAATAAAAAAAAAATATGGTCACAGAAAGATACTTGCTTGAATGGTTTTTGCAGCTTTATTCATGGTAGCCAAAAAAATGAAAAAAATAAAATGAAACAATAAATTTTAATCTATCTACTCTCAGATATACAAATAAAGGCCATACAATGGAATACTGTTCAACAATAAAATGGACCAAATACTTGTATATAAGCAATAACGTGGATTAATCACCAGGGAATGGCAAATGAAAAGAAACAAAAAATTCACAAACTATAATAAATTCTATAAAAAGTAAAAATGTTGAAATTACAAAACTTTCTTGACAGAAAGCAAAAACAATGGTGCTAGTGGGAGAAGTAACTGGCTGGAAAGGTATACAAGGGAGAATATAGGCTATGGAAATATTCTATATAATGATTGACAAAACTCAACGAATGATACCTTTAAAATTAACTTTTTTTGATGCATGGTATTTACAAATAATAATAGGTCAAATTATACTGGCTAGAATCAATATAGTGGAGCAGTTAACATCAGAAAATTAAATAGCTCATGTACACATTTATTATTTGTAATCAATAGGTTTATACAAAAGCACTTTAATACTTCACTCATACCCAATTGCCACTTCCCATCATTTAAAAATTATGGTTAGTAATAAATCCCAATCCAAAAAAACATTCCTCTTAATTCCCTGGGCTAACCTCCATTCATCAGAAGCCATTTAGGTGACAGAAGAGAATTGTTTAAAAGTCATTTGCCAAACGATTACAACATAGATCAAATTATCAGTCCAGAGTGGGTGCATTGGGTGTAGCTTTAGAAAAATTTTATGAGCACTGAAATTACAACTGGCTCCCAAGTCTTCTTTCTCGCAATCACCTCTCCAACCCCCCAACACAATATAATGCACATATATTTATATAATAACTGCTCAATTGCTATAGATGTTGATGGCAGTGTTGGTCCATCTGGAGCAACCACTGCAGGGAAACAAGCTGCAAAGAAGGAGGCATGCCTGGGGCTGCACACTCCACAGAGCCAGAAGGGGCTGGAAAAGGGTGGGAGCCCTATGCCCTACCGAGTTCCAGGTGCAGCTGCAACCACTTAGCCATTGCCCTGGACTTGGGAATCCCTGCACTCTGAACGCCCTGGAAAGGTTCTGCCACTCCGGCTCAGAAGAATCTGCTCCCACTCCCTGACCTCTCTCTGCTCCCAGTGCTTCCATTGCAGAGCAAAGTCATGGCCAAACCTGGGCACTTTTGTGACCCAGCTGGTTCTGTGCATGCTTGGGGTGGTACTCACATGCTAGCCCCCTTCTGTCTCAGTCTCCTCTGGACTTTGGGTGCCAATAAGCATAGGAGAGATGCTGGGGGGCGGGGGGGAGGGGGCCGTTCCGACCGTAGCTTGTCATGGTCCTGAAGGTGTCCCTTTGCTCCAAACAGCCTGGGCACCATGGACAGCATGTTGATGGTGTCAGGAGGCAGAGAGGTTCCTAGGCGGGAAGGGGCAGGCCCCCCTGGAGCAGCACATTCAAGCCAGGGACCACTTGAAGTCTGGCAGCTAGGCTGCCAGTTCCTGTTACAGTCCATGACCCAGAGCAAGAACTTACGTTGTCTTTTCCAGGCCTGCCCATGGCCTCCCATGAACCAATCAATCAGCACGCACTGTCATCCTCTGAGCCCATAAAAACCCCAGACTTAGTCAGACTCATGCACTCTTGGGGACAACCTGCCTGTGCAATGAAACTACCAGCTTCAGGTCTCCTGAGAGCTCTTATGTCAGTCAGTTAAGCTCCTCTCCATCTCATTCACCCTCTAGTTGTCAACATAACCTCATTCTTCCTGGATGCAGGACAAGAACTTGAGACCCACAGAATGACGGGAGTGAAAGGAGCTGTAACACATTCCTGGTCAGCTTGCTGAACTGCAAATGGTGACATGCTCCCAGACTGCAAAAGTGAAGAGTGGGGACCCTTCTGGGGGCCCAGGCGCCGGGATCCCCCAAGCCAGAGCTGCTGTAACACTATAGCTCTCGCGCCCTCCACTGGCACCTAGTGACCATGCCACACAACGGGAAGCAGTGGTGGGGCCATGCCGGCCCAGGAACCACAGGCTGGAGTGGGGAAGCAGGATTTAAAGAGCTGTAACACAAACAGGCCAAAACCTGCCCCCCTGCTCGCCAGGCTGCTGGCGGTGAGAAGGAGAGAAGACCTGTTGCCTTTCTGGTGATCCAGACAGCAGGGCTCCCCAAGCCTGGGCCGTGATATGCTGTAACACCTTCTTTGGGGCTCTGTGGTTCCTAGCATCTCTGAGCTTTTGGGCACCACAGTGTTCCCTGGTGCCTACACCGGGAGCCGCTTGCAGCACCCCTGGTCCAGCCACAGCCTCTCATGGAGCTGGTGCCTGCGCTAGCGCTTAGAACTGCCCATCCTACTGCAGCTGGTGCGCCTGGCTGTACGCAGTGGCCAGACCCCATGCTCACTCGTGCACACACCCCTCACTGCTGCATGCCTGGCTCGCCCTTGACAGATGTGGGATCCACACCAGTAGTTCAAGCTGAGTTCAATCTGTCAGGCTGAGTCGCAGAACGACCCCAGCAGGTGTCAGTAAAACCCCAGCAGGGGTGGTGCTGGTCACAGAGGTTTCTGACTGGCAAAGCGACATCCTGAGGATCCTGTCACAATATTATACCCATGTATAATCTGAGTGAGGTGATGATGATGAAGAGAAAAGACAAATAACTCTCTCTTTATCCACACATGACTCCGTAGACAGAAACAATTCTCCAGTGGGACCGTAAGGCTCTCACTTAGGAGAAAGCAAAGTTGGACAGTGGATCCAGGAAGAAATGAAAGACAATTGACACGTTGAGCAAGGACTCTATTTTCCCTACATTAAGTCAAATCTTAATGTAATATCACACACTTAGAAACTGTCAATTCCGGCCGGGCGCGGTGGCTCAAGCCTGTAATCCCAGCACTTTGGGAGGCCGAGACGGGCGGATCACGAGGTCAGGAGATCGAGACCATCCTGGCTAACACGGTGAAACCCCGTCTCTACTAAAAAAATACAAAAAAAACTAGCCGGGCGAGGTGGCGGGCGCCTGTAGTCCCAGCTACTAGGGAGGCTGAGGCAGGAAAATGGCGTAAACCCGGGAGGCAGAGCTTGCAGTGAGCTGAGATCCAGCCACTGCACTCCAGCCTGGGTGACAGAGCAAGACTCCGTCTCAAAAAAAAAAAAAAAAAAAAGAAACTGTCAATTCCCCACGAGAAATGGGAGAATTTAAGAAGAATGAAGAAGAAGAATTAAGAACAATTTAAGAAGAACAAGAGAATGTTAAGAAAAAAGAATTATTAGTGATTTTACAGGAGAGCACCTGGCAGCCAGGGGTGCCTCTTCTTTTAACAGAGGTGTTTTTGACTCAGGGTACAGAATCAGGTAATTCTGTAGCTTGAACGTAGAGGTAGTTAATGGAATTCGCTCAATTGCTGTGCAAAATCATGTGGCAGGAATACTTTTGCTGTGGCTCTGAGGCAGTCAATAGAAACAAAGAAATCACACATTTGATTGACTTGAGTGTTTTAAGGGTGGGGTATTTAATCCTTGGTATCAGTTAATGCTATTGTCTACTCACTGCTGTTTTAGCCTGTGTGGGAGAATATAAAAAGGAGTTTCAGTTCTACATTCAAGTAGGTCTAAGTCAACGAGATGGAAAGAGATGTTCATAATAAATGAGATACAAGTAGTATTAAGCATAATGGTGAAGGCAGAATTCTCAGTCAGAAACACCCTTAAAGACAGACACCTCTTTGAATCTGGAGAAATGGTAAGGTGGTTGTGGTTTAAAAGGCTTAAGTAATGGGAGTATGCCCCTCTGGCACCATTGAAGACCTTCTCCTGTGTGCATAGGGTCACACAGATAAGGAGACAGTATTTTTCAAGTGCTATGAGTGATTCTATAAAATAGAGATACAGTTTTTCATTCAACACTATTTAGGCCGGGCGCGGTGGCTCAAGCCTGTAATCCCAGCACTTTGGGAGGCCGAGATGGGTGGATCATGAGGTCAGGAGATCGAGACTATCCTGGCTAACACGGTGAAACCCCGTCTCTACTAAAAAATACAAAAAACTAGCCGGGCGTGGTGGCGGGCGCCTGTAGTCCCAGCTACTTGGGAGGCTGAGGCAGGAGAATGGCGTGAACTCGGGAGGCGGAGCTTGCAGTGAGCTGAGATCGGGCCACTGCACTCCAGCCTGGGCGGCAGAGCAACACTCTATCTCAAAAAAAAAAAAACACTATTTAACTACTGTTTTCAGTGGCATAACATGTTTGAGTCTGCAAAGCACTTACTGACACTGTTCTTATTATGAACAAAAGCATTTACCTTTAATATTTAATAAAAAACTTGCTTGGCATAATTCCTGAATGTTAATTTTATCCAGATGATTTAAGAAAGACTTTTTAACAATATAGTATGGTATAAAGAATGATGAGACACTTGCTTGTAAACATTAAAAAAATAAAAAATTAAATGTGACCAAAAGAAACAATTACTTCATTACAGTTTATATTAAAGTTATGCTATATTCGTCTATTGTATATATTCTAATTATTCTGAAATTTATTTCTACATGTACATTATAATTTCAGTTACAGAATACTATACATTATCAAACCCCAAATAAATTTAAATTCATGGAATAATAATGCATATGTCATCTAAGAAAATTTGATTTTGTAATCATCCATTGCCATTGATATCATAATATATCCTATTTTTCAAGGTTTTTTTTGGGTCAATTTTTGCTTTTTTATAAAATGAAGTACTTATACTTCTAAAAATTGTATGACAAAAATTAAAGAGTTGTTCCAAAATGGCTAATTACTTAAATTAATAATTAGATTAAATAATTAAAATATTTTGATTATTTTCTCATATATATCCAAACATACTTTTTGCTAAATCATTCATGGTGAGAAATTTTATCACCATGTGGCATTTGGATTGCTTATTGATACATTTATTCACTTATGATTTTCACAGGTTTGTAGATTATCCAATATTTTTAACTAGGAGTGATGAATCACCCAGGTGTTGACTTTTGAAGCATCACCAATAATTGAGTGTACTATCACTATTGTTTATTCACAATAATCAAACTGATTATATAGAAAGCACAGAATATAGGAGAGATGCATATTTGGCACTAATAAATGAATTCAAGAAAGGTTAATAATCAATTACAGATGACATTTTGTGGTTTTCATTCTAAGAAAGTTTACAGGATGTGACCAAGGAGACAAATAAATTTTAAATGAAAAGAAAGACTTTTTCAAGAACCATCAAAGAAGCACTATCCAGAGCATTGTTAGGTAGTTTCAATCGTTTCTAGGAAAGGTCAGACGCTGACTTGTGCTGTTATTTAAAAAAATACAAAATGTGCTTCATAGAGGATAATTAGTTGATAAAGAAATATATACTGTTAGTAGGGAATTTCATATTAGTAATTAACATGACACAATAGTTTGAAATGTTATACTTTAGGGTTTATAATCAGCTATGTTAATTTAATGAATTAGCCAATAAGTCAATGCTTTATATGAAATATATAAATGATTGAATATTATATTTTCTATAATAAAGGGAGATAAAGAAAAACATTACCTACCCTTTATGGAGTAATTGATTAGATCATTTACTATAATTTACTAGGTTTAAGGAAGCTGGTACAAAATTAGATATTTATGCAGATGAATATGATCTGCTTTATCTCAACTTATAATAAAAGTAACATCATAATCAGATGGCAATTAGATCGCTATGTTAAAATCTCACAGTGCTATATAATCTCAGAAGAATATTAGATAAATGATGAACTCCTTAATTTCAGTTCCTCCATTAGCAAAATACAGGGTTATGTCACTTCTAGATATAAAGTGTAATAATTTTTTACTCTCTTTGTTGAATAAGATAAAGGCTATATTTTCCAAATGAAAAGAAGTCATTTTAAGAGACTTCTTTAATTTAACAAAATATTATTTAAAACTATATACCTATGTATACCACTTAGTTTGCCATATAATGACGTAAATCACATTTCAAGTTAATAGACCACTGGTAATCTGAGAGCTAAAGTGTGTCAAGTTATTAACTTGTAACCATTTATAAAATTCTAATATTATTTTTATTTCAAAAGTTGATTTGTATTTTACGGGCTGAAAAATAAAGGGTAAAAATAAAGTTAATTGAATTTTTAAAAGTCAATTATTTGTGGAAAAATCAAAATGTAACAAAAAAATCAAATTAAGTGAAACATTACTACAAAACAATACTATATTTTAATTGACAATATTTGTCAATTAAAATAAATTGAAAAGTTAAAAAAACTTTTAAAATAAAATTTAAATTTGTTTTAAAATAAATTTTAAAATAAAACTTTAAGTAAAAAAACTATAGGCAATTGGTATTCTTGAAATCCCCATGAGAAAAGTTTAAAACAGTACTCACATTAGACTGTGGCTGCCACTTAAATTTCCCATGCCATAATGAGTATTTTTCATAGTATAGATGTTGCATCTTGGGAAAATAAATTAGGCACTAGAAGTTTATCATATATTTTCATGCAGAATATAACTTAGAAACATCTAAGATTTTTGGCCAGGCATGGTGGCTTATGCTTGTAATCCCAGCACTTTGGGAGCCTGAGATGACCAGATCACTTGAGATCAGGAGTTTGAGACCAGCCTGACCAACATGGTGAAACCCCGTCTCTACTGAAAATGCAAAAAAAATATATAGCTGGGCTTAGTGGCGCATCCCTGTAGTCCCACCTACTCAGGGGGCTGAGGCAGGAGAATTGCTTGAAGCTGGGAGGTGGAGGCTGCAGTGAGCTGAGACTGAGATCTTGCCATTGCATGCCAGTCCGGGGACAGAGCGAGACTCAGTGTCAAAAAAAAAAAAAACAAAGAAGAAATATTCCACATTTTCAGTGTCATTCTCACTTGCATATATCAGTGATGGACTTTGTTTTTTGCCCCATTTAATATTTGTTTGCTTTTAAACTTGCTAAAAATGTTTGCCTCAATGAAAGCTATGCATTTTACCTTTGAGAACATTTTCCCTTATTTCAACTTTAAAGAACACAGAGTTAAGTACATCAATCCTTAATTTTTAAAAGGTGCAAAGGAAAAGAAGAAATGAGTTTGATAGTTTTCCTTACCAAAATGAAAATGTTTCATCTTACTTACTTTGTAATATTTTGAAGAATGCTCAGAAGTTCATCTGATTATACATTATGAAGAAGTGAGAATGTAATTCAAAGATGTTCTAAACTAGGAAGACGAGAGTGATGAAGCATATATAACTCCCCCCCCAAGATATAATGAGTTGAGAATTAAAGTTTGCTAAGTGTTAGTGAATCACTTTAGAATAAATCCACAATAATGAATAAATCAACACCGATTAAAATGGACAAGGGCTTTTCTGCTACAATGTGTCAATAAAAGATGCAAAGCTACTCAGCATGTTAGTTAAAAAACATTCCTTCTAAAATCTCTTTAAAATGAATTAGTTTACATTCAACTAAAAAAAGACTTTTTTTTTCAGTTTTATTCTGAAATAATTTCTGTGGAAAGGAGAAAGTGAAACAGAATTCTATAAAGGAAATGGGTAAGGAGAAGAATGTCTATGAGAAAGCTTTTCTGCCAGGTTATTTTAGAAATATTTTGATATGAATTATATGTTGTTTAACAATATAAAGAAAATATGTTCCTTATGTCTGCTAGAGCTAATTTACAATTAATTTACCAAAGCGAATTTCAATTGAACGAAGATTGCCATAGATTGTGACAGTTAACATTGAGGGTCAACTTGATTGGATTCAAGAATGCAAAGTATTGTTCCTGGGTGTGTCTGTGAGGATGCTGATAAAGAAGATTAACATTTGAGTTAGTGGACTGGGAGAGGCAGACCCACCCTCAATCTGGGTGAGCACCGTCTAATCAGCTGCCAGTGCCATCGGAATAAAAGCAGCCAGAAGAACATGGGAAAACGAGACATGCTGAGTCTTCTGGCCTCCATCTTTCCCCTGAACTAGATGCTTCCTGCCCTCAAACACCAGACTCCAACTTCTTCAGCTTTTGGACTCTTGGACCTACAGGACCTACACCAGTGGTTTGCCAGGGGCTCTCAGGCCTTCGGCCACAGACAGCAGGCTGCACTATTGGCTTCCCCACTTTGGAGGTTTTGGGACTCGGACTGGCTTCCTCGCTCCTCAGCTTGCAGCCAGCCTATTGTGGGACCTCACCTTGACATCGTATGAGTTAATACTCCTTAATAAACTCACCTTTATACATACAGCTACCATATTAGTCCTGTCCCTCTGGAGAACCATGACTAATACATAGATTATGTATGCTAGATTGCCAAAATTTTTACCTGTCATTTTTCTCGTCTCTAAATTGAAGAACAGCAGCAACCACAACCCTACTAATGGTGTGTTCTCTATAAGAAAAAAATTATTGAATGCATATTGCAAACTTGAAAACAGTTGATGTTGTATTTGTTAATTAATTATTATTTTGTTTATGTACATAGAAGAATTGGCAAACAGGTTTAGTGTGAGAGTTACAACCTCAGATCTTCATGTAAAACCATGTGACATATCCTTCCATGGTACTACAGGGCTGTGTATTATGGACAACATATACACATATATATATATATATATATTTTTTTTTGAGACGGAGTCTTGCTCTGCCGCCCAGGCTGGAGTGCAGTGGCCGGATCTCAGCTCACTGCAAGCTCCGCCTCCTGGGTTCACGCCATTCTCCTGCCTCAGCCTCCCACGTAGCTGGGACTACAGGCGCCCGCCACATCGCCCGGCTAGTTTTTTGTATTTTTTAGTAGAGATGGGGTTTCACCGTGTTAGCCAGGATGGACTCGATCTCCTGACCTCGTGATCCGCCCGTCTCGGCCTCCCAAAGTGCTGGGATTACAGGCTTGAGCCACCGCGCCCGGCCTAAAAATATTTTTAAATCATAAATTTTAAAATATATAACACTAAAAATATATATTTTAATGTGCTTTAAATTTCTAATTTGACACCTCTGGGGACCATAATCTTCATTTCCCATTTCACACAGGGCCCAACATCTGCTAACCTTTTATAGTATCTGAATTAAATCTAATTGTACACTTAAAAATGAAGATGAAAAAGAAAAATCGTTTGCTAAAACTAAATATACACAGTGTCATTAAAATACACCAAACTGCACATTTAATGCCTGAATTACACTGTATATTTACAGTGTATAATACAATGAATCAAGTTAAAAATAAATATGTATAGTAATAAACAAGTACACAAACAATATAATATACATACCACAGCATATTATTTTGGTTTCATTCTACTGTTAACTTTTATGAGATTAACATGCTTCTAGATTCCACGTATAAGTGAGATCATGAAGTATTAGTTGTCTCCTTAATGCAATAGGCAACAGGTCAGTCTCATAATCTAAAGGTCCTGAGTCTAAGGGACTTTCAAGGTGGGAGCTTGAGGCAACCTAGCCAGTGGTTGAGCTGGACTTGTGTTCTTTTATTGCCGTAATTTCTGCTACCTTTTGCTTTGTGCGATGCCTCCAGTGCCAGAGGCTTTTTCTTCTGTTCCTGCTCCACCTTTCAGCAGGCCCGGTATACAGCCCAGAGGGGACCTGTTTTCACACCTTGCCCCTCCATACTCAGTAGACTGCTGCCATAGTATTAGGTGCAAACCTCATGGTGGGGCAGGGGAGCTACTATCAGGTCTCATGATGTAGCCTGAGTTTTAGGAAGGCCTGGCGTGCCCAAGCTTCTAGGATGGGGCTTTTACAGCATTTCTGCCTCTCCCTTCTAGGGGAAGCTTGACTGTGATGAAGAAGTCATCAATAGCTGTGTATCACGAGAGAAACAGATCTTACAGCTGGACTCCAAGCAAGTTACCAAAACAACGAACAAGCAATACGATGGCAACAATAATAAAAGCCTCCAAGGAATAAGAGCCCAAGGCTCTTTATAGCACATTGCCTGGAATGTCCAGTTTTTAAATAAGAACTTTCTAGAAGGGAGAGAATCCCGGTGTATCTAAGATGGAGTAACAGAAAGTGGATGTACTCTCCCTTGTTAAACAACAAGCCAATTTGGAAAAACACATTACACAATAATTTTCAGACCTTGGACATCAGTCAGAGCAAGGCAGAGATTACTGAGCAAAGAGAAACTAACAAAATGAGCCCTATAATTGCCCTAGCTTAGTACTTGAGAGTTTTTGAGAGGGACAACCAAACAGAACCAGGAAAAAACAGATTTCAAGAGAGAAAGCCAAATGAAATCTTTTTTAGAAATACTGGAGCTGAAAAAACTCATCATCAGTATACTTGTACTTAAAAAAATATTAAGGGGAGTCTTTTAGATAGAGTGAAAATGACACCAGATGGAAACATGTACATGCACAAAGAATGAAAACTACCTCACAGTCTTAATACAGGTAAATTGAAAATAAATTAACATTAGTTAAAGTATTTAAAAGATAATTAACCAAAGAGAGCCAAAAATATTAACTATAAATATTTTTTGTTGTGTTTGGCACCTACAAAGAAGTAGTATGTAGGAACACAATAGCACAGTGCTGAGACAGAAAATGGCATCCACAGCTGTAAGTTCTTTACACTGTAACTGATACAATGGTCCTTGAAGAAAGGCTGCAATAAATTAAAAATAATACTATAGCCTAGACACAGCGAGTTTAATGTCCCTGTCTGCTAATGCTGTACACAGAATTAACACCCTTTCCCTCCTCATCCTTCTGCTGGCAATATGATCTGCATTAGAAAACCTGACTCTTAGAGTCAGTGAATAAAAGAATGGGCTCATTAATCTTCATAGCTTTTCTTAAACAGGATGCTCATAATTTAAAGGAAGTCCTAATGGAAAGGCAAGGGTACAGGGCAAGAAGCAGTTTCACATTTGAGTTCACTAGTCTTTGGCAGAGCCCAATTAAGGCCAAATTCACCTAAGATGCCCTATACCTTCCTATATATACCTTTCTTCAAAGTATGTATGTATCGTATATGTGTGTGTGTGTGTGTGTGTGTGTGTATACCCTTGAAGGATGGGGCTTCACTCTGCTAAGGGAAGAGGAAAATGCTTGGAGGGGAGAGGGAGGGTCAGTGTTTGATCTCTGCTCTGGTGCTGGGCAGGGGCTTAGGAGCTGAGCCAAAGGCACCAGAGACACTTGGCAGCAATGGCTGTCTTCTCAGGGATCTGCTTCACCATGAGCAGTAAGAACTCTGTGAAGCCAGCTGCTTCTTCCTGAGAACACTCATACTCCTCCACTAGAACCTCAAAATAAAAACAAGCTTTGCAGCTTTGTGATGTGTTTCAGGTCACATTTTTGGTGAAAAATTCCTTGGAATGTTTCCCCGGCACGGTGAGCTTGTGAGGCACCTTCCCCAGAAGTTCTGTAATCAATGCAATGTGATCTTCATCTTGAGTGTGCCCTTCCCCTGAAAGGGGTTCAAACAAACAGTCACCTGTGGCCAGCTCAAAGGCCAAGCACACTGGGCGCCAAATGTCAGCAGGGGGTTATAGCCAGACCAAAAAACACACAAACAAAAGGCCCTGTTTTCACAGTTGACAGGACATTTTAATAAGGAGAGAGAACCTGTAACTTCATTTGGAAATGCTTCTCCAGCAAATAAGGGCTTTCCCCCTATCATTTGTGGAACCAGATGAATTAGAAGATGTAGAAAGTCATACCTGTAGAACCTGATCTTCTAAGTACACCATATGCCTTTACTGAGCTTAATTATAATATTGTCAAATTGCCATGATCTCACTAAAGGATTTCTACTTGCTGTCCTTTAAAGATAGACCCCTGAACACATTTTTATTCTTCTTTTTTTTTTTTTTTTTTTTGAGATAGAGTCTCGCTCTGTCACCCAGGTTGAATTGCAGTGGTGCAATCTTGGCTCACTGCAGCCTCCACCTCCGGGATTCAAGCAATTCTCCGGCCTCAGCCTCCCAAGTACCTGGGACTACAGACGCGTGAAGCCACACCCAGCTAATTTTTGTATTTTTAGTAGAGACAGGTTTCACCATGTTGGCCAGGATGGTCTTGATCTCCTGACCTCATGATCTGCCCACCTCAGCCTCCCAAAGTGCTGGGATTACAGACGTGAACCACTGCACCCAGCCCATTTTTACTGTTTCTACTGAGTGCATTACCTCCTTTCTTTGTAAATGCAGTACAATAAGCAAATTACTTCATAATCTAAAATTATATTTAGTGCTATAAAATTTAAAGTATAAAACAACAAAAAAGGAGAAATTGCTGGTAAATCATCAAAAGTAAGGAAATCATCCATAAAAAAATTAATTTAAACAAAATAAAAGTGAAGGGGGAAATAGAAAAGATGAGTCAATTAAAAATAATTACTAGTATGATAATGTTTTTATGTTCAGTATTAATTCCATCATGTGCAAATAATCTAAGGACTTCAATTAGAAAATTACTCAGCCGGGGGGCGGAGCAAGATGGCCGAATAGGAACAGCTCCAGTCTCCAACTCCCAGCGCGAGCGACACAGAAGACCGGTGATTTCTGCATTTTCAACTGAGGTACTGGGGTCATCTCTCTAGGGAGTGCCGGACAATCGGTGCTGGTCAGCTGCTGCAGCCTGACCAGTGTGAGCTGAAGCAGGGCGAGGCAACGCCTCACCTGGAAGCGCAAGGGGGAAGGGAATCCCTTTTCCTAGCCGGGGAACTGAGACACACAACACTTGGAAAATCAGGTAACTCCCACCCCAATACTGCGCTTTAAGGAAACAGGCACACCAGGAGAATATATCCCATACCTGGCCGGGAGGGTCCCACGCCCACGGAGCCTCCCTCACTGCTAACACAGCCGTCTGCAGCGATCTATACACAAGGCAGCAGCGAGGCTGGGGGAGGGGCGCCCGCCATTGCTGAGGCTTAAGTAGGTAAACAAAGCCGCTGGGAAGCTCGAACTGGGTGGAGCTCACAGCAGCTCAAGGAAGCCTGCCTGTCTCTGTAGACTCTACGTCTGCGGACAGCGCACAGCTGCAGTCCAATAGGGGAAAGAGCGGGGCCGTTGCAGACGCGAATGACTCTGTAAGACAGCTTTGGGGAGAGCCGTGGATCTCCTAACGCGGAGGTTGAGATCTGAGAACGGACAGACTGCCTGCTCAGGTGGGTCCCTGACCCCTGAGTAGCCTAGCTGGGAGACATCCCCCACTAGGGGCAGTCTGACACCCCACACCTCACAGGGTGGAGTCACCCCTGAGAGGAAACTTCCAAAGAAAGAATCAGACAGGTACACTCGCTGTTCAGCAATATTCTATCTTCGGCAACCTCTGCTGCTGACACCCAGGCAAACAGGGTCTGGAGTGGACCTCAAGCAATCTCCAGCAGACCAACAGACAGTCCTTCTGACTGTCAGATGGAAAACTATCAAACAGGAAGGACACCTATACCAAAATCCCATCAGTACGTCACCATCATCAAAGACCAGAGACAGATAAAACCACAAAGATGGGGAAGAAGCAGGGCAGAAAAGCTGGAAATTCAAAAAATAAGAGCGCATCTCCCCCTGCAAAGGAGCGCAGCCCATCGCCAGCAACGGATCAAAGCTGGTCAGAGAATGACTTTGACGAGATGAGAGAAGAAGGCTTCAGTCCATTAAACCTCTCAGGGCTAAAGGAGGAATTACGTACCCAGCGCAAAGAAACTAAAAATCTTGAAAAAAGAGTGGAAGAATTGACAGCTAGACTAATTAATGCAGAGAAGATCATAAACGAAATGACAGAGATGAAAACCATGACACGAGAAATACGTGACAAATGCACAAGCTTCAGTAACCGACTCGATCAACTGGAAGAAAGAGTATCAGCGATTGAGGATCAAATGAATGAAATGAAGCGAGAAGAGAAACCAAAAGAAAAAAGAAGAAAAAGAAATGAACAAAGCCTGCAAGAAGTATGGGATTATGTAAAAAGACCAAATCTACGTCTGATTGGGGTGCCTGAAAGTGAGGGGGAAAATGGAACCAAGTTGGAAAACACTCTTCAGGATATCATCCAGGAGAACTTCCCCAACCTAGTAGGGCAGGTCAACATTCAAATTCAGGAAATACAGAGAACGCCACAAAGATACTCCTCCAGAAGAGCAACTCCAAGACACATAATTGCCAGATTCACCAAAGTTGAAATGAAGGAAAAAATCTTAAGGGCAGCCAGAGAGAAAGGTCGGGTTACGCACAAAGGGAAGCCCATCAGACTAACAGCAGATCTCTCGGCAGAAACTCTACAAGCCAGAAGAGAGTGGGGGCCAATATTCAACGTTCTTAAATAAAAGAATTTTCAACCCAGAATTTCATATCCAGCCAAACTAAGTTTCATCAGTGAAGGAGAAATAAAATCCTTTACAGATAAGCAAATGCTTAGAGATTTTGTCACCACCAGGCCTGCCTTACAAGAGACCCTGAAGGAAGCCTTAAACATGGAAAGGAACAACCGGTACCAGCCATTGCAAAAACATGCCAAAATGTAAAGACCATCGAGGCTAGGAAGAAACTGCATCAACTAACGAGCAAAATAACCAGTTAATATCATAATGACAGGATCAAGTTCACACATAACAATATTAACCTTAAATGTCAATGGACTAAATGCTCCAATTAAAAGACACAGACTGGCAAACTGGATAAAGAGTCAAGACCCATCAGTCTGCTGTATTCAGGAGACCCATCTCACATGCAGAGACATACATAGGCTCAAAATAAAGGGATGAAGGAAGATCTACCAAGCAAATGGAGAACAAAAAAAAGCAGGGGTTGCAATCCTAGTCTCTGATAAAACAGACTTTAAACCATCAAAGATCAAAAGAGACAAAGAAGGCCATTACATAATGGTAAGGGATCAATTCAACAGGAAGAGCTAACTCTCCTAAATATATATGCACCCAATACAGGAACACCCAGATTCATAAAGCAAGTCCTTAGAGACCTACAAAGAGACTTAGACTCCCATACAATAATAATGGGAGACTTCAACACTCCACTGTCAACATTAGACAGATCAACGAGACAGAAAGTTAACAAGGATATCCAGGAATTGAACTCATCTCTGCACCAAGCGGACCTAATAGACATCTATAGAACTCTCCACCCCAAATCAACAGAATATACATTCTTCTCAGCACCACATCGCACTTATTCCAAAATTGACCACATAATTGGAAGTAAAGCACTCCTCAGCAAATGTAAAAGAACAGAAATTATAACAAACTGTCTCTCAGACCACAGTGCAATCAAACTAGAACTCAGGACTAAGAAACTCAATCAAAACCGCTCAACTACATGGAAACTGAACAATCTGCTCCTGAATGACTACTGGGTACATAACGAAATGAAAGCAGAAATAAAGATTTTCTTTGAAACCAATGGGAACAAAGATACAACATACCAGAATCTCTGGGACACATTTAAAGCAGTGTGTAGAGGGAAATTTATAGCACTAAATGCCCACAAGAGAAAGCAGGAGAGATCTAAAATTGACCCTTTAACGTCACAATTAAAAGAACTAGAGAGGCAAGAGCAAACACATTCAAAAGCTAGCAGAAGGCAAGAAATAACTAAGATCAGAGCAGAACTGAAGGAGATAGAGACACAAAAAACCCTCCAAAAAATCAATGAATCCAGGAGTTGGTTTTTTGAAAAGATCAACAAAATTGACAGACCGCTAGCAAGACTAATAAAGAAGAAAAGAGAGAGGAATCAAATAGTCGCAATAAAAAATGATAAAGGGGATATCACCACTGACCCCACAGAAATACAAACAACCATCAGAGAATACTATAAATGCCTCTACACAAATCAACTAGAAAATCTAGAAGAAATGGATAATTTCCTGGACACTTACACTCTCCCAAGACTAAACCAGGAAGAAGTTGAATCCCTGAATAGACCAATAGCAGGCTCTGAAATTGAGGCAACAATTAATAGCCTACCCATGAAAAAAAGTCCAGGACCAGATGGATTCACAGCTGAATTCTACCAGAGGTACAAGGAGGAGCTGGTACCATTCCTTCTGAAACTATTCCAATCAATAGAAAAAGAGGGAATCCTCCCTAACTCATTTTATGAGGCCAACATCATCCTGTTACCAAAGCCTGGCAGAGACACAACAAAAAAAGAGAATTGTAGACCAATATCCCTGATGAACATCGATGCAAAAATTCTCAATAAAATACTGGCAAACCGGATTCAGCAGCACATCAAAAAGCTTATCCACCATGACCAAGTGGGCTTCATCCCTGGGATGCAAGGCTGGTTCAACATTCGCAAATCAATAAACGTAATCCAGCATATAAACAGAACCAAAGACAAGAACCACATGATTATCTCCATAGATGCAGAAAAGGCTTTTGACAAAATTCAACAGCCCTTCATGCTAAAAACGCTCAATAAATTTGGTATTGATGGAACGTACCTTAAAATAATAAGAGCTATTTATGACAAACCCACAGCTAATATCATACTGAATGGGCAAAAACTGGAAAAATTCCCTTTGAAAACTGGTACAAGACAGGGATGCCCTCTCTCACCACTCCTATTCAACATCGTGTTGGAAGTTCTGGCTAGGGCAATCAGGCAAGAGAAAGAAATCAAGGGTATCCAGTTAGGAAAAGAAGAAGTCAAATTGTCCCTGTTTGCAGATGACATGATTGTATATTTAGAAAACCCCATTGTCTTAGCCCAAAATCTCCTTAAGCTGATAAGCAACATCAGCAAAGTCTCAGGATACAAAATTAATGTGCAAAAATCACAAGCATTCTTATACACCAGTAACAGACAAGCAGAGAGCCAAATCAGGAATGAACTTCCATTCACAATTGCTTCAAAGAGAATAAAATACCTAGGAATCCAGCTTACAAGGGATGTAAAGTACCTCTTCAAGGAGAACTACAAACCACTGCGCAGTGAAATTAAAGAGGACACAAACAAATGGAAGAACATACCATGCTCATGGATAGGAAGAATCAATATCGTGAAAATGGCCATACTGCCCAAGGTGATTTATAGATTCAATGCCATCCCCATCAAGCTACCAATGAGTTTCTTCACAAAATTGGAAAAAACGGCTTTAAAGTTCATATGGAACCAAAAAAGAGCCCGCATGGCCAAGACAATCCTAAGTCAAAAGGACAAAGCTGGAGGCGTCACGCTACCTGACTTCAAACTATACTACAAGGCTACAGTAACCAAAACAGCATGGTACTGGTACCACAACAGAGATATAGACCAATGGAACAGAACAGAGTCCTCAGAAATAATACCACACATCTACAGCCATCTGATCTTTGACAAACCTGAGAGAAACAAGAAATGGGGAAAGGATTCCCTATTTAATAAATGGTGCTGGGAAAATTGGCTAGCCATAAGTAGAAAGCTGAAACTGGATCCTTTCCTTACCCCTTATACGAAAATTAATTCAAGATGGATCAGAGACTTAAATGTTAGACCTAATACCATAAAAACCCTAGAAGAAAATCTAGGTAGTACCATTCAGGACATAGGCATGGGCAAGGACTTCATGTCTAAAACACCAAAAGCAACGGCAGCAAAAGCAAAAATTGACACATGGGATATGATTAAACTAAAGAGCTTCTGCACAGCAAAAGAAACTACCATCAGAGTGAACAGGCAACCTACAGAATGGGAGAAAATTTTTGCAATCTACTCATCTGACAAAGGGCTAATATCCAGAATCTACAAAGAACTCAAACAAATATACAAGAAAAAAACAAACTACCCCATCAAAAAGTGGGGAAAGGATATGAACAGACATTTCTCAAAAGAAGACATCCATACAGCCAACAGACACATGAAAAAATGCTCATCATCACTCGCCATCAGAGAAATGCAAATCAAAACCACAATGAGATACCATCTCACACCAGTTAGAATGGCAATCATTAAGAAGTCAGGAAACAACAGGTGTTGAAGAGGATGTGGAGAAATAGGAACACTTTTACACTGTTGGTGGGATTGTAAACTAGTTCAACCATTATGGAAAACAGTATGGCGATTCCTCAAGGATCTAGAACTAGATGTACCATATGACCCAGCCATCCCACTACTGGGTATATACCCAAAGGATTATAAATTACTCTACTACAAAGACACATGCACACGTATGTCTATTGCGGCACTATTCACAATAGCAAAGACTTGGAATCAACCCAAATGTCCATCTGTGACAGACTGGATTAAGAAAATGTGGCTGTAATCCCAGCACTTTGGGAGGCCGAGACGGGCGGATCACGAGGTCAGGAGATCGAGACCATCCTGGCTAACACAGTGAAACCCCGTCTCTACTAAAAATACAAAAACTAGCCGGGCGAGGTGGCGGGCGCCTGTAGTCCCAGCTACTCGGGAGGCTGAGGCAGGAGAATGGCGTAAACCCGGGAGGCGGAGCTTGCAGTGAGCTGAGATCCGGCCACTGCACTCCAGTCCGGGCGACAGAGCGAGACTCCGCTTCAAAAAAAAAAAAAAAAAAAAAAAAAAAAGAAAATGTGGCACATATACACCATGGAATACTATGCAGCCATAAAAAAGGATGAGTTTGCGTCCTTTGTAGGGACATGGATGCAGCTGGAAACCATCATTCTTAGCAAACTATCACAAGAACAGAAAACCAAACACCGCATGTTCTCACTCATAGGTGGGAACTGAACAATGAGATCACTTGGACTCAGGAAGGGGAACATCACACACTGGGGCCTATCATGGGGAGGGGGGAGGAGAGAGGGATTGCATTGGGTAGTTATACATGATATAAACATCATGCACATGTACCCTATAACTTAAAGTATAATAAAAAAATAAATAAATAAATAAATAAATAAATAAAAAGAAAATTACTCAGCCATGAGATCAAGGTCAACATCAAAATGGTATGTGGATATTTTATGTGTTTAAACATTGTTTATCCATTCTGTAGTCGATGACCTTTTTTTCCAATTATGGGCTATTGGCTATTAAGTCTTCTATAAGCGTTCGCATGTACGTCTCTGTGAAAATGTATGTTCTAATTTTCCTTAGGTAAACAGTTAGAAGCAGGATTAATGACTTGCATGGTGGCTTATCTTGGTCAACTTGTATTCTCAGCTTATGTGTAGTTTTCAGGGATATGGAGCAACTGGTGCTCACACTTAGCTTCTGGTACGTTCACATGTTTTGTTTTGTTTGGTTTTGAAAGCAGCTTTGTAGTTTCTTGTCAAAGTTCATGACCCAAAAATTCTACTTCTAGGTATTAACCCCAGACAGATAAAAACATGCATGCATGCATTGCTTTTCTACAGTATTGTTACAAATTACCACAAACTTCGTGGCTTAAAGAAATTGTCTTCCAGTAAACCGGTTCCTGGTTGGGGACCAAACCAAAAAGGTTGGGGACCCCGGGCCAAAGGATACAAAATTTCATTTATATAAGAGGAATAAGTTTTAAAACTCTATTGTACAGCATGATGGCTATAGTTAACAATGTGTATTGTGTTTGTAAAACTTGCCAAAAGAGTAAGTATTAAGTGCTCTCATCACAAAACAATGATAAGTGCTGCAATGAACACGGGTGAACAGATACCTGTTTAAGCAGGTATACTTGGTTTTATTTCCTTTAAAAATGTAAGTTAATTAACCTGCAAATATCCTAAATCACTAATTCTTTTTAGGACATAGACATTTCACATTCAATAAAAATATACCAGCAAAGATCCGTCCATGATCTTCCTGATCTGACCGGGGGTACCCCACCCTCTAGGCAGCCCTCAAATACAGTCATTTTCATCCATGGAACATAGCTATGGTTGTGCCCACAACCTGCTGGGCATATGTGGGGTGGTGAGAAGCCATTGCTACCTTTGTGCCACTCACAATATACAACTTAGTGGCTTATTGGAGAAGATCCCTGAAGCATTTTTAGGTTTAGATGCCTTTGTTGCTTCCGCCTCTTGCTAAAACTGTGACCCTGAAATAGAGTAAGTCAATGTCTACTTATTTCAAAAAAAACCAAAAAACAAAATGAGTTCTCCTACTGAAATAAGCCGATTTTCCTTACCTGAGAGTTGATTCTGACAAGAATAGACTGCCCCAGGGTCTGAATGAAAGTCTAGAGTCTCCCTGAATTATACACAATTGCTAATACAATCAAATGACAAAATTCAACTGCTTTCTGAATCACTACATAAAATGTGATAATGAAAAGGAATATTTATTTCTACAGTTTGATAACAGGTTTTAATGCAAAAAGACATAAAACTATACCTGACAGCAACTGGCATTAGAAATAATTTTATAGGTTTAGATGGTATTGGCCTTTTGATAATTTTAGTGACTTGCCATTTTTCTTAAAAAATTAAATTGTCAAAATGGTTACAAGTCTACAATAAGATCATGGATATTATCTTCTATGAACTTTGGATGGCATATTAAATAATGAAAATTGCTCTTTATGAATATCCAAAGATAAAAATACAAAAACAGACTTTAAACCAATAAAGATCAAAAGACACAAAGAAGGCCATGACATAATGGTAAAGGGATCAATTCAACAAGAAGAGCTAACTATCCTAAATATATATGTACCCAATATGGGAGCAGCCAGATTCATAAAGCAAGTCCTTAGAGACTTACAAAGAGACTTAGACTTCCACACAATAATAATGGGAGACTTTAACACCCCACTGTCAACATCAGACAGATCAATGAGACAGAAAGTTAACAAGGATATCCAGGAATTGAACTCATCTCTGCACCAAGCGGACCTAATAGACATCTATAGAACTCTCCACCCCAAATCAACAGAATATACATTCTTCTCAGCACCACATCGCACTTATTCCAAAATTGACCACATAGTTGGAAGTAAAGCACTCCTCAGCAAACATAAAAGAACAGAAATTATATCAAACTGTCTCTCAGATCACAGTGCAATCAAACTAGAACTCAAGATTAAGAAATTCACTCAAAACCGCTCAACTACATGGAAATTGAACAACCTGTTCCTGAATGACTACTGGGTACATAACAAAATGAAGGCAGAAATAAAGATGTTCTTTGAAACCAATGAGAACAAAGACACAACATACCAGAATCTCTGGGACACATTTAAAGCAGTGTGTAGAGGGAAATTTATAGCACTAAATGCCCACAAGAGAAAGCAGGAGAGGTCTAAAATTGGCACCCAAACATCACAATTAAAAGAACTAGAGAAGCAAGAGCAAACACAATCAAAATCGAGCACAAGGCAAGAAATAACTAAGATCAGCGCAGAACTGAAGGAGACAGAGACACAAAAAGCCTTCAAAAAATCAATGAATCCAGGAGCTGGTTTTTTGAAAATGTCAACAAAATTGATAGACCGCTAGCAAAACTAATAAAGAAGAAAAGAGAGAAGAATCAGATGGATGCAATAAAAAATGATAAAGAGGATATCACCACTGATCCCACAGAAATACAAACTACCGTCAGAGAATACTATAAACACCTCTATGCAAATGAACCAGAAAATCTAGAAGAAATGGATAAATTCCTGGACACATACACCCTCCCAAGACTAAACCAGGAAGAAGTTGAATCCCTGAATAGACAAATAACATGTTCGGAAATTGAGGCAATAATTAATAGCCTACCAACCAAAAAAAGTCCAGGACCATTTGTTACTATAACCTTGTAGTATAGTTTGAAGTCAGGTAGCATGTTCTTTTTTGTCAGTTGGATGGATTCACAGTCGAATTCTACCAGAGGTACAAAGAGGAGCTGGTACCATTCCTTCTGAAACTATCCCAATCAATAGAAAAAGATGGCACCCTCCCTAATTCATTTTATGAGGCCAACATCATCCTGATACAAAAGCCTGGCAGAGACACAACAAAACACGAGGTTTAGACCAATATCCCTGATGAACATCAGTGCAAAAATCCTCAATAAAATATTGGCAAACCGAATCCAGCAGTACATAAAAAAGCTTATCCACCATGATCAAGTTGGTTCCATCCCTGGGATGCAAGGCTGGTTCAACATATGCAAATCAATAAACGTAATCCAGCATATAAACAGAACCAAAGACAAAAACCACATGATTATCTCAATAGATGCAGAAAAGGCTTTCAACAAAATTCAACAGCCCTTCATGCTAAAAACTCTCAATAAACTAGGTATTGATGGGATGTATTTCAAAATAATAAGAGCTATTTTTGACAAACCCACAGCCAATATCATACTGAATGGGCAAAAACTGGAAGCATTCCCTTTGAAAACTGGCACAACACAGGGATGCCCTCCCTCACCACTCTATTCAATATAGTGTTGGAAGTTCTGGCCAGGGCCATCAGGCAGGAGAAAGAAATAAAGGGTATTCAATTAGGAAAAGAGGAAGTCAAATTGTCCCTGTTGGCAGATGACATGATTGTATATTTAGAAAACCCCATTGTCTCAGCCCAAAGTCTCTTTAAGCTGATAAGCAACTACAGCAAAGTCTCAGGATACAAAATCAATGTGCAAAAATCACAAGCATTCCTATACACAAATAACAGACAAATAGAGAGCCAAATCATGAGTGAACTCCCATTCACAACTGCTACAAAGAGAATAAGATACCTAGAAATCCAACTTACAAGGGATATGATGGACCTCTTCAAGGAGAACTACAAACCACTGCTCAGCAAAATAAAAGAGGACACAAACAAATGGAAAAACATTCCACGCTCATGGATAGGAAGAATCAATATCATGAAAATTGCCATACTGCCCAAGGTAATTTACAGATTCAACACCGTCCCCATCAAAGCACCAATGACTTTCTTCACAGAATTGGAAAAAACTACTTTAAAGTTCATATGGAACCAAAAAAGAGCCCACATTGCCAAGATAATCCTAGGTAAAAAGAACAAAACTGACAAAAAAGAACATGCTACCTGACTTCAAACTATACTACAAGGTTACAGTAACAAAACAGTACGGTACCGGTGCCATAACAGAGATATAGACCAATGGAACAGAACAGAGCCCTCAAAAATAATACCACACATCTATAGCCATCTGATCTTTGACAAACCTGACAAAAACAAGAAATGGGGAAAGGATTCCCTATTTAATAAATGGTGCTGGGAAAACTGGCTAGCCATATGTAGAGAACTGAAACTGGATCCCTTCCTTATACCTTATACAAAAATTAATTCAAGATGGATTAAAGACTTAAATGTTAGACCTAAAACCATAAAAATCCTAGAAGAAAACCTAGGCAATACCATTCAGGACATAGGCATGGACAAGGATTTCATGATTAAACACCGAAAGCAATGGCAACAGAAGCCAGAATTGACAAATGGGGTCTAATTAAACTAAAGGGCTTCTGCACAGCAAAAGAAACTACCATCAGAGTGAACAGGCACCTACAGAACAGGAGAAAATTTTTGCAGTCTAACTATCTGACAAACGGCTATATCCATAATCTACAAATAACTTAAACAAATTAACAAGAAAAAATCAAACAACCCCATCAAAAAGTGGGCCAAGGATATGAACAGACACTTCTCACAAGAACACATTTATGCAGCCAACAGATACATGAAAAAATGCTTCACTGGCCATCAGAGAAATGCAAATCAAAACCACAATGAGATGCCATGTCACACCAGTTAGAACAGCGATCATTAAAATGTCAGGCAACAACAGGTACTGGAGAGGATGTGGAGAAATAAGAACGCTTTTCCACTGTTGGTGGTACTGTAAACTAGTTCAACCATTGTGGAAGACAGTGTGGTGATTCCTCAAGGATCTAGAACTAGAAATACCATTTGATCCAGCCATCCCATTACTGGGCATATACCCAAAGGATTATAAATCATGCTGCTATAAAGACACATGCACATGTATGTTTACTGCAACACTATTCACAATAGCGAAGACTTGGAACTAGCCCAAATGTCCATCAACGATAGACTGGATTAAGAAAATGTGGCACATTTACACCATGGAATACTATGCAGCCATAAAAAGGGATGAGTTCATGTCCTTTGTAAGGACATGGATGTAGCTGGAAACCATCACTCTGAGCAAACTATTACAAGGACAGAAAACCAAACACTGCAAGTTCTCACTCATAGGTGGAAATTGAACAATGAGAACACTTGGACACAGGATGGGGAACAACACACACTGGGACCTGTCATGGAGTGGGAAGATGGGGGAGGGATAGCATTAGGAGATATACCTAATGTAAATGATGAGTTAACGGGTGCAGCACTCCAATATGGCACATGTATACATATGTAAAAAACCTGTACGTTATGCACATGTACCCTAGAACTTATATATGTACATATTATATATAATATGTATGTATAATATGTATATATGTATATATAATACTTTATATATGTATAATATTGCATATATATATAAAATACTGCATATATATATGTATGCAGGGCATTTGATTATCTACCTTTTCAGATGTAGTAGTGGGTCTTTTATGAAAATATAAATGATGATCTACAACCATTTCTAAACAATTTTCTGATTTTCTAAGGTTAAAAGATATGCTTTGAGTAGGACTCCATGGAGAAATGGCTGAATAATGGACCAAGGCAAAATAGATACAAGATAATACTGGATTATTTGGTTATGACAAAAAGTAATTTGAAGACCTCCTAAAAACGAAGAGGACATGCCAGGAGGACACAGGAGCTAGCCACATCTGGGTCAATTTGAGCAACATCATGAGTCAGTACAGTAATAAATTATAAAGTATTAAATATGTGAAATCTGTACGTTTTAATTTACAATAAGTAAATAAATAATATTCAATTAAATGGTGACTTAAGAGTACTGTTATTTATAGAACATAAACTTGAGTGCCAACAAGTAACGTCGTAGGCAAGGCTTGAAATAGAAAAATATTATTTTGTGACATCGCTGTGAAGATTGGCTCAGGGAAACCAATTAATGGATGCTAAATTTCAGGGAATATATTTATGAGGATATGCACACAATCTTAAAATGTCTTTCCATGTACTGCTTATTAATTACATGAGAGAAAAGTCTAGAGTGGATAGATCTAATAACATTGACCAGAGAATCAGAATTAGCATCATCGGTGATGGTCAGATGGCCATTCTGTGCCTCCAGATGTGATTCTCTGAGGACACAACATAGCTTACGCAGCATAAAAGTGTGGAATGCAGAACGTAAATTTAACCATGAAGAAATGTCATAAAAATCCTTGATAAAAACATTTTATATTAAAAGTAAAAAAGGAAGAATGATTCTATTTTAAAGTACTATATTGTGAAAGACAAAGAAACATTGTGGGAATGTTCCAGGATTAAAAGCACAAAAGCTATGTGGCAGTGAAATGTAATATTTAATCCTAGGTCAGATTCAGACTTACAGAAAAATAAAATGCTACAAAGCATATAATATGTCCAATTAAAAACAATATGAGGTTGGCCATCATGGTGAAACCCTGTCTACTAAAAATGCAAAAATTAGCTGGGCATGGTGGCGCACCCCCATAATCTCAGCTAGTCAGGAGGCTGAGGTGGGAGAATTGCTTGAACCCAGGAGGCAGAGGTTGCAGTGAGCCGAGATCACTCCACTGCAGTCCAACCTGCGCGACAGACCAAGACCCTATCTCAATACAATAGTAATAAAAATAACGATGATGATGATATGAATGATAGATTAAATAAAATATTATGTCAATATTATATATACTGAAATATTTTAGTTATATAAAAAAATCTCTATTCTTAGGAAATTCACATACTGAACTATTGAGGGGAAAATGTCCAGGGTGCAACTTACAAATGGTTCAGAAAAAATGTATGTGCATGTATTTGTATATAAACAGAAATATATATGCACATACACATGTGTGAAATAGAATTCAAACTACAAAACAAATAGTAAAATAATAATGAGTCTATCTGGGTGAAGTGTATATGGCAGTTGTTTATACTATTTTTATATTTGTAACACATATTTTAAACTGCTATGTTTAAAATTTTGCACATAAAATATTTAAAAATATTGTTAAATGACTTGTACCTGTGCTCTCAATAGGAGAATTATAATTATGCCAAAATATATGAGCCAATATTTCATTTGTAGTGATATATCTTTTCAAATCATTAAACTTGTTATCCAATAGATCAGCTCAGGAAAAAGAAGAGATCCAAAGTTTCAAAGCTATTGAATGATATGACATAGTATTTATCAAACAGGTCAAAGAATATGATATTCCACACTCAGCAGAATGTCTCTATTGACAAAAATTAACAGTTTTTGAATAGTATACATCTGATTTATAAAAGTATTGAATTTTGCATGCTGTATATACAATTATATTATTTTTAATGTTATAGTTCAAAACAAATTTTATCTGAATTTTTCCAGCTCTGGTTTTCTATTTTAATTTTTAATGTGAACATGCAATATTTTAACTGACTATAGTTATTTCTCAATTACATTTATGGCAAATTTAATATATGCTATTTATTATGTTCTCTATTTGTAAGGGTTGTTCAGAGACACAGAACCAATAAGATGTGTGTGTATACATACGTGCATGTATGTACATTTATTATTTGTACGTATACAAAGAGTGTGTGTGTTTGTGTGTATGTGTGTGTTTGTGTGTCATGGCAATTCTCTCAAGCAATTATGAAGGCCTAAGAGTCTCTCCATCTGCTGTCTGCAAACTAGGGAACCAGCAAAACTGATCATATAATTTAGTCCTAGTTGGAAGGCCCAAGAACCAGGAGAGTGAACAGTGTTAACTCCCAGTTTGATTCTGAAGACGTAAGAATCAGATGCTACAAAGGCGGGAAAAGATGTGTGCCCCAGCTTAGAAGACAAAGAGAGAATTTATCCTTCCTCCACCTTTATAGTCTGTTCAGGCCCTAAAGGGATTTGGGTGCCTTCCCAGCAGTGAGGATGGGTCTTCTTTACTCAGTCTACTGACTCACATGCTCAGTAAACACCCTCCCTGAACACCCTCATGGTCACACCCAGAAATAATGTTTTATCAGCTTTCTGAGTATCCCTTAGCCCTATGTCCCAAGAAACTTTCTCAGTTGTAGAGTGCTATGATCTTCTGTCCCATATAGTTTCAAATAGGGGCATTATAGGTTTTGCTACAGTTTTGCTTCTACTCAAAGCTTTTCTATCATCAATAGTTTGATCCTCTTTTTTGTTGTTATTTTTTAAAATCCTATTTAAGGCATTGCACTAATTGTGCTCCTAACACATTGAATTACGTTATATCTGTGTGAGGTCTTTCTGCCTTAATTGGAAATTGCTCCTTCCTTTTTAACATCATTCCCTCCTGCCTGATACCTACTCCCCGTAGGTGTTTGTTTTCATGCATTTGGTATGTCTCACTGAAATAGCACCCTTGGTAAATAGTGTGATTTTTCTCAACAAATGTGTGTGTGTGTGTGTGTGTGTGTGTGTGTGTGTGTGTGTTTTAAACATATGTTTCTTAGGGTAAAGCTGATGCTGCTAACTGCTATTGCATTCCATTCAGGATATACATCTGATTGGACTCAGAAACCCTAACAATAATGAACATCTTAATGGTCCTCATCCCTCACAACCACCATGACAGATGTAGACATTGCAAGATAAGCCTTTTAAATGGACCACCGTGGACTTGTGACTATGAGAATGATTTACTTGCCAATGAATACAGTCATAAGCTCTTGAATATAGGACATAATTGTTTTATTTTGTGTGTTTTGTGTTTGTTCTTTTTGAGATGGAGTCTTGCTCTGTTACCCAGGCTGCAATGCAGTGGCATGATCTAGGCTCACTACAACCTCTGCCTCCTGAGTAGCTGGGATTACAGGCACCCACCACCACACCCGGCTAATTTTTGTAGTTTTAGTAGAGAGGGGGTTTGACCATGTGGGCCAGTCTGGTCTGGAACTCCTGACCTTAAGTGAACTGCCCTCCTCAGCCTCCCTCTTGGGATTACAGGCATGTGACAGCATGCCAGGCCTTATTTTGTGTTTTTCATTAACATAACAAGTCAATCAAATTGTTCAACAAATAACCACATGATGTGGAAATAATTTGTAAAAAGTAGAAAGCTAAATAGCCAAGACAAATTAAAAGTATTTAGAAATAATTTTGCCAAAAGTTAGCTTAATATTTTACTTGCCAAAAACAATGTTTAATGATGAGAAAACCCACGGAATCAGGTCAATCACAAAACAAAATTCTCAAATCAGCATTATGACTATAAAAATTATCTCAATTAGCAAATGCTGATAAAAAATTCCTTACCTTCTTGGCTGTCTACTAAAAGTCTTATAAAAATATCTATATAATTATGGAATGGTTTGTGAGGGTTATAATTTTATTCTATACTTTATTAGCAAATTATATATATATTCACAGATATACATGCACACAATATTTCTATTTAAGTAAATAAATGTTTTTGAATTTGCATGCAAAGCACATTTAGTTATACTTAATCATAAAAGTAAATAAATAAAAGTAATTTTAAAACATGGTACAAATATTCTTTTTTGATGCCAGCATCTAATTTTTGCTGTTCAGGACATCAGCTTTAAATATTATTTATTCTTCAAACTTCTACCAAATAACATGTAGATACATATTTTTAAATTATTTAATAATGTATATTTTACCCATATTAGATACCAGAATGAACATTTTAAAATTATACTTTTATTCACACATGATTATGTTGAGCTGACATATTAGAATAGCATGTTTGGTGATTTGAAAATATGTCTAGTTACAGCTGCAAGGAAAGGAAAATAAAACTTCCTCAAACGTGTCAGAAACATTTTTTTGGTGGAAAGTTTGACATATTTCCCAGAAATGTTGGCAAGGGACACAAAACATTTCTTGAAAGTAAAAATTTCCTTTTGTCCTGGAAGTATATATCCAAAAAAGGAAAAACAATTAGGAGTAGGAAAATGAGTCTTTGTGTGTGTGTGTCTTTTAATAAATGCCAAGTTTGACAACTATCATTTCTGTTGGTAACCTTACCAGAAAGAAGATACTTTTAGACCTATTCAGAACATGATTATAGAAAATACCAAAATAATATGTGCCTAACATTTAAATTTAAGTTATGGAAAGCAACATGACAAAGAATTTTGAGCCCTTTACCAGGGTAAACACAGGACATTGCCATACGTTAACTAGCTATACAGCATCCTGCAGCCACAGAGTCCTTCACCCCGAGATAATCATAATTCTGAATTCATATATGCAATTCTCTTGTTTTTCCTAATAGTTTGATTCTACATGTGTTTCATTTGCAATATATCGTCTGGTCTTTCCTGGTTTTCTAATTTTTAACTTTATGCAAGTGTTATATGTTTTCTTCTATGATTTGTCTTTATTTATCACGAATTTCTTATCAGTATATTTGAAAAATTAATGTGTACTGATTATTTTGCCAATATTTAGTAGAACTGATACTATATTGATTCATAAAGAATTGAACATCTTTTCAAAGCTGTACTTTTTTGGTTTTGAAATATTTATTTTCCTTTTCTTGTTTTTCTGTGAGGCCTTTTTTTTTATTCCTGTTGACTTACAGGAGATGATTATTACAATGCCTGAATAGGAGAAATTATGAAAGTAGACTCCATTGAAACATGGATCTCATTCAACATAAACATTACCAATAATTCATGGTGTTCAAGAAGGACCAGGGTCAGCAAGGGAGACAGATCTGACACAGCTTCCAAATCGTGTTCATTTTTCTCATGCTATGATGCCTTTTTATTTTCTAGTAACAAGTGAAGGCCCGATGCTGGTTGTGAGATGCTGTGTTCAGAGGAATCTTGTTCAGTTTGGGGGGCTTCCTAGTTCTATCCTACATTAGTCAAACAGATAGAAAATATCTTTGTGACTAATGTCTATTGTCTACAAAGCTATAAATTCTAGTTTTTTAAAGCAATAGGTAATCCAGTCGAACAGGCAGGTTTCTTTTTACAAAATGGATTTTTAAAAACTTTTTCTCATGTGATCTCATTCTACTAACAAGCGTCACTTTTGCAAGTCTCCAATAATGTCTTTTCCAGATGCATCATTCTCCCAATGTCCCATGAAAGAAAGAGTGTGTCACCAGCTTGAAGTTGTCTCTTTCCTCCTTCTTTATAAATTGGGTTATTCATAGGGAGTTCATTTAGGAGAACAGAAGTTCTTACCCTTAAGCAGTTGACATTATCAATCTTTTATTATTTCTTCTTTTGTATTTTGTGAGCTCAATTTAACTCCTATGTATTCTTGAAATCATGAATCCACCTGTAGTCAGCTTTTGCATATCCTCACAAAAGAGCAACAGGGTGGGTGTCTGGAGCGTTTCTGGAAGCAGCATGAGGAGGAGGCAGAACATGAGGTGTATGTGAGACGTGAGGCCAGGTACACAGGGACTGGGTGCAAGCTCTCTTGTCACCAGGTGTCATAGCAGTCAGACCACTGCAGACCTGATGATGTGACCTCCATCATGAATTCCATAATGGTGCCCAAGTGCCATTCCTTCAGCAGAGAGAGAAGTCACCTTTTTGGTGTCCACAAGACTATGATTTGCATCTCCTTTGGGGGGTCTTCAGTAACAACGAAGAGTACACCAATGAGCAACAAACCAAATGTGCTCTGTGCCAAGTATCTTGTATTTTGTTCTTCAATTCAGTGTGTATGCTTATCCCTATAGTTACAGCTGGGCTTAAGGCTAGCACCGCTGTTGACATTACATAATAGAAATTAATGTGTTATTTTAAAGATTATCCTTGTGTTAGTCAAAATAATACCCTTAAATTTTTTCATAAAGTATTTTGCTTGTTCAGTTAAGGGCCACTCATTACCATGTAGAAATGATCTATATCCTAATTTCTGTCAAATATTTTTGTCTCACTGAACCTATCCCCAACTGTGCTGGACAATAACACTTCTTTTATAATTAAATATTCTCCCAGAAACATCAGCTAAGGAGCATAAATATTTAATGACTTCATGCCCTATATTTTGTGTGTTACAAAAAGAGTATACAAGTCCGAAACGTTACTTTTCCTTTACTAGAATCTCAACTGAAGTTCCAAAGCTATCTGTTTTTTTTCCTGTAGCTTTGACTAGCTTACTTCTTTCTGTTAAAATCTACTTTTTTTTCACATTTTCTTGTAAATTAGAACTAATGCCTTTACTTCATAGATTAACTGTTAACCAAGTTGCAATAAACTGTTCATTTTTCTCATTTTCATCTAATCACCAGCATACCTCATTTGTATGCTTCAGGCAAAGTGATCTCCATCCAATTGGCACAGTGGCTGGGCCTGCATAACAGTGCAGCTCAAGTTCTACGAGTGACAGCACGCCTTCAGTGCCCTACAGTGAGACTGTACACCTTTCACAGGAGGCAAAACTAATTTAACCCACCCTGTAACATTATCCCTTTCTAATACCCCATCAAGATAGGTCATACAGCTATAATTATATTTGATTAAACACATAAATACTGGAGAGCCACTATGGGCAAAGCATATATCTTTTCTGTTTCTGCCCCTGCCTACTTTTGGTATTTGTGGCCCAAAGGGCACATTCAAATGATTACATCTAGTATCTATAGCACAGCATCAGGGAAAAGAATGACGTCTGCCAATTCCGCCAGGTACTAAGAAGGATATATGTGATAATTAATTTAGGTAATTCTAATGAATTAAAATGTCAAGAAGTATAGAATCATCAAATTTTACTTCACAGAGAAAGTTGGATCACATAAAAATAGAGCTGTGACAATACTTTATAATTGAAAAGAAAACAGTAAATTTGTTCCTTATATCAGAAATGTTTCAAGTTCATTTTTATTGTTGTTTTGGTACATTCTTCCTCTCTCTTTTTTTTAAATGAGACTTAGTTCAGTTTACCAAAATAGTCTTGAATATATTTTGTTCCTAAGGTATTTTTATTTAAACGAAAATCAAATCAAATAAACAAGTGTGTGGGTTTATTCAATTATCTGGTTCCAAAATATTTTCTTCTGAGTTCCTAAAAAAGAAATCCCTTTGCAAAATGGCAAGTCAGATGCATTTTGTTTTTTTAAGTGTACATGTGTTGGTACTATTTACCTATTTGTAGAGGTGGCGATGATAGATAAAATCTGTTTAATTATTCTACAAGTTTTAAAGTTATTATTTAAGTACATATAATTATCAGTAAATTATGTAACAAGATTTAACTAGACATTTTAGTTACTTTAAAGTACACTTTCCATTTTGTAATCTACTATATACTACATCTAAATTATTTAGTGGTAATACAGATAGAAATATATTTTAAGGAAAAAAAGGAACTTTCTAATTGTAAGTTACTAGAATAAAGAGTATTTATCTCTAGGAAATTAACCCCAAATAAGAGAAATGAGAAACTTCACTTTCAATTAAATTTTTTTTTTTGATATTAGTAACCTTAAATTATTCCATGGGAAAAACACTACAGGGCCAGTGAGGCTCAGTTAGAGGAATTAGAGTATCACTAACAGAAGACTGTAGCTGCACCTCTCAAATAAAGTGATAAAATGCATTTATTTAAAAACTGTTGCCGGGCGCGGTGGCTCAAGCCTGTAATCCCAGCACTTTGGGAGGCCGAGACGGGCGGATCACGAGGTCAGGAGATCGAGACCATCCTGGCTAACACGGTGAAACCCCGTCTCTACTAAAAAATACAAAAAACTAGCTGGGCGAGGTGGCGGCGCCTGTAGTTCCAGCTACTCGGGAGGCTGAGGCAGGAGAATGGCGTAAACCCGGGAGGCGGAGCTTGCAGTGAGCTGAGATCCGGCCACTGCACTCCAGCTTGGAAAACAAACAAAACAAAAACAAAAACTGCTTGTGGCACGTGCCTGCAGTCCCGGCTACTTGGGAGGCTTATGCAGGAGAATTGACTGAACCCGGATGGCAGAGGTTGCCATGAGCCGAGATTGCACCACTGCACTCCAGCCTGGCGATAGGGCAAGACTCGTCTCAAATAAATAAATAAACTGCGCGATGTACCGTACCTTGAGCAAAACCAACAAACTCTGGAAAAATGGGTTGCATAGAATATACTTTTTAAAGTTAACTTTGACACTACCTGGCAATGTAGAAGGGCTTGAGAAAATGTATATTCTTTACACATAAAAGAAGCTTTCTGAAAATAAGTGTCCTAGTGTTTGAATGCTGAGAAACTTTGTAGCAGATTTGCCTTCCCTGAGGTAGATACAGGTATAATCACACATATATACATACACATACAAAGACACACAAACACACACTCCGTAAGATACCATTAAATGATTCACTGTGACCCAGGAAGCATTTCTGCTAGATGAGGACATAATTATTCCTATCTTGTCTTGAATACTGGCTTCCCGTTTTTTAAAGAAACAAAGAAAAATCCAACTTGAATCCATCAGATTATAACTAGGCTCTGAGAAAAAGAGGCCGGGCGCGGTGGCTCAAGCCTGTAATCCCAGCACTTTGGGAGGCCGAGACGGGCAGATCACGAGGTCAGGAGATCGAGACCATCTTGACCAACACGGTGAAACCCCGTCTCAACGAAAAAAATACAAAAAACTAGCCGGGCAAGGTGGCGGGCGCCTATAGTCCCAGCTACTCGGGAGGCTGAGGCAGGAGAATGGCGTAAACCCGGGAGGCAGAGCTTGTAGTGAGCGGAGATCCGGCCACTACACTCCAGCCTGGGCGACAGAGCCAGACTCTGTCTCAAAAAAAAAAAAAAAGAAAGAAAGAAAAAGAAATGAAGATTTTACCTGGAAAATGTCAGAAATTGCCATGTTCAAAATATGCAATGTACTCAAAGGTCTTAGTGAAAGTAGGAACATGTTTGTATCAGAGATATAATATCTCTGAAAGAGCAGGCAGGGTCCAGAGGGATTATGGGGGATGAGTAGGGGTAAAGGTGGTAATTGAAAGGAAAATAAATAGCAGTTACAAATTCCCTCATGGAAGCAGCACAAAGAAGAATCCAATATGCTAAAAGCACAGCGAACAAACAAATAAAACTAAAGAGAGTACAACTAACACACTTATTTAGGGGTGAAACAAAATAAAGTACTTCTCAAATCAAAAGAATGCAAAAGTGAAGACAAATTATATAGATAATATGATGAAGTATGATCACATAATTAAATGCAAAAAACATTCTGTAACTACATTAAATATACGTGGCATATACACTTATATAAAAATTAAATTATGCACAATACAACTTTGTATAACTCTTTGGAATTTAATTTTTCTTGTACAGAAGCATGTAAGAAACAGGTGGGTAAACAAAGTACTCACAAGATATTTATTAGTAAATTGTACTTTTAAAATTGGTAAATAAAAATTGTGTATATGTATCGTGTGTGACATGATGTTTTGAAATATGTATACATTGCAGAATAACTAAATTGAATTCATTAACAGAAGCATTACCTTACATACTTATTTTTGGTGGGGGGTGGGGGAGTGTAAAACTACTTAAAATCTACTCTCCTGGTGATTTTCTAGATGACAGTACACTGTTATTAAGTGTAGCCACCATGTTGTATAATGGACCTCTTGTACTTACTCCTCCTGTGGAACTGCAAATTTGACTCTTTGACCAACAGCCTCCCAACCCCACCCCCATGCTAGCCCCTGGTAATTGCCATTCTACTCTCTACTTTCATAAGTTCAACTGTTTTAGATTCCACATAAGTGAAGACAAGTAAAGGGCTTTAGAAGATAAGCAGAAGGGAAAATCTGTAGACAATTCATAATGTAAACATTTTCCATAAAGAAAAAAAGAGGCAGCTTGGCCATTTTGATTCACAATAGATAAGGGCTATTTTTACGACTTTCTACTTGAAGGCAAATGAAAGAAATAAGTAAAACTTGTTTAGAGGCAAGATCCCCAACAGTAAACAGAAATGTAGCAAAACAGCTAACAAAAGAAAGTCAAAAATAAGATCTCTTTTAGGAATGGCAGGGGGAAGAAAGAGCCTCTAATTATAGTCGCTTCCCCACTTTTATAAACTATTGAAGCAAGATCCAAAAGGAAACATTCACATGTCTTCATCCTGCTTTATTTCTGGGAACACAGACAAAAAGTGTCTTAGATTTTCTCTAATGGATGCAAAAGATTCTCCAGTCTCATGTTCATTTTGGGTAAAAATACGTTAAATATAAGGTAACTCCCTTTGAAATCAAACTTTCTCAGATCGGTAGAAAAGGAAACATTCTGGAGCTCAGTTTTTCCAAGTTTTGGCATACAAACACTGGCTAAGTCTGCTCAATTTCTATACCTCCTCTGGGAAATCAAAAGCATTGGTTCATAAACTACAAAGCCGTTGTAGAATCCCAAAGGCTAAGCTCAAATACCCGAAGCTCAATTCGTCAAACATGGGCACAGCAGCACCTAGGAGCAGAGAAAAGTTCACTCAATTTGGCCAAAGCAAAAGGACAAGGGAGGCAAACTCTCAAATCTTCCTACCTTTGAAAATAACTGGGGATTCATGAGTAAGGTAGGAATGTGGGATTCCAATGATCAAGGCTTCCTATGCCCCTCAACTGATCAAACTTCCGGATGTAATTAATGACGTTTGCCAGACCTCAGGATCATTGTTATTTGGAAGAAAAACAAGTTCATTCACCATTGTGGGCAGCCCCTGGGGGTCAGGATATGAAGGTAATAATTATTAGTCAAATGGTGACCACTCTCTACTGAATGACTAAGTCCAAGCTGCCCTCTATGGAGGAAGGAAAGGGAAAAAAAATGAAAATAAGTACAACAAAAATGTTATGATTTTTATATTATAATATAGGCCTGGTTACAACTCTCACAAAAATAGAAAAAAAGATTTAAGATAAATTGGAAGAATGCAGAGAGATCCATCCTTAATCCATGAGCACAAATTAATGGCATGTAAAGAGATGCCATTTTACATATTATATATCTTTAGGAAGATAATGAAATGGCTGGTGTGACACTTATGCAAACATATTACAAGCAAAAAGAAGGAAAAAAGAAAAGATGGAAAAAAGGGGGGAAGCAAGTGATAGAGGCAGGAGACAGAGAAACTCTAGGCAGATAGGGGTGGAACTCAGGCAAAAATCCTACCTTCAAGCCAAAAAACCTGAAACCCGCAGCCCAAAGTCAAAACAACTATCCCTGTTTGCCCACTCTTTCCCAGTTGGTTCTTTCTGAATAATGCCTTTTTACCAATCGAATGTTGCCTTTTCTAAAACTACCTATGGCCCACCCTGCCCCCCATCCTGTGCCTATAAAGACCCCAGACTCAGCTGGTAGAGAGAAGAAGCCACTGGATGCCAGGGAGAGGCAACCTGACTTTGGAGGAGAGAGGCAGAGAGGCAACTTGACTTCAGGGGAAAGTGACCTGCGCTTCCAGTCCCCTTTTCAGCCCCCATCTCCACTGAGAGCCACTTTCATTGCCCAGTAACATTCTCTGCTTTCACCACCCTTCAATTCATCTGCATGACCTCATTCTTCTTAGGCACAAGACAAGAGTTTGGCCCTACCAAGTGCAGATACCCAAAAGCGCTCTCAACACTGGCCCTTTGCTCTTGTTGGTGGAGGACAGCTGCCCGTGTGATGAGGCAAAGGGCCCACTGAGCTGATAACACATTGCTGTCCACAGACAGTGGAGCTAAGAGAATATTATAAGAGTCCCTTGGGGCCTTGAGGTTACAGACACCTGTAAGCTGCCATGGGGCCTCCACAGTGTTTGCTCCTGCCAGCACCAAAGTGACCATCCAATTCCTGCACTCATTTGCTCTGGGCTCCCTCCCAAAAGGGGTTGAATGTGGAGCGCTGAGTAAACAGGGTACCCCAATTGCTAGTTCCACGAAGGGATCAAGGAAAAATTCTGCATCACAAGGAAGGCAGGAGAGAAGGCAAGGCTGGCATGGGCAGCCCATGTAAAACTGATTTTGAAAAAGATGTGTTGTATAAAAAATGAAGAGTGTATACACTTGTGTCTCATACAAAAAAGGAACTTTAAAAATTCTGAATAATTTAATAAAATCTAAATTTAAAAATGAGATAAATGGTAGAATTTAATGAGACAGAGACTGCAAAGCTAGGGGAACACAGTCAGGAAAATAGTGTTATAAAAATAATAGGAAACAAAGAGGACTATATGAAATAGAATAACCACAGCTGAAAATCTCATTCATGACATAGAAGAATGACTTAATAGAACCACAGATGAATCCACATGAAAATAACAAAGCTCTTGGACCAGTTAGAGACAAAACCCTAAAATAACAGCATAGGTGAGCATCATCCAACATAAAAAAATAATTGGGACCAGGCGTGGTGGCTCACGCCTGTAATCCCAGCTCTTTGGGAGGCCGAGGCAGGTAGGTCACGAGGTCAGGAGATCAAGAACATCCTGGCTAACACAGTGAAACTCTGTCTCTACTAAAAATACAGAAAAATCAGCAGGGTGTGGTGGTGGGCACCTGTAGTCCCAGCTACTTGGGAGGCTGAGGCAGAAGTATGGCGTGAACCTGGGAGGTGGAGCTTGCAGTGAGCTGAGATCGCGCCACTGCACTCCAGCCTGGGCGACAGAGCGAGACTCCATCTCAAAAAATAAAAATAAAATAATAATAATAATAATAATTGGGAACCCTGAAGTAGAAAGCCTACTTAATGCAATGGAATACTCCTCTGTGAACTTAATAGTAACATTTTTTTTTCTAGAAACACAGTAAAACATTTTTACATATTGCAAGATTAGTGAAAAATACTTGCAATATGTATTTTAAATAGAAAGGGAAAATAATTTATACAAGCTCTGGTTAACTTATTTGAAATGATGAATAGAAGGATTTGAGATAATCAAGTTTAAAAACTGGTACCCTGACAAGATTAGGACTTGAGTACTGATGGCTGCATAGCATGCTCTTCTCAAATTTAGCAAGAACACTTCATCTTCAAGACAAGGAAGCAGTATTTACAGTGTGTCGAGAGGAATAACTAACTTTTGTTTTGTGAAAGTCATGCAAAGCTCTTGCGTGGCCATCACCTATTTGTTTAGCTGTCAACACTGCTGTGTTGTTTATCAGCATTTTCTCATGCACTAATGAAAGTATTCCAGTTATGCAAAACGAACTCTGAATAAAATATTTGCATTTTAATAGTCCCCTAATAATCAGTTTATGAATGAAGGGACTGGAAAAATCAGACAACTAATTATAAAAGTGTAGCAATCAAAAGATAAATATGAGACCAGAAATCCAGATTTTGGATTATTCCTAAAAGTGATTATCAATTACTGGGAAATAGACTAGAGTGTACAGAGTTTATGCAACTGTAGAGATTACACACATGCTTGGGAAAAATGGAATAAGAGAATCTTGGGAAAAAATAGAGAACTGCAGTAGGAAGTCAAAGAGCCAAGTGGAAAACCAAAGAGTAGAATTTTGGAAATTAGTAGAGGAGAGCCAATTCATTACAAATGCCACAGGCAGGTTGGGCAAGATATTGAAAGGATGCCAGGTGTGGCCGTCACCCTAGCTATTTTAATGTGGTGGTGAAAGTAGTAACTATATAGTAGGAGACAAGGCATTTATGAGAAGTGAGGAATTAGGGAAAACTATGCAAAATATTAATTGCGGAAACCATTTCAAAAGTGAAAGTGAAAACTTTGTAGGTAGAGCAGTTGAATTTCTAGTTAGAAAGATTAAAGAGCATGCCATGGAAGAGCTGGAGGTAAAAGATATTGAGGGCCTGTATTTCCAGCACTTCGAGAGGCTAAGGCAGGAGGATTCCTTGAGGTCAGGAGTTCAAGACCAGCCTGGGCAACATAGTGAGACCTCATCTCAAAAAAAAAAAAAAAAGACATTAGGAAAACAAATATTTTAGGGAACAAAAACTGATTTTTTTTTAATTTTTAAAACAATTGAGATGATAATACAGAGAGTTTCCATATACCTGAAAGCAATTCATCCTTATTAATATTGCTCTATATTAGTATCGTACACTCATAAGAATTAAGGAACCAACCAATATTTTATATAATTATATGCTATTATATAAAAAAGTCCATACTTTATTCAGATTATTTTTTAGTTTTTACTAGATATCTTTTGTTTTTGTTGCTGTTGTATTCTATCTAGTATACCACATTGCTTTTGGTCATTTTGTCTTAAGCTTATTTCATTCTTGACAATGTTCACACTTTCCTTGCCTTTGATGACCGTGACAGTTCTCAGGAGTTACAGATGAAGTATTTTGTGGAATATCACGACAGTAAGATTTGTCTGTTTGTCATGATTAGACTAGGATTATGGGTTCGTGAAAAAAAAGACCACGAAGGAATAGTGACATTTTAGTCTAATCATATCAAGAATACGTGCTATGAACATGGCTGTGGATGATTGCTGTTCACCTTGATCATCCTCCTAAGGGACTACTTGTCACATTTCTCCACTCTAACATTATTCATACCCCTCTTGCCACAACAGCACTCTTTGGAAAGAGTAAATAGACACCACTCACACTTGGAAAGAGGGAGTTATATTCCAGCTTCCTGTGAGTGACATAGCTACACATATTATCTGGAATTCTGCATGAGGTATTTGTCTCTTGTTCCATATTTATTTATTTTTCATTCATTCATATATCGGCAATAACTCACAGATGTTTATATTAATACTTTGAGTTATGATACAGTATTTTGTTGCCTAAATTTTTCCAGCTTAGTCTATTGGTGGGAGTAGGCTCCCGAGGTCTCTGGCAGGCTCCATAGTTTTGCTTTTTTTTTTTTTTTTTGGTTAAAAAAAAAAATGCCACTTTTTTTGCTTTCTGAGATGACACAAATCTCAGCCTATTGTGGATGTTGTCTTCTCCAGTCATAGAATCAGCCATTTCTCCAAAGAGCCCCAGTTCCTTTGATGGAAGATATTAATAGTATTAAAAACCAAGATTGAGGCTCTAGCTGTGCTTATGGGTACTGGGTGCCATTGTTTGTGGACCCTCGCAGTTGACAGAGCAAGGAAATACATGTTTGTGTATCAACTGGCATACACATGCATCTACGAACATCCTCTATGTAACCATACGTATCTGTACTATGCACAATACAAGCTCGTACTAATGTCTTCAATTTTAATTCATTACTGTACCAGTGATTCTAGCTTCTTACCTTCCTGGTCGTTAACTTCCCACTTGGAGAGTAGGAATCTAGGCTTCCACCACCTGTCATCTATTTACTTAATTATTCCATTCCAAGATACACAAAGTGGTTGTAGGCTTAGTTTCCTGTACATCTGTAGGAATCCACTTTACTCACTAGACCACAGTGCTAATGAGCATCCCCTTTTGCCTTTTGACACAGATTATGAACATTTGAGAAGAAGTCTGTGTGTTGTGTATACATATTTACCACTTTTGGGTAAATACCTAAGAGTGGAATGTCTGGGTCACATGACACATGTATATTTAGCTTTATAGAAAGTAGTCGGATATTTCCCAAAGTGTGTTACGGTTTTGCGTTTTCATCTGCAATGTACGAATGTTCCAACTGAATCATGTCCTCACCAGCACTTTGTAGTACTGCTGGTCCTTTTAACTACAAGCATTCTATCAGGTGTGTAGTGGCATTCCAATGTGGTTTTAATATGAATTTCCATAATGACAAGTCATGTGATTGATAATCTTAATATGTGCATCATCATTTCTATTTGTAGATTTTATTTGGAAGAGTGACTATACAAATGTTTTCCATTTTTTTATCCTCCAATTTTATTCATTTTTTTATCTATTCAAGAAAACTGGCAAATTCAAGATCACTGTGGGGAAAAGAAAGAGAGATCAGACCGTCACTGTGTCTATAGAGAAAAAAGTAGACATAAGAGACTCCATTTTGTTCTGTATTTGAGATGCTGTTCATCTGTGACCCTACTCCCAACCTTGTCCTTGCAAGAGACATGTGCTGTGGTGACTCAAGGTTTAACGGATTTTGGGCTGTGCAGGGCATGCTTTGTTAAACAAGTGCCTGAAGGCAGTATGCTTGTGAAAAGTCATCACCATTCTCTTAATCTCAAGTGGGGACAGGTACACTGCCAAAGGTCACAGGGACCTCTGCCTAGGAAAGCCAGGTATTGTCCAAGGTTTCTCCCCATGTGATAGTCTGAAATATGGCCTCGTGGGAAGGGAAAGACCTGATCGTCCCCCAGCCTGACACTCGTGAAGGGTCTGTGCTGAGGAGGACTAGTATAGAGGAAAGAAGGTCTCTTGGCAGTTGAGATAGAGAAAAGCATCTGTCTCCTACCATCCCTGGGCAATGGAATTCTATGTACTGGGAAAGGAGAAAACTGCCTTAGGGCTGAAGGTGGGACCCGCTAGCGGCAATGCTGCTCTTTATGCACTAAAAAGGTTTATGGAGATGTTTACATATGCATATGAAGGCACAGCACTTTTCCTTAAACTTATTCATGTCACGGAGATCTTTATTCATATGTCTTACTGCTGACCTTCTCCCTAAGATGATCCTATTATCCTGCCACTTCCCTTTTTCTAAGATGGTAAAGATAATGATCAATAAATACTGAGGGAACTCAGAGACCGGTGCCGGCGTGGGTCCTCTGTGTACTGAGCACCCGTCCCCTGGGCCCACTTTTTCTTTCTCTATACTTTGTCTCTGTGTCTCATTTCTTTTCTCAAGTCTCTCATTCCACCTAAAGAGGAACGCCCACAGGTGTGGAGGGGCAGGCCACCCCTTCAATCACAAAGACTTTCTCACATAGTTTCCTCTGGAAATTTTTTAGCTTTAGCTTTAGATCTATGACCAATTTTTTGTTAATTTTTGTGGATAGTGTGTGATGATGATCAGGGTTCAATTTTCTGAAAATGAACATCCAACTTTTCCAAGACATGTCTTGAAAAAACAACCGATTTTCCCATCGAATTAGCTTCAATCCCTTTGTTGAAAATCCACTGAATAGATACGTGTGAAGCTACTTTGGAATCTCCATTCTTGTATTTTGCTTGTAAGTTTATCCTTCTACCAATTCCAAATAGTCTGGATTACTTCAGTTTAAAGTTAATTTTGAATTCAGCTAGGTTAAGATAGCCAATGTAAAACTCTTTCCCCAAGTTATTTTGGCTTTTTTGTCCTTTGGTTCTCATAAGTGAATTTTTAAATTCACGTATACATTTCTGTAAAAATATTTGCTGGGATATTTATTATGGTTGCACTAAATTTACAGACACATGGAAAATTAATATTATAACACATTAAATCTTACACATCATGAAACAGGCACATTTCTATGTTTACTAGATCTTCCTTAATTCCTCCCAATAATGTTTTTGGTACTCAGCATACAAGAATTATATATTACATATTATATGGTGATGATGTAAGAATTATATAATAATATAAGAAACATAATTTTTGTTACCTGAATACTGAATACATGTATTGCACAGAGAAATATTTTGAAACCTCCAAGTATTTTAATTTGTCTCTAACACTCTAGTTTTAAAAATAATTTTAACCTCACATATTTTGAGACTGTTATTAGATGCATACATATATATGATTGTATGACTTATTGGTGAATTTATATTTGTCATTACAAAATATTTCTTTTATCTCTGCACATGCTTCATATCTGAATTCCACTTAATATAATTTTAATATGTTCATTACAGTTTTTAAAAATGTGTTTTATGATATATATGTTTTTCACTATTTTACATTTAAACTGTCTGAAAGTGATACATTTTTATATGTAAAATAGTTTCTTCTAGAGAGTAGAGGGATGTTATATTGTTATACAATCTGATAATCTCCACCTTTTATTTGGTATGTGTCAACAATTTAAATTTAATATAATTATAAAAACATTTGACTTAAAAATGTGTCTTTTTTATCTTCCATTTGTGCTATATGATTCTATTTCTTTTCCCTTCTATTTATGTCTGAATTTGGAAATTTATTATTCTGTTTTAATATCCACCAATCACTTAACTATGTATTTTACAATGTGTATGTCTAACATAGTCTGCATTCAAGTTATACCTCTTCATTTGTGCTTTTATTGTAATATATTTTACTTCTATATATGCTATAAACTTCCAAAACCATTACAACACTTTTAAAATAGTTAAAATTATTTATTATAATTAGAATGGGTAAAATTCTTTTTAAGTAATTAAAAGTTAAGAATAAGTATTTAATATTATATTTTATTTATCATTCAAATCACTTTTATTCCCTTATGTAATTCAAATTTCTATCTGGTATTATTTCTCCTTTATATGTAAAAGCATATAGCTTAGTATTTCTTATAGTATGAATATGCTAACAATGATTTATCTAATTTTTAAAATTTGATGAGTTTTTTAACTTTATATTTAAATTATGTTTTCTCTTGGAAAAAAAATTAGGTTGAACATTGTTTCTTTGTTGTTGTTTTCTTTCTTCTATACTTTAAAGATGACATTTCATCAACATTTGACCTTCACGAAAAAAATTGCACCTAAGTCTGCTGGATTCTTTGGATTGAGCAGTTGTTTGGAAAAAAATAAAGAAAACAGAGGAAATCCTTGTGTAATCAACAAAATTTAAGCTGTGGAAGACTCTACATGTCAAATACCTCAGGTTCTTTTAAAAAGCAATTTTAAGAAAAAGATAGAAATGAAGGGGAACTTATTGGTTAAAAGAGACTTATACGTTATTTTAAACTGAATAGGAATAAAAGTGGTACACAATTGAGTGATAAAATATATTTAAAATGTTAGGAAAGAATACTATGATAGTCTGCATAATAGTTACAGATAAATTATGGATAGGTTACACAAAATGGATACAGATACATAAGGACATTTTATATTATATGACAGAGTTTTATTTCTTAACCTAGTGGTATAAATATTTTGTGTGTTCTCATTTTATTTTTTAATGATAATAATAATGATGATAATGCTGATGACAAGATATCTTTAATAGGCTATTATTTTATGTTATTTTTAAATTGTGAATATACAAGAAAATTTTGGAAGATAAAGCCATTCACATGATGCCAATGAATTTTTTAAAGAAGATAATTGTACTATTATATATTTCAACCAATATTTACCTCAAGTCCAAAGTGAAGAAAAAACAGAATTTTTGTGTACATAGGTCTCTCCTAGAATAATTTAAAATAATCTAAAATTTTATTTAGATTAATCCTAATATAAATTTACTTGAAAACTTTTTATACATCTATAGAACTATTATATGGTACATATGATACATTAGATAGGTAGATAGATAGATAGATGGATAGATAGATAATTAGCTATCTCAGTTTGGTACTGTTCACAAAATTCAAAGTAGTTTTTAATTAAACATATAAGCAAAACTACCATTTGCCAAATTAGTGAATATGTTTCCCTTCATGTGCTTTGGTCTCTCCTCTTCATTAATATAATTAGTTCAATTAGGCATCTAATTTCTGTTATCAGTGAGAGCCTCCAATTACCTATGTACCCTTGAGTTTCTGTCCCTACTTGAACCTACACTAGCTGGCTATTCTGCCTGTTTTATATAGCAATTTTTCTCTCTGGCTCTGTACACACCTTAAAAATTCACTTACCCATTGCAAATTCCTTCACAAACCTTTTAATGGCCAATTATTTAATATGAAAAACTGGCTACATTTATAATAATAACAGCTATGATTCATTGAATATGTAGCGTTAAGTTCTCTCAAACTGCTCTCTACATATGATACTAATTATATAAATTAATACTCCCAAAACTACTGTGAGGTAGACATAATTTCCCCCAATGTAGAGCCCAAGCTAAATTCAGAGGATTTAAATAACTGCCTAAGGGGCATAGAACCAGTAAGTTTCAGACTATGTCACTCACTTAGAAGCTGATGTTCTTTCAACAGTGCTGTGTTAATGGCTGATGCCCTAGCATAGCACACTGATATTAATACACATCCCACCAGCAGGGATGTCCCTATTAACAGGGCTAGCCTGCAGCGTTATTTAACTTTCAACAATATTGTTCTGTTGTGTTACATTAGAGACTTTCTTATCTTCACTTCAATTTAAAGGTCAGTCATACTAAGGAGAGTAAAACTCAAGACACAAAAGGAAGAAACCACCTATTGTCCTTTCTCAATTTTCTTAAGCTCCTCCTTAAGGACTCACAGAGAGAAGATGATGGTGGCACTTACTGTGTTTCCCTAGCTCAGACCAAGGCTGGGGTCCACTTACTTGGTGTAACTTGTATATATACATATAGTGTGTGTGTATATGTGTGTGTGTTTATCCAGGTCCATTCATCCCATTGCAGTCCCTCTTTACATTGTGTGTGTTTATTCAGTTTCATTCATACCATTGCAATCCCTCTTTATATTGTGTGTGTGTGTGTGAGTGTGTGTGTTTACCTAGGTTCATTTATACCATTGCAATTCCTCTTTCACACCCTCTCCTCTTATTTGTTCCAAGGCCTACAATGAAACTTCTTCTCAGTCTTAAAATTGAGCTCCTTTTAAGTTTCCTTCACTTCTAAACGAATCATTCTGAAATGCCAGGACTTTTATTCTGCAGACTACATTCTCCTTTTGCAGATGATTTCCTATGAGTTTCCGTGAATACTGGACAAAAGAAGGATCCTGGAGGACTGGAGGAGAGAATGGGATCGTGTTTTCCCGTTTGCTTTCTCTTCTTGTAGCTTTACATAATGTCCCTTTCTGCTGCCCTCTGTTTCTTCTACCCTCAAACTGTCTCCTCTATGAATTTCTCAGAAAAAAAAAACGTACTGCTGATCAAAGAAGTCATTATTTTTTTTTCCCTGAAAACGCATATTTCAGGCCATGGAATTGTAAGTTCCCATGAGAATCCAATCCAGAAGACTTGTAAGCACTGGGTCAACCTTGCGTGTTATGCTTCTTTCCATGTCTTCAGAAGCAAGTGAGAATGCGAGGTTGGGAAATTCATTATTGAAAGCCCCTAATGCATTCCTGAAATCTACTGTAAAATGTGTAGGCTCCTTAACAAGAAGCTGTACCACCAATTGCCACTTTTCACTGAGGTTTGTCACGCAGGGCATATGAACCTCAGAGATTTTAGATCAGGGATCGTTTTCAACGACGTTGGGACCAGTAGACTACTATGTATCCCACTCTCATAGTGCTGGTGAGCATAAGACTATAAACATGGTCTGTGAAATGCTTATGGAACTTTGGGATCTGGCGATTTCCTGAGAATCTACGCAGACTATGACCTATAAACCGCTTCTGCTCTCTGCTCTCATAGAATGTTCACGGGTAGAGGCTGACCTCTAAAGCTTGTGATGTCTTCCTTAGGAGTCAACTAACTCTGTGCTCTAATAATTCTGCATTCCCTTCTTTATCCTTGTATTCACCCTGCCACAACATGGCATGGGGCAGGTTGGGGTAGATTTTTGCTTTGTTTATTATGTATAATCCCAAATGCTTACATGTGTCCTTTCTTTTCTTTATAGATGATTACACTTTAGGGAGAAAAAATTAGCCTGGTCAGTGTTATATTCCCTCTCTGAGAAAATGAGCACACCAGAAACGAGCCAAAATATAAGGTAAAGTATGACAGAGGATGTGGAAATGCCAGAAATTTTAAACATCAGTTTGTTTTACTTGATAAGAACTCTTTAGTAGCTTCCTGTTCTCAAAATAAAGACATTTTTAAGCATCTACGACTAAGCACTGAATGACCTCATCTTTGCCTAGTTTGCTAGACTCCTCTTGTTGCTTGCTTCTCTGCTTGCTATACTGAGCTTCAGTGGTCTTACTGCAGTTCCCTGAACATGCCCTGCTCCTGCTAGGCAGAATCCTTCCCACTGACTCTTGCCTCTGCCTGGATAGCTCCCCTCATAGATCAGCAGATACCCACTTTCACGTCTTTCAATAGCCAGTAATTCTCCAATGAACACATTTTTCTTTAGAAATATGCTCTCATGAAGTCCAGTCCCTAAACAGCCTATGTTTCCACAGAAAATCTAAATTCATTTTTCAATGATACTTTTGTCAATATCATTGAATGAACAATGTTTGTCATTAGTGCTTGATGGGACACTCCAAGAGGCCAGGAACATACCTGCATTCGCTCACTATTTTACCTTCCACCTCCAGTTTGTTACTTAGGACTTAGGTGCTGAATAAATACATGTTGAAGTAACGAGGGAATCAATTCAAGGAAAAGAGTCAAGGCTTCAGTGACACAAATGACTAACGTCACCTTGGAGAAATACCTCCAAGCTTTTTCTGAAGGATGAAGAAAATTGTTCTGAAAATGTTATGATTGGCGTTTAAGGACATAGGAGGTGTTTTTAAAGACAGTAATATTTATAAACTTTACTTATTTTCCTATCACCACCCCCATTAATTTATGAAGTGAATTCTGTATGGTCACAGTTCTCTTGTACTAAGTATCCTTTATAATTTTATCAAATTCTTCAGCAACCTCTTGACTGTGAAAACCTTTCATGTTTCTACATTTCTTAAGCAGCTTTTCTTGAGATATAGTTCACATATCAAATAATTCATCCATTTTAATTGTGTAATTCAATGCTTTTAGTATATTCACAGATTTATACAACCATTACCACAATCAGTTTTAGAATATTTTCATTAACCGCCAAAGAAAGTCCATATCCATTAGCCGTCTCTCTCTATTACCTTCACTCTCACTCCAACTCTAGGCTGACATTTGTCTACATTCTGACTCTTTAAGTTTGCTATTCTGGACATTTCCTATAACTGGAATCACATAACACGTGATTTTTTAAGACTGGCTTTCTTTGCTTAGATAACGTATTCAGGGTTAATCCATGTCAAGATGTGTATTGGTGCTTCTAATTTTAAGATTGCCAAATAATATTCCATTGTACGAATTTATCACATTTTGTTAATCTATTAATCAGCTGATAGACATTTGCATTTTTCCTACATTTTGACTATTCTGAATTACAATGTTAAAACATATGTGAACAAGTTTTTGTGAACATGTTTTCATTTATCCTGAGTATATATCCAGAATGCAATTACTGTGTCAAGAGGTAACACTATGGTGAATGTTTCAAGAAACGACTAGATTACTATTGAAAGTGGCTGTAAAATTTCTTGTAACCTTAAGCAATATATGAGGGTTCCGATTTTTCCACATTTTTGCAAACATTTGTAACTGTCTCCCTCTTAAAACAACAACAACAACAACAACAACTTTTTCTTTGGAGGTCTGATCTCTTTTCGATAGTCATCCAAATGGTTATGAAGAAGTGTCTCAATGTGGGTGCTATTCGCATTTGCCTAACGGTTAATCACATTAAGCATCTTTTCATGTATTTACTTGCTATTTTTACATTGAAGAAATGTCTGCACAAACTCATTGTCCACCTTTTAACTGGACCATAAGTATTTTGATTTTTGAGTTGCAAGTATTTTTTATATATCCTGGATGAAAGTCCCTTATCAGATAGGTGATGTGGTGAGCAGAATAACGCCCTCCCCCGACTAATGGTGCCCACATGGTAATTCTCAGAACCTTTGAATATGTTACTTTATATGGCAAAACAGACTTTGAAGGTTTGATTCACTTAAGGATATTGAGATGGAAAGGATAATCCTATGGGTGCTTAGAAGGGAAATGCGTGTACAGATTACAACAAATACGTGAGGACAGAAGCAGAGTTTGAAATGAGGCAACTGCCGGCTGGAAGACAAGCCAAAGAATGTGAGCAGCCTCTATGAAGATGGAAAAGGTAAAGAAATGGATATTCCAGAGATGCAGGTGGAATGCAACCTTCTGACCTCCAGACATCTAAGATATTTCATTTGTTGTTCTTTTAGCCAATTAAGTTTGTGTTAATTTGCTACAGCAGCAAGAGGGAGCCTATATCTAAGATCTGCCAATAATGTCTTTTATTCATTGTTTGCCTTTTCTCTTTCTTGATGCTGTCTTCAAAGAATACTTTTAAAAAATTTTTTTGATGAAAGCCAATTTGTGTATATTTTTGTTGTTTGTACTTTTAGTGTTGTTTATTAAAACTTAGCCTTACCTAAATTCATTATGATTTTATCCTGTGTTTTCTTTTAAGAGTTTTATGATTTTTTTCTTGTAAATATGAGTCTACAATTTACTTTGTGTTAATGCTTTTGGACACAGTGAGGCAGGGATCCACATTTATTATTTTGCATGTGGTTATCCCCATACTAGTTATTGAAAAGATTGTTATTTTCCCACTGAATTTTCTTGACACTCTTTTCAAAAATACAATTGAAGATGAATGTACAATTTTATTTCTGGAGTGTGTATTCTATTTCTTTGATATGCATGTCTCTCTTTATGGCAGTGACACACTCTCTTGATTACTGCAGCACTGTAATAAGTTTTGGAATATGGGACTATTAGTCCTCTTACTTTGTTTTCGTTTTCAAGATTGTTTTGGATATTTTGTATTCCTTGCATTTCCATGTAAATTTTAGAATCATTTGTCAATTTATACAAAGAAGCTAGCTGTGATCATAATATACATTATGTTAAATCTATAGATCAATTTGATGAATATTACCGTCTTAAGATTGTAAGTATTCTTAGTTGTGAACATGAGATATATTTCCCTTTATCCATGTCTTTTTATAATAATTTCACTAATGTTTTGTTATTTGATGTAAATGATTTGCAAATATTTCGCTGAATTTATTCTTACATATTTATTATTTGCAATGTTATTGTAAATTGAAATGATTTTGTAATTTCCTCGATGGACTGATTATTGCCACTATACAGAAAACTGATTTTTGAATATTGATCTCATATCCTGCAATCTTGCTGAACTTTCTAATTAGTTGTAGTAAGTTTTAGTGTAATCTGTACTATTTTCTATATGCAAGAATATGTCATTTGCAAACAGAAGTATTTTTATTCATCCATTTCCAATCTGGATACTTTTAAATATTTTTATTGCCTAATTTTTCTACTTTTATCTTCCAACATAATTTTGAAGGTAAGCAAAGATAACAGACATTGTTATCTTTGTCCAGATATTAGAAGGAAAGATTCAGACAGTAACCTAGAAATATTGCGTTGTGTATTTTTCATAGATATTCTTTATCAGGATGAGAAAATTATCAAAGGCACTAAATCTAAAGAAGATGTGGAGAAAAATTTTAAGTTCTTTGCCTAAGTACCAAGGAAAGTGTGTCATTACCAAAATAAGGAGAATAGGAAATAGGTTGGTGGAAACTGGAATGATCTAGATTCCAGTTCACTTTCTGGCTTCACTATTTCCTGAACTGAATTATCTGTCATTTTATAATGACATGGAACTGGATTTAACAGGGAACACTTTTTATCTGTATATGTCAAGTTTTTGAGGTGTGTGAAATATTTCAATAGGAATATCTAGTATGCTCCTTTGATTTCAGATATATAATTTAGGGAAAGGAATTAATATTTATAATCATTTGAAATTCCCAATATTTAATGAAGGTGACCCTCTTTAGATTAAACTTAACAAGAAAGTCATAGTAATTAATGAATGTTAAATAATTTTCTGAATAAAAGAATAGAATCTAAAGTAATAGGATCTGTATTATATCTATTAAATTGAACTCAGAAATCAAAGTATACATTTGTTCATCCAAGAATTTTCTTGGTAAAGGTGCAAGCATTGTGTTCTCCTTGTCACATATGTCTCTGTGAAAATGGTATAGTGACATTAGTCACTATAATATTCTCTTTGCTTAGATGTTACTGTACAATGTTCCAATATTCATTTGTTTCTGCATTCATTTTTCCTACAGGAATATAATGTGATGATCAAGTAGTGTGAGACTTAGGATTAGCTTGACATTCCCCTTATAGTTTTTAAGACTACTGAATATGATACAGGCTATATATCAATCTAACTCTAGTAGATTGACAAAATTTAGTTTTCAAATCTAAAATATGGCAAACCCTAAATTAGATGATGATTGAATTTGATGATGCGGTCAGTGTCTATCTGGTTTAATAACTGCACAGGCTTCAAACTTTATTCCCCCCCTCTGGTAATAATAGCTGTATGTATATGCTTATATATATATGTATATATGTATATATATTATAATAATAGTATATATATTATAATATATGTATATATATTAAAACAGCTATATATCTATGCCTGTATATAAAATAGCCAAAATATACTTATGTTTATGATCATACTTCAATATAAGCATATATAAGCATATATAAGTATATATACATACTTATGCTTATGATACTTCATTATAAACATATATATAAGCATATATGTAACCATATATATGCTTATGCTGAAGTATGATCATAAGCGTAAGTATATTTTGGCTATTTTAAGTAAACTTGTCTCAACTACAACATTCCACGCTTTATTGCACTGATTGCATATATGCACATCTCTTAGAATTTCAAACTCTTTTACTCCCTCTCTCTACCCCCTATTCTCTAGTTTATTTAGTCTTACTCATGATAAGAAAAAGGGCTCAAAAGTAATACTTTTCTGGTTGTTGCATATTGAATGAGAGATAGTCTTCTAAATGTGTCATACCTACAGATAGAGAAAGAAACACATTAGTGTGCATTTCAAGTGAGCCCTCTCTTTATGTTAGCACTTAAACTATTGAATTGCAAATGAAATTCCAGGCAAGATGTGAGACCTCCTTTTTCATTTAACAAGATATCTTTAATACTCATGAGATTCATAAGAAATTGAATGCTATCTGAACAGCAAGGATTTGTAATAATGGCCCAGGTATTATGAGGATTAGAAGAATCTGAATGAGCAATCCCTTAGCTCATAAAGAAAATGATAAAGGATAAAAGGTAGCATTAACTGTTCAGTGATGTGGGATGTTCACTGTATGTATAGCTGCATCAAATTGAAAGTCACTTACTTGATTAGTTAGCTAAATAAAGCAGCTTTTATTTTGCACCTACCCAAACATTCTCCTAAGTCACTAAGGGCCTATGTATTATGATATTAAAGGAAAGTTTTAAATGTCATAACTTTTACTGAAAAATAATATTTAACATTTTATTTTGTTATTTCTTCTTATTTATTTTGAGACAGAGTTTTCACTCTTGTCACCCAGGCTGGGGTGCAGTGGTGTGATCTTGGCTCACTGCAACCTCTGCCTCCTGGGTTCAAATGATTCTCCAGTCTCAGCCTTCCTAGTAGCTGGGATTATAGGCATGTGCCACCACACCTGGCTAACTTTTTGTATTTTTAGTAGAGATGGGGTTTCATCATGTTGGTCTCGAACATCAGGCTGGTCTCAAACTCCTGACCTCAAGGGATCTGCCCGCCTTGGCCTCCCAAAATGCTGGGATTACAGGCGTGAGTGACTGCGCCCAGTCTATTTATCTTTTTAAATACATTAAAGACTTGGATGCAGGCTTACCTTGGAAAAACTCTTAATATTTGGTCAAACTTTCATTTGAGGGCATCTATTTGACAAATATTCACCATTGTCGGTGTAAAACAAGCAGTTTTGAATAGTCCATTTCAACACTTCTTAACGGCTTCTTCACTGACCCCTTTACGGAAATGCTTTACTGACTGAATGGTAATCCAAGCTACCTATCATTCGTGTATGGTAGTGAAATAAAATACTAATTTTATGTAAGTACCAACCCTTTTCTGAATTAAGTTTTTTTTTTTTTTTGGATTCCTGGCTCTGTTGAAGGATACTGATGAATTAAGCTAAAAATATTTTGGCCAAGAACGCACCCTGGCGTTTGTAAAATTCAAATAACCTAAGATCTCTAGTGTTTTCTACACTACAATATGAGTGCTATTTGGGTCATAAAATGGCAGATAGAAAGTATTCGTGATGTATCCCTCAGGAGACTTCCTGACCTTGCTTTTCAAAGTCACCTGGTTTACTCTGGGATAGAAATAATAAAACATTTTGGAGGCAACTCTTGTAAATGTTAGGGTTTTTAAAATAGGACATTTTCCCTATTTATATAATTTTCTTGATTTAGCACAATATCTGTTTCCATGAGACAGTGAAAAAAACAACCCTAATCTGTAATTACATTTGAATCCCAAATACCATGAATGCAAAAAGACATTCCTTCTACCATTATTATTATTATCTTACTCGACAGAAAACACAAGAGCTCCACCAGAGCCAAGGTGGCTGAAATACTTGGTATTCTTCTCTCGTAGCTGGATGTAGCTGTCCAACCTGTTTCAGCCTATTTGTGTCACTTGTTTTTTATTCTTCTCATTCCCACTCCAGAAGCAATAGTATATTTAGAAAACACAAGAAAACAGTTTGGAGGGCATTACAGGCCTGTGATTAGATACACTGTCTAGGAAGCTAGGTGGGTGGGCCAAGACATTGTTTAGGAGCCCAGGAAGCTAGAGAGCCTGAGTGCTCAAGGCTGGCTCCTCAGCCCTCATGAGACTAAGAAGCTTGCACCACCTCACTAAGAACCTGACCAGTAAACAGTAAACTGAGACTACATTCCCCACAAGAAGGAACTTCAACTTACCTGAAGCAGCACCCATCGCTCCAGCTGGCCGCAGGTAGACATCTCCATGGACCCCAACTGCTGTGTCCAAAGCAGGCTGTGATTTGTGCCGGGCCACCTCCAGCATTGCAGAGAGAGTTCCTATGTGAACACAAGATGTGGACAAGTGAATGAGTATAACACTTCCAGCGGGTGGAGGGCAGTGTGAGTGTCACTCCTGGCTCTTCATATCTACTACAAGAAATACAGGCATCAACAAAGGCTGAATCGGAGTGATACGGCTATCCCACCTACTGGGTTATGAATCCCATCAATAATTTCTCATTCCAATTTTGGCATTGTTGTAAAAGACTCAAGAGTTTCTAATGCATGGCTATAAATACTCACTTACTTTTCCATGATTCTATGTTAATTTTTTTTTTTTCTAATGATTCATTAACTAGTAGTGATGTGGCTTTTAATGACAAGGTTCAGTTTAGAAACACTTTATATTGACTAAACATTGTTGTTTTGAATAATTTTATAATAAGCATAAGAAATAAAAACGTTTACTTCTGGTTAGTTTTCATTTCCCTGGAAATGCTTCACTGTAAGTCTTATGCCCTTTAGTTATGACCATTTTGAAAATTACGACCTAATTACTGACTTCTTTCCTAAATTGAAATTCTGCATCTCAACGGATACTTGTGCCTTCCTTAGAATGTCTCTAGTTCCTTGACACCCAGGCTTTACCTGTGTGGTCAATTCAGTCTCTCACCACTTTACATATCTTAAACTCCAATTAAAGGGAATGGAAGTCACTAAGAGTTTTGTAGCAGACTGTATCTCAGGGACTCTTCTAATAATAAATATAATCCTATTGATTCATTTAAAAAATGTGTTGAAGACCCTTAATTATGACCAATATTCAGAAATACATAAATATTAGATAACCCAGTATAAATTACAAAATACGTAAAATGATAAACAAAAATATATAAAACGATAAATATACAAATGATAACTATTAGATAACCTGGTATAAATTACAAAGTACATAAAATTTACAGTCAAATACTAAAGTCTTATTAATGGACTGTGTTCATTATTCCAAAAGAAAATAATACTGATGGCTCAATTGTCTTCTGTAGACATTGAAGGAAAATAAGGATTGGTATGGACGGAATTGCGTTTCCCCCAAGGTGGCTGTGTTTGAAGATTAGACCATTACGATGGTAATCCAGATAAAATGAGGTCATAAGAGGGGGCCCTAGTCCAAAGCACTAGTGTCTTCAGAAGAAGAGGAAGCCACACCAGAGGATCATGCTCACAGAAAAAAAAGAAAAGGCCATGCGAGGACACAGTGAGAAGGTATTCTCTGCAAGTCAAAGAAATAAGCCTCAAATAAAACCTAACCTGTTGACAGCTTGAACTTGGACTTCAGGCTCTAAAGCTATGAGAAAATAAATATCTTCTTATGAAACCATCGAATCTATGGTATTTTATTATGGCAATCCTAGCAAACTAATACAAGGGTGTCTTAGCCTATTTTCTGCTGCTATAATAGAAAACTACGGACCGAGTAATTTATAGACAGAAGTGATTTTTTATCCCAGTTCTGGAAGATGGAAAGTCCAAGAGCATGATGCTGGCACCTGGGGAAGGTCCTGGCCAGAGGATGGAAGGCGAAAAAGAGCACACAACACAAAGAAAGCAAATGAAGGCCAATCTTATCTTTTTACGGGGCTCCCTCTTCCTGCCATAATGGCGCTAATCCACTCATGAGGGCAGAGACCTCATGATGCTGTCACCTCCCAAAGGTCCCACCTCACTATTGTTGCAATGGTAATAAGGTTTCCAACATGCAAACTGTGGGGGCCATATTCAAGCCAAAACAAAAGATGTAAACATTGAAAGGAAAAATAAATGAACTAATAAATATCAATGCATAAGTGATAAACTTGTAGCTCAAGAACGGCCTGGTGTGCACTACATTCTTGCATTCTCTAAAACAGATTCTGGAACTTCCTTTGTGAGAACAATTTGCCCTATTGGAGAGATCTGATTTTTGTCCCTAAATCTTTTCATTCTATTCACCCTTTACCTCATTGTAGTGTTATCTTCCACCCCATCGCCTTATCTACACTCACCAAGGTAGCTCACAGCATCAAATATTAATTTTATGACATTATAACCTATCATAATTAAAATTAAACCTTTACAGTCAAATACTAAAGTCTTATTAATGGACTCTGTTCATTATTCCAAAAGAAAATATTAATTTTATGACATTATATGTATTTGTGTGTATAAAATTTCACTATTTCTTTTCTTGTATTACATGATGCTGTTGTGGCATATGACATTATTTTCCAGTGTTTTTTGATACAGTTTTGCCTAAGGCAAGTACCTCTGCTAAACAACAACTGCCTCTGCCTTCTAGTGATTGTCTGTGTCCCCGGCTCTTCATGACAGGTTCATTCCTACCTGCATGGGAAGTACAGGAGCACCTCACTTAAATCTGTCACTAATCAACACTTCCTGGCAGTGCCCTGGTACACGTGACTCCTCAGTCTGGACCGAAATTTTCCCCAGTCAATACAGGAGAACCTGGGAGGTCGAGATGGGCAGATCACGAGGTCAGGAGATCGAGACCATCCTGGCTAACATGGTGAAACCCCGTCTCTACTAAAAAATACAAAAAAAAAAAAAACTAGCCTGGCGAGGTGGCAGCGCCTGTAGTCCCAACTACTCGGGAGGCTGAGGCAGGAGAATGGCGTAAGCCCAGGAGGCAGAACTTGCAGTGAGCTGAGATCCGGCCACTGCACTCCAGCCTGGGTGACAGAGTGAGAATCCGTCTCAAAATAATAATAATAATAATAATAATAATAATACAGGAGAACCTTGCTTTATTGTACTTTGCTATATTCTGCTTCACAGGTATTGTGGGGGTATTTTACCAACTGAAGATTTGTGACAATCCTGTGTCAAGCAAATACATTGGTACCGCTTTTCCAGCAGCCCATGTTCACTTCATGTTTCTGTCATATGTTGACAATTCTCATAATATTTCAAACTTTTAAATTACTATTATATCTGTTACGGTATCTGTCATGATGATCTGTAATCAATAATCTTTGATGTTATTATTCTAATTGTTTGGGGACTGCACAGACCACACCCATGTAACATAGCAAGCTTAATAGATAACTGCTGTGTGTGTTCTGACTGCCCCACTGACAGGGTCTTCTCCTATCTCTCTCCTCGAGCTTTCTTATTCCCAAGACAGAACAATACGAAATTTAGATTACTGAATAACCCTACATTGACCTGTAAGTGTTCAAGTGAAAGGAAGAGTAACACATCTCTCACTTTAGTCAAAAGCTAGAAATGTTTAAGCTTAATGAGGAAGGCATGTTGAAAGTTGGGACATGCCAAAAGTAAAGCCTCTTGGACAAACAGTTAACCAAGTTGTGAATGGAAGAACAATGTCTTTTTTCTGAGACAAAGTCTCACTCTTGTCACCCAGGCTGGAGTGCAATGGTGTGATCTCGGCTCACTGCAACCTCCGCCTCCCAGGTTCAAGAGATTCTCCTGCCTCAACCTCCTGAGTAGCTGATATTACAGGCACACGCCACCGTACTCGGCTAATTTTTGAATTTTTAGTAGAGACGGGGTTTCACTGTGTTGGCCAGGCTGGTCTCAAACTCCTGACCTCAGGTGATCCACCTGCCTCGGCCTCCCACATTGCTGGGATTACAGGCATGAGTCACCTCGCCCAGCAAGAATAATTTCTTGAAGAAAATTAAAAGTGCTACTCAAATGAACACACAAATGTTAAGAAAGTGAAACTGCCTTACTGCTGCTATGCAGAAAGTTTTAGTGGACTGGATAGAATATCAAACCAGATACAACAGACCCTTAAAGCCTAATCCAGAGCATGGTTCTAAAACTCTTCATATATACGAAACCTGAGAGATGTGAGGAAGTTGCAGAAGAAAAGTATGAAGCTAGCAGAGGTTTTTAAATGAAATTTAAGAGAATGAGCGATCTCCATAATATAAAAGTGCAAAGTGAAGCAGCAAGTGCTGATACAGAAGCTGCAGCAAAATGATCGAGAAGATCTGAGATAACTGATGAAGGTGGCAACACTAAACAACAGCTTTTCAATGTAGATGAAATAACATTCTCTTGGGAGAAGTTGCCATCTAGGACATTCATAGCTAGAGAGGAGATGCCAGTCCTTGGCTTCAAAGCTTCAAAAGATATTCGACTCTTTTGTTGGGGGCAAATGAAGTTGGTCACTTCAAGTTGAAGTCAGTACTTATTCACCATTCTGAAAATCCTAAGCCTTTAAAAATTATGCTAACTCTACTCTGCCTATGCTCTATAAAAGGAACAACAAACCTGGATGACAGCACATCTGTTATAGCATGATTGACTGTATATTATAAGCCCATTATTGACACTTACTGCTCAGGAAAAAAAAGATTCCTTTCAAAATATTACTGCTTATTGATAATGTACCAGAACATCCAAGATATTTGATGTAGATGTACATTTGGTGATTAACATTGTCTTTGTGCTGGTAACACAATGTGCATTCTGCAAAAAAGTAGATCAAGGGTGTATTTTTGACTTCAAAATTTTTTACTTCAGAAATACATTTCATAAGGCTATAATTGCAATAGATAGTAATTCTTCTGATGGGTCTGGGCAAAGTAAATTGGAAACCTTCTGGAAAAGATTCACCATTCCAGATGCCATCAAGAACATTCGTGCCTCATGGAAGAATGTCAAAATGTCAACATTAACAGGAGTCTGCATGAAGTAGATTCCGTCTCTCATTGATGTCTTTGAGGGCTTCAAGACTTTCATGGAGAAAGTCACTGCAGATATGGTGGAAACAGCAAGAGAACTAGAATTAGAGGTGGAGGCTGAAGATGCAACTGAACTGCTATAATCTCATGACAAAACTTTAATGGATGAGAAGTCTCTTCTTATGGATGAGCAAAAAAGTGATTTCATGAGATGGAATCTACTCTTGGTGAAGACATTGTAAACATTGTTAAAATGATAATAAAGGATTTAGAATATTACATAAACTTAGTCAATAAAGCAAAACAGGGTTTGAGAGGATTGAATCCAATTTTGAAAGTAGTTCTATGGTAGGTAAAATGTTATCAAACAGCAACACATGCTACCGAGAAATATTTCGTAAAAGGAAGAATCAATCAGCTTCATTGTTGTCTTATTTTAAGAAATTGCCAAAGCCAGCCCAGTTTCAGCCAACCATCACCCTGATCAACCAGCAGTCATCAACACCAAGGTGAGAGCCTCCACCAGGAAAATGATTATGACCTGCTGAAGGTTCCCTTCATTACTCACATAAGTTAACAATGAAGTATTTATAATTAAGGTATGTGCACCGTTTTTGAACATACCGATTGTGCACACTTAATAGATTGCAGTGTAGCACAAGCATAACTTGTATGCATGGGAACACACAGAAACGTATGACTAGCTTTATTGTGAAGTTGACTTTGTTGCTGTTGGGTGGCAATGTCTCACAGGTGTGCTTGCAGTTTCCCACATGCTTCAACTGCTTTTCTTTTTTGCCATCATTGAGCACATTTTCTTGGCTAATGGAAGCCCAGTGGAGATCTCAGGAACTGAGTTGGCCCTTCAAAGACTTTGTACCCCCACATTGAATATGGGCTCTGCTGAAGGAGAAGGAATGAGGGCTTCTGTCCTAGACAAGGAGTCTCCCCAGATCACCACAGCACCCACTTCCGTCAGCAAGGGCTGAGCCCAAGAACAGGCTGCCACATTTGGTGGGAGATTTCCATCCAGGGAAATAAGAAACATGTAGAACATTTTGTTAAGTCTTGTGAATTTTTCTTGGGCATTTGCAAAAATTAAGAAGATTAAAAAAAAGTAAATGACTGAACTTCCAGAAGTTGAAGGTAATCTAATTCATAAGATTTCATAAGCATAGTAAAAGGAAGAGTGACATTTGAGGCCCTGGAAATCTAAAGAAACACAAATGGTATCTTACCTAATTCAGTTATAATCGTGACCAATGATTTTAATATTTTACCTTCCTTCCAAAAACATCCAGGATTCTGAGGGAACTGAAGTCTTTCATTTTGTTTTATGTATTTATTCATTGTTATTTTAGCGGAGGAATTTCCAAAAGTAGGGCTACAAAAATGTTGTTTTAGCAAAATTTACAAAATTACTGTACCATGTGGACACACTGTGAATTACAATTGTGCCAGAGGCCACTGTGTACATATAAGCTTCACTAGCCTTTGTGGCAAAGGCACTCTCCGTGGCTCTTAATTTCCACCAGAGAATGTCCCAGTACAGCCAGATTCTATCAAGGTCATTCAGAGTTAAATTCTACACTGTATAAATCTTTTCAAGCGATGATATTTTCCCTTTTTAGTCACTCCCTTAATAGTTACAATGCTGTGCTTTTTAATTTTTATGTCATTTTTGCTGCTTCTTTCTGCTTCTTTAAATCATCTTTTTTCCTTCATGGCTCAGTTAGATCTCAAGTGTTCTCTGAAAGTTATATTTATATCATTTTAGCTTTCATTTGTTTCTCATGTCCATAACACTGATAGACTATTCTACAACGTGTCTGACATTTTTTTTTTTTTTTTTTTCTCATTTGGCACAACATTGCCTTCCCATTTGCTTCTTCTAACTGGACAAAATGTAGAAAATATTTATCTGGTTTCTTTTCTCTTATTTCCCCCAATTTCCCAAAGCCTAGAATGTACATCCAGTATAACAGGCACTCAATGCATGCGCACTAGTGGAAAGCTTTTCAAAATCAGCTTCCTTGTAACTACTGCTTTGTTTGTTTTCATTAAATATCCTATGTCTCAGGCTGAGCATGGTGGCTCATGCCTGTAATCCCAACACTTTGAAAGGCTGAGGCGGGGGGATTGCCTGAGCTCAGGAGTTTAAGATCAGCCCAGGCAATGTGGTGAAACTCTGTCTCTACAAAAAAAAAAAATGCAAAAACTAGCCAGGCATGGTGGCACATGCCTGTAATCCCAGCTTCTTGGGAGGCAGGGGTAGGAGGATTGCTTGAACCCAGGAGGTGGAGGTTGCACTGAGCTGAGATTGTGCCACTGCACTCCAGCCTGGACAATAGCACAAGACTCCAGTCTCAAAAGAAAAAAAAAAATGGCTTGGCGCCATGACTCATGTCTGTAGTCCCAGCACTTTGGGAAGCTGAAGCAGGCAGATCATGAGGTCAGGAGATCAAGACCATCCTAGCCAACATGGTGAAACCACGTCTCTACTAAAATAGAAAATACTAGTCAGGCATGGTGGTGCTTGCCTGTAATCCCAGCTTCTTGGGAGGCTGGGGCAGGAGGATTGCTTGATCTCAGGAGGTGGAGGTTGCAGTGAGCCAAGACTGTGCCGCTGCACTTCAGCCTGGGCAACAGAGCGAGACTCTAGTCTCAAAGAAAAAAAAAAAAAAGAAAATCATGTCTCAATATGGTGCCTATATAAATAATCGATATTAGCTACTTTTATATTTCAAATTTTAAGCTTACAATAAAATTCTTGTAGTTTACCTTCAACAGAAAAGAATGAAATTTATTATAAAAATTTTACCATCAATGCACATAGCTATTGAATTGTATCATGCCATTTTCCTGAACCAAAATAAAATTTATTTTTTTCCATCACCTTAGAGTCATCTAAGATTATCCATTTTGCAACATATAGATCATGACATACTTAAAACACACCATTCTGGTCCAGGTCTGCTTCTGAATTGCTGAACTTAAAGTCCTTACAACTTGTTGAAAGACAAATTTCTGTGGGTCTATAACCATTTTTACAAGTCTTAGAACAGCCACCTGCTGCCTTTGTTCTACACGATCTTTTCAGGAACATCTATGTAGGAAGCAGCCATGGAAGGCAGAGGTAATGTTTCCCATCAGGGTAAAGGGTAGGCTGGCCTGTAGCCTGGAAAGATAGAGACAGTGTTTACCTCTGGAGCTAAGGGCAAACATGCTTATTGCATATTATTACAGATTCAGGTTCCCTATGCTCAAGGTTTTTCTTCCAAAACTCACCTTGCTTTGTGTGAGGACATTCATCGAAACCATTCTGCACTGCCCTTGTGGGATTTTGGTGCAAGAGAAACTGACACAAATATTCTGCTCAGGCGAACTTTGTTTGCCTTGAGTAATACATTCCTTTTTCCCTAAACCAGAAAGCTTACTTCTCCCAGCATCTGTGAAGCTGGCATGTTAACTTGTTAGCTTGTAGGTAGGGTAAAATCTCAGACCCTCAACATTGTTTTTAATTATTTTAATTGATACATATTAAATATACAAATTTATGGCTTACATGTATTTTGATATATATACACAATGTGTAATGGTCACATCAAGGCATTTAGGATATCCATCACCTCAAACATTTATGATTTCTTTTCTAGTTATTTTGAAATATACAATGACTTGTCATTAATTGTGCTAGGGAACACTGGAAGTTATACCTTCTCTCTGTGTGTTTGCACCCATTAACCAGTATCTCTTCATTCCCCACACTTATTCTTCCCAGATTCTGATAACTATTATCCTACTCTCCATCTCTATGAGATCAACATTTTTAACCCTCACATAGAGTGAAAATATGTAATATTTGTTGTTCTGTGACTGGCTTCTTTCACTTAACATAATGACCATCAGTACCTATTTTGTTGCAAATAACAGGATTTAACTCTTTTTATGGATGAATAAGATTCCATTGTGTACATCTACTATATTTTCTTCATCCATTTGTCTGTGATGGACGCTTAGGTTGATTCCATATCTTGTCTATTGTGAATAGTGCTGCAATAAACATAGAGGTGCTGGTATCCTTTTGACAGACTGATTTCCATTCTTTGGATAAATATCCAGTAATGGGATTGCTGGATTGTATGGAGCTCTATTTTCAGTTTTTTGAGAAACCTCACGGCTTTCATAACGGATGTACTAATTTACATTTTCACCAATAGTGTATGAGTTCCCTTTTCTCTGCATCCTCAACAGTGCTCATTTTCGTTGTTGTTTTTATTTGTCTTTTGTCATAGCTCTTTCCAAACATTTGATCACCTGAGAGAAAAATACTACTTGGACTTTTTGGAAGCTTTGACTTTTGCTTAGTCATACTGCCACTTTACACTATGTATGATTCTATCATTCCATATATCATCCCAACTTACACTTATGTTTTCTGTCTTTCTCCCCAGCCAGCTAGACTGTTACTACTTTTACAAACACTTATGACTTATTTCCTGCATATAACCAATCTCTAGCCACATATGAACATCTGAAAGATATCCTTTAAATAATAAACTACTTGATCCATATATCCTCAGTTGAGCTTTTTAATTAGTCTTAAGTGAGAACTTACATTGTTCCTGCCCAATCTTGAAACAAGCTCTTAGTGCAAATTATAATAAGGAATGTGTAGGTAGAGATTCGTTACTATAGACTTTGCCAGAGTTGTGTTCCCTATCGTGGAATAGATACACTGTGTTCATGTGTAGTGTAATATTGTGTTTTAATGGCAAATAACATTTCAGTGTTCCTCCAGGAGACACAAAATTTTTCAACATTCAGTTTTCCTTATAGATGACAATATAGAGCAGGCATCCTGCTAGCTGAAAAAGACCAATCACACAAAAATGTAATAGAAAAAAATTAAACACAAGAATCATGGTTTGTACCTAATCATGAAATATCGATACTTGAACGTCTTTCCTTCACCGCACGGACAGTCCTCTTCTCTTTCTTCTCTCATCATTTAACACAGGAGAAACTAGAGATCAAAAGAGCTTCAGCTTCCTCTCGAATGCAAATTATAGAGTTATCTTATGAAGAAAGTTTAGAAACTGGTCTATTGACTGACAGATTCACCATGCCACAACTTCTTCAGAGACAAGTATAAGGAATTCCATGCATAGAATCTGTTGGCATAATTTATTCCTAGTTTTATTGCAACACTAAGCAAAAAACAAGGTGTAGTATAAAATAGCTTAAAATAATCTATTTTTTTTTTTTTTTTTGGCTCTACAGATTTAGCTTAAGTCCGACAACAGATAAAGCAAATATTTACCACTACCTTCAGGTTCCATAAGTAAAAGTGTAAAAGTTGTTTTAATAATTTTTATGTTGAAAATTTCTATTCATTCATTTCCAATTCATGGAGTTTGGACCAATCATTACTGGGTTTTTAGATTATATTCACTCTTTCTATTTAGTTCAAACTCTTGGCTTTTATTTTAAATTCCAATTTTCAAGGTAATATAACAAGATATTAGAAATTCTAATGTTCTCTGAAATGTTTTCCAAGGCATGAAAATCAAATCTGGGGGAAAAAATGGTCCTTAATTTCTTTTCTAAATCTTTTCACTGTAGGTAATAAAACTACGAACTAGTTTGCTAGGTACTGGAAGCCTGAAAAGGTGTTGAATGGTAGTATAGAATCCAAATGAAGATATGAAGAGGATAATAATTAACTATAGAACCACTTAGGAGAAAATCTTCCCAGCAGTAACAAAGTGTTATATAGAAACAGCAGCATATTTTGGGCCAAACTGCAGTCATTAGCATATATTAAAAAGAAGTGTTCTCACCTGCATTCTTCCTAGTTTAATATCAGTTCAGTGTGCAAAGCATAAAGTTTAAAAATAACTAAATACAGAAAACTTATATTCTTCCCAAGATTTTCTGCATTTTTTAGTCTGAGCTTCTCAGAGTCTAATGAATCTGGGCATAGAGAACAAGCAGGATTTATAAAACAGCAAGCCTGGGTACAAGGAAAACGCTTAAAATAAAAACCCCACGAAATTCTAATGAGTTTATCAGAAGTTTCTGGGTAATACGAAGGAATAAGGCTTCTCTGCTTTCCTCCCTCAGTACAGCAGTAAGTTTTTCTGCATGGAACCGGGTCATTGTTTGCTTCAATGGACTATTTGCTAACCAGTGCTTGAGGGTGGGTCATTGAGCTGTAGTAAAAATATATTCTTTTTTCTGGAATCAGCCTGACTTATCAGACATATTATCTTCTAAAGAGAGATTTCACATTAATTCCAAGAAAGACCTAGCATTCAATCTTAGAGGAATCCAACTTGGAGTCATTTCTTTATGAAGAGATACAAACCAATAAAAGCAGCTTAAAAAAATACAAACACTTTAGTGACATTACTTTTTTCTTCTTTGGAATATTTTCTTCATTGATACATTGGATATAGTTTTGAACACACTGCAAAACTTTATCCACATTTTTCCTAATCCACGATCAAATAAAATATGCACTGCCCTCAGGGTTCAACTAATCTTAAAACAATCTAGACTTTATAGAAAGACCACATATTCGAGAATATAAAATTACTAAAAATAGAAATATGACACTCTTTTTACAAATGCCCTACACTCTGATAGCTAACCATATGTAATAAATAGCACACAGATTTGACTCTCTAGAGCTGTCTAGCTGGTCACGCTACTTAAATCAACCTCATCCATCAGCAGAGAGATAATTTTTGGAGGTAACATTTCAGTCACACTCAGCCTTATAGATGGGGATGCCAAACTAAGGTAAGTCGTTTTTATTAAAGGTTAATTTATTGTGTTTACTTTTTTCCCTTTGCTGAATACAAACCAATTTAATAGATCTTCTTTTAAGTTTGGTAAAATCAACCTTGATATCCTTAACCCTTACTTGGCTAGGTAACTTAATTTCAGTCTCCTTTTTGGCATGATATTTTTCCATCCTGATCTCAAAGTCAGTCTCAGGTGATCCTGCTCAAGTACGAAATGTGCTCTCACTGTACACTGTGCTCTATTGTTAGTTGATTTGTCTGCCTTTCTTAACCATTCAGAATCAATTAGTTGACATTTTTTGACTTTGTCTTCCTGGTTACTAGCACATTCTTGGCATATAGCACTCGATATGTTTTTTTAAATAAATAATTGAATTGGTGTATTAATTGGGATTAGATTCTTATACATTATTATATTCAGATTATTTTTTTTGATTAGCCAGTTTTTTTGGATTAGCTAGTTTAACTCATATTCATAGGAAAAATAACAATTAGCCATCAATGACAAAAGTATAAATTTATACATAACATAGTTTTCTTTCTCAGAATTTCTTAAATTCTATTTTAAAGAATTTACCAGTCACTAATAAATTCTATATTCATAATAGCTATGGCATGTTTTATTTTAAAACAATCCAAAATAATAAGCTTAATAGCTTTAAAATTTAGTAGTCTAAATATTATTTTTGAAAAATAGGTAAGTTGCTACAAAATAAAGGTGTGATTAGAGTAAAACATCAAAATAATAAACACATGGAACTTTAATAGATATAAATTATAAAATACAACGGTAGCAGATTCAACCATAAAATAAAGTTTCACACAAAGGGACAAATATGTCGGAGCATAAGAAATATATAACACAACATTGATACTAGTGGGTCCTCAGTACTTTGAAATTAATATAGAGCAAAGGGCTACATGAGCTATATTAATTCTCTTCTCGTCAATTAGGCAATGAGGTATACATACTATATGGAGTCAAATTTAACTCTGTGGCAAATCTTATCTATATTTAATATTATATTTTATATATAATTTTTATTACAAAAGTAATATGTATTTATATTTAACACACATGCTGCACCCCCTATTGATACTTCTTGATGTATATAACCGTTACATGTGTGTATTTAGATACGTAATGGCAGACATGATTGACCACAAACATATCCTGTAGTTGTTGACACCTAGTCATTCTCTTAGTAAGAGCAAGGCTCTTTATGTAGAAAGAACGGACAGTGTGGGAAGGGTAGCAGGTGATGTGAAAACATTATGTATCAATATAATTCACAACTATACATTAATGATATGTAAAGAGTATCATCAAGATAGAGTATATTTGAAGAAATTCTAATTTTTGAACTCTTTACAGCTAAGTCTGTATTTACTTCTTCACATACTGTGAATTTGTGTCAGCATGCATTGTCAAAAATATTTGAAAAAAAATATTTTATTTAGACCTAAGACATCTAATAACTAAAATGAGCTATCACTTTCTAAGGCTGTAAACAGAAGTTAAATTGTTATTTCTAAGTTTGCCAACCCAGATTTTATTTTCATCATTTTATATCAGAATTATGAGATGATGTCCTAGTAAAGTTATGACACTATTCTGGGTAATTTTTTCAGTTAATCTTCTATTCACAATCTGCTGGCCTCAATATATCTGAAGTAATTGTAAATGATACTTCCTTATGCAACAGTCAAGTTTAAAAATATTATAAAAATATGCGTTCATCTCATCAAGTGCAAATATTTTGCATTTCAGTAATTGCATTATATATTTCGTTAAGGATTCAGATAAGGTAAAGTCCCACAAATGCCTTCCCTAAGCAACCACTATTTACTTCGTATCAACTCTAGGGTCAGTTTCAGAGCAGTCGCCTGTGTGGTCACTCAGGGCCTGGCACTCAGAAAAGGCTTTTGCTTTGAGTTTAAGGCTCTAAGTCACTGTCTTGAGTTTTGAAGGTGAGATTTGATGGAACAATGTGCATTTTCTGGAGCTTGAATCCTAGTCCCTCAGAACCATAATATTTCCTCCTGGAGTCTCACAGGTGGATTTTGGCTGCCTGTTTCATGGCCTCTACTCCCAAGTCCCACCTGCCCTTCTATTACCTGTTCCAGCCCCATCACCACCTCCACCTGCCTCTGCCCAGAGAGGTAATTAGGTCACCTGGGAGCAGGGAACTCATGTTCTATCATTAACCTCTACCCCTAGTGGGGGCTTGGATGCAAAACAGACTTGGGTCCCATGCATGTTCTGGCAGAGGCAGGAAAAGGCAGTGCCTGTCCTCATTCCAGGTTGACCATGACGCAGCACATTCACAGGGGTTACTTTATAGGGGCCTCATCCAAACCTGATACAGGTCCTGAGAGTTTTTGGTGTGGAGATTGCAATTCCGTAATTTCCTGTGTCTGCTCTGGGCTAGGACAATGAGTAGAGGACGTTGACTTCTGGCCTTAGCTTTGGTCCTGAATTTTTATCTTGCTCTAGATCCTGCAATTTATGTTGCTAGAATGTACCTAATACAAGAATAATGTATATTTGGATCTTTAATACATTTTGAGTTGATTTTTGTAACACGGTGTGGTAGAGTTTTCCTCATTCTTCTGCATGTGGATATCCAAATTTTCCTCCACCATTGATCGAAGAGTCAGTCCTTTCTCTATTGTGTGTTCTTAGCTCCTTTAACAAAAACAAGTTGGCTGTAAATGATGGATTTATTTCTGGCCTCTCTATTGGGGTCTATTGTACAACATGGCGATTATAGTAGGTAACAATATATTTTTGAAAATTGCAAAGAGAGTGGATGTTAAGTGTTCTCACCACAAAAATACCTCTGTGAGGTAATCCATATGTTAATTAGTTGATTTAGTCAACCGTGACATATATATATTTCAAAACATTATGTTGTCCACAATAAATGATATAACTGTAGCTGTCAATTTAAAAAATACAAAGGGTGGAGCAAGATGGCCAAATAGGAACAGCTCCAGTCTCCAACTCCCAGCGCGAGCGACACAGAAGACCGGTGATTTCTGCATTTTCAACTGAGGTACTGGGGTCATCTCACTAGGGAGTGCTGGACAATCGGTGCTGGTCAGCTGCTGCAGCCTGACCAGCGAGAGCTGAAGCAGGGCGAGGCATCGCCTCACCTGGAAGCGCAAGGGGGAAGGGAATCCCTTTTCCTAGCCAGGGGAACTGAGACACACAACACCTGGAAAATAGGGTAACTCCCACCCCAATACTGCGCTTTAAGCAAACAGGCACACCAGGAGAATATATCCCACACCTGGCCGGGAGGGTCCCACAGCCACGGAGCCTCCCTCATTGCTAACACAGCAGTCTGCGGCGATCTATCTGCAAGGCAGCAGCGAGGCTGGGGGAGGGGTGCCCGCCATTGCTGAGGCTTAAGTAGGTAAACAAAGCCGCTGGGAAGCTCGAACTGGGTGGAGCTCACAGCAGCTCAAGGAAGCCTGCCTGTCTCTGTAGACTCCACCTCTGGGGACAGCGCACAGCTGAAGACCAACAGGGGAAGCAGCGGGGGCCTGTGCAGACCCGAACGACTCTGTCTGACAGCTTTGGGGAGAGCCGTGAATCTCCCAACACGGAGGTTGAGATCTGAGAACGGACAGACTGCCTGCTCAGGTGGGTCCCTGACCCCTGAGTAGCCTAGCTGGGAGACATCCCCCACTAGGGGCAGTCTGACACCCCACACCTCACAGGGTGGAGTACACCCCTGAGAGGAAGCTTCCAAAGGAAGAATCAGACAGGTACACTTGCTGTTCAGCAATATTCTATCTTCTGCAACCTCTGCTGCTGATACCCAGGCAAACAGGGTCGGGAGTGGACCTCAAGCAATCTTCAACAGACCTATAGCTGAGGGTCCTGACTGTCAGAAGGAAAACTATCAAACAGGAAGGACACCTATACCAAAACCCCATCAGTACGTCACCATCATCAAAGACCAGAGACAGATAAAACCACAAAGATGGGGAAAAAGCAGGGCAGAAAAGCTGGAAATTCAAAAAATAAGAGCGCATCTCCCCCTGCAAAGGAGCGCAGCCCATCGCCAGCAACGGATCAAAGCTGGTCAGAGAATGACTTTGACAAGATGAGAGAAGAAGGCTTCAGTCCATCAAACTTCTCAGAGCTAAAGGAGGAATTACGTACCCAGCGCAAAGAAACTAAAAATCTTGAAAAAAGAGTGGAAGAATTGACAGCTAGACTAATTAATGCAGAGAAGGTCATAAACGAAATGACAGAGATGAAAACCATGACACGAGAAATACCTGACAGATGCACAAGCTTCAGTAACCGACTCGATCAACTGGAAGAAAGAGTATCAGCGATTGAGGATCAAATGAATGAAACGAAGCGAGAAGAGAAACCAAAAGAAAAAAGAAGAAAAAGAAATGAACAAAGCCTGCAAGAAGTATGGGATTATGTAAAAAGACCAAATCTACGTCTGATTGGGGTGCCTGAAAGTGAGGGGGAAAATGGAACCAAGTTGGAAAACACTCTTCAGGATACCATCCAGGAGAACTTCCCCAACCTAGTAGGGCAGGCCAACATTCAAATTCAGGAAATACAGAGAACACCACAAAGATACTCCTCCAGAAGAGCAACTCCAAGACACATAATTGCCAGATTCGCCAAAGTTGAAATGAAGGAAAAAATCTTAAGGGCAGCCAGAGAGAAAGGTCGGGTTACCCACAAAGGGAAGCCCATCAGACTAACAGCAGATCTCTCGGCAGAAACTCTACAAGCCAGAAGAGAGTGGGGGCCAATATTCAACGTTCTTAAAGAAAAGAATTTTAAACTCAGAATTTTATATCCAGCCAAACTAAGTTTCATCAGTGAAGGAGAAATAAAATCCTGTACAGATAAGCAAATGCTTAGAGATTTTGTCACCACCAGGCCTGCCTTACAAGAGACCCTGAAGGAAGCCCTAAACATGGAAAGGAACAACCGGTACCAGCCATTGCAAAAACATGCCAAAATATAAAGACCATTGAGGCTAGGAAGAAACTGCATCAACTAACAAGCAAAATAACCAGTTAATATCATAATGACAGGATCAAGTTCACACATAACAATATTAACCTTAAATGTCAATGGACTAAATGTTCCAATTAAAAGACACAGACTGGCAAACTGGATAAAGAGTCAAGACCCAACCATCTGCTGTATTCAGGAGAACCATCTCACATGCAGAGACATACATAGGCTCAAAATAAAGGGATGGAGGAAGATCTACCAAGCAAATGGAGAACAAAAAAAAGCAGGGGTTGCAATCCTAGTCTCTGATAAAACAGACTTTAAACCATCAAAGATCAAAAGAGACAAAGAAGGCCATTACATAATGGTAAAGGGATCAATTCAACAGGAAGAGCTAACTCTCCTAAATATATATGCACCCAATACAGGAGCACCCAGATTCATAAAGCAAGTCCTTAGAGACTTACAAAGAGACTTAGACTCCCATACAATAATCATGGGAGACTTCAACACTCCACTGTCAACATTAGACAGATCAATGAGACAGAAAGTTAACAAGGATATCCAGGAATTGAACTCATCTCTGCACCAAGCGGACCTAATAGACATCTACAAAACTCTCCACCCCAAATCAACAGAATATACATTCTTCTCAGCACCACATCGCACTTATTCCAAAATTGACCACATAATTGGAAGTAAAGCACTCCTCAGCAAATGTCAAAGAACAGAAATTATAACAAACTGTCTCTCAGACCACAGTGCAATCAAACTAGAACTCAGGACTAAGAAACTCAATCAAAACCGCTCAACTACATGGAAACTGAACAACCTGCTCCTGAATGACTACTGGGTACATAACGAAATGAAAGCAGAAATAAAGATGTTCTTTGAAACCAATGAGAACAAAGATACAACATACCAGAATCTCTGGGACACATTTAAAGCAGTGTGTAGAGGGAAATTTATGGCACTAAATGCCCACAAGAGAAAGCGGGAAAGATCTAAAATTGACACTCTAACATCACAATTAAAAGAACTAGAGAGGCAAGAGCGAACACATTCAAAAGCTAGCAGAAGGCAAGAAATAACTAAGATCAGAGCAGAACTGAAGGAGATAGAGACACAAAAAACCCTCCAAAAAATCAATGAATCCAGGAGTTGGTTTTTTGAAAAGCTCCACAAAATTGACAGACCACTAGGAAGACTAATAAAGAAGAAAAGAGAGAGGAATCAAATAGACGCAATAGAAAATGATAAAGGGGATATCACCACCGACCCCACAGAAATACAAACAACCATCAGAGAATACTATAAACGCCTCTAGGCAAATCAACTAGAAAATCTAGAAGAAATGGATAATTTCCTGGACACTTACACTCTTCGAAGACTAAATCAGGAAGAAGTTGAATCCCTGAATAGACCAATAGCAGGCTCTGAAATTGAGGCAACAATTAATAGCCTACCCACCAAAAAAAGGCCAGGACCAGATGGATTCACAGCTGAATTCTACCAGAGATACAAGGAGGAGCTGGTACCATTCCTTCTGAAACTATTCCAATCAATAGAAAAAGAGGGAATCCTCCCTAACTCATTTTATCAGGCCAACATCATCCTGATACCAAAGCCTGGCAGAGACACAACAAAAAAAGAGAATTTTAGACCAATATCCCTGATGAACATCGATGCAAAAATTCTCAATAAAATACTGGCAAACCGGATTCAGCAGCACATCAAAAAGCTTATCCACCATGACCAAGTGGGCTTCATCCCTGGGATGCAAGGCTGGTTCAACATTCACAAATCAATAAACGTAATCCAGCATATAAACAGAACCAAAGACAAGAACCACATGATTATCTCAATAGATGCAGAAAAGGCTTTTGACAAAATTCAACAGCTCTTCATGCTAAAAACGCTCAAGAAACTTGGTATTGATGGAACGTACCTCAAAATAATAAGAGCTATTTATGACAAACCCACAGCCAATATCATACTGAATGGGCAAAACCTGGAAAAATTCCCTTTGAAAACTGGCACAAGACAGGGATGCCCTCTCTCACCACTCCTATTCAACATAGTGTTGGAAGTTCTGGCTAGGGCAATCAGGCAAGAGAAAGAATTCAAGGGTATTCAGTTAGGAAAAGAAGAAGTCAAATTGTCCCTGTTTGCAGATGACATGATTGTATATTTAGAAAACCCCATTGTCTCAGCCCAAAATCTCCTTAAGCTGATAAGAAACTTCAGCAAAGTCTCAGGATACAAAATTAATGTGCAAAAATCACAAGCATTCTTATACACCAGTAACAGACAAGCAGAGAGCCAAATCAGGAATGAACTTCCATTCACAATTGCTTCAAAGAGAATAAAATACCTAGTAATCCAACTTACAAGGGATGTAAAGGACCTCTTCAAGGAGAACTACAAACCACTGCTCAGTGAAATCAAAGAGGACACAAACAAATGGAAGAACATACCATGCTCATGGATAGGAAGAATCAGTATCGTGAAAATGGCCATACTGCCCAAGGTGATTTATAGATTCAATGCCATCCCCATCAAGCTACCAATGAGTTTCTTCACAGAATTGGAGAAAACTGCTTTAAAGTTCATATGGAACCAAAAAAGAGCCCGCATTGCCAAGACAATCCTAAGTCAAAAGGACAAAGCTGGAGGCGTCACGCTACCTGACTTCAAACTATACTACAAGGCTACAGTAACCAAAACAGCATGGTACTGGTCCCAAAACAGAGCTATAGAACAATGGAACAGAACAGAGTCCTCAGAAATAATACTACACATCTACAGCCATCTGATCTTTGACAAACCTGAGAGAAACAAGAAATGGGGAAAGGATTCCCTATTCAATAAATGGTGCTGGGAAGATTGGCTAGCCATAAGTAGAAAGCTGAAACTGTATCCTTTCCTTACCCCTTATACGAAGATTAATTCAAGATGGATTAGAGACTTAAATGTTAGACCTAATACCATAAAAACCCTAGAAGAAAATCTAGGTAGTACCATTCAGGACATAGGCATGGGCAAGGACTTCATGTCTAAAACACCAAAAGCAACGGCAGCAAAAGCCAAAATTGACAAATGGGATATGATTAAACTAAAGAGCTTCTGCACAGCAAAAGAAACTACCATCAGAGTGAACAGGCAACCTACAGAATGGGAGAAAATTTTTGCAATCTACTCATCTGACAAAGGGCTAATATCCAGAATCTACAAAGAACTCAAACAAATATACAAGAAAAAAACAAACAACCCCATCAAAAAGTGGGCAAAGGATATGAACAGACATTTCTCAAAAGAAGACATTCATACAGCCAACAGACACATGAAAAAATGCTCATCATCACTGGCCATCAGAGAAATGCAAATCAAAACCACAATGAGATACCATCTCACACCAGTTAGAATGGCAATCATTAAGAAATCAGGAAACAACAGGTGTTGGAGAGGATGTGGAGAAACAGGGACACTTTTACACTGTTGGTGGGATTGTAAACTAGTTCAACCATTATGGAAAACAGTATGGCAATTCCTCAAGGATTTAGAACTAAATGTACCATATGACCCAGCCATCCCACTACTGGGTATATACCCAAAGGATTATAAATTATTCTACTACAAAGACAAATACACACGTATGTTTATTGCGTCACTATTCACAATAGCAAAGACTTGGAATCAACCCAAATGTCCATGTGTGACAGACTGGATTAAGAAAATGTGGCACATATACACCATGGAATACTATGCAGCCATAAAAAAGGACGAGTTTGCGTCCTTTGTAGGGACATGGATGCAGCGGGAAACCATCATTCTTAGCAAACTATCACAAGAACAGAAAACCAAACACCGCATGTTCTCACTCATAGGTGGGAACTGAACAATGAGATCACTTGGACTTGGGAAGGGGAACATCACACACTGGGGCCTATCAAAGGGAGGGGGTAGGGGGGAGGGATTGCATTGGGGAGTTATACATGATATAAATGATGAATTGATGGGTGCTGACGAGTTGATGGGTGCAGCACACCAACATGGCATAAGTATACATATGTAACAAACCTGCACGTTATGCACATGTACCCTAGAACTTAAAGTATAATAAAAAATAAAATAAAATAAAATAAAAATAAAAATAAAAAATAATAATTTACACTAGTGCACTATAAAGCACATATATATATAACACAACCTTCATACTTAGATGGAATTTATAATCTACTGGGAGTGGTATCAATTTTTGTACAAATAACACGCAGCAAGATACGTTAAGGGTATTGTGAGCACTTAACCAGTTAAGATGACAGAGAAATGCAAAGAATTATTTGAGGAGAGAATATAAAATTTGAATAATCTAAGAGATGAATGAAGTTCAATAGAAAGAAATTATCCAGAAAAAGCTATTGTCAGTATTGGGAGTGAAATGAGAATAACTAAGGATATGGGACATCCAAACTTTTACGTAGTAATTGATTGTTTGGAGTCTAGACTGCCTGTAAGTAGTAGTAGAACATAGGGTTGGGCAATTGTAGACTGATGAGAATATTGTGTCATTAGACACTAGAAGTGTCTCGTAAACAATATTTATTGTCAACTAATAAAGAAGTGATATAATCATTCTAGTAAAAGCACATATTTGGAAACTGGACTACAATTGTAGGTCAAAATTTCCAACAGCATGGACATGTTTTACATTGATTTCTTGTAACTGGGACTAGAAACATATGTTCCCTCCTGAGTATCATCCTCTTGGGAGCTCTATTCTGAGCAAAGCAGCTCTGAAATATAAATTACAATCTTTCTGATACTCAATGGCTTCAAATTCAATATAATGTACGTACAAGAGTGAGCTATGTCAGATGAATTAATTTGTAGAGAGAATGTTGATTATTAGGAATTATCTTTTATTTCTCTATCAGATAAAGCCTTTAATGCTTAAGTGCAGTAAAAGTTTAACTACTTTGTACTGGATCCCTGGTGAGTCTAAAAGCAGAAATTTTTACACACAATCATTATCAAACAAACATTGCATTCAATAAGGTAGCACATTTTAGATGGCTCCCACATCATAACGAATGAGCAGTAAATAAGATCTACACTAATTATAGACAAGGACACATAATCTTATGAATTCTGAACCCCTGACACTGAGGTAAACCTATTAACTGCCATTTGGATTCTGCTGATGTCTTCATTTTTCTAAAGCCTATAGAGAGTTCTGAAGTAACATTCTGCATATTAATTAAGTAATTTGCTATGTAGATGCCTTCGATATCTACTCATCCACAATTGACAACATCAGTAACAAAGTTATTGAAATTATTTACAATAATATGAATAAGGAGTGTTTCTGGGTATCTTCCATTTAAAATCAAGAAATTTCCTTTAACACAATGATTATTTGGGTTGGAATGTAGATACTGACAAATAATCCCATTGGCCATCATGACAATAATGCAATCAGAGTAGTCATTAGTGTGCTGAAACAATCCAATAAGCAGTTTACCTACTCGGAATACTGACAAATATGCTCATGGTGTCAATTGACAAAACTACAACATTTCAGTCCAGTTGTCTCATTTAAGTCTAAAAGAAGTCACGTATTAACTCGAATCAGAAGTCTTGGTCATCACATTGAGACATGAGAAGTAGCTTATTTATGTCATAGAAAATGGTTCTGATATTTCAGGCAACTGGCTTGGCTAAAACAGAACAATTTTATATGAAGTATAGAATGATTCTACAGTTTCCACTGTTAGAATCCAGCAAACATCCTTTAAGTACTCTGCCTGAGGGAATATGTTACCGAATACCTTCAAAGAAGCTGTGATAGTTGAAGTTCATTTAAGGCCAAGTGAAAGGAAAATGAGACAGGACCTAACTGATGCATTCTCCCTCTGCGGGGTGGTGTGGGTAGCATTTCCCTCTGCCTGGAGTGCTCTTGCAGATGCTTCAGTTGAGATTTGGTAAGGAAAATGAAAACCACTATAAGTATTCCAGGTGGACACTGTTTCAAGGCAGATCATTGGAGACTTACTACACACTATTAGAATGACTTTGAATGAAAACAAAGGACAATATTACAAATAGGAGTTTGCTATTTTAGACGCTTACTAAGATGTTTTTGTGAAACTCTTGAATGTTAGTGCTGGGGATGCGGTGGTGGTGGTTAGATGGAACCACCCTTAACACCTTGCAACATCAAACTGGTGCGAGTGACTTGCTCTGTGCAAGCGTGCTGGTGCTTGCAAATGAGTTCAGATAATAATACCTTCTCTGTTTCTTCTGTTGTCTAAATCTCATGTGAAGCCCTCTCATTGGCAGAATCTTATCTGGACCTATGCTGGAAATCAGATACTGAGAAAGATTCTTCCTAGATTCTCCTCAGCCATCCAAGGAGACTCTAAGTAGGGGTGTCAGAAATGCTTGGATAACCTTAAAAAGCCCAGCACGATTCATTCCTTTGTCAATTCAGCATCCATATATGAACTTTTAACAACATTTCAGCTACTAAACCATTAAAAACTGCATGTTGTTTCTGCCAAATATGGTGTAAGTCTTCTTCAAAAAGCAAAGGCTGGCTGAGAGCAGTGGCTCACACCTGTAATCCCAGCACTTTGGGAGGCCAAGGCAGGCAGATCACCTGACGTGAGGAGTTCAAAACGAGCCTGGCCAACATGGAGAAACCCCATCACTACTAAGAATACAAAAATTAACAGGGTGTGGTGGCGCGTGCCACCTGTAGTGCCAGCTACTCGGGATGTTGAGGCACAAGAATTGCTTGGATCCAGGAGGCAGAGGTTGCAGTGAGCCCAGATAGCGCCACTGCACACCGGCCTGAGTGATAGAGCAAGACTCCATCTCAAAAAGCAAAGTTTGCACTGTCATGAGTCACTGTACATCTCATTGAGTGCTCTTTATTTTCTTCTGTCTCATTTACATGATGTCTTTCAAATATCCAGCAACTTAAAGACAGAGCTATACGTTTAATCACTAGCAGTGCTTTATAGAAGAGTAGAGGAAGGTTGTTAGAAACGCTGATTAAAATACAAACATTACAAATTTATTAAATACACTATCATCAATCACTCAATACATAAATATTTGTAGACGTAGATGTATATATGTGTGAGTTTAAAGAGAGAAATTAAATATATACATGTTTTTCTGTAGTCCTGCAGTTCTCGTCTTTGTAACTGTTCTTATGACAACAGCTGGTCTGTATAACTTTTTTCCCTACCCAATCAATGTTTCCTTTGGGTTGAGCAAGCTCCTCAGCTGACAACACTTTATTTTCTGGCACATTGACTCCAAACTCCTGCTCCTGAATGGAAGAAGTCATCCGTGGTTCTACCTAAATTGGTTTGCTATTATCTTTTAGTCATATTCACCAATGCTCACAGGAATCGAGGGAATACCTTGGCTTACAGGTATGCTCAGAACACCAACATTATTTTTCCAGATAATCACAATCAGTCATCCCAGTTTGTACGGTCATCCCTCACACGTTCACTTTTGCCAGCACAGTATGTGGAGACCAAAGTGGCCAGTTTATCAGTCCCGGCTTCAGGTGCCATTCAACTATTTTGGATCCCCTGACAGAAGCATTTCTCCTTGATTACTATGACATCTAGACCCACAAATCTCAAAGATAAAAGAAAAATTTTGCAAATGAGATGTGAGGATTTACGATAATGAAAAGAGTTATGCCGTGTCTTCCACTGTTTGATTTGCAGAGCCAAGGGTTCTTCTAGAAAAGATGGCACTATATATGGGTCACAAGGTGAAAACTTATTCTCCACCTTAGCAGACAGCTCTGGGCAAGTTTCTATCAACATCTGGTGCTGCCACTCAGTCTTCAATAGGCCATCTCACCATTCTATTACGTCAGCTGCTCAGAGTGATAGTGTTCGTACTCAAATCAGCTATTCTCATAACTGGGAGCCAGTTTTTTCTACATTTTTTTCTTGTAACTGAATTCAAACTTTTTCCTCTTAGATAAAGAAACTGTAGAAAATAATTATCACATCAAAAAAATTAAGCAAAGCAAATGTGTTCATAATTTACTTCTCCACTTCACATCTATTTTGAATTTTTTATGACTTTGCTATACAAAATATAGATTTTTCCTTCTTTCCTTTTGTATCACATCTTATATTTAACCTATGTTATTTTCTTTGTATGCCTTATCACCATTTGATATATTTTATAATTCTTTACTTTGTTTATGGTTTCTCTCTCACCACAGTAGGCATATAAGCTCCATGTAAGCACTACTGGTTTTTACTATTTTACTAACTGTTAAACAAATTAATGAACACATTTAATCTGCCTTATTTCTACCCTTCTGCAACAGAAAAAGAATGTAGAATAGCCGCAATTTCTACAAAAAATTCAGGAGGTTTTGGTACAGAGCACGAATATATAGAACATCAATTAAACAGAAGTGAGAAAACTAATAATTTGAAAATACGGCAACTTTTTGACTTGACCAATTAGATATTCAAAGTGTTAGCATGAATGTAAAGAATTATTTAAGTTTATTATTCATAACTTTGCTACGAGGAAGATTCAAATCTGCTTCTTTTTGAGTTGCATCACAGAAACACCTACCCTGAAAGCATTATGTCACCATTTTACAACTACACCGTAAGCTGGGTACGGTTTATCTACTTGCCGTTGCAAAAATTTACCACCCATCCTGGGTTAAAAATGTTGCTTAACATTCACCACCCATCCTGGGTTAAAAATGTTGCTACTTCATAAAAAACAACTATGAAGCAAGGAAAAACATTAGAAGTAAAAAGTTGAAATGGTCTTACTATGTGATAGAAGGAGATGTATTGTTAAGAGAGAGTTTTCAACAGAATTGTATCATGAAAGAAATCTAATAATTTGCACATTTGTTAATGTGAGAGGAAATACACTCCGTATCATTTGACACTATGTTGACACTACCATTACCAGAGACTTAATAATTATTTAATTAATTACAACTATTTAAGGCAAAAGGCAAAATATTGTATACATTTTCTTCAGCTATCTTTTATATTTTAATCTGTCTACATTTATGTATACATATTGACATATATATACATAGACACAAATGCACACACACACAAAATCATCGCATCTCTCTCCATTTTAACATGAACACATACTAACAGAATAATGCTGATAGTAGGTAGAAGGTTCTACTGTCATTCTGACACATGGGCATAGCCAACTCTGTCATGAAATGAGAGAGTTCAACCCTGCCAAAGTTCTGCTAAAATTGAAGCAGAAATAAAAAATCAAGAGTAGCCACATATTGTATCAAGAAAATTCAACAAATCTAAAGCTTCTGCTTTTCATGTACCGGAGATATAATGATTAATATTGCACTCTTCATGATACTCAGAGAAGTCAAACGTTAATAGGTTCAAAATATATCCAAACACATAAGATACAGATGATGACACATATTGTATCTAACTGGGTTTAGAGTTACTTGAAAAAAAATTATGAAATCCAAATAACACCAAGAGATGAACAATGCAGTGTCAATCACCAGCTAGAGTTATTGATCTGAATAAAGAAGCTTGTATGTGTAATGTCGTTCAACATAGCCCTTCCTCTACGACTGCCTGCTCCAAGGAAAAATGAGAATTGGATATTTCTTACAATGTTCCAAAAGTATCACACTTCAGCACATGTTATGAACAGCTGTAGGATATGACACAAATGGGCCTCATTCACTGTTTTTCCATAAATAATTGTTCACATACTCAAGCCCTTCTTGTCACAGGTCTTATAATCCTCTCGATTTCCATTGTTTCACACAAGTTTCCAGGAAATCTAGGCCATTATATATTTCAAAGGAGTGAGAACCAACACAGCTTCTATCTTCCAATTAGAGAGAAAACAAAGATTTGATCAGTCCCCCACTGTTGTTTCTTCTCCGCACTGTGGATAATAATCCATTCAAAGTGATGGGGACCCAGGTTTATTCACAGACAGCGCTGGCTGCTCAAGGGAATATGATCCTATTTCAGCAAAAGGGGCTTCAAATTTGCAGTTCTTCATGGTCAATACTTGCAGTTCTCCAACAAATGATATCTCTGCATAAGATCACCTTAATACAAATAGAATAAGTGGCCGGGTGCATTGGGTGACACCTGTAATCCCAGCACTTTGGGAGGCTGAGGCGGGTGGATCACCTGAGTTTGGAAGTTTGAGACCTGCATGAGCAACATGGAGAAACCTCGACTCTACTAAAAACACAACATTATCCAGGCGTGGTGGCACATGCCTGTAATCCCAGCTACTCGGGAGGCTGGGGCAGGAGAATCGCTTGAACCCAGGAGGCAGGGGTTGCAGTGAGCCGAGATCATGCCATTGCACTCCAGCCTGGACAACAAGAGCAAAACTCAAAAAAAAAAAAAAAAAAAAAAGAACAGAATAAATGACTTTAGGCACCATTTCCCTGCCTTCTGATTTCTTATGTGTTTATATTTTATAATACAAAGTCTCACTATATGGCCCAGACTGAAGTCTGGTAACCATCTGCAGCCTCGAATGCCTGAGTTATTCTCCCAAGTAGCTGGGACTGCAGGCACCTGGCTATCATCTTCCTTCTTATTCAGGGGATATCCACTTTGGGGTGATTGTAATTTTTTTCCTGTTAACTACTAAGAAGTGGTAGTTTTCCTTTCTAACTATGACTACCATTGTTTAATGATATTCTAATTTTTTTCAGACATAGTGATTATGACCACTCCACTTAGTGAAGTGTGTTTTATAGATTCAAAGTCACTTGTTGAACCTCATACAAGTGAGGTGGTCACAACTGGAGTCTGCTGGAGGAGTGGGGTTGGAGATAGCACACTTACAGCTATCTGTAGTGACTATAAGATGATCTTCTGTGACCATTCTTAATTAAAAAGAAATAGTAGTAGCAACAATGTAAATTAGTCTTTTTAAAATTAATTTTCCTGACTGACAATAGTTAGCTGAAATGTTTAATAAAAAATTGAAAATTTGATTTCAAAGATTCTATTAAATTTTTTATTATTTACATAGCATGTATGATTGTGGTAAGATATATATAGAATACAATTTCCAATTTTAACAATTGTGTAATTCAATGGCATTGATTATATTCACAATGTTGTAAACCGTTATCACTATCCAATTACTGTTTCTAAAACTTGTCATTACCCCAGTCAGAAACTTGGTACCCTTTCGGAATCTCTCTCCATTCTCTTTATTTGTAGCTCTCTAGTCTGCTTCCTGTCTCAATGAATTTGCCCATAAAAGGAATCAGACAACATTTGTCCTTTTGAGTCTGGTTTATTTCACTTAGTATAATGGTTTCAATGTTCATCTACGGTTTTTCAATGTTTAAGAACTTCATTGCTTTTTAGGGACTAATAAGGGTACATTGTAGGTATATTACTACATTTTGTTCATTCATTCATCTGCTGATCATGTAGGTTCTTTCCATCTTTCGATTATTATGAATAATGTTAATGTGAACATTAGGATACATATATCTATTTGAGTCCCTGCTTACAATTTTTGGGTACATACATAAAAAGGAATTGTTGTGCCATACAACAATTCTATGTTTAACTCGTCGAGGAATTGCCAAACTTTTACAGCAGCTTCACTATCTTGATATTGCAGTTACATTAACTTTTGAAATACCTTTAAAGTATATAAAATATATATAAAATCACTCCAAGTTTTAAATTTTTGAACATATATTTAAAATGTATAGCATAATGTTTTGTTATACATATACCTAGTGCAATAATTACTACAGTGAGACAAATACACATAACCATCATCTCACATTGTTAACATTTTTTGTGCGTGGTAAAAGTACCTAAACTCTACTCTGTTGGCAAATTTTCGGGGTATGATATTAAGCATAGTCCCTATGCTGCACATTAGGTCTCTAGACTTCTCCATTCTATGTAACAGTACTATTTGTACCATTTAATGAATGAACATCTCCCAATTTCCTCCAACTTTCTACCCCTTGTGACTCCTGTTCAATTCTGTTTCTATGTATTTGAGTTTTTTGTTTACGATTTGTTTTTAATTATAGATATAAGTCAGATCACTTTTATTTCTCTGCGTTTGGCTTATTTCACTCAGCATAATGTCCTCTAGGTTCATCTGTGTTGTCATAAGTGACAGATCTCCTTCATTTTTAAGGCAGAAAAATATTCCATTGTATAGACAAATGCCACATTTTCTTTATCCATTTATTCACTGATGATCATTTACATTGATTCCATATCTTGGCTATTTGGAATAACACATGGGAAATGCACACGGGATGCAGATAGCTCTGCATGCTGCTAACTTCATTTCCTTTGGGCACATATCCAGAAGACGGATTCCTGGGACGGTGGTAGTTAAATTTTTAATTTTCTGAGGAATCTCCATATTGATTTATGTAATGGCAGTAACAATTTTCATTCTCATTTTCGACTTCCTTACTAACACTTGTTACCTCTTGTCTTTCTGATAATAGCATCACAATAGCTGTGAAGTGATATGTCATTGTGGTTTTTATTTGCATTTTGCTAACGATCAGTGATATTGAGAATCTTTTCATATTAATATATCTGTTGATCATTTTTATGTCTTCTTTGAAAAAATGTCTATTTAGGTCCTTTGCCCAGTTTTTCAAGTGTGCATGTGTGTGTATGTGTGTGTGTGTGTGTGTGTGTTTGGTATCAAGTTGGTTGATTTTCTTATATACTGTAGTTATTAACCTATTAACACATTATCTGATATATGGTTTGCAAATATTCTCTTCTAATCCACAAATATAGCTACCTTTCATTTTGTTGATTGTTCCCTTTGCCACAACAAAATACATATGGGAATGCACTATCCCTATCAAGTTGAGTTACATCTTAGTTTTAATGAAATGAGATAATTTGACAGAAATATAGGACTTGGTCATTTTCATGAGAGCATAAAGGATAAAATAACCAATGAATTTCCCTGAGTACAATTATAGACATCGACAAAAGAGAGAAATAAAAGATAAACATACAATATGTGTTTTAGAAAAAAAATTACTGTAATAAATACTTCGTGAATGTTCACTAAAATGAACTTACATTTGAAACATAAGTGTTTCATTGCATGCATGTATGTGTTTGGAAATTAGGAACCAAAAAAGCAACTGTTCAACATTTTGGAGCATTGGTTCAAAGTACACAATTGAGTAGAAAAAGGAATTCAATAGAGAAGGGATCATGAAAATTGGTTAAAAGATAGTAAAAAAGAGGCCAATGTCAAATAGAAAAGGTGTGCACAATATTTCTCGTAGAATAAACTGTATCCTAAAAGTAAACACCCACACATGCATGCACACACACACGATTAACTCATGGTCAATATCAAGTTACATTCAGAAAAATGTTTTATACAAGAAGCTGCATGGTTAATACATCTTCACATGCCCCTAATTTTCAGAAGTAAAGAGAATATAAAAATTTAATTTGAGATTTTAAGGCAAAACTCAAGGCTAGGATGTAGGTACACCTTCAAGATGACTCTTGCATAGGAACAATAAAGATGTAGTGGATTGTTCCCTCAACAGTTCAAAAGTTCAAATGTACACACTCTCTGGGAAATCTCTATTTTAAGATCTTTGATATTTACGCATATACATACATATATGCACACATATTGGGCACATATATATATATGCATGTACATACTGGAGATGTTAGACAAATAGGTTGATTCTTAGTCCTTTGCTTCCAGGGTAATGTTTCCAGTTTTAAATGACAAGAGATATATAGATAAATTTCTCTTGTAACTACTTCAGTCATCTTGTGAAGGCTCTGTCTGAATCAGCTGTGCAGAAAACCATCTACCCCCCAAATGCATTCAACCAGATGGAATTCTCCTACTACTTGACTGAACATGTTTTTCAGAAGGCAGAACTGATTAGATATAGCATATATCCTGACATTAGAAAAGGCGTCGTACCCAGTGAACTATGTAAGCAATACGTATGTGTGTGTGTGTGTATATATGTATACACATATATACACACACACACACAAAGTCTTGATCTAAATAAATGTCAAAATGTGAAAAAAAAATCTTTTCCCCTAAAAGAAATGGGGGCTATAACAGGGATTTTTTTTTTCTTTCTTTTCTGTTCAGGTCAATATTGAAAATGATGAAAATAAAACATGATGATTTTTCTCTGCTACAGGAGCTTTCCGGTTTTATAACTGGAACTGAGTCTCACATATTATGTACCTGGTTTAGAAGTATCTCTGCATTGACTCTACATGTTGAATGTGTAATTTACAGAGCCTTGTCTTTTTGTTTGATTTCCATTTCACATCAGAAATTATGTTATTGTGAAACCATAAATGGGAGGCAAGCGTCCTTGACCTTCTGCTCTTATATTTTGAATGCTCGCTTGCAATTGAGTTGATGCTAACTTATGACTACAGTTGTCACTGGATTCAAAAATCAATGTTAACAACCATAATTTACCTCATAAATTTGTTTTCATCTTATCAGCATAATATGACTCCATCAATATTCCAGAGGAGGATTTATGCTCTTTTCTTTAACCATCATTTCTTTTCAGTTTGTGATATATCTATCTATCTATCTATCTATCTATCTGTCTACATATATATTTAATAAGTGTTTTGTATTTTTTATTAGCAATACACAAATAGCCCCAAATTCTGGTAATGTTCAATACAACATTACCTTGTAAATAAACAAAGAAGTTCAACATACATAATTTTGGAAAGGTCTTCTAGCTCTTAAATATATGCATCATTTTTCCAAAATAACTTTTATTTCTCTCCCCACCCTGTTACTTCCTCTCGTCTAGAGTCTTATCAATTGTTCTTTTTCTTCTGTTCCTAATTTCTTATATATTTTTCCTACTTACAAGGACACAGACATATTTGTCAACCTAAGATAATTATTTATATACTTTATATTATACTAATAATCTTCAGATAGCTTCACTGATTTCTATAGGATTAGTTTCAAAAGCTACAATCTAGTTCAGTATTTCCTATTTCCCTATAATTTCTATTTAGTAACAAGCTAGTCTCTTTACTATAAACGAAAGGACCACAGTTAGTCTTAACTCTTCTTCCTGCGTCATCCTACCCACACTGTTCTTTCATGTAACTTATCATTTTTCATCTGCAAAAAAAATTCTTTAGATTTCTAAAGTATGAGTATCATGCTACATTATATTGGGAGTTATTCAGATGTCTATAAAATTATAGGCTCCTTTGTATTAAAATTATTTTTTATAGCTCCAACTATGTCTGGGTTTGTTTGTCTTTCCAATAATTAGCACTAACATTTTGATAACTGAGTATCTAGTTAACTACTTTATGTTTGCATTTCTTATCTTTTGAACTGGATTATAATTCCCTACATGGTAAATAGGCACCAAAACCAAATAGGCTTTAAAAGGATAAATGTACAACCTACATTTTTTATAATATAAAGTTATTTCTTCCAATATGAGAATTGGGGTAGGAAATGTTGTTTATCCTTCAAGTACATTAACTGGTTCATGTGGGACATGCCTCCATGGGAATGTATGCAGACACGAAAAATAATACATTCATAATGTTCCCTCATGGATATTCTTGCAATCTCAACAGATATTTCTGAGTTTCTTATTACATCTTGGCACATAAAAGATTCACAAGCAGTGTGGAAATGCGCTTGAAAATTTCTTAATATTAATGCTACCATTCAGTATGGACTTTGATGATGTTATATTAAGAACTGTATCATGTTAGCTTAATACAATAATAACAAGGAACAATACTAATAGAACTTGATGAATGGAGACTAAACTTCCCATATTGCATTAATAGTACATTAAAGATACCATAAAACAACAATAATATGATGTGATGGATGAGGTCCCTGTTATTATTCACACTTGTGTATATAAAAAGAAAGTGCCTTTGTGTATTTCACACTAACTTGAATATATTGCATGCTGTCACTGTATCAGTCAAAACATATTTGCAATTGTTTGCTGATTTTTCTTTACATAACTAGTAATGCACTGTAAATGTTCAATGTACCTGATTTCTTTTTAGAATAGCATGGACATAACAAATGTCATTGAAGATGTCTTCCTGAGATAGATTTTAGGGAGCACCTTCAATTCTAGGATTGCTTTCTTCCACTGTTCAAATTTGCTTTCAATTCTGATAATCAGCTTGAGGAGTAGAAAGGTTTCTCTGTAATCCTGATGTCTCAGGGACTGTGACAAGAATTTCTAAGAGAAAACCTTCTGAGACAATTTTGCTGAGTCAAAATGTAAAAAAATAACAAATATCATATAATAATTAATCTGTGCAACTCCAAATCAACAATCCCTTCTGAATTATTATTCTGTTAAAGTTGACAATATCTTCTCAGGCACTTAATTTCAAAAGCTTCATATTAACCTTTTATTTAGCCCTTTTGAACTAAATGCATTCCTAGTCCATTGCTATTTTCTGGATTGTAACCATACAATAACTCACAATTGCTTCTTTCCTTCCAGTCTCATTCCAAATCATGGTTCCTGTCCAGTTCCCTAATTACTTCCTTTTTATGACCTTGGCATTGTCTCTTACCTGCACTTCATGTCCAATCAATTGCATGTTCTTTGACCATGCTACTCCTTGAATGTATAAAATTGTATCATAATGTTCATATCTTATCATATGATCTAATACATGGTGGCATTGTGTTGTCACCAAGTCATATATAAACTTCAGCTCCCAAGACTTAACATTAGCCAGATTATCTTTCAAGACTGTTTTTTTTTTTAAGTGAGCAAAAGACCTGAATAAACATTTCTCAAAAGAAGACATACATGAAAAAATTGATCAGAATCACTAATTATCAAGAAAATGCAAATCAAAACCACAATGAGATGTCACCTCCTTCATTCACAATACATATTATCAAAAAGACAAAATATAACAAATACTAGTGAGGATGTAGAGAAACAGGAAACCTTATTTCCTGTTGTAGGGTTGTAAATTAGTATGGCCATTGTGAGCAATAGTATGGAAATCCCTAAAAAAATTAAAAATAGTACTATCACATGGTCCAGCAATCCCACTACAGAGTATATATTCAAAAGAAAAAGAAAAAAGAAAATCTGTGTGTAAAAGAATATTGCACTCCCATGTTTACTGCAGTACTGTTCACAATACCCAAGGTACGAAATCAGCTTGTGTTCCTCAATGGTTAAATGGATAAAAAAAGACAATATGGTATACGTATGTAATAAAATACTATTCAGCCACGAAAAAGAATTCTGTCATGTGTGACAACAGACATGAGCCTAGAAAGTATGTTAATTGAAATAAGCCAGGCACAGAAAGACAAATACTACATGATCTCACTTATACGTGAGAGCTATAAAGTTGATCTCATGGAGGTTCTAGGATAAAAATAGTTACCAGAGTCAAGGAAGGATGGGTGTGATAGGTGGAGAGTGACTATTTATATAGGTTCAAAGTTACAATTAAATGGAGAAATCTGTTCTAGTAATCTATTGCATGTAGGTTGACTTGTTAACAATGTGTTATATATTTTAAAATAGCCAGAAGGGACGAATTTGAATACTCTCACCACCAAGAAATGATAAATGTTTGAGGTAAGGGACATACTAGTTACCCTAATTTGATCATTACACAATGTAAACATATATCAGAACATCACACTGTGCCCCACAGATAAGTACTATTATTGTGTCCATTAATAACAAAAGAAAGTATCTTAAAGTCTTTGATTTTAACCTCTTAGTGCATTAAATGTTTTCTACAAACTGTTTTTATTTCTACCTGTGTTTTCATGGCATTTTCTATATTTTGAAATTTTCTTCAACAATTTTCACTTGTAGAAATTCCATGTTCAAGCCTCACTCAAATAAATAATTTCTATTCTCCCTCCTAGGTAGATTAACCTGTAGTTATATCTCTTTTGTCATTTAGATGGTTCTTTTTTGTATTCTGCCTGTATGTTTAGTTATCCTAGTGATGTCTACTGGCATGTCACTTAGTAAATTATAAGTTTTTTAACAAATGTAAATTGTATATATCAATAAATGGTTTGGGTAAGAAACAATTATTTGAAATATTTGAGCATTATTAAGTAATTCCTATGGTATAAATACATGTTTTATTCATATCATAATATATAGTACCATACATAAAAGTTGACTGCTTCATATATCTAAATCCATAATACGTAGTACCATACATAAAAGTTGAATGCTTCATATATCTAAATCCTACCATCTTACAAAGGAAGATTCTATAACCTCCTCCTTAAGAAACATTCCTAACAACTGATTACATGAAACACCTTTAATGCATTGGTTAGAAACACTTATTTTCTACAAATATTGGGCTAATAAGTTGAACACGATGTCGTTAGTCTTTTAAAGACTTCTTCATGCCCTGTACCCACATTTAATCTATATGTTCTTTGTGTGAACCAGTGCATTTATGGAAAGAAGTCATTAAATATTTTTGGTTACTTTGGTTAATTCAATAAATAATACATATAGAAGGGCAAGATGTTTTCAATATCTAAGATAAATAGGCCACTTGGTTGATATGGAATCTGTAGTTCAACTCTTTAAGAATTTATGATGCTTACAATATACTTAAGTGTCTCAATCCACTAAAAATTCTGTAAAGAAACACATTACAGTTATCTGTGTAAAACGAACTCGATCTCACAAATAGCAAAATACACGCAAACTAAAACTAGAATAAGATATATTTTTTCAACACTCAACATTGACAGCAGTCTGGGACAATTATGATTCTCATCTATTGTTGGTGAGTTTTTAAATTGGTATGACATATTTGAGTTACATTTTGGTAATATGTATCAAAATTTTAAATGAGTGCCCTATGAGTCAGTAATACCACAACTGGGTATGTACTGACATATTAGATGTGCCGCGGATTCAAATACGGATGCTCACTGCAAAATTGCTTACATTTCTAGAAAATATGTGCATATTTAAAACAAAATATCATCTGGCTGTTAAAATACATACATATGTACAAATAGTACTTGAAAATATAATTTCTCTGATCATTTTAATGAATATAGGTACTTTAGTCTCTCATGTAATATGTATGTGGTTAGCTCTAGGACATTAAACACAGATGATAACAATTTTAAAAAATTCATTGGTAGATTTGACAATCTCCCATTTCCTCTCTTCCCTGATAGAATTATAATTCCTTGCGTCATTGGCTTTTTGATAAATTAAATGCAAACTAAAGTGACGTTTGCCATGTCTGAGCAGAAATAGATTAATCTAAGTCAATATTTGGTCCCACAATTTTTTCTCTCCCCTGCGTCTTGAGACAGTTACATTTAGTAAGGACTGCTTCTTCAACCAGAATTCCAGAATAACGAAGGCATGCAGCTTATCTTCAGTGAAGTCTGAAGTCTTAGACAACATAGAATGTGAATGATGGCATAAACCTGTGTCTTTTTTTTTTTTTTTTAAGTCATTGGTGTTTGTGAATTGGTTGATATTGCAGTATCACCTAACAAAAAAAGAGGGATGCAGTATGAAATAAACAAACCCAAGGTATATACATGGAGTATAATTTGGTCTAAAATGAGAAGTCCTTTCTCAAACCCTGTGAAACTGTTCAATTCACATTAAGTACTCTGGGCTTGATCCATTTATTTCTCGTAAAGAGATGAGCAGATTCCATTGGTCTATATCTCTGTTTTGGTACCAGTACCATGCTGTTTTGGTTACTGTAGCCTTGTAGTATAGTTTGAAGTCAGGTAGCGTGATGCCTCCAGCTTTGTTCTTTTGACTTAGGATTATCTTGGCAATGCGGGCTCTTTTTTGGTTCCATATGAACTTTAAAGCAGTTTTTTCCAATTCTGTGAAGAAACTCATTGGTAGCTTGATGGGGATGGCATTGAATCTATAAATCACCTTGGGCAGTATGGCCATTTTCACGATATTGATTCTTCCTATCCATGAGCATGGTATGTTCTTCCATTTGTTGTGTCCTCTTTTATTTCACTGAGCAGTGGTTTGTAGTTCTCCTTGAAGAGGTCCTTTACATCCCTTGTAAGTTGAATTCCTAGGTATTTTATTCTCTTTGAAGCAACTGTGAATGGAAGTTCATTCATGATTTGGCTGTCTGTTTGTCTGTTACTGGTGTATAAGAATGCTTGTGATTTTTTGCACATGAATTTTGCATCCTGAGACTTTGCTGAAGTTTCTTATCAGCTTAAGGAGATTTTGGGCTGAGACAATGGGGTTTTCTAAATATACAATCATGTCATCTGCAAACAGGGACAATTGGACTTCTTCTTTTCCTAACTGAATACCCTTGATTTCTTTCTCTTGCCTGATTGCCCTAGCCAGAACTTCCAACACTATGTTGCATAGGAGTGGTGAGAGAGGGCATCCCTGTCTTGTGCCAGTTTTCAAAGGGAATTTTTCCAGTTTTTGCCCATTCAGTATGATATTGGCTGTGGGTTTGTCATAAATAGCTCTTATTATTTTGAGATATGTTCCATCAATACCGAATTTATTGAGTGTTTTTAGCATGAAGGGCTGTTGAATTTCGTCAAAGGTCTTTGACCAATGGAATAGAACAGAGTCCTCAGAAATAATACTACACATCTACAGCCATCTGACCTTTGACAAACCTGACAAAAACAAGAAATGGGGAAAGGATTCCTATTTAATAAATGGTGCTGGGAAAATTGGCTAGCCATAAGTAGAAAGCTGAAACTGGATCCTTTCCTTACTCCTTATACAAAAATTAATTCAAGATGGATTAGAGACTTAAACGTTAGACCTAATACCATAAAAACCCTAGAAGAAAACCTAGGTAGTACCATTCAGGACATAGGCATGGGCAAGGACTTCATGTCTAAAACACCAAAAGCAACGGCAGCAAAAGCCAAAATTGACAAATGGGACATGATTAAACTAAAGAGCTTCTGCACAGCAAAAGAAACTACCATCAGAGTGAACAGGCAACCTACAGAATGGGAGAACATTTTTGCAATCTACTCATCTGACAAAGGGCTAATATCCAGAATCTACAAAGAACTCAAACACATTTACAAGAAAAAAACAAACAACCCCATCAAAAAGTGAGCAAAGGATATGAACAGACATTTCTCAAAAGAAGACATTCATACAGCCAACAGACACATGAAAAAATGCTCATCATCACTGGCCATCAGAGATGCAAATCAAAACCACAATGAGATACCATCTCACACCAGTTAGAATGACAATCATTAAAAAGTCATGAAACAACAGGTGCTATAGAGGATGTGGAGAAACAGGGACACTTTTACACTGTTTGTGGGATTGTAAACTAGTTCAACCATTATGGAAAACAGTATGGCGATTCCTCAAGGATCTAGAACTAGAAGTACCATATGACCCAGCCATCCCATTACTGGGTATGTACCCAAAGGATTATAAATCATGCTGCTATAAAGACACATGCACACGTATGTTTATTGTGGCACTATTCACAATAGCAAAGACTTGGAATCAACCCAAGTGTCCATCTGTGACAGACTGGATTAAGAAAATGTGGCACATATACACCATGGAATACTATGCAGACATAAAAAAGGATGAGTTTGTGTCCTTTGTGGGGACATGGATGCAGCTGGAAACCATCATTCTCAGCAAACTATCACAAGAACAGAAAACCAAACACCGCATGTTCTCACTCATAGGTGGGAACTGAACAATGAGATCACTTGGACTCGGGAAAGGGAACATCACACACCAGGGCCTATCATGGGGAGCAGGAAGGGGGGAGGGATTGCACGGGGAGTTATACCTGATGTAAATGACGAGTTGATGGGTGCTGACGAGTTGATGGGTGCAGCACACCAACATGGCACAAGCATACATATGTAACAAACCTTCACGTTATGCACATGTACCCTAGAACTTAAAGTATAATGATAATAAAAAGAGATGAGCAGAACAATTTAACCATATCCTCCCTAAAAGTCAACCATTAGACATAAAATGGCTTAGAATGAGCCTCAGAGCAATAGCTACAGGTATCCATAAACTCCACTCATTTTGCTTTAGCTGAGTTCTCTGAAAACATATTTTAAAATAAATTCTAATGATGTACTCACTGATAAATTTGGTAATGATGTAATTTTGCTTTTTCTTAACCTAAATGTTTCTTACAGAAGTAGTTTTATTGAAAATATTTCCATCACAAAGGTTTACTCTTGCATAATTTCCCATTGAATTGTGCTGAGAATAAATTCACAGTGAATGCATTGTGAGGTATCACCTTATAGATCTGCAGTTACTGTGAGAATTTTCCATTCACCGTACAGTTTCACAGCCCAGGAAGAATATTTATGTTTGACTTCCATCAACAATTACATCATTTTGCCTGTTCTTTAGCATTTCACCCTGGAAGTGATTTGTTAAATTATATTTCCATCAAATTAGAGACATAAAATAAATATGCAAATGTGTGTGTATCAACATAATGTATAATATGTATTTTATTTTTATGTGACAAATAATTATACTCATGGGGTACAATGAGTTTGTTATATATAAATGTTTGGATACATTTATATATTGTGGAATAACCAAATCAGGCTAATTATTTATTTATCACCTCAAAATTTATCACATACTTATCACCTCAAAATTTATCATTTGTCAGTGTTGAAAACATTTAAAATTTTCTTTTAGTTTTGTTGGAATATATGATACATTGTCATTAACTGAAGTCACTATGCTATACAATTGATCACCAGAATGTATTCCTCCTGTTTAACTAAAAATTTTACCCTTTGTTCAGTGCCATCCCTTTTCCCACCCACCCTCCCCACCAGTGTCTGGTAACCACCAATTTACTAACTACTGCTATGAGTTTAACTTTCTAAGATTCCACATGTAAGGGTATCATGCAGTATTTGTCTCTGTGTTCCTGGATTATTCACCTTACCACAACTTCCTCTAGGTTCTACTATTTTAATCAAAGTGTTATTTCTTTGCACTCAAGATGCCTTCATGTCGTATGGGAAATCACTAATTCTGTGATTTGATAGAATCGACTTATAATCTTGAGAAAGTATCAAGACCATCCGTTCACCTCTTTGATTTCAGCAACTTCCACAGCCCCAATTCTCTCAAAATTAAATTCCTTCTCAATGGGTCTTCTCTATTTTTGAATGCGATATTTAAAACAAAACTTTTTTTCTGAAAATTGTTCTCAGCAAATAGTTTGTTGCTAAAAAAAAATCTTTGTTCAAAATTTTTCTTGTGGCTTCAAAATTTTTGTGAATATTTGCAAGTTATTATTGAATATTATGAGTAAAAGGGAAAACAAAAGAGTGTATCGGCCGGGCGCGGTGGCTCAAGCCTGTAATCCCAGCACTTTGGGAGGCCGAGACGGGCGGATCACGAGGTCAGGAGATCGAGACCATCCTGGCTAACACGGTGAAACCCCGTCTCTACTAAAAATACAAAAAATTAGCCGGGGGAGGTGGTGGGCGCCTGTGGTCCCAGCTACTTGGGAGGCTGAGGCAGGAGAAAGGCGTGAACCCGGGAGGCGGAGGTTGCAGTGAGCTGAGATCCGGCCACTGCACTCCAGCCTGGGCCACAGAGCAAGACTCCGTCTCAAAAAAAAAAAAAAAGAAAGAAAAAAAAAAAGAGTGTATCATTCATCATACACCCTTACCATCTTTCTGTTTAATTGCATTCTTTTTTTTCTGTCACCCAGACTAGAGTGCAGTAGGGTGATCTCAGCTCACTACAAGCTCCACCTCCGGGGTTCACACTATTCTCCAGCCTCAGCCTCCTGAGTAACTGGGACTACAGGCACCCACCATCACACCTGGCTAAATTTTTGTATTTTTAGTAGAGATGGGGTTGCACCGTGTTAACCAGGATGGTCTCGATCTCCTGACCTCGTGATACACCCATCTCGGCCTCCCAAAGTGCTGGGATTACAGGCGTGAGCCACTGCGCCCAGCCTTAATTGCATTCTTATTTCCATTAGCCTTGCTTTTCTCTGACTTTAACAAGAACATTTTGTTCACATTCAAGTTTCAAAGATTATCAAGAATGCATTCTAAACTAGCATCATGTACTGCCTGAAATAAAATTCTGGCCAAAGTATTTTTATACCATAGGCAGACTGTTTTGTACAACTCATCTACTTTTGTTTTAGGTAAAATCAGAGGACATTTTATGCTTTGTTTGTTAATCCCAAACCCATTTCTTCCTTCCAAAGTGCTTGGGTGAAATTATTTTGTAAGATCTCCTTTAATAATGCTTCCTGGATCCTCTAAGCTGGTGATAAGTTAAGATGATCCAGTGAGATGCAACCAAGGCCCACAGAGGCTTAAGTTTCCAATGGAGCTTGGTTAAACAATAACTCCATTGTTAGCTAATCCATATGAAAATTGTAAGATTTAATGACTACAGTCAATTCACATAATGCTGCATATATCTGGATCTTCTTTTGAAACACTGGCAAGCTGTTAAAAATTGGACGATTTAATCAGAGCTACAGCTTTGAATGGAATCTTAATTCGAATTTTCATGGATGAGAACAAAATGGAATGAGTTAGTAGTAATTGTACCCTTTTGTCTGATTTGCTTTGTTTAGTGTCTTCTAGGTTGCTCCAGCCTCTCGAAAATCAATGAATGTGTTCAAGATTTCCTATTGGATGGAGTTTGTGCCATGTTATTTCCAATGTATCTGCAAAGGCCTAAAGAATATCACCTATTTTCTCTAAGTCTCAAAATATATTTCAAGATTCTTAATGCAGAACTACACTCCTAAGTTCCCCAAAGCTTCAACACAGGTATTTTTTCACTCTTTTGAGTCACTTACCACTCTGAATTATGGGGACAGGAAGTGTAATGAAAAGCATAGCTTTCTCCTGTCCCTGGACTCATCCATATTATCCTCCATGTAATTCTCATCACACTCTGGTCTATTATAGTCTATCCTTCCACCTCAAGCATCTTCAAATGGTTTAAGAAGAAAAATTTCCATCTCCCTAAAACTAACTCTGGCTGGCAAGTATACTGTATTAGTCCATTCTCACATGGCTATAAAGAACTGCCCAAGGCTGGGTAATTCCTAAAGGAAAGAGGTTAAGTTGACTCACAATTCAGCATGGCTGGGTAGGCCTCAGGAACCTTGCAATCATGACAGAGGTGAAGGGGAAATAAGACACCTTCTTCCAAAGGCGGCAGGAGGGAAAATGAATGCAGGAGGAGTTACCAAACACTGTAAAACCATAAGATTTCATGAGAATTCACTCACTATCGCGAGAACAACGTGGAGAAAACCACCTCCATGATTCAATTACTTCCACTTGGTCTCTCGCTTGACACGTGGGCATTATGGGGATTACGAGGATTACAATTCAAGATGAGATTTGGGTGGGGACAGAGTCAAACTGTATCATATGCTTTTCTGTATTTTAATAAAAGACACAATAAATTGTTACAACATTGGTGTAGCCTTAATCATTCTGTTCTGCCTTTTTAAATGTTATATTTCTTCTTCATATCAAATTACATATTAGCTATTTTATCCAAATTATCTTACTTTGTATTTTTCATTCTTTTTCTTTTTTTATATAAGAGCTTCATTGACATAAAATTTACCCACCATACATTTCATTCACTTAAAATACACAATTCAGTAGTTTTTAGTAAATTCACAGTCTTGTGCAACCATTACTTACTATTAGTTTGGGAAATTTTCATCTCCCCCCAAACAAAGTCATGTCTGTCAAGCAGTCACTCCCCATTTACCCTTTCTCCCTAGCCCTGGTAAGCCATGAATCTACCTTCTGTTTTTATGGATTTGTTTATTCGAGACATTTCATATACATGGAGTCATACAATATGTGACCCTTTGTGTCTGTCTTGGCTGACTTAGCATAATGTTTCAAGGTTCATTATGTTGCAGCTTATACCAGTATTTCATTTTATAGTTGAATTATATTCTACTCTATTGTTTGGTCACATGGTCATTTTACATTTCCACTTTTTGAGAAACTGCTGAGCTATTGTCCACAGAAGTTGCACCATTCTACACTCTTACCTATTGTGTATGAGTGTTCAACGCCTCCACATCCTTGATAACCTGTTATTGGCTATAATCTGTCTTTTTTATTATTGTCAACCTCATAGATGTAAAGTGGCATTTCATTGTAGTTTTGATTTGTCAATGGCTAATGATTTGATGAGTTTTTCACGTGTTTATTGGTCATTTGTATTTTTCATTGGAAGAACTGTCAATTCAGATCATTTGTCCATTTTTTAATTGGACAATTTGTCTTTTCATTTTGAGTTGTAAGGGTGCTTTATATATACTAGATACAAGTCCTTTATTATATATATACCTTGCAAGTACTTTAATTTTTGTTGTTGTTGTTGTTGTTTTTGAGATAGAGTCTTGCTCCGTCGCCCAGGCTGGAGTGCAGTGGCGCGATCTCGGCTCACTGCAAGCTCCACCTCCCAGGTTCATGCCTTTCTCCTGCCTCAGCATCCCAAGTAGCTGGAACCACAGGCGCCTGCCACCACGCCTGGCTAACTTTTTTGTATTTTTAGTAGAGACGGGGTTTTTAGCCAGGATGGTCTGGATCTCCTGCCCCAGCTTCCCAAATTTCTGGGATTACAGGCATGAGTCACCGCACCCAGCCAAAAAATGTTTTAATTGACTCATAAAAACTGTACATATTTAGGGTGTATGCAGTTGTATTTGAATACATGTTATGTGTAATAATCAAATCAAAGTAATTATCATATCCATCATCTGAAATATTTATCCTTTTTTGTGTTGGGAACATTCGAAATCCTCTCTTAAAGATATTTGAAAATATAGAGTAAATTATCATTAGCTGTAGTCCCCCAACAGTGCTATAGAATACAAGAAATTATTATTCATAACTAGCTGTAATTTTGTATCATGTAACTGACATCTATTTATCCGTATCTCCTCCTGTCTCTACCAGCCTCTTTACACTGTTAGTGGGAATATAAATCAGTATATCCATTATGGAGAATAGAATGGAAGCTCCTTAAAAAAACTAAAACTAGAACTACTCTATAATCCATAAATCCTATTTTATTTTTTCTACTACATGTAATACTTTATTTCAACACCTTTAAGTCACCTGAGTCATATTATCACACTTCAGAAACACTGTGCCAATCCCAGATCTACCGCTATGCATTCGGGTATTAAGCATGCATGATGACTGAGGTGGTGATGGTTCAGCGATTGATGCACTGGCCCTAGGCCTGAGGTGCTAGCTACAGGTCAGGCAATCGGCTATCACAGGGATGTCTGTATCACAGCTTTTCTGGTACCACCAAAAGTTGTGAAGTGGTGGTCCAGTCCTGCTAAATTGAAAGAGGAGAATGAAGATTCAAGAAAACCACCTGCACTGTGGATCACAGGGCTACCATGGAGAGTTTTTTCCCATGACCACAGGTTACGCTTTTGTTTTGGCTTCTGGCTCCTTCACGTTGGATGTTGTACAACAGCTCCATGACGTTCTTTCTCCTCCTCGAGTCTCTGCCTCCGCTTCTACTCCAGGACATCCTTCCTCTGCTTCTCCTTCAGCCTCTGCTCCTCCAACCTCTTCTACTCTTCCAGGTGCTTCTTGTAGTGCTGCCTGGCCTGCTCTTCTCTTTCTCATCATGCTGTTTATCTTGCAGTTAGCTGTTTCTCCCATTCCTCACATTGCTCGTTGTCCAGAAAAGATCAATGTATTGAAGAGATATCTGCACTCCCCCGTTTATTGCAGCACTATTCACAATAACCAATTCATAATGGAATCAACCTAAGCATCTATCAATAGATGAATGAATAGGCTTGTTACATATACACAATAGAATATTATTCAGCAACAAAAAGTAACAAAATCCTGTTTTTCATTGTAACATGGATGAGCATAGAGGATGTTAAGTGATATAAGCCAGGCCCAGCAAGATATTACATATTTTTATTTGTAAGTTGAAGCTAAAAAAGTTGATCTCATAAAATATATAGTGTCTTTGTCAATGTTTAAGAGCAATGGACATTTTAGAAAAATATTTAAAAGCAATACATACGTTTCAAACAATAGTGGGGATGATAAAAATAAATTAGCAATCAAAATGACTTAGTTTAAAAGAACTGAATATTTAAGAATAGACTATTACAGTAAAAGATTATTTTTAAGAAAGTATGAATTGTTCAAATAAATTGTTTTAAATAATGTTACCATTGTGATAAAAAAGCTATACCAAAAATAATTACAAACTAAATGACTCCTTTGTGAAATATGACATTGTATTAATCCTTGGCTTGTAAATATAATGGTTGGATATTCTAGTTAACAGATTCAAACAATGGAATAATTTCTAAATAAATTGCTAGAAGGAATAAATTATTTTAATAAGGTCTATAATTTTAAATTAAATGTGTAAAAATCAATTTATTTTATATTGTAGCAAAAAATTTAAAAATGAAAAGAAAAAATCATTTTATATAAAACCACAAAAAATACCACAGAATAAATCTCACAAGAGGTATATTAGCTCTCTACACTAATAACTCTAATAACTACAAATCTACTTTAGATAAATTGAGATAAATATATTTAGAAATATGATGTAATGCTAATAAATGAAACATATTATGCTGTAAAGATAGAAATTCGTCCTAAATAGATCTATAGATAAAACATAATTTCTTTTTTTTTTTTTTTGAGACGGAGTCTTGCTCTGTTGCCAGGCTGGAGTGCAGTGGCACAATCCTGGCTCACTGCAACCTCAGCCTCCTGGGTTCAAGCGATTCTCCTTCCTCAGCCTCCCGAGCAGCTGGAACTACAGGCGCCCGCCACCACGCCCAGCTAATTTTTTGTTTTTAGTAGAGACGGGGTTTCACTATGTTGGCCGGGCTGGTCTCAAACTCCTGACCTCAAGTGATCCGCTGACCTCGGCCTCCCAAAGTGCTGGGATTACAGGTGTGAGCCACTGCACCCAATAAAATATAATTTCAATCAATATTTCTATATTTTTTCCTGGAGCTTAACGAACTAACTTAAGAATTTTTATGAAAATTGAAGGAAGTAGAAAATTCAACCCAGTCCTTATGAGAACAAGCAGAGCTGGAGAATGCGTATCACTAGATATCAAGAGGTATTTTAAAGCTAGCAATAAGACAGTATGGCATCCATATAAGTGTAGAGATATAGGACATAGCACCTAGAGAGCAGAAAAAGATACATACACATATAAGTCCCAAATGTACACAAAGACCTAAGTTGAAAAGGATTACAGATCTATAAAAGAAAGGAAAAATAATAAAGCTTTTACAAGAAAATTTAAGTGCATATTAGATAAAAGATAAAACATAAAATAACCATAAAATTTTGAGAAATTAAATTTAGCTTAAAGAGGGATTTCTATGAAATAAATACATCATTAAAAGAGTAAAATTCCCAGGAGAAGATATTTGCAAGCCATACATACTCATACTTAGGTAATACAAAGCATGGCTACAAAACAATGCAGAAAGTGCAAAGATAATATGCAAACAAATAGAGGAGACATTTCAGCAATAAGGTTTCTGAATGACCAATATGTATATAAAAGGATACTGGACATACTGGATCCACCCCCAGAATGGCTAAGATTTAAATAATTGACAAGACCTAGTGTTGTCAATATGTAGAGCAACTGGAACTTTCATGATTCCCTGGTTGGAGTTGAATTGGTAAAACCAGTTGAAAAAACCTTTTCATTGTCTTCTAAGTCTAAACATTTGTTCAGAAACTAACAACTACTGAATGTACATAATTCCTACAATATGTAAGTAACTTGTAAAATATTAATATAATAAAATCTGCCAAAATGTTAATATAATAAAATCTGCCAAGCAAGAAAACAGCAAACCACTGATACATACAGTAACTCAGATGAATCTCATATTTACAATGTTGAGTGAAAACAATGAGATATACAGTAGTATATACTGCATGATTACATGTATATGAATTTCAAAATTAGGAAAAAATAACGTATAATGGTAGAAAATATAAAAGTGGTCATTTTGGGTACTCATTATCCAGAATGAAGGCATGAGGTTGCCTGATGGGGTCCTAGAAATATAATGTCTTTGTTTAGATGTAAACATACATTAAAATCATGAAGATGCAGACTTAAGATTTTGCACTATGTTATATGTAAGTTTTACTTGAAAGAAAAATAAATGCTAGCAAATGAATTTTTTAAAAGAGCAGAATTTAAGATAAAGTCAGTTCTGAAAAGTTTTGACTGAATATATTGGTCTCCGTATTTTATCAGTATTTCCTTGCATTGCTAAAACTAATTATGAAACATTTCTAATATTTCTGAAAAAAGTACAACGCATGTAAATAAATATACACATATGTATGCACACAAATGCATACATTCATGTGCATATATATTAATTCAGCAAATTTTGACTGAGTTTCCACTTCATTGTCAGCACTATGCTAGCAAGGCACACTTAAAATCATATTCAAGACCATATCCCAGTGTCCAGCTTAAGAACATAAGACAATTAGAGAAGATAGAAAGCAATTCCATCACCATCATGATCTACAAGCTTCCTGGGAGACTTTGGGGCTGATCATCAGGCCTTCAGTAGGAACAAATATTCTCCTCTGTGAGATCGCTTTCAGAAGTTGTAAAATTCGCTGTAGGGTAAGAAAGAGCCAAAAGATCCATATTTATGAACAACTATAAATATAACACCAGGGAGTATCCTTCAAATCTCACTGATTACCATGCAACATCACCAAATTATCCATGGCATCATAAGATTGCCGTACCAAGCAGCAGCTAATGACAGGCTTGATATCTGCTGGAAGATCATGAGGGAGACAGCTAGAGATCAAGTGACAATATTATACATGATTTCGGTACTAAATTTTATTTTTATTGTCATCCTGGGCTTTATCTCTTATATCTGTGTATCATTGAGAAATTATGCTTAGACACACCAACTGAAATTATTGTTTCTCTTCTCTTTTTAATTCATGCCTAAAACCAAGGACTCCAGGCAATTAGCTGTGACATTTTCCAATGATTATCTCTGGAAAGTTATATAGAATAGTGTGAACAACTCACACTTAACCTACATGTCTCAGTTTACAGTGTAAATTGTCTATAATAGATAATGAATGTTTTTAGTTATTTATGTTTGTAAATGTATTGTTAATCACTTCAGTGAAATGGCATTATTTCAAATCATATGAATGAACACCTGAGAGGAATCTAGTGAAAATGTTCTCTTGGTGGAAATAAACTGTGGTTTCTTTATAACACACACTGTTGCTGGCAATTCATGTATGCAGTGCTCGTTTCAAGATCTGAAAATTTATAAAACATGGTTTTGCTTTCTTCCAAAGTGCACTCCATGGATTCCAAAGATCTCGAGAAAGCTTCATTAAATTTCTCCTTATTTTCTTTCTCCATAAGACAAAGGTCAATGATTAAAACTTAAAAAAACAAGTTGTTTGCTTTCATTAAAACATAATGATATCCTAAGAACATTTTGTTCTCTTTGTTTTTCTGATATAGTACATTGCACAGAAGTCAAACAAGATTAAGAATACTACAAAACGTTTTATGTGTGTGAAAACTTCATTTCAAAATAATTTCTACCTATGAAAGATTTGATATTTGACAAGAAACAAATAAGTTAATTGTGACTGGTTATTTTTGATTACTGGCAAGAATTGTTGGAGTGCATCACAAATCTTCACATCCCTAGATAAAAATGCATTTATGTACACAGTTGTATAGATGTACACAATAATATTCTATCTTTTGTAGCCTTCCTTAAAGAATAAGGAATAAAAGGGAAGAAACAAGATTTCAAGAGAAAATATTTCATTTGCTATGTTATCAAGGAGAAAACGCTAAGCCTAAGCAAATTAGTCCTGATTTCCATATAAGTGCTTTTATAAAGGATTATAGATTTGTGCATTTATATATGTGTCTCTGTATATTTAATAATAAAATTACCTTCACATTAAGCACAGTCCTTGTGAATATTTACCTCCATTTTGTCTACTTATTTAATAGGCTGGGTTTATAAGTAGTGGTTTTGATGAATAATATTCAATAACATTCAGCAAAGAAAAATTAAGTTTAACATATTAGTGAAAGACATTAACAGTCTCAAGAGTAGGATGCTGGAAATGCATCTACATGGAATTATGGACTGATCAAAGTAAATAGAAACGAGAGCAGTGAAAACATCATTTTCCCAAACAGGCAGTTGTTTAAAGTTTTTATGAAGTCATAAAATCATTGAGCAAATTATAATCCTTACACCTCAGTTGAGCTTACAGACACAATGAAAATGAACAGCACAATTGTGGGTGGGCTATTTTTTGTGGTTTTTAGTATGCTTTAACTTGGAAGTTTGGTTTCTCTCCAACATGGTAAGCAGGGGAAACAGCAGGAGATAAGATTGGAACGTAATTAACATCTAACTTTTCTCTGAGTACCTACCATTTGGTATTCTTTGCCAAACAAATGAAAATAGCCCAGAGGAAATGAATGTATGATAAATAGAGACAAGGACTTCCCCCTAAGACTGCATGTCTTGGTCTTTCAAGATCATTAAACTGAGTATCCAAGTTATAAACAAACGCTAGGCCACAGGATTTCTGTATGGAAATCTAGAGTGAAATAAACATTTTGGTTGGAGTTGTGAGCTGAGAATTGACTGGACACAAATGTAAAAGTCTAAGTGTTATGTTAAGAAAACCCTAAGCTGAGTGAAGACAACTCCTAACTGGAAAGGAATTCTCAGGCTGCTGCATTACCACAGTCAAGAACAACCAAAACGCTGATGTAAGTTGGGTTGACTCCCAGAAAACATAGTCCTCCCAATATACATCTCAGATTTGAACATTAAGGACAATGGACAAGAAAAATTTCCTTAAATGCAGAATTAAAAATTAAGGATAAGATTTCCTTATGGAAATCTCCCAAAAGGAATTGGGAGATTTCACCAGAAAGCAGAAGTTAAATAGGTGTATGGGTCAAGAAAGCAAAGTAAAACCCAAAATACTCATACCCGTTCCATAGGAATCTTCATTCTTTTCTTCCATTAGGTATAGCTTCTAAACCCATGATACACACTGTATGACAGGGGCTGAAATATTTAGTCTGTGGGCAAAACATGGCCTGTCTCCGTTGTTTGTAAATAAAGTTTTATTGGAACGGAATTATACCCATTCATTCATTTATTGTGTACGGCTACTTTAATGCTTTCACTCACAATGAGTGAGCGAACGGATATAGCGGTGTTCCATTAACTGTACAATGGCAGAGTTATTTTCTAGTGGCAGAGATGGTATAGTCCACAAGCCTGAAAATGTTAACCACTGAGTCCTTTATAGAAAAAAAAAAGCGTGCTGAACTGTGCTATAGATCCGTAAATGTTTTATATTATTTTTCTTCTAGTTTCCGAATGGAAGTTTCTGAATCATTATATCAGCAATTGCTGCAAAAACAATTCACCTCAAATTCAGTGGCTTAATAATGATCTATTATTGTTCATTATTTTCCATTTCATTTGTTTTCTTCTATTACCAGAACTCACTCATGCATATACAGTCAAATGTGGGTTGTACAACTGGCTCTTTTTCTCTAAAAGGTTAAGAATCAGCAATATTTCTACAAAGGACTAAACAATAAATATCTTTGACTTTGTATGCCATGTGTGGGTTTCTATTGCACATTCTCCTTTATTTTTTAACAACACTTTACAAATGTAAACTTAAATTGACAATCCCTGTCCTAGGATGTACTCCTTCAAATATTTCGGGGGTTGGTCATCTGACTGTAGACAGTTCTGGCATGTTGACAGCCAGGTCAACTGGATTCTCTTCTTTGTGAGGTCTCCTCTTCCATAAGGGCATCTGAGCTTTTCAAGTAGCAGTTACAAGATAGATCAGAGATGTGCCTACTTTCTTGAGGCTGTGGGTTAGCATACGAAATATCCAAAAGCCTGCCATGTCTTTTTGGTCAAAGCAAGTTACATGGACAGTACATTTTTGAGAGTTAAAGAAATAGACTCCAACTTTTGATGACAGTAATTGCAAAAATTAGCTATAGACAGAGTTTTTTTTTTTTTAAGTCAACTATTTTTGCAACTTGTCAGAGTTTTCCTGTTCTCTTTTCTCTGTGTTTGTTATCTAGTGGATATGTGTATCAAGATGTAATGAGAAAGACTTGTGTATAAAGCAGAGTTCGTCAAATTGGAGCTACATAAACTGAAAGATGAACCTTTTCTCACCTTCTAGATGAGTGAGTGCATTATCTATGGGTATAAGCTTTATTAATGAGAAAAAGGGAATGAGTGGATGTTTAACACATACCATAGTAGACTCTACATATTGAACCTGTTAATGTTTGCCATTCAAGTTTAAAGCCCACTCTCCTTCATTCCTTATTTTCAACACCAGCAGAGATTTCTTCAGCTATCCATCATTCTCTATGAAGCCATGTGCTTACAGGAAGGCTGAACTTCACTCAATCCATGAAAGTTAGATACTGGCTGGTTTAAGCCTTTTAAGGTGCTTGCACTGTTCTAGGTCATGATTTGTTAAGGTCAAGGCATATGGGACAATCCTGGTCAGTGAGACAGGTCTGCTAGTGTTTATGAAAGTGACTTTCCAACTGTTAAGATTAGGAAGGGAGACAGAAAGAGGGCAGGGGGTAATCTCTCATCTGCTGGATATTGCTGTCTAAATAGGATGCCTGAACACTGTAGCCATTTAGCTATCTTGTCAACTCAACAAAATTTATACTGAGAACATTGTCAACAAAGGAGAGAATAACATGGCTGAAAAATTAAAAATAATCCGAGTATTGTTATCATTGAGCTATGACAATGAGTCAGTTTTGTCCTCTAATATTCTGCCAGGATATAATAATGCATTCTCTGATTCCTTAAGTAATTTTGTTGGCTTTCTAATATTTGCAGTCAAAAGCACCAACTCAAAGCAAAAATGCAGCAACAGCAACTCTTGGACTAGACGTAAAGAGACTCTAATCTCTGAATACTAGGTACCTAAAACACAACGAGGTGCATTAAAAAGGGGTGGGATGTGGGATTACATCCCTTCCTGAGTTAACACTTGAGTAATGTGGTGAAGAGATACCAAGATGATACTAGAGATAATTCTAACTAATAATAATAATCCATCTCTAAGTCTATGGCAATCAATACTCTATATATGTAGTATTTAAGAGTTTTCATGAAAGGGAAAAGGCCATAGCAGAGACATGCACAAATACGCTGCATGAAAGAATAGAGAGATGGACTTTCACAGAAAGTGTATCCTCCTTATCCTGACACACAAACTGCGTGCAGGATTTCAGGAATAAGGAAGCTATTACAATTGAGATAAAATTTTGGTCAATGTCAGACGATCCAAACATACAACTTGATAACGTTTTCCAAAATGAGTAAGGGCTCCTTAAATTCTCACTATTCAAGGTTAAGTTTAAAGTGACGCTAAGATTTCACATGAAAATCAAGTATGCCCCTCTGGTAAGACAGGAGAAATGCAAAATGTGGGCACCAAGAAGAGCCTTGAAGTGATTTCCGAAATAGATTACTTAACAGGAATAGCCCCTAAAAGAATGTCTACTACATGTACACGTAAATGTCACCATTTCCCAGGCTAAATAACCAACCTTTTAAAGACTAATACCCAATGCAGGCATACCACCAATGTATCTGAAAGCCATGTTGGTGTATTGTCACTCTGAAAATACTGTGAAAATAGTGGCATTGAAGAAATCTCCTTCATCTCACACCCATCATATTACGTAGTTTTCAATATTTTTGGCAATTTGTATACTATGTTATTTTACTGGCATTTAAATGTTGTCCAATTTTCACACTAAACTGTAATTTGTATAAGAGTAGGAAATCTATTTTCCATATAAGGAAAGGGAACTATCAGGTTTCTTAAAAGACTCATTATGAGTATGTGAATTTCCCTATTATTTCCTAGGGAAGAAGGGTGATTACAACTTAACTTAATATAGCATTTATTCATTAAAAATTACATTATAGGAAAATTACAGAGTATTGAGTAATATTCTATCTGACTTTTTTTATTTTGGAAGATACCAAATGTTACAAAATACTTTAATTAATGTATTATCAAAACACTAATGAAAAGGAGAAAGGACATTATTTAATTCCAAAAATCCAGTGGCATATTACAAATGCAATGTAACACAAAGATGAAAAATGTAGGAAGCATGGAGCTCCAGGAAAAAGGAGCAATGCCTAAAATCAATAAGTACTTGCCACATTCTAACAAGGATATTGTATTGATTTTTCACACTTTAGTCTGTTTTCATTCAGAAACTTGCTCTTGGGTATATATCTGTAGACTTTTATTAATATATGGATGTTACATAATATTCAACTGTCCATCTATCCAAATAAATGATTTGAAATTGATGAGCAGATATACATCAAACTTTTATTATATGTCAACAATGGATAGTTTCAGAAAATTCCTAAGAGTTTGTAATACTATGATAAATTTCCTTAACAATAGATTATACACATACACACACAAACACACATACACCTTAAGATTACTTCTAGAATTTTAAAACACGATCAAGTTTGTTTTGAAGAAAATCTTGGTATCAGTATGTAACTTTATAAAATATATTGGTTAATGATTACTTAATACATTATTTGCTTTATGGACAATTTGTTTACAATCAATAGAGTATTTGGAAAATTAAATGTATCTATTTCCATGGTTAAGGAAAAAATTAATAGATTTATATGAACCATTGCGCCAAGTCAAAAATATTTTTTCCTACTTAATTTGGTTTAGAAGTCAATTTTGTATAAGGTTGAAAGAATAGTTACTAATGACTCCTCTGTGGCACTGTGGATGAATATTATATATTTATTCAAAATAGCAATCTAGACTTCAATAGCTATCTAACATTCAAAATAATATGTATTTAAAAAATTTTATAAGCCATATATTATACTATAACAATTTGGAAAACAAATTAATGTAATGTTCAACAGGCAACAGGTGATCAGAAAAAAAAAAAAAAGAAAAATAAACAAATTAATATAATGCCTTAAACAAACATTTATTAAAATCCTACAACCACAAGTAACATTAAGTCAAGTTTTTGATAGATGTTTTCTAGACATGCACATATATATTTAAATTCGTATTTTAATAATAAACTCAATTTATCCCTGCATCAAAAATTTTAAATTGCATAAACTGAGAAAAGTACTCTTCTGTCTTTCCCCTATTATATTATGTAGATAAACTTCTATAGGCTAGAAAACAGAATGTTAATTCAATTATTCTGCATCAGATCTCTCTTTTCAGGAATATTTTATTATTTGTATTATACTTAACCCAAAACATCCATTAAATTAATCTTCAAGACTACAAGTACATGACCTTTTAAAACTTACTACTTCCCGGTAGGTATGGTGGCTCAGCCACTAATCCCAGTATTTTGGGAGGCCAAGACAGATGGATCACTTGTGATCAGGAGTTCCAGACCAGCCTGGCCAATAAGGCGAAACCCCATCTCAACTAGAATTACAAAAATTAGCTGGGTGTGGTGATGGGCGCCTGTAATCCTAGCTACTCGGGAGGCTGAGGTGGGAGATCTCCTGAACCTGGGAGGCAGACGTTGCAGTGAGCTCAGATCCAGCATCTATACTCCAGCCTGGTTGACAGAGTGAGACTCCATTACAAATAAAATAAAATAAAATAAAATGTATGTTTCCCTATTATTGAATTATTTATTTTGACTAACCTCTCAGATAGCTAAAGTCTTCAAGTAATATTTTGTTACTCTTGTTATCTCAGTACATCCGGACCCAGTGAATATTAGAGCCATTAACCTGTGTACACTTTCTTGTTTAAGATTTTTAAATTTACGTTTCAGTATTTTCTCTTGTTCCAATTCATAGATAACTTTTTAAAAATTCTTATTATCTTTGTATTACAATTTTGTTTTTAAAAGCCATGCATACACTTTTCCCACTCATTTGCCTGGTATTCTGCAATTCTCTTCAGCTTGTGTAACAGAAGAAATCAGTCTTTCCTTAATTTTTTGTCAGTTATTTTGTTTCCCCCTGCTCTGTATTGTTTTTCTGTAATAGGAATGATTAGTTGCATGGTTCTAGTAGAGTCATGTGTGGTTGTGGAGGAAAAGTTAATATTAAATCTGAACTCAATTGAACATGGACACAATGATCACCAAGTCCCAGAACACGTTGTGTGTGAACCCCTTGAGGCGTTCATCCAGCTCTGTTTCGGGGAAATCTCTATTTCAATCTATTCCTATATGTTAGTTATTGAAAAACAACAGATAATCGCAAAAACATGTCGACATTTTTGTGTTCCTTAATCCCAGTCGTGAAGGGCCCTCGTGACTGGGCCTCAGGCCCAACAACTGAGCCGAAGCTTCAGAAGACCTCTCCTCGTCTGTGCACTAAAGAGTGGCCGACTCTGGAGCCCAGGCTGCTGCTTCCTGGTCTGGTGGTAAATCCTCCTTAGTCTGGTGAGTGTTGTCCCACCCTGGAGCCCAGGCTGCTGCTTCCCGGTCTGGTGGTAAATCCTCCCTGGTCTGGTGAGTGTTGTGTCCCACCCTGGAGCCCAGGCTGCTGCTTCCCAGTCTGGTGGTAAATCCTCCTGGTCTGGTGAGTGTTGTGTCCCACCCTGGAGCCCAGGCTGCTGCTTCCCAGTCTGGTGGTAAATCCTCCCTGGTCTGGTGAGTATTGTGTCCCACCCTGGAGCCCAGGCTGCTGCTTCCTGGTCTGGTGGTAAATCCTCCTTAGTCTGGTGAGTGTTGTCCCACCCTGGAGCCCAGGCTGCTGCTTCCCGGTCTGGTGGTAAATCCTCCTTAGTCTGGTGAGTGTTGTCCCACCCTGGAGCCCAGGCTGCTGCTTCCCGGTCTGGTGGTAAATCCTCCTTAGTCTGGTGAGTGTTGTGTCCTACCCTGGAGCCCAGGCTGTTGCTGCCAACTCTGGAGCCCAGACTGTTGCTTCCCAGTCTGGTGGTGAGTCCTTCATTGTCTGGTGTGTGTGTGTGTGTGTGTGTGTATATATTTCTCTTTTTTCTTATGTATATAAAATACAATTATATTTCTTATATATTCTTTTCTCTTACATATATATATATATGTTTCTCTTTTTTCTTCTCCCCTTCCCATTGCAGTTTGCTTATTATATCAATCTGCTTATTATATAAATTTCCTTATTAATCTATCATTTGCTTATTATATCTGCATTGCCATTTACATGGGATAAAAGTTGTTTACCCTTAAAGGTATTGTGTGTGCATCTTTTCTTCTCCCCTCATGCATTTCCCGCACAGAACAGTGGTGTTTAGCTGTATTAAGTAACATGAGTTCACGCTGATATCTTCAAATATAATCCTTTACTTTCTCCTTCTGCTTATCTGTAACCTCCCACTATAAAAACAAATCTTGACTCCCACCTTCTGACATTCGTTTACTTTATTTGTTAAAATTTCAGCATGAATGTGCATGGAATCAAAATTAACACATATTCCTTCAGGAAACAACTTTACCTGCTGGAGATGTTGCGATTTACAATTCCCTTTCCTTTCAGTCTTATGAACTCCATCATTTTCCAAGTTATTTAGGTCAACAACTTTGCCCCCCACCTCTTTTAAGGGGGGCATTTCATATACTGTAATAAAGTTAGATGGATTTTACAGTTTGCATGTCATCCTGTGATTCTCTATGCTCTTAAATGTTTTTCTTTACATGCTTTAAGATTCATTCTTTATGCTATAAAAATTTATGAAACCACCTCATTTGGGAAGAAATAAAAATGAATATAATCTCTTAACTTGTCCTAATTATTACCACATTAGAAATACATAATATAAATTGGTGCAAAAGTAGTTGCGATTTTGCCATTACTTTTAATTACTTTTTTTGCTTTTTTTCTTGAGACGGAGTCTGGCTCTGTCGCCCAGGCTGGATGGAGCACGGTGGCCGGATCTCAGCTCACTGCAAGCTCCGCCTCCCAGGTTTACGCCATTCTCCTGCCTCCGCCTCCCAAGTAGCTGGGACTACAGGCGCCCACCTCGTCGCCTGGCTAGTTTTTTTTTTTTTTTTTTTTTTTTTTTTTTTTATTCTTTAGTAGAGACGGGGTTTCACCGTATTAGCCAGGATGGTCTCGATCTCCTGACCTTGTGATCCGCCCGTCTCGGCCTCCCAAAGTGCTGGGATTACAGGCTTGAGCCACTGCGCCCGGCCTTTTAATTACTTTTAATGACAAAATTGTAATTACTTTTGCACCAACCTATAAAATCATACCTATTGTCTCATCGTATCTATTACGAGATAGTTATATATTTCATATAAATCAGTGTACTTGAATATACCGTAAAAATTAAGTTTAAAAAAGATTTTGTTTTTGTTTGTTTGTTTGTTTGAGATGGAGTCTTGCTCTGCAGCCCAGGCTGGAGTGCAGTGGTGAGACACCGGCTCACTGCAAGGTCTGCCTCCCAGGTTCATGCCATTCTCCTATCTCAGCCTCCCAAGTAGCTGGGACTACAGGCGCCCGCCACCACGCCTGGCTAATTTTTTGTATTTTTAGTAGGGATGGGGTTTCACCGTGTTAGCCAGGATGGTCTCGATCTCCTGACCTCATGATCTGCACGCCTCGGCCTCCCAAAGTGCTGGGATTAGAGGCATGAGTCACCACGCCCAGCCTAAAAAAGTTGTTTAAAGTAATATAAAATGTTTGCTCATGAGAAAGATGCTTAAAAAGATCCTCCATTTACTTTTTGCTTTCTCTTGGGTGTGAAAAATAAAAGTTCTCTTCTAAAAATTGAGTCAGGTACAGTGTATGATTTGCCATACTCTGTGTGAATAAAGAATTCATAATTGATTTGTTACCAGCTAGGCACAGCTGGTGATTAGTAATGTCTCAAGAGAAAAAAAATCACAGTGGAATAAAATTATTGTTTCTTTTACTACAACACAGATAAAATAATTAGCTAAGTATTATATTAAGGTTAATCTGGTAAATTTGTAAATAAAAGTGATTATTTTGTAGTGCCTTACCTGTTAAAATAATGTTTCACATGCAAAATTGATCTTGGCATTCGCGTGCAGAGTAATTGGCATTATGTCATAGAATAACACTGCCTTAAAAGATGAATCACAAACCATTTTACTGCCGTGTTTATTGATTACCCTTCAGATTATAAAGAGCTTGTAAGGTTAAAAAGCATTTAAAGATTTATTAGCAATATTGATCTACATTTGCAGTGTTGTAAGCAAACATAAATCCAGTTCCAGCGAAAGATACAGTAAACATTACTGTTCAAATACCAGAATTTAGTTATTTCAGGAATGTTTTCACAATGTTTTAAGATGTATGATTTATTTACTTGTTAGATGTATAGATTAATTCTTATTTGATAATCAGAGTCCTCATGCCTTTGATATTTAATTTATTATCAATTTAGCTCTACAGCCATCTGATCTTTGACAAACCTGAGAGAAACAAGAAATGTGGAAAGGATTCCCTATTTAATAAATGGTGCTGGGAAAATCGGCTAGCCATAAGTAGAAAGCTGAAACTGGATCCTTTCCTTACTCCTTACACAAAAATTAATTCAAGATGGATTAGAGACTTAAATGTTAGACCTAATACCATAAAAACCCTAGAAGAAAACCTAGGTAATACCATTCAGGACATAGGCATGGGCAAGGACTTCATGTCTAAAACACCAAAAGCAACGGCAGCAAACGCCAAAATTGACACATGGGATCTAATTAAACTAAAGGGCTTCTGCACAGCAACAGAAACTACCATCAGAGTGAGCAGGCAACCTACAGAATGGGAGAAAATTTTTGCAATCTACTCATCTGACAAAGGGCTAATATCCAGAACCAAAGAACTCAAACAAATTTACAAGAAAAAAACAACCCCATCAAAAAGTGGGCAAAGGATATGAACAGATATTTCTCAAAAGAAGACATTCATACAGCCAACAGACACATGAAAAAATGCTCGTCATCACTTGCCATCAGAGAAACGCAAATCAAAACCACAATGAGATAATATCTCACACCAGTTAGAATGGCAATCATTAAAAAGTCAGGAAACAACAGGTGCTGGAGAGGATGTGGAGAAATAGGAACACTTTTACATTGTTGGTGGGACTGTAAACTAGTTCAACCATTAAGGAAAACAATATGGTGATTCCTCAAGGATCTGGAACTAGAAGTACCATATGACCCAGCCATCCCATTACTGAGTATATACCCAAGGGATTATAAATCATGCTGCTTTAAAGACACATGCACACGTACGTTCACTGCAGCACTATTCACAATAGCAAAGACTTGGAATTAACCCAAATGTCCATCAGTGACAGCCTGGATTAAGAAAATGTGGCACATATACACCATGGAATACTATGCAGCCATAAAAAAGGATGAGTTTGCGTCCTTTGTAGGGACACGGATGCAGCTGGAAACCATCATTCTCAGCAAACTATTGCAAGAACAGACAACCAAACACCGCATGTTCTCACTCATAGGTGGGAACTGAACAATGAGATCACTTGGACTCGGGAAGGAGAACATCACACACTGGGGCCTATTATGGGGAGTGGGGAGGAGGGAGGGATTGCATTGGGAGTTATACCTGATATAAATGACGAGTTGATGGGTGCTGACGAGTTGATCGGTGCAGCACACCAACATGGCACAAGTATACACATGTAACAAACCTGCACGTTATGCACATGTACCCTAGAACTTAAAGTATAATATTAATAAAAAAAAAAAAACAAAAGACACACATCTCAACTGTACATCATAAAAAGCTTCTTTAGTTATAGGCCTGTTTTTCTTAATTGAACTCAGCTTCCCTAAAACATGGTACAGATCATCATTTTTATTTTACATGAAACATAAATCATCTTTATTATGTATCGTGTGCATGTATATACATGTTCATGTGTTACATACTCATTGAAACACAAATGGCCACAATTTGCAATTTTTAATTAAATTGATCCAGTGTGTTTTTCAGGCCATAAATGACAAAAAAGATATAATTCATAGGAATATAAACAATCTTTAACAAAATGTATATAATATGCAATATTCTTAGATGATCTATAGTATGCTATACTTGAATATGTACCAAAAGTATTTGATAAAGGATTTTTTTAAAATTTTAATTTAGATCCAGGGGGTACATGTATAGAATTGTAACATGGGCAAATTGGACCCAGGTAGTGAGCACAGTACTCTTCCTGGAGAACCTCTACTAGAGCAGTGTGGAAGGGAAATGTGGGGTCAGAGCTTCCACACAGAGCCCCCACTGGGGCACTGACTAGTGGAGCTGTGAGATGAGGGCCACGGTCCTCCAGACCCCAGAATGCTAGATCCATTGATAGTTTGCACCGGGTGCGCCTGGAAAAGTCACAGACACACAATGCCAGCCTGTGAAGGCAGCTGGGAGGGGGAGTGTAACCTGCAAACCCACAGGGGTAGAGCTATCCAAGACCATGAGAGCCTACCACTTGCATCAGCATGGCCTGTATACGAGACACGGATTCATAGAAGATTATTTAATAGCTTTCAGACCTAATGACTGCCCTGCTGGATTTTGTACTTTGAGGGGGCCTGTAGCACCTTAGTTTTGGCCAATTTCTTTTATTTCGAATGGGAGCATTTGTCCAGTGCCTCTATACCCATTGTGTCTTGGAAATAACTAATCTGCCTTTAATTTTACAGGCTGATGTGATTTGGCTGTGTGCCCACCCAAATCTCATCTTAAATTCCCATGTGTTGTGGCAGGGACCTGGTGGGAGGTAATTGAATCATGGGGGCAGGTCTTTCCCATGCTGCTCTTGTGATAGCGAATAAGTCTCATGAGAGCAGCTGGTATTATAATGGGGAGTTTCCCTGCCCAATCTCTCTTTGCCTGCTGCCATCCACGTAAGACATGACTTGCTCCTTCTTGTCTTCTGCCATGATTGTGAGGCTTCCCCAGGCACGTGGAACTCTAAGTCCAATTAAACCTCTCTCTTCTGTAAATGGACCAGTCTCCAGGATGTCTATGTCAGCATGTGAAAACAGAATAATACACAGGCTCATAGGCAGAAGGGACTTGCCTTGTTTTAAATGAGACTTGGGACTTAGACCTTTGGGCTGGAATGAATTAAGACTTTGGAGAACTGTTGGGAAGGGATAATTGTGCTTTGAAACATGAGGACATGAGATTTGGGAGGAGCTGGGGCAGAATGATATGGTTTGGCTATGTCTCCCCTGCCACAAATCTCATTTTGAATTGTAATCCTTATAACCCCAATGTGTCAAGGGAGGGATCCAGTGGGAGGTGATTGGATCATGGGAACAGTTTTCCCCATGCTGTTCTCATGAGAGAGAGTGAGTTCTCACTAATGCTGATGGTTTTATAAAGGATTCTTCTTCTTTTGCTCCTTGTTTCTCTCTCCTGCTGCCATGTGAAGAAGGTCCTTGCTTCCCCTTCATCTTCCACCATGATTGTAAGTTTCCTGAGGCCTCCCAAGCCATGCAGAACTGTGAGTCAATTACACTTCTTTTCTTTATAAATTACCCAGTCTCCGGTAGTATCATTGTAGCCATGTGAGAATGGACCAATACAGAATCCAACAGGTAGTTTTTCCACCCACACCCCTCTTCCTAGCTCCATCCTTTAGTAGTTCACAGTGTCTATTGTTTCCATATTTACGACCATACATACTCAATGTTTACCTCCCACTTACAAGTGAGAACACATGGTATTTAGTTTTCTGTTCCTTGCATTAATTTGCTTGGGAGTATTTACAATAGCTACAAAGAAAATGAAATACCTAGGAATACAGGTAACAGAGGACATGCAAAATATCTACAAGGAGAACTACAAGGAGAACACTGCTGAAATAAATCAAAGATAACAGAAATAAATGGGAAAACAACACATGCTCATGGATTAGAAGAATTAATAATATGGCCATCCTCCCCAAGGCAATTTATGTATTCAACGTTATTCCTATCAAACTACCAATGTCATTCTTCAACGAATTAGAAAAAACTAACATAAAATTCACGTGGAACAAAAAAGGAGCCTGAGTAACCAATGAAATCATAAGCAATTCAAACTATACTATAAGACTACAGTAACAAAAAGAGCACGGTACAAGTACAAAAACAATGGAACAGAATAGAAAACTCAGAAATGAAGCTGCACAACTACAATGATCTGACCTTTGACCAGGGCAACAAAAACCAAGCAATGGGAAAATGACTCCCTATTCAATAAATGGTGCTGAGATAACTGTCTAGCCATTTGCAGAAGAATGAAGTTAGACCCTTATCTTTCACTATATACACAAATTAACTCAAAATGGATTAAAGATTAAATGTGAAACCTTAAGCTATAAAAATTCTAGAAGAAAACCTAGAGATACCCTTTAAAACATCAATCTTGCAAAGTCATCTTTTAGAAAGTGCATAAACACACTCCACCTCTGTCTCTGTGGCTCTATCTTCTCTTTCCATCTATACCTGTATCTATCTATATGTTTCCAGTTCTCTCTGTCTTATGTGAATCTCTGTATCTGTATCATTACTTATTAAAATGCATTAGATCTTTGTATCATATCACATGTATACATATATGCATATAGGTACATGTCTGTGCATTTAAAAGAAATTTTCTGTATAAAAACATAATTTTACATGCAACTAGAGTGGTATAGATTTTTAACATGGAATTTTAAATATATCTTTCTTATTTCCTAGTTTATATTTTCTATGTGATCTTTAAATGAGACCACAATTATAAATTAGTAAGATGAGCATAGAGATATCAAATAGTTGAAAAGTTTTCCTATTTTTTTTGTTTAGGGATATAATTTTCAAAATATAATTTTTTCATAAACTGAAACATACATCAGTTTTCTGCAGGATGATCTTAAATGTCATCTTCTAATGTAAATATTTAAAATAGCATTTAACAAAGTGAATGCACTTTGCAAACTCAGACTAATTTAAGAAGAAAATGATTAAGCAAACAAATCATTTGTAAATGTTTGCACATGGTACACACTCTTAAGTGCAGATGAGCACATCCTGTAGGAAACATGTGTCTCTATTATTTTCTAAACTTATTATGCAAAAGAAGCCTGTACGTGTGTTTGTGTTTTTCATACTACTCAATTAATATCTTGCAATTTTAAACATTTGTCTATTTTTTCCACATACTCAATATAGTATTTTCCTCTTGGCTGTGCATTATTTCCTATCCCTGTCTTAATATTATCATCTAATGATAATTAAAAAAAATTTTAAAAAGATCAAATATACACACATCTAGTGTATATATTTTTTAATTCCTAGAGTTTAGTATATTAGACATGGGATGTGATTATCTAATTTAAGGATGTCAGAAACTTGATTGGAATTTATCAGATGTACTCAATTCATGTATTTACCTATGCTTCAAATCTAAAGGCTCTCTTATTGTTGAGACTACATTTTAAAAACAAATAATAATCATAACATTAAAACCCCACAAGGAATAAAATGCATGTAAGAGTAAATTTGAACAGGAATACATATTTATATAAAATATTTTAAAATGCCAATCTAAAATAATATGTTAACTTTGAATCTTAAATAACAGATTGATAAAATCAGATGCGGCTACTGGCAATGTTTCTTTATCTCATATCCTTATCTTATATAGTCCATGGCACAAACTCATATGTGCGAGATACTTTGGAAGAATTACCTCTTTGAAGCGCACTGTTAAGGGGCTTCACTGCGAAGAAGTATAAAGTGTAATGGGTTATTGTCCTGAGTTAGACATACACTGATATAAGCATTGGTTCCTATTAACAGCATGAGCCTAAGAAATCTATAAATATTTGAGGCATAATTGTCATGCCTTTAAAATGTGAACATAAATGGTATCTATCACAACTACCAAAATCACTTAAATGGATTAAACAGGATTTTAAGTAAATGTTTATTAATTGGAATGTACATAAACACAAATACACATTATAGTATATATTTATAACGTAGAGAAAAACATAGAGAGGGGTATAGAAATATAGAGATTTTATTTTATAGACTATTAATACATTAGTTGTCTATCATGTATGTACACATAGCATATAGAACATGGAAAAATAGGCTATATAAAATTTAAAATGCATTTATAAACATATGCATATATAATACAAAATAAATGTACACATGCAAATTTCAAGTTACTCGTAATAACTAAATTTAGAGAATTTTGTGATGACTAAATAATTTCACAGATAAGTAAAATTGGTATTTTTTCTTACTATGAACATGAGTCTACATTATCCTGGTTTTAGGGAATGAAACAGTTTATATAATGATGGGTTTTATTTGAGGTGACATTAAAAAGGCTACAAAAGATACCATAGTTGAAGGAATGTTAGGTGGTAGACTGTGATATGTATCTGCAGAATGTCATAATTTGGTAATTCCTTTTTTGATTTCAAAGGTTTGTGATCTAAAATATGCAATTGTTAAATTTATACATATTAGGATTTTCATATCTACTATATACAGTATCAAAATTTTCCATTTCCTAAGATGTTCTGGATTTTAATTGTTTAAATATTTAATATGGAATATATTGTGATTCCTCTTTTATATTTTTTAAAGGTTTATCATTGTAGAATTATCATCTTATACTTTGATTTTGTCACTTAGTACATTGTTATTCAATATATTTGTTAATATAGAGTTTTAACTATTTTAATGGTAACAGAATATATTTGGAAGTACCTTAATTCATTAAAACACATTCATATCATTGGAGTTTTACAGTAATACAAGTTACTTGTTTGGCTCTTATAAATAAAGTTTTAGTGAATATCTTTTGGCAATATAACATTTATTTCAGTTTAGAGCCATAAGAGAAATCCCCAGAAGTTATACTCCTATGTAATATTTGTAGACAACTTTATTATTTTTGATAATAATTCATTATTTTTCTATGACAGGTACTAAGGAGAAATAGAGTACTTACAATAATACTATTTCAATTTTCATTAAGATTTCGAATAACTGGGTTCTAACTTCTAGTTATCAGGAGCCATCTGTGAAGTTATAGATTTGTAGTACTGAGACATAGGAGGTGCTGTAGAGGACCTCTAGTTCTGTACCTTCATTCAATCACCCAGCCATGCAAAACAATAAACAATGATTAAAGATTTATTCCAGATGATCTGTTAAGTAAGAGCAGAGCTGTGAGTAGAACTTGTTTTATGACTTCTAATATTCTTCTTTTTCCATTAGGCACTTGAATCCTTTCCTTTGATTTATGTCACATACACAATAACACAAGATGTGTTAAAATGACATAATTTTATCAATAAGAAAAAATCCCAACTTTTTGAATCAATGAAATCAGAATGATTTAGAAAATCTGACTCTAAAATTTAAAACATTGCAAATACCTTCACGTCATTTTCTTTTGTCAGTTCATGAAGTTGTGTATTTAATAACCTTCCTTCACTATTTCTCTAACGATCCAAACTTTAGAATGTACTCGAATAGGACTAATTTTATAGGAATTAAATTATTTCATTTGTTCAAGTATGTGGATGGCATTTGCTTTGAACTTTAAATGCAGTGTTAACTTTTGTCTATGATAATATTATTTAAAGTGTTGTAGGACCCCAGCAAAATTAAATAAACTGTAGCATCACTACGTACCTTTGAAACTGTGGTGCCTGTACCATTCATTACTGACAGAAGTGTGTATAAATACACAAACACACACGCATATATATTCTAAGGGTAAATTTTTTTTACTACATTATTTAAAGTAAATATTTGTAAAAAATTAAAGTGATTTTAGAATTTACAAATTTTTCAATTTATTTTGCTATTATAAACATTTTAATTCTCTCACTTCTATAAACATCATGTTTTTATTGTTACATTCAGAAGAATGTTAGAAAAGCATCATCCTCTTAATATTTTCCTAAAACATCCAGTGTCATTACTAACAATTGAGTATAGTGTATTGATTAATGAGATTAATACTGTTGAAATAACATGAGAAAATATTTTCTAATCATATTTTTACTAGCATGATTCTGGTCACAGGGTGATTTTCTATTATCATTGTCACTGTCTGAATTCTCATTAGGAAACTTCAAAAAAAGTCCACATTCGTTACCAAATTTCTTTTTTTCTTTGTTTCATAAAAAATAGTTCAATGTTATTTTCCCTTAATACACCAATACCCAAAGGTAGTGTCATTTAAAAGCCAGAATTTTTATTTGATCTCAGAGCTATTTTAATTTTTGTGAGATTAGATATGCAGTTGAAAAACACACACTCACAAGCAAACAAACATTCAACACATAATTTTATATAGTAAATAGGAAGCCTAAATAATTTTTGCTTATGGAAAAAAGAAAAGCTTACATTACATAAATTATAAATAGTGTGAAAATGTGAAATACAAGTCTATTACTCCATAAAATATTTTAACACTGCATTTACATGCAAGATTTGAAGGTGCTGCACCCAGAATTCCTACCCGCCTTCCATCCACCATCAGTCCACCCAAATGTTGGCTCCAAGTAACTTAACACATCTGAGGTCTAGCTATTTTTCTATCATCTGAAATTGAGATATTTGTATCTACTTTTGGATGTATTTTGCATTCTGTATATGTGTGTATGTATGCATGCATTTATATACATGTAAACACACCTATGTATTATATATATAAACATATATTATTTAATTAAATAACTTATACTTTACTTATACATAAACACTGGTTCCCCACTTTACCATATGATTTATAATAGGATTCACCTGTATAATCTTTGAAATTTTCCTTTTTTTGTTTGTTTGTTTGTTTGTTTTTGGTGAAGAAAGCTAGGCCGAGTTGGTTCGGTAACACTTGTCAAGAAATAATTCATTCAGTTTCACAAAGCTGCCTCTCAGTGACTTACATCGTGCCTAGCACTAAATAGTTTGCATCACATCACATACACCATTTGAAGTTTTCTTCATATTATTCCCTGAACACCAATCCAGTACATATTGCTATAACATTATTGAAGACAGAATTTCGTGACAACAAACTCTGTAATTTAATAGATTTATGTTTATACCATAGCTATTCCACTTATGAGGTGGAAACCTTGAACATTTTTTTGAAGTTATTGAATCCCCATTTTTTTTCATTTGTGAAGTGAAAATAACACCTACTTCATAGACATGTTTTAGTATAATAATTAATTAACAGATGTCTATGAAATACATAAGTGTCTTTAAATATTAACCATTTAATACATGTGAGCTACTGATATGGATTGCTATTGTGTGCATATTTAATTGCTGAAATTGTTATGAATGCAATATTAATATGTATCCTAACTTTAAAACATACAATATTAAACAGAAGGAAGGAATACATGAAATATATATATAGATGTTGGAGTCCCTCTTTTTTTCTTTTTTTTTTTTTTTTTTTGAGACGGAGTCTCACTCTGGCCAGACTGGAGTGCAATGGAGCAATCTCTGCTCCGTGCAACCTCCGTGGAGTCCCTCGTTTTTATAGTAATATATAGAAAACATATTTTAGATATAACTCTTGCTCTACATGTAACGAATTGTGCTGATATGTATCAAGTATGAAACAAAGTAGGTAGAATCGTGAGCAAAAACTGTTGCTCTACTATCTCTGGGCAAAAGACAAATGGAAAATACACATTGTTTGTCACGTTAGCTCTGTTAGGGCATGTGTACTCATCAAGCTTTTTTGTTTTGCTTCTGTTTGGAATATATAGTCCTCATAATGTTTTTATTAAATAGGCCAGCCCCAGTGGTTTAAACAAAAAACCAAACGTCTCTTTTAGGTAATTTATAGTTGTCTTATGTCGTGTTCCATAAGAAAAGCTGTATAAGGACAAAAACACAGTCATACAAATGCTGCCAAGGGTAGTTGTTTCACACATTTGCAGTACCTTGTTTACTTATCTATTTCATTTTTTGAGACAGGGTCTTGCTCTGTTGTCAGTCTGGAGTGCCGTGGCACGATGTTGGCTCACTGCAACCTCCGCCTCCCGGGTTCAAGCGATTCCACTGCCTCAAACTCCTGAGTAGCAAGTAGCTGGGACTACAGGCGTGCACCACTATGCCTGGCTATCTACTTATTGTTAAGGGCTTTAAATAAAAAAACTCCATATTTCTATTAAACATGGGAATGTTCTAACCATGAATAAATGATGTTCATCATCTTCATTCACGTAACTAATATTTGACATATAGAAAAATGAAAAAAAACTTTCCAAATTGTCTAAATTCAACTGCAAAAAGATCAAAGAAAATATTTCCAATGTTAATGTAAGCGTATACCCAACAGAAAAATGAAATATTACTTAAACACAATCATAACACATCAGCTGAAAGAATTATGAATGAAAAGAGACATCCAGCTAGTCAGAAACCAGTATGTAGAGAAAAGAAATACCAGCATTTTAAGATCATTTAAAGGATACTATACTGTATAAGATCCTACTTTTTTAAACTCTGAAAATAGTCCCTCCAACTGACATTTTTTATATCCTGTAAAAGGTCAGATAAATGTCATTTCATGTTTCAGAACTAAGTTCAGACTACTCGTATCAAAAGATGATTTCATTACTTCCTATGTATGCAGTGCTCACACTCCTTTGCTCCTTCTAAACATACTTTACCCTTTAGGCCCTTCCTATCAAGCAGACTTCCAACTCTTCTTCTCTACACAGATCAGTTAAACTCTTTTTTTTCTGAACTTGTATAGCTTTTCAACTGTGATTTTCCTTATGTGATTATAATGTTTTCTCCTCTAATCCCTTCTCCCACACTTCTTTTCACTCCTTCTCTTTAAACATAGTTACATCTAAAAGATAAACCTGTATTTGATATTCATAACTCACTAGCAATTTCCTTATAGTAAATCCTACAGATTATCTGCTTTAGAATAAGGAAGGGAGATTTTGGCATGTGTAGATTGTCTAGCCTTCACCCAGATCTACCTGATCCAAAAGCCTGAAGCTGTAGCACAGATTCCAACATGCACTCAGTGATTCTTATGTACCCCATAGATTGAAAATTACTGCCATATACACTCACCACCTTGGTAAAAACATTTAATTATGTAATATGTTGAATTGCCTCTATGAGCACATCTCTAAAATTTTATCCAGACGCTTTACCTTATTTCTAAACTCTTGTCCCATATGTTCAAGTGCCTGTGAAGTACCATTACATTTAACCTTGCCAATAATCCCTGATATGGTTTGGTTCTATGTCCCCTACCCAAATCTCATGTTGAATTGTAGTCTTCAGTGTTAGAGGAGGGGACTGGCAGAAGGTAATTGGATCATAGAGGTTGACTTCCACCTTGTTGTTCTCCTGACAGTGAGATCTCAGGAGACCTGGTTGTTTCAAAGTTCATAGCACTCCTTTTGCTCTCTCTCTCTCTCTCCTGCTCCACCATGTGAAGGCACGCATGCTTCCCCCCAACCTTCCACCATGATTGTAAGTTCCCTGAGGCCTCCCCAGCCAACCTACTTGTACAGCCTATCAAACTATGAGGCAATTAAATCTCTTTTTAAAAAATAAATCACACAGTCTCAGGTAGCTCCTTCTAGCAATGCAAGAAGGGACTAATACAATTCTGTAATATTAAATATACTCAAATCAATTTCCTCATTAGATATTACCATAGAATGAACATTCATTTTATTTCTCATCAATATAGACATATTCTTAACGAATGTAGCTGTCATTATTTGATGACTAGACAGAGACCAGTGAGTTGAGCTTGCCAAAACATTATCAACAAGAATAAGGTTTGGGTTTTATGATTATAGTATGTTCCCATTGGCTTTCATCTAAATGAAAAATTTATTTACTTTTAATCTTCAAAATGTATAGACACTGGACTTCTCCAGATTTCTATACATCCCTTAATTAACTAGAGCTCCTAGAGTTTTTGAGCATCTAGGGTGTGCATTTGTGGTATATGAGTGCACATGAGATTTCTATTTGATGGATGAGATTGCATGCTTTTGATACTCATAAAATGGTAACATTTTTTAAAACAATGTCTTATTTAAATAAATTTCTTGATCACTTAAAGAAGAAATCTTTACATGTTGTTGTGTTTTGAATTTCCTGAATATCATACTCAAGCAACCAATACTGTGTATTAAACTGCCACTTGCCTCAGGACACAGTGTTAGATTCACATATTCTTGCATATATTCTGTTAAATTTGCAGTGAGTCCAACATTTTATAAACCCTAACTTCATGTAATGGTTTGATAGATAAAAGAGTTATTTAAATTACCATAACTGAGGATGAATGTACTTTGAACATCACTATCAAAATGTTATAAACAGATGTGACATTTATCTGCCCATTGTATAAAAGAGAAGAATTTAAATATAAGAAAATTTAGCATGCTAAAATAACATCCTAAAAAGCATGTGATAAAAACAACCTTTCAACATTTTCATGATATATAAGACAAATTTTAATGTTCCATTGTAAGGTCATTACACTTGAAATATATCAGAATTCAAAAGACAGTCTATATACTTCTCTTTTCCAGTGTATCATATTTTGATGAATACTTTACTTTAAAATTAATTAGGAGGGAGAAAATTGTGTCTCATATTACTGTCCTTCAAGTCATTCAGTAAGATCCTCCATCAAGTCTGAAAATTGTGCACTATTTCCATGCACAAATTATGCACAAACAATAAAGCTATTGCTTGGTCTGCAGTAAGATTATACAGAAAAGTGATGGATGCACTATAAAGGAATTTACCCTTTTTTTCATGCAATCATATGTCTCTCTAGTGTACATAAAATCATTTAAATGTCTTAAAGTCTTTGTTATCTAAAGGATTTCTGCACTGAAGTAAGGATTAAGTACAAAATATACATCTATTTCATTAAATTGTTGCCACATTCTATGGAACAACAATAATATATCTGTAATTACAAAATGCCTATCTTACATGTTGGATTATCACATTTGGCCCAGTAACTTCATAAATATTAGTATACAGAACTTTAATTACTTCCATTTAAAGAGAGATAGCCAGTGATAATTCAATATGCCTAAGAAGGAGATATATATATTCTATATTCATTTCTAATATATGTAGAAAAAGAGATTTTGCTTAGGATCTGTTGATAAAATTAACACCTTAATAAAAGAGAATAAATAAGAGAAAGTCGTATTCATGGATTTCCTGAAAGAAATGAATAAATTATAATTTCTATTTGAAACCAAATTCTGTTTCATAAGATTCCAAGTAACTGTCTTCTGATGATTTGATTACTATACTCTTAATCGGATGGTTTCTTTTTAAACAAGAATGAAATACAAAGCATATATATTTGTGGTATACAATGTGATGTTTTGATATACATATATGGTGAAATGATTAATATGGTAAAACAAATTAGCATATCCATTATCTTATATGGTTATCATTTATTTCTTTGGTGCAGTGAGACTACTTCAGGTCTACTCACATAGCTAATTTTAGGAATACAAAACAGCATTATTAACTATAGCTACCCATGCTGTACATTGGATCACTAGAATTTACATAGACACATTTTTGTCCCCTTTGATAAACATGTTTTTATTTCCCCCAAATCCTGGCACCTGGTAACTATAATTTGATTCTATGCTTCTATGAATTTGCAGATTTAGTTTTATTTTATTTAGTTTTATTTTATTTTATTTTGTTTTATTCTATTTGAGATGGAATTGCACTCACACAGTCACCCAGCCTGGAGTGCAATGGTGGAATCTCTGCTCACTGCAACCTCCTCTTCCTGAGTTCAAGCAATTCTCCTGCCTCAGCCTCCTGAGTAGCTAGTATCACAGGTCTGCACCACCACCCCTGGATAATTTTTGTACTTTTTGTGGACATGGAGTTTCATCATATTGGCCAACCTGGTCTTGAACTCCTGACCTTAAGTGATCTGCCCACCCTGGCCTCCCAAATAGCTGGGATTACAGATGTGAGCCACCATGCCTGACCTGGAGTTTTTAGATTCCAAGTGTAAGTGAGATCATGCAGTATTTTCCTTTGTGTCTGACTTATTTCACTTAACATATCATCCTCAAGTTTCATCCACATTGTCAAAAATTCAGGATTTCGTTATATTTTAAGGCTTAATAGTATTTCACCATGAATATGTATATAGCGACATATGTGTAATATCATATAAGTTATCTATCACTTTTTAATCCATTTATACATTAAGTGACACAGGCTACTATAAATAATGCATTAACAAACACAGAAATACATATATCTATTGGAGACACTGATTTCATTTCTTGGGATATACACTCAGAAGTGAAATTGCTGGATCATATCGTAGTTCTATTTTTAATTTTATTGGTAACCTCATTATGTTTTTCCATAATGGCTGTACCAATTTATATTTCCACCAACAACGGACAAGGGTCTCCTTTGCTCCACATCCTTGCCAACACTTGCTAACTCTTGTCTTTTTCATAATAGCCATTCTAACAGGTGTGAGATGATATGTGATCGTGGTTTTGATTTGAATTTCTCTGAAGATAGTGACGTTCAGGATGCTTTCATATACCTGTTGATCATTTGTAAGTCTCCCTATAAGAAATATCTATTCAAGTTTTTTAACCAATTTTTTTTTTTTTTTTTGTGAGATGCTGTCTGACTCTGTCGCCAAGCTGGAATGCAGTGGCGTGATCTCAGCTCACTGCAACTTATGCCTCCTGGGTTCAAGAGATTCTCCTGCCTCACCTTCCTGAGTACCCAGGACTATAGGTGCACGCCACCACGCCCAGCTGATTTTTGTATTTTTAGTAGAGACGAGGTTTCACTGTGTTGGCCATGATGGTCTCGATCTCTTGACCTCGTGATCCGCTTGTCTTGGCCTCCTGAAGTGCTGGGATTACAGGCGTGAGCCTCCATGCCTGGCCCCTTTGACCAGTTTTTAATTACATTACTTATATATGCTACTGAGTTCTCATATACTTTGGAGACCAATTTCTTATTAGATGCATGATTTGCAAATATGTTTTCTCCATGTTTAGATTGCCTTTTTATTTTGTTGATTGTTCCCTTTGCTGTGCAGAAGCTTTTTAGTCTGATGTAGTACTACTTATTTTTGCCTTTTTGCCTGAGTGTTTGGTGTTAAAACCAAAAAATTATTGCCAAGATGAATGTCAAGGAGATTTTCTTCTATCTTCTAGGAGTGTCAGATCTTATGTTCAATCTTTAACCCATTTTGAGTTGTTTTGTGTATTGCTTAAGGGTCCAATTTTATTCTTTCATGTGACTATCGAGTTTCTCATGATCACTTATTGAAGAAACTATCCTTTCTACATTAGATATTGTTGGTGACTTTGCCAAAATTTAGTTGACTGTATATGTGTGAATTTATTTCTAGTATTCTTTTCTGTTTCATTTGTCTATGTGCCTATGATTATGTCAGTGTCATACTGTTTTCATTACTATGTCTTTGTAATGTAATTTGAAATAAGGAAGTATTACATATTCAACTTAGTTCTTCTTGCTCAAGATTACTTTAGCTATTCAGTGTAATTTATGATTCAATAAAACTTTTACTTTTTTTTCTATTTCTGTGAAAAGTGCCAGTGGAATTTTGAAAGACATAATATTGAATCTGTAAAAAACTATGGACGTTTTAACACTATTAATTCTTATAGTCCATGAACATGGGATTTTAAAAATTTATTTGTGTCATCTTTAATGTTTTCCATCAATGTTTTATAGTTTCTGGTGGACAAACCTTTCACTTCCTTCATTAAATTTCAATCTAAGTATTTATTCTTTTTGATGCTCTTGTAAATGAGATTGATTTCTTCACTTCCTTTTTGAATTTTTTTGTTTTAAAAAAATTTACAAACATTTACTTTGTATCCTACATCTTTACTTAGATTATTTATTAGCTCTAACAGTTTCTTTCTTAAGAGAGTTTTTATGGTTTTCTACAAAAAGGATCAGGTCATCTGGAAACAGATAATTTTACTTTCTTTTCCTGTTTGAATATCTTTCTTTATTCTTTTTCTTGTGTGATTGCTCTGGCTAGGACTGCCAGTACTACGCTAAACAAAGTGGGGAGAGTGGGCATCCTTGCCCTTTCCTGGATCTTAGAGAAAAATCTTTCAGTTTTTCTACTTTGATTGGGATGGTAGCTGCATGTTTTTCATATGTGGTCTTTTTTGTGTTTAGGTAAGTTCCTTCTGTATCTAAATGGGTAAGGGTTTTTATCATGAATGGATGTTAAACTTTGTCAAATGTATTTTCTGATTCTATTGAGATGATCGTGTGGTTTTTCCATTTTTTTCTGTTAATGCAGTAAATCACATTGACTGAATTGTTTATGTTGAATCAACCTTGCATCCTAGGAATAAATTCCACTGGGTCATTGTGTATAATATTTTTGATGTGGTATTTGCTAGCATTTTATTAACAATTTTTGCATCTATATCTATACTTTTTTTCTGTGGTATTTTGCCTAGCTTTGGCATAGGTGGTGCTAGCCTCATAAAATTGAGTTTAGAACTATTTCCTTTTTTTATTTTTCTGAAAGGGTTAAAGATTGGTATTCATTTGCTTCTGATTTTTGATAGAATTTGCCTGTAGAGCCAACTGGTCCTGGTATTTTCTATGTTGGGAGGTTATGGATTACTGGTTCAATCTCCTGATTTTTATTGATTTGTTCAGGCTATTTCTTGTCAGTTTGGCTTTGATACGTTCTATATCTCTAGAGATTTATACATTCTCTTAGGTTATTCATTTTTTTACTGTACAATTGTTTATAAAAATCCCTCTTGATCCTTTACATTTCTGAGGCATTATTTATAACATCTCTTCTTTCATTTCTCAAACTTTGTCATTTGAGTCTCCTTTTGTTAGTCTACTTCAGGATTTGTCAATTTTATATATTTTTCTTAAGAAACCAACTGCCACATTTAAGGAAATATTTATTTATTTATTTATTATATATGTATGAATAAACTAGGACTTTGGTGTAAGAAATTTTGGTAAGACTGGCAATGAAGAACTGAATTGGCATCCCAACATCAAACATTAAAAGTACCAAGGCACTATATGTCAGATGCTTTTTCTCTTCAAAAAGTGATCATATCCGTCCAATAGGAGACTCTGGCAGGCTGAATTATACCCTTCTCCCAAAAGTGTCCATGTCCTAATCTCTGGAATATGTTGCTTTATGTGAAAAAATAAGGTTTAAGTATGTAATTAAGGATTTCAGATTGGGAGATTATCCTGAATCTATGGTGGGCCTAATGTATCCACAAGAGTGTTTTTAAAAGGAAGGAACTATGATGATGAAATCAGGAGCCATGGTCACAGACAGGAAGAGAGATTTGAAGGTGTTATGTAGTTGGCTTGAAGATGGAGCAAGGAACTAAAAGCCTGGAAACACAGGAGCTCTCTAGAACCTGGAAAAGAATTGGAGCCTTCAGAGGGAATGCAGACTGCAGACACGCTGGGGCAAGCTTAGGATTACCCACACCAAACTTCTAACCTCTAGAACTGTAAAATAATAAATCTGTGTTGTTTTAAACCACCAAATTTATGATAATTTATTATAGCAGCCAGAAGTAACTAACAGAGTTATAAACCTTTTTTTTCTCTCTCAGTAAGACACCATCTCCTAAAATATGAAATTTTGGTATAAAATAGAGTGGATCAACTTCTTTATTAATTTAATTTACATCAAACATATATTCCCTAAAAACACAAAAGAGCCTCATTTTTTTCTCATCATTGCTGTTTATCGTTTTTTGCCACTGCTTATAACATACTTGCTTCTATATGAAAATGTAGAGAATAACATTATCACTAGTACTTTCTTACTGGTTTAATTTTAATGTATTATTGATCTCTGATACATTGTACATGTCCCTAAGATAGTTCCCATTTTTAAATATAGAGAAAGAGTGTTTTATAGTCACAAGATAAACGTGTCCTCTGTCATAGTATATACTTTGAAATACAACTCCATTCCTAAATCAAGTGAATTATTACTCTGTGGTAACATAGCATCTGGTAATTACGGCCTAATGAAAAAGCACTGGCTAAAGAGTTTAGAAGACTCTGTTATTCATTTTGATTCTGAGTGATAATAACTACTTAATATTTGAATATTCACTTCAGTTTTAAGGGTCGCCATTTCCTCATCTGTAACATTACAAATCTAGACATGTTCTTTATACTTTATGACTTAAATGTTTATAATGTGGAAAAGCAATCTGAAAGAGCTACCATGCTCTTTTTTTTTTTTTTTTTTTTCCTGAATAGAGTGCACTAGATTTATACAAGGGTGACTGTGAAACATTTAGGTATTGGCCTATCAACTCAGTGCATCTGAATAGCAAGAAAACGCTCATACTGTTTTTTATAGACATCATGCCTAACACTCACTTTTTGTAACTTAATGACCATTGATGCTTTCTTTGCATAATGTTTATATTATTATCGCTCCAATGTTAGCATTATATAACAATTATTTGGAAGAATTGTCAGGAAATGAAGAAAAGCAAAGCAAAAGAAACTTTGTTTTGGATTGAATCCCCTACTGTGTTTCTCACATCAATGCATACACTCTAAAATTCCTGCTCTCCAGATCTGGAAGAGGTGTCCTGGGGATAAGGTGAATTACCAACAGACTCTAACTAAGCAGTAGGCAATATGTCTGTTTAGATGCACAGCACATATGAAGAAAAATGTGAGTTTCAGACAAAAAAAAAAACAAAAACTCCAATTTTGACATCAGTGTGTCATAATCTCTCAATTTCCCGGATCAATATTAAGTGCTTAAAACATATGGTTAATCACTATGATCTTCAGCTTCCTCATTTAAATAAAAGTAATATTCCAATACTGACAGTGTAACAAATTGAGGCAATTTAAGTAATGTCTATCAATTATATTTTCCCATCACCTCTCCTCTACCTCTTACATGAAAATAAAATCACATTCCACCAATCCCACAGGACGGTATGTGGCCAAGGTAGGCCAAAAATAATACTTAGTCTTCTAGCTATGCCAGATGATCCAGGGGCAGGTACGCTCACACTAAGAAAACCAATCAGGAAGCATACCCATGCCTTTTGTGGTGGGAATAAGATCCCACTTTATAACTCATGGACGGGGATTGGAGGAGCCACTTTACAGTGTTGGTTATGTGCCCATTCATACAGCGATAGGAGAGAATAAAGTCAACACCTTGCCTAAGCAAAAATATGTGAGGAGAAATAAAAATGTAACCAAGTGTCTTGCCTAAAACAATGTGTATGAGAGAATCCTTTGAAAATTGTAATGCATTATGCAACCTATAACACCATTTTGTGTTTTTCAAGTCCTTGTTCTAAAGGATTTAGTTCTCTCTCTCTCTCTCTCGGCTCATTTGTGATGTGCAACAGCCCAAGCTAAGTGTTGAATACTAGGCACATTTACTGAGCTTAATTCTATAGTGCATACTTACTATGGGGAATGGCAGGCAATTAAAAAAAGAAATGATGATGACATGAGATATATGGCAAATGAGGAAAAATGTCAAGGTGCTCCAAGAGCAATTATTGAGAGTAAGAAAAGGCTTCACTGAGAAAAATGAGTTTTAGACTGATACCCGGGGATGATTAGGGCAATTAGAAGTTAACTGGGTAACTGGGGAATGGGCGCAGTGGCTCACACCTGTAATCCCAGCACTTTGGGAGCCCGAGGCAGGTGGATCACCTGAGGTCAGAGGTGTGAGAAACCCTGGCCAAGATGGTGAAACCCCGTCTCTGCTAAAAATACAAAAATTAGCCAGGCGTGGTGGCATGTGCCTGTAGTCCAGTCTCCTGGGAAGGTTGAAGTAGGATAATAGCTCGAACCAGGAGGTAAAGGTTGCAGTGAACCCCGAGATCGTGATTTAGTTTCAAAAAAAAAAAAGGTAACTACTAACTTGATGGAAGGAATAGTGAGAGTAATGATGAGACTTTTCAGAGTTGGAGCCATTTATGTGAAACCATGAGTGAATGACCACTTGGTAGCCCTGCGAGCTAGATTTACTCACCGGCTTTGGAATGTAGATCAGGAAGGAATGGAGCTGGCTGAGTTGGGAGAAATAAGACCGGAATAGTCAACACATAGCCAAGAATGGCTACCCATGAAAATGATAAACTTGTTCTCTTCAGCTGCAATGCCCCCACTTACTCCTCAGCTTGGATTCCAGTGTTTCAATCACTTTTCCTATCAATACGGCCTGTCCCTGCTCCCCAGCACCCTCCTCCCCACCCCACTGCACCCCACCCCAGTGCTTCCTTCCTTCCCTTCTTCCTATGGTGACATTTTAGAAGTAGAAGAAACCACATTGACTGATAGTAATCCCTATCATTTTGTAATTTCTTAGAAAATTTAAGGACAATAAGTACTTACACGTCAGAAACAGAAACTTTTAGGCCAAATTAAAATGAAACAACATTAAGAAAGTGCCCTGTTTCATAAAATTTTGACATTAGGTTCAACACTTACTTTAAAGACATGCATTGTATATCTCACATCCTTAATGTCTGCTTTAATATGTTTATATCATGAAAGTACTATAATGTTATAGCAGAGAAATTAAGTAATAAAGGCAAAACAATGCTACGTGATGATATTAACCTAACAAAAACACATAATTTTCTTGTATTTCCATTTATTCATTTGATATTTTTATTTAAAATTGATTTCTACATTTAAATATAAGAGTTTCAATCTATACAATGCATTTTATTTTAAAAGTCACAACTTACTACATGAATTTCTATTTTTAGAGGAATGTGTGCACATTTTCACTTCTTTATAGATCTTTAAAATATAACATTTAGTATTCTCAATACTGGTCAATGGTCAATCAAGTAATTGCTATCAAAAGTTATCAATGTTAGAATTTCTAAATATAATTTCTAAAATTGCGCATACTGGAAGAGATTTATTTATAAACATTTATAAGTATATATCTTGAGAAGGTAGGGAATCAAATGGTTTGACAAGACACTAATTCTTATTTTGAGGAAAAAATGTATTTTTGGAAAATGTATATGAGTCAGATAGTAAACGATACTTTTTCCTTGTATGAATTATTCCTCCTAACTAAGGAATACCTTTTACAACTCTATAGCAAAAAGATTAATATTTCTCTATTTTCTCTTAAATAAAAATAGAAAAACAGCTTGTAGAGGATATAGGAATTATTTTCTTCCTTTCTTTCATAAATTACACCACTGCTAGTTTACCATAAAACTTAGAATAAGAAATTGCAATTTTGTAAAATCATATATTTGACTCCTTCATCCTTAAAAGAACTTTTAAAACACTATTTGTTTCTCATTAGTAATATTCAGAAGTCATAGATGAAATGTGCACATATTCTCCAAAAATATTTTGTCTTTTGTGATAAAGTTTCTAAAATTGAATAGTTGTGTAGTGAAATTCCACAGAGCATCATTTCCTTTGAGACAAAAGGAAACTGCTCATTTTAGCTGTCATTTTTTTCAAAGTCAATCCCAGTGCTTTTTTAACATTTTAATAATGCATAACATTCTATACCACACTGTATCAGAAACAAATTTGTTCTATTGCCCCAAAAAATCACTTACATGAGATATTTGTTGTCATGCTTTGTCAATATGCGGATGTAAATATATTTATCATTTACATATACATGAATGTTCGAACACAGACACTTGGCTTTTGACATATACATAAATGTGTCTGTGAATGACTACAGAGGTGATCAGGGCCCCGGCATTTCCCTTGGAGGTAGCAAAGTGTCTCCCAGACTTTCAGCTGTTTTTCTCTGTGTTTCTGTGACTGTCATGAAAGCTTTTTTTTTCCCTCATGAGTACCACAGGCAGACATGCCAGGAAGCTAGCACACCCTGGGAGCTGTCCTCAAACGGTAACTCTAAAGCTGATGTATAAATACCCTAGGCTTCTTGCACCTTGAATGAAATCATTCAGAGGTATCTGTTTTAGACGAGTCTCAGAATTTCCTCACAGCATTGAGTTCCAGATATCCCCAGTGATGCTTGGCTTCATAACACTCCATGTAATGCATCTTCCCTGTGTCACTTCCCCATCTCATTACGGGTCTTCCTGCCGCACTGTATTAGGCTATTCTTGCATTGCCATAAAGGAATACCTGAGACTGGGTAATTTATAAAGAAAAGAGTTGGCTGGGTGCAGTGGCTCACACCTGTAACACATGTAATCCCAGCACTTTGGGAGGCTGAGACGGGCAGATCACCGGGGGTCAGGAGTTCGAGATCAGCATGGCCAACATCGCACAACCATGTCTCTACTTTAAAAATACAAAAATAAGCCAGGTGTGGTAGTGTGCGTCTGTAGTCCCAGCTACTTGGGAGGCTGAGGCAAGAGAATCACTTGAACCAAGAGGTGAAGGTGGAAGTGAGCCGAGATCATGCCACTGTGCTCCAGCCTGGGTGACAGAGTAAGATTCTGCCTCTACCCACACACCTCCCCCCACCGCAAAAAAAAGAAAAGAGTTTAATTTGTTCCTGGTTTGGTAGGCTGTACAAGTATAGCACAACATCTGTTTGGCTCCTGGGGAAACCTCAAGGAGTTTGTACTTATTGCGGAGTATGAAGCAGGAGCAGTCATCTCATGTTGCGGGAGCAGGAGCAAGAGAGAGGGTAGGGGGGTGCCACACTTACACAAACAGAACTTGCATGAACTTTCTATTGCAAGGACAGCACCAAGCCATGAGAGATCTGTTTTCATAAGCAAAACACCTCCAATGAGGCCCCGCTTCCAACACTGGGGATTATATTTCAACATGAGATTTGTATGGGGACAAATATCCAAATCCTTGTAACTCACATCTCATATCCTTGTCACATTTCAAAATACAATCATGCCTTTTCAAACAGTCCCCCAAAGTCTTAACTCATTCCAGCATTAACTCAAATGTCTCATGTGAGCCAAGGCATGTCCCTTTCACCTATGAGCATGAGTCTACAAAAAAAAAAAAAAAAAAAAAAAGCCAAGCTATTAACTTCCTACATACAATGGGAGTGTAGGCATTGGGTAAACATTTCCATTCAAAAAGTGAGAAATTAGCAAAAGAAAGGGGCTATCGGTCTCATGCAAGTTCAAAACCCAGCAGGGCATCATTAACGCTTAAAGCTCCAAAATATTCTTATTTTACCCCATGTCCCACATCCAGGACACACTATTTCAAAAGATGGGCTTCTGTGTCTTTGCAGGCTACAGTCCCTGCAGTTGCTCTCACAGGTTGGTGCCGAATGCCTTAGGCTCTTCCTGGTGCAGGGTGCAGGCTGCCAGTGGATCTACCATTCTGAGGTCTGGAGGACAGTGGCCCCGTCCCCAAAGCTTCACTGGGGAGTGTCCCAGTGGGGATTCAGTGTGAGGGCTCCAATCCCACATTCCCACATTTGCTCCCCATGCTGCCCTAATGCAAGTTTCCTGTGAGGGCTCCACCCCTGCAGCAGGTTTCTGCTTGGACACCCAGACTTTCCCGTACATCCACTGATACATAGATGGGGGCTGTCAAACTTCCTTTACTCCTACCTACGGCTCACCCACAGGCTTCACTCCTGCACTCTCCTCATCTGCAGGTTAACCACCATGTGAAAGCCATCAAGGCTTATGGCTTGCACCCTCTGAAGTGGCAGCCCAAGCTGTATTTGGGGTCCTCAGAGTTGAGTCTGGAGCTGGAATGGCCTGGAGGTGAGGAGCAGCCTCACAGTAAAATAACATTACTGTGAGGTGACACAGGACAGTGGTGCCCTGGGCCCCTGCAACCAGTCAGTACCCCATTGTCTCTGGGTCTGTGATGGGAGGAAATGCCTAGAAGATTTCTTAAATGCCTTGAAGGCCTTTTCCCCAGGATCTTGGCTATTAGCACTTGGGTCCCTTTTCATTATGTAAATCTTTCAAGCAAGTGGTTGCGCCACAGCCTGCTTGGATTCTTCTCCTGATAATGCTGTTTCTTTCTCTGCCACACGGTCAGCTTGCAGATTTTCAAACTTGTGTGCTCTGCCTCCCCTTTAAACATAAGTTCAAATTTTTAGTCATTTTCTTTGTTCCTACACTTGAGTTTAGGATGTTAGAAACAGCTAGGGCATATCTTGAATTGCTTTGCTGCTTATAAATATTTTCTGCCAAATACCTTAAGTCATTATTCTAAAGTTTAAACTTCTATAGATCTCTAGGGCATGGACACAGTGCAGCCCTTTGCTAAGGCACAACACATGTGACTTTGCTCCAGTTCCCAATAACTTCCTCATTTTCATCTGAGAATTCATTAGCCTGGGTTTTATTGTTATTACCACTATCAACATTTTGGTCACAACAATTTAACAAGTCTCTAAGAAGTTGCAAACATTCCCTCATCTTTCTATTTCCTTCTGAGTTCCTCAACCTCTTCCAACCTCTGCCTATGACCCAGTTCCAAAGCTGCTTCCACATTGTCAGGTATCTTTATAGCACTGCTCCACTCCTTGGTACCAATTTTCTGTATTAGAGCATTTTTTCATTTCTATAAAGAAATATCTGAGACTGAGAAATTTTTGTTTAGAAAAAAGGCTTAGTTGGCTTACAGTTCTGCAAACCAAACAAGCATGGCACTGGCATCTGATTAGCTTCTGGGAGGGACTCATGGAGCTTATACTCTTGGGGGATGGCGAAGTGGGGGCAGGTATGTCACATGGTAGGAACAGGGGAAAGAGAGAGTTAAGAGGGAGGTGCCACAAACTTGAACAACCAGATCTCGCTTGAACTCTTTTACTATTGTAAGGACAGTACCAAGACATGGGGTATTCATCCTCATGACCAAGACACCTCCCACCAGGCCCCATCTCCAACACTGGGGATTACAGCTCAACATGAGATTTGGGTGCGGACAAATATCTAAATGATATCACCCTCCCGGACAAACTAATCAAAAGCTCAGTGTCAGCCGGGCGCGGTGGCTCAAGCCTGTAATCCCAGCACTTTAGGAGGCTGAGGCGGGCGGATCACGAGGTCAGCAGATCGACACCATCCTGGCTATCATGGCGAAATCCCATCTCTACTGAAAAATACAGAAAAAAAAATAGCCAGGCATGGTGGTGGGTGCCTGTAGTTTTAGCTACTGGGGAGGCTGAGGTAGGAGAATGTGTGAACCTGGGAGACGGAGCTTGCACTGAGCTGGGATGGTGCCACTGCACTCCAGCCTGGGGGACAGAGCAAGACTCCGTCTCCAAAAAAAAAAAAAAGCTCTGTGTCAGTTTTTGGAGGACACAGAATTAAGATCTCATGTGTATCTTTTTTTTCTTGCCTCATGAACAGTAGACACTGCATAAATATGCGCATGTAAGTGTATATATATTTTATACAGCATTCAAAAACATATGTTTACCTGAGAGGTCTTTATAAAGCTCCTCAATGTTTCCAATGTAATGGTATCTTAATCGTGGTCTTCCTTCCATCCCCATGAGTTAGCATCTTCACATGCCTGCGATCTATCTTCCTTTGCCCATGGACACATATGCACATGCGCACACACACGTGTAATATACACTACTTGTTTTGTGTGTGTGTATATATATGTGTGTGTGTGTATGTGTATGTATAATATAGATACACACACACAGCAGTCCCTCTCTATATATGTGTGTATGTGTGTGTGTATGTATAACATACATATATACACATACAGCAGTCCCTCCTAATCCAGTTTGACAGTTTCAAATACAATCTGTTTCAGACATCAGAGGTTTGGAAGGTATCCTCCACAGATAAGGGGGACTACTGTATACACTCTACTTGTAATATATACAAGTATACACGTGTACCTGTATGTCTCTATTTATATGTGTGTGCAATTCTATATCTGTATTTCTCTATATCTATATTTTAATAGGTATAAGTAATCTATATTCATCCTAACAATACATGTAAGATATTGAAACTGTATTTGATATTATTCCAGCCTAATGAAATAATCATGAATTTTTGTTATGTGACTTTTTGCTTGTTAAAGTATACCCAGTTATTCAAAAAGCTTTGGAAAATAAAAGTTGTAAAAATCAAAACTTCACAGCCATGTGGTTTGAAGGATATAGCAGCCAACACTTTGTGAAGTGATCCATAGTCTATAACTGACTCCATTTGTGCATTAACCTCGATCATAAAGGAATAATATTTTTCTATGAGTAGGGTTGTTTTAGCACAGATATTTTCCAATGGAATTGGAATAGTCTTTGGAGGAGACGGGTATTTTCATTTTTTTGATAATATGGTGAAAAAGAACTTAACACTTTGGTAAAGTATGTACTTAATTGAATTTCATAACTGAAATAAATACATTAATATACATAAATCACTTCATATTTATTGTCTCAATTTTCAAATATAAGCTTCTTATTACTCAAATAGAAAAAATAATAATCTGGCACTGAAAGATGTTAATTGCTTATAAGCACACAATGGTTTGCTGGTTCTCAGGAATGTCTCAGGTTTGTATAGACCTCCATGAGTCATTATTTAAATGGTGACTTTATTTGTTGTTACTTTAAATGTTAAAATTAATGCTCAAATAGGGTGCATAGAGTTTGGCATATTAGATAAGTTACTGTTTAAGAACCTTGTAATTTAAGATCTTAGAAAACCAGAAAGAATACTGAGTAAATACAAATTTTTTTTAAATGACAGAAAATCATTGCATTTTATATGTTTTAATTTTTGTGCCTACTTATTTTTATAATGTACATTTTTTAGATCTATGGTGTTTGACATTCTTATATTCAGTGTCCGTCAGAGCATTTTAAATTCTTTTGTTAAAAACAAACAAAAATGCATCACCTTTAAAATGACACAGGTTTATGAGGACATATGATGAATGTGCAGAGTAGACCTGGCAAGTGGACCTTCTGTTCCTTTCTTCAGCTCACCAATGTGAAATAGATTAAACCTGAGAAAAAACGCTTGCTCCATTTTCCAAATGCAAAATGGGTTGAGTATTTGGAATGTGCAGGGATGCCTTGGGGATCATATATCTCTGTCTATAGAATCACATTCTCCTACTTTAATACCATTTACTTCATGCAAAATAATCTGTAAAATGTTGAAAAACTGCTGATTTGAAATGTGTCTTTGCCAGCTTTTTTAAGCCTTTGAATTCCTTATATACATAGTTTTCAAACTTTGCAAGTTTCATTGAGTTCAGGGATGCTGGGAAGAACATTTAATCTCTAAAAAAGCAGGAAATGAACATTCACAGAAAATACTCAGTCACTTATTCTGAATCTTAAGGAAATTGGCTATTTGATATTTCCTGGGGATTTAAATGAGTGATAGCAGTCCCATAATATTTTAGCATATGATAATCATCACTGTCCTTGTAAAATTATTTGCAATAATGGTCTCTGGAAATATTTTTATGTTCATTCAGAGTGTTGGTGATGACGGGTGAGCTAAACAAAGGCATTCTTTAAAAAATCTGAGTATCAATGTTATTGTATATAACTCTGGGTAATATTTGCTAATATATGGCTTTTCAGTCAATGGGAGGAAATTGCATAAGATTAGAGATCAGAAAGAGCGACAAGTGTGGACATTTAAGACCACTCCTACTCTCTGTTAAGGGTCCATTTTGGCAATGATTATGTCATTTTACTGAAAGCCAGCAGGTGGTCTATGCCTTCTAGTATGGCTTGCCTTGAGTGTCATTAGCTGTCTGCTATTTTCCTTTCAGACCAAAGCATGTTCAGAGCTCTCTTATCTTACTACTCCTTAAGTCCTTAGCTTGCCCTTATTGTTTCCCTTCACCCTATCCTAAATTCATAAGCAATCAATTCCTTAAGCTCTCTTCAATTACAAATTTGAGAAACGACCCACGGATTTTTTTTTTTTTTTTTCAAGAACATCACAATACACATTATGCTACGAGATCTTAACTATGGTCCCTTAGAAAAGCACTCAAGGCTGAAAAACACTGAAAGCCTCTAGGGTAGGAATATTAACAGACTTATTTCCATAGGTTGGTAGGTAGGTAGGTAGATAGATGGGTGGGTGGGTGGGTGGGTGGATGGATGGATGGATGGATGGATGGATAGATAGATAGATAGACAGACAGACAGACAGACAGAGATCCCATATTCCCATGCCGACACAAATCACTCTGTGTTAGTTTCAGTATCTATAAGAAAATAGCTTAAATTGGGTGGCTTATAAATAAAAGCTTATTTCACATTTCTAGATGTGGGTAAGTCCAAGATCAAGGAGGCAGCAGATTCAGAGTCCAGGGAGGGCTGTTCCTGATTTGGAGATGGCACCTTCTCTTTATGTCTTCACAAGGTATGAGGTCAAAGGAACTCTTTAGAGTCCCCTTTGTAATAATAGCACAACTCCAGTCATGAGGACTCCCCTCTCGTGACCTAATCACCCCCAAAAGGCAACACCCAACTCCTAATACCTGGCACTACCTCTGGGGTTAGGGTTTCAACCCCCAATATAAATTTGGAGAAGGACACAAAACTTTCAGACGGTAGTAGCCTCAATTCCATTATCCCATGTGATTTTTGCCTTAATACTTAGCATTCTAAAATTGCCTGCTGTATTGAACTGGTTTATTACAGATATCCTTTCTAGCTAGGCCATATGCCTATATAACAACAGTTTCTCCTCTTTAACACTTGTATTCCTAGGTTTTGACACACAGTATGTTCATGATAAAAAATGTATGTTTTAATAGTCAAAGGTCTCTGATTCAATTAGATTAATGGAAATTACAACTTTATAGCAGTGCCTATCTGAACCACATAACTATTAAAGCCTCTTAAAATATCTCATGTAAAACTATTTACAATACCATACTTTGAAGAATGTAAAGGAGATTTAAATTTTCTGGCAGCACATGGTCTGCTGAATGCTTTTGCAATATCTCAGGATTCCAGCGTGTACAGAAGGGTCCAGTAATACCAATACTATAAATGAGAGATGCAAAAAACATTATGTAAAAACTCTGCTTTCCTTTATTGTGTTACCCAGACATCAACAAGAACTGCAAGCAGAAGCTGGCTTAGAAAAAAACCATAAGAATAAAAAAAAAAGCTGAAATAATAAGTAAAAAACACCAGAGGATACAGAATTATTGGAACACTGTATACATTTTTTTCACCTAAATATATTAATATCACAATTACTTAAAAAAATTATTTATTAGTCAGATTGATCTCTTAGCCTCATATTTAATTCCTCAGGTCAGGTTCCACTATTAGCAGAAGAAAACAATCTGCTATTTCCCTAAACAAAATATTGATATTAAAGCAGCCTCAGGAGTGTTGATGAACATACAATAGAATGTGTGCCCAAGCGCAGCTTCTGTCACTGTGCTTCACTTTAATGTACTTTACAGATATGATGTTTTTCACCAATTGAAGGCTGCTGGTAGACCTACAGCGAGCAAGACTATCAGCACCGTTTTTCCAACAGCATGTGCTCTGTTTGTGTGTCTATGTTTTGCTATTTTTCAAACATTTTCATTACTGATATAATTGTTATGATGATCAGTGATCTTTGATGTTACTATTGCATTTATTTTGAGCTGCCACAAACCACACCCGTAGAAGATGGCAAACTCGATTAATAGATGTGTACGTTCTAACTGCTGCATGGAATGGCTGCTCTCACATCTCTCCCTCTCCTCAGGCATTGCTATTCCCTAAGAAACAACAAAGTTGAAATTAGACCAATTAATAATTTGCAATGGCTGGCCTCTTAAGTAGTCAAGTGAAAGGATGAGGAGAACATCTCATTGTAAATCAAAATCTAGAGATGGATGATGAGGGATTAATTAATGGGTACAATATATGTTATCTGGGTAATAGATACCCTCAAAACTCTGATTTCACTACTACTCAATCTATGCATCTAACAAAATTATGCTTGAACACCATACATTTATACACATTTATTATTTTAATTTAGTTTAGTTTGTTTCTAGGATACATGTGCAGGACATGCAGGTTTGTTACATAGGTAAACGTGTGTCATGGTAGTTTGCTGAACCTATCAACACATCACCTAAGTATTAAGTCCAGCATGCATTAGCTATTTTTCCTGATACTCTTTTTCGCCCCACTCCATGCCCAACGACAGGCCTCAGCATGTGTTGCTCCCCTCCCTGTGTCCATGTGTTCTCATTGTTCAGCTCCCACTTATGAGTGAGAACATGTGGTGTTTGGTTTTCTGTTCCTGTGTTAGTTTGCTGAGGATAATGGCTTCCAGCTCCATCCATGTCCCTGCAAAGGACATAATCTCATTCCTTTTTATGGCTGCATATATTCCATGGTGTATATGTACCACATTTTCTTTATCCAGTCTATCATTGATGGGCATTTGTGTTAATTCCATGTCTTTGCTATTTTATACACATTTCTTAAAGCCAGAAATGATTAGGCTTAGTGAGTAGGCAATGTTAGAAGCTGAGATAGGCTGAAAACTAGGCCTCTTGGGCCAAATAGCCAAATTATGAATGTAAAGGAAAAATTCTTGAATATTACTAATACTACTCCAGTGAACACACAAGGATAGGAAAGAAAAACAACCATACTGCTGATGTGGAGAAAGTTTTAGTGGTATAAATAGAAGATCAAACTAGCCACAACATTCCCTTAAGCCAATGCCTAATTCAAAGCAAGGTCCTAACCCTCTACAATTCTATGAAAGCTGAAAGAAGTGAGGAAACTGCAGAAAAGTTTGAAGCTAGCAGCAGTTGCTTCATGAGATTTAGGGATAGAAGTCATCACCACACATAGAAGTTCAGGTGAAGTAGCAAGTGCTGATATGAAAGCTACAGCAAGTTATCCAGAAGATCGAGCTAAGACCATTGATGAAGGTGTCTACACTAAGCAACAGATTTTCAGTGTAGACAAAATAACCATGTGTTGGAAGAAGATGCCATTTAGGACTTTCATAGCTAGAGAAGAGAAGTCAATGCCTGCCTTCAAAGCTTCAAAAGACATCTTGACTCTCTTGTTGGGGCTAATGCATCTGGTGACTTTATGTTGAAGCCAATGTTTATCTACCATTCTAAAAATTTTAGGGTCCTTAAGAATTATGTTAAATCTACTCAGCCTGTGCTATATAAATGGAACAACCAAGCCTGGATGACAGCACATAAGTTTACAGCATGGTGGACTGAATATTTTAAGCTAACTATAGAGACCTACTGCTCAGGAAAAAAAAAAAAAAAAAGCCCATCAGATTTGTTTCAAAATATTATTGCTCATTGACAATGCACCTGGTCACCCAAGAGTTCTGATGGAGGTGGGCATTGAGGGTTAACGTTTTCATGCCTGGTAATATAACATCCATTCTGCAACAAATGTATCAGGGGCATACTTTTGACTTTTAAATCTTTTTATTTTAAAAAATACATTTCATAAGTATATAGTTACCATAGTGAGTGATTCCTCTGATGGATCCGGGCAAGGTAAATTAGTAGCCTTCTGGAAAGGATTCACCACTGTTGATGCCATCAAAAACATTCATGATTTATGGTAGATGGTCAAAATATCAACTTTACTAGGCATTTGGAAGAAATTGATTCCAACTCTCATGGATGACTTTGAGGGATTCAAGACTTCAGTGGAGGAAGTAACTGAAGATGTGGTGGAAACAGCAAAAGAACTAGAATTAGGAGCGTGACTAAATTTCTGAAATCTGATAATTAAATTTGGATGAATGACAAGTTGCTTCTATGGATGAGAAAAAAAAGAAGATTCTAGAAGCAGACTCTACTCCTGGTGAAGAAGCTGTGAACATTGTTGAAATGACCAAAAAGGATTTAAAATATTACATAAACTTGGTTGATAAAGCAGTAGTCAAGTTTGAGAGGATTTACTCCAGCTTTGAGAAAAAAGTTCTATGGTGGGTAAAATGCTATCAAAGAGCATAGAAATCTTTCCTGAAAGAAAGAATCAATCTGAGTGGCAAACTTCATTGTCTTATTTTAAGAATTTGCCACACCCACCCCAGCCTTCATCAATCTGACACTGATTAGTCAGCAGCCATCAACAGAGACCTTCCACCAGCAGAAAGATTATGACTTCCTGGAGGCTCAAATGATCCTTAGCATTTTGTAGCAATACAGTATTTTTAAATTAAGATACGAACTTTAGTTTTAAACATAATTCTCTTGCACACGTTATATATAATAAAGTACAGTATAGTGCAAATGTAACTTTTAGATGCAATGAGAAATTTTTACAAGTTGAGTCTTTTTTTTTGTAATACTTCACTGTGGATTTCTGGAACTAAATACACAATATCTCTGAGGTATGCGTGTATGCACTTATATGCATGTGTATGTATATTAATTTAACAATTAATAAAACTAAAAACAGTGATGTTAGACATTCAAATTCAGAATGTTTGACAGCAGAGGCATAATTACTTCATTTAACATTCATCCAATTTTTTCTGATACACCAGATTTAAAATGAAATGAGATGGGGCATAAGAAAAGATATTTTCTAAAGAATATCTTATTCATAGCTTTTTAACAAAACTTGAGATTTCGGACTTGGATATCTTGGCCCTCGGCTACCTAACAAAAGGTTATTGTTGCTCAGTTTTAAGAAATGTTATCATTATTTTTCCATCTGACATAGTAGGATGTGAATACAGGTCAGTGCCTATTACAGAAGATGATAAATTATACATCTGAGTGTCATTGCCAGTGCTAATAGTGATCATTGCTAAACTAAAATGTTTAAATGTCATCGATTTCATTTGACAGCAATCACTGTGGCTGTGGCATTGCTAATATGCCCTGAAATCTGAGATGTAAGATTAGAGTTTATTACAAACTAAATAATAAATATTCTCCACTAAATTCTTACTGTAGACTTAAATAATAAATTATATTATAATTTTCCCCAGTATAGATATTTTATAGTATTTTTAATAAAATGACAAGTACTAATTAGAATTTCAAGAATGTGAAAAATAAGCAACTGATTTTTCAGGCCCTGATTAAATACTTATATTGTGTTATAGAATTCTTCTGACTTATATAGACTCAGATAATATACAGTATAATTTTTATTGAGAAGACAGACTAATGAATTTCCTCTAAATTCACAGCTAAAAAGTTTAATTAGAAATTTCAAATCCACCCTAAAATGATGCTATCAAGCTTTTTTATCAGAGATTGTGAAGATGATTAATGTTAATTTGATTGTCTTAATAAATTAGTTTATTGTTATAAGTTCAATATAACTATCAATCATCCAAACAGGTTATTTGCATTATATAGAGGCAGCTTAATTTTTCTGCTTCTGCTAAACTTAGTGGGAAAATATAAACGTCTATTATGAGAATTCAAAGCCCAATTCAGCCAAATAACTAGAACTCATGGTACCCTAATGGGTAATGTCTCCTCCATTTTTTTTAAAGACAGCTTTCAATAGGGGCTTAAAAGATTTTTAAATCTATAATTTAGTACGTGCTCATAATAATGTCTTTATGTCATTTCATTTTGTCAATGTTTTAAATAGTCATTATGTAAAGAAAAATATCAGGTAGTATTGAATCAGAAAGTGTTGAACCTGGCCAACTCAGATGACAATCTAGAGGGGTTAACTTCTAGTTAGTTTATTCCCTTTTTATTCATTGTTTTCAATGCTATGTAAAGCCTCAAATATTTTTATCAGAAACCAAAACTTTTCATTTAAATGGGTACATATGATCAATGACATAATTACCAAATATAATAAATATTGGCATATTTAAATAAAACTATTGAAGTGTTTTTCTAATTTTATCTAACTGGACCCTCCACATACAACAATTTGGTCACCATCACCATCCATTAGACACACACGCGCACACACACACACACACATCTATACAGTTTGGGTATCCTTTACCCAAAATGCTTTGGAACAGAAATGTTTTGTATTTCAGATTTTTTCAATGTTGAAGTATTTGCATACAGATAATAAGATATCTTGGAGATGGGACCAACGTCTAAACATGAAATTTATTTGTTTCATATATACCTTACAAACATAGCCTGAAGGTAATTTTACACAATATTTTAAATAATTTTGTGCGTGAAACAAAATATGTGCACATTAAATTATCAGAAAGCAAAGGCAGCACCCCCCCCATGTGGACAATCTGTGGTCATCTAGCATTTCCACCATTCTTGACTCTGAATTCATGTATTACTAATAAGCAATTCTCTTCTTACATTTGTTTACACATAAGCACTTAATGGTAAAAAGTGTGACCTCACATCAATACAGTGAGAATGTTATGTGTTAAGGGTAACTCAGCAACACAGCAGAACACCTGGATCAGCTGCTAGACAACAGCAGCAATGAACAATGATAAACTTTCAGTCTCCACCTTTGATGCTATGTTTTGATTAAAGGCTTACTGTATTCTGTGTGTGTGTGTGTGTAAACGTCATTAGCAGTTGAAGGACCAGAAAGCGGGTCCTGCAGGGATGAGAAGGCATACTGCTGGATGGCTTCTTAGAGTATTTCCTCCAGAGTCACAGGCATGATTGACAATATATTTTTCCTTAGAAGTCTCTCTTTGATTTTATTAATGGACATGATTTCTTGTTCTGTTATGAATACACACTTCGCTAGTCCTTCAATTAGCCCATCACACACTTCCACCATGTCATCCATAGGAACATTTTCTTAAGTGTTAACAGTGTAATCTTTATTGTACCTATAATCAGAATCAACCTTGGTTCAGAAAAATTTAGGCTATTTCACTATCAGTCAATAAATGAACAACCAGAACCTCATTACTGACATTAAAACCTTCTTAAATATTCACATCTTTCAGATTGCTGACATACTCTGAAGGTATAATTTTTGAATAAGAAGGTCAGACCATTTTTTTTCTCATTGATATCACCTTGTTCATTATCATCACTGAACATAATCACAGTCCAGTAGCTGAATCAGATATGCACACCTGTGTCTTTTTTCACTCTGTTCCCAGCATTGGCAACAGCATGGAAGGCATCCTGCATGCTAAACTACCTTTGAAAACCTTCCACACACATGCCTCTGCTCACTGCTGCTAACATGCGGTTCAAGGAAATATTTTCATATTTATGCTTCATTGATCTAAGAATGTACCAGTCATGTGATTAATTGATAAAGTTACATTTAGGAGAAAGCACATAGCATAAACAGTATTTTTGTGAGAATTTCAGGTGGAGGACGAGCAGAAAAGTTGTCGAGGAATAACAAAATCTCACAGTCATCATTCCGTCCAATTGTCCTGCAGTCAGCATGAGCTGCTGGTACAAAATGTTTGTGAAATCAGATCAAAAGTTGTCCCCAGTAATCCGCGCATTTTTTTGAGAGCATAACAATGGCCTGGTAGGAAATTCACTCCTTGCAAACAGTGAAGACATAAGCTTTTGCCTATCACAGCAAGTTTATACTTCTGCATGCCTGCTGCATTAGCACTTCCCAGAACAAATTTCTGCCCTTGGCATCCTTAATTCCTATAGGGACTGTTTCCTCAGCTGTAGTCAGTGTCTTTCTGAGACAATAATACCCAAACGGTGACATTTTGCCAGCAGAATAGACTCGTCCTTGCATTATATTTCTATCATTGATGACCTTGGCAAGGTCATAATGAATTTCTCTGCTGCCCCATGATCTGCAGGTACTTTATCTCCACAAACATTTGAAAATGTAATACCAATGTCTTTTCTTAAATTTCTGCAACCAGTAGAAATATTCCCAGTTTTCCTCAATTTTCAGTTCATCATGATGGTGATAGATCCTTGCCTGTTTCATGAGCAGCATCCAATTAAGTGGCCGGGGTCATTGTGATGTTGATGGATCAATTCTTTCAATACATGAGCCAGATCTTCATTTCCAGCTTTATGCAGTGTTTTTGTATTTTTCATTAACTTTTCTTCATCGGTTTCAGAATAGAACTTTGACAGTTTATTCTGTTTCTTCAGGCCATGTATAATGGTATTTCTAACAGCATATTCTTCTGTAAAATATTTCACTTACACTGCTTCCCAGTTTCTCCAGCATCTTGACTTTGTGTACTGCAAAAAAAAAATGAATGTTCCTTTTTCCTTATCACTGTTACCCAAGGGATATCTACAGGCCTTTTTGACATTTTCCAAAATATCTTTGAACTGCAGAACAGAGAGGGAGCAAAATAAATAAATAAATAAAAATAATAAATAAATAAATAAACAAACAAAAAACACTGAGTAATGCAGGTAGGTCTTGACCCCTTGTGGGGCATTGCAGGGATCCTGTCCTTAGCCATGCAGCCTGCACACGTGCCATTTTACTACCCTTTGTGGAAGTATTTGTGTAGGGGAATCTGAGTGTGCACAGAAAAGACATATTATAGCTGAAAAAGGATGGGAGTTTTTTTTTTTTTTTTTTTTTTGCCCATGAGGATGCTGAATAAATTGTGTGTGGTGCACCTTTCTATTGATGGAGACTGTCACAAGAAGTAAGTTGTAAAATTTTCAACTTATGGCATCATGTCAGTGCTCAAAAAGTTTCAGATTTTGGAACATTTAGAATTTCAGATTTTTGGATGAAATAACATCTTTTACTATTAGATTGTTACATCACTCACTTTCTCTTGTATTTGAATTTGTATTTCCATTTAGTATCTTCTACAAATATATATTACATATTTTGATAAATAATTATAAAATATAAACAAATTTTTTGAAACACATCTCAATAACACAGATGGATATTTTCTCATTTTGTTTATTACTAAGTAAATGAGACAGATCTTAGCATCAATTCTATTTCTAATACTTTATATTGTTTTGAGAGTTTAGAAAGCTTATTTAAATAATTATAAAAAAATAAAAGGACTATTCTAAAGCAATCTACCTTCATCATAAAAATTATTTCTAGTTTATGCCAAAAAGTGTCTAGTGATATCTTATTGCTGATGGATCTGTTAGTTAGTTCTTCAATGTTTTTGAAAGCAAAGTATTTTAAAGCCTCTTATTTGCAATATAATTTGTTACTTAGTTTTTACTAAGGTATCTTTTTTCACTTTCTGAGAAGTATATGCAAAAGCTTTTATAAAGAACTATAAAATTATCATTAACTTTACCTTTATTGTTTTACTTAGAAGCACTCATTTAACTTAATGTACATAGAACTTATTGAGAAAATAGAAATATTGCTAATTTAACTTTACTGGTTCGTAAAAAGTTTATATCTTATCATGAGCTTGAGATACATTAGAGCTTTAAATACATTAGAACTTTATTAGAACTTTGAAGGTCTATCCCATTCTGTCTATGATTTAGTGGAGACATTAAAAAGATTAGTATTTTTGGTTATCATTTTGGATGATTCCCCAGAGGTTTTACACCCTTGGTCAATGCACCATGATATGAGTCAGAATGGATGACACATCTATCTAATTTAAAGGAGGAGAATCCCATCACTGCACGGTAGGGGCTAATACTCTTCAGAAGATTGCAGGTGTGAGAAGGCAGTAGCAGAATGGACAAAGGTGGATGCACACACAAGCAAGTTAAATGCAGCTCTGGATATAAAGGTAGGGCAGCAGTGATATCCTGCTATCAACACTAGTAACCCTCAATATATGAATCCCTTGGTTAATATTTCATCCTCATCTTATTTTATATACCTGCCAGATTTGACTCAGTTGAATATTCCAGTGTGAAACACAGTTATTAAAAATAATTTCCAGGGCATATTCTTTGCTTTGTATAATTATTTTCAAATTTATATCCCCAACTCTGACTTTCCTCTAAATTCTAGATGTCTGCAGGATATGTATGATGCTTTTCAAATTTATATCACTAACTCTGACATTCCTCTAAACTCTAGATATCTACAGGATTTCTGTCCTTGTATTTGTAATACATGTTTTAAATTTAACATACTGAAAATACAAATTTGATTAATTATTTCCACTCCTCTGCTATTAATCTTACTTATTGCATATACAGCAAATTTGTTCTTCCATTTGCTCTGGGAAAATGTTTTGGAATTAATCCAATATTCTCTTTTACTTTCACCCAGTAATAGATCCAGTAAAAAAAATTCTTGTGTCTCAATTGCCACATGGTATTCAGAACCTTAGAACTGCTCAAAACTTACACCATGATAACTTTGGCTCACATCACTAATATGCATTAGTTGGCCTGCTGCAATAGCTTCTTAATGGGTCTTTATGCTTCTAACTTTGCCTTTCTTCTGTCCATATTCAACAGAAGAATCAGAGATTTTTCTAAATATAAGATCCTGTCATTTTTCTACGAAAAATATTCCAATGGCTTCTCATGCCTCTCTGAGTTAAAGGTATTTACAATGGCCTACAAAGCTCTTGATGTTCTTTCCCCATCTATGTGACCATTTGATTTTATCTCCCATCTGCCTTCTCTACCCTGGCTATACCAGCCTGCTTGGTATGCCTAGAATATGGTAAATGTTTTCTTTCCTAATTCACTTTGCACTACCTTTTATTTTGTCTGAAATGTTTTTCCACCCAAATAGATACAAGCTTTCTACCTCGTTTCAGTTATGTTCCTGTTCAAACGCCACATCTCTAAATAGACCTCCTCAAAGTATTCTCTATAAAATAACAAAGGCCTACACACCTCAGCATTGTCTTTACTTACTGCCTGCATCATGCTCCAGCTTATTTGTTACTTGTGTAGCATGTCTTTACATTTATATTGTTTGCCGCCTGTTTTCCTCCACTAGAATGTAAATATCAGGAAGGAAGGAAGCTATTGTTCTCTACCATATTACCAAGATCTAAAATAATATCTAGTATTTTGCTAAGAATGATGGTTTCCAGCTGCATCCATGTCCCTACAAAGGACGCAAACTCATCCTTTTTTATGGCTGCATAGTATTCCATGGTGTATATGTGCCACATTTTCTTAATCCAATCTGTCACAGATGGACATTTGGGTTGATTCCAAGTCTTTGCTATTGTGAATAGTGCCGCAATAAACATACGTGTGCATGTGTCTTTGTAGTAGAGTAATTTATAATCCTTTGGGTATATACCCAGTAGTGGGATGGCTGGGTCATATGGTACATCTAGTTCTAGATCCTTGAGGAATTGCCATACTGTTTTCCATAATGGTTGAACTAGTTTACAATCCCACCAACAGTGTAAAAGTGTTCCTATTTCTCCACATCCTCTCCAACACCTGTTGTTTCCTGACTTCTTAATGATTGCCATTCTAACTGGTGTGAGATGGTATCTCATTGTGGTTTTGATTTGCATTTCTCTGATGGCGAGTGATGATGAGCATTTTTTCATGTGTCTGTTGGCTGTATGGATGTCTTCTTTGGAGAAATGTCTGTTCATATCCTTTGCCCACTTTTTGATGGGGTTGTTTGTTTTTTTCTTGTATATTTGTTTGAGTTCTTTGTAGATTCTGGATATTAGCCCTTTGTCAGATGAGTAGGTTGCAAAAATTTTCTCCCATTCTGTAGGTTGCCTGTTCACTCTGATGGTAGTTTCTTTTGCTGTGCAAAAGCTCTTTAGTTTAATGAGATCCCATTTGTCAATTTTGGCTTTTGCTGCCGTTGCTTTTGGTGTTTTAGACATGAAGTCCTTGCCCATGCCTATGTCCTGAATGGTACTACCTAGATTTTCTTCTAGGGTTTTTATGGTATTAGGTCTAACATTTAGGTCTCTAATCCATCTTGAATTAATCTTCGTATCAAACTATCACAAGAAGAGAAAACCAAATACCGCATGTTCTCACTCATAGGTGGGAACTGAACAATGAGATCACTCGGACTCGGGAAGGGGAACATCACACACTGGGGCCTATCAAGGGGAGGGGGTAGGAGGGAGGGATTGCATTGGGGAGTTATACATGATATAAATGATGAATTGATGGGTGCTGACGAGTTGATGAGTGCAGCACACCAACATGGCATAAGTATACATATGTAACAAACCTGCACGTTATGCACATGTACCCTAGAATTTAAAGTATAATAAAAAAAAAAAAATCTAGTATTTAGCGATTGCCAAGTATTTTGTAAAAATAAGTTGAATGAATACTATGATGTTTTAATTCTCCTGATAGCTCTCTAGCCATTAATTCCCTTCCCTCAACCTCTTATTTTTGGTTTACTTTCCTATTTATGTATGTCTCTATTGTTGATTTTCTTCTGAGTCCTAATTTCTCCTTTTTAAATCATTCTCTATACTCTCTTGGTTAGATCTCTTAATTTTCTATGACTCCCTCTACGTCATGTACATGCCAGTTCCAATTTGTTTCCTAAAGATTTAGACTTATTTATGCATCTGATTACTGAATACTTCCATTAGAACAGCTTAAATATATCTCAAACTATAAACTACAAAAAACACCAAAAATGAGATCTGTATATACTCCCATATTTAGTTTCTCTGCTCGATATCTCTGTGTTGGTAAATGGCAACACCATCTAAACAGTTATCCAATTGAGAACCTTGGTCTGATTGTTCTCCTCTTCATCTCTCTCTTCTACATTCATTAAAAATACATTCAGAGGCTAAGTGCTGTGGCTTACACCTGTAATGTCAACACTTTGGGAGGCTGAGGCAAGTGGATCATATGGGGTCAGGAGTTCAAGACCAGCCTGGCCAACATGATGAAACCCTGTCTCTACTAAAAATACAAAACATTAGCCAGACATGGTGGCAGGTGTCTGTAATCCCAGCTACTCCGGAAGCTGCGGCAAGAGAATCACTTGAACCCAGGAGTTGGAGGTTGCAGTGAGCCAAGGTCACGCCACTGCATTCCAGCCTGGGAGACAAGAGCAAAACTCTGTCACAGAAAAAGAAAAAAATAAATAAATACATTCAGAAGGTCCTGGCCAGAGCAATCAAGCAAGAGAAAGACAAAAAGGCATCCAAATAGGAAAAGAAGTCAAGCGATCTCTTCATTGATGATATGATTCTATACCTAGAAAACACTGAAGACTCTGCCAAAAGGCTCCTGGAAGTGATAAACAACTTCAGTAAAGTTTGAGGATATAAAATCAATATGCAAAAATCAAGTAGCATTTCTGTAGAGCAATAACATTTAAGCTGAGAGCCAAATCAAGAATGCAATTCTATTTATAGTAACAAAAATAATACTTAGCAATATATTTAACCAAGATCGTGAAAGAGCTCTGCAAGAAATACAAGCAAGTAAACACTGCTGAAAGAAATTATAGATGACATAAAGAAATGGAAAAACATTCTATGCTTATGGATTGGAGGAATCAATATTGTTAAAATGGCCATAGTGCCCAAAACAATCTACAGACTCGATACTATTCCTATCAAACTATCAATATCATTTTTCACTGACTTAAAAAATTATTCTAAAATTATGTAGGACTAAAAGTAGATTGTGAATAGCCAAATCAATACTAAGCAAAAGGGTAAAGCTAGAGACATCACCTTACCTGACTTCAAAATATATTATAAGACTGCAGTAACAAAACAACAAACATTGTTCTGGTACAACAACAGACACATAGACAGGTGGAACAGAATAGAGAATTCACAAATAAAGTCACACAGGAACAGGCATTTTATCTTCCACAAAGCTGACAAAATTAAATAATGGGGAATGGACTCTCTGTTCAATAAATGATGCTGGAATATCTAGCTAACCATATGCAGAAGAATGAAACTAAACCATTATCTTTTACCATATACAAAAATTAACTCAAGATGGTTTAATGATTTAAATGTAAGACCTCAAAATCTAAGAATTCTCAAAGAATACATAGCAAACACAATTCTAGACATCAATCATGGAAAATAGTGTATTATTAAGTTCTCAAAAGCACTTACAACAAAAACAAAAATTGAAAAATGAGACCTAATTAAACTTAAGTGCTTCTGCACAGCAAAAGACACTGTCAACAAACAGACAACCAACAGAATGGAAGAAAATTTTTGCAAACTATGCATTCCAACAAAGGTCTAATATCTCTAAAGAACTTAAACAATTCAGCAAGCAAAAAACAAATAATCCCAATAACAACAGGCAAAATATATGAGCAGACACTTCTCAAAAGAAGATATACTTGGCCGGGCGCGGTGGCTCAAGCCCGTAATCCCAGCACTTTGGGAGGCCGAGACGGGTGGATCACGAGGTCAGGAGATCGAGACCATCCTGGCTAACACGGTGAAACCCCGTCTCTACTAAAAAATACAAAAAATTAGCCGGGCGAGATGGCGGGCGCCTGTAGTCCCAGCTACTCGGGAGGCTGAGGCAGGAGAATGGCGTAAACCCGGGAGGTGGAGCTTGCAGGGAGCTGAGATCCGGCCACTGCACTCCAGCCCGGGCGACAGAGCGAGACTCCGTCTCAAAAAAAAAAAAAAAAAAAGAAAGACGATATACTTGTGCTGTGAATTAACACAGAACAACAAAACCAAATACTGCATGTCCTCACTTGTAAGTGCAAGCTGAACACTGGGAATTCATGGATCTAATGATGGAAACAATATACACTGGGGACTACCAGAGGTGGGGAAAGAGAAGGGGTCAAGGGTTGAAAAACGAATTATTGGGTACTATGCTCACAACCTGGGTGACAGGGCCATTGATATTCCAAATGTCAGCATCATGCAATACACTAATGTAACAGACCTGCACATACACTCCTCAAATCTCAAATACAATTGGAATTATTTTTAGAAGTATGAATGTCACCAGTTTAAAAAATACATTCATTGATTAGTTATGAACTCAGCACTCTTCTAGGGTCATGGGATGGATACGGAGCAAACACAGATCAGCCCCTGTTTTCAACAGTTTTCATTGTGGAGCGTCAGACAGTTCACATTAATAAAATAATATCACATTAATGATAAAATCACCACCATTCTTTTAACTTTCTCATATCCATTCTCCTCTCTCTATCCCCATTAAAACTACTGAATGTCATATTTTTTTCCTAATCCTGGTCTCAGCCTAGCATATTCCCTTGTCCCTTAGCCCTGCCAATTTTTTAATCTGTCCCTCACATGCCACTATGGTACCTGCCTGAAATATAAAATCATCGAAAGCTAGCAATGGTCAAAGTCTTCAGTGGTTTACTGCTATTCTGAAAAAATATCCCAAGTGTTGTGACAGGAGATACTACAGCCTTCACGACTACCTTTCCACTAGCTCTGGTCCTGACTCACTGTTCATCCTCTATTTTCCATGCTGATTATACTTCTAAGTCCTTAAAATGTCGAGGCCTTGAGGATTGACCTTGTTCCTTCTACCTGAAATTCGTAATCCTTCCTTATGGCTAATTTAGTGTTAGACACTCTCTCCATGTTTGCATAGCACACTATACCTAACCATGTATTCTAATAATTTTTCCACTTTTCATCTTATGCCGTAATTTGTATGAGTGCAGAGATGAGTCAATTATATTAATATTCTATCAGTGCTTACTCTGGAGTGCCCCATGTCTTCATTTCAGACATGAAATAGTGAATGCATTAATCAATATAATCATTCATGTTAATTTTACAGTAGAGACGTTATTAGCTATTTCTAGTTTTCAAATCCGTTTGAAATTTTTCTTCTCACAATTATTTGTCATTTTGGATAACTTTTCAAGTACGTAATAATACCATTTTACAACAGAGAGGAAAACTACTCCAAACAATTCCCTTTAAGCATACCCTGAAGTATCTGGAGCTCTAAACCATTTGAGCCATTTTAGCTCCAGCTCTCTAAGAATAGAATTTACACTGCTAACACTAAATATTTTATCCCTGGAAGAAACAGAAAATGGAAAGTACAAAATGTATGTTTCCCCTGACTGTAAACAAAAAATCATTTTCAGGAAACCTTTTGACATCTTTATTCAGTATTTTTCCCTAGATATTTGTCAAGGTTCAATAGTTTAAAGTCTCTTTGTAGTTGTCAGACTGAGTTATCTAACAATAAATCCACGAGTTTATGGCTTTAAATAAAGGACTAATTTAATGGACAAAGTACTCATTTTTAAAATTTTTCTAGTTTACTGCATAAAATATCACTAGATGTCAAAATAATTAAAACATTCGGATTTCACAAAATACTCTTATTTAGGAGTAGGAGTTGCTATTATTCACAGTAATTTTAACAGCAATTCCACTTAACATATTCAAAGATTTACTTATAAATTATAAAAATAAGAAGAGAAACTGTTTATTTTTATTGTTTCCAGATTGTGAAGCCTGTAGCCTGCAAGATACAGGACATAGGTGAAAGTGTTTGTACCATTCATTTAAAAGTATAAATGTCCAATGGGTAAGTTAATTCTTAAATCTGATTTTAGGCACATGATTAAAAAAATTTAAGTCACAAAAGTAAAACAAAAGTTACAGTGTTTATTTTATACATCATCAATGAACTGTTATATGTATTTGTTTTTATGGATATATTTGCTGGTATATATTTATAGTTTGACAGTTATTTTCTTTTATCCTTTTAAAACATCAGTTATTGTCCTCTGGCTTCTAGTGCTCTTTTAAAAACTCAGGTGTCACTGTTATTGTTTTTATTGTTTAAAAAGACATAAATACACTTTTTAATATTACATTGATTTTTAAGGATTTCTTTTTTTTTTTCAGCGTAGTGTGATGTGCTTTCATATAGCTTTATTTGCATGTACACTGCTTAGATTTGCAGAGATTTTGCATATGTGATTTGTTGCCCATATCTGTTTTATAAATTCTCAGGCACTGATTCTGCAGATATTACTATTTTCTTCTATTAATTCTCTCCATTTCTACTTGAATTTCTTGCTTTTATCTTTTTTTTATCATCTTTTTTGAATACTTTAGAGATTTTTGTCTTGACCTTGTCTTCCAGTTTATTAGTCTCATTCCTATTGAAGATAATAGTACTGTATTTTAAGACCTTTGTCTGATAACAGAGCCAATATCAAAATCTCCATGGGTCCTTTTCTAATGTCAGGTTTTTTTGTAGTTTTTTTTGGTTTGTTTGTTTTTTCTCACAGTTTTCCCACATTTGGTCATGTGTTTTTCCCTACTTTGTAATTTTTTAATAGATACCAAGTATTTGATAGTTGTCATTTTTAATGAATAGCAGGTATTTGAAACATTGTGGGGGTTGTAAATGAGCTTACTTTCCTCCAGAAACCTTTACTGCCTTCTCTGCTCTCGTGGTTTCTTCAGGATCCTGATATCTAAAGTCCTGGTTAACTATTTTTTACTGTACTAAAATAACATTTTATTTGATACTTTGAATACACTTATATCTTTATTTTCTAATTTTTAACATGTTTGCAGAGGAGTATTAATCTTCCAGAAGTGAATATAACATAGCCAAAAGCAGATGATGTAAAATTTTGCCCCTGTTAGATCGGTAAATAGGCAATGTGAAAACATAAAACAAAACTTTATTTCACTCCTGATGATTTTATGCAAATTGGTAAGAACTTTTTCTAGAATATTTTAATAATATATTTAAAATTCAGAATTATGAATTATTTATAACTACCATTTCTTTTTCTTTTTAGAAATTTATACTTCAAAACTACTTGTGCAATGGTACAAAGATATATGTGAAGAGTTTTTAAAATATAAATGTAGCTATTGACATAAATATCGATTGATGGGAGACTGTATATTTATACAATATATTATTAAAAGTACATAGAATGTTTAATTTATAACAGTAAGTATGAAATTTAATCACTGACTTATTTTCACAGTATCCAACTTACATAACATATAAAACCACAACCATTAGATTGGGTAGGATATATGAGGATTATGATGATAATTACAAAAGACCTAATGTATAACTCTTTCATATAGACTACATAATTTAGAAGTTAAAATTACATAATTCAGACACAAAAGCATGAATCTGATTTGCTCTAGGTGTTTTTAGCACTGTTAATGACAAATTAAATGTAATTTAATTTACAAAGTAAATTAAACTTAATTTACTTGTTTTCCTCTACCAAATAACTCCTTTCTATTTCAACTTTCAATGGCTCTTTGAACTCTTTATATAATTATACAGTATTAATTTAGTCTCTTTAGAAGAAATAACTTTCAAAAGATTAGATTAAATAACACTCATGATAGGATGCATGGAAAGAAGGATTACATTATAATCAACAAATAAGGTTGATTCCTTGACAGTAAGTAGATTGTAATCCTTTTCTACTTATCTGGATTTTGCTGTTCCTTTATTTCACATTTTTCTCTCAAGTAAACTGAAAAGAAAGGTGAAGAAATTATATACATATATAGTAGTTGATGTAGAAATAGGAAATATATTTTAAATAGCAAGTGAAGGAAGCGTTTCATAGAGGCATGTCCCTAGCTGTTAGGAATTAATATTTCTTCAAGTTTCACTTGATGATAAATAAGATAGCTGTAAATATTGAATTTGAATGAAATAAAAATCTATGCATATTTTGTCTTATAAAATTCTAAAGCATAAAGTCATCATTGAAGTTAAATTTTTCTTCTTCGTTAAACATTGCTGCTAATAAGTATCCTGAAAAATCCTTCTACACCAGAGGCTCAGAGTTTTCTGCCTACTACAGATTGCCAGTAATTGATCAAGCAAACCTATCAATTCTAGATTTGAATTAATTTTTAAAATCAGGGTTTAAAATGAATTTCATACTTATATATTTTACTTTCAGTTATTCTCTTCTTTTGTATTATTAACTGTAAAATATTATCACATTTTTTTTTAGGTCATAAAGGTCAAAGCTAAAAGAGGACAAAAGTTTCCAGCATGGATGATGAGCAAATTAGACGCCTCTCTGCTCAGCATGAGTTTTTTCAGCTGCAGAAGTAAAATGAATCAACCATGGAATTACCCCAACAAACTAATAGCTACTGCTGTAGTGGTAGATCATTATATATCCGGGCAATTACATTTTAAATGTAAGTAACTTTATAAAATAGGTCAATTTTAAATTGTACATATAAAAATCAAATATAATTAAAATAAGGTTGCTTAACTTGTAATTCACAGCTTACATAATTATATCATGCATGGGAAGATATTTATTCACGATATTCTTTTTTGGGGAGATGAATATTCCTAAAAGTATTAGAAGCATACGTATCACTTAAGTAATTCTCACAAAGCAGTTCCTTGCCTGTCTTCTTATTAAAAAATACATCTCTAGTAGCACACCATTTTAAAGGTATAGGTTCAATTTTGGTAGTTTTCACTGTGGATAAGTCAATAGTGACTTAAAATTGAGGCATTTGGGGATTTCATTTTAGTATAGATAAATGTACTTTTTTTCTCGTACCCCAAAATCTTCATTTTTATTCCAATCAAAATGACTTAGAAAAAATATGCTATGAAATCTTTGCCTGTGCCTATGTCCTGAATGATATTGCCTAGGTTATCTTCCAGGGTTTTTATACTTTTGGGTTTTACATTTATGTATTAAATCCATCTTGAGTTAACTTTTGTATATGGTATAAGGAAGAAGTCCAGTTTTAACCTTCTGCATATGACTAGCCAGTTATCCCAGCACCATTTATTGAATAGGAAATCCTTTCCCTGTTGCTTGTTTTTGTCAAGTTTGTCAAAGATCAGATAGTTGTGGGTGTTCAGTCTTATTTCTGGGTTCTCTATTCTTTTCCGTTGTTCTATATGTCTGTTATTGTTCCAGTATCATGCTGTTTTGGTTACTGTAGCCCTGTAGTATAGTTTGAAGTCAGGTAGCATGATGCCTTCAGCTTTGTTCTTTTACTTAGGATTGCCTTGGCTACTTGGGCTCTTTTTTGGTTCCATATGAATTTTAATTTTTTTTCTAGTTCTGTGAAGAATGTAAATGGTAGTTTAATGCTAATAGCATTGAATCTATAAATTACTTAGGCATTATGGCCTTTTTCACAATATTGATTCTTCCTATTTATGAGCATGTAATGTTTTTCCATATGTTTGTGTCGTCTCTGATTTCTTTGAGCAGTGGTTTGTAATTCTCCTTACAGAGATTTTCCACCTACCCAGTTAGCTGTATTCCTATATATTTTATTCTTTTTGTGGCAATTGTGAATGGGAGTTCATTCCTGATTTGGCTCTCTGCTTGACCATTGTTGGTATACAGACATGTCAGTGATTTTTGCACATTGATTTTGTATTGCGAGACTTTGCTGAAGTTGTTTATGAATCTAAGAAGCTTTGGGCTAAGATTAGGGGGTTTTCTAGATACAGGCTCATGCCATCTGCAAACGTGGATAGTTTGACTTCCTCTTTTCAGATTTGAATGCACTTTATTTCTTTCTCTTGCCTGATTACCCGGGCCAGAATTTTAATACTATGTTGAATACGAGTTGTGACAGAGGGTACCCTTGTCTTGTATGAGTTTTCAAGGGGAATGCTTCCAGATTTTGCCCATAATGTTGGCTGTGGGTTTGTCATTGGTGGCTCTTATTATTTTGATGTCTATTCCTTCAAAGCCTAGTTTGAGAGTTTTTAACGTGAAGTTTTGCTGGATTTTATTGACAGTCTTTTCTGCATCTGTGGTTTTTATTTTTACTTCTGTTTATGTGATGAATCACATTTACTGATTTGCGTATGTTGAACCGAACTTGCATTCTGGGCATAAAACCTACTTGATCATTGTGGAGAAGCTTTTTGATGTGCTGATGGATTCCATTTGCCAGTGTTTTCTTGAGAATTTTTGCCTCAATGTTTACCAGCGATATTGGCCTGAAATTGCCTTTTTTGTTTTGTTGTATCTCTGCCAGGTTTTGGTATCAGGATGAGGCTGGCCTCATAGAATGAGTTAGGGAGGAGTCCCCCCTCTGCCTCAATTTTTTGGAATAGTTTCGTTAGGAATGGTACCAGCTCTTCTTTGTATATCTGGTAGAATTCAGCTGTGAATCCGACTGCTCATGGGCTTTTTTTGTTGGTAGGCTATTTATTACTGCCTTGGTTTCAGAACTCATTATTGGTCTGTTCAGGGATTTGATTTCTTCCTGGTTCAGTCTTGGGAGGTTGTATGTGTCCAGGAATTTATGCATTTCTTCCAGATTTTCTAGTTTATGTGCATAGAGGTGTTCATAATACTCTTGGATGGTTGTTTGTATTTCTGTGGTGTCAGCGGTAATATCCCTCTTATCATTACTGATTGTGTTTATTTGAATCTTCTCTCTTTTCTTCTTTATTAGTCTAGCTAGTGATCTATCTATTTTATTAATGTTCTCAAAATACCAGCTCCTGGATTCATTGGTCTTTTGAATAGTTTTTTGTGTCTCTGTCTCCTTCAGTTAAGCTCTGATTTTGGTTATTTCTTGTCTGCTGCTAGCTTCGGGGTTTGTTTGCTCTGGGTTCTTTAGTTCTTTTAGTTGTGAGTCATGTTGTTAACTTGAGATCTTTCTAACTTTTTGATGTGGGCATTTAGTGCTATAGATTTCCCTGTTAACGCTGCCTTAGCTGCTTCCCAAAGATTCTGGTACATTGTATCTTTGTTCTCATTCGTTTCAAAAAACTTGATTTCTACCTTAATTTCATTATTTACCCAAAAGTCATTCAAGAACAGGTTATTCATTTTCCAAGTAATTGTATGCTTTTGAACAAATTTCTTAGTGTTGATTTCTATTTTGATTGCACTGCGGTCCAAAAGACTGTTATTATTTCAATTCTTTTGCATTTGCTGAGCAGTGTTTTACTTCCAATTATGTGATTGATTTTAGAGTGCCACAAAATTAAGATACATAATTACAAATTGTATGTGTGTCATTTGGTATCTATAACACACATATATTTTCAATTGAAGTCTTTTGTTTGCTGGTTTTCAAATCATTCAGGAATTTTACATAGAAAATTTTTACAAGCATTGGATTTAAATAATAATTGGTTTTTATATACAAAATATTGGTTAGAAGGGACCATACATGTATGGGCACATAATTTGACAATCCACTCATTGGACTATAAACAAAACGTTGTTACCTTAAAAATGAAAAAAAAAATTAGAAAAGAAAACAATTCATTATCCTCAACAACAAGGAATGACAGTCTTATACTTAATTTTTTAATGAAAATGGATCAATTGTTTAACATAATGGCTGGTTAATGATAGAAGAATGTCAAAGGAGTAAAGGAACCACCTGGAAGGTCTCCCAGTGGACAAAGCTGGAAAATTTTGAGAAAAATAAATGAAGTAATATTGATGATAAAGCCATGAGTGCATACCTATATAAATCAATAATGAAATAAGTAAACAATTTGGAGAAAATGGACAAATCTTTTGTAAAGAATAATTCTAAATAATTTATCTAGTTATGCTACCCTTACGTATATGGAAAACAAATTTTCACTCCTTAAGTGTGGGCTATGCCTGGTGACATCCTTCCTAAGCATACAGTATGGAAAGAGAGAAAATGGGGCAATTTTATGGTGGAGAAACCTGACAAATACTACCTCACTCAGGTGATCAAATTGAACACCCACAGTCCAAAGTCATGTTGATAGGATATATATGTGTTCTCGGTATAATGTGAAGATAATGATACTTTACTTCTGGTCTTCTTCCCCAAATCCCATAGCCCCAGGCTAATTGTGAGACCAAGTCAGCAAATTCTAATTGAGGCACGTTCTACAAAACACCTGACCACTACTCCTCAAATAGTCAAGGTCTTCAGAAATAAAGGTTTAAGAAATGATTACAATCAAGATACACGGCAATTAAATGTGATGTGGCATACTGTATGGGATACAGAAACTGAAAAAGGACATTAGGTAAAATCCAAGGAAACCTGAATCAAGTATGGATGTTAGTTAATAATGATATTCAATTGTAATTCATTAAGTATGATAAATGTATTACAACAATGAAAGATGCTAACCACAAGGATAGCTTCCCAATCCATAGTAAATGCCCAATAATTATGGTATATGAAAACTCTCTTTACTATGTTCATAGCTTTTCCTTAAATCTCTTATGTGGTGAAATTTTCCAGAAAGTGTTTCTTGTCTATTAGTTCATTTACTCCTCACAATAATTCCACAGTGTAGATATTTTTCATTTACCTTTGGGTAGAAAACTAAAGTTTATATATATACACACACACACACATATATATGTGTATATATATATTTTTGTATCTTGCTTAACATCACTCAAATATTATGTGGTAGAAATAGGAATTGAATTATATGATTGCAAATTCTTTTCTGCAGCAACCCAAACCATGAAATACCACTAGCCCTGAGACACTTGATATTAGGCAATATTTTTGCATAATTAATTCCAGTTTCTCAGTGATATGTACAGCATTATACATTGTAATGAGTCTTAAACTATGTGTTGATGGGTATCTAAAGGTGGAAATGGAGGTCAAATATTTGAGTTCTGGGAGCAAATTGCCTAGACTCAAATCCCACGGTAACATTTTGTAGCTGGATGACCTGGCCATATTTGTCTGTGACTTGTTTATTCTGTTTTATACAACAGGAATAATGCTATGACACTATTTAAAAGGTTTGTTGAGAGAATTAAAATTAGTATTATGCAAAGTGTTCACAACAATTCCAAGCCACAAAACGTGTCCAAAAATTTTTATCTATTACTTCTAAAAATGTCCTTTTTTTTTTTTTTTTGAATCGGAGTCGCGCTCTGTCGCCCAGGCTGGAGTGCAGTGGCGCGATCTCAGCTCACTGCAAGCTCCGCCTCCCGGGTTCCCGCCATTCTCCTGCCTCAGCCTCCCGAGTAGCTGGGACTACAGGCGCCCGCCACCTCGCCCGGCTATTTTTTTTTTTTTTTTTTTTTGCATTTTTTAGTAGAGACGGGGTTCCACCTTGTTAGCCAGGGTGGTCTGGATCTCCTGACCTCGTGATCCGCCCGTCTCTGCCTCCCTAAGTGCTGGAATTACAGGCTTGAGCCACCGCGACCGGCAAAAATGTCTTAATTGAGACACCAAAGGTAACCATCACATTAATTTGGGCACATTTAAGATTATCACTTGGGAATTGTTAAAGGGCAATATAGATGTTATAACAGATAAATAAGGTGACTAAAAAACACAATTACAAAATGAAACAGTCTCAAATGTAGTGTGGTGCTGTAAGCCAGATTTTGCCTCATAAACAAACACAGCTTTTTATATGTCATAGGGAGGAACAAACAATCATTTGATTCATCGTTGAAGTCAATATCCTTATTGAAGATTCAGAATGATTCTGTAGAGTAAGATTTTGATTGCAATCCTCATCCTCTCAAAATAATTTAATGTGTCTTAATATTGCCTTATGTTAAAATTGAATATTTGTTATTTTCAATACATGAGATTTTAGAAAACTTGAAGACTCTCAGAGATAGTTTGCTTATACTTAATTAAATTCTACTGGTATCTTCACAGTTTGTTACAGCTACTCAGTGTGCAATGAAGTAGACATTTGGGGCAAAAAACTGTTATGCATTTAGTGGATTAATCTTTCACACACTGTCCAACAACAGGAGTCAAGCCTCCTAACTCCAACAGCATTTCCAGACCTACCATGGAGTGCATATTCATGGACTGGTGCTTTTATTTCTGTGAAATAGGCTACCAAAGTGGGATTTATGAAGCAAACGTAATATGAGTTTATAATTTTGATAACAGTGTGCCAGGGTACTTTAGAAAACATGATCATTATTCTCCTTTCACTAACAATATACAAGTGACATCATTTTTTTCTTTTTAATGGTATTTTTCTATTTCCTCAACTCCTAATCCACAACCCAAAATCAGCTAAAAATGATAATTCACTTTTATTTGAATCTGCATGCTTTGGGTTACTGATAAGGTTAGTATGTTTTCTTAGTTTATAGACCATTAGAATTGTCTGATTTCTGATTGCCAGTTAACATTCTGCACTTATTTTTTTCCTTATTTTATGAAATTTTCCTTTCTTCCTTTTCTTTCTTACTTCTTTCCATCTTTCCGTTCTTTTTTCCTCCTTCTTTCTGCCTTATTCTTATCTGCATAAGTTTTCATATATACCATAAATTGTAAACCCTTTGTCTACCAATTTTTCTTTCAATATTTTCACATAGTCTGAATTTAACATTTAATTTGAAACATGTATCTAAATATATATTTAACATTTATATCCATAAATTTATTCACATTTTGCTGACAAATTATGGGGTAATTATGAATTATTCCTTTCATCCTTAAAAATATTATCTGCGGCTAGAAGTGTTTTATTTTTATCATATTATACCTAGAATTAACTTTGATAAATGCTCTGAAGTTAGAATTTATTTACTCCTGGCAGCCAAATTTATCTGCAATATTTACTAGATGCATTATTATTTAATCCCTTATAAATAGTGATATCTTATATGAAATTATCATATAATAATCAGGTAATTTTCTGTATTTTATCTTGTTTTTTCAGTGAACTTCAGTGACTTAAAATATAGTTAATATCTACTAGAATAGAATAAAAGCTTCCTTATTGTAATATATTTATACATTTATTTCGGTGAGAGTATAATTTTGATAGTGAGTGGCTTAGGTTCTGGGTGCCTCAGGGGGTATAAAAGGTCTCCCTCACAGGGATATTTTAAGGATTAAATGAAATAACACATAACAGTGTTTGGAACAGTATCCTGCAAAAGGTAAATATAAATGAAATAATATGTAATTGAATATTTGGCCTACCTTCTTTATGTGTGATTATTGGTGAATTTCGTATTGATTTTTACCACTCCATGCTAAACTCTTGTGTGTTTAGGAAAGGAGGCTAAATTTTATTTCTGTATTTAATCAAAATTTCTGTGTTTAATCAAAAATAAACATTCTGTATTTAATCAAAAATAAACATTATTCATTTTATAATGCCCCAAAATACATATTTTAAACCATAATGTTTCACTTGAGTACTGATCTCGTCACCTTGTATAGTTTTTCCACATAACTTAGATACATTTTCTTTGTGTCCAAAAGTATGGCTAACATTTTATTTTGTAATCTTCCCGGAAGTTTTAGTTAAATTCTGAACACTTGCTTGCAAGCTATGGTAGTTTTACTGTCAATGCAAAACACTACACACATCTCTTCCAATAATAGCAGAAGAAACATACACACGCACAATGTTTCCATTTCCAAATATCTCTATCAAGGGCTATTTGAGATTAGCAAAATGTTACATATCACAGAGTAGATGGGAGTGGAGAGTGTTCTACATCTTCCTCCTCTAATGCTTACAGCACTGTTCTGTTTTATATATGAAGCTTTCCTTTACTGAATTTGAGACACAAAATGTAATGCTGCGCTGGTGGGAATACTGCTTATATAGAGTGAGGAAAACTAATTAAACTAGCAGAACACTTAGCTATTAAGGGTTTGATATGTGTACAGACATATTGCAAAACACGGCTTAAGGGAATATTGATACACTTTTATCTTCTTCCTTGTAGGTTAAGAGAAGCTGATTTTACTTTACAAGTTGTATGTGTACGTGTTTGTGTGTGTGTGTCAGTGTGTCTGTGTATCATTGTGACTGTGGTTATTTTACAGAAGAGAGCATTCCACACATTCATTGTGTTAATTGCAAGGATATAAAAAGGTGACAGTGTTAAAATCTGCAACAATTAAGTTGACTGGCTAAGCTCCAAGTAAAGAGGAATAAGAATAAAATAGCAATTTTAAACAATTTAGAAAGTCACTGTAATTGTGAATTTGCCAATGAAAAGAAACATATGTCTCTGTGAATGTATTTAAAGAGAGTGTTTTGTCTGCACTGCAATTCAAGTATATTAGTTATATGTAACATCTGTGAATGTCTCAGGACTAAGGGGTTTCTCAGAAATGTTGCTCTAAAATGTCAGGTAATGGATAGATCAAGCTACGGAGCATTAGTTTGTGTCATTTCACTTTTAAAAAACTATATATCAAATAATTAAAGGATCTGTGAGCCAAAAAAAAGATTCTCCTGAGAAGAGTTGTCTCCAAATTACCCCATAATTATGAATATTTGGGAGATACAACGGAGAGACTTGGAGAAAAGTCTCACTCTAGATTTTTGCCTGGCAAGTCTCATATTCTTTGTGCAGAGGAGAATGCGAAAGAGCTTCTGTCACAGCATGGAATTTGTCAGGGCAACTCTATTACTCAGGCCTAGATTTTTATTATCTTCATTCCTTGGTGGGCTCCAGGTTGAACATAAATCATGATGGGGGCTCAACGAGTTGGTGAGAAATCAGATTTTTTCCAGCAGTATTTATTGCCATTCCAGTACTATGGAAATTGTATGTGTGTAACAGCAGATTGAATAGTTCTGCAGGGGTTAGAAGACATTGGTAAGCTATATATAATAAATTTCATGGGCGCTTCCTGCTATAGATTTGAGACTCACCTTTGAGGCTCATTTAATTTCTTCCATAACATTATTGCCTTAGTGAGCTTGATAATTATTTTCAGGAAAATGCAAAGTAAATAAAAATTATGTTGTCATAGAATTCATCACTTTCAGAATTTTAGATAGGTGAATGCTTCTAGATTTTATAGGTCATTTTCAGACTGTCAGTGAGGCATTTATGCCTCAATTCAAAGCATTTCAGAATTTTATTTTACTGAGAAATGTTGTTTATCTTTTGTCATTATCTGTTGTGCTGTTTGGGTTCCTATTGAATATCACATATTTTAATTAACATGATATATCTTTGACAGGACCATCTTGTGATACATGCACTGTCACAGGAAACGGTTCCAGGAAGCGTTAAGCCAGGGCTTCACAGAAGATCAAAAGAAAGAGACAAGGAGAAGCTAAGTGCTTTAGTCAGGATTCTCTAAGGGATAGAACTAATAGAATACACACACACACACACACACACACACACACACACACACATAAAGGGGAGTTTATTAAGGAGTATTAAGTCACACAATCACAGAGTCCCACAATAGGTTGTCTGCAAGCTGAGGAGCAAGGAAGCCAGTCTGAATCCCAAAGCTAACAAACTTGGAGTCCGCCATTCAAGGGCAGGAAGCATCCAGCACAGGAGAAAGATGTAGGCTGGGAGGCTAAGCCAGTCAAGACTTTTCACATTTTTCTGCCTGTTTCATATCCTAGCTGCGCTGGCAGCTGATTAGATGGTGCCCACCCAGATTAAGGGTGGGTCTGCCTTTTCCAGCCCACTGACTCAAATGTTAATCTCTTTTGGCAACACCCTCAAAGACACACCCAGGATTAATATTTTGCTTCCTTCTATCCAATCAAGTTGACACTCAGTATTAACCATCACACTAAGCTTAATTGTTATTTTATAGAAATGCTTGAAAACCAGAGATAAATGCAGCTACAAATGAATAATGACTCTGTGTTTTCCTTGTATATATAAAGATCAACAATAATATTTAGGTCATGACACCCACCTACTTTACAGATCTTTGTGGAAATAATACACTGCTTCAACAAATTGAGAAGCAATCATCTATATTTATGCAAGAACTAAATTCATGTTTGAAAGTAAATAATGTATAATAAATCTTACAGAAATTTATGTGATTACTAAATCAATTCATCAATTCAATAAACTGAGTACTATATTACTTTTATATTGCTTCTTTACCAAATAAATACAAGCTTTGCAGCTTAAAACAACAACAAATTTGTTTTTTATAGTTCTGAAGGTCAGTAACCTAAAACTGATCTTATGAAATAAAGTTAAATCTTGGGGATATGGGTGTGGACAGGGTTGGTCTCTTCTGGGACTCTGAAGGTAAAATTTGCCTCCTTGCTTTTTCTCTTTCTAGGGAGCCTGTATTCCTTGCCTCCTAGTGGCTTTCTCCCATCACTCGAATCTCTGTTTCCAGCCTCGGGATTCCTGATGTGACTCTGATGTTTCATCTCCCGTTTATGAGGACCCTTCTGATTGCTGTGAGTCCACTTGATAACCCAAGAAAAACATGCATTGCAAGGTCCTTAAATTAATCACAGCTGCAAAATGCCAACGATCATAAAAGGTCACATTCACAGTTCCCAGGGATCAAGATGTGAACATACTGGGGTGGAAGGCCATTATTTTGTATATCACAGACATCTCCCATGTGTATAGTCCTCTGCTAGTTACTAAATTGAATTAGACAGGTGTCTTCTATCGCCAAAGGACTTACAATGCATATAGAGGGACAGATTTACAGTAGCATGAGAAGGGCAGAGACAGATGGGAGTGCTAGGTAGTCCTCGAGCACAAGGAGTCATAGCTACTAAGGTGTTCTGGTGACATGAGGGGCTACGAGGGAACAGATAAGGTAAGAGTAGTGAAAGGACAGGGAGTAGGAGATGAGTCTTGAGAAAATGGTCAGGTTGGTGAAAATAGGAAAGGAGTTTCCCACAAAGAAAAACGGGGAAGAAAGAAGAGTTTCCCATGGAGAAATATGTGGGTGGTGATGAGGATGGGGGGACATGAGGGAGCTCGTTGAGGTCAGGAGAAGTTAGCGTTTGCACAAGAAAATGAAGATTCATGAGCCCCATGGAACAAGGACCAGATTATACAAAACTCTATATGAGGCTGAGAGAGTGGGTTTCAACTCATCAATATCACCTAGGAACTTTTAACATCTCTGATGTGTAGATCCTTTATTAGGTTTGCTTGACAAAAAGTGGGTCCTGATTATAGGAAGTGATGATATTAATAACATTTTAATTTACATTCAGGCTGAAAAGCATACTGGATTTTTAAAGACTTACATTTTATCTGGAGCATACTAGAAAACTAACAAATAAGTTTAAATCATCCAGGTTTGACATGACATGGTTCTATTTCTACTTTCAGAAGATACGTACGGTGACACTATGGAAGTGAACTTGAAGATAAAAACCCTGAAAAATAGAATCTTCTATTGTATATCAGAGATTACAAGGGCCTGAATTAGAGAGGTGATGTTGTCATCCCTTGATAATGGATTAAAAACAATTGAGTGAAGCTTTGGGGTGAACTTACAGGACTTTGTGGCAAACTTGATAAGGCAGACTTAAATGAGGGGAGGAAGAAATGCATATGTGTACACAATTATGTGGCTAGATGTGCATTTGTGTGTATCTGTGAATACAAACACACAATTTTCAGATAGAAGTAGTATAAGAAAAGGAAATCAAACAAAGTCAAACATTTTAAGTGTAGCTCTTGGTGTGCTTTTTAAAATGATTAAATTGAAGTTGTAGTTTATTCTCATCATTGTCATCCTATGTTAGTGATTATTTTAGCTTTCGAAATTCATAATAATTCTGAATTCCTGTGTATGTATATGTTAAGAATCCTTTAATTGGACTGACTTTCATATGCGTGTGGCTGCATTCTGAAATAGTTGTCTGGGTGATACATAAAGCAGTGAGTTATATTTATAGATATATTTATATTTAAAGTCTTCATAGAGGTATTAACTAGCTCCAATATTACTGAAACGATTTCTCCAAATATCCTGTATTTAATTATCATGCTGGCAAATTTATTATAACTTTGGGTTGAAAAAATATATTATGATACATAGCCACTGATTAATGCCACCTTTCTGCTTTCCTGAATTCAACATTTATGATTATTTCCATAAATGTGTTTATCATTGCAATCAAAAATTAAAATAACAAATAAAATTTCTGTGAGCTTTATACATCTAATGTGCAATGATTATAAATCTGGTCTTAGGCATATGGTAAAAAACATTTAAGTCACAAAAGTATATTTCAGGTTTAAGTGTAAATCTGAAATTAAATCCTCAGATTTAAGTATAATTTTAAAAAACGTTGGTAATTGTGTCCCTACTGTTAAATTTATTGTATAGTTTTCACTATATCATCTTACCTTTTAATGTTTCTAGAAACTTGTGTGAGGTCTCATACTTCACGGCTAATAAAGTATTTATTTTTCTATTCTTGATCAGTTTTATTGGATTTTACCAATGTTGTGAAATCTAACACATGATATTCCTAATTTTTTGTATAGTTTTTGTGTTTTCTATTTAATTTCTTTTTCTCTTACCCTTATGATTCTCTTCCTGCTATATTTCTCTAGTTTAATTTGGTGGGTTTTGTTGTGGTTGCTTCTTGGGCTAACATAGTGAAACCCCGTCTCTACTAAAAAAATACAAAAAATTAGCCGGGCAATGTGGCGGGCGCCTGTAGTCCCAGCTACTCGGGAGGCTGAGGCGAGAGAATGGCATAAACCCGGGAGGCGGAGCTTGCAGTGAGCTGAGATCCGGCCACTGCACTCCAGCCCGGGCGACAGAGCGAGACTCCGTCTCAAAAAAAAAAAAAAAGGCCGGGCGCGGTGGCTCAAGCCTGTAATCCCAGCACTTTGGGAGGCCGAGACAGGCGAATCACGAGGTCAGGAGATCGAGACCATCCTGGCTAACACGGTGAACCCCGTCTCTACTAAAAAAAAAAAAAAATACAAAAAACTAGCCGGGTGAGGTGGCGGTGCCTGTAGTCCCAGCTACTCGGAGGCTGAGGCAGGAGAATGGCGTAAACCCGGGAGGCGGAGCTTGCAGTGAGCTGAGATCCGGCCACTGCACTCCAGCCCGGAGACAGAGCAAGACTCCGTCTCAAAAAAAAAAAAAAAAAAAAAAGGAATAAAATAATACAGTGCTTTGTGCCTGTAATCCCAGACACCTGAGAGGATGAAGTGGGAAGACTGCTTGAGCCTAGGAGTTTGAGAACCAACTAGGTGACAGAGAAAGACCCTGTCCTTAAAAAAAAAAAAAAAAAAAAAGCAAATAAATAACATAAAAACATTAAAATAATAAAAAGCGCATTATTCTTGAGATTTTTCTCTAATTTTTTCCCTGAGATAACTTGAAAGTTTTAAAAATACGTTTGAGCAATGCTTAGTCAAGTTTGACAAATTTTTATATGCTAGACCACCATTTTCATTTAGTTGAAAATATGTCCTGTATTTTAAAATATTTGTTTGGATCCATTGCTTGTTTAAAAAGTCTATTGCTTAAATTTTACACAAGTTTGCCTCTTCTAGTTATTTTCACTTTTTGTGTGTTCTACTCACTGGTATTTAAATTAAATATTTAAGTTTAGAATATGTGTGTGTGTTCTGGAGAAGGTAGTACATAATTCTTGTTTTTCCTGTTATTAATATCTTACATTAGTATGATGCATTTGTCATAATGTTGAACTAATGTTGATGCATTATTAATTTTATCATTGATAGGTTTTTACTATTACCATTCTTAATTGAGGACAGCAGTGTTGGAGGAGTTTGCTAAGATTTCAAACAGAGGCAAGAATTGCTGTGTCTACTGATCCAAATGTTATTACCGGGCTGGGAAACCCTCTCTTCTTAAGCATGAATTTTCAAGATCCAATATTAACGAAAGTCCCTGTTAGATTCGAATTTTCTTATTTTTAAGTTATCATCTCTTCTTGTATCCACAGTCCTATCCATGGTGCCATGGTATATTGAATAGTCATATATCCTTAACTTCCTCTTGGCTGTGACAGTTTCTCAGATTCCTGTTGTCTGTGATGACCTTGACGCTGAGTACTGATGAGTAATTTTGTATAAAGTACCTGAAATGGAACTTGTCTAATGTTTATTTCATGACTAGACTAAGAACTTTTTTAGGAAGAAGACCATAGAAGTAAAGTACCATTTTCATTTCATCAGATCAAGACCACATCTACGCTCTCATCCTGACTCATCACTGTTGATACTAAACTTCATCACCTAGTTGAGTTAATATCTGTCAGGTTTCTCCAGTATAAAGTTATTCTATTTTTTCCGCTTTTCATACTTTCCTCTTTGGAAGCAATCAAATTTTGCATGTTAATCATGTATCTTACGACCTTGTTATGCATGCTCATTAAATCCAAGAGTTTTGAAGATCTTTTGTTCGTTATGCTTTTTGCATTTTCTGAGATTTTCTGCCTAGGCAATCATGTCACCTGTGAGTAAAGACAATTTTATGATATATTTGCCAATCTTTATATATTTACTTCTTTTCCTCATCTTATTGCACTAGGTTGGAGTCTCAGTGTAATATTGAATAAGAATAGCAAGAGAGGCCATTCTTGCCTTGTTCCAGTTATAGGGGGAAAAATGCAGTTTCTATTCATTAACTATGATGCCAGCTATGTGTTTTCAGTATATATTCTTTAAAATAGGAGAAATTCCCTTTTATCTCATTTGTTGAGAGGTTTTATCATGAATGGCTATTGAATACAAATAAATCTTTTTCTGCACCAATTAACACACTCATATGATTGTCTTTTAGTTTGTTAATATGACTGATTACATTAATTGATTTTTGAATACCTAAATGTTTAGCCTTGAATACCTGGAGTAAACCCTAGTAAATTGTGGTATATAATTATTTTTATGCATTTTTTAGATTTGATTGCTAATACATTTGCTATGTTTTTGAGAGATATTGGCCAGTAATTTTTCTTTTCTGTAATGTCTTTATGTGATTCTGGAATTAGGGTGATTTTGGCCACATAGAATGAAGTAAAAAGTGTTTCTTTAATTTCTATTTTTTGAAAGCGAGAATGATCTTGAAGAGTAAGTGTTACATCTTCCTTAAGTGTTTGGTAGAGCTCACCAGTGAAATATCCTCGGCCTGGTAATTTCTTTCTTGTTTTTTTTTTTTTTTTTTTTTTCTTGCTTTCTTTATTAATGTTATTCATTATTGCTTCATTTTATGTTATAAGTAAAGTAAAAACAATTTTAGCCAGAAACCTCCTGATTTGGGGTCTTGGTTTCCAAAACCCAAAACCCATTTGGGTGGTGCTTCAAACAGGGAAAACAATAATGACTCAATTGAATTGTAAGATGAGATTCTGTTCTGGACATTTTAGGTTCCTTGTGCCACTGACTGAACAGGCAGGGGGGAGAAAAAAGAGTTAATCTACTGTCCAGAAAAAATGATCTTGATGATCATGAGGAAATTGAGTTGCTGCTACATAATGGGAGTAAAAGGTACTGTATTTGGAACCCAGGCAATTATTTGTGGTCTCTTAATAGTTCCATATCGAAGAGTAAAGATTAAGGCAAAACTATAACAACAACAACTAAGATGACCACAACAAAAGCAAGATAATTGAAGACACAGATACTTTATTGATGAAGCTTTGAATTATGCTAATAGATTAAACAAACAAACAAACAAATTGACAAACCAACCTGAACAGTGAAAGTTCTGGCTCAGGGAAGGTGAAACATGGAATAAACAGTAAAAGAAGGAAGCCCTTGATATCAACTACACTCTGTGACAAACTTCAGAAATGAGAACTGTATTGATTTGATTTCCTTTCTGGTTATTATTTATATTTATTACATACTTCCACGAAACAGCTGAAGTATTTAGTTATTTATATTATCTATTTTTTCTATAAATATTTGACATCAAGTTATGAAACATTAATTTTACCATTTAGTCTTTAGATAGAAGAGTACTCTGTAACTGAGCTTGTGGAGTAATTAATATAATTAACAATGGATAATGTCTGCTAAGATTCTGCATGTCCTCAGTTGGGGTAAGGGCAAGAACTCCTCTTAAAAGAAAAATACTTGTATCTTTCAGTGGAAATGTATAGCTGTTTCACTGAAGTATAGAAGTTCAAATGTGTGTGGAGGATGCATGGAGAAACTGAGGAGCCAAAGGGGTGTGTTTTGCCACCTACAAATCTCTTAAATCTAAACCTATACACTTTTGCCTCCTCTACAGAAAAGGAGTTGAGCTTTGTAAATATTTATTTTGTTTCGTATACTGTCTGGCTTTCGAGTATGATGATTGAAAGTTTAAAATCATTATACTATGCTGGTAGATAAAATCCTTTTGCATTTTGAAATAGATATATTCCCAGGAATATTTTTATCTTTAAACATATTATTCTGATATATGCATAGCTATACCAGCTTTTATTGTGGGATGAGAATCTTTGCATAATTTTTTTCCATTTTTTTGACTTTTTACTTTTCTATGCCCTTATAATTAAAGTGTACCTCCCCTAAGACTGATACGTATATATTTTAATACACTCTGAAAATATTAGTCTTTATTTTTTATATTAATACATGTAATTTAAGACTTTTATTTACTATCTCACTGATTTTCTCTTTGACTCTTCGACTTATTCACTTAATGTTCTGTGTTTCTTTCTTTTGGTTTTTTTTTTTTTTTTTTTTTTGAGACGGAGTCTCATGCTGTGGCCCAGGCTGGAGTGCAGTAGCACAATCTTGTCTCACCCACAACCTCCGCCTCCTGGGTTCAAGCGATTCTCCTGCCTCAGTCTCCTGAGTAACAGGGACTAAAGGCGCACGCCACCATGCCAGGCTAATTTTTGTATTTTTAGTAGAGACGAGGTTTCACTATGTTGGCCAGGCTGGTCTCGAACTCCTGACCTCATGATCCGCCTGCCTCGGCCCGCCAAAGTGCTGGGATTACAGGCATGAGCCACTGTGCCTGGCAATGTTCTGTGTTTCTTAAGCTGTCTACCTGTATTAACAAAATAATTTTAATATTCCATTTTTTTCATCTTTTAACAATTCACTAGTTTTTCTTTTCCTACATCTAATGGCTATTTTAGAAACTACAGCATTCACATGACTTTTATGCAAATTGACTTAATTTGTGCAGTAATAATACAAAGGATTTTTTTTTTTTTTTTTTTTTTTTTGAGACAGAGTCTCGCTCTGTCGCCCAGGCTGGAGTGCAGTGGCCGGATCTCAGCTCACTGCAAGCTCCGCCTCCCGGGTTCACGCCATTCTCCTGCCTCAGCCTCCCGAGTAGCTGGGACTACAGGCGCCGCCACCACGCCCGGCTAATTTTTTGTACGTTTTTAGTAAAGACGGGGTTTCACCGTGTTAGCCAGGATGGTCTCGATCTCCTGACCTTGTGATCCGCCCACCTCGGCCTCCCAAAGTGCTGGGATTACAGGCGTGAGCCACCGGGCCTGGCCTGAATAATTTTTCATTTTATTGAAGGTCTGTTGGAGACAAATTCCTTCACACTTTGTCTGAAAGCATCTTTATGTGTGCGTATATAAAGTGTGTATTGTCCGGTTACAAAATTATTGGTTTGCAGTTATTTTTCAGTGCTCTAATCATGCATTTTTTCTCTAGATTTTATTTCGTTTGAGTTGTTGGTCATTTATTTAAAGGTATTGTATCATTTTCCCCTGATTTCTTTCTTAATTTTATGTTTTTGTTTCCTTTACCTAAGTTGTACTATGTATGATATATCCAAGTATGACAATCTTTGTTAATCATAATTGTTTTTCCGAGACTTTGAATCAGTTGAATTTTCCAAATCAGTTTCCTAAAGTTCTCAGCAATTATTGCTGTAATTATATTTTCTGCCCTATACGTTCTCTTACTATTGTAATGCAGTTATATATATTTTCAGTAGCTGTGGGGACCTATTTTTCATTCATTGTCCATCTGTGTGACTCAGTTTGGATATTTTCTACTGACAGTCCTTTGAGTTTTCTATTCTTCTGTTTTGGTGAGTGCCATTTGCTGTTAACTTCATCTGTATTTCAAATTAATTTTTCCCCTTATGTATTGAGAGTGATTTTTGATACTTTTATTCAAATTTAATTATCTGGTACAATTTTGATTCTTTAATCTGTTTTGTGCATGGTGTATTATATGTTAAAAATACTAACCCTTATTATTTTAAAAACTTGTTCATCAGCTCCAACATCTTGATCTTCTCTGGGTCCTCTCTTAGCCCTTTTTAATTTTTTAAAATCTTTCTGATTATAGTCTATGTCTAGTAAATTTTAATAGTGCACTAACCATTGACTATAAAAGAAGTAGAGTCCCCTCAAATGGTAATATCTTCTACCTGAAATTGTTTCTTTAATTGCCTATTAAGACAACAGACTGAGAGAACAATCACCTGAATCCAGTGTTGGATTTCAACCATTGTCATTAGGTTCAAGCCTTAAGTCAGCCTTAGTGATGCTCTGTTTTACCCGTGTTCTTCAAGCACTGTTTTAGTGGGCATTTGATTTAAAACTCACGAGATTCCTTTGTTTTCCGTTGTAAAAGCCTGCAAAGAAATTGCCTCTTTCACTGAAAACTTTCCACAGTCTACCCGGTCTCTTATTGCAAGTTTTCAAAATCTGCAAAATCGTGATGGCGAGACTTGAAGGATGCTACAGTGTGGGTCCTCTTTTAACTTTCTTCTGTGAATGCTAAAATACTTCAAGACATCCTCATCTAACTTTTGAAGAAAGAAAAAATAGCCTACTTCTTCAACTTCCCACAAAGATCCAAAACACAGAAGGTATGAAGGAATACCTAGTTGTTGTTAGAAGTCCCTCAATTTTCAGATCTGTCATACGTCTCAGTGAAACTCCCAAAAACTGCTGGTTTCTCTGCTTCTTGGCAGCTTCTGTTAGATCTGACATTCTGCTTGAGCCCAAATTTTACCCTTCTTGAAGGGGAAAATAAAATTTAAAAATAACTGTTGGTTATACAATCATCAGCTCATTAAGACATAGCTCTGTCCATCTAAACTTTTACATTATTTTGTTGCTTTAAATTTCTTTGATGATTTTGCTAATGTATTTCGTTATGTACGTTAAATATGTTCTACTTGTTCTAGTGATAGCATTGATTTGTAATGACTACTTCTTTCTTCCAAAAAGCCATAGAAAGAAAAGTATTAATATTTATGCTTTTAAGGAGGAGTGAAGGAGTTATAGGTGGTGATAACTCAATATATGAGACCAGTATTAAATGATATAACTAAATTTTCTTTATAATGTATTTTAATGTAAGTCACAACTAGATCTTATTTTTCTTCCTAATAATTGGTATGCCACTGTCACAGTCTTACTCCCTCTCATATAGACAGTAAACTAATTTTAATTCATTTTGAATTTTCATAAAAATCCTAGGTTAACTATTTTTCCTTAATGCTGAGTTTTTCTACTTAAGAAAAAAAAAAAAAAACCTTTTTGTTTTAGTACCTTATATTTTTTCTTGAATTAATGGTTACTTTTTAAATAATCTAGGTCTTTTAAATTTACTTAGGCATTTTCCTGATTTTTTTTCCATAGCATATAAGATCTCTTCAGTAATGAATTTCTAATTAACATGTTATAAAACTATTTTGGTTTACAAAGAGACATTTACATGATATGTTTCTAATAATTCTTTTTGCATTCTCATAAATTTTCCAGATTTAATCATTTGTAAATAATGTCAATATTCCTTTACACTTTCCAATATTTTGTTTTTATTTCTAAACTAGCTCTAACTAGCTATGTGAAAAATAGCCATAATAACACTAAATGATAGAGCAATTATGCTCATATGTGTCTTGTACTTGATATAAATGGAAATTGGTCATTGCTGTTTATGACTGTTTTGATTTTTTAAAATATTCATCCTTGTATGTTTTTCATATAAAATAATAGTAATTTTGCATGGTAATCAAAGGTTGCAAACATGGTAAATCAAAGACGAAAGGCTCCATGGTTCCTCGTGGGTTCAGTAATCATTCCTAGTAAATGATCCCTTCTCCCCTTTTCTTGCATAAATTGCAACTGGTAATTTTTTCAGTGCTTATTTGTTTTTGCTTGATTATTTTATTTTATGTATTTTTGCTGAAATTAAATAATTTATTCTTTATAGTCTAGTCACTATATTTTTCTTAGAGTAACGGCTATGTTTCCAGGATTACAAAAGAAAACATAAAAGCTTCTGTTTTCTTCCAGTATTTCTACATGTTGTCATTTTTTTTATATTTAAATTGATAGTCATACCTAAAACTATGCTTATTGTAGAACTGTTCATAGTAAAAGCAAAAGAGATGAGTTAATATCCATTAGTATCTCAATATCAAAACCACCTATTACATCAATTTTATCTGCATGGTTTTTCAAGGAAGCAACACTTATGTCTCCCATACTACACATAAATATACTGAGCAAGGTCAGTTTCTTCTGTTGTCTTGGGTGAGCACTCTTGGTTGAACTCTTGCAGTAGGTGATGTAATGAGACAGGGTCTCACTCTGCTGCTCAGACTGGAAGGTAGTGGTGCAATCATGGTTCACTGTAGCTGCCACCTCCCTGACTCAGGCGATCCTCCCACCTCAGACTACCAAGTCGCTAGAAATACAAGCGTGCACTGCTATCCCTGGCTAATTTTTTGATCTTTGTAGAGATGGGGTCTCACTATGCTGCCCAGGCTGTTCTCAAACTCCTGAGCTCAAGCAATTCTCCCTATTCAGCCTTCCCAATGTGATAAGTTTCCAGGCATGAGACACTGTGCCTGGCCCTCCTTTATTCATATTACTAATGTTTTTGTATGTATAGTTGAACAAAATGTTTACTTTTTAAAATTTTCCAATATACTTGTTTCCTATTTTCCTATTATCCTTATCATTTCCAAATGGTCAAATGTACATGCTCTCAAACAGTTGAAAGGAAAGTATGTTCTCTGTTTTGGAGGTGGACTGCATTATAATTTTAATATTTGTGCCCTGAAACAAGATTGTTAAGGCCTTGTGTTCATATAGTATATCTCATATTTCTTCTTGTAGTTTCTATATATTTTAATTCATAGTTTCATGTTGTTTATTAGTGAAAAGTGCTGGATCTTTGTTGTAGATTTCACCACCCATTATAAAGTGATTGAATGATCTTTGTCTCAAGGAAACTTAATATCCTGCTTCCTGTTTGTCCATTTGCTTAGCATATGTATCCTAATTTTTTTTTAACTTCCAAACTGTGTAGTAGATTTATGAAAGATCCATCTCTTATGTAAGATAAAAGTTGGGTTTTTCCCTATTGCCTAATCAATTATTTACTTTTTTTCCTTTTCATGGTGGATTTTATCACATTTTTGCATTGATACATCATCTTCATGTTTTAGTTATTAATTTTAGTGCACAATTTTATATTTGGTGTTAGTTTTTCAATGTATTTTGTATTATAAAAACTGATAGATCTGCAGATGATATTTGCTTTTCTATTGATTACATTTTAATATTAGACAATATCCTTTAACTTTCATTACTTGTATTACAAGCTTTTAATTGCATTAATTCACTAATGTAAGAAATTAGTACATTTACACTGTTTGTTTTATTGCTTTTGCTTTCATTTGTTTGTTTTGTGTGTGTGTGCCAATGCTTTAGGATAGGTACTTAAATAATTTTTCATTATTTCCAACAGAAACAAATTTGTATTGACTGCTCCCTTATTCTGAACAATGTTCTGTTTTTTGGTCTGTGAATCTTTAGCAAAACTATTGCACAAACTTACTGCCAATTTATTAGTGTGTGAATTAAAATAATAATTTACATGCATTAGGTCTGTATTCTGTTGGGATACTTGGATAGTATTGATTTATTACCTAATTGTGGAAACATCTGGAATTCCATTTCTTTAATATAGTTAAAGGAATGAATTCAATGGCATCTAATTTTTTTTCTATTCCTAACCTACTATGATTGCTTACTTATTCATGGATAACAACATGCATGATGATATGAACAACTACATATTCCCCCAGGAAGCATTGAACAAATGTGTAATGAGGTGATTTTCCTGCCTTTTAACTGTACTGGGACATACGTGATAAATGAATTTTTAAAATGTGTCAGAGAAAATAATTGAAGGGAAATATTAAATTGCAATTGACAACTCTACATTTTTAAATTAAAATAAATGAAATGATAAGACTATTAAAAAGTACAGTTTTATATAGAAAAAAATACCAAATAGAATTTGCTCAGTAATAAGGAAAGGTAACCATTTAAATTTCTCTTGTTTTTTACCCTGTGCCATCTAATTACTCTAATTGACTAAAAGTTATTAGTTTTTTCTTTTTGATTTATTTAAGACATGTTCTTTTTATTGCTGAATGAGTTTTAATATAACTACTAAATACTAATGTTTCCTTCTCTACCCGATAACATTCCCAAGTTAATTCAAAAATTATGACTGAGGTTTTATTAGATTTCTGCTAAATTATTTTTCCTTTCATAATTGAGTTCTTTTGTCTGTCATGAATTTCTTGTGAGTATATAAATTCATATCCTCATCTTATATTTTGATATTTTCTCATTTTTAACAGATTACCGATGGCTATATGGAGAATAATGATAGATTTTGGCTAGGACCAAGCAAGAACAACTACTAGCAAATTAATTACATTCATGTTTTGATTTCTTTTAAAAGATTATATGGGCTGGGGATAGTGGTCCGGCACTCTAGCACTCCCAGCATTTTGGGAGGCCAAGGCGGGTGCATCACCTGAGGTCAGCAGCTCAAGATAAGCCTGATCAACATTGTGAAACCCTGCCTGTGCTAAATACATTAAAAAAAAAAAAAAATTAGCTGGGAGTGGTGCAATGTAATCCTAGCTACTTGGGAGGCTGAGGCAGGAGTATTGCTTGAACCCAGGAGGCGTAGGTTGCAGTGAGCCGAGATGGTACCATTGCACTCCAGCCTGGGCAACAAGATTGAAACTTACATGAACTGTTGACGTAACATAATATTCTCCCAGAATAATTACATTTTATTAAACTATTTCTATGTATTTTGAGTATCATATAAAAATAAACATACTGGCAAAATTCAAGAAGTCACACACAATTGGTAGGCACTGTGAGCATTATATGGGAATTTGAATGTCATTTCATTTTTGTTATGACTGATTATTGTGTTCTTCATTGGTACCTCACTTCTATCACCTAATCACGATGCATGCTACAATTAATAAGATAATTGAAAAATCAGATAATTTTTCCATGAAGCTAATTTTTGTGATAGTTTTATTTAGTAATTTGTACTTCACAATAAGCAGTGCATTATTGAGCTGTTTGAGGAGACACACACACATACATACAAAAAATAAATTACAGCATCAGCAATGATACAAATCATAATTGCTATGACCTCTAAAAAGATGACATCTATCAGATCGTTGCTGAAACTGCAGATGCCAGGGAAGGACTTCTTAAAGAACATCATGACTGAGCATAACGTTGGATGATGGGTCTCACACAGATAATGGGCAAGGCAAATGAAGCTCAACGGAACCAACCAAGACACAAGTGGAATATTTCATAACATACTTTGACACAATAATTAAAGCACCAGGAAGAACAGGCAAAGGGGGTTAATGGAAATACAAAAGGAAATGTCACTGCACATGTACCCTAGAACTTAAAGTATAATAAAAAAATAAATAAATTAAAAAAAAATAACAACTATTTATATTATTGGGTAACGGGGGGATATATGTTCTATGGTATTCTTAGAATGTGAATTCTGTCAATACGGTGTAGGGAAAATGAAAAGCAAGCGGACAGCTTAAAAGGTTAATCAAATGTCAAAATGTCACTTCAACTCCACAAAGGAAGAAAAAAATGCTTCATGTTCATGTTTATTTCCCCAGGACCAATAAAACTTTCTCTTGCTAAGTAAATATATGTAAATTGAATACATGGTGTGTCAAAAACAAAGATGTTTGAAAATTTAATTGTCACTAATTACATAATCATTGAGAAATTATTTATCTATATTTTGCCTTATGGGGTCTATACAAAATAGTCATGAACAGATAATATAATTAATTTAGTAAATTATTATTATTATTATCATTTCCACCCAGGTCAAGAATTGGCTTTCTGACTTGTTAATTTGGAAGGCAGAATAGTGTAGCTTAGTTAAAATGTGCAGGAAAAAATGAAATACATATGATTAATACATGAAAGAATAGACAAGAAGTGTGATAAAAATGGAAATGAAGATTTGGAAATTATTTCATAAAAAGTAGAAAATTTGAGAATGATTGACATTATCATGTCCAAGAAGTGGCAATAAGACCAAGTAAACTGAGCACTTTCTGGTTCTTTACAGTTTCAAGATCTTTTGTTCATTTCTGATCATTCATTTTTCCATTCACCAGAGTCTTGGTGCTCTGACTGAAGAAATGAGAAATGTTTGTCTTTCCTGTGAAATGAGAACTCAGAGTCCTCAGCACTTTTTTGCAAGGCATCATAATGCTTTTTTTTTTCTAGAGCATGAGTGTTAATAGAATTCCTGGAGCTTCTGAAGCATTGCAATATTTGCTGATTGAATTTCTGAACTCTAAGAGAAGCACTGAATTCCATTTGATGTAGTTTAGAATGAGTTGTATTTATCTATTTCATTTTTTTCAATTTCTGTTTTAGATTTGGGGATATCTGTGTGCAGGTCTGTAACATAAGTAAATTGCATGATGCAGCGGTTTGGTTTGTGAATGATCCCACAACCCAGGTATTGAGCGTAGTATCTGATAAGTAATTTTTTAACCCTGGTCTCCCTCAAATCCTCCTCTCTCTAGTAGTTCCCATCGTCAAACTATGCATCTGAGAAAGGTCTAATATCCAGAATCTATAAGGAACTTAAACAATTCAACAAGCAAAAAACAAATACCCTATTTAAAAATGGGCAAATAACCTGAACAGATACTTCTCAAAAGAATACATATGGCCAATAAACATATAAAAAATGCTCAACATTACTGATCATTAAGGCAAATCAAAGTCACAATGAGATACCATCTCACAAGAGTCAGAATGGTCATTATTTAAAAGATAAAAGATAACAAGCATTGGAGAGGTTTCAGAGAAAAGGGAACACTTATACACTGTTCGTGGAAATGTAAATTAATTTAGCCACTATGGACAACAGTTTGGAGATTTCTCGAAGAACTTAAAACAGAACTACCATTTAGCCCAGCAATCTCAGTACTAGGTAGATAACCAAAGGAAAATACATTGTTCTACCAAAAAGACACCTGTACTCATGTGTTCATAGCAACATGATTCACAATAGCAAAGACATGCTATTTAAAATGTTTCAACTGACCACTCACTATGCCAATTTTAGCTTATTCTACCTATTTTCAATTTAGTACACACCTTGCTCATAGCACTGTTGAACTAGACGAGTTGGTTGATTAGTTAGGGCAACAGTGGCTGCTATAATAATAATCCATGCATTTCAGCCATCTTAACACTAAGGCAGTCTCTCTCTCACTCTTAAAGAATTCCGGCCGGGCGCGGTGGCTCAAGCCTGTAATCCCAACACTTTGGGAGGCCGAGACGGGCGGATCACAAGGTCAGGAGATGGAGACCATCCTGGCTAACACGGTGAAACCTGTCTCTACTAGAAATACAAGAAACTAGCTGGGTGAGGTGGCGGCGCCTGTAGTCCCAGCTACTCGGGAGGCTGAGGCAGGAGAATGGTGTGAACCCGGGAGGCGGAGCTTGCAGTGAGCCGAGATCCGGCCACTGCACTCCAGCCTGGGCGACAGAGCGAGACTCCGTCTCAAACACGTGTGTTGCTGATCAGTAAGCAGCATGTCTCAGGGTGACTCAGGGTGCTAGGTTTCTTCAGTGTAGTAACTCAACCCTCCTCTAGGTTGTCTTGTAGTTAACATTCCACTGGGAGATCTGAAAGCAACTCCAATCACATCCCACACGCAAAAGCTTATTCACATGGATCCAGCAAGATACAATTGTAGTTCTTAACTGGACAACCTATTCTCAACAGTAACATTATAAAAGGAGAGACACAACTGTTTGGTGGCCAGGTGAATGTCTCTCTTAGTTCTTGCTGTCAGAAAACCTTTTATTTTAAATCTACATAATAATAGAGATTTACAGTGTATAAATACAAGGGACATGCCTTCCTACACACACATATACATCAGGCACTTTAAATGCAGAAATTATGTGATTCTTCAAGTTCCTGCCTTCCAATATTCCATGGGAAGTCAATTATCTTTATCTGTACTTTCGTCTGGTCACCAAAATAGGCATTTGTTATTCTGACATATATGCATATATATAATTGTTTCCTCAAAGTTTGTTATTTTAAAAGTAATTTATTACTTTAACAAAACCTTGCTTGGATTAACCAAGCACCGGTTGCTTTATGAGGTATTACTATTTTTAAATTCTATTTTGTTTTTAAAATAATGTTTAGGATTAAAAAAACTTTCATATCTATATTTTTTAACTTTTTAGTCATTTTAATGTGACCATTAGCCACAAAACAGCCTAAAATTTGCTATCATATTTAGTGCCAAATTGCACATAAAATGTAAACTTCGTATAGTAACTATGAGCTTTATAAAAGAATGCATTGCATGGTATACAATCACTGTAATCATATGAAATATTAAAATGTCCATGAAGAGTAAGGTTCAGCAAGTCTTACTTTGATATTAAGGACATGAGAACATCTGCTTACCTTAGTATGCCTCGGAGCAACCTGCAAAGCAGGAATTACTTTGTAAAGTGATTTATAAATTACTATTTTTCACTGTCCAATCTGTTTGTATTTGACTATTATCCTTCAGGTAGAAGTACCCCAGAGCTTTTAATTCTAAGTCTTCTAAATGACAATGCTTTTCTTTAAATTCTGACCAAACATTACTATTTTTTTCTTCTCTCTGATGTTTTTCCTTTTCCTCATTGATTTTTGTAATCACCCCTTACTGACAGCAGTTGACATTGCATTGTGCACATAGTAGATACATTGTTAAAATGCGTGAAATGACTGAATGTTCTCATTTAAAATAAAATCTTGTGCGACCATTGGTTTTTACTTAATTTTTAATATTTTAAATGATGTTCATATGAATTGTGCCAAGCATCTCTCAATTACATTAGGATTTGTAAAACATTCTCCTCAGTTTCTTTTTAATGTATTCTATTCAAAATCATTAAGTGGGATAAAAGACAATTTCAAATGTAAGAAGTCTGATGTCAGCCTGAATTTAATAAGAGTTTAAGTCTGTCAATGATGTTTATTGTATTGCAGCTAAAGCATTTTCTTGCACAGTATTTATAAAATATAATGTTTGTACAATATTCCATTTTATCAATAAATGTCAACTTATCTAATCGCAATTTACTTGTTGCTGATCCTTTCTTGGATTATCTTATTGTCAATGGTGCTCTTATGAATTTTTTGTCTGTAAGTACCTTTGTAGTATTTTGTTTTTATTGTATTGTATTGTATTGTGTATTATTTATTGTATTGTATTATATATTATTATATATAATAATGAATTATTGGAAAATAGAATCTGGAATATTTGATTAAATAAGTACCATTTTAATTATCCATGAGGGAGATTTAATTTAATGGAATTAAGAGATTATTTTGAAACAACACAAGCTAGTATATATATAGAGATTTGCTCCCCTTCAATTTAACCATGTTTGACGTAAAGGAGAAAATGCTTGTGATCCCAACTCTCTTTCTCAGATAGAATATGATTGACAACATATGTACAGTTAATTATTTATTTTGGATCAAGACTCAGCTACTGTCCATAGGTGCAGCAAAAAACCATGGAACACGTTTACCTATGTAATAAACCTGCATGTCCTGCACATGAAACAATAAAATAAAATAAAATAGCCCTAGCCACTGCTGCCAAACCTTTTGATTGATTGATTCATCTTTACATGATTGCATACGAAGTGCCGAAACCACCATTTGCGCCGGCTACCAGTGCATCACAGACCCCACCCCAGTCCTCTGAGACTGCCTACTGATTCTGGCCATGACACCATAGCTACCTTCTTTTTGTTCCCTTGCCCCCAAACCTTTTCGATCAGAAAGAAAACAAAATGTTGAGTTATTTTTCTTTTATTTGCTAATTTATTTTGGCTTTCCCTGGTAGATCTTCGACAATACTGATAATATCATTGAATATTTCAGAATTCAAACAGCCTATACTTTAAATAAAAATATACCTTGCCCTACTGTGTTTTTATCTGTAAAGGGGAGTGGGGATGTCATATCTGTGTACAGCATAGAAATGACCCAAATATACAAGCTAACTATTGCTGCAGATTTCTTTTTTACCTGAGTCCAAATATTTGCTAATGGCATAATAGTTTCAACAAATCTTTTATATGCTTAACATTACTATATTATTGTTTTCCTTTTCTTCAACAGAATTGAATTCAATGCATTTTTTCATGTGATGTCTTTTCTGTGTGTTTCCAATTTCTCTGTGTGTTCCTGCATCTCCATTTGTAGTTGTTCTACACAAAGCAATTCCCTGAATTAAGATAGTGACATTGATTGTAGACACAAATGTAGATAGAAGGTGCTGTTCTAACTTTCTGCTGGAGCCATAGGCATGGGCAAGTGCCAAAAAAAAATTGACAAAGCAGATTTTCAGGCTCTATCATACACTATAGTTTAAATATTTTATGTGCTCTGTGTAGATGACACAAAGTGATGTGAAGTACTTTCATTTGATCCTATGAATGATGAAAGAGTTTCTGGTTTTTCGGAGGCTTTAGGTGAGATCTAAGAATATTTGCCAAGATGTGCCTTGTAAATAAATCAGTTTTTTTTCCTACAACACAAGCACTTTAGACAGATGGTAATTTAGAATTCAGTGTTTCACTGGGAAAAGGAAAGAACTGAAAATAGAAAAAATAAAATAATGTGTTAGTTTCTATCTTAAACCACAACAAAATTGCCGAAACACAACCAGTCATAAAACATCACTAGAATTTAAAAATGCATGTATATCTTTTACATTTATAATTGAAAAATGTATATTATTTCACATTTAACATAAGTATATTAAACCCATCTATATAGTCTAGCACAATGATTATGTTTATAAATTATAATATTTTACTACTAATAGACAATGTTTCAAGAAAAATTATAAAGATATTTTGAGATATTCATTAAAATAAACCAGTCGGGTACAGCAGCTCATGCCTGTAATCTCAGCACTTTGGGAGGCCAAGGCGGGCGCATCATGAGGTCAGGAGATTGAGACCATCCTGGCTAACACTGTGGACCTATGTCTCTACTAAAAATACAAAAAAAAAAACAACAAATTAGCCAGGCATGGTGGTGGGGCCTGTAGTCCCAGCTACTCAGGAAGCTGAAGCAAGAGAATGGCGTGAACCCTGGGGGCAGAGTTTGCAGTGAGTCAAGATCACGCCACTGAACTCCAGCCTGGGTGACAAGAGCGAAACTCCATCTCAAACAACAACAACAACAACAACAACAACAACAAAACAAAATTTACAAATTATGCGGGTTAACATAAACTATTAACTAATGCCAAGGTTAATGACATTAATACATATTTGTATGTATGTGTATGTAAGCTCTTAGAGAAAATATTCTATTATTTGATTTTAAAAGTATAGAGAGATCACAGTTATTATTTGTTGACTCTTTTCTGGGCATTTTCATGTATACCGGAAATCATCACACATGTGAGATATAGATATCACTTTATACATTTCCAAAGAGAAGGATATTGAGACTCAAGGAGAATAATAAATTTTCTACGACCACATGACAAGGCCATGCTAGATCTAGGACTAAATATCTGCAAAGCTCATCGTCTGAATCATTCTTTCCCCAATGATTTTCTGATTATAAGCACTGGACTCTGCTTGAAAACCAGAAATTGCAAAATGAATGTACTCACTAACTTACAAAACATAAACATGTTTATATGTAAAGAATTTTCGACCTGGCGTGGTGGCTCAAGCCTGTAATCCCAGCACTTTGGGAGGCCGAGACGGGCGGATCACGAGGTCAGGAGATCGAGACCATCCTGGCTAACATGGTGAAACCCCTGTCTCTACTAAAAAATACAAAAAAAAAAACTAGGCGGGCGAGGTGGCGGGCGCCTGTAGTCCCAGCTACTCCGGAGGCTGAGGCCGGAGAATGGCGTAAACCCGGGAGGCGGAGCTTGCAGTGAGCTGAGATCCGGCCACTGCACTCCAGCCTGGGCGACAGAGCGAGACTCCGTCTCAAAAAAAAAAAAAAAAAAAAAAAACAAGAATTTTCCAGTGCAAATTCAATAATGACATTTCTGGAATTGTGAAGGATAAGCTATTAATCCTCATTGTTCCAAATTTATTCTTTATGGATACTTCTGTTAAAATATTAATCAATTATAAAATACAATATCAATACATAATAGGTGATGAATGAATTCTAATGTATCTCTTTGTATCCTGATGCCTTCTTTTAGATCTCAGATTTTTTTTTACATTCATAGTCTCCAATAACTTGAAACTTAATTGAAAGTTATTGTTTTATATTATTTATATTGGCATGTTTTCCTAAGTACAGGAAATCACAAAGGTAATTTCCAGAGAAACTGAAAAATTAGTCCCAGATTTCAAAATTATCAGCTCTATGGGAGAAACAAGAGAAATGTCCACTTAGAAATTATAAAGGTCAAGTACAAATCACATTTTATTTTACCTGGAAATTGATTTATTTAAATACTGCTCTAGTTGAAGAATATGCAACGGATATATTACATATTAATATTTGTTTAGTTGTGCCCATTCTAATAGACCCTATTGAATATAAAGCTAAATAAGTTGGACATAATTCCTGCTTTCAAGGAGATCACAATCTAGTGAATATGGAATGTCAAAATATTAGGGTGCTCAAAATGTAATAGTACCTCTACATTTTTTAAGTTAATTTCCTTGTCTCAACTGCATAAAGTGAAATCTAGTTCTTCTGCCCACAGAGACTATGGTAGCACTAGGTCAAGATAACAGAAAAATACTCTGAAAGTAATAAAAAGACTTCCAAGTCCTGGATTTATAAAATCAACTCCAAAAACAGATGAAAAACAGACAGTTCTAGACAATTGTAACCTTGGGTCATATGTGAGCTCCACTTGCAGACACATGAACAACTGTTCACTTTTTACCCTATACTATCCTTGTTGAACAGCTCAGTAGAGGTCATTGCTTTTCAGCTCATAGGAAGAAGTTGAGCTCTTTTTTATTTTTACAAAACCCAGACAAATAAAGAAAAGGAAAAGATACTTTAAAGATACTTTGTTTCTAACTTTTAAAAATATTTTAATTAGCCTCAAATTTATTTTCCTGTTTCCTCAATACACATTTCAAATTGCATACATATCACCTTCCCATCTTATAGAACTCTTATGCTAAAGAAGAAACTGAAACTGTTATTGAAACTAAAGGTTCAATGATGACTGTCTACCAGAGTATGCATCCTCTAATGCTTAACAAAGAAAAAAAAACTTTTATTATTTATGTCAAATCAATTTAATTAATTTATTTTGTCAAAAGCAGATGCACGCCTCTACTAACGAACATGTTTCCATCAATCTAAATAGAGAAATATGGCCTTAATTTTATTCAAATTTCTCAATTTCAATTTTTGTTACACCTTATAGTAAATTTGGAAACTACCTAAAATGATGAATTTTGCTAATGCAGTAAAAAAATCACGATTTTTTTTTACAATAGGGATTTTATCACACGAACACATTTTATCATGTGTCTCACCTCCAAGAAGTCTGTACCCTCTTAGCCACAGACATTCAATTTAAAACATACTCAATATTCCATTGAACTATAAATGTAGCAGTTGTCAAATCATTATTTCATCTGAAAATAAAGACAAACACATGCTATATTGTCAAAGAAATAATTCATTCTCTCTCTATCTCTAAAATCCTGTTTGGTGGATAAGGACAGAGTAAAGAGAGAGTTTTGGTTTTAAATTTTACTCTGAGGTTGAATTGTCTGGCTAGGGTGGAAAGAACAGAAACAGTGAATATGGCAATTGCCCACCTAGAAATTTATTCAGTCTTAGAAGGATCAATATTTTATTAAATTTAAGGAAACAAATTCATGACCGACTTTCATATCTGGACTGCATAAGTAAGAGATCAGAGAAGAGGTTGATTCACCTTATTGTGCATGAAATACATACGTGTGACTGTTGAGGTCATTTAGTCTTGATTCTGTCATTGTTTTCTGTGATTCCCAGTTTGCTTGTTTGTTCATTTAAACAATTCAAATCTTTTAATTCGAATACATGTGTAAGGTATTTCATGCATCAAGAAACTTTTAAGGTAGAGTAATATGGAATAATACTTTTTTCCTCACTCACTTAACTAGCAGGATTTTAAGTTTTACAAAGTGTAGTAGGCAGAATCATGCCCCCTCTCTGTCCTGCCCCCAAAAAGGTCCATGTCCTAACCTGAGGAAACTGTGAATAAGTTACGTTGCATTATGTGACTAAATGTAAGAATTGTGACATGAGAAGATTATCCTGAATTACACACATGGGGAGAATATAATCACGTAAGTCATAAAAAAAAAATAAAAAAAAAAAAAAAAAAAAAAAAAAAAACCATCCCATCCCAGGTCTGATGAAGAGGAATTGTTGCCATAAAACAATGGGTCAGGGAAACTCAACATGACTGGTTTCAAATGGAGGAAGGAAGCCATGAGCCAAGGGATGCTGAAGGCTTCTAGAGGCTGAATAAAGAAAGGAAACAGATTCTCCCCTGGAGATTCCAGAAGGGAATACATAGCCCTGGGGACATCTTGACTTTATCCCCCTCTGACACATGTCAGACTTGTAACCTCAGAACAGTAAGGTAATAAATTTGTATTTCTTACAAATTCGTTATAACAGCAACAGAAAACTCACACACACACACACCACACACACACACACACAAACATTTCATTAATAAATCCAATGAGAAACATGATTTATTAACTTAGAGACAAGAAGATAAGACTCAAGTCTCCTCTTCTGGTCTCATGCTGACACTTGTTTGCACTTGCGCTACTTGGAATGGCTACAGCTGCAGGAGCTGTGATTGCCTGGGTTTTCTCCAACTGTGGTCTGCAGTTCTACAAGGACTTTCCCTGGAATATCTTCACTCCTTCATTTCCTCTCAATCAAAATAAATAAATAAATAAATAAATAAATAAATATCTACAAACCACACCAACAAGACCACAGGAGCAATTGATGGAATATCCTATTTTGTGCGTGTATGTGTATGTGTGTTTGTGTGTGTGTGTAAGAGGTGCTACTCTTTTATTTTTTTCACTTTTATTTTCTCTATTTTCCTTTATTTCTCTCCCTGCAGTCATCTGGATTATTGCTTGGTGGACTTTGGTTGAATCAGATCTACAAGTGTCTCTCTTTCTATACTTCCTACTGCCTTAACTGATGCTGTGTAAAGGGCCACTCTCACGGAAGCCAGGCATTATTTTCTTTACCGTTCTCACTTCACTATTCAACCGTATGAGTCCAATCTCACTGCTAATAAAGACATTCCTGAGACTGGGTAATTTATAAAGGAAAAAGGTTTCCTTGACTCACAGTTCAGCATGGCTGGGGAGACCTCAGGAAACTTATGATCATGGTGGAAGGGGAAGCAAACATGTCCTTATTCACATGGCAGCAGGAAGGAGAAGAATGAGCAAAAAGGGGAAAAGCCCCTTATAAAACCATCACTCACTATCACAAGAACAGCATGCAGGGATCACCCCCATGAAGTAATCACCTCCCACAAGATCCCTCCACCAACACGTGGGGATTACAATTTGGATTACAATTCAAGATGAGGTTTGGGTGGGGACACAGAGCCAGACAATATCATCAATTTATCTCTTCCTTCCACTAACTCCAGACTGTCTTCCTTTACCCTGCCAGCCTTCTCTCCATTTTCAACTAATCCTTCTGACCCTAACAGCTGGGAAACTGCTCATAGTTCTTCCTTTCCCAGTCGTGGATATTCTGGCATTTTCTTCTTACCTGGTTGCTGGTCAGGACCTCACTGAGGAGACCCTCCCCAGCAGCCTGCTGAAGCCCCACTATGCATGCTCTCTGTATTCCTCACCTTCTCAAGCAATCAAGGAAATTCATCTGCAGATTCCCTTTGAAAACTAATTCCTTTGCCTGTGTTTTAATTCATTTAAATAATTTGAACTTTCAGAGAGGGTGAAATCCCTTTCCCTCATATAATTAAACCTGACATAAATTCTCAGCCTCCCAAAACATATGTAGAACACACAAGGTTGCATAGGAAGAAATCTCAGTGCCATGAGCATTTCTAGCACGTGAGTGACATTGTTTAAGAAAATAACTACATTGAAGCCTCAGTCCATGTGGTTTATTACAGGAGCTAGGTCATATTTTCAAAAGCATATTTCAAAAAAGACTGAAAATTAATTTAGAATTGCTATTGCTTTTGATTCTAGTCCATAGAAGGACAGGCAGTAGCATACAAATCATTCATCTCATTAATAAATGTATCCCACGTTCTCTCTACTCAAATTTGTTATTCCACAATATCTTTAGTTTCTCACTTGCCAAAACATTATAGAAAACTCCACTTCCTTATCCTAGTTTTTCAGCCTGCTATTTACCCAGTTTTAGATTTTGAATTATTTAAACGGATTTAGCCTTTCACCAAGTCCTTCCCCTTCTTTCTCCTCTAGGCACCTGTTCGTCCTGTCCCATTCCTGGTATCCGTGTCACTAAATAATCCAGGACCTGGCTCAGCAGGACTAGAATCCCTCATGTAGAGGCGAATGTACTAGGTGGAAGGAGATGGGGAGAAAGACCTACACACAGAACATCATTTAGGCCCAAGTTGTACTAAAGATTTTGTGTTTGACAACAGAGCTTATTCTATTAAAAAGACTGGCTAGTTCTGAGTTTTGTTTCTTTACTTTCGGGAGTGTCAGCAATTTTGAAGCTAACTCACTCTGCTTTACTCACAAGCAATTTCAACTCCCTGACACTCCCCATCTTATTCTAGTTACCGCTACTGCTATCTCTACTATTGCTACCACTGATTGCTACTACTGGTATTGCTACTACTAGTTTTACTACTTCTACAACATTGTTATCACTTGCTCTTTCCAACAGTCTCTTTCTAAATTTCCTTGTAAGCTACCTTCTAAAATCTGTGCCCATTGTCAAAATACTCCCTGAAACCTCACAACAAAGACAATTTTTCTGCCTCAAAGGAAATACTCATCTGCATATTAGGCTGCCTCTAGGTTTTAGGTGGCAGCTTTGCCTTTCTCTGGAATAAAACTTCTCTTTTCTTACAGTAGAAATGGGAATAGCTTCGGTTGACACAAGTATGACTAGAATTTGAACAAACAAATCTTCAGAAGCCAAATTTGGGGCTTTGGCTTTATCACATCTTCCTGCAATACTTCAGCAAACCTGTTTCAGCTTCTATCCCTTAACCATGGTTCTCCAGAGCTCTCACGCACTGACGTCAGATATTTTAAATTTTTGTGAGTTTTTTGCTTTTGTTTTATATATAAGCTGTCATAGAAATTGTCATAGCAATTAGAAATGTGATAGTCACAAATTGTGACTCATATAAATGTAGTCTAGCAAGGCATTTAGACCCAAGTAATACCTTTATTTTTTTCATTACAGTTTTCATCATAAAGAATTAAGTTTACAAAGGGTGCAATGAAATCAAAGGTGATGTAGTTCAGTACAAAACAGCAGCTGTGTTTAAATGTCCATGAAACAGGGAAATATTAAAACACCCAGCAGTCACAAGAATATGAATACTCCTCTATTATATCAGGGCAGAAATTATTAAAGATACATGGTCTTTGGTTATGCTGAAAATTATCTTAATTCTGGTATTATTAATAAATTAAGAAGTCAAAACAAGACACTTATTGGCTATAAAAAAGAATTTATTAGATTGGACATTTTTAATTCTTATTCTTGACTTCCATGAAAAATATATATTGTTTATTGATAGAAATTTAAAACAGACATACCCTATACTTATCTAAATATTATTTGAATAAAATACTCAGTTTAACGTAATATTTGTAGTACTGGATACTTTTGAAGTGTTTTAATAAGAAGAAAAGACAGTCACAGAAGCAAAGAATAATGGCGACCATCTTTGAGGTTATACCGTTCTCACAGGGACTCACAGGGTTTCACATCCATTCATCAACTGTGAGTTGAAGAAGACAGTTACCACCTCAGCTGAAGCATCTTTCTTCAGTGTCATCGGGGTGCTATTAATCAAAAAAGAACCTTTTGAGAGAAAGCCTACAATCAACCTTGACTTGAGGGGTTTTAAGAAATGCAGACATAGTAAAAAATATTTAAAACTATCTATATCCTTTTTTTGTTTTATTCCTCACACATTAAAAGTGAAAAGAAGCCATATTATGGAATACTTATAAAACTATTAAAAATAATGTGCTAAGTCTCCATGTTTGATACGAAAAGTTAATCATGTTATACTGTTGCATTTTTTAAGCCAATTCACATAACTGTATGTGTATTACGAGTCTATTACTGTAAAATGTGTGCATGCATGTGTGTGTGTGTTGTGTGTGTTAAAAAGGTTCAAAAAGGCACATTTGTGTGTCTTAATAGGGTTTATGCCTAGAGAGTTCAATTTTGTCATTTCATTTAGTTTTTATTGTTCTATTTTTTATATGTACAAGTTTTTTTTGTAAAAAATATAATGCAAGAAAAAAGTCTGTGTTAATGGCAAGTTTATACTTACATCAAAATAAAAAATTATTTTGTCATTTTACTTCTCTCAAAATGTAGTCAAGAAGAATATACATATATATATATATATAGTTTCTATGCATTGCATTATGTTTAGACTCCCTTGAAAAGCAGTGTTTATGAAGTGGCAGGGAAATTCATCAAGTAGTAATAACTTTGTCTGGGTGAGAAACTGGCAAGAGTTGGAAATGGGAAAGAAAAGTACCCATTCCAAGTGAGTTATTCCAGTGTCTTCCAATGTCATCACAAATGACATTGGAAGGGAATTTTAGTCCATTAAATGTTTCTGAATGTATTGTAAATGTGTGAGAACATACACAGGAATAATTTATCAGATGGATGCAAAAGTAATTGCGGTCATTGCCATTACTTTCAATGACAACTACTTTTTTTTTTTTTTTTTTTTTTTACCAATACCACAACTATTTTTATTCATTAATCAATTGATAAACATTTGGGTTATTTTCAATTTGGGGATATTATGAATAAGGCTGCTATGCCTTTATAAACAATTTTTTGAGTGGATATAAGTATTTCTCTTGGATAATTACCTAGAAGTTGAATTGCTGAGTTTTATTGTAAGTGTATTTTTAAAAAAAAACATTATCACTGATTAGAATTATAGAATCAATAGCAACTACTTTTAACGGCAAAAACCGCAATTACGTTTGCACCAACCAAATAGCATAAAATATACGGAAAATATTGAGAAATATTTAGTTTAATGCATAGTTAGTGCCCATGTTATGATGATGATCCAATTCTACTCTACTCTCAGATAGGACAAGATTCAGAGCAAAGTCTATACACATGGATGGTTAGAATCAGTTGCAGAGTAAATAAATACGGTGTTGATTGAAATACAACTTTCCCCAACAATGGCACTGAATTCTGAAAAGGGCTGCAGAAAATGACTGTGTAGGTGATCCTCTTTCATTCAATATAATGCTGCAGTATTTAGCACCTTGGCTGCATTTTATTTCTCACTCGCTTTTTAAAGTGACATTCCCGAGTGTGACCTATGCTGTTGTGCCACTTGCTCTTTCTCCGGATGGTGACAGTACATACAGGGCAACATGTTCATCTCTTCAATTTTTGGCTTTGTCAGTATCTCCACTTGTATATTTACTTTCAGAAATGAGCACCCATTAGCATGGAGTACTGAAGGGGACGACACAGCAGGAAAAGGGGGCAGTAAGGCATCCTGATGAGAAGATAATGCATTGCTCCTCAAGCTCCTTTCCATTCTGCTCCCTCCCACGGTGGCTTCTCTTCACACCTTGATACCTCTTCAGTACTTCTTGCCAAAATCATACCATGGCTATGAACTTAATGAAAAGTCTTAGACTCATACATTTAAAATGGCCTTTAAAATGTCAAGTTCCTTGCATTGCCATTAGCATGATTTTCCTTAAATATGACGAGGTGTTACCCTGTGAACTGTCATAGAGGGAAATAGCCACTGCCAAAATAAACAAACAAAGAAACCTGAAAGCAGAGATGGATTGGAGAAGAAATCCATGCCTGTGGCTCTTCCTGCTCTTTGATACCTTGCGGGTGCTTTCCATGGCCTGAGCCCAGCTACACGTCACAAGGGTGCAAGGTGACTCAGTGCTAAGGGTCAGGCCTTTGTGGAGAGGAAGCAGGGATGGATGGAAGAAGTGGGAGAACTTGTTCATGGTTAGAGACCCAGCAATGACAAATCCAGGGCTAGAAGACAAATCTTACTGAATTAGTTTAGTCCTGTAACTAAGCATAATATAATTATGATTCTTCGAAGAACTTAGGATATTGAAAAGGTGTAAACTCTGATGGAATAAAAGGAAGAAGTCTTTTCAGGCCCTACTAGAATTTCAGGGACAGAACTAGCTCCTTCTGTCTACTAAAACCTTGTATCTTTTTTTTTTTTTTTTTTTTTTTTTTGAGGCGGAGTCTCGCTCTGTCGCCCAGACTGGAGTGCAGTGGCGCAACCTCGGCTCACTGCAAGCTCCGCCTCCCGGGTTCACGCCATTCTCCTGCCTCAGCCTCCCGAGTAGCTGGGACTACAGGCGCCCGCCACCTCGCCCGGCTAGTTTTTTGTATTTTTAGTAGAGACGGGGTTTCACCATGTTAGCCAGGATGGTCTCGATCTCCTGACCTCGTGATCCGCCCGTCTCGGCCTCCCAAAGTGAAACCTTGTATCTTTTAACCAATGTCTCCATTTCCCCTCGCCTGCTCCGGTCCCTGAAAATTGCCATTCTATTTCTCTGACTTGAAATTCTTAGTTTCCAAATGTAGGTGAAATCATGCAGTATTTGTCAAAATGTATCTGCCTAATTTAACATGCTGTGCCGGGTGTGGTGGCTCACGCCTGTAATCCCAGCACTTTGGGAGGCCGAGGTGGGCGGATCACAAGATCAGGAGATTGAGACCATCCTGGCTAACATGGTGAAACCCTGTCTCTACTCAGAATACAAAAAATTAGCCGTGCGTGGTGGCGGCGCCTGTAGTCCCAGCTACTCGGGAGGCTGAGGCAGGAGAATAGCGGGAACCGGGGAGGCGGAGCTCGCAGTGAGCCGAGATCGCGCCACTGCACTCCAGCCTGGGAGACAGAGCAAGACTCCATCTCTAAAACAACAACATCAAAAAAGCATGACGTTCTTCAGGTTCATCCATGTTGTCACAAATGGCAGGATTTCCTTCTTTTTAAAGGCTGAGTAGCATTCCATTGTTTATATATTTGACATTTTCTTTATTCATTCATCTGTTGATGGACAATTAGGTTGATTTCATGTATTAGCTGTGGTGAATAATGTAGCAATGAAAATAGGATCTATTCTACAGTATGGTAACTCTAGTAATAGAAGGGTGTTGCATACTTGAAAATTGCTAATAAAATAGATTTTAAATTTTCTCACCTCAAAACGATTGACAAGCATATGAGGTAATGAATATGTTAGTCTGATTTAATTACTAAACAATATATGCATATATACACCTGCACTCCATAAATATATACAGTAAAAAGAAGAAATTCAAGGGATAATGGAAAGGTTTGTTTTACGTGTATATTTGTAAACAGCAGTGTACTAGAGGTGGCTCAAATGGCCTCATAAGGACCAATTGTTAAATCTTCAGGAATTTTGTGAGCTCATATTACACCCAGCTGCTATTAAAAATTAAAATTTATAAACTTACAATTAAAACACTATGTTAAAATAATGTAATATACTTAAAACATTGCTTCACGACCATTGTATTACTTTTTCTTTTCTTTTCTTTTCTTTTCTTTTTTTTTTTTTTTTTTGAGACAGAGTCTCGCTCTGTCCCTCAGGCTGGAGTGCAGTGGCGCAATCTCGGCTCACTGCAAGCTCGGCCTCCTGGGTTCACGCCATTCTCCTGCCTCAGCCTCCCAAGTAGCTGGGACTACAGGCGGCCGCCACCTTGCCCAGCTAATTTTTTGTATTTTTAGTAGAGATGGGATTTCACCATGTTAGCCAGGATGGCCTCGATCTCCTGACCTCGTTATCTGCCCATCTCGGCCTCCCAAAGTGCTGGGATTACAGGCGAGAGCCACCACGCCCGGCGCATTGTATCACATTTTACCATATTCTGTGCTTTTGAGTTTATGCCTATAGCATCTGTAGAGTGAAAATATTATACAAGTGTATTGTTTCTCAAGTCTTTCCTCAGTGCCCTCATGTTAATTGCTTGAAATTAGCTGTGGTAAAAATATTTACACCACAGCCACAGGAATCGGTAAGTGATACAAATTAGGGTTTGATTTACTTATCTATTTATTGTTTAAATTTAAAATGATGGATAAAATGTTAGCAATGAAGGACAGCCTGAAAAATATGTAGTGTCTGTAATGGTACATTATGCAGAGCACACAAAACGAGAAAATACTTTTCCAGTATTTGAAATTATTAATGCCTTCAGCCGAGAATTTGTGCATATCATGAGTGAACAAGTAAAGCTCTGACAAATCCAGAGCTAAAGCTGAAAGCTCTTTCAGTATGAATAAAATTTGCATTAGAGGAAGAAATAGTTTAAAAACAGACACTATATGGAATTTAGTAACAATTAATTTATTGAAAGAACAGTTCTTTAAGTAGGATGCAACTTTTTGTTAAATTATAGAAGAACTGCAAGCATTGTATGGCTAAGAATGCAAGAATTGGCCAAAAAAAAAAAAAAAAAATCAACAAAGATACACCCTGAGACTGAATATACAAAATTTGCAATAAAATTGTTTTATCATTTTGGTAAATTGTGTGCTACACTTTCTTCATATCAGTAAAATGTATGCAAACTTCATATATAAAAGTGTATTTTTTTCAGAGAGATGGTTATTAAGCATTTCCCATCATGCTGAGTATTTTATCCTCATACTCTAATGCATTTTCATTTCTTCAATTGTAGGCAGTGAAACATAATTTATTGTCCAAACTAGGATGATGTCTTGAGAAGGATAGTTGCAAAATCAAAACTGGGCTACAAGATCACCTTACTCAAAATTAATCTAGTATGTTTAACATTTAATGCATACAGTTTTGTTTATACTTGTTCTGGTCAAAATGTTGCATATGGTCTTTTTGTGTGGTAATTTTTATATTGTTCTATCTCCTTTGTTGCACATAAGTTCTGACGTTGTCTTAATCATAATTGTCAATTTTTGCCATATACTTTGTGATTTTTAAATTTGAAGATGCTATTTACCCCATGTAGCTCATAAGATTTTTTTTTTAATTTTTTATTTGTCTTAAACATATCTAGAATTCATCCACTAGCTGGTATTAGGTAGAGAATCATTTCCATCCTTCTCCCATTGACCACTGCATTTTCCCTGTTGATTTAGGGTACTAAATATACTATACATTAAATTTCCAAATATTTATATGTTCCTCCCTCAGTTTTACTCAGTCCTTTTCATCTGTTTGTCTGTACTCATGCCAATACTACTTTTTTTTTATTCCTGTGGAATTGTAAAGTATCTTACCATCTAGCCAAGTAAATTTTTCCCTTTTCCTCTTATTTGTCACAAGTATCATTAGGAGTATAAGACATCTGGAGACAGTATGCCAAATGGCAAGAGGCAACGCAATAAGAGAGCTGCAGGCAGGGGTTTTACACAACATTACCTGCTTTCCTAAATGGTTGATCAAGTCTCAAAACAATGTCACTGTTTTTGCAAATTTTATATTATTCCTCATAAGGTCCAGAAAGTAACTGACAATATAATTTGGCAGTGTATAGAGGTAAAATAAAAAATTTCCTTTTTAAAAAAATCAAGTCATTGATTAGTATATAAAATGTGGATTTTTATACATACCACACACGTGTGTACATACGTGTGTTTGTACATGTATATATGCATATATGGTTAACTCATCTATAATAATCTAAATTATATTTTGAAAGGATTTTCTACACTCTTCAATTGTATTATATTATTTGTGTTCCTTTTTCATTTCTTGTCTAAAATATCTCAGAATCTTTTGTTGCTTGAATCCCTGAAATCTAAGATCCAGGCTTCTCTTTCTTCTCAATAGACAGTATCTTTCTAAGCCATTTCATCTACGACCCTAATTCAGTTACCAAGTACAGCTTGATGGCTCACAACTTTATAACTTTAAATGTCTTCCTCTGGGATCCAGGCTCAGTGATCCAACTATGTAGATTTTCTAAAGGCAATTCATAGTTATACATCCGCCTTCCATATTTCCTGTTTCCGTGAACCATTATCTCTAGTACTGGAGCTGGGAAATCCAGAGGCAAAAGGTAACTAAGGCACTGTCAGTTTTCATGTAAAATTCAGCACTACGTCCTAACAATTTTATATCTTTGTGTTTCACTTTGACAGTAAAACTGTAGGACAAGGTATCATTATCTCACTGTAACTCTGAAAATGTCCTCCCCACCATCCTAACTTCGGTCAACTTTGCTTCTCTCCTTTAAATCCAGTGTCCGCATTGCAGCCAGAATAATCTTTGGAAACTACAAATATGACCAAATCACTCCTCTACTTCGCATTATTTTCAGAATACAACTCAAAATTCTTATAAGATGCTGCATTATCTGGCCTTTCCTTCCTCTGTAGCTCAGTTAATATCACTGCAACCTTGGTTTTGCTAATTGCATGACTCAATATCCCCTTCCCACTCCTTGAATATAACATGCTTCCTCTACCTTTGGGACTTTTGCAAATACAGATCGTTTTGCCTTCAACAGCATCCCCCATGAGCTCACTTAATTTTTGTGCATATTTTAGATCTCAACTCAAAAAACATTTTGTCGGGGAAATATTCCTGAACCTAAGGACCAAGTCATATCCCTCTGCCATAGGCTGTCACATCTTTCTTTATTTCTAAGTCACAGCATTTGCTGAAATATGTACTTATGTCTATTGAGAAGTTGAATAAAATCCCTTTTCCAGAGACTATAAATTCCATGTCTAAAGACACTATCTGTTTTCATCACTTTGACACTTTTATTGCCTGACAATTAAAATTTGATAAATATTTATACAATTATTAATTACAATGTTTTTTGAGGTAGGTTAAAAACACAATTAGTTTCATGACTAGGTAGATAGCCCTCTAAGAAATTAGAGTTAATTAGAAAAAGAATTTGATTGTGGCCTTTTTGCTGCTTGTTTGGAGGCACGAGGCTCTGTGAAAAAAGAAACAAAGCAGTTACCTTAATATTTTCTGATACACACTCTATAGTTTATTTAAATATTTTTATCAGCTTGGTTTGAGTATGAAAACACATTTCCTGTAATTATTACAATAAAAGTAGTTTGTATAAAAAGTAGTGTCTTCATGAAAGTTAAAGAATCCAGGAGAGCCGGGCGCGGTGGCTCAAGCCTGTAATCCCAGCACTTTGGGAGGCCGAGACGGGCGGATCACGAGGTCAGGAGATCGAGACCATCCTGGCTAACACTGTGAAACCCCGTCTCTACTAAAAAATACAAAAAACTAGCCGGGCGAGGTGGCGGGCGCCTGTAGTCCCAGCTACTCGGGAGGCTGAGGCAGGAGAATGGCGGGAACCCGGGAGGCGGAGCTTGCAGTGAGCTGAGATCCGCCACTGCACTCCAGCCCCGGCGACAGAGTGAGACTCCGTCTCAAAAAAAAAAAAAAAAAAAAAAAAAAGAATCCAGGAGAGTGAAGATCTAGAAAATATAATTGAGGCTGGTGTGGTGGCTCACGCCTGTAATCCCAGCACTTTTGGAGGCCGAGGTGGGAGGATCACATGAGGTCAGGAATTTGAGACCAGCTTTGCCAACATGGTGAAACCCCGTATCTACTAAAATACAAAAATTAGTCGGACACGGTGGTGAGCACCTGCAGTCCCAGCTACTCTTGAGGCTAAGGTGGGAAAATCGCTTGAATCCAGGAGGCGGAGGTTGCAGTGAGCCGAGATTGCACCTCTGCACTCCAGCCAAAGGAGACTCCATATCAAAGGAAAAGAAAAAAACAAAATATAATTAATATAATGGAGGGGTTGAGAAAAGTTTGATTTTATCTTGTGGTGCTTAAGTGGGGGAAGAAAGTCTCTAATTATGTAGATGTTTGCCACTGTCATAACTGCAAAGTCGGAGCTTATAAATACACCTGAAATCCAACTGGGTCATATGTCTATGTTTGAAAAAGTAAGAGTTCAGTTCATTTCTCTCTTCCAAACCTCACATGAGTAACTCTCACTGGCAAACTTTAATTCTAAACCATACAAGAGAATTTCCTTGAGAATGAGGCTTAAGTAAAGAATGGGCGAGAGACATAATGTTGAGTGATGTTTTATATGAGTGAATTCACCAGAAATTCTGGAGTCAGCTTGTTAATGTGAGCAGCTGAGAGAGCCTAACAGTCTGCACAGCCCGTTGACTTTCACTTGGACAAAATTGGTGTGGACATCGAGACACCAGAATTTCCTCGATTTTCTGTAGAAGAAAGTATCTCAAAACTTAAGGGGACAGATATACTAAGGAGGAGTGAACAGGTACACTAAGAGAGGAGGACAGGTATACTAAGAGAGGAAGACAAGTGTACTAAGGAGAGAAGAACAGGTATACTAAGGAGAGGAGGACAGGTATACTAATGAGAAAAGACCAGATATAATAATGAGACAAGGACAGGTATACTAAGTAGAGGACAGGTGTACTAATCAGAAGAGGACAGGTGCACTAACTCTTTCTTCCGAAGGGTCCAGTGCACACGCACTTCACCAAGCCTTTGAGAACGATGTTGGTGGGGCTGCTCTAGCATCTCACATTGCTGGCTCTGCAGTGACCAGAAAGAAGCAGAAGGAGCAGAAGAAGCCACCATCAAAGTGTTTTTGTTGAATTCTACATGGATGAGGAGTCTTCCAAGTGACAGATGGCAAACGATGGTCCCTATCCTCGAGAGACAAAGAGGCAGTTTCTGTAGTTCCAGCAGGACCAGAGCAGTTATCAGAATGGGTTGGTTTGACCTGCATAGATTTTTTGAGACTATGTGGCCATGTCACTCCTGTAAGTGAAATTAATGAACATCATATTAAAGTGTTATGTGATCATCGGAAGAGTAGAAAATGCAAAAAAAAGTCAGGCATAAATCAAGAAAACAAACAGAACAAAAATGATGATTCTGGAGAACAGAAATATTCTTCGAATTAACACAATAGAGTCAGGATCTGTCACCTAATTTTCTGACAAGGGATAGTTTGAAATTCCAGAACACCTTGAATAAAGTAGAGTCAGGGTCCCCTTAACAAAGGAAGCTGTAAATACTAAATCTTGTAACAGCAGAGTCTACAATACATGATGTGCACACACACAGACACACACATACTCACAATAGATCTAGTGAAGACTGGCAACCAATCAGAATAATATCATCAATGAGGGATTAGAAATTCCTTTGCAAAACATGTCAAATGCCACCACATTCCCTAATATATATTTTGACTTTTCTTTTTAAATAGAACCATTTTAATCTAAATTTTATCACTATGACTTCCAGCATTGTACAGGTGTTGATAAAGGCACGGGACTTCATTTGCAACTTTTCGGGAGATAATTCACTCCCACCAATCATTCTATTTCTCCAAGGATAGTTTTGTTATGAAGGTAATTATTTATATGAATTTTCTTTTAATTTAGCACTATGAATGATTCAAAAATTATGATAATGCCACACAGCTGTGATACAGAAATTAAAATAATATTTTACATAATACATATCAGAAGGTTTCCATTCCAGGACTGCAACATAGAAAGTTCTGCACACCTAATCCCCAGCAAAACTGGCACACATGATGAAAAAATATATATTTTTAAAATGATAAATTTCCATAGAGTTAATGAAACCGAAGTTACACTTCTAGGATATGTATTTGAAATTTTTTAACTTAAGTAATTCGATTGTATTGCTATATTCCATAGATAGCTTTATCATGTGAAATGTGATTAAATTTGTTTTTTAATTGATTTCTAATATTGAGTATTATTATTATTTTGGTAAGCTTTTTATATATTCATTTTTTAATCCTTTTTTCTGAAAAACATGGATTTGAAATTTTTTTCCTAATGTTCACCTGTTGCCATCTATCCCACCAATACTAACTGGGTCACAAGTGAATTTCGCAAAAATCATTTGGGGTCATTTATCATGGTTTTGCATCAGCCATCTGAGCTGAGCTACCACCTTTAGTTTTGTAAACTAAAACTATATGTCCGTGACACATGTTCTGTAAAGGAAATATTTAACAAGCAGAAGGATCCGTGTTGGGTTTATTTTAATAAGCAAACAGGACCCTATTTGCTTACTAGAATAAACCCATGAGTTCAGCAGCTTTGCAGGATACAAAAGAAGAGTAAGAAAATCAATTATGTTTCTATATATTGGCCATGAACATGTAGAAAATGGAATTAAAATGCATTACTATTTACAATTAGCAAACAAGGAGCACTTAGAAATAAATCTGACAATACATTGTTGTATCGTTCTTAATGTTAGGTGAAAGCACTCAGTCTCTCACCATGAATTATATTATTAACTGTAGACCTTTTTTTTGGCAGGCATTAGTTATCAAGCTAAGAAATACTCCTGTTTTCTGGTTTGGCTTTTTTTGCTTGTTTTGTTTATTTATTTTTTGAGACAAAGTCTTGTTCTGTCGCCTAGGCTGGAGTGCAGTGGTGCAATCTCAGCTCTCTGCAACTTCTGACTTCTGGGTTCAAGTAAGTCTCCTGTCTCAGCCTCTGGAGTAGCTGGGATTACTGGCATGCACCACCACACCCAGCTAATTTTTATATTTTTAGTACAGACAGGGTTTCACCATGTTGGCCAGGCTGGTCTTGAACTCATGACCTCAGGTGATCCACCTGCCTCGGCCTCACAAAGCGCTGGGATTACAGGTGTGAGCCACCACACCCTCCCTGTTTTCTATCCTTTAATGGGGTGGTCAGTCAGCTGTGGCCAGGGAGGGGACACAGGAGAGGCATGGAATACACATACACACGCAAAAGCTTAGTATACTCTTAGGTCCTAGAGAGACAGAGAGGGAGTTGCATAGTAGAGAGCATTAAGTGGAGACAACTCAACAGAGAAAACAAGGAGCAGAGAGAAAGAATGAGGACTGGAGGTCAAGTGCCTTTATTGGGGTCAGTGTGCCTGGTCAGAGTAGTCATGGTCTGTGAAGAGGATTAAGCAACCAACAAGAAACATGAAGTTTTAAAATTCACAGTGTAACTCCTCTATTCCTATTTTTCTCAGAGTCTTTTCATACATGTGAGTTTGAATTTTTCAAAAGTGATTTTTTTTTTTTTGCATCAATTGATCTGATCATGCAATTCTCCTTCTTTTTGGCCTTTTCAGATGATGGAACACATTGATTTATTGTCAAATATTCAACCAGCCTTAAATTCTTATAACAAATTCTCAAATAGTCCTATTTAAATGTTTTGTCATATTTGTGTATTGTCATATTTAAATGTTTCTGAAATCTATTTGTTGATATCCCATTAAGAGTGTTTACATCTATATTCATGAAAGTCACTAGCCTGCAGTTTTCCTTATTTGCACCGTCCACACGATGGTACATACACACAATTGCATAGTGCATGTGTCTCTCCCTTGTCTGCTACTGTTCTCCCTCTCTCCCAGATCCTGAAGGTCTCGTTTCCACATGAAGTGCTCCCGTTTCTGGCTCTCCTCCCCAGCCCACTGCAAATACACATCACTTTGGGTTCTCTTCCTATCTCCTGCTCCTGATTCACTGTTTCTTCTGACACACAGAGAGCTTTGTCTCTGAGAAGTCTCTGACTGAATTGCTGGTTTTTCAAGAGGAATTGGTATTTTTAAAGTCATGGCATCTTCCAAACTGTATTTATGGTATTAATTTTGAGACTAGCCAGTTTATTGTGGTTTTATTAGTCACACATGAATATGAAAATATTCCAACTGTACAAAATTGTATACAGACGAAAACAAGGACCCCTTCTTCCCAGCCCTGTGTGGCTGGGTTTCTTTACAAAGTTAAACACTGCTATACCTATAAAGCATAAAGCAATTTGTGTACATAAAAAACATGGAGCATATTCAACATCTGACTTTAAATACAATTAATATTTACTTCTCCATATTCACTCAAGGCTTATAAACTCTAAGAGCTGAGTAACTGTATTTGCTCTTCTCAAGTTGAGCTTTTTCATGGCCCTTGCCCATTGGCAGGCACTGAGTACATATTTATTAAACATGTCAACACATATTTTAGACATGTAATTGTTAAAAAATTACTTAAAATGTGGAACATATATAAAACTATCTGTAGAATTATGTAAATGTGTTTGCAAATGTCATTCAATATGTTAAGAAGTAAACAAAATAAGGTTTAATAAAGCTAACCATTTTTAAAGTAAATTGTCATTTGTCCTTCGTATATCACTTTGGCTTTTGCAACTAGGAACCCCAGCATGGCCCACTTGCCCCAGTCATTATTAAATAATATTTAGAAAATATTGTGACTGATTATAACTATAGCCCTAACAGCAATATTCCATTAGAGATCTATAAACAATAACACAGAGAAAAATAAAGTCCCATTTATTCTTCCAACATAACTATGTCTAAATACCCCAAAACTGCCAACTCTCTTATTTAAAGCACAAAAGAAATACAGACAAACACGTAAAGGATGAACTATAACTTTCCATGACAGAAAATAGTCAAGAATTTCAGAAACTGCAGGGATTAAAAGATGTGAATAAATATTTATAACTGTGAACTAAAAAAACTGTAGTCAACAGAATTCTCAAGAAAAATTTTCTGCTCAATGTTTCTTCTTTGTGTAGTCAGAGTGTTCCTTGAAGCTTAGATCTAAGAATGAAAATGACTTTCACTTCAGCATACATCCTAGTTTTCTCATACTTTCTGGAAATAGACATTAAAATATTGCCAAATCGGATTTTTAGTAAGTTTTCTCCTTATAGTTGTCATTCTCTTTCTTTCAATCCAAAGTCTAATCTGTTTATATTTCCAAGTATAACTATACATAATAAATCAAATATCAAAATATAAGCTGACTTTCATTTAATAATATCCATGTGTCTTTAATACAGGTGACAATATCCTTAACATAACCTAATTTAAATTACATTATATGAGTTTTAAGTAACTTATGCCATATTCTGCATCATCCACACATTTTTGTCCTTCCAAATGCTATTTAGTATTAAACATCATCAATTAAAGTCACGAGTTTGTTTTTTTCCAAATTCAGCATAATCCTTGTCACATTCTAGGCCTCTGAAATATCCATTAAGTAAGAAATCACTAAAGCAATAAAATGTTGCTTTTAGAAAACATAGGTAATTAATTTCAGGTGTGTTTTTTCTCTTACATAACATAATAATAGATATGCTCTGCACAGACTTTTGGACTACAACTAAGATTATCAGAATGAGGACAAAACAATTAATTTAAGGTCGGTAAACGGCATACCTCATGAATATTAGTTATTTGGAAGTTTCTAAGAAAAATTCCCCCAATGTCATTCAACCAGTACTTAACAAAATTATGATTTATTTCACAAGGATTCTAATACTGTAGTTAAAAAAAGGATATAAAATGAAGTTTAGACAACACCTTACTTTTAAACACGATGGAGCCATTGAGAAAAAAATAATAGACACAGCTAATCAGTATGTAGACATGGAGAAAAGCTTAACCAATTTCAATGGATGCAGAGAGAAATTACCAAGGATTAAGCTACTAGAAAGAATAACATAAATGAAGGTATTTCATAACACCTTATGTACCAAATCAAGAAATAAAGCTCTGTTGATATAAAAGAAGGTTTTGTTCTGAGTTAAAATCCAAATTAAATCTTCAGATGAGTTCAACCCAGTAATCTCTGATATTTGGTACAAAATAAATAATGATAAGACATATATTGGTGAAAACATTTATCATCAAAGAAAGAAAGAAAATAAGTGATTAATTAGAAAAAAATAGTCCTCTAAAATGGGTAAAAGATCCACTCTGGTCTCAGGATCCCCCACAGATATTTTAATGTTGCAGATCTTGTAATCCAATAATGCCTACAAATCCAAAGGACAGAAAATGTGAACCAAGAATATTGCATAGATGTAGCGTTCAACTATACATGTTCAACTATACGTCCACAACTACGAGTAACTCCAGGAATGCTTTTTGAATAAAACCATTTTAGGATGAATTCGAATCAAAGAGAAATGGAGAAGATATCGTAAGCATCATAATCATTATTGACAGGCTTCGAACAGTTTTATATGTAGAATCACAAAAAATGATGAGAAATATGATCAGAGAGAAAATTTTAAACTTTACATACACAACAGTAATGATGAAGCAAAAAAAAAAAGTTCTAGAAGTATGTGGATGTTGAAACAGAATTTAGCAGAGTTCTGGAAGCAAATTGTTTACTAATTGCTACGTTCACTTCAGGAGGGCATCCAAAATATTGTCAGTATATCTAGAATCAAGTTTTGAGCACATTACACAAAACTATAAAGAAAAGAAGACAAAGGAAAAAAAAAAGCAGCCTAAGTTTTTTTTTTTTCTTTTTAACTTTTAAGTTTTAAAGTTTTAGTTTTACTAAACTTTTAAGTTCAGGGGTATAAGTGCAAGTTTGTTAAATTGAAAAGCTTGTGTCATGAAGGTTTGCTTCACAGGTTATTTAATCACCAGGTATTAAGTCCAGTTCTCATTAGTTATTTTTCCTGATCCTCTCCCTCCTCCCACCCTCCACCATCCCAAAGGCCAGGGGGTGTTGTTCCTCTCTATGTGCCCATGTGTTCTCATCATTTAGCTCCCACTTGTAAGTGAGAATATGCGATATTTGATTTTCTGATCCCGTGTGACTTTGCTAAGAATAATGGCCTCCATGTTTTTTTTTTTTCCCCATGTTTTATGTAGGAATTGGAATGGTGAGCCTATGAAAACAATTTAATCAGTTGCTACAAGAAATAAATGAGTTTATAAAAATGTAATAATTTGTTTGAAAGTAGGTCTGAATGGAAAAACGAGACTGGAAATCCCAGACACACTACATTGAATGATGTAACTCATCCCTAGTAAAAAGTAATTCTCAAATTAAGACATGGTTGGTGGGCAGAAACCAAACCAAAGTTATGTCAGTCATTCCCTTTATTAATAAATTTATTAGTTTCAGATGACGTGTATTTTTTAGACACAAAACCAGGAACAAGGCCCCAAAGAAACGCAACAATCTCAAAAAAGACTGACTATTCTAAAAGTAAGATGTCTCTTGGCTCCCAGCTTTCTATGGTCAGGCATCAGTCTGAGGAAGTCAAAGGGCACATTCTCCTACGCCCTGTTCAGGTGTGCTATGGAACACATTGGAATTACTGAGAGTAGAGTAAATAACTAAATCTTGTCACGTTATTCCAGGGGAATTTCAGAGTTGCTCTAGATCAGGGACTTCCAAGTGACTCCTGCTTTTCATCTGTTCATGTCAGGATTGTTTCACTTATCCTATTCGTGTTTTACTATGGCATGTTGGATGAATGGGAGCAGGTTTGTTCCTAAATCGAGCCTAGCAAGGAAAGGCAATAAATAGAGCTTTGTATTTGTGTGTGTGTGTGCGTGTGTGTATAAATGTTATAAATTGAACTGTCAGGATACATTCTATCTTTTTGACAAAATTTATATACATATACAAATATATGTTTTTCATGGTGACGTAGAAAATGACACATAGGGCTTAAAACCTGGATGACATGCTGATAGGTGCTGCAAACCGTCATGGCACACGTATACCTATGTAACAACCTGCATGTTCTGCATATGTATCCCAGAACTTAAAGTAAAATTAAGAAAAAAAAAAAAAAGGAGTCCAATGATAGCAGAAGACAAACAAAGAAACAAACAAAAAGAAAATGAAGATAAAATTCAATATTATTAATCTCCTACAAAGCCCTTCACCCCCTGGGCTAACGCATGAGAATTCTCCTTTGCTTTTGCTGTGTCACCCTCACCATTTGTTTTTTCCAACTCAAGATTTATCCTTCCCCAGGAGGGTCCTTGAGTACATACATGTGGACGTGCCTAACAACAATCTGTTCTTTTTTTCTTCCCCAACACAGGTGCCTCTTGACCACTGGTTGGGCTTTGGGAGAGACAGGCAGGCAGACGGTAGAACCTGACTAGGATGGTCCTGAGAGGGTTGTGCACGACCTGGATGCATGTTCAAGGCATTTGGATAGGGAATGCGATGCTTCAGTAACAGAAGTGTGGAGTAGAAGGGAGAACATAGGTTTCAGGCCACCACATCCCCTTGTACACACGATCTTATCCTTTGCAGAAATGTCTAGCCAGAGGAAGTTCAGAGTTTGTTCCTCAGAAGTGCAGGGTCCAGCATGGTGACCCATTTTCAACATGTGTAAGGTAATCTCTGGTAAGGAAAGTAATCTTCTCCATTCTAGATTTAAAAATGAAAGCTGCATCATAATATAATTTGGATTGTAAGATTCTGAATTGAAGCCTTATGTAAGGTTTACATGAATTTTTAGGTGAGTCTTAGGGAGTGAATTCAATTTGTATTGTGAGTAGATGAAAGCAAATATTTGCGACAATGAAGACAGGTTGTAGCCAACTGGAGTATTACTGTTGGTTATTGGCTTTTCTTTATAATGGTATGATACATCATCCTGCTCCCCTTGTCATGTGACTAGTTTGATCACCTTGTAGTGGGAGCACATTACCATGCCTCTGCCATTTGGGGCTAGGCAATGCAATATTCTTTGTCATATCCTAACCACAGGACAGCTCCCTCAGTCAGTGATTTGCAATAAGAAAACATTTTGAGCCAGCTGGGCCAAGAGCCACGAGTCACGCAGAGCTACAGCTTCCTTGTGGCCTCTAATAACATGAGCCAGAAATAAAGATTTGTTTTTGACAGCCAATTTAGGTACTGGAGTTGCTATTAGTCACTGCTCTCTAACACACGTATAACAACAGGAGAAACATTTTGGAAAATACAGTGAAGTTTAAGTGAAATTAAATTGAATTGCTGCTGTCAATGTAAATTCATGATCTTTAAAGATTTCATTGAAATGGCCTAAAAATAAACATTACCTTAGTAATAATGATAATTTCAAGAGCTCAAATGATAGCTTCTAATAACAATTGTGTGTAATAGGAACCTGAGCCTGAAGAAATGCTTGAATTCTGATCTGAGTCAGGGAAAGAACCACGAGAGCCCAGGACAAGGTGGTACCAAAAAAGAAGGCACCTTTTGATAATTAATTGGATTCTTCCAACTTGAAGGGTTTGCCACTGGATAAAGTTGTAACTATATGAAAAATCAAGAATAATCATTCTAGTGTGTTGTAAGCATTGAGTCAAGTAAAATTCATAAGTTCATAGTGATATTCAAATACAAAAAATCCTCACTATAATATTTGAGGAAGATATTAAAAGAAGTCCTTCATTTAAAAGTGAGTAATTAAAGAGGAGTTTACATATTAATCCTGTGTAAGCAAATAGTCTCATCTAATGAGAAAAAGATTCATATGACTGAAAAATGCCAGCTGCAATTGTAAAATAAATAATAGCATGAGAAAGGTAAAGCATAAACCCTAATGCATTTGGTTGATTCAAGAATGTTTATTAACTGGTGTTAAAACAGTCATGTGACTGTTTCCTAGGTAACTTGTACAGTGTGATGCTGCATATGAATTTATACATAGCTTACTCATTGATAAAAAGAAACTGGAAATCATTACTTTAGAAAGGGGGAATGAAACCCTGACCAAGGAGTCAATTCTTTCATCATTAATGTTGGGTAAAGCAGGCATGGTGTATCTTCTGACAGAAGAAGAGAGCAAAACATTAACTATGCCATATTCTAGGCAGAATGATTCCATTCAATCCATTACAACACCAATTATATCTTCCAGAATCAAAGATACAAAGGAAAGGAACACAATTAACATCAAAACCAGAAAGCAAACAACAAAATGTGAAGGCAGGACATCCAGGATGACAAGTGGCCTGTGTCTTCAAAATCCCCGAAACAACAACAACAACAACAAAGAAACTTCGATGAATTAAGAAACTTACAAGAGAAAAAAAAAATGATGAAATGTAAGTCTGGACTAGATAAACTATCTGATAAGCATATTTTGTAGACAATTAGAAAAACTTGAACAAAGTCTGGGAATTGAATAAAACATTTTTTAAAACAAAACTGTGGATCATATTTGTTGAAAAGAAAAACATGTTAATAAAGAAGATGAATGGTAAAAGCTCATTTGGTTTTAACAAGGCTAGCTATCAGAAATGAAATGATTTTATTTCTTGAAATTTTTCATTTGTTGTATTCTTTTTCTCTGAAATAATACAAATAAATTAGAAAAGAAAAAGTAAACAGTTGTTCAGAATAAAATGTTTTGTCCATGCAAGTGCAAAGGTCAGAACTGCAATTTGTGCTGTTAGTTGAATGTCCTTTCTGCTATACCTTTACACTAGTTTATCTTTGGTTTAAACCCCCAGAGAAATAATTATCGTATTATGTAAACTAACATACAGAGTGTGTTTTATTTAAGTCACAACATAAAGGGTGGAACAGTCATGCTTACCACTAAAAGAAAACAATCTGCTGGCCTTGAAGTTGAGAAATATCAATTAGGATTTGCTAAAGTATTTGTTTTTGTTTTTAGTTTTTTGAGACAGAGTTTTGCTCTTGTTTCCCAGGCTGGAGGGCAATGGCATGATCTTGGCTCACTGCAACCTCTGCCTCCTGGGTTCAAGCAGTTCTCCCACCTCAGCCTCCCAGGTAACTTAGTTTACAGGTGCCCACCACGCCCAGCTAATTTTTTGTATTTTTTTGTAGAGATGGGGTTTTACCATGTTGCCCAGGCTTATCTTGAACTCCTGACCTCACGTAATCCACTGTCCTTGGCCTCCCAAAGTGCTGGGATTACAGGCATGAGCCATTGCTAAAGTAACCTCTCTTATCCTTTTATGCTGTTTTCTCGAATGTTTATATTACAAAATCGCTGTTTTGTATCCACAGGAGGAATATATTTCAAAATAAAGCTTATATCCTTGAGAGTGGTAGTTTATTTTCCAAATAGCCTCAGGAAAATTAAAGCATGGCTATAACAACCTTAAGAATAGAATGCTGGGATCCAGAGCAAGACGGTTGAATAGGAACAGCTTCAGTCTGCAGATCCCAGTGAGACCAATGCAGTAGGCAGGTGATTTCTGCATTTCCAACTGAGGTACCCTGTTTGTCTCACTGGGACTGGTTAGACAGTGGGTGCAACCCACAGAAGGCAAGCTGAAGGAGGGAGGGGCATCACCTCACCCAGCAAGCACAAAGGGGTTGAGGAACTCCCTCCCCTAGCCAAGGGAAGCCATGAGGGACTGTGCCATGAGGGATGGTGCCATCCTGATGAGATACTATGCTTTCCCATGGTCTTCACAACCCACAGAACAGGAGACTCCCTTGAGTGTCTATGCCACCAGAGCCCTCGATATCAAGCAGAAAACTGGATGACTGGGTAGACAGCAAGCTGGCTGAAGGAGTTTTTCTTTATACTACAGTGGTGCCTGAAACACCAGCAAGACAGAACCATTCACTCCCTTCAAAAGGGGCCTGAAGCCAGGGAGCCAAGTGGTCTTGCTAAGTGGATCCCACTTCCATGGAGCCCAGCAAGCTAAGATCCACTGTCTTGAAATTCTCGCTGCCAGTACAGCAGTCTGAAGTCGACCTGGGATGCTGGAGCTTCTTGGGGGGATGGGTGTCCACCATTACTGAGGGTTGAGTAGGCTATTTTCCCCTCACAGGGTAAACAAAGCCACCAGGAAATTCGAACTGGGTGTGGAACCCACCCTAGCATGGCAAAGCCACTGTAGCCAGACTGCCTCTCTAGATTCCTCCTCTCTGGGCAGGGCATCTCTGAACGAAAGGCAGTAGCCCCAGTCAGGGGCTTATAGAAAAAACTCCCATCTCCCTGAGACAGAGCACCTGGGGGAAGGGGTGGCTGTGGGCTCAGCTTCAGCAGACTTAAATGTTCCTGCCTGCCAGCTCTGAAGAGAGCAGCCGATCTCCCAGCACAGTGCTCAAGCTCTACTAAGAGACAGACGGCCTCCTCAAGTGTGTCCCTGACCCCTGTGCCTCCTGATGGGGAGACAACTCCCAGAAGGGGTCAACAGATGCCTCATACAGGAGAGCTCCGGCTGGCATCTGGCAGGTGTCCCTCTGGGACAAAATTTCCAGAGGAAGGAGCAGGCAGCAATCTTTGCTGTTCCACACCTTCCGCTGGCGATACCCAGGCAAACAGGGTCTGGAGTGGACCTTCAGCAATCTCCAGCAGACCTGCAGGAGAGAGGCCAGACTGTTAGGAGGAAAACTAACAGAAAGCAATAGCATCAACATCAACAAAAAGGACATCAATGCAAAAACCCTATCCAAAGGTCATCAGCATCAAAGATCAAAAGTAGATAAATCCATAGAGATGTGAAAAAAACCGGTGCAAAATGCTGAAAATTCCAAAGACCAGAATGACTCTTCCCCTCCAAAGGATCACAGCTCCTCACCAGAAAGGGAACTAAACTGAACAGAGAATGAGTTTGATAAATTGACAGGAGCAGGCTTCAGATAGTGGCTAATAACAAACTATTCTGAGCTAAAGGAGCATGTTCTAACACAGTGCAAGGAAGCTAAGAAACTGGATAAAAGGTTACAAGAACCGCTAACTAGAATAACCAGTTTAGAGAAGAATATAAATGACCTGATGCAGCTGAAAAACACAGCACAAGAACTTCATGAAGTATACATAAATAAAAACAGCCAAATCAGTCAAGCAGAAGAAAGGATATCAGATTGAAGATCAACTGAATGAAATAAAGCATGAAGACAAGATTAGAGAAAAAAGACTAAACAGGAATGAACAAAGCCTCCAAGAAATATGAGACTATGTGAAAAGACCAAACCTACATTGAATTGCTGTGCCTGAAAGTGACGAGGAAAATGGAACCAAGTTGGAAAACACTATTCAGGATATTATCCAGGAGAACTTCCTCAACCTAGCAAGACAGGCCAACACTCAAATTCAGGAAATACAGAGAACACCACTAAGATTCTCCTCGGGAAGAGCAACCCCAAGACACGCAATCATGAGATTCACCAAGGTTGAAATGAAGGAAAAAACTCTAAGGGCAGCCAAAGAGAAAGGACAGGTTATCCACAAAGGGAAGCCCATCAGACTAACAGTGGATCTCTTTGCAGAAGCCCTACAAGATAGAAGAGAGTGGGAGCCAATATTCAACATTCTTAAAGAAAAGAATTTTCAACTCAGAATTTCATACCCAGCCAAACTAAGCTTCATAAGTGAAGGAGAAATAAAGTTCTTTACATACAAGCAAATGCTGAGGGATTTTTGTCACCACCAGGTCTGTCTTACAAGAGCTCCTGAAGGAAGCACTAAATATGGAAAGGAAAAACCAGAACCAGCTACTGCAAAAACAAACCAAAATGTAAAGACCATCACACTATGAAGAAACTGCATCAACTAATGTGCAAAATAACCAGCTAGCATTATAATGACAGGATCGCATTCACACATAACAATATTAACCTTAAATGTAAACAGGCTAAATGTCCCAATTAAAAGACACAGACTGGCAAATTGTATAAGGAGTTGAGACCCATCGGTGTGCTATATTCACAAGAACCATCTCAGGTGCAAAGACACACATAGGCTCAAAATAAAGGGATGGAAGACTATTTACCATGCAAATGGAAAGCAAAACAATGCAGGAGTTGCAATCCTAGTCTCTGATAAAACAGACTTTAAGCCAACAAAGATCAAAAAAGACAAAGAAGGGCATTGTATAATGGTAAAGGGATCAATGCAACAAAAAGAGCTAATTATCCTAAGTATACATACACCCATTATAGGAGCACCCAAATTCATAAAGCAAATTCTTAGGACCTACAAAGAGGTTTAGAGTCCAATGCAATAATAGTGAGACACTTTAATACCCCACTATCAATATTAGACAGATCAATGAGACAGAAACTTAACAAGGATATTCAGGACTTGAACTCAGGTCTGGACCAAGCAGACCTAACAGACATCTACAGAACTCTCCACCACAAATCAACAGAATATACATTCTTCTCAGTACCACATAGAACTTTTTCGAAAATTGACTACATAATTGGAAGTAAAACACTCCTCAGTAAATACAAAAGAACAGAAATCATAACAAAGAGTCTCTCAGATCATACGGTAGTGAAAATTAGAACTCAGGATTAAGAAACTCACTCAAAACCACACAACTACATGGAAACTGAACAAACTGCTCCTGAATGACTACTGGGTAAATAATAAAATGAAGGCAGAAATAAATAAGTTCTTTGAAACCAAAGAGAATAACGACACAACATACCAGAATCTCTGGGACACAGTTAAAGCAGTGTTTAGAGGGAAATTTATAACACTAAATGCCAACAGAAGAAAGTGGGAAAGATCTAAAATTGACACCCTAACATCACAATTAAAGAACTAGAGAAGCAAGAGCAAACAAATTCGAAAGTTAGCAGAAGTCAAGAAATAACTAAGAATGGAGCAGAACTGAACAAGATAGAGACAGGAAAAACCCTTTAAAAAATCAATGAATCCAGGATCTGGTTTTTTGAAGAGATGAACAAAATGGATAGACTGCTAGCCAGACTAATAAAGAAGAAAAGAGAGAAGAATCAAATAGACACAGTAAAAAAAAATGATAAAGGTGATATCACCGCTGATCCCACAGAAAAACAAACTACCCTCAGAGACTACTATAAATACCTCTATGCAAATAAACTAGAAAATCTTGAAGAAATGGACAAATTCCTGGACATATACCCACTCCCAAGACTAAACCAGGAAGAAATAGAATCCCTGAATAACAATAACAAGGTCTGAAACAACAGCAAGTTCAGAACAATAACAATTTCTGAAATTGAGGAAGTAATTAATAGCCTACAAACAAAAAATACCCAGGGCCAAACAGATTCACAGATGAATTCCACCAGAGGTACAAAGAGGAGCTGGGTACCATTCCTTCTGAAACTATTTCAAACAATAGAAAATGAGGAACTCCTCCCTAACTCATTTTGTGAGGCCCACATCATTCTGATACCAAACCCTGGCAGAGACCCAACAAAAAAAAGAAAATTCAGGCCAATATCCCTGATGAACAACCATGCAAAAATCCTCAATAAAATACTGGCAAACTGAATCCAGCAACACATCAAAAAGCTTACCACCATGATCAAGTGGGCTTAATTCCTGGGATGTAAGGCTGGCTCAACATACCCAAATCAATAAACGTAATCCATCACATAAACAGAACCAATTACAAAAACCACATGATTATCTCAATAGATGAAGAAAAGGCCTTTGATAATATTCAACACCACTTTATGCTCAAAACACTCAACAAACTAGGTATCGATGGAACATATCTCAAAATAATAAGAGCTGTTTATGACAAACCCACAAGCAATATCATACTGAATAAGCAAAAGCTGGAGGCATTCCCTTGGAAAACTAGCAGAAGACAAGAATGCCCTCTCTCACCACTCCTATTCAACATAGTATTGGAAGATCTGGCCAGGGCAATCAGGTGAGAAAAAAATAAAGGCTATTCAAATAGGAAGAAAGGAAGTCAAATTGTCTCTATTTGAAGATGACATGATTGTATATTTAGAAAACCTCATTGTTTCAGCCCCAAAATTTCTTAAGTTGATAAGCAACTTCAGCAAAGTCTCAGGATACAAAATCAATGTGCAAAAATCACCACCACTCCTATACACCAATAGTAGACAAATAGAGAGCCAAATCATGAATGAACTCCCATTCACAATTGCTACAAAGAGAATAAAATACCTAGGAATACAACTTACAAGGGATATGAAAGATCTCATCAAGGAGAACTACAAACCACTGCTCAACGAAATAAGAGAGGGCACAAACAAACGGGAAAATCTTCCATGCTCATGGATAGGAAGAATCAATATCATGTGATGGCCATACTGCCTAAAGTAATTTATAGATTCAGTGCTAATCCCATCAAGCTACCATTGAATTTTTTCACAGAATTAAAAAAAAACTACTTTAAATATCATACGGAACTAAGAAAGAGATTGTATAGCTGAGACAATCCTAAGCAAAAAGAACAAACCTGGAGTATCACACTACCTGACTTCAAACTACACGACAAGGCCACAGTAACCAAAACAGCATGGTACTGGTACTAAAACAGACATATAGACCAATGGAACAGAACAGAGCCCTCAGGAATAACATCACACATCTACAACCATCTGATTTTGACAAACTTGACAAAAACAAGAAATGGGGAAAGGATTCCCTATTTAATAAATGGTGTTGGGAAAACTGGCTAGGCATATGCAGAAAACTGACACTGGACCCCTTCCTTATACTTTATACAAAGTTTAATTAAAGATGTATCAAAGACTTAAACATAAGACCTAAAACCATAAAAACCCTAGAAGAGAACCTAGGCACTACCATCCAGGACATAGGCATGGGCAAAGACTTCGTGACTAAAACACCAAAAGCAATGGCAACAAAAGTCAAAATTGACAAATGAGATCTAATTAAACTAAAAAGCTTCTGCACAGCAAAATAAACTATCATCAGAATGAACGAGCAACCTACAGAATAGGAGAAAATTTTTGCAATCTATCCATCTGACAAAGGGCTAATATCCAGAATCTATACGGAACTTAAACAAATTTACAAGAAAAAACAACCCCATCAAAATGTGGGCAAAGGATATGAACAGACACTTCTCAAAAGAAGACATTTATGTGGCCAACAAACATATGAAAAAAAAGCTCATCATCACTGGTCATTAGAGAAATGCAAATGAAAACTACAATCTCACGCCAGTTAGAATGGCGATCATTAAAAAGTCAGAAAACAACAGATGCTGGAGAGTTTGTGGAGAAATAGAAACGCTTTTACACTGTTGACGGGAGTGTAAATTAGTTCAACCATTGTGGAAGACAGTGTGGTGATTCCTTAAGGATCTAGAGCCAGAAATATCATTTGACCCAGCAATCCCATTACTGGGTATATACACAAAGGATTATAAATCATTCTACTATAAAGACATATGCAAATATATATTTATTGCAGCACTATTTACCATAACAAAGACTTGGAACCAACCCAAATGCTTATCAGTAATAGACTGGATAAAGAAAATATGGCATACATATACCATGGAATACTATGCAGCCATAGAAAAAGAATGAGTTCATGTCATTTGCAAGGACAGGGATGAAACTGGAAATCATAATTCCAAGCAAACTAACACAGGAACAGAAAACCAAGCACCACATGTTCTTACTCATAAGTGGGAGCTGAACAATGAGAACACGTGGACACATGGAAGGGAACATCACACACTGGGGCTGGTCAATGGGTGGGGGGCAGGGGGATGGATAGCACTGGGAGAAATACCTAATGTAGATGACAGGTTTATGGGTGCAGTGAACCACCATGGTGCATGTATACCTATGTAACAAGCCTGCACATTCTGTACATGTATCCCAGAACTTAAAGTATACTACTACTAATAAAGAATAGAATACAATTACAAGCAATAAAACTAAATTAGATTTTTGTTTGCAACTTTCTTCAAACATGAACTGTACATTTGTAAATTGGTTGGTAAAATCCTGCTTCCGTTTTTATTACTTTTGTTTGAATGTCTTTAAATATAGTTTATATTCAAAAACAGACCTTTTGACAACCTTTTCTGGCATAAAAATTGGCCCTTGATTAAATATTCAGTTATTTACTCTTATTCACTCACTATAATGATTTTTAATATGGACCCTAGAAAAATCTTCTGTACATTCAAATATATATCATAATTTCCTCATTACTGAATCTCATAGATGGGATAATTAGGTTTTCTGAATATTTCACGTTCTGTACTCTTGAAGTCTCCTATTCTAAAGATTTTTATTTTATATTAAAATGTGATAATACCTCACTCTAAGTGACTAGTTAATTTCTACCAGATTTACTGGCCCATTGGTTTACCTCGGGTGCTAACCAGAAAAACAAACAAACAATCTTCTATTCTCCCAGGTGGCCAAACATAATGAGCACTTTCTTACATGTTCAATGAAATAGTTTTTTCTAGTTAGGGTTTTTTGTGGGATTTTATAAGATACTTTGTTTGCAGTTATATAATGGTTATGTACTTTTTCCAGGATTACATTTTACTAGAATTTTATAATTGAGAGAATGCTTTTCTCAGCAAACAAGTTTTCTGTGACCTAGATATGTCAACAAATCCTTCTTTCTTCCTTTGACACTCTGAAGGCTAAGGACAATATCTCTTCATAAATACCTATACTTTATTATATATGCAACTGGTCCGCTTTTCCCTTTCAACTTTAATATTCAGAAACAACTTCATTTTGAACCAAAAGAACTAATTTGGGACCTTGTTTACTGTATTTAATCAAAAAACTCTAATATTATTCCTACAATTGTTTGGTATTCTCATCTAATTTGGGTGGCTTCATGGGCATATGAGCTGGGCAGTTATACACGGTGCCCCATGCTCAGAAAGGCCCGAACTTGGCTTAATATTCTACTGTCACCATCTTGAAATTCTCAATAATATTTTATCAAAGGCACCACAAATTATTTGGTTTTTCTTGGTTCAACACTTTACAACTCCTTATTCGTTAAAGAAACAACTTGATTATATGAGGGGACTTCTAAAAGTTCCTGGAGAAACTGAATTAAAATAAAAAATATAAAATATAGTTTTTTAACCAACACAAACTCTGTCCAGGTCAAGACACTTTTGTAAGCAATGATACCAGCCATTTAATTCATCCCTAAAGAACTGGTTACTGGGGATTTAACGATGTCAATGCCATCGTTTTACATTATTAACTGAAGAAAAGTAGGCACCCTTTCCAATTTTGTTTTAAGATTATAATACAAAAAGAAGTCAGAAAGAGCAAAATTAGGATGGTATGGTGAGTGCCTAATTATTTCCTATGGAAACTCTCAAAAATTGCTCTTGTTTGATGAGAGGAATGAGTAGGATCATTGCTGTGGTGGAAAAGCTTTAGTGAAGCTATCCTGGGTATTTTTCTGCTAAAGGCTTGGCTAACTTTCTCAAAACACTCTTCTTATAAGCAGCTGTTACTGTTTTGGGCCCTCCAGAAAGTCCACAAGCAAAATGCCTTGAGCATTCCAAGGCATTGGAATGTTGTCACGGCCTTTGCTCTTCACCTTTCTGCTTTTGCTGTGACGGGACCACTTCCACCTCTTGGTAGCTCTTACTTTAATTGTGCTTTGCCTTCAGGATGATATTGGTAAAGCCATGTTGCATCTCTTACTACATTCTTTGAAACAATGCTTCAGAATCTTGATCCCACTTGTGTAAAATTTCCATTGAAAGTTCTCCTCTTGTCTGCAGCTGCTCTGGGTGCAACAGTTTTGGCACCCAGTGCCAACCTTAATTTTCTAGTCAGAATTATGTAAGTTGAACCAACTGAGATGTCTCTGATGTTGGTTATTGTTTCTACTGCTATTCACCAGTTCTCTTTAACTGGGGCAATACAAAATTCTTTTCCTAACAAATTAATGTGAATGATCTGCCACCGCATGCCTCATCTTCACCATCATTTTATCCCTTCTTGAAATAAGTGATCCATTTGTAAGATGCTTTTACTAGGGCATTGTTCTCATTAACTTTTCAGAAAGCATCAATGAGTTCACATTCTTCCATCCAAGCATCACCATAAATTTGATATTTGTTCTTGCTTCAATTTCAGTAGAATTCATGTTGGTCTGATAGAGGCTCTTTTTAAAACAGATGATTTATCCTCCTTAGTGCCTCAAACTAGGTCCTGTTCAGATATATTATAACAAGTTAGCATAAATTTGTCTTGGTGGAAAAAAATTTGAAATATTTGCATGGTATTTTCATAATATGCATTTTCTATGAACTTTTGGAAGACCTCTCATATCTTCCAAACTTTTTTTATCTAACAGTCACTCTGATCCATCTTTTTTCCTACACATGTACAATATGTCTAGTTTTGTCTCCCATCCAATATGTTAATTCTGATGAAAAGAGAAGAATTTGGCTCACAATCTCAGATATTGAGTAGTATCAGAAAACTTGGCAACTCTTTTCTTATCAAAAATAAGTACCACATATCTGGAGATTCCACTTGCCCCTGAAGATAAACACCCTAATCCAAAGCCAAACTGGGAAAGATGGTTACATTGGCATGCTCTTTTTTCATAACTTCTAGTAATTTCTGGTCATATGTTATGATATAAATATGTATGTGTAATGATTCCTAAGACGCTGGCAGCCAGATTAGACATCTTCGCAACATTAAGCCAGGTCTATCAGTGTTCTTCAATATTCAAGTTAGTGGTGATGGTATGGCAGTGATGCTGGTAGGATGTTGTAAAAGTCCAGTGCTGGTCAAGTTGATGGTTTCTGGTTGAAATTCATGTCAAATTTCCAGATTTCAAAGTCTCAGCCTAAATTCTACATTTTCATTAGAGGTTTTTAATATTTTTAATCAAATAATCATTTTCTCTTGTGATATATTTTATCTGCGGTTCTATTATTAAAACACATTGTAATATTTACTAAACCATATGTTGTCTGATATGCTGTAGCAGTAAAGGTCCCATGGATTATTCAATAAATACTGTGATGTAAATACTAAATAAATCAAAACCTCTTTGACAATGCTGTGTTATAAAATTACTGTAATAGATTTCCATGTCTCATCAATGTCACCTGCAGAAGGGAATACTAGACACGGGGAAGAACTTAAACCTTATTAATAGAATTGAATTACCTTCAGAATGTTAACTTACTGAAGTTACCATTGTTGTAAAGAAAACTGGATCTGTGGTACGTGACAACATTTTCTTGTAGTAACCTTATGTAGGGCATCAGTGTTGGGCAAGAGACCACAACTTAAGAAGGAGTCCGGTGAAAAAAGAACTACCAAGGGTTAGGTAAAAGTTTATGAATTCATCAGTTGAACTCTATCATTATTAAAACCATTTTGACTCTTCAGCAAATCAAACCTAACTTAAAGAACTCAGTGTACAATTAAATTGTTAAAAAGAAACAGAAAATATATATATTTACAGGATTCCTATAAATATTGTTGGAATTTCATATTGGAGATAAGTAAAATTTTCATTGTTCATTTACTTTCCCTTTAGAGTTCATAATTAAAAATAATGCAATAAGAATTTTAAAAGCTATTATCTATTAATTGAATTAAATTGTTGAATTTAATAAACTTGTTGAGATACTAGTATTTTAAACAAAGCCATAAACTTTTTTGGGTAATTTTAATAATAAAATGGGTGGATAGATGGATGAATTAGTGGATAAATAGGGAACTATACATAAAGAGGTATACTTGCTTTATTATATAAAATGACCATATGTAATGTAAATTATCATCAATTTATTTAATTTGTTCTTTCAGTAAGCTATGTTAGGGAAAAATATCTATTTCTAATAGTGCATAAATAATGTTAGATTAGAAAGATCTTTAAACTTTTTAGAAATTTTATCAATAACATAATACTTCTAAGTCTATTAGGAATAAATACATAAGAACCATAAAATACTTAAATGTATTGTGTAATCATTATATTTCACATAAAAAATTAGATCAATTGGAGTGGCTCCTTGGGTACATTCAGTACTTTTCAATTTTAAATGCAAAGTATTTTATTAACAACTGTAATATATAAGATTAAATAAGCACGAATCTGCTCAAGGTGTTTAAGTGCTATAGAAGAAACATACATAAAAATAAGCACATTGCATTGAAGAAAGTGGTTAATAAACTATAACATACACATTTTGCTCAGATGCAGAAGTTCTTGGAATTTATTTATTAATGTTATTTATATACATTATATATAGATTTATATAATTATATGTATAAAAAACAACAATCACAGCTTTCTATACACAGAGTTGATAATTCAATTCTCTGCTATATCAAATGTACCAGTTTCAGTATGCAAGCATGACTTTTAAAGACAGATATAGCTGGTTGTCAAGTATGCAACTTTATGTAAGGAAGCATTTGACAGGTGTCATTTATAATAAATGTGAAATAAATTTTAACAAAGATTATTATTTAAAGATCATTAATATAATGGTCAAAATTACATGAAATAGCTCTACTGCCTAGACATTTAAGGAACTTGTCTAAGCTGTGCTTACACAAGCAATTATTTCATTTGAAAAATGTTGCTAAGTGTATTTATTATTCATTCATAGGTCTTAAAAATACTTTAATATTAATTATATGATTTGGTGAAAAAGCAACAACAATCTTGCTGAATCTTATATTAAAAATTTATTTAATTTTATAGATTTTTAAAACACTGATTTTCTCCTATAAAGATTACGTAGATCATTTAAACACCACATAAAACTGAAAATGGTGTCTTGAATTTGAATTGTAAGAATATAACCCAAGGTATCTTGTCATTGGACATGCCATTCATTTTGGATTATTAGGGACATTGCTAATACTATTTCAATGCAGACAATTAAAATGTATCTTTGTTAAGGATGACAAAAGGAAAACCCCACAATTTCCTTCTGAGAGAAGAAATGAGTTCTCTCTTTCTTATTTTTGTTGATACCTAAATTTTTCACAAATGGTTATGCCAGTTAGACATGCAAACCTTGCATCAAAGCTAATGAATGAGAATATCTTTCATTATGTAGATTTTTATAAGTTAGAGCATTGTGCAACAATATGGGATTCGAAATTGTTTTATACAGATTGCCATCTATACATCATCTGAGAGAGAACGGCCAATTTCTAGTCCTTTTTTAAGTGACAAGATCTTTTTTAAGTTGCCCAGGCTGGTCTTGAATGTCTTGAGCTCCAACGCTCAAGGGATTCTCCCACCTCAGCCTCCCCAGTGGCTAGACTTACACGTGCATGCCACCATGCCTGGCTCATATTTGTTAACGGTAGAATGTTAGATGGAATAAAAGTAAGTCATTTGCTTAAATTTACATCACAATAAATTAAAAGTAGTATAGTGAATGTCATGTTTGGGGTTACAAATATTTAAACTTATTCAGGTTAAATAAATATTTAATAAATATATAATTGATTTTAAAAACCATGGAAGTGGGAAACTTATTCTCGTAATAAAAACTGAAAATAAGCCAGAATTGAAAAGTGAATACTAAAACCTACATATAAATATGTAGTTCTTTTTTTGTCAGAGCAAGTAAAAAATGGTGTATTCTGTAGTAGATTCTTTCATATATTTTTCTTTTAAGTCAGTATTATGTTATCAAGAAGAGCAAAGTGCCCTTGAGTTATAAAATTCCATGAGACAGGTGTGTGCTCAGAATTCATCAGGTGGTGATTTAAGCAGCAGTCATCTTCAAAGACAAGGGGTTCTCCCCCTTGTTTTCTATAATTAAATTACTAAGTGAAGTTGAAAACACATTTACGTCGCATTGCTTAGGAGATAATTATGAAACATTAGAATTTGAAGTATCTGCTCTGCTATTTTTAAATTTAATCCTTTCTTGTAATGGCAAAGCAAAATCAAAGAATCCTTTTAAAAAGGGCCATATTTTCTATGAAAGGCAACTACACTTCAAAGTCATCTGGAACAAATCTATGCCTTTAATATTTTGAACGTTAAGTGATCTAATACTTTCTAACACGTCCGAACCAATACTAAAACACAGTAAAGACACAAACCTTGTTCTATAGTAATATTCCTCAACCTAAATAGCAAAGAAGTTTCAGAATGAAAGATAGAAGAAGAGGGAAAGTGAGCTGAGATATCTCAGCCACAGAGGATAATAAAAATACTTTTTGTTTTCTTTTTGTTCTGTTACATTTGTTTCTTATATTCAAGTTCTTCAAAAACAAAAATTTTGTCATTGTTATCTACCTGCATTTAAAAAAAATTTCTATCCCCATTTGTGCCTTTCCACAACCCTCTGAAGAGACGTGTATCATTGAATATATATCATTGTCAACAAATTTTATAAAGGGAAGATACATCATGAGAAATTAACCTACTTATATGTAGAATACTAGAGATTCAGAAATAGATTTGTCCCTTTAACAGTACATAACAGTAATCCAACATTCTGATTTTTTTCAATTGCTTGTTCACTACAGTATAATTTTTCTATTTTCTTTATGTACCGAAGGAGATTTCATCTGCTAAATGCAATGTAATAACCTAGGACATTTAACTGACTCCAGTGTATCCTTTATATGCACTATACAAATTTGTATTCTAAAACAACATAAAATATGTTGCTTCTAAAAAAATATGATAACTGAAAAGATTAAACTTACTTTTGTTTTCTGTTCAATCCTCTGGTTTGGGGCCCTTCATGGAAGTCTCCCTTTTACATTATTAAACGTGCTAGGTTAAGAACATTATTTTTTAAAAAAGAGGCTGATTCTCAATCTATCCAATCAGATATTTGAAGACTATACACAGTGTATATAAATGGAGATATTCCACAAAAAACAAAATGTCTTTTTGAGATGATGCTATTTGAGAGAATTAATGTAAGAGACTACCGAGTTCCTAAAGGCAAACGCTACTTGATTTTGAAAAGGCATCATAAGTGAGAAAGAATTAATTCAGTTACTCCTTAGGTAGAACTTCACGAAAGTCATACATTCTTAAATATCACAGTTCAAGTAGATGTATTTGTATTATTCCACAGTAACAAGATTAAAAACTGTCTATTATATTATTTGTAATTTTATGCTAATACTTCTAAAGCCAAAATCCCAAAAGAAGTACCTGTTAGACAATTAGCCACTTTGCTTTTAGTTTTGTTAAACACTGAATGCAATGTTTAACAAATTGAAATTACTTCAATTAAGTGCTGGATGTACATTAATGCCTCATGTTTATAACCAATAGGTCTAGAGACAGATGAAATTACACCATTATTATTATTATTGGTAAACTGGATTATGGACAGTAACTTGAGTCTGTCCACAGTCAGTCTTCCTACGTCTTTTCTCCATCATTAAATTCACCTATTTTGCTTGCAAGAAAATTGCTCATCAATGTAAGAATAACTTATGACAAGCTAAAATAAAAGAGAGAGAGAGAGAAAGAACAAATGGATACATATTCAGTTCCCCTCCCAGTCTTCAATAAGTCACTTCCTAAGGGAAGAGGAAGTAAGAACTGGTAATGGGAGTTTCCCAATAATTAGTGAAAATTATTAGTCTATGGCCAGAATGTAAAATCTGAAGGGAAGAGAATGATGCCTCTATTAAAAACTTATTTAATATAAGATTACACACGTTGGAAAAGTCAAAGAAAAAAATACAGACTTTAAATGACAAAGAATTGTTCCATTCAAATTTCATAACCATAAAATTGCTCAAACACATGGTTTTCTACCTTGTGCATTTTGGAGACACTATGGAGAAAAGGTGGAAAATGGTACTATAAAATCTTGGTAAGTTATCAGCAAAGATTGGAGGACAGTCAAATGTGAAGCACTGAGCTTAGATAAAATGTTTCTTTATATTTATAAATAAATACACAGACATGTATCTTTCGTTCGGTACTAAATAAATTTCCACTCTGATCCGTTGTCTTCAGACCCTGCATTATATTGTACTTTTCCCAACATTTCTTCCAATTTTACACATTATTATATACTTCTAATTTATTCATTCTCTATTGCATCAAGTTCATTTAAAATGAGGAGCAGGGGTTATAGAAGAAAGACTCACACCTTTTTTTCTCCAATGTCTTTAAATTTCAACAATTAATGAAATCCATAGATGTTGTAGGAAAAAGAAGAAATATAAATTCAAAAATATAAATAATGTGGACATTAATTCTTCCCACCTCCTGTTTTTATTATTGCTGACTATTCAAATGAGTAGTTCTCATGTGAAGAAGGTTTAATCCCCAGGGAACTATGGGCAATATCTGGAGACATGTGCGGTTGTCAGAGTTGATGATGGTGCTACCACTACTATCTGTTACATAGAGCCAGGGATGCTGACGACAGCCCCAAATGTCAATAGGATCATGATAGAGAAACCTCATTTAGATGACACTGCAACAGCATAAATTCAAGTACTGGAATAAATACAATTTGTTAAGCAGTTGATGAAGGTCACCTATTGTTTAATAGAGTGTTTCAGGGTCATCAAAATAAAAATATTTGCTAAATGGACAAAATAGAATCCTATTTTGCAATGGCATTATCACACGAAAATTCCTTCAAACCACGATTCCAGTAAACGATAATGAGGCAAAAATGGAAATGCCTGTATTTGTCACCCTACCTTAAAATGGTATTTGTTCAGCAATAAAGATTACATTAGGCAATGGTAAATGGTTCCTTAAAAGCAGCTATAAACACAGTTTGTCTGTCAGTCAGATGTTAATGGTTATGACTGTACAATGCATACATTGAGAATGTTTAATTTGTTGTTGACGCAAAAGATCTTGTAAGATAAAAAACGTGTGAAGACATTCACTTGATTTTGTAAACATAAGGCAATTCCAGATGTAGGCAAATGGAAACAATGTTTGCTTCTATGACACTGGATGCTTTTTACTCAAAATTTGCTTTCAGTACTGTATTGGGTATATTTTGTAAACTTTAATGATTTCATTAAATGTTAAAAATGCATTATTATTGAAAAAATCCTCTGTCACTAGCTGAACTTGGAATTGCAATTTTATATTATGCTCACTGTATGCTACGTCTTAATTTGTGAGTTTTCAGCAGACTCACCAGTACATTTGTCTCATATACTTCTGTGAGGAGACACTTAATTCTAGCAACGACATTTCAATGTAGCATGGACAGCAAGGAAGAAAGGTAACTTACACAAATATATATATATTTATATATTTTATAACCCAGAATAAGCTTAAAACTTAAGTATATTTGAAATTTCAAGAATCCAGCTGCCTTGCATTTGAGGAAGCAGTTACTTTAAAATAGTTTTGCTGACTGGTATGTATCTATTCTATTTCCTAGTCATTTGAAATCCATTGCGTACAAATAAAAATCATCACAGTTTTCAAATATCTATTAAATGACAAACTCATTGCTCAGAAAAATATGTTAGCATTGTCTAGTTCCCATTTTTGTTGATGTAAGACCCACTCACAAACAAAATGCTATTTAACAAAATAGTGCTTAAACTACTTTCATTGCTATTTCCTCTGTTGCATTACATGCAAAATTTAATGTAGTCTGGTCATCATCTGTAAAAGCCACACAATGAAGTAAGTGCAATATTCTGAAAGGCACATCAACAGTTCAACTGTAGCTGAAGGCCTTTGAGTTCTGAGGATGCTGTACCAAATTTGGTTGCCTACACTAACAGACGCTAATTCTATAAGAGACATCGTGCTTTAAATTATCCCACAGATGATTTTTGAATAATTTGGTTTGTTTAGCCAAAAAATGAGGAAAACAAATAACTAGAGAGAATAGTTACAACAGGAAAAACTGCAAATACACATGATTCCCTCAAGATGCATATATATCCTGTGTCATCTTATAATAGCTGAATTTGCTTGGATTTGGTGTTTTCTAAGTCAAACTTACACAAAGTTGCATTTTTTTTTAGAATAATGTTAGTATATTTTTCAGTATAATTTGGGGGTACTAGAGAAATTCTAGTGACACTGATGCCAACTGCTTGCTAATATGTAACATTTTTGACAAAAAAAGGTCAGTCCATTACTGCTGAGTAAAATTTGCAAAGCCCTGGGAGAAAAAATGTAACATTTCACCAATCACTTAGAAAACCTATCTTTTCTAACGTTGGCCATAATCACACATTATATATATTCGGTTTAATTGTAAAACTCCCCCTTCCCTACACTAAAATCTCATGAGATGAACTATTATATAACTTTAGTTCATTACAAATCCCCATTGTTTGTTTGTTTTCCGAGACGGAGTCTCACTCTGTTGCCCAGGCTGGAGTGCAGTGGCACGATCTCAGCTCACTGCAAACTCTGCCTCCCGAGTTCACGCCATTCTCCTGCCTCGGCCTCCCGAGTAGCTGGGACTACAGGTGCCCAACACCACGCCTGGCTAATTTTTGATACTTTTAGTAGAGACAGAGTTTCACTGTGTTAGGCAGGATGGTCTCAATCTCCTGACCTTGAGATCCGCTATCCCTTCCCTCTCACCCCACCCCATGACAGGCCCTGATGTGTGATGTTCCCCTTCCTGTGTCTAGGTGTTCTCATTGTTCAGTTCCCACCTGTGAGTGAGAACATGCAGTGTTTGGTTTTCTGTCCTTGTGATAGTTTGCCCAGAATGATGGTTTCCAGCTGCATCCACGTCCCTAAAAGGGACATGAACTCATCCTTTTTTATGGCTGCATAGTATTCCATGGTGTATATTAGCCACATTTTCTTAATTCAGTCTATCATTGATGGACATTTGGCTTGGTTCCAAGTCTTTGCTATTGTGAACAGTGCCACAATAAATATATGTGTGCATGTGTCTTTATAGCAGCATGATTTATAATCCTTTGGGTATATACCCAGTAATGGGATGGCTGGATCAAATGGTATTTCTACTTCTAGATCCTTGGGGAATCGCCACACTGTCTTCCACAATGGTTGAACTAGTCTACAGTCCCACCAACAGTATAAAAGTATTCCTATTTCTCCATATCCTCTCCAGCACCTGTTGTTTCCTGAGTTTTTAATGATCACCATTCTAACTGGTGTGAGATGGTATCTCATTGTGGTTTTGATTTGCATTTCTCTGATGACCAGTGATGATGAGCATTTTTTCATGTGCCTGTTAGCTCCATAAATGTCTTCTTTTGAGAAGTGTCTGTTCATATACTTGGTGCACTTATTGATCGGGTTGTTTGATTTTTTCTTGTAAATTTGCTTAAGTTCTCTGTAGATTCTGGATATGAGCCCTTTGTCAGATGGATAGATTGCAAAAATTTTCTCCCATTCAGTAGGTTGCCTGTTCACTCTGATGGTAGTTTCTTTTGCTGTGCAGAAGCTCTTTAATTAGATTCTATTTGTCAATTTTGGCTTTTGTTGCCATTGCTTTTGGCGTTTTAGTCATGAAGTCCTTGCCCATGCCTATGTCCTGAATGGTATTGCCTAGGTTTTCTTCTAAGGTTTTCATGGTGTTAGGTCTAACATTTAAGTCTCTAATCCATCTGGAATTAATTTTTGTATAAGGTGTAAGGAAGGGATCCAGTTTTAGCTTTCTACATATGGCTAGCCAGTTTTCCCAGCATCATTTATTAAATAGGGAATCCTTTCTCCATTTCTTGTTTTTGTCAGGTTTGTTAAAGATCAGATGGTTGTAGACATGTGATATTATTTCCAAGGGCTCTATTTTGTTCCATTGGTCTATATCTCTGTTTTGGTACCAGTACCATGCTGTCTTGGTTACTGTAGCCTTGTAGTATAGTTTGAAGACAGGTAGCATGATGCTGCCAGCTTTGTTCTTTTAGCTTTGGATTATCTTGGCAATGCAGGCCCTTTTTTGGTTCCATATGAACTTTAAAGTAGTTTTTTCCAATTCTGTGAAGAAACTCATTGGTAGCTTGATGGGGATAGCATTGAATCTCTAAATTACCTTGGGCAGTATGGCTATTTTCACAATGTTGGTTCTTCCTATCCATAAGCATGGAACGTTTTTCCATTTGTTTGTAGTTCTCCTTGAAGAGGTCCTTCACATCCCTTGTAAGTTGAATTCCTAGGTATTTTATTCTCTTTGAAGCAATTGTGAATGAGAGTTCACTCATGATTTGGCTCTGTTTGTCTGTTATTGGTGTATAGGATTGCCTGCGATTTTTGCACGTTGATTTTGTATCCTGAGACTTTGCTGAAGTTACTTATCAGTTTAAGGAGATTTTGGGCTGAGATGATGGGGTTTTCTAAATATACAATCATGTCATCTGCAAACAGGGACAATTTGACTTCCTCTTTTCCTAATTGAATACCCTTTCTTTCTTTCTCACGCCTGATGGCTCCGGCCAGAACTTCCAACCTATGTTGAAAAGGAGTGGTGAGAGAGGGCATCCCTGTCTTGTGCCAGTTTTCAAAGGGAATGCTTCCAGTTTTTGCCCATTCAGGATGATATTGGCTGTGGGTTTGTCAAAAATAGCTCTTATTATTTTGAGATACATCCCATCAATACCTAATTTATTGAGAGTTTTTAGCATGAAAGGCTGTTGAATTTTGTCGAAGGCCATTGCTACATCTATTGAGATAATCATGTGTTTTTTGTCTTTGGTTCTGTTTAGATGATGGATTACATTTATTGATTTGCATATGTTGAACCAGTCTTGCATTCCAGGGATGAAGCCCACTTGATCATGGTGGATAAGCTTTTTGATGTGCTGCTGGATTTGGTTTGCCAGTATTTTATTGAGGATTTTTGCATTGTGTTCATCAGGGATATTGGTCTAAAATTCTCGTTTTTGTGTGTGTGTGTCTCTGCCAGGCTTTGGTATCAGGATGATGTTGGCCTCATAAAATGAGTTAGGGAGGATTCCCTCTTTTTCTATTGATTGGAATAGTTTCAGAAGGAATGGTACCAGCTCCTCCTTGTACCTCTTGTAGAATCTGGCTCTGAATCTGTCTGGTCCTGGACTTGTTTTTGTTGGTAGGCTATTAATTATTACTTCAATTTCAGAGCCTGTTAGTGGTCTTTTCAGGGATTCAACTTCTTCCTGGTTTAGTCTTGGGCAGGTGTATGTGTCCAGGAATTTATCCATTCCTTCTATATTTTCTAGTTTATTTGCATAGAGGTGTTTATAGCATTCTCTGATGGTAGTTTGTATTTCTGTGGGATCGGTGGTGATATCCCCTTTATCATTTTTTATTGCATCTATTTGATTCTTCTCTCTTTTCTTCTTTATGAGTCTTGCTAGCAGTCTATCAATTTTGTTGATCTTTTCAAAAAACCAGCTCCTGGATTCATTCATTTTTGAAGGGTTTTTTTTTTTTTTTTGTATTTCTATCTCCTTCAGTTCTGATCTTAGTTATTTCCTGCCTTCTACTAGCTTTTGAATGTGTTTGCTCTTGCTTCTGTTATCTACGTCTGGTTGGTGTACCTGAAAGTGATGGGGAGAATGGAACCAAGTTGGAAAACACTCTTCAGGATATTATCCAGGAGAACTTCACCAATCTAGCAAGGCAAGCCAACATTCAAATTCAGGGAATTCAGAGAACACCACAGAGATACTCCTCCAGAAGAGCAACTCCAAGACACATAATTGCCAGATTCACCAAAGTTGAAATGAAGGAAAAAATGTTAAGGGCATCCAGAGAGAATGGTTGGGTTACCCACAAAGGGAAGCCCATCAGACGAACAGCAGATCTCTCGGCAGAAACTCTACAAGCCAGAAGAGAATGAGGGCCAATATTCAACATTCTTGAAGAAAAGAATTTTCAACCCAGAATTTCATATCTAGTCAAATTAAGCTTCATAAGTGAAGGAGAAAAAAAATCCTTTACAGACAAGCAAATGCTGAGAGACTTTGTCACCACCAGGCCAGGCTTACAAGAGCTCCTGAAGGAAACACTAAACATGGAAAGGAACAACCGGTACCAGCCACTGCAAAAACATGCCAAATTTTAAAGACTATCAATGCTAGGAAGAAACTGCATCAACTAACAAGCAAAATAAGCAGCTCACATCATAATGACAGGATCAAATTCAAACATAACAATATTAACCTTACATGTAAATGTGCTAAATGCTCCAATTAAAAGACTCAGACCTCAAATGGGATAAAGAGTCAAGACCCATCAGTCTGCTGTATTCAGGAGACCCACCTCTCGTGCAGAGACACATATAGGCTCAAAATAAAGGGATGGAGGAAGATCTACCAAGCAAATGGAAAACAAAAAAAAGCGGGGGTTGCAACCCTAGTCTCTGATAAAACAGACTTTAAACCAACAAAGATCAAAAGAGACAAAGCCATAACATAATGGTAAAGGGATCAATTCAACAAGAAAGGCTAACTATCCTAAATATATATGCACACACTACAGGAGCAACCAGATTCATAAAGCAAGTCCTGAGAGTCCTGCAAAGAGACTTAGACTCCCACACAGTAATAATGGGAGACTTCAACACCCCTCTGTCAACATTAGACAGATCAACAAGACAGAAAGTTAACAAGGATATCCAGGAATTGAACTCAGCTCTGCACCAAGTGGACCTAATAGACATCTACAGAACTCTCCACCCAAAATCAATGGAATATACATTCTTCTCAGCACCACATCACACTTATTCCACAATTGACCACATAGTTGGAAGTAAAGCATTCCTCAGAAAATGTAAAAGAACAGAAATTATACTAAACTGTTTCTCAGACCACAGTACAATCAAACTAGAACTCAGGATTAAGAAACTCACTCAAAACCACTCAACTACATGGAAAATGAATGACTACCGGGTACACAACAAAATGAAGGCAGAAATAAAGATGTTCTTTGAAACCAATGACAACAAAGACACAATATACCAGAATCTCTGGCACACATTTAAAGCAGTGTGTAGATGGAAATTTATAGCACTAAATGCCCACAAGAGAAAAGAGGAAAGATCTAAAATTGACACCCTAACATACAATTAAAAGAACTAGAGAATCATTCATTCTTTACTTGAGATACCAATTCTTTGACGTAGAAACTTGCACAGATGTGGTGGGGCCAATATGGCTGACTACAAGTAGCTGGGTTTGGAGTCTCCAGTTGAAAAAATAAAACCGTAATAAGCAGGTGGATTCTTCACTGGCAACCAAGGTATCCAGGTTCTCTAGTCAAAATTGACTAGAAGGCTGGCATGACACTCAGAGAGAAGGAAGAACAGTGTGGTGTGGCAGCACACCTGAGAGCCACACTGTGAAGGGGAACCCCTACCCCCCACCCACCACCAACACACACACAAACACACACACACCAAGCCAAGGGAGGTGGTGAGTGAGCATGCTACCCATCCGGGGAAACTGCTTTTTCCATAGAACTGTGCAACCCACGGATCGGAAGAGCCCACTCATGAACCTGTGAAACCGGGCTTAGTGTCCCAACCCCAGAACTCACAGATTCTCACAGCCTCTCAGCTGGAATCTGCTTAAGCCCACTGAACTCCTAGGGAGAGGGGTGAACAGTACCAGCTGCAGCTGCCTGCTGTCTAAGCCCTTTGAGCTCCTCGAGGGAGGGGCAGCAGCCAGGACTGGGAATTGTAACTGCCTAACAAGCTAAGCTGCCTGGGCGGGTAAAGGGCTGCACTCATTTCTATAGCTCCAGGCTGTAATTTTCCCCTGCTGGGGACGGGGAGGCTGAATGGCTTGATCCCAAGACTTGTCCCCGCAGCCCAACACACCAGCTGGTGCAGACTGCAGCCAGAGTTCCTCTTCAGGCCTGACCCTGAACCATCCGTCCTCATTCAGTGGGGCTTCCCTGCAGGAACTCCAATAACTCCAGCCAGAGGCTCAGGGACAGAGTTTGGATCTCCCTGGGTCTGAGTCCCTCAGGGAAGGTTTGGTGGCCCCAGGCTCTACCGACCAGCAGCCTTAGCCTCTTCTTCTGGTAGTGCTGAGAAACCCAGGCAGCCCAGATGAGTGAGTTTCCCCCCAGCGAAGCACACCCTCTCCGCCAAGGTACAAAGTGCTGGGTCAAATGGATCCTGTTCCCCATGCCACCCAACTGGGGGAGACCCTCAAACAGGGCTGGTCAGACACTCTATACAGGAGCTATCTGACAGGCATTAGGCTGGTGGCTCTCGAGGTCAGAGGTCCCAGACGAAGGAGCAGGCACCATCTTTGCTGCTCTCCAGCCTCCTTGAGTGACATCTCCAGGTACGGGAGTGAATCAGATCAATAAGGCCTGAAGTGAACCCCCAGCAAACTGCAGCAGCCCTACAGAAGAGGGTCATGACTACTGCAAGAAAAACAAACAAGCAGAAGGCGACAACAGCAACATTAAAAACACGGCAAAAAATGCCCCCACCAAAACCTCATCCAAGGGTCAGCAGCCTCAAAGCCCAAAACTTTAGACAAATTCATGAAGATGAGAAAGAATCATCGAAAAAATGCTGAAAACCCAAAAGGCCAGAGTGTGTCCTCTCCTCCAAATGACTGCAACATCGCTCCATCAAGGGCGCAGAAGTGGACGCAGGATCAGATGGACGAATTGACCAAAGTAGGCTTCAGGATATTGTCCAGGAGAACTTCCCCAACTTAGCAAGACAGGCCAACATGCAAATTAAGGAAATACAGAGAACACCCTTAAGATACTCCATGAGAAGATCGACCCCAAGACACAAAATTATCAGATTCTCCAAGGTCAAAATGAAGGACAAACTGTTAAGGCAGCCAGAGAGAAAGGCCAGCTCAGCTAAAGGGGATGCCCATTGGACTAACGGCAGACCTCTCAGCAGAAACTCTATGAGCCAGAAGAGTGGAGGCCAATATTCAGCATTCTTAAAGAAAATAATTTTCAATTCAGAATTTCATATCCAGCCAAACTAAGCTTCAGAAGCAAAGGAGAAATAAAATCTTTTCCAGAAAAACAAATGCTGAGGGATTTTGTTACCACCAGGCCTGCCCTGCAATAGCTCCTGAAAGAAGCACTAAATTTGGAAAGGAAAAACTGGTACCAGCCACTGCAAACACACACCAAAATATAAAGACCAATGACACTATGAAAAAACTGTATCAACTAATGGGCAAAATAACCAGCTAACATCATGATGACAGGATCAAATTTACACATAACAATACTAACCTTAAATGTAAATGGGCTAAATGCCCCAATTAAAAGACACAAACTGGCAAATTGGATAAGGAGTCAAGACCCTTCAATGGGTTGTATTCATGAGACTCATCTTATGTGCAAAGAGACACATAGGTTCAAAATAAAGGGATGGAGGAAAATTTACCAAGAAAATGGAAAACAGAAAAAAGCAGGGCTTGCCATCCTAGTCCCTGATAAAATAAACTTTAAACCAACAAAGATCAAAAAAGATAAAGAAGGGCATTACATGATGGTAAAGGGAAAAATTCAACAAGAAGAGCTATTCTAAATATATATGCAGCCAATATGGGAGCGCCCAGATTCATCAAACAAGTTCTTAGAGACCTACAAAGAGCTGTAGATTCCCATATAATAATAGTGGGAGATGTTAACAACCTATTGTCAGTATTAGACAGATTAATGAGACGGAAAATTAACAAGGATATTCGGGACTTGAACTCAGCTCTGGATCAAGTGGACCTAGTAGACGTCTGCAGAACTCCCTACCTCAAATCAACAAAATACACATTGTTCTCAGTGCTACATGGCACTTATCTAAAATTGACCACATATTTGGAAGTAAAACACTCCTCAGCAAACGCAAAGTAACTGAAATCATAGGAAACAATCTCTCAGACCACAGTGTAATCAAATTAGAACTCAGGATGAAGAAACTCACTCAAAAACACACAATTTCATGGAAATTTAACAGCCTGCTCCTGAGTGACTCCTAGGTAAATAATGAAATTAAGGCAGAAATCAAGGAGTTCTTTGAAAGCAGTGAGAACATAGAGACAATGTACCATAATCTCTGGGACACAGCTAAAGCAATGTTTAGAGGGAAATTTATAGCACTAAATATCCACATCAGAAAACTAGAAAGATCTGAAATTGACACCCTAACATGACAATGAAAAGAGCTAGAGAGGCAAGAGCAAACTAATTCAAAAGCTAGCAGAAGACAAGAAATAACGAAGATCAGAAGAGAATTGAAGGAAATAGAGACACAAAAAACACTCCAAAAAATCAATGAAAGCAGGGGCTGTTTTTTTGAAAAAATTAACAAAATAGACTGCCAGCTAGGCTAATAAAGAAGAAAGAGAAGAGTCAAATAGACACAATAAAAAATGATAAAAAGAATATCACTACTGACCACACAGTAATGCAAACTACCATCAAAGAATACTATAATACCTCTTTGCAAATAAACTAGAAAATCTAGAAGAAGCGGATAAATTCCCAGACACATACCCATTATCAGTGCTAAACCAGGAAGAAGTTGAATCCCTGAATAGACCAATAACAAGCTCTGAAATTGAGGTAGTAATTAATAGCCTACCAACCAAAAAAGCTCAAGATCAGGCAGATTTACAGCTGAATTCTACTGGAAATACAAAGAGGAACTGATACCATTCCTTCTGAAACTATTCCAAAATAATTGAAAAGGAGGGACTCCTCCCTAGCTCATTTTATGAAGCCAGCATTATCCCAATACCAAAACTGAGAAGACACACAACAAAAAAATAAACTTCAGGCCAATATCTCTGATGAACATTGATGTGAAAATCCTCAATCAAATACTGGCAACCTGATTCCAGCAGCACATCAGAAAACTTATCCCTTACAATCCAGTCAACTTCATCCCTGGGATGCAAGGTTGGTTCGGTGTACTCAAATCAATAAATGTAATCCATTACATAAACAGAACCAATGACAAATACCACATGATTATCTCAATAGATGTAGAAAAGGCCTTTGATAATATTCAGCATCCCTTCATGTTAAAAACTCTCAACGAACTAGGTATTGATGGAACATATCTCAAAATAATGAGTTACTAATGAAAAACCCACAGCCAATATCATATTGAATGGGCAAAAGCTGAAAGCATTCCCTTTGAAAACTGGCACAAGAAAAGGATGCCCTCTCTCACCACTCCTATTCAATATAGTGTTGGAAGTTCTGGCCAGGGCAATCAGGCAAGAGAAAGAAACAAAGGATATTCAAATAGGGAGAGAGGAACTCAAGTTGTTTCTGCTTGCAGATAACATTATTTTGTATTTAGAAAACCCCAGTGTGGTGGCTCACACCTGTAATCCCAGCACTTTGAGAGGTCGAGGTGGGTTAAACTAGTTTACAGTCCCATCAACAGTATAAAAGTGTTCCTATTTCTCCACATCCTCTCCAGCACCTGTTATTTCCTGACTTTTTAATGATCGCCATTCTAACTGGTGTGAGATGGTATCTCATTGTGGTTTTGATTTGCATTTTTCTGATGGTCAGTGATGATGAGCATTTTTTCATGAAGATACATTAATATTTTTTAAAATCACCATAACTGAATTATGAGAACATTGACAGAAACAAGACGGAATGTGTGCGGATTGATCTATTAAAAGGATATTCAGAACTATTCAGAGGAAACAGCGTTTCCTCTAAGATGGTAGCAGTGGTGTCAGAGAGAAGCTTGTATCTATGAAATAATTGGTGGGACTCATTTGCCTGCAAAGCAAATTGCCATGGGAGATGTCAAAAATGTTCCCAAGATCCTAGGTACCTCAGGTGAATGGATTGTTTTCCTTTTGCTTGTAAACGTTCATGAAATTAAGATGAAGTTTGGAGAGAATATCTGGATGTATTGAGTTTAAATTGTCTATAACATATCCAAGTGGAAATAAAAATATAGATCTGAAATAAAAAGGAGTGATCTGAGCTTGAGGTGTATATTAGACAGACAACTGTGCATTGCATAGAGAGAATGCATGAAATGTGTTTCCTATGTCTCACTTGCTACCTTTCAGTAAGTATTTAAATTTTAATTATGTGGTATTTTATTTTATTTTGTATATTGTTTTTGTGTTTGGCTGGCTAACGAGATTGGATCAATTGCTTGAAGAATGCTATTCAAAATGACAGAAACTTTTAACATGAATGAATAAGATGGCAGAGCAAGGAGACAGACCTCAACATTGACACTCAGTTACTCTCAAAGGGGATTACCATCATAGAATACATGAGAAACATCTACTCTTGAAAACAAAGCAAAAACATTATGAAAAAGATTATAGAGTTCAATGCATATATGGTAGCATTGGGCTTTTAGCAACCAATATTATAATATAAGTCTTAGATATAAGTAAATATTTTCACTGACAACATGACTAGAACCATCATAGAAATGTGGCACTTTGCAAAGTGTTTTATCCAAGGCTATATTTACTGCAAAGAGCTGAAATATTATTGAAAGACCTGTAAGATATGTGTGGCATTAACCTCCAAAACAAGCTAAAAGTTCCAAAAATGGTCACATTTAGGTTTTTATGATCTATCATTATATAGTGTATAACTGAAATACGTAAAGAAAGTTTACTAATTTTCCCTTGTAAACATGGATGAGACATTACTAATAAAATTGAAATCTTCCAATGAAGATAATGTGTAACTTTCTTTGTAGATTTAGTTATAAGGAGTCACAGCTGGTCATAACTGTGATTGTTGCAACATAGACATCTTAGCCACAAAACTGTCTGGTTCCAACGTGTTAGGATTTAATAGAAATAGAAGAACATTGAGACTAGTTTTAGTACGGAAAGAGCAAAATTATGACAGACTTGCAATAATCCCAAAACATTTTTAAGAGCAAAATTCTGTTTTTTGTTTGTTTGTTTTTGTATTTGTAACAGCAGTTCACATTTTATGACATTTGAAAATTGATGACTTTCATACAGAATATGTTGTACTATGCTTTGTGGAAAGGCATAGAATTTAAAACATAAAACTGTATTATAGTCTCGAGTGTTACATGATTATGTTAAAGATAAACTCAAGATTCCTCAATTTACTCTCTTTCTGCACCGTTGAAACGCTGGTTCAGATTTTAGCTGACAAATTTACTTGATGATTGATGTCTGAGGGAGACAGAGCTTTTGTCTGATTGCTTTTACAGAGCAAAGGAGTAAAAATTTTGGTCAGTATCTAGTTCAAAAATTATTATATTTATATTATATTGTATTATATTTTTAAAGTAGAAAAAGAATGTACCTATAATTTCTTTTGTTTCATGCAACTCCACACAAAAATATTAAAACACATATCTGAAAAAGTAGAGTCACAGCTGGTAATAAGAATCATTGTCATAATATAGACGTCTTAGTCAGAAAACTATCTGGCTCCAAATTGTTAAGATTTGATAGAGATATGTACATTAAGAAAAATGTTTGCACCGAGATGCTGTAATTACTATGGACCTACAATAATCAACAACAAAAAATGGAGTCAAAGCTGATCATAATTATCATTATGTGTTTTAATACTTTTTAAAGTTTTGTAAAAGTTTTGACAAAAATTCATATAAAAAACCAAATATTTTAGATAACATATTTTTATTAAGTATGATGTATTCTACGAGTAGATTTGTGCAATGACCATACACAGGGAGTTTGTTTGTATAATGAAGTCCAATCATAACAATACTCAATTCTCATAGAGTATTCAAGAGAACTGAACCAAAGCGTCTTCCTAAATCATCAGTGTTCAGCATCTGTTTGTTCCTATGTATGATAGTCATCATGAGCACAGTTCTTACCTCTTGAAATGATCACAGACACAAATTCACAGATTGGTATTTGTTAGTACTTGCAATTTCCACCCTCCCATTTTTCATCTTTTTTTTTCCTGTTTTGATTTGTCAAAAAACCAATGTGTATTCAAAGTCTTTCATTTACTGGAAACCATCCATTTTTATTTTGAAATCCCTACTGCTTGTAGTTCACATGCCCTTCCTGGAATGTTCTTCCTTTATTTCTCCTCTCTACCCACCATTTTCTACCTAATATTTAAAAAGTGTTAAATATTTCTTATTTTACAAAACTCGCTTACCCTGCACTCAGCATAGCTGTGATTGTGTGCACATCATTCTAAACCAGGGTTATTGGCTTATCAGTTGTCTCTGCCCTCAGAATTTGTGCTCTCTGAGACCACAAACTATTTATTTGTACCTTCTAGAAAAGAGTGTTTGGCATACAGAAACTACTGAGTGAGCCATTTAAATAAAGTAATGAATACATAAATGATTAAAATAGTAAATTACTATTATTGGCACACATTAGGCAAAAAGTTAAGGAAGAGCAATATTTAGTTTAAAATACATGGATGCAGAGAAAATAACAAAATATTTTTGTAACTATCAAATTGCTTGGAAATGTTATTTTTCTAATTCTCAATTTTATTTTGCTTATCTATTTATATGTGTTTAAACTTGTGTGTTAACTAGGGGGACTACGAAACTCTTTGAAATTCTGAAGCATCACCATCTCCCCCCGATATTTACAGTGAAAAATTTTCATCAAATTTTAACAGTTCGGAGATCCTCTAAAATTGAACCAAACTTCCGTGGGCTAACTTTTTAAACTGCTGGTCAAAGAATTAATTACCAACATATGAATTTTAATTTAGGACAGTATGCAAATGATGCTAAATTAATTACTTTGATAATATCTTACCAAAGCTTAATAATTGAACACCATTATATAATTAAATGCCCACTATAAATATCTTTTAAAATTCCACTTTATATACAACTCCTGTTAGAAAAGTAACAGCATAACCATTTGATATTTATTATCAAAATCTACAAAATTTAATTCATCTCCCTAATAAAGAACACAATTGTTTCCTTTAACTGTCATTTAAGGAACTGAGAAATACAGAAAACATTTAAATCTCACTCCAATACAGAAGAAATAAATATTTTCAGTAATATCTAGGTAACAACCAACAATTTTAACATATTAAAGCGGTACTCACTATTGTCCATCTCTATTGTCCTGACTTCAACTTTGAAAAGTTCCATGTGACCAAAGAAATGCTCAAATTAATCCTGGTAGAAGTAATTCACCTAGGTCTAACATAGTTATTGCAAGAAGATTCAGCTCCTTAAATCTCAAAAGAGATAATCGCCACTTTTGTCTGTACTTAGGAACACAGCCATTAGGTGGGCAAGATGATTAAACAGGAAATTAGAGCAGAAAATAACAAATGCTAAGGGAAAGTGTGCAGAGAAGAGTGGTTGCATGTTATTAGAAGAAAATGGCAAATAGGCCGGTTGTGGTGGCTCACACCTGTAATCCCAGCACTGTGGGAGGCTGAGGCAGGTAGATCATGAGGTCAGCAGTTCAAGACCAGCCTGATCAACATGGTAAAACCCCATCTCTACTAAAAATAAAAAAATTAGCCAGGCGTGGTAGCGTGCACCTGTAATTCCAGCTACTCAGAAGACTGAGGCACGAGAATTGCTTGAATCTGGCAAGCAGAGGTTGCAGTGAGCCTAGATTATACCACTGCACTCCAGCCTGGGTGACAGAGTGAGACTAAGTCTCAAAAAAAAGAAAGAAAGAAAAGAAAAGACAACTGCAAATAACATGCAGTAGAGAATTTTTTTTCTCAGAAAGTAGTGATAGATAATCCTATGAGAGCTAAAATTTTAATATATGCATTAGACATTTTTGTTAACAATATACTTTTTCAATGTAATTACTAAGGAAGATTAATCGTTAAATATTTGGACTCTGTTTGAAAATTTCCACTTCTGTTTCATCATAGGTACTTTGGTAGTTGTCTAGATGTTTAGTCTTTCTCCAGGCAAGAGCATCATTTTATGGAAGCCAACCATTTCTTTTCTCATTAAGACCATGTTAACGAACATACACACACACGCGCGCGCACACACGCACACATACGCACATGCACACACACGCACACACGATGAATAAAGAAAAAAGAAAACAGTGACAGACTTGAGCATTTGTGGATTGTGGTATTCTTGGGAGTCCTGGAACCAGTCCCCTGAGGATACCGAGGGAAAACTGTACATCCATGGATTCCTCAATAGAGATGGCTCTGCGGGGAGAGCACTGTGGGATCCCTACCCTTAGGAAGAAGTCGGATCTCTGACTACATGCAGTTCCCATCCCTTCTTCCCCACACAGGCAACAAGTAACCCTGGCCCTGGGCTTCTAGCAAAGCAAGAACCCTTTCCTTTCATCTCTTTTGTGTAATGGTCTTCCAATACATTTATGTTTGTAAAAGTAGGTCCATTGACTAAGATAAATGACAAATAAATAAATGAAAAATAATAAGCCGAGAAAAACACCAGTAGCCTTAAAAGGTAAATTATTGTCCCCCCATACGAATATACTTTTAAAATGGCTAAGATTTCTTCAGTGTCATTGTGCTTTACTGCACTTTGCACATTATTTAATTATTGAAAGCACCTATAATGTACACAGTTATCTCAATGTTATTAATTTATAAATTATATTATTAAATTATAAATGTATTAAATTTTGACACAGGTAAGTTAAATTGCCTATGGTGCCTGTGAAAGTAACTGATAGAGTTACTCCTCTACACTAGTCTGCCCCACTCCGAACCTTGGGCTCAAGCACAAGAAATCTGTATAACCGCTACTACCCATAGGTAACATAACATCCTAACTGGTTTGAGGATAACGTCCCTGACAATAGTCAAGTTATAGAAACAACCTAAGTGTTCTTCTTGGGACAAGTGGCTGACGAAATGGGGGTACACATTATTTAGTTATAAAAAAGAACGCGATCTTGCCATTTGCACAACATGGATGAGCCTGGAGGACTGAACTAAGCCAGGCACAGAAATAAAAACACTGCATGGCTTCATTTATATGTCAAATCTAAAATTTAAAAAGCAAGTATACAGAGATAGAGAACAAAACAGTACTTAACAGGAGTGGGGAGGTGGGGAAATGGGGAGATACACGTCTGAAGATAAAAAGTGGCAGATCCATGGGAGGAACAGGTCTAGGGGTCTAGTGCACAGCAGGAGGACTACAGGTAATAAAACTGTACTGTATGTGGAATTCACACTAAATGAGTAGATTTTACCTGCTCTTGCCAAAAAAAAAAAAAAAAATTGGTCACTATGTGAGATGACGGACATGTTAATTTCCTTCATTATGGTAACCTTTCTACTCTCAGTATCTCATAACATCGTGTTACATGCCTTAAACATACAAAATTAAAATTTATTTTTAAAATTATGGAAAGAAAATAATTAACAGCTGGCCTTGAAAATTACCTCCTACCTCAAGGATAACCGTATGAAGTTTGACCTTTGAGTAGTACATTTTGTAATATTGTCTGATAGGATTTTACTAACTAGCAGATGAAAGAGTTACCATGGGTTGGTGTTGCTACGTACTAAATCCCACTCTAGGCATGATGTTAGCAGGTTCGACCTCTTTGCCTGGGTCATTTAATGGATACAAGTCTGTAGGTTGTGGATGGCAGTGGGAGCAGACCAACAACCGTGCAGGTCTTAAGGTGGCACATGAAGAAAATTTAAAAATAATTTTGTAAAATTTCTAAAGGTGAGTCTCCTTTTCAGTTTACCACGAGATGGCAATTCTAAGAGAGTTCGCCGATAAAATGGGAATCCCTGCGAGGCTCACCCACTCTCCCTTTAGCATGCTGCTAGGAGTCAGTCCAGGTAGATAAGCTTGGGCTGCATGACTAGCAAAATATGCCAACTGATGGGCCTCAGACTCAGCACTAGGCGGGTTCTTGAAGAACACTCATCGTCCCACAGCCAGAACACATCTCAGTGTGCAAAGGGGGCCACGCTTTGCATCTGAAGCTGGAAGCTGCATCTTAAGTATCAAAGGCCTCTGAGAGTCTTATGCTGGTAAAATCTCCCTGCTCCTTCCTTGAATCCTCTGCTAATGCTAATAAGTGTTGCACTTGGAGCCCTGTACATCTGTGATGACAATTTGGTCCCATTTGATCCCAAGATGCCACAATAAGCATTAAATTATCTAATGAAAGTGCTTTTTAAACATTAGCCTATTATTCATTTTCAAAAAGTATAAAATACTGCAAAGAAGAAAGGAGTGATGCGTATATTAGATCCAGGAGCTACTGAGGTGTCAAAGAAGGTGAGGAAGTAAGAAAACAATAAGACAAGGAAAATATATTTATCTAGCACACCAAAACCACATGATGGTAGGCTTTAGGAGCAATGTCAATTGGTACAAAGCAGAAGAGCAAAGTGTTTGCAACTGTGCTGTATAAGTAACACGATGCATAGAATAAAAATAATTAACTATAATAATTTAGATCCAAGGTGATGAGATGAGTGGCTGTAAGAAGGAAAAAGACATACATAAAGGAAGAGAAACAAGTTTAAAGGAATAATCAATATAATTTATTGATGATTAGATATGTAAAATACCTAGAGCTGCTTCAAAAGCAGCACTGAGGCTCTGGGCATGGATTATATGAGAACGCATCAGTCAATGACAGAGACAGAATGTTTGAATGGAAACCAGGTTAGGGACTGTGGCTGGGGAGGAAGAAAAAAATGAGACATTTAATTTATGGTGACACTCACTGGAGAAAATGGAATGACAAATGATACACACTTATTTAAAATAACAGTCAACAAGTGAGCCAGAAATAAAACTCAAGACCCTAACACCAAGCATAACAATATCATTATCCAAGAGCCATCCTACACACAGGAAATCTTTGAAATAAACATTCTATTTTATTTTACAGTTAATGGAGTTCGACGAAGTCTACCTTTCTGAGTGTCAAATCAGTGCACTTTTGTGCTCAGGAAATAGACAATATATTACTGGGTTTCCATGAACACACCGAGTAGTTTCATCTGCTATTCAACATCGAGTTTCTTCATCCGCAAAAAAACACTTTTTATTTTTGGTAAGTTCTTAAAAGCTTTGTTAAAAACGTGCAAGGGCTTCTGTGTGGCTTTTGAAGCCTCGCCACTTCATGTGCAGGATTAACATTCTAAAGAGGACAGCTTCTGCAAATATTAAATTACACAGGAGTTTCAATGCAGGCCTGCAGCCTCAACTCGTGGGCGTGGAGATCCAAGGGGCAATTCTGACCTGTGGCTTCTATCAATTTCCAGTAGGGAAAAAAATCAGTTTCGTATCATTTACTAAAACCCGAATTCCAGATTCTGGCAAAAAAAAAAAAAAAAAAAAAAAAGCATAAGGCACTTTAGAAGTGTTTTGTTTTGCTTTGTTTTAATGCTTGTTGCCTTCATGATCTGAACATATATATATGTATATGTGTGTATATATATGTGTGTGTGTGTATATATATATATACACATATACATGAGTTGAGGCTGCAACTGTAATCAGAACATGGCATGGTTCTGCACAAGTGAACCCATAGTCTACTAGTGAAATAGACTAATTAATATGTTAAGAAGCATAATGAGATATTCTATAATGGATATCTGGAAAAAGTTCTATAGTACCCCAAAAAGAGAAAAGAACTATTTATACCTGAGTGTTTTCAGGGTTAGCGTTTGAATGAAGGAACGAGTTGAAACAATAATGGGAAGAGAGTAGGTATAAACTAAGCTATATTGCTAATTAAGTTAAATATAGATAAACTGAATGCATGAATTGTCAGCAATTATAAGACTAGATGAAACAGTAACCTCCCAGCAACAAGCAAGAGAGTCTTACAGAAGACCTGACAACAATGATGAATGAGGACAGAGTGAGAAAACGCTGCGGTCCTTGATGCTATCATTGACTCACTTGAATCCTGCTTTGACATTGACTTCCAAGTATGTGATACAATTAACTGCCTGAATGGTTTAAGGCACTTGGAAGGGCTTTTGGTGCAATTGCAGATGAAACTATTACAACATAACACATATAGAAAGAGTATCCCTTACACATTTTTTGAAAGGAAAGAAGAATGAGTGAAGTAAGAAAGGAAGGAAGGAGAGAAGGAAGAAAAGAAGAAAAGAAGTCTCAAGAACTCAGATGTCTTGATTTATACCAGTTGAAAAATGGCCAAACTACTTATTAGCACCATGAATTACATATATATATGTAATTAGATATATGATTTTGTACTTCTTAAACTGTTTAAAATTATATGTATAATTATAATTATAGATACAATTAAACTCAGTATAAATTATATATAAAATTATATGTATAATTTAAACTGAGTTTAAGAAGTACAAAAACACTTTCATCGTACATTTTTTGAATAGATGTACCTTTAAAGTGGAGTGATATTTTCAGAGTAATCAATATAATCTTGGGTTTAGAGACTTCATGTTGGGTGACTGTATTCTTATCTGATAAGAAAGATGAAATAATAACACATTCTTTGAACGTTTCCAGACGATAACATTTTTAATATGAGGCCAAATAATTTGGTTTGTTATCTTCTTACACAGGTTATTCAAAACAGCAGGATTAGAGGAAGCAGTGGACTAGTTTCTAATTTGAATACATCATCAAACCACCCCAATTAGCCACCTGCATTCCTCTAGTATTTTTTCAGCATGTAATCAAAAGAATATTATTTACTTTGATGATTAATAAAAATGGTCTGCCAAGTGTTTGTTCTTTAATGGGAAAATAATGGGCAACATTAAGGAAAAGAACCACTATCCATACGCATGATCTTTGAGACATTTCCATTCATTCAGAAACTGACTCTGTCACTGTAAATGGCAAACAATCAGGAAATGAAAATAAAATTATTCTACAAATTATCTTTCATCTGAGAATACTGCTGAACCCTACAGATAACTTTATTAATACATGTATAGATCCGTGGAACAGTTATCAGCTAATAAGGGAAGAAGTCTAAGGTAGTGTCAATTTTAAATTTCAAGGACTTACCTCTACCTTGGTCAAGAAGAAGTCTTTATTGCATCCAATTAAGTAAGATGTTTTCATTTCCTTCTGATCTCCATCTTGTCTACTTTCTCTGTGTTAATGTTTATTTGGTGACCAAATCTCTATTCTGTCCTTCATACTTTATGATTAAAAAATTCCAACTCCAGCTATATGACCTTGGTTTATAATCATGGTCTTTCTTCATAATCTGCCATACCACACCATCCTTCTGATGTTATCTCCTGCTATCGTGCCCCCAATTCACCCTGCTAGGGGTGACACAGAGCTATCTTGATTATGACAAATTTGCCTAAATGGCTACTCCCTCCACCCACACACAAGTTCATATCAGAATCCTTGTGTTTGCTCTCTCTTATGTCTGGAACAGCCTCCATAAATATGTCTTTGTGGACCAGCTCATGCTTCAGTTTTGTCTATGGTCAAATATCAAATTTATTATCTTCAAATTTCAAATTTCAAACATTGAACTCTTCTTTATTTCACCAAACCCATTCCCAGAAGACTTCCCCATATCCCCCATTACTCCTCTATGTTTCTCATATATCATATATACATTCTTCAGAAATCCTGGTGGCACTGCCTTCAAAATATATCCAGAATTTAAACACTTCACAGCACTTGTGTGACTACAAGGCTAATCTGATCCACCATCTCTCCTCTCCTATACTGTTATAATTACTGGCCAAGAGTTGTCCCTTTTTCCATGGTGACTCAAAGCAATAGCTAAGCAATTCCTCAAAAAAAGTCCCTATGTGCACATCCCGATTTAATACAAAATAAAAGCCAACACATCCCAATATCCTAGAATGCCTTATGTAACATGCATTCTAGGATATGCAGATCCTAGAACACCCCCCACCCCACCTCCACATACACACCATAAAATACATCTGATCCTACCCTCTGAGCTCCAGCCACATTAATTTTCTTGGTCTTCACTGATTACATTAAGGACCCTCTTGAATTGTGACCTTCCCGCTAGCTAGTTTTCCCATCTTCCGCATGAAAAGTGCATCCTCCGTATATGTACTTAATGCACTCCCTAGGAATTGTTCAAGTCTTCGCTCAAATATCCCCATCTCAATGAGGCTTCCATGTCATTTTAGGTAAACACTCAAAGAATGAGTAATTCTTATTTTTTGATGATTTTCCAGAAAATAGAAACAAAGGAAGAATTGGCCAGATCATTTAATGACACTGGTATAAATATATTTCTAAAATTAGAAAACTACAAAACCTTAGAAATAAATGATATGTTCACTCTATGTATGAAGATAGACACAAAAATTCCCAAAACAGTACGCTACAGAACATTCAAATTTTGTATTAAAATACACAAAATATAAACTAAAGACTATTCTGGGGGATTCCAAGAAGGGTTCAATGTAAGGATATGCCTTGTACCATATTAATAAATGAAAGAAAAAATACTCAAACAATATAGAAAAGGCATTTGATAAGACAAAGCAAGTGTTATGAGGAAAACAAGCAAAAAAAGTACAGAAGGCATAACACATGTTTGGTAAGGTTTATTTAATAACACTTAAGGATAATAGGTGTATATTAAAAGAAGGCACGATATTAGCACTATATTTAAAGGATCACTAGTATTAATACATAACTTAGCAATCCAGTTAGAAAAAAAAAAAAAAGAACACAGAATATGAGCATGTAATTTTAGAAACTGTAACACACAAAGCCACAAGCATATAAGAAAATGCTTAAAATTGGGGGTGATCAGAAAAAAAATTAAAATTTCAATGAGTCATCGCTTTCCCTAATTAGATTTCTAGGGTAGAGATGTGCTGACTTTGTAATTCTCGTGGTGAGCTGGCAGCAGTGTAAAGTGGGGCACAATTCAGGAGGATAATAAGAGTGTGTATGCAGAGCCTATGAACTAGAAATTGTGCTCCAGAGAATGTATCTCAACAATTTCTGACTCCTGTTCATAAAAGAACAAGTACAAAGATTTTTATGACAACAGTAATTTTAGTTTCTGAAATTTGAGGGCAACTTGATTGTCCAAAAAGATAGACAGCAGTTGGTTTGTATACGTTCTGGACATATGAGAAAGCAAGCACTTAGAAATATTGATTATAGCATGGCTATGTCTGAAAAATATAAACAAAGTGAAACAGAAATACAATGAGTTTATATAACACATGATTTCCTACAAAACTAAAATTGAAAAATAGTTGGAAAGAAAAAAAGAACATGACTAAAATGCACTTTTAGAAAGAACATAAGCAAACTAATAGATTAAGTACAATAAAATAACAGCAGCATATAGTGTTGGGGAACCAGAATGATTTTAAGGGAAATAAAAATTAATACATAAATTCAATAATAATGGAGACTTGCAGGATAATTTTACTTCTTTATTTTTATTTTATTTTATTTAGAGATGGAGTCTCGTTCTGTCACCCAAGCTGGAGTGCAGTGGTATGATCTCAGCTTACTGCAACCTCTGACTCCTGAGTTCGAGCGATTCTCCTCTCCCAGCCTCCTGAATAGCTGGGACTACAGGTGCCCCTGCCACCATGCCAAGCTTTTTTAGTAGAGGCGGGGTTTTGCCTTGTTGGCTAGACTGGTCTCAAACTCATGACCTCAAGGGATTTGCCCACCTCGGCCTCCCAAAGTGCTGGGATTATAGGAGTGAGCCCCCGCACCAGGCCAGGAACCAAAAATTTTAATGGACCATCAGCTGAAGAGTATGATGATCTAAACACTTATTCAGAGCTGAACGATAAAGAGATGAGCTATGCTGTTTCTCCAGTCTTCTGATCTGCAGACACAAAAATGGAATTACAGTTGCAAGGGTTTCATCAGGAGAAATTTCTGTGAGAATAAATGGAGTTGGGACAGAGAATAGGAAAGAGTCATCAGACCATGATTTAATCTGACTCTGAGGGAAAGAAATATATTTTAGGTGGAAGTGTCCTAGACTAATAGGCAGTGGCATGGTGGCTCAAGCCTGTAATCCCAGCACTTTGGGAGGCCGAGACGGGCGGATCACGAGGTCAGGAGATCGAGACCATCCTGGCTAACATGGTGAAACCCCGTCTCTACTAAAAAAATACAAAAAACTAGCCGGGCGAGGTGGCGGGCGCCTGTAGTCCCAGCTACTCGGGAGGCTGAGGCAGGAGAATGGCGTAAACCTAGGAGGCAGAGCTTGCAGTGAGCTGAGATCCGGCCACTGCACTCCAGCCTGGGCGACAGAGCGAGACTCCGTCTCAAAAAAAAAAAAGAAAAGAAAAGAAAAGAAAAGAAAAGAAAAGATCAGCAAGTGAGGTCATATCTTCATGGAAAGAGCCTGGCTTAGACCCTCACCCAGGCTCAGCCATTGGCTGCAAGGGGCCTGTGGTCTCATGGAGACATGATGTCGGGATTCCGAAAGTGACAGGTGGAGCTGTCTACTAGGCAACCTGTGATAGGGACAAAAAGAAAATATAGAGCATTTCTCTTCTTCAAATCATCTTGATTTTTATCTTCTCCTCTCAAATATCATAGCCCAAACTGGAAAGTTTCTGATTACAGATCAACCAGATAAAAGAGTGTTGTCTGGGACACATGTGCAAAATCATCCTCAAAATATGGGTTCATTTATCACAAATGTGAAGATGGAGGCTAAATCCATTTCTATAACAATCTTAGAATTTGCAAAATTCCAGAGAAGGACAGAAAGAGAAAATATACAGAAAGTCCCAGACCCTCATGAAAACATCTCAACCACCGAGTCACAAAAATTCCATTCTGAGCACCATAAAAGAACAGTGCATGACACTTGCACCTTCAAAAATTATCTTGGAAATTTTTTTTTTCCCACACCGCTTGATCTCTACACTCAGGCAGATACAGTAATAGTCAAAGTCTACATTTTCCAACTCAGAAAAGAAAAGTCAGGACATTTTGTTTAGAAGGTGAAATAATGGATCAGCATTTGCTTGTGTCAATTCCATGTGGACCACCACAAGTTTCAATGCAAAGTTCAGGAGGATGATGTCATTTTAAACCTGAAATACACTGTTATCCATGTGCCATGTAAGGGCTATCAGTCACTAATTTTGTGTTTTATGTTATGGGAAACTGACAGGCTATATACAAGGGACAGACATGATGACTGTGAAGCAAATCTGAAATTGACTTGATATTTTTGAAGATGAACAAAATGCACTTCTATTTTTGAATCTCCAGCCATACCACACATTTTTTAAAATTTTTTTGATTAGGGCTTAAGGAGGCTTACACTAAACATTGCCTAGCTTCTTGTCCAGACGGTTGTTAAAAATTACCCAAAATAGGTATCCTCGTGAAATGATCTAGCTGGAACAGGAATTAATTACACAAAATAATAATAATAGCATTAATTTGGGTGTATTTAATTCTCACACCACCTCACTGCAAGTGCACAGCAAACATTTTGTAGTTATTATTATGACTATCAAAGAAAGAAAATTTTAAAAAATTAAGATTGTGAGACTAAGTTTGTCTCATGTAACGTAACGGCCGATTTGAGTTCAACACTTTGAAGTTCAAAGACCATAGTACTAATCACCGCTGTACAGTGCCTTCTTTAATCAAATATTGTATTTAGGACATGCAAGGAAACGGCTTATCCTAAAAAAGAATGAGATCATGTCCCATGCAGCAACATAGATACAGCTGGATGTCATCATCCTAAGCGAATTAACACAGGAAGAGAAAACCAAATACCACATGTTCTCATTTTTAAGTGGGGGCTAAATTTTGGGTACTCATGGACACAAAGATAAGAACAGTAGATAATGGAGACAAATAGAGGTGGGAGGTAGGGAGTGGGGCGAGGGTTGGAAAACTATCAGGTACTATGCTTACTACCTGGATCACAGGATCATTTTGTACACAAAACCCCAGCGACACACAATTTCTCCAGACAACAAACCTGCACATGTACCCCCTGAACCTAAAATAAAAGTGGAAAGGAAAAGAATTGGCTTAGAAGTTTGAAAGTGTAAGAGCTAACATGTAAATAGAGGCAACCCCAGAAACACAGTGTCTTCAGTTCTAGTATGATGAGCCTTACATTACAGTTTTGAGTATATTTTGTCAAGGTAACACCCACCGAAAAAAATTGCAAAGTGCAAAATTTGACCTATGTCAAATCATAGGTATTTTTACAGAAAGAACATTTACATCCAGCAAGACTCTTCTTCCAAGATAAATATTTTTTAAAGAGATTACTGTTTTCCTCTGAGAAAACTGAGCAGCAAACATGGATTGTCATTTGGAAAAATTATAGAACAATTAAAATCTGACAATCTTCATTTATTAAGCTTTGGCACTCACAAACTATTGTAATTTCCCAAACATTTGCATTACATATGTCCAAGGGAAGAAGTAGATTGTTAAAGTTTTTGAATTGTAGCAATCTGTGGGGTCATTATACTCACTGCCAAATTTCTTCTGACTAGTTTTGAGTTTTACATGCCATTTGGTGCATTTATTTCACCAGAATATAAGTATGGACTTCCATATTAAATTGAAATGATCAGCTTTAAAATTAAAGCTTCAATACAACCTATCTAAAATGTTCTAACAGACGGGTATTTGATTCAGATAAGCATTCAAGTCAGTCACTTGCACTATATGTAGAAAAGTCAGTAGTAACAAACACACATCTACAAATACACACAAACATAAAGACCCCGTGTCTTTCTGAATTATCCAAGAAATGGTCATTTTTTGTAAAGTTACTTACAGGCATTTACAGTCTAGTAAACAAAATTGTATTTTGCATTTCATATTCCATTAATAGTTATTAGTTATTTTGATAAAAATGCATGAATGCCACCTTTGTGTAAAACACTATGCAGCAATACCAGAAAACACACAAGTAAGTAATCTAGGTCTTGACCTTGAGATATTTACTGTGACGTGAATGTGTAAGATAACCTAAAAGACGATGCAAAGAACAAAAAAGTTCATTCAAATAAAAAGTAATATTTTATATGGATTATGGGAAATTATTAATAGATAATACTCTGATAAGCCCTGAAAGATAATAAAAATGTAACCGTATAAAAGACATCTTTAAGTTAAACTTATAGAGAGCCTCTTTGGTATTAAAACAATATTAAATGGGTTATTCCTTCTGATTTTCCATATAATAGAAAACACTTTTGTGGTGAATGAATGTTATCCTATATTTGATTGATCTAAAAGCACATATACCCATGCAACACACACACACACACATTCACATGCACACATATGTGCACACACATACATGCACGTACACACACACATCCTTGGAGTTCTTTATGTAGCCTCTTCTAACTGAGGTATTCAGCATCGTTCATTCTATACCAGAGAAGACAGTTTTTAAAATGCTGAGTAAGAAAAATGTATTTTATTTTATAATAATACATTATCACTTGATAAACATAAGGGACACCATATAGTAAGCATACAATTATAGCAGACTGCCAGAACAGTGAGCAAATATAATTTAAACTATATATGTATCTAAGCTAATATTTATGACTTTATGAATAGCTAATAGAAACTTTTGACAAATTAAGAAGTAGATTCATTTTAGAAAGATAATTTGCAAACACAATAAAGCTTTTTGAAAGTGTCCTAAACTTATTATTCTGTCTTAATATATACAGTAATGAACATGTCACCACGGACCCCACAGAAATACAAACTACCATCAGAGAATACTATAAACACCTCTATGCAAATCAACTAGAAAATCTAGAAGAAATGGATAATTTCCTGGACACTTACACTCTTCGAAGACTAAACCAGGAAGAAGTTGAATCCCTGAATAGACCAATAGCAGGCTCTGAAATTGAGGCAATAATTAATAGCCTACCAACCAAAAAAAGTCCAGGACCAGATGGATTCACAGCTGAATTCTACCAGAGGTACAAGGAGGAGCTGGTACCATTCCTTCTGAAACTATTCCAATCAATAGAAAAAGAGGGAATCCTCCCTAACTCATTTTATGAGGCCAACATCATCCTGATACCAAAGCCTGGCAGAGACACAACAAAAAAAGAGAATTTTAGACCAATATCCCTGATGAACATCGATGCAAAAATTCTCAATAAAATACTGCCAAACCGGATTCAGCAGCACATCAAAAAGCTTATCCACCATGATCAAGTGGGCTTCATCCCTGGGATGCAAGGCTGGTTCAACATTCGCAAATCAATAAACGTAATCCAGCATATAAACAGAACCAAAGACAAGAACCACATGATTATCTCAATAGATGCAGAAAAGGCTTTTGACAAAATTCAACAGCCCTTCATGCTAAAAACGCTCAAGAAATTCGGTATTGATGGAACGTACCTCAAAATAATAAGAGCTATTTATGATAAACCCACAGCCAATATCATACTGAATGGGCAAAAACTGGAAAAATTCCCTTTGAAAACTGGCACAAGACAGGGATGCCCTCTCTCACCACTCCTATTCAACATAGTGTTGGAAGTTCTGGCTAGGGCAATCAGGCAAGAGAAAGAAATCAAGGGTATCCAGTTAGGAAAAGAAGAAGTCAAATTGTCCCTGTTTGCAGATGACATGATTGTATATTTAGAAATCCCCATCGTCTCAGCCCAAAATCTCCTTAAGCTGATTAGCAACTTCAGCAAAGTCTCAGAATACAAAATTAATGTGCAAAAATCACAAGCATTCTTATACACCAGTAACAGACAAGCAGAGAGCCAAATCAGGAATGAACTTCCATTCACAATTGCTTCAAAGAGAATAAAATACCTAGGAATCCAACTTACAAGGGATGTCAAGGACCTCTTCAAGGAGAACTACAAACCACTGCTCAGTGAAATCAAAGAGGACACAAACAAATGGAAGAACATACCATGCTCATAGATAGGAAGAATCAATATCGTGAAAATGGCCATACTGCCCAAGGTTATTTATAGATTCAATGCCATCCCCATCAAGCTACCAATGACTTTCTTCACAGAATTGGAAAAAACGGCTTTAAAGTTCATATGGAACCAAAAAAGAGCCCGCATTGCCAAGACAATCCTAAGTCAAAAGGACAAAGCTGGAGGCATCACGCTACCTGACTTCAAACTATACTACAAGGCTACAGTAACCAAAACAGCATGGTACTGGTACCAAAACAGAGATATAGACCAATGGAACAGAACAGAGTCCTCAGAAATAATACCACACATCTACAGCCATCTGATCTTTGACAAACCTGAGGGAAACAAGAAATGGGAAAGGATTCCCTATTTAATAAATGGTGCTGGGAAAATTGGCTAACCATAAGTAGAAAGCTGAAACTGGATCCTTTCCTTACTCCTTATACCAAGATTAATTCAAGGTGGATTAGAGACTTAAATGTTAGACCTAATACCATAAAAACCCTAGAAGAAAACCTAGGTAGTACCATTCAGGACATAGGCATGGGCAAGGACTTCATGTCTAAAACACCAAAAGCAACGGCAGCAAAAGCCAAAATTGACAAATGGGATATGATTAAACTAAAGAGCTTCTGCACAGCAAAAGAAACTACCATCAGAGTGAACAGGCAACCTACAGAATGGGAGAAAATTTTTGCAATCTACTCATCTGACAAAGGGCTAATATCCAGAATCTACAAAGAACTCAAACAATTTACAAGAAAAAAACAAACAACCCCATCAAAAAGTGGGGAAAGGATATGAACAGACATTTCTCAAAAGAAGACATTCATACAGCCAACAGACACATGAAAAAATGCTCATCATCACTGGCCATCAGAGAAATGCAAATCAAAACCACAATGAGATACCATTTCACACCAGTTAGAATGGCAATCATTAAAAAGTCAGGAAACAACAGGTGCTGGAGAGGATGTGGAGAAATAGGAACACTTTTACACTGTTGGTGGGATTGTAAACTAGTTCAACCATTATGGAAAACAGTATGGCGATTCCTCAAGGATCTAGAACTAGATGTACCATATGACCCAGCCATCCCACTACTGGGTATATACCCAAAGGATTATAAATCATGCTGGTATAAAGACACATGCACACGTATGTTTATTGTGGCACTATTCACAATAGCAAAGACTTGGAATCAACCCAAATGTCCATCTGTGACAGACTGGATTAAGAAAATGTGGCACATATACACCATGGAATATTATGCAGCCATAAAAAAGGATGAGTTTGCGTCCTTTGTAGGAACATGGATGCAGCTGCAAACCATCATTCTTAGCAAACTATCACAAGAAGAGAAAACCAAACACCGCATGTTCTCACTCATAGGTGGGAACTGAACAATGACAGCACTTGGACTCGGGAAGGGGCCTATCATGGGGAGGGGGGAGGGGGGAGGGATTGCATTGGGAGTTATACCTGATATAAATGACAAATTGATGGGTGCTGACGAGTTGATGTGTGCAGCACACCAACATGGCACAAGTATACATATGTAATAAACCTGCACGTTATGCACATGTACCCTAGAACTTAAAATATAATTAAAAAAATAAAAATAAAAAATAAAAAAAAAGCTTCAATGAAAAAAAAAAAAGAAAATGTAGTAACAGCCAAATAATTTGATAGTAAACATTTTTCTTCAGTCTGTTATCTCTCTTTGTTTAGCTATAAAGCACACTCAAGCCTAACTTTCCAAACTATTTAGGATAGGTAATTTCCCTATTTAACAAATATACAAGAATCTCCAAGAATTATCCTTACGCTTCTATATATCCTTGATCTGGTTAAATGAAAAAGTAATAATTACTCTCAAAGCTTGTATTAATGACAACTTCATTGCCAGGATTATGTAGTTATTTGAAATATAACTGAATCTGACATTGAAATAATGCAGTCTTACAGAAACAATGTAAAATGCATCCAGCTCATAAAAGTTATACAGTAATCCTTCAGTAGTATCATGGGAGAAGTATTTCCAGGAATACCCCAAAGCAAGGATACAAAAATCTGTGGATACTTAAGTCTGTTAGATAAAATAACATAATATTTGCACATAACCTACGTACATCCTCTCATATACTTTAAATCATCTCTAGATTACTTATAATACCTAACATAAATAATGTATAAATAGTTGTGATACTATATCAGTTCAATTTTTTTAATTGCTGTATTGTTTTAAATTATTTTTGAATATTTGTTATCCAAGGTTGGTTGAATATATGGATGCAAATGAAGGGCTGAGGGATAAGGAAGGCCAACTGTACATTTCTTACTTTATGGTAAGAAAAATTATTATTGTAATTTATCTTTATCAGTCCTCAACAAAGAATTGTTTAAAAAATATTTACTGGTTATATCACACTGAAAATCTCCTTCTCAACACTAAAATTATCTATTATGTTTAAGTAAAAGAAAGCTAATATTTAAAAAATAACATGGATTAACATCAGCTAATTATTGATTCTATTTTAAAATAAAAAATATAAAATATACATTTAACACATGTGTGTTAAAATGATTGCACCATAAATACTTACTTAGATTTATTTTCTCTATTTTGACAAGGGGTAAACTTCAAATTAAGTTAAGTGTAAAGGTTAATACATGATAGAACCTGCAAACCAAATCAGGGCCTATGGTATATCAGTTTCTGATTACTCTAGAAATGTAATTTCCTGGAAATTTTCCATTCATGTAAAAGTAATGCATGTATCATTTGGCAACTGTAGGCTGAATAAAACAAAATTTATTTTACTATAGCTTATAAAGTTTGACAGACTAGTAAATTGATCTGGCCATTATTTCTCTCTGATTGTGGACACAGACTCAGAAGCTATCTTAAAGTGTATCTCCAGGCAGTTATTACTAATCTATCATTGGTGACATATGAAATGGAAATTTTCCACACTGGGCGTTTGTCCCTTTATGAAAATACTAAATAGCACATGTCCCAGCAGGAAAAGTGTGGCCATTCTCACAGGAGCCTTCTTCATTTGTTTTCTCTTTCAGACCCCTGTGTACGTGTTCTCTGGTTTAGAATTTGGTGGGGATGTCTACGTGGAGATATTGACTTCATATTTATTAGAAAAGAAGAAAAGACTACAAAGGAAAACTCACAAAATTCACACATCCTGACTGTGTAAGAATAATATGATGAGACACCCAAAATGCATTCAGCAGCCTTTCTGTGAAATAATATGGCAGCCTTTAAGGAAAAAAAGTTTCTGACTTTCCACAGGAGACATAAAGCATGAATATATTTTTATGTATTTTTTTAATAGACAAATAACATTGTATGATTTTGTTGTATATACAACATGGCATCCTGGATATATACACAATGTATATATACAATGACTAAATCTAGCTAATAAACAAAGACACTACCTCTCATAGTTATCACTGTTGTGCTGAGAGTACATAACATTCATTCTTTTCACATTTTTACAGAATATTACATATTGTCCTTATCTATAGTCACCTCGCTGTGCAAAGATCTGAAATGTATTACTTCTGTCCAATTGTACCAATGTGTTCTATGACCAACATCTCCCTATCTCATTTCCTCTAAAAACCCCAGCCTCTGGGAACCATCCTTTTACTCTCTATTTCAATGAAATGAACTTTTTTAAAAATTTTACCTGTCAGTGAAAGATCATGTGGTATCTGTATTTCTTTCCTTATTTCCCATAACATAATGTTTTCCAGGTTCATCTATGTGTTTACAAATGGCAGAATTGCATTGTTTTTTCAGGCTGAATAATATGCCATTGTGTATATATTTCACATGTTCTTTATCCGTTTAACCACTGATGGACTTTTAGGTTAATTCCATATCTCAGCTACTGTGAATAGTGTTGCAATAAACATGAGAAAGCAGTTATTTGGGGCATCTGATTTCATGTCCTTTGCATATATACCCAACAGTGGGATTGCAGAACACTAGAGTACTTTCTATTTTTCATTTTTTTAGGAATAGAGTTTTTTGTAATGACTACACTAATTTTCATTCCCATCGACTGTGTATAACTGTTCTCTTTTCTCCATATTGCTGCCAGTATATATTTTTTTGTCTTTTGATAATAGCTATTTGAACTAAGATGAGGTAGTATTTGTCATTTTTGATTTGTAATGTTGAGTATTTTTTGCATGTCTATTGGCCATTTGTACATTTTCTTTTGAGAAACCCCTGTTCGGGTCTTTTGCCTGTTTTTAAATTAAGTTATTAGTATCATTATTATTATTTTTGCAAAAGCTAGTGGTATCACACTATCTGACTTCAAAATAGACAACAAATTATAGTAACAAGAATAGCACAGTATTGGCATAAAAACAGCTACACAGACCAATGCAACAAGACAGAGAGCCCAGAATAAACTGCATTTACAGTCAATTGTTTTTTTGACAAAAATACCAAGAATACACACTGGGAAAGGGAGAGTTTCTTGAACAAAATTTTTGAGAAAACTAGATATCCACATGCAGAAGAATTAAATTAAACCTTATCTTTCCACATATAAAAGTCAACTAGAAGTGGAGTAAGAAATTAAATGTAAGACCTGAAACTATGACAGCACTAGAAGAAAACACAAGGGCAATGCTTCATGCAGTTGGTCTGGGCAAGAATTCTGTGAATATGACATCACAAACCTAGGCAGCAAAACAAAAATAGACTAATGGGATGACACCAAACTAAAAATCTTCCACACAGCAAAAGAAACCATCAAAGTGAAAACAGAATTATATAATAGAAGAAAATATTTGAAACTATACATTTCACAAGGAGTTAATATCCCAATATATAAGGGAGTCAAAGCACAGACTTAAAATGTTAGTGTAAACTATCTTTTTTTTTTTTTTTTTTTTTGAGACGGAGTCTGGCTCTGTCGCCCGGGCTGGAGTGCAGTGGCCGGATCTCAGCTCACTGCAAGCTCCGCCTCCCGGGTTCCCGCCATTCTCCTGCCTCAGCCTCCCGAGTAGCTGGGACCACAGGCGCCCGCCACCTCGCCCGGCTAGTTTTTTGTATTTTTTTAGTAGAGACGGGGTTTCACCGTGTTAGCCAGGATGGTCTCGATCTCCTGACCTCGTGATCCACCCGTCTCGGCCTCCCAAAGTGCTGGGATTACAGGCTTGAGCCACCGCGCCCGGCCAGTGTAAACTATCTGTTTAACTTTTTTAAAAAATTAGACTTCATTAAATTAACTTCAGTGTTATCTATCTTATCAGTTTTTAAAAATATGTCTTTCTTATTATTTTGGAAACATTTTTTCTCATATAATGCTGATAAATTGACTGTGTAAAACATTTGTTACATGAAAGCAAGTAGAGTCTAAAAAACAAAATCAGATGGCAAGTAGGTAAAATTTTCATGAAAACGAAAGGCACCGCCGAAGCACCATATGCATACATCGGTGTGCTAATGCTACTTTCCCAGTATCACCTAGAGCTTCTTACATCTCTAATGGAAATTGAATTAATTGACAGATTTTTAACTTGTAGGAGCCTTAGTAGAGAATAAAATCTTAGCAGGTTTAGCATATTCTGTGGCAGTAGTACACAATACTAAAGTAGCTAAAGAGTCTTGGGTTGTCTGGTTAAGTGCATATATCTTATTTTAATATTTTTAGTGCCATTTTCCAAATTAAATATTGAAGTGGTCTTGTTTTCACTTCATAGAGTAAGAAATGGTCCTTTTGCTTTAAGACTGGGAAAGAAAACATTTCTACCTAAAAAGCATTAACGATGCAATGTGGTACATTTTTGAGTTGCATTTTATCAATTTATTTGACTTGGAATACAGTGATATATAAATGTTAGTAGTCACTAAGCACATGGCAGGCAGGTGCAGCATGCTTTGCCAGTGGAGAGCTGACATTTTTATGAGATTGCTCAGCTGGAATGGCAAAGGAGCACTGGAGGAGTAAGAGAGAAGCACCTGTCACCCACTCATTTTATTTTCAATTGTAGTATCTTGAAGGGAAAGAAATTACATTAAAATGAAATATCTATCATGATTGAGATAGAGGCATTATATCCATGCTCTTTGAATCCATTACCTTTACATTGAAAGAATTTTAAATGCATAATAATATGTCTTATCAGGATATATTCAGAGAAATATGTGTTTACTGAGCTGAAATGCATTATAAATTATGTATGGTAACTACAATCTAAAATTATATGTTTTTTTCTTTGTGATAATGTGAATACCTTAATTGAACCTCATTCTCTTTTCCAGTACCTCTTTTGACAAATGCTAGGCATGGTTAAGAGAACAATGTAAGATTTCAGAATAAAGAAATGCATTGAAAAATACACGTTACCCAAACTGTTAATCTTGTCATTTTAAATCAGCAATTGAGCTAGTGGATCAATCAAGTACACCAAGAAAACAAACCAATATAGAGAAACTCTGATAAGGAGACTACAATGGGGGGTTGGTTACAAAAAGGACAAACTACTAAGGAGGACAGAGTATTCGAGAATCTTCTGGAAGGACAAATGAATTGGGATTTGAAAAATATAATTATATTGCAAAAGAGAAAAGAAAATTATTCCTAATAAAATATATCTGAGAAGCATTATGAAACGGTATAAATTAATTACATATAAGTGGGAAACAGAAGAAAACCTCTTTGGTAAAACTAAGTGAAAATGATTGACAATGAGGCTTATAAAGAGATTTGAAGGCTAGGTGCGGTGGCTCATGCCTGTAATGCCAGCACTTTGGGGGGCTGAGGCGGGCAGATCACGTGATGTCGGGATTTCAAGACCAGCCTGACCAACATAGAGAAACCCCGGCTCTACTAAAAATACAAAATTAGCGGGGCGTGGTGGTGCATGCCTGTAATCCCAGCTACTCAGGAGGCTGAGGCAGGAGAATCACTTGAACCCAAGAGGCAGAGGTTGCAGTGAGCCGAGATCACACCATTGCACTCCAGTCTGGGCAACAAGAGTGAAACTTTGTCTCAAAAGAACAGCATACATACATACATACCTACATAGATTTGAAATCATACACTGGAGATGATTAAGCGAGTCATAATGTTATCTTTGTTTCTGCAGTTGACCTCTAACTTTACCCACACAACCAAGACAAATCCAAGATGATGAAACTTTGGTTGGCAAAGACTTTGTGATTTTATTGAGAGCATAATGTAGGACAAGTAGCTTTCAGAAAAATGACATCAGGAAAACAAAGGACGTACCACTTTTACATGAAAATAATTCTACCAAATTAGGAATGCATATAGTATGATATTATAGAAGAAAGTAGTTAATCCCCAGAAATAGGGGATTTCCTGAGCTCCTCTCTTCCATCTAGTTTGAGTTACATCTCATGCCTCCTTTCTGTAGAGGGATTGGTCTTGAGATTCAAAAGAAAAAATTATTGATGCACTGAAGATTCTTGCTCTCAAGTCAAAAAAGGAGCCTCAACAAAAGCAAAAGAAAAGGAACCATGGAAAGAGAGGAGGAGAGGAAACCTTCAGAAAAAAGAAGCAGCCTCCATAAGCACCATTTGAAAGATTTTGGTAGAAAGGCTGTAAAGGAGAGAAGCAGCTAACCTGGACATATGACGATTTACATCTCACTCACAAACCTGGAGCTGTCAGCCGAGTTCTGATGAAACAATCTCTTGGAATGATTATATACATATCTGCAAAAAAAAAAATGGAAAACTCTTTTCCCACATCTCATCATCACAAATAAGAGAGAAATAGCTTTATTGTGAATTACACTTCAATGAAGAGATGTAGGCCTAGACAGCAACAGGCTATGTGGCTGAAAAAAGAAGTAACTGATGTTAATCAGGCTGACTTCTGTGTTTTCCAAGGTTTAGAGATCAATTTTTGAAAAAGAAAAGCATCTAAAGAGCTAATTTACTTAGTAATAATAAAATGCAGGCATAAAAGATAATGCAAATATCTGTTGAATAACTAATATCAGCCAGGCCTTATTATAGGCGGGGAAATAGCAGTAAATAAAATCGACAAAGGCCTGTCCATATGTTGATTATATACCAGTGGAGATGTGCTACATATAACAAATTGGAATCATAACATGAATAAGGAGGAAAAAAAGCAAGAGGAAGAAAAATAGTGCAAACTGCAAAGCTACCTGAGAGAAACGACAGTAAGCTGTCAAATGGATATCTCGCAAGTTGAGCATAGCTTCCTTTGACAAATTTGCTTCTGTGATAGTATCACCCAATAAAAATGAACTTCTTAGAGACAGAAAAACTAAACAAATTCATTATTTTAAAAGTGAAATTGAATGTATTAATTCACAATAAAAGGACAACCTATTATCATATATTCTCTCTCCAGGCAAAGGTTCAAGTAGCATTTTTAAAGAAACATTTATTTTTAAGTTACAGAGTACACGTGCAGGATGTGCAGGTTTGTTACAGAGGTAAACGGGTGCCTTGGTGATTTGATGCAACTATAAGCCCATCACCTAGGTATTAAGCCCAACATGCATTAGCTGTTTTACGCAATGCTCTCCCTCCCCCGACACTACCCCCAACCAGACCCCAGTGTGTATTGTTCCCCTCTCTCCATCCATGTGTTCTCATTGTTCAACTCCCACTATAAGTGAGAACATTCAGTGTTTGGTTTCCTGTTCCTGCTTCAGTTTGCTGAGGATAATGGTTTCCAGCTCCATCCATGTCCCTACAAAGGACATGATCTCATTTTTTTATGGTATTCTATGGTGTATATGTACCACATTTTCTTTATCCAGTCTATCACTGATGGGCATTTGGATTTATTCCAAGTCTTTCCTATTGTGAACAGTGCTGCAATTAACATCCGCGTGCATATACCTTTGTAATAGAATGGTTTACATTCCTTTGGGTATATAACCAGAAATGGGATTGCTGGGCCAAATAGTATTTCTGGTTCTAGATCTTTGAGGAATTGCCACACCATCTTCCATAATGATTAAATTAATTTACATTCCCACCAACAGTGTAAAAGCATTCCTATTTCTCCACAACCTTGCCAGCATCTGTTTCTTGATTTCTTAATAATGGCATGACATGTTATCTTATTCTGACTGGCATGAGGTGTTATCTTATTTGGTTTTGATTTGCATTTCTCTAATGATCAGAGATGTTGAGCTTTCTTTCATGTTTGTTGGCTGCATGAATGTTTTCTTTAGAGAAGTGTCTGTTCATGTTCTTTGCCCACATTTTAATGTTTTTTGTTTGTTTGTAAATTTGCTTAAGTTCCCTGTAGATTGTGGATATTAGACCTTTGTCTGATGGATAGATTGCAAAAATTTCTCCCATTCTGTCGGTTGTCTGTTTACTCTGATGATAGTTTCTCTTTCTCTTTTTTTTTTTTTTTTTGAGACAGTCTCACTCTGTCATCCAGGCTGGAGTGCAGTGGCTCCATCTCCGCTCACTAAAAAGCTCCGCCTCCCGGGTTCCCGTCATTCTCCTGCTTCAGCCTCCCCGCGAGTAGCTGGGACTACAGGCGCCGCCACCACGTCCCGCTAATTTTTTCTATTTTTAGTAGAGAGGGGTTTCACTGTGTTTGCCAGGATGGTCTTGATCTCCTGACCTCGTGATCTGCCTGCCTCGGCCTCCCAAAGTGCTGGGATTAGTTTCTTTTGCTGTGTAGATGTTCTTTAGTTTAATTAGATTCCATTTGTCAATTTTTGCTTTTATCCCAATTGCTTTTGGTGATTTCATCATGAAATCTTTGCCTGTGACTGTGTCCTGAATGGTATTGCCTAGATTTTTCTTCTTATAGTTTTGGGTTTTACATTTAAGTCTTTAATCCATCTAGAGTTAGTTTTTGTACAAGGTGTAAGGAACGGGCCCAGTTTCAATTTTCTGTGTATGGCTAGGCAATTTTCCAAACACCATTTACTAAATAGGGAATGCTTTCCCCATTGCTTGTTTTTGTCAGTTTTGTTGAAGATCAGATGGTTGTAGATATGCCGTTAAAGTAGCCATTTTTAATCAGTGTCTGTATTTGAATGCTTATACTATTTGTGGATTGTATGAGAATTTTACAACACACCATTCTTTCCATCCCAGCTTTTATCTTATTATTATCATGCATTTTACTTTTATATACATTATAAAACACATACTACATTAAAATATGACGTTTGTTTAAGCAATTACCTTTTAAAGAAATTTGAATAATAGGAAAAATATTTATATTTATTCCTACATTTTATCATTTTTTACATCCTTCATTGCTGTGGTAGACACTTATTTTATCTGGTATGATTTTCTTTCTGACTAAAGGGCTTTCTCTAGAAGTTCTTTTAGAGTGGGTTGCAATTCTTTTAGTGTGTATAAATATTTCATCATTGTTTTCAAAATACATTTTTATTGAGTATAACATTCTAAGCATTTTCTTCTTAATACTTTAAAGATATTACTTCACTATCTCTTTGTGATTTTGATACCAAAATATAAACAAGCAAACAAACAAGGAAAACTGATAACTTTATATGTTTGTTTCTCTAGTTTTTCTTTTCCTATGTCTGCTTTTAAGCTTATCTTTATCAGTTGACACCAATTTGATTATGACTTGCTTTGGTATAATTTTGTTCCTTTTTCATGGGCTTGGGGCTCATTGAGTGTTTATGTTATGCAACTTTATAGTTTTTATCAAAGTTGAGAAATTTCAGCCATTCTTTCTCCAAATTTTTTATACCACCCTTTTTCTGAGAATGCAATTTAATGTGTATCAGCCTGCTTGAAGTCATCCTGATATTCATTGTGGTTCTGTTCATTTTTGCACTCTTTTTTCTCTGTGTTTAATTTGGAAGTTTCTATTGCTATGTCTCCTAGCTCATTAATCTTTCCTTTTTGTACATCTAACACGACATCAGTGATATTCATTATATTTTCTTATCTTACCCATTGTAGGTTTTTCTCTACTACTCATTGTAGTGTAATGCATGATTAAATATCATACATTTTGAATATTACTTTATTGAGTGATAGATATTTTTATGTTCCTATAAACACACTTGACCTTAATTAGTGTGGAATTAATTAGAAACTGAATGATATTGGGACATGCATGATGGATCAGGCCTGTAATCCCAGTACCTTGGGTGGCTGAGGAGGGAGGATCACTTGAGCTCAGGAGGTCAAGAACAGCCTGAGCAAACAAAAAATACAAAAATTAGCCTGGTGTGGTGACACGTCCTGCTAGTCACAGCTATTCAGGTGGCTTAGGCAGAAGTATCTCTCGAACCTGGGAGGCAGAGGCTGCAGTAACTGAGATCCCACCACTGCACTCCAGCCTGGGTAAGACAATGAGAGAGACCCTGTCTCAGAAAAAAAAAGGAAAGAAAAGATATTTGTATTACTTCATTATCACGCTGTTACAAGGACATACCTGAGACTGAGTAATTTATAAAAGAAAGGTTTAATTGACTCACAGATCTGCAGGGCTGGGGATGCCACAGGAAACTTAAAATCATGGCAGAAGGGGAAGCAAACACGTCCTTCTTCACATGGCAGCAGGAGAGAGAAATGAATCCCAGGCAAAAGGGGAAGGCCCTTATAAAACCATCAGATCTCATGACAACTCACTCACTATCATGAGAACAGCATTGGCAGAAACCACCTCCATGATTCAATTACCTCCCACAGGGTCCCTCCCACAACACATGGGAATTATGGGAACTACAATTCAAAATGAGATTTCAATAGGAACACAAAGCCTAACCATATCAAAACTGTATGATATTTCTAGGTCTTGCTTTTGAAATTTGTTCAATGGGATCTCAGTCCTTGACAATAGAGGGCTAATTATTCTCCATTATTGAGGGAAAAACCCTTCTGTGTATTCTATCAAATTCCCCAAGTATTTTAAGTCTTACTCTTCAGATGCTTGGATTAGACAATGTTTCCTGATCCAGGTTTTCTGTGATGAATGTCAGGTCTCACACTTTAGAGTGACTCTGTCTCCAGCACCTTGCAGTTTACTCGCATGTATTAATCAGAGTAATAGCTAAGGGAAGCTCTCTGCTGACATCCAGAATTATTTCCCTGTAGTTTTCTCTTATACATCACCTATCCTATGAACTCTAAGATACTTTGTTCTCCTCAGACTCTCAGCTGACATCTCCTGAACCTGTAGAGGCTGAAGGCTCTGCTTGTGTTTTCTCTCTGCTGTAGGCAGAATAATGATGCTCTCTAGAGATGCCCATGTCCTCATCTATAAAGCCTGTGAGTACATTACAATACACAGCAAATGAGAATTAGGGTTGTAAATGGAAATAAGGTTCCTGAACATCTGACCTTATGAGAGTGACATCATCTGGATTTTCTGGGTGGAAGTCTTACAATTTCAAAAGTCTTTATAAAAGAACAAAAAGGCAGAAAAGAAGGTCAGAGTGATGCAGTGTGGGAATGACTGGACCCACAGTTGTGGTTTTTGAAGATAAAAGCAGGACAAGCCAAGGAATGCAAGAAGATTGCAGAAGCTGGGAAAGGCTTTCTAGAGTGGCCTCCAGAAAGGAATGCAGATTTGCTGACACCTTGATTACAGCTCTAAGGGCCAGACTGAACTTCCAAACACTGAAATGTAAGGTAATAAATTTAAGTTATTTTAAGCCATTTATTTTGTGGGAATGATTCCAGCAGCCACAGAAAACGAATACACCCTCTTTGACCTCAAACTGGGAAACTCTCAAAGCAGTAACTGTGGCAGTTCTAGGACTTGCCTTTTTTATTGTCTGCTTCTAAGGGTCACTGTGTCCAGCGTGTTGCATACCATTGTTTTAGATATTTTATACAACATTTTTTGTTTTAGATTGTTTCAAGCAGAAGGGTAAATCTAGTTTCTGTTACTCCATTTTGGCTAGAAGCATAATTGACCAATATATTTCTTCATGATAAGAAATATTAGTGACATCAGAACTGTTTCCTTTCCAGTAGAACAATTAATTTATGACATGAATCAAGTCACTTAACGTCATTTTCTTTTGTTCTTCTAAATGATGTTGACTGCAGTATCTTAAGTAATTTTAGGCGAAGAGCCTATTTAGAATAAGTATTTGTTCCATAATTATTGTTCTGTCATTAATTCTTGTAAGAGCTCTTGAAGATGAGAAAATGTACTATATATTCCAATGCCAATGGATGTCAACTGAGAGAGGTGAGGAAAAAAGTGATGGCTGTCTCCCAGGAGAACTGCCATAAGGCAATTACCCAAATTTATTTGCTGGGAGTCACAGTCTGGCCTTATCCCAGAGAGCTGAGAAACTTGATTGAGTCAGCATCTGCACTATAGCCCTGTTTCTTCAGGAGAGAGTCACATTAGCCAAGACTCAAGATTGATGTCTAAATTAAAAATGCCTTTCAATCTGTTACAAAGATAAATAGACCTAACAATAAACCAGTCATCCTGTTTGCCCAGCACATTCTCTCTCTAACATCTACATATGTAGGCAGATTATCAGAGTCCTCTTTAATGACTTTAAACATAAAATGGACCAGTGGGAGGAGTAGGCTACAATTCAAATATTTACAGGCATTAAGTTATAATATCCAAATGTATCTGACTCCAAGAAAGATGAATTGATCTCTGCAGCCAGAAAGATCAAGTCTTTATCCCTGTTTTCTTACACAGACTACCAGTGTTGGCTCTGTGAATTCTACTTTTGTAATGATTTCTTTTTTAGAAGAATTTATCTTTGCATTTTTTTTTAGATAAGTTAGTGTTTTCAATTAAATTTCGGCTAAATTCCCTAGGCTTACAATATATTATATCCCTTTAAGGACACTTTGAATGCTTTTATTTAGATCTACTCTATGCTTCTGTTAGACTAAATCTCTAACTGACTTTTTATTTTATTTCTATTATTTTGGGACTTGATGTGGGTTATACTATGGCCTTTTGGTAATGACAATAGTCACAGCAATCAAGTTTAACAATCAAAATGGATACCAATACAACATACATTTCCCTGTTTTATAACAACCAAATACTTCAGCAGAAATAGCCATGACCACAGTCATCCGACCTGAATTGTGTCCAGTTTTGTCATGCTACTTTCTCCTCATTGTCCTACCACAGTGGCTTTCTGTGTTTTTGTCTTAAATTTCTCCACAGAACTACTGCACATGCTGACGCTTTGTTTCTGAAATTCTTATCCGTTTCACCACCTTACACTTAGGAGCATTTGTGAAAAGCAAAAACAAATTTGAGGTAACAAGAACGTTTACCACTAAAATATGTGTCTTCCTTCCTATCAGCACTTCACAAAAGCTTGCCTATTTTCCCATTGTTCCTCAGACTATTCCAACAATAACCAAACTTCATAAATTCATGGAGATTGATCTTGCTAATTTAACTGATAGTTCTCATGTTTATAAATTCTCTGGCTCCTGATCAGCCAGATCCTAATCAATTTCTGAGCAGCCTCAGACAGTGCAGGATATTCTCTATTAAAAATGTCCTTTGGTGAGGCATGGTGGCTCATGCCTGTAATTCCAGAACTTTGGGAGGCTGAGATGGGTGGATTACTTGAGGTCAGGAGTTTGAGACCAGCCTGACCAACATGGAGGAATCCCAACTAAAAAAATACAAAAATGAGCCGAGTATGGTGGCGTGAGCCTGTAGTCCCAGCTATTCAGGAGGCTGAGGCAGGAGAATTGCTTGACTGGGGAGGTGGAGGCTGCAGTGAGCCGAAATCACACCACCACACCCTAGCGTGGGCAACAGAGCAAGACTTTGTCTTAAAAATAAAATAAATAAGTAAAAATGTCTCTTTTCGTTGATTCTCTAACTTTGCAAATCTTTGCTTTGCTGTGAATATGTGGAAGCATTTTTGTTCTTTTTAAGGATCACATATTTTTCTCCTTATCTCTAATTCCATTTGCTGGCTGTCATCATGGTTGTCAGTTATTTTAATGCATTTAGCACATATCCTTTGAATTTTTGTATAATGGGATTTCTTAATAATTTTTGTGCAAGTTCAATATAACATTTAGAGGTATAATTGTTGTCTCGTTTCTTCTTGTAATTGAACCTCTTTTAAGAGTCATTATATTTCTCTGTGAACATCTAGTTTCTTGCTTCCTCAGAATGTGTCTGCCTCATTGGTTTAATCATTTTTCCAGTGGTGGACAAGTAAGTTACTAGCAACTTTTTGTCTTCCAAAACTATTCTTATGCTCATCCTAATACATACATATTTGGAATCTGTGGGAAAGTTCTTCATGGATCAGTGCACCACACGGGATTTAATAGGTGGGACAGTATGTGCAGATTTAATTTAACTATGTTCCTCACAATTGTCCTACAAAGTATCTGTGCTGCTTTACCCTTTTACTAGCCGTGCATAAGGTACCTGTTTTTGCACATGCTTATCAATGTTCAGTTTTATTCTTCTTTCAAATTTTTGTCATTCTGATGACTATAAACTATTTTATTTTAAGCTAATTACAACAAACAGTATAGTTCCTCATCTGTGAATTTTTATTTGCACTTTTACCACATTTTAAAAAATCTAGGTAATAGATTCTTATTAGCTTTAGACACTATAAAAACTTCCCCTGTAGAAATGTATCCAATGTACCTTCATTTTAACAAAAATTATTACCATTAAAGAAGAAATAGATACAAAATGTTTGCTCGATCTTAGTAGGTTTTAAGTTATTTTCTATCACAAAGCCACAGAAATAAGCTTCTACAGAGTTTAAAATTTTATTCATCTTTCAGAATCAGTCTACCTGGAGTCTACACAGCATAGTATAAATTTCCAACTTGGTCTCCAAATGTTGTCTCATTTTTAACACCAACTACCAGCAAGCTGTTTGTTCTCTATCATCTTGTGCCATTTCAGTCATATAAATAATTGCCAAATCTACTTCTGTATCAGTGCAAAAATTTTAGTTACTATACCTTATAGTCAGTGATTATATATGTCTCCAATTTTAATCTTTATTTTCAAAATGGCGCTGATCATTCAGTGTCATTTACTTTCCAAATAAATTTTTAAATTGCTTTATTATTTCAAAATATTCCGCCAATAATATTTTAAATACTTTACATTCAGACATTGATTAAAAAGAAAGTAACAGCATTAAATTTAAATTTAATTTAAAAATTAAATTTAAAACATAAAATTTTCCCATTCATGACCAAGCCATGTTTATTTATTTATAATTTCATGTATACCGTTTAGCAGAGATTTTTAAAATGTTTGCATGCAGTTATTTCACATTACATGATTTTAAAGTGTTTTTTTTTTTTTTTTTTTAAGAGGGAGTCTCACTCTGCTGCCCAGGCTGGAGTGCAGTGGCACGATCTCGGCTCACTGCAAGCTCCACCTCCTGGGTTCACGCCATTCTCCTGCCTCAGCCTCCCGAGCAGCTGGGACTACAGGCACCTGCCACCACGCCCAGCTAATTTTTTTGTGTTTTCAGTAGAGACGGGGTTTCACAGTGTTAGCCAGAATGGTCTCGATCTTCTGACCTTGTGATCCACCTGCCTCGGCCTCCCAAAGTGCTGGGATTACAAGCATGAGCCACCGTGCCCGGCTAATTCTAAAGATTTTTTATGTAATTTAAAACTTACAGAAATTTGTCAAGAATAGTTCAAGTTATGTCTTCATACTTTTAGCTAGCTCCGGATCTCTTTTTTTCTCAGATCTTGAGTAGATAACTGAGCTCATTAGTTTTTTGTCCAGGAGTGTTTTTCAGGCATGTCTTGGTGGGATACATTTTCTGTGACTTTGCTTGAAAATATATTATTTCATTCTGACATTTCTAGATATAATTTGGCTAGACATGAGTATCTGGCTTCAAAATTCTTACTTACTAGAAATACTACTTTACTGTCTTAATGCCAGACTCAGAACTAAGAAATTGGGGTTATGTGACTCTTTCTACTCAGTGAATATATTTTTCTATTGCTTGTTTTCTTTTTTGTTTTTCGATTTGTTGTTGTCTTTTTTTTTTCTTTTCCACAGAGCCCTGTGATTTTTTTGTTCTGAAGTCTCTTTTTGCTAATTATGGCAATTATTATTTCTTCAAATGTTGCCTCTATACAATTTTCTTTTAATTCTGGAACTCCTAATTTTTAGATGCTAAAGGCTAATGTTCACAGTTCCAGGCTTTATAACTGTTAACATTTTTATTTTATAGTTTCACTTATTTCTCTCTGATGACATGTGAGATACATTCCCAAATACAGTCTCTGGCTCTATATTTTCTGTTATCACATCGATTTAATTATTTGATGAATACATACTATTTGTATTTGTTTTTTTAAAAAAATATATAAATATTTGTATTCGCTTTTTGTTAACATACCCTACATTGTGTCATAGGTAATAAAGGCTTATTTCAAAATATTAATGAATTCATTATATTTTATTTTAATCTAGTATATGTTGATTTTTTATAGAATATTTGATTTACTGTCTATTTTTTAAATACTAGAATGAGTTGCTAAGATATTTACAATATCTTGACTTTGTTTGTTTTTTGCATATGTGATCTTAGTTTTTCCTTTCAGGAATCAGCCATGTTAGTGGTTTACATATTCACAAGGGTGGTGACAGGGCCTGGGGAGATGAGGAAGGACAAATCTTAATGCCTCACTCTGTCATTCTTTATGAATTAAAGGTGTAGCACTGGTGGTTCAGGCAGTGGCCCTTATGGTTCCACAGACTGAATTTGATGGTTCTTGATTTCAGTCTTCAAAGGGGATACTGGAACTAGAAAAAGCTCACCTTCCCTCTCGCATTGTCCTAGGCACTGACCTTTCATGTCCTTTACTTTCCTTGCTGGCTCAATCTCCTGGCCTGTCAGGAGACAGGAGGAAGCTGTGAAGGGTCTCTGCCTCCCTCCATTGCCACCATATCTATTGCAGGCACTGGGGCCCTCATGGGTACACGGTCTGTCTGCTCTTTTCTCTTTTCACTGGTGATTGAACAAAGTTCCAACTAGTCACTATGGAGGAGAAGAGATAGAAACACTACCTGAGCAAGCACTCTCCTCAAAGCCCTCCACACCCAGAGCAATGACCCTTCTCTACCCCCAGCTGCCTTCTTCCCTCAGCAGCTCGCTCGGGATCTCCTTACCTCCCCAGGGGTTCCATATTTGCTCTCTCAGGTCCTGTCCTTCCCTCTCCCCGAGAGAGGGAGGTAGAAGTGTCTGCTCTTTGCCTTTTTCGCAGAAAGGAGAAGCTCTTGGGTTTATCTCTTGACCTCATAACTTCTGTTCATCCACCATTCCCTTCACCCCTATCAGCCCTCAGGTCTCACCATCTGTGCCATAATGAGCCCTGCCACCCTCCAGTCCATTCTCCATACTGGAGCCAGAGTGATTGCTTTAAAAATATATATATTTTAGTAGAGACGGGGTTTCACCGTGTTAGCCAGGATGATCTCGATCTCCTGACCTCGTGATCCGCCCGTCTCGGCCTCCCAAAGTGCTGGGATTACAGGCTTGAGCCACCGCGCGAGGTGGCAGGCGCCTGTAGTCCCAGCTACTCGGGAGGCTGAGGCAGGAGAATGGCGTAAACCCGGGAAGCGGAGCTTGCAGTGAGCTGAGATCCGGCCACTGCACTCCAGCCTGGGCGACAGAGCGAGACTCCGTCTCAAAAAAAATAAATAAATAAAAATAAAAATAAAAATATATAAACAAAAGCAAAAGTTGATTATATTAACCATCTATTACAAAAGCCATCTATTATGTCAATGTAGTTACATCATTTTTAACCTGTCTAATGAAGGGTATGACCTGGCCCCGCTGGCCTCTGCAGCTGGAAAATGCTTCCCTCTCCCTATCACCTCTCTGCTCCCACAAAAATTCTCTTCAATTTCTTTGCATGTCCATTTCTCTGTCATAAATCAGTGTCTTCATGTGTTTTCTCTCTTCAATATCATCTCTGTTGAATTTTAATTTAAATCCAATCTGACCCACACTAAATCAGGTTCCTCTGGTTTTCTTTGGTAATGCTTCCAAAAACTTTTCACAGTTTTAAATTTTGGATTTGCTTGCAAGATTTTCACATTTCATTTCTGTCATCCACCTACATTTGCATGTAGTGATCAGGGAATGTGTCTATTTTCACTCATCATTTTGTGTCTAGTACTTAGCATATTATCTCCACGTAGTAAACACTCCAGACATATGTTTAAATGATGGAATACAGAGTAAATTGAAACTGTGTATATCCTCAAATAACCCTACTTTCAATGAACCGATGATAGTAATTTCTCCATATATGTTCTGAAGTATAGAACTTGGGGTACCCTTTTCAATTGAGTTGATATTTCAATTTACCTTTTCTCTTCATAGTCTGCTACTTACAATTTTGGCCATATTTTAAAAGGCATCCTTCATTCTTCCTAAGATGTAGAAAATTTAAATTTGATTTCACTTAGAACAGTTATATTACTTTTTGTTCGTAGAAAATATGTTTTTCCCTTACTGATATATATATATTCTAACTGCCCATGTCCATTTACACTGCTATAGCAAAATACCATAGACTGGGTAAATTTACAAAAAAAACATAAATCTATTTATCTCAGTTCTGGAGACCGTCAAATCCAAAATTATGACCACGGCAGGTTCAGTTGTTGTGTGAGGCCTCCTCTCTGCTTCCAAGATGCCACGTTTAGCAATGCATCCTCACCTGTCAGAAGGAACAGTGTCCTCACATGGCAGGGGGCAGAAGGGCAAACTAGTCTAACGTTGTGTAAAGCCTCTTTTATAGAGACCTTCATTCCATTCACCAGGGAAGGAGCTCTCTTAGCCTAGTCGCCTCTTAAACGCCCTTTCTCTTAATACAATTACATTGGCAACACCTGAATTTTGGAGCCGTCACAGTCAAAGCATAGCTAACAATGGTGAAAGATCGGTAATGATATAAAAATTGTACTACGAACATATTTATTGTTTCTATAAATTATGTGTTTTCTCTACGCAAAGAGGTTGATATAATGATAATTTGCTGCACTGGCAACATAGAGAAAGATTAAGTATATTTTGGTCTATAGTTAGCAGAGACGGAAGCCATCTCGGGAGCTCAGTGAACTGCTTCTACTGAAGGCAAAAATGTCCATGTTTGTTGCTCACAGTATTTCCATTACCACTGTGTCCTGTGAGCTTTTCACTTAAATCTTTTCAATTCTTCTAACCTATATCAAGTACCGTCCCCAAGAGCCTTTCCTGAGTAACCCATTGTTGTGCTATCTCTCCATTTGATGGAGGCAGTGCATACTGTCAGTTCTAGTTGTATAATGCATAGCAGATACCAAATTGTTTTTCTTTTTTTGAATATGCCTTATCCTGCAAACTTCACTTCAAGATATTTAAGCTTAAAGACGAACACTTAATTTCCTTTATCTAATACACATAGTCTAATCTTGAGTAAGCTAGAGAACATAGCATACAGTAGCAAGAGTAAGCTCTGTACATCTGGCAAACCTGGACATAAGTTCCATATCTACCCCTTTAGGTGTATGAGACTGGATAAATTATGCAACCACTCTGACATAGTTTCTTTATGTATATACATTACTAGGTAGGACGTTAATGGAAGATAAAACATGTAAATCATTGTCATATCATTAATGATCAATATATTATACTGCCTTCTTTTCCATAATTGGAAGCATGATATGGAACATGGGTTAAAAGCTCTTAAAATGTAGAAAATGTAGATTTTACCTAAATGGCATAACCAGACATTTTCAGGCCCTTGAATGCTATTTCAAAATGAAATCTTTCTCACAGAAATCCAGAGTTGGGAATAAGTTGTATGAGGTTTCACTGCATGTTCTAGCGACGCAAAGAAAGCATAACATTCATAAAGCTAAAAAAAAAAAAAAAAAAGTATGCTGGATTGCTCCCACTATCCCACTATGTGGTATATATCCAGAGGAGAGGAATTCATGACCAGGCACAGTGGCTCAAACCTATAATCCAAGCACCTCGGGAGGCCAAGACAGCCAGATCACTTGACATCAGAAGTTTGAGACCAGCCTGGCCAACATGGTAAAACCCCGTCTCTACCAAAAACACAAAAATTCGTCTGGCGTGGTGGCACACTCCTGTAATCCCAGCTACTTGGGAGGTTGAGGTGGGAGAATCGCTTGAGCTCAGGAGGTGGGAGCTGCATTGAGCCAAGATAGTGCCATTGCACTCCAGCCTGGGCAACAGAGCGAGACTCCATCAAAAAAAAAAAAAAAAAAAAAAAGGAGAGGAATTCTGTATATTGAAGAGATATCTGCAGCCTCATGTTTATTGCAGCAGTATTCACAATATCCAAGATACAGAATCAACCAAAGTATCCATCAACAGATGAATGGATAAAGAAAATGTGGTATGTACACAGTATTAAATACTATTCTCTCATAAATAATGAAATCCTGTCATTTGGGGAAACATAAATGAGCCAGAAAACATTATGTTAAGTGAATTAAGTCGAGCACAGAAAGACAAATGCTGTATGTTCTCGCTCATATGGGGGAACCAAAAATGTTGAGCTCATAGAAGTAGGCAGTAGAATTGTGGTTATTATAAACTAGAAAGAGGGGCACCGGAATAGGGAAAGGTTAGTTAATGGATACAAAGTTACAGCTAGATAGGAAGAATAAATTCCAGTCTCCTGTAGAACTATGGTGAATATCGTTCACAATTCATTGTACATTTACTTTAATTTTATTTTTTGCCGGTACCTAGTAAGTGTATATATTTATGGGGTATGTGAGATGCTTTGATACAGGCATGCAATGAGTAATAATCACATCATGGAAAACGGGTATTCACCCTCTCCAGCATTTACATATTTTGTGTTGCAAACAATCTAATTATACTCTCTTAATTACTTCTAAATGTACAGTTAAATTATTATTGACTATAGTAACCCTTCTGTGCTAGCAAATACTAGGCCTTATTCATTCACTCTCACTACTTTTGTACCCAATAACCATCCCCACCCATCCTCTACTTCCCCCCACCCACCTCCACCACTGTCACATCCAGCCTCTGGTAACCGGTCTTCTGCTCTCTATCTCCATGAGTCAAATTGTTTTGGTTCTTACATCCCACAAATTAGTAAGAACATGTGATATTTGTCTTTCTGTGTCTGGCTTATTTCAGTTAATATAATGATCTCCAGTTCCATTCATGTTATAGCAAATGACTGAATCTCATTCTTTCATGGGGTGAGTATAGGTACATTGTGTATATGTCCATTGTGTATAGGTACCACATGTTTTTAAATCCATTCGTCTGTTGATGGAAGCTTAGGTTGCTTCCAAATTCTGGCTATTGTAACAGAGCTGCAACAAACATGAGAATGCATATATATCTTCAATATACTGATTTTCTATGAGTGTACACCTAGCAGTGGGATTGCTGGATCATATAGTAGCTTAATTTTTAGTTTTTTGAGGAACTTCCAAACTGTTCTCCACAGTGGCTATCGTAGGTTCTGTATGATCATCAGCATTTGTTATTGTCTATCGTTTGGATAAAAGCCATTTAAACTGAGGTGAGATGATAATTTTGATTTGCATTTCTCTGATAATCAAGGACATTTAGCACATTTTCATTTGCCTGTTTGCCATTTGTATGTCTTCTTTTGAGAAATGTCTGTTAAGATCTTTTGCCCATTTTTTAATTGCACAATTCAGTTTTTTTTTTATAGTGTCTTTTGAGCTCCTTATCTATTCTGATTATCAATCCCTTCTCAGATGGGTAGTTAGCAAATATTTATTTCTCATTTTGTGGACTGTCTCTTCACTTTGTTGTTTCCATTGCTGTACAGAAGCTTTTAAACTTTATTTCACATTTTCAAATAGCTGGAAGACAGTATTCTAAATACTCCCAACACAAAGAAATGATAAATGTTTCAGGTGACGAATATGCTACTTATCTCGATTTTATCATTACACATTGTATACATGTATGAAATATAACCCTGAGCACCACAAATATGTAAAAAAAATTAACAATATGTTGTAAAAGTAGCGTTTTTCATTACATAATTTTGTGCAATTCACTTTTTTTCTTTAGAGCATTTAATTGTCTGCAAAGAAATTAGTCTTTGCCTTTTGGATTTTCAATGTAACCTTTTCTGCTTGAGAATCTCTTGAAAGACACAGCCTCTTCTGCAGCAGGTGTAGTTTTAATGATGCTTTGATGCCATATGTCAAATCTCATCACTTGCTGTGAGGAGTGACATTTCTCTTGAAAGCCCCTAGCAATGGCAGTGCAACTTGTTGGTGGGCATCTCATAACACAAAGAACCCCCGAAGCCAACGTTTTTCTTTCCAGCATTCTGCAAGACTGCACAGAGGCCGGACCATTGCCACTGCACTGCCCTTCAGAAAGACAGTTTATATATTCACAGAACATGACTTGGAGACTTTTTAAAAATTCATGATAATTGCTTTAAAGCTGGTCACTGTGTTCATTAACTTTTTGGATAATCATTTTACATATTTTTGTAAATTGTGTGTGTATGAGATACTCAAACATATAATATTTTAGAAATTTAAGATTTCCTAATTAAACCTTGTTTTGGATACCAGAATATACATTTTCTACATTTGTATTTGTAAATTCCTTGAAAATCACAGGCAATTATAGTTATAATAGTTGAAAATTCCATGCAAAGCTTTATCTTTTATGCATGAGACGTGGAGAAAATATCTCAGAGAAATATTCTCTCCTTAGATCACGAATACAACTTTACTGAAGCATACCGAGAAGCCATTCAAGAGTTCAAGACTTTTCCTTTTACTTTCCAAACTAGGCTGGGACCAGAAATCTAGGGAAGATTTTTCTGAATCAGAGTACACAAGGCCCCAGGCAAGTATGTTACTTCAAAATGCCCTCAGGAAGTTTTCTCAGAATGGTGAATGCCACATGATTAAGTTTTTCTATTTACATACAGAGTGAAGTTCAACTTGGGGTTAAAAATTCTCCACATAAAATGGGGCTGTTTTTTCACCTCTAACGTGGTCAATACAAAAATCTACAATCTTCCTGGGTCTTCAGTTGTTAGTTGAAATATTACTAAAGGTTATAGTAAGTACCTTATTTATGACCATTTAATAAAATGTATTCAGTGTCCCCTGTCTAAATATCTATGACAAGGTAGTATGTCATTATTCAGTAGACAATGTAAGCATGACTTACATTTCATTATGAAGACATTGTAACAAAATACTAAAGAAGTGTATAGTGAATACTCTATAGAGACAGCAACTAATTTCTACAATTAGCACTTTATTCTCCTTTATTACATATCTATCAAATTCTCTATTCATGCATTAATCCATCTTCTTTTTGAAGTATTCACATTTTACCTCTACACACTTTATCACACATTTTATAAACTACAGTTTTATATTTATTATGCTCAGTTGACAATTTACAAAATTGGAGTTCCTTGAAAAGGCTAACTCTTACCAGTGTTGTATATTAATGTTGACACATAAATCCTAAAGAAAATAATAGCAAATCATATGCAACAAAATTTTAAAAGCATACTCATATTTCTTGAAGATACTTTATTTCAGGTAGGTAAGGAGAAGATAATCATAGGAAAACAAATGAAGAAGGGTGGTTATCATTTGATTAGTTTCATAATAGAGATGGTTAACCATTTCTATGCACTTTTGAAAATATAGTGAGATTAAATTAAATTTTACTGTACATCACAAACATTAGCTGTGGCATATTTTTCTTTCCCTCAGCCTCATAAGATCAGAGAAAAGAAAGAATCTTTGTCATTGTGTCACCAGTCTTTGACGCAGAGATGTGATGCCCTCCCCCTTTCTCCAGCGTGCGAGAGGAAAATATACAAACATGATGACAATGAGACTTGGGAAAATAAAAGTTGACAAAGAGCATTTTAACCTCCCCCAAACTTCAGCCTCATCCATGAGTCAAAAATACACCAAAGTCTCAGGAAATATTTTCTATCAAAAAAAATTTTTTTAATGAGGCTGTGTAACTATTTACTGACATAGTAAAACGTCAACTACTGGAAATCCTGTTGTATGTTGTAGCTGATGTTTTTCATCAAAAGACCAAAACCACTGCTTGCCACTCTATGTCTCTCTTCCCCTCTCTGTCTTTATAAATATTTTACTTAACTTTCTGACAGAGAATGAAAAAACAAACAACAAATCCCAAAAACAGAACTCAAATACAATGACTCAATGATTTCATTAATTCGTGTATCTTAGGAAAAGAATTCTGAGAAAGGCTCTGCAGCCATTCTTGTGACTACTTACTAAGAGAAGCTTTGTTTTATTCTCTCCATGTCATACCTGCAGCTAGCATTAATCCCTCACCAGACCCCTTCAGGAAAAATTTCCACGGGATTTTGTGCTCTGTTTGGATTATTGTTTTGTGTCAGTAAGCAGGCAAGCTTTCAAAAATTGCGCTGCAGGAAAAAAGAGCAAAGAACAAGGCTGGCATTTCTGGCAGGATAGAGAACAACTGGCAGTGGTGGATGTGGCAGGACCCAGCAGAGGCTGGAACCACAGTCTCCCTGGCCAACTCTTGAATGAGTGAACCTATCAATAATTCAGATGTACCTTCTCTATGAGCAAATCTTTTTTTTTTTTTTAATGTGTTCTTTGTCTCCTTTGAAAAATGTTACTGACATCCCTCTGAAGGGAGGGTGCACACCTGCCAAGTATATCCTAAAAAGCAAACAAACAACTCCAGTGAAACGACGGATGAAAGAGAATGCCCCTTTCATGAAGTGTGAGGAAAAAAGAAGCATCTAAAAAGTTTCACTTTGCCATTTAAATTAAATCATACATAAAACAAGAAAAAAAAAATACCTGTGTGGAGACTGTGAAATGCAGACTTTTTAATATGAAAAGCCAGCATAATTTTTACATATCTTTTATGCATGCTCTAGGCCATACATTGATATGGCTTTATCTATGATTTTAAAAATTCATGATTCAATTTTGAAGAAACAGAAAAGCTAGTATCTATAAAATAGTACTTAGTCTTCACTATTTTAAGGTATTTTTGTAACATTTTTATCCCAAATCTGAAATAAAAATCTTCTTCTTTAATTCCATAATTTTGTATATCTCCAGGATATATTGGTATTGATCGCTGTCAAAAGCTTCTAAAAGTATATTCAAATGATCCTCAAAATAGTACTAAAGCCATAAAATGTATACCATAAAGACTCTGAGCCAGGATAACTTAGTGGTATACAAGGGAAGAAAGAGTCCACAATTGGGCTGGGCACAGTGGCTCACACCTCTAATCCCAGCACTTTGGGAGGCCAAGGTGGGCGGATCACCTGAAGTCAGGAGTCAGAGACCAGCCTGGGCAGCATGGTGAAACCCAGTCTCTACTAAATACACAAAAATGTGAAAGTCTCTTATTTATTTCCTGACACTCACCTGAGCTCCAAAGACACCAGAACACACGCAGTTTCTCTGTGTGCCCTGTGGCTGATTCCTTTAGCACCTTTGGACAGGGCCTTTCAGAATGTGAGAAAACAGGATAAACACAGAGCCTGGAGCCACCACATTATAAGGAAATAGAATGTTTGATATTTTACAATAGAAATTGTCAGAAGAGATTTTATTATTAATAATAATATTTTAGTTTGAACCTCAGTTATAAAATTAATGATTGTAGTTAAAAAGCATCTCATTTATTCCAAGTTGACTGTAGATTTAAATGTAAAGGATCCTTACAAGAAAATATATGACAAAAATGTCATGGTCTTAAAGTTGAACATTTTTGTTATTTACATAGCAGTGAAAATAAACATTTCTATAAATAGAAATTAAACTAAGAACTGATGCTCATTAGTTTTAATACATTCTTCTTTTTTTCTTTCCTTTTTTTTTTTTTTTTTTTTGAGACGGAGTCTCACTCTGTCACCCAGGCTGGAGTGCAGTGGTGCCATCTCGGCTCACTGCAAGCTCCGCCTCACCGGTTCACGCCATTCTCCTCCCTCAGCCTCCCGAGTAGCTGGGACTACAGGTGCCCGCCAGCATGCCTGGCTAATTTTAGTTTTAATAAATTCTAAATAATCAAGTGTTTGTATACTAATGAAATCATTTTCATCAGTAGAAAAGGTATAATTTAAGGGAAGAAAGGGAAAATGAGAATCGCATAGAATACTTAGGCCTAGCGTTCCATTATTGGAACACTAAGGATCTGGGAGTTACTTATATCTTACTGCTCATGGTCTGAATACAATAATTAAAAAAAATTCAACCTCAGGCATAAATGGGTTAAGAAACTGCTGGTAAAATATTCATAGAAAGAGGAGGTAGGGATGGATAAAGGGTACAAGAAATAGAAAGAATGAATAAGACCTACTATTTGATAACATAATAGAGTGACTATAGTCAATAATAACTGAATTGTACATTTAAAAATAAATAAGAGTATAATTGGAGTGTTTATAACACAAAGGACAAATACTTGAGGGGATGGATACCCCGTTCTCCATGTGATAATTTCACATTGCATACGCATATCAAAACATCTCATGTACCCCATAAGTCTATATATATATATATCTACTATGTACCTACAAAAATTTTTTTAAAAAATTGAAGAACAAAATCCACAGAAGGAAAACACACATTTTGTAGGCCACACATCCTACAAAAACAGAAGTCAAACAGGTAAGCCAGTGAGTGTCAATCACGAAACTTAAAACTGAATGCAAATGAAACTAAGAGACGGATACTTCAGTTCTTTACCTAGAAAAATATGCATGCCTCTTCCTCCTTCACTTCAAATATATGTTCTCATTCATAGCCACTGAGTTTTGAATTAGATTAAAAATAACCCATCTGCCAATGTCTTACAATTTTCCTTTTGTTCCTGTGGGTCTTTTGGTCCATGTGACTGCTCAGATGGTAGGTGCACCAAAATCTCAGAAATCACCACTAAAAAATGTATTCATGTAACAAACACCACCTGTTTCCCAAAAACTTATTGAAATAAAAATATAATTTTTTAAAAAGAATATTCTTTCTTGACTGTTATGTGGTGCCATATTGTGAAGGTGAAGTACCTATGTTTGTGCATCTCCTTCCAGCTTCTTTCTTCTGTGTCACCCTCCCACTCCTATTCTTGCATGAATGGCGCACATCTATACACTGTGTTTATTACCTACGTTTCTTAAGTCCCTGCTCCCAACACTCAATGTTGTCTAAAAATATATTTCATGAAGAAACCAGGTTAATTTTCCACATTCTGGATCTTGCTGTCTGGCAAGAATAATTAAAGGCTGTTATTTTATACTTTCTAATACAGTGCATTACAAACATAGAATGTTGGGTTATTTTCAGCTTTTATATGAACATTATACAGTGTGTTCAGCCATTTTGAGACTAGCACATCCACTCTAAATTCACTGTATGTTTTTCCTTTATTATGTATTTTATTCCTTTTATTATTTATGTATTTTATTATGTATAATGTATTTTATTATGTATCATGTAGGTATTTAACAGCCATTTGTAACCACTGCACTGAAATATAATTTTTTTTTTGAGAGGGAGTCTTGCTCTGTCGCCCAGGCTGGAGTGCAGTGGCGAGATCTCAGCTCACTGCAAGCTCCGCCTCCCGGGTTCCCGCCATTCTCCTCCTCCAGCCTCCGGAGTAGCTGGGACTACAGGCGCCGCCACCTCGTCCCGCTCATTTTTTGTATTTTTAGTAGAGACGGGGTTTCACTGTGTTAGCCAGGATGGTCTCAATCTCCTGACCTCGTAATCCACCTGCCTCGGCCTCCCAAAATGCTGGGATTACAGGCGTGAGCCACCGCGCCCGGCCTAAAATATAATTTAATTGAACATTGTTAAACAATTATATTAGAATTCTGGTATTCTTCGTTGACTATAGATCTGGGTACAGTTTGTGAAGAAATCGGAGAAATATTTGCTTACATTTCCTTTATATGATTTTCAGATAATGACTTGGTAAGGTGAACCTTAATATTTATGGAGAATTATGTCATCATAAACCATGTCATATTTAATGTGTTTAAAGAAATTGAATTGAAATTGAAGGTATTGTACTTTTTGGTGGTCCAGCTACTCCAAATGTGTTCAGTGGTGTCTTGTTAAACTAGGATTCCCTGTTTTGTCTGTTGATTTTGCCACACCTTTGGTGATCTTTGATGGCTTCCTTGTTTGCTCATATGACGTGATGTTCTACGCTCACAGTGTCATTTTTGTGCAGACCTGGAAGCAGCTACTGCTTCAAACAATTCCATTTATTGGGATACTATTTCATGAGTCTATTCCTGGCATTAGAGGTGCTCAATGCTTTGTCATCATTCCTAGGGCATTTCAGCAGCTAATTTAAATAATGCATTTTATCTTTAAAACTAAATATATTAGAGTTTTATAATGACACTTGCAATTACAGTTTAGGACTACAGGGGGCTTTTTCGGTCTTACATGATTTTATACTGTATTTTTTCACACTAAAATTTTCAATTTCTTACAAAATTAACATAATTACACATTTGCCTTATTTTGTTATGCAATTATTTTAAAATATTATTATTAATATAAATACTAGTAAAATAATTACTAAAAACAGTTTAAGATTTATATTCAGGGTTTTTGTCCTTATCTGCAAATTATTGTTTATTAAAATAACAAAATTACACTAAGTGCAATTAAGCCAATAATTTGATATGCAGTTAGTTCCTACATGCTTATTAGTTTTTCCTGTATCCTTCCAACATTAACATAGCTAATTATACATGTGTGTTTTATATATAAAAATAGTCATTATATTCATATCACTACTTTTCTCATACATGAGCACATTATATACTAGACTTTCTTCACCATGCTATCCTTCACTTAACAATATATTCTGATGATCCATTATTCCTTTTAACAGCTAAATACTCATTTGTGTGGATACACCACAATATCCTTGAGTCCCTTATCCTCAGGATTTTTCCATCATTAATTACATTGCATTAAAGACATTTGAATATGTATATTATTGTATTTTCACAATTTCTTTGAGTTGATTTCTAGAAATTCCATTGCTGAGAAAAAAATGTACATGTGTATTCAATCTGGATACATATCACTAAATCTACTCCATAGGACTTATAGCAATTTTATTCCGCAAGGAATTTTTCGATAATAGGCACTTCCAAAATAAATTTGAGAACTGAAGATGTTTTCAGTCTTATGCATTTTATGCAATATTGTAAGGAAGAAATTGTATATTGGCATAACTTTATTTTGAATATTCTTATAGGCAAGTTGAATTTTTTTTGAGTTTTCAAAACAATTTCTGTAAGTTAAATGGACAGTTTATAATTTTTTACATTGACAGAGAAAATTTTATGTATTTACCAGGTACATTACCTTTTGAAGTGCATCTGTACATTGCAGAATGACTAAGTCTAGCTAATTAACATGAGCATTACCTCACATAATTATAAGAACACTTACATCCACTCTCTCAGCATTTTTCCAGAATACAGTATGTTGTTAACTACGGTCACGATGCTGTACAATTGATCTCTTGAACTTATCCCTCTTATCTAACTGCAAATATGTATCCTTTAACCAACATGTCCCCAGGCCCTCTTCCCCACAATTACCCCAGTAACGGGTAACCACCACTCTACTCTGCTTCTATGAGATCAACTTTTTCTAAACAAGTCGAATATTTCTAAGCTTAAGGGTCACTTGCATTTACTTTCCTGTTAACTGGATATTTTTAACTTATATTTTCAGTTCAGGGATACAAATGAAGGTTTGTTACATAGGTAAACTTGTGTCATAGGGGTTTGCTGTACAGATTATTTCACCCAAGTATTAAGCCTAGTATCCATTAGTTATTTTCCTTGATCCTCTGTCTTCTCCCACCCTCCACCCTCCAAAAGGCACCAGCGTTTGTTATTTCCCTGTATGTGTCAATCCCATTGCTGGGTATATACCCAAAGGAGTATAAATCATTCTATTATAAAGACACATGGGCGTATATGTTCATTGCTGCACTATCCACAAAGCAAAGATATGGAATCTAAATGTCCCTCAGTGATAGATTGGATAAATAAAATGTGGTACATATGCACTAAGAAATACTATGCATCCACCAAAGGAAAACAAAAACAAGGAGCTCATATCCTTTGCAGGAACATGGATAGAGCTGAGGCCATTATCCTTAGTAAACTAACTCAAGAAAACACAATACCGCATGTTCTCACTTAAAAGTGGGAGCTAAGTGATGAGAACACATGGACTCATGAACTCATAGAAGAGAACAAAAAGCTAGATGTTTATATGTTTTACTTAGTATATTTATTTTCAACTTTTAGAGGTTCTTTATGCATTATAGATATAAGCATATTTTCTTTTTCTCCTCAAACTTTTTAGTTTTGGGGTACATATGCAGGATGTGAAGGGCTGTTATATAGGTAGACATATGCAATAGTGGTTTCTTGCACCTATCAACACATCACCTGGGTGTTAAGCCCAGCATGCATTAGTTATTTTTCCTAAAGCTCTCTTTCCCACCACTGCACCTCCTAACAGGCCCCAGTGTGTGTTGCTCCCCTCCATATGTCCATGTGATTCAATTGTTCAGCTCCCATTTATAGGGGAAAATATGTGGTGTTTGGTTTTCTGTTCTTGCAAAGTCTCAGGATACAAAATCAATGTGCAGAAGTACAAGCATTCCTTTACACAAACAACAGGCAAGCAGAGAGCCAAATCATGAATGGGCTCCCATTCACAATTGCTACAAAGAGAATAATACCCAGGAATAGAGTTAACAAGGGAAGTGAAGGACCTCTTGAAGGAGAACTACAAACTTCTGCTCGAGGAAACCAGAAAGGACACAAACAAATAGAAAAAATATTCCATGCTTATGGATAGGAAGAATCAATACAGTGAAAATGGCCATACTACCCAAAGTAATATATAGATTCAATGCTATTCTCATTAAACTAACTTTGACATTCCTCACAGACTTAGAAAAGCCTATTTTAAAATTCATATGGAACCAAAAAAGGCCTGTATAGCCAAGACTATCCTAAGCAAAAAGAATAAAGCTGGAGGCATCACCCTACCAAACTTCAAAGTATGCTATAAGGCTATAATAACCAAAACAGTATGGTACTGGCACAAAAACAGACACATAGAGCATTGGAACAGAATAGAAAACTCAGAAATAAGATTGCACATGTACAACCATCTGATCCTAGACAAATCTGAAAGCCTGAAAAGAAATATACCAAGTTGTTTATCAGCTTAAGAAGCTTTTGGGCTGAGACAATGGGGTTTTCTAGATATAGGATCATGTCATCTGCAAACAAAGACATTTTGACTTCCTCCCTTCCTATTTGAATACCCTTAAGTTTCTTTGTCTTGCCTGATTTCCCTGGCTAGAACTTCCAATACTATGTTGAATAGGAGTGGTGAGAGAGGGCATCCTTGTCTTGTGCTGGTTTTCAAGCAGAATGCTTCCAGCTTTTGCCCATTCAGTATGATATTGGCTATGGGTTTATCATAAACGACTCTTATTATTTTGAGGTATATTCCTTCAATATCTAGTTTGTTGAGAGTTTTTAACATGAAAGGATATTGAATTTTATCAAAAGCCTTTTCTGCATCTATTGAGATAACCATATAATTTTTGTCTTTAGTTCTGTTTATGTGATGAATTATGAATTACATTTATTAACTTATGTATGTTGAACCAGCCTTGCATCCAATAAATGAAACCAACTTGGTCGTGGTAGATAAGCTTTTTAATGTGCTGCTGGATTCGGTTTGCCAGTATTTTATAGAGAATTTTTGCATCAATGTTCATCAGGAATAATGGCCTAAAGTTTTCTTTTTTTGTTGTATCTCTGCCTGGTTTTGGTATCTCATAGAATGAGTTAGGGAGTAGTCCCTCCTTTTCCCTTGTTTGGAATAGTTTCAGAAGGAATGGTAGCAGCTCTTCTTTGTATTTCTGGTAGAATTCAGCTGTAAATCCATCTGGTCCTTGGCTTTTTTTTTTGGTTGATAGGCTATTTATTACTGCCTCAATTTTGGAACTTGTTACTGGTCTAGTCAGGGATTCACTTTCTTCCTGGTTCAGTCCTAGAAGGATGCATGTGTCCAAGAATATACTCATTTTTTCTAGATTTCTAATTTATGCACATACAGCTCTTTAAAGTATTTTCTGATGATTGTTTGTATTTCTGTGCCATCAGTGTTGATATCCCCTTTCTCATTTTTTATTGTGTCTATTGGATTCTTCTCTCTTTTCTTCTGTATTAGTCTAGATAGATGTTATTACTTTATTAATACATATAGATAGGTAATTTTACAGCTTCCCTGTGAATTGAAAATTTTATCTTTATGAAGTATCTTTCTTATGTTTAGTAATCCTATTTCCCATAAAGTATTATTTGATACTAATACAATGACATCAGGTGTATTTGGGTTGCTCTATGCATGGTATGTTTTTCTATCCATGTACAAACTGTTTCAGTATGTTTTATGTGTTGCCTATAAGCCGCATATTATGGTTCTTTTACATAATCAAGTTGGATAATCTTATTTTTATCGGAGAGTATATTCCAGTTATAATTGATATGATTATTTATCAATGTGTTTTTTAACTTCCATTTTATTGTGTTTTATTCTTATTCCAGATGTGATGCTTCCAATTTTTTATTTCTGTCATAGGAAAAAATATACAACAATTTTAATGGTTACCCAGTATTTCCAACATACCTTTCTAACAAGTCAAAGTCTAATATAAGTTTTATTTTTAACTATCCCCCCACACAATAAAACACTTTAGAATTCTTTAAATTTACTCCATGCTACTATATATGCTATATCTATATATTTCACACATATATATGCATATATGTGTGTATAAATCTTACAAATGATATTATTTTTCTCATGCCTGAAATAGGTCCTCCACAATTTCCCTTAATATAGGATCACTGATGATGAATTATATCAGATTTCTTGGTTCAAAAATGTCTTCATTTCACCTTGGTTATTGACTAAGTGGATTCCAGAACCTTGTTTTATTTAAACATATGAAAAACTTTCTTTCTTTTCGTGTCTCTCATTGTCACTGTTGAATTGTCAATTGATACTCTGATGTTCTTTCGAAAGTAATCTTTATTTTTTCTCTCATTTTTCTTTGCATATTTGTTTTGTCTCTGGCAACAGAAATTTAAATATGTGTCCTCATAGTCTTTTCTCAATCTTTCCTTCAGGTTATCAACATTGTTATTCACAGCTTATTTAAAGTCTGTGTTAGACAGTGCCACTACCTGGATACTGTCTGGAAGTATTGTGGTTCTACTTTTAGTATTCATTAATTATCACAGTTTTCAATTACATTTTGTATGTATCTATATATAGACACTACATATTTATAACATGAACACAAATATATATACACACATATCAGAAATTTTGCTATCTATAAACACATAGCAACATAGATAGAAATTGTACTCATAAAAATTATAAAGCTTATAAATAATTTCAGTTCATTTATGATGTTAGATTTTTTTTCCAGAGAGATTTTACCTTTATTCTCACAGGTTGCTAGATGCATTAGAAAATTTATATTGCTATTACACAATATACAATAAAAGAGAATGAGATGACTTTTAGGGGTGTGTGTGTGTGTGTGTGTGTGTGTGTGTCTCAGCATCTCTAGCTGTCCTCATAAAGAGGCTAGTCCCAGGTTACTTTACAAGTCCCCTACATTATTAAGAAACTCAGTATTTGCTGATTTTTCTGAATTATTTCCTAGTAACCTCAAATAACTTTTAAGACAATATATCCACTTGTCTCTGATAATTCAGATTTCTCCTATGTCTTTTTTTTTTTACTTTCTTCCACAGGTATTTCACAGATAATAGGTAAAATGCTTAAGTTTTTGTACTGGTGTGTCTTGTTTTAGTTTCTGGCTAAATGCTCTCTGAGAAGATTGAAAAGAAAAATGCTCTTTCTCAAATTTCATGTTTTTTTTTTTCTTTAAAGAAACATTGATTTTTCTCCCTAGTGTTCCTTATAGAAGCCTGTTTCTGTTTTTGTTTATTTTCTTGTTGATATGCTATACTAATGTCATTCCTGGAAATAACTAACAGCTGCTATGGCAGACAGCAGGAGTGCTTATGGTATCTTAAATCTGTCCCTTAAAAATGAATTAAAAGTAGATATTAAAAACCAAATGACACATTTCGATGATAGAAAACTCTCAATCAACTTTCTATCCAAATTAATTAAAATATTGCTTTTATTTATAACAGCAAAAAATCCTGTGAATAAATAAAATCTGTTAAATACTTAAACGTATGCATATAATTCTGACACATCACATCTTGTGGTAAGAATTTGGTAAAAACATTATGCTATGCATTTTGTCTTTTTTTAACCATCCTTAAAATATTCAAACCTTTGTGGCATTGTCATCAGCAGCTTATGTCTCTTATTCACTGCAAAATATTGTTTAAAAAAACATCCCTCAAGTGGCACTGTGAACATGGGTCTGTTTTTAGATAGTTCAACTACTAATTGAAAACAAATTTTGTATAATATTGACAACTTTAACTTTCAAATTAAAGTTGTGTGGGCTGGGCATGGTGGTTCACACCTATAATCCTAGCACTTGGGAGGCCAAGGCAGGCGGATCACTTCAGCCCAGGAGTTCCAGACCAGCCTGGGCAATAGGGCAATACCCCGTCTCTACAAAAGATACAATAATAATTAGCTGGGCATGGTGGCTTGTGCCGGTAATCCCAGCTACTTGGGCGGCTGAGGTGGGAGGATCACTTGAGCAAGGGAGGATGAGACTGCGGTGATCCGAGACAGGCCCACTGCACTCCAGCCTGGGCCAAACAAGACCCCATCTCAAATAAAATAGAAAATAAAATTTTAAAAAAATGTGTGCACAAGTGTATGGGTGTGTGTGCGCTCAATTGAAGTTCTCTTTAGAAATTACTTTTAGATTCTCAAAAAAGTGAACATCCTAAACTACAATCACTATCTTCATATTAACCTTATTCCCATCATCCTAAACATATTTCTCAATAACCCCTTTTTAAATTTTTCTTAGATCTAGTGTGTGAGAAGTTACCGAACCTTCTGGTTTGCAGCTATTTTTTTCTCAAAACAAACTCAGTTGAATTTAATTTGATATTTATTGAGTGCTTCCCATAAAGCATAAGTTGGCTCATGTCATTCGTCTGTTAGACATCTTCAATATTTCTCATCTAAAAAACAAACCATGATATGAGTCTGGCAGAACTTGGTACCACTCTGCCTCCTCTCCACCTGCTGGACCCTCACTAATTGTTTCCCAGCATCACTGGAATCTTTGCTGTTATTTCAACCGACAACTCCCCACCTCTAAGGCCTCTGAGTTGTCGTTGTTGTTGTTGTTGTTCTCATTACAGGTATTCAACTGTCTCCCCAACTCGTCTTCTTATTTCTTTCAAAAAAATGACCACATTTCACCTTCTCAATGAGGCCTATCCTGACCCTCTGTGTAGAAGCTTTGCCAGGTGTTTGCAGCATCTAAATGAGTGAAACCGCTATGATCCCAGCTTTCTCGGCAGTCCGATGGGGTGGAGGAAGAGTGGTTTGGGAAGGTCACGAAAAGGAGGTAAATTTGGAATTGTGTGGAACACTAAAGTGGGCAATAGCAACGGAGAGAGATGTAACAGAAGAGGTGAGGTAAGATTCAGACACCTGAAAGCAGAGGAGTGGAGGGGCACAGGTTTCCATTTTAAGTAATGGGCTAAGGGAAAGCGCTCTCCTCATTGTTTACTTTATACACATAATTCATTTGAAAATGTAAATATGTATTTATTGGCCTACAGGTTTAGATAACTAATGCTTTTAAGGCATAAGTTATGCAATTCTATTTCAGTGAAATCACAATGTTGAAAACACATTGTTCTGTACCATTTTATGATGTTTGTAATTTATTCATTTTTATCATTTTAACTATATTTTATTATTTGTATATTATATATTTTTTATATATTATTTGTTTCTTTGAGAGAATGAAGTGTGTTTATTATTTTATTGAATTAAATGTTGAAGGGAAACATGGAATAAGCATAAACAGGAGTTGAATAGCTTGTGTTAGTTACCAAGAAACTCATGAGAAGAAATTTTTCAGCTTGTCATTTAGAAACCCTCCCTTCACTCCACTTAGGTAGAGCCACTCATATATGACACGCAGAGCTGAATGCTTAAATGAATGCTGGGGTATTTTGGCACTTAAATGTAGTTTGAGATAAATAGTAATCTGAGTCTACATATGTTCTTATTTTTGCATCTTAAAACATTTTCATCAGAATAACCTCTGTTACAGTACGGTTATGATATGGTTTATATTCTCTGAAATAAAATACCATTCACAAACCATAGCTCCCCACAAATGTGTCCGATAAATTAGAAAAGGCAATATTTGTAAAAATACCACAAGTGAAAAACACCATACACGTTTCAGTAAAGTCTTAACCTTAATACGTTTTATAATATAAAGGAAAGGTAATGACTTTGCCAAAATACTAATGGAATTATCAAGTAGAAGCAAAAGCCAACATGACATAAAGATTAATTGTTAACAGAAACATATGGAGCAACGTTCTAACTTGGAAAGGTACTTAATCCATCTAGCTACCAATAGAGATTTTCAGCCAAGTTGTTAATAAAGGATGTAAAAAGGAATTTTGCACTTAAGCCCGTAAAATTGTGAATATGGTATTTTATTAAGCACTACAGAATTTTAAAACTGAGAACTGGGGGAGCACTGGCATCTCCCCCAATACTAACCAAGGACAACAAAGCCAATTGTGAAAACAAACAGATCTCGCTTCACCAAATGTTAACAGACTATAATACATCTAAAGTAATCAAAACTGCAAGGAAACGGCACAAGAGTAACAAAGGGCCAAGTGGAACAGGAGATTCCAGACGCAAGCACGCGTTACATAGTCTTACGATGTTACAAATGTGGCATTGAAGAACCATGTGAAAAGAAGGGTGTTCTCACTAAATGCTGCTTGATGAATGCATATGTCTGTTCATTAGAAAAAGAAGAAGAAACAGGAGGTGGAAGAAAGGGAGGAGAAGATAAAAGGAAAAGAAACCAGAAAGTTACATTATAGTATTCACAAACGTCGTTTCTAGATAGATCATCAATTTAACCGTGAAATTTACAACCATACTTCCTGTGGTTAACAAAGGAAAATTTATGAAATTAACATCAAGAGAATTTCTTAAGCACTAATTAAGCACCACATAAAAGGCTTTAACCATAAATTAATAATAGATAAATTGGACTATATTAAAGTAAAATTTTGGTTCATCATAATTCCAAGAGTGAAAAATCCAGCCACATGTTGGTAGGTATCTGCAATACATATTAATAACAAAAGGCTTGAATCTAGACTATATAGAGAGCTAAACACCAATTTCAGAAAAGACAGAGCCTCACCAAAAATATACCTGAAACTTAGACAAGCAGTTCAGAAAAAACAACTTTGGAAAAAAACGACGAATAGATGAACACTGTTAACTCAGCCTCACGAGCTGCGATGGTGTGAAGTGGTCTCTATTCACACCCATCACAATGGTAAACATTTACAACAAACACACAACAACGTCTAATAAATCCACAAGTCGGTCAATGGTAAACATTTAAAACAAACACACAACAACGTCTAATAAATCCACAAGTCGGTCAGAAAGTTTTATCAAGGATATGGAGCACATTTATGCATTTTTTTAATTTTCTTTTCAGTAGCTTTTGGGGTACAAGTGGATTTTCGTTACATGGATGAATTACATAGTGGTGAATTCTGAAATTTTAGTGCACCTGTCAAATGAGTAGTTTACCTTGTACCCAATATGTAGTTTCTTACATGGGAATATGTGTGTGCTACGCTTTTCCTGATCTCTTGTTCAATAAATGATAGATCCACATAAATATAGATAGATATAGAATAGACATCGATAAAAAATATAGATAAGCATATATTTTCTCCAAGAAAAATGAATCATTTAAATTTCACACAGTATACATACTATATCATGCACTCTTAAGAGCTAAATAAAATTGGGAGTAACTATAAAAATATAAGCCAAAGTTAAAACTCACTGCTACAATTTCTTTTAGAACAAACAGAAAACAACATAAAATATCTGGGATAGTTGGAATACATGTACCATAACTCATTAAAAATAGTATTACATCCACACTTGTTACAAAATGCAAGAAACAAATTATTTCAGTACTAAAATTTAGCCAAGCGAAACATTATTAATCTAGCCAAGTGGTACTATTATTTTTACTTGCCAATTTGATACAAAAATTAAAATTTTAAATCAGCCTAATTTGTTTATATACTTGATTGCTGTGTTTTAATTATGTTTGACTTAAATTTTAACCTAGGCCAGGCACGGAGGCTCACAACTGTAATCGTAGCACTTTGGGAGGCAGAGGCAGGCAGATCGCCTGAGGTCAAGAGTTGGAGACCAGGCTGGCTAACATGGTGAAATCCCATCTCTGCAAAAAAAAAAAAAAAAAAAAAAAAAAAAAAAAAAAGGAAAAGAAAAGAAAAGAAAAAAGAAAAAAAAGAACCAGGTGTAGTAGCAAGTACCTGTCTTTTCAACTACTTGGGAGGCTGAGGCAGGAGAATCTCTTGAACTTGGGAGACGAAGGTTGCAGTGAGGCAAGAATGTGCCACTGCACTCCAGCCTGGGCAAAAAAGTGAGACTCCATCTCAAATAAATAAATAATAAATAAATAAATAAATAAAATTTAGTCTAATAGTCAAAACTTTCAACTTCCAAGTTTTATTAATGAGTTATCATGCTTCTGGCAATGCAAAATTGAAAAGAAAAAAAAATAAACCACATTAAAACTGTGGATTGTTTTATTTATCTTTCAAAATATTATAATCAATTGTTACTTTATTTGATTTAAAATTTGTATTACAGTAACTAAGGTATAATCTGCATTTTGTATAACAAAGGTTGAACAGTCTGAATTCAAAGGCCAGAGATACAATTTTTTCCATGAATTTTGTTTCTATTTCCATTAGATTACTAATTTTATCTCTTTTTGAGTCCTATTTGTAGATTATAAATTATGTCTTTGCCTTTTCAATTACAGATATTTTAAGTCTGTTTATTCTCTGTCAAATTTGTATAGAGTGTTTGACTATGAAAAAATATGTTTAGTATCTTTTCTGCCTTTTCTTTTATTTGTTACTTCACATGAAAATATTTTGGTAGCACTTGCAATGCTGTTAGGCACATGACTTGGCACAATTCTTCATGATGTAAGAGGTGGTGCTCATAAAGTTTCTTTTATCTAAGCAGTAGGGATGCCGCAGAATTAAGACCAAATATGCCCATAAGGCCCTTATAACAGTGCCTGGACGTAACAATTACCTCATAAATTCTACCTACGCCTTTGAGGTGCTCACAATATAAACCTACAAGGTCCATCTGCAGATGGGCAGCTTCATTCTCTTCAAGCCAGAATAGGGACTGGGCTTTCCATCTCTGTACTCCCCTCACTGGCCGTTCGGCTCCTTTATATTTTACTATCATATACGTGATCCAAATTCATTAAAAAATAAATGTTCTCAATTTTATTAAGACAAAAATAAAAATTACTTGAAATTTGCTACCTTGAATGGTCCCCCTTTTATATGTATTGTTTATGCAACTATGCAAAATTACACACACACATGCACACACGCACACACACACACAGAGTGGATGGATGAATAGATAGATAGATATTACATACATACATAGATGGAAATGTAATTTCCAACTTATTTATTACTATGTTATGGATTTATGCAGCACACATCTTCAGTGCAACTGAAAAGTTAGAATGTTTAAACTTTTGGTCTGATTGGTCTTTCTCCCTCAGACACTCAGTGTCCACTCGACCCCTTTCAAGATTTAGCACCTGACAATCAACCTTTCACATAACCCACACACCCATGTAGGTCCTCAAGGTCCCCCTGGGAAGAATGGGTCCAGGCACAAGGTCTGGAGACCATGAGACTGACAGTAATGCTGGTTTCAGAGTCAGCAGCCCCTGGAACAGTGGCACCCACCATTAGACAGTGCTCCCTGGAGTTTGTTGCTTAGGTGCTTAATGGAAAATGCATGCTGGACTCTGAGATGACCAGGAAAGGAAAGGAGAATAAGTGAGTGTTTTTTCAGGTTATTCTGCATGGCAGGCACTTCTGCCTATATTTGCAGGTTGCCATGGGAGGCAAAGAATCCTTGTCCTTAAGTTCTGTTCTCCATTTAAGAGGTCTAGATGATTAAAATCTATGGATAATGTTAAGTGAAATAAGCCAAGAACAGAAAGACAAATACGGCATATTCGCACTCGTTTCTGAAAGCTGAAAAACTGGTTTCCTGGAGGTAGAGAGTAGAGTGATGGTTACCAAAGTCTGAGAAGTGTATTGGGCAAGGGAGTATAAAGAAGGGTTTGTTCACAGTCACGAAAATACATTTAGAAAGAAGGAATAAGATCTAGTATCCTATAGCACAATAGGGAAAGCTATAGTTAACAATTCTTTTTGTATATTTCAAAATAACTAGAGAGGTGGATTTGAAGCGTTCCCAACACGAATAAATGATAAATGTTTGAACTGATGGATACCCCAATTGCCCTGATTTCATCATTGCACATTGTATGGTTGTATCAAAATATTACCTGCACCCCAGAAGTGTGTACATCTATTATGTACTCATACATTTGTTTAAAAATTATAGATAGTCACCAGGAACAAGCATTCATGTTGAGTCAGAGTGGATACTGCCATTGTTCTGCGGCAGTCATCATGATGAAGTTAAATCACATTATTTGAGAACTACAAAAGCAGGCTGTTATTAATTTTGTTTTATGTATAATGAAATACATGAATAGAAGCAGGGAGGGGTTTGTCAACTTTAAGGGGAGAGGTGTGGCTCCACAACAGAGTTTGCATTCTTACATTTCACCATGTATTCGCTTAACAAATAATACATCAAGTTAGAAGGACCTTCCCATTAATCTTGAATAAGGTTGATAAATGGACATAAAATATGTAAGTCAAATCATCAAAGGGGTAAAATTGGTTTACTACAATTGAGATACTAGAAGATGAGAGGGTATATATTGATCTTAAGTCAGATCATTTGATGTGACCAATAACAATCAGTTTACTGTCAAAGCATTTAAAAATTAGTAGTATTTCATATATTGAATTGTAGCTCAATAAAGGACAGTATATTATTAAAGAGATTTGCCTCAAATATTCAATTAAAAGTTTACTTTAAAACACTACAAATTTAGAGATTGCTATAATGATTTGATAGACAATTTGCACTAACATCACTTAATAAGTAGTTTTATTGTATAGGCTTTCTAACTTGATAAATAAATGCATATATTTAATTTTATATGTTGATAAACTTACATTGCCTTTCTTATTTTTATATTTGGAATATCATCACTAGATATATCATCATTTATCCAGCTAATACATCATGATGGCTATTATTTGGTCATATATTTGTGACGGTTGAATATCATCACTAGATATATCATCATTTATCCAGCTAATACATCATGATGGCTATTATTTGGTCATATATTTGTGACGGTAAGTTATTTTTCTTTAGTTAGAGAGGAGGTCTTGTTATGTTGCTCAGGTTGGCCTTGAAATCCTGGGCTGAAACAGTTCTCTTACCTCAGCCTCTCAAGTGGCTGTCCTACAGGTGTGCACCACTGCACCTAGCTTATAAAAAATATGTTCATGCAAAGATCCTTAAGTTCATGTCCTGATATTTATATGGATTAGATTATCAGAAGTGGAATTGTTGGAATGAAATAAATTCACTTTTAATGTGTATCAAAGAAGAGCTATTTATCAAATGAAACAGTTTACACTTCCAGTGACAACAGTAGAAGAATATCATAATGCCACCATCCCCCAAAATAATATTGTTCTTTTTAAATTGTTGCCAATTAGATATGTGGAAATGGTATTTCATTATTATTTTAATTTCTATTTCCCTTCTGCTTGGAAGTTTGAATATTATTCAAGTAATTATTTAACAATATAACTCTTCATAGTTGGCCTTCCAGGATTTCTGAAATACTCCATCAGATTTCCTATCACTTCCACTTAAAAATTAACTTCTTATTGAATCCTCCAACATTTTTCCTCCACATCTGTGTATAGAAAGCATTTCTAATCAATTCTGCAGCCACTAACCCAAAGCTAATCCTTTTATTTAGTTTAACTTCTCTGGAAAAACCAAGGTAGAATATTCTCACGTGACTTCCATGAATCAATCTCTCCCCTCCCCTCCCCTCCCCTCCCCTCCTCTCCTTTCCTCCCCTCCCCTCCCCTCCCCTCCCCTCCCCTCCCCTCCCCTCCTCTCCTTTCCTCCCCTCCCCTCCTCTCCTTTCCTCCCTTCCCCTCCCCTTCCCTCCCCTCCCCTCCCCTTCCCTCCCTCTTTCCTTCCTTTCCTCACTTAATTCTTCCTTTTCGTTATTTTCTTCCTTACTCTCCTCTGTTGTTTCTGGCTCTAGTTTCCTTCTGCTTCACTATCCTGTAAATGTTAGTGAGCCCCTGAAAATGAATACCCACATTCCAAAGTCTTTCTTCACTGATTCTAGTTTTCTGTAACTTAAATAATAAGCCTCTCTCCTACATGAAAATGAAGCCCCCTGCCCCACCACCGCAACACACACACACACCTTGGTGCAGTAGAGAGTGGTCAGGGGTCTTCAGAGAACTCAAAGGATCTACGAGTTCACACACAGTGAGGACGAAAATCTGCCCTATGGATGGAACCACGAAAAATATCCCATGACCTTACCAGCAATAAAATTTTGCCAGCAGTCAATAGAAGTAATTCAGACACTTTTCAAGAAGTTTAGCTGTAAAACTGTGAAAAAGCAATGAGAATGGTAGACTGAAAGATGAAAGTTGGGGAGCGCAGTAGAAAACAGCCTAGCAGATCCCTACAACTTACCTAAAAATGTGCCATTGCAACCTTAACAAATTCAAAGAGTTTATAATGTAGGAAATATGTTAGGAAAAACAATCATGCTAACAAGTTTTCAACTTCCAAGCACAGCCCAAGGCGAAATCTACTCTGGTCCAAGGAAACCGATGTCTGTGTAGAGACGTGTTTATCTGACTGTGTTCGCAGGTGAGAAAACAGGTATTTAAGACATGTGATGTGATCACAAGTTCTCAAATTTCTGATTTTACTTTTACTTAATTTGATTTTCTGCAGGGATAGAGGTAGGGCAGGTACATGAGTATTCAATGTTGACAACACTAATACTTCTCAATTTAACATATAGTTGCATTTCAGTTTTTTAGCTATCCTTGTAATTACATGTGAATAACGTAAATCTACACCTAAGAGATATTAATAAGCTGACCTTACTGAGGACCTGTTATTAAGCTGAACTCGCTGAGGCACAATTACAGACTCACTATATAACTTTCCTTATATTAGCATCATTCTTGAAGATCAGACTAAAAAATGTGTTTATTATTCACTTTATTTACCATTATTATCATTATTTTTTAAAGAGATAAATTCTCACTCTGTCTCTCAGGCTTGAGTACAGTGATGTTATTATAGCTCACTGCAGCCTCGAACTCCTGGGCTCAAAAAATTTTCCCATCTCGGCCTCCCGAGTAGCTGGGACCATAGGCACATACCACTACTGCTGGCTAATTTTATTTTTTTCATTTTGTATAGATAGGGGTCTTGCCATTTTGCACTCCTGGGCTGACGTGTACCTCCTGCCTCGGCCTCCCAAAATGCCGAGATTGCAGGTGTGGGCCACTGCACCCAACCAAAAACAGTTTTTGAAATGACTGCAACTTCATGTAAGTGCTTTGTAAAATGCAAAACACTTCTACATTCCCCTAGGTAAAGTATTACTGCTCTTTACTCAGAAACTAATTGTGTGACCCTCCTAAAAATATCTCAGTTAATAAGTGCAGATAATCTTATTAAATACCTAACCCTTGTATAGCCAAGACAGTTAAAAATTATTTATTAATTAACTCATTTAGTATTTTTGTATTTCTGAAGACTTTATTTTTTAGAGCAATTCTAGGTTCACAGCAAGTTTGAGAGAAAGGTAGGAGAAATTTCCCATATACTTCCTGTTCCCACTCATGCATAGCCTCTGTTGTTATCAATATCTCCTAACAAAGTGATACATTTGTTACAACTGATGAATCTACATCGAAACATCATAATCACCCAAAGACCATAGTTAGCATTCAGGTTCACCCTTGGCAGTATACATTCTATATTTGGTCAAATGTATCATGAAATTTATCCATCATGTTAGTATCACTACCATAAACACCTCCTGTGCTTGCCTACACTTGTCTCTTTATAACTTCTCTAAATTCTTCAGCAAAGCAGCAGCTATGCACTGATTATCAGTGGCAATTAAACCAGATAGGAAGTGACTTGGCTACTTCAGGGGAAAAGTGCATTCAACCTAAACTCATAATCTGGGCGATTTACAAAGTTATCTGGTAAGACATAACTGATGGCTCTGGTTTTCTGCCAGCATAGAAAGAGGTTGATTGCAACTTTAAATTGTTACTGAAATGATTCTGTTGAAGAATTTAATATTGATTTAACTTGAAGTGGCTGCTATTCTGATCATTATTTCATTAAAACAGAATGTTTCCACTGCCAGATTCAATTTAAAAAAAAATGTTATCTCCCTAATCATGTATACATATATATGTGTGGGTGTACACATAGTTGAACATTGGCAGTTCTATCAAATACAATAAAAACAGTCATATATTAGGAAGGTTCTCACAGTCATAATAGCATATTATTGAGACATTAAATATTAATGATAAATATATAAAATATATTTTAAAATTCACAATTATTTTACTACACATGAGATTTTTTCAGTAAAATTAAATAATATCAGAATATTTTAACCTAAGAACCTCCAAAAATTAGTTTCATATTTCCATATTGTGAGACAGAAAGGAGAAACAACTAATTGCAGATATCTGAAAATGAAATATTACAATTTAACTGGATAAGGATTCTATGTACTATATTGTTCATTCTACAATATGTCAAAGTATCAAAAAATAATAAAACTACCAAGTGGGACCAGGTGCAGTGGCTCATGCATGTAATCCCAACACTTGGATGCTGAGGTAGGCAGACCACTTGAGCTCAGGAGTTTGAGACCAGCCTGGGCAACATGGCAAAACCTCATCTCTCCAAGAAAAAAAAAAAAATTAGCCAGCTGTGGTGATGCATGCCTGTAGTCCCAGCTACTCAGGAGGCTCTTGTGGGAGGATCCCTTAAGCCCCAGGAGGTTGAAGCTGCAGTTAGCTGAGATTGGGCCACTGCAATCCAGCCTGGGCGACAGAGCAAGACTCCATCTCACAAACAAACAAAAACCTACAAAACAGGATTTATGGTTAAAATAATAATAAAAAAATTAGTGCAGACAGTCCCAAATGACCAACAGTTTCTGCTTTAAAAGTCCCTTCTGTTGCTTAGAATTTAGATCACGCTCACAAGGTCAGCAGATCGAGACCATCCTGGCTAACACGGTGAAGCCCTGTCTCTACTAAAAATACAAAAAAAAAAAAAACAAAAAAAAAAACAAACTCGCCGGGCGCCTGTAGTCCCAGCTACTCGGGAGACTGAGGCAGGAGAATGGCGTGAACTCGGGAGGCGGAGCTTGCAGTGAGCCGAGAGCACACCACTGCACACCAGCCTGGGTGACAGAGCAAGACTCCATCTCAAAAGAAAAAGAATTTAGATCACACTTCCTTCAAGAAATATTTTTACAAATTTTACCTATATTCCCAGGCCGGCCTATTTAACCTATAATATATGTAAAAGTGCAAATGTTATTAGTCTGACTTTGGACCGTGGAAAGCAGGAGTATATAAAACAGAGGAATACAGGAAGAAACAAAAGCAATAGAGTAGCTTTTAAAAATTTGTATGTAATTTTATCTTTCTTTTCTGTTAGCCCAAGTGTCTGATATCCCAGTGATTTTTTCTGTATTCTTCATTTACTAGATTTCTTAAAATATTTATATAAATGCCATCCTCAACAGCACATTGTAGCAAAATGTTCAGGTTTGCAATAACTTTCAACAGTACATAGATGGGAAGTTAATTACCATACATCTTGTATCTGTTATGCCAGATCTACTAAAACTGAGTAATAACTTATCTGTGATGAAAGAAGATGGCAGAAACTAGAAACAAAAAGATTGACTCCAGACTTGATGTTACTGTAACTACAAATACTATATATGGATACAGTTTTAGAGTTCCATCCAGTGATCACAAGCAGTATCAAGTATTCCTCAAGTTCCATGATATATTCTGTGCAGAATCTAGCAATTCACTGTGTTGTATTATAATTATTACCTGTTATATGGCTGTTAAACTTCACAACAGGGACTATAATTATACACACACACACACACACACACACAAATTATATAATATATATGAATTATGTTAAATTATATTATGTATAAATTATATACCTATATATTTATAGCATCTATATAAATTACATGCATGTATACATTTATATATTTTAAAATAAAACAGTATCTAAAATAGTGTTTTTTATAAAAGACATCCCCAATCAATGGAGCGATATGAATGTAAGAGAAAAGTTATAGAAGCTGAAAAGTGTCAGGAGGTATTTTTGACCAAGGGAAAGTCAGCATGTAGACAGGTCATGATTTTCCGGCATTTTAATTTCCAGGGTAGACATCCCCTGAAATCTTGGTTTTCTATTTCTTTCCCGCCTTTAAAAAGTCAAAATGATGGCGTGTGCTTGTGTCTGTGTGGACACACCTGCAGGTGATAAGTCTTCCTTTTTCAGTTTGGCTGAAGATTATGGGAGAAAAGGCAGAGTCAGTTTTCGCTACGGGGCAATGTTAGTCAGCTCTTGTTTTCTAATGCATAATTTCCCTGTTACAGATCTCCTAAAATTCACAAAAGGCAGCTTGTCAATCCGAGGTGGAAAGCTTATTATAAAAGTCAAAGCATGTGGCCCTTCCCGAAAGCTCCCTTCCTGGTATGACACTGAGCTGAGGCCTGAGAAAGTTTCAAACAGTAAATGCTGAAACCTGTCATTGTGGCAGATGGCCTCTGTGCACTCAGAAACTTATTAGCACATTTTATTCACGCACCATCAAAGTGAACCAAGCATGAGTAAAAGCCTGGAGCACCTTTAACCGGGATTGTATTTTCTGTTGAAAGGAGTTTTATGCCTAGAAAATTCCACGGAAAACTTGGGCCATAGCATCATGCCTGGCACATAGCTTTATTTCTGTTTGCAGTGTGTTCTCCGGTGTCTCCCTCCCCCATTCTCTCTTCCTACTCAGGGAAGTGAAGCATTCTCCCAATACAGTGCAAGAAAAAGACAGATTTGAAATCTGAAACCCAGCAGTTTACTTCCATCTCAGCCACTATCCAGTGGTGTCACGTGTTAGACAATTTCCTTCATTTTTCTGCACTTGATATAAGTATGAAGCATGTCAGTCTTTGAAATAAAATAGAGGTGAGAGCCCTGAGAGTTACAGAAAATTAATGAATAAATTCTTTCATGAAACAGTGGTTGGTTGGTAGGCCTCAACCTAGCTAGCTCGCTAGGTTGCTGTCCTATAACCACTAGCATCAACTATTTCCCTGATGTCCTGTCTTCTTACATGATATCGTCTGCTCTCTTGCCGTTTTTGCTTCTACGTCACAGTTTCAAGATGAGGAAGTATAGTCTACACTTGCGAAAATAATTCACTGTGAATGGACCCGATATCTGCCATGCTATCCTTTCTGTACATTTACCTATTACCACATGTACTTTATTTTCATTATGTTGGCTTTTGCTTGTGAAAAAAACTCAAAAACACAGAGTAGGTATGAAAATCCATCTCCTTCCCATTCTGACTCCTATACCCAGAGTTCTAATCCAATCTTATTTATTCAGCATTTTTGCATCTACCTATAAGCACATAAAATAAACTTTGTTTTACAACTTGATTTTTGAGTTATAATATAGCAACCTCACCTTGTCAGAATAAATTTACCTTAATCTTCTGAATGTCTGTTATTTTATTATACTAATTTATCATAATTATTTACCTGCTAAAATACTGATAGAATTCTATGTTGTCTCCAGCCTCTTACTATGACCATGCACAAGGATTTACACACATTTATATTTTTTAAATGTCCAAAAAAGGAATTTGATCAAAATTTATGTGCATTATAATTATCTTTTAATTATGCATTTTTTCAATTGGATAAACTGCAAGAAGGTTTTTCAGTTTGATAATTTGATAAGAGGTGGCATACTGCTACAAAATGTATCCTCAGTAGAGATGAAGGTGGTCTCTCATTGCTTAATGACATCAATTCCAGTTTCAGAAAAACTGTATTTAAATCCCACCTTTGCAATTCAGTAGATTTGGGGAAAGACATATAAACCTTAGTCTCTTCACCTGTTAAATAGATGCTCATAATAATGCTTATCTTGTAGATTACTTAGACATTTAATGAGATAATCTTTGTAGAAAATATTAGAAAATTATCCAGATTATAGTAAGTCCCCAGTAAATGATTACGGCTTACCATCATCACCGTCCACTTTCCACATATGCTATATCCCAACTGTCCCTCCAATCATGCCAACAGCTTTTTCTTGAGTTACAGGCATATCTATGCATCGTTAAACAATAGTTTTCATTTACAGCCTGTATTTTTAGTAGGTTTTATATTAAGTTGTGTATCCATGGTGTGTAAACCATGGGAGCATATGGCTCCTAATTAGGCTTGATCATGATGAAGAATGACTGGTTAAGAGGTCAGCTAGCAGCCCTCTAGAGGTTAGACTACTTCATAAATACAACAGAAACACAATTCCCTAAAACATGGCAATAGGTTGAAGCCCTGTCAATTGGGTATATCACTGCTGACAGTATTTCACATGCTGGCATTGCTACTAAGCTATCGTCGTAGAACTGCCACAAAGATTCCATCACTGACAACAAAGTGAAATATTGATACGGTAATTAGTTTTCTGCACCATATGTCTTGATTTTTGCATAAAGTTATTATGCAGCACAGATTCCTGGGCAGATGATTAGGAAAGCAGGAATAACAGCAAGATGTAACATTTTTGCTGGAATAAACCACAGCCTTCCACAACATGAACCAAAGAGATGCAGATTAATTTCCTACTGCACCAGCCATCTTTGATGTACTACAATGGATTTTCAAAGAGTATGTGGACTTGGCAGGGAAGAAGCAAGTAGAACCACCTTTTCTCTTGCCTTTGCTTTCTTTTCTAGACTTATTTGCAGCTTAGTTGATGAGCTTGTGTGTGAGTGTGTGTGTGTGTGTGTGTGATTGATAATGGACAGTGACTATCGACAGCAAGAGATTGTTGTTTAGTCCTCAGCAGTGAAGTAAAAGGATGGTCATAAATCGTCTCCGCCATCTGTTTTGTAGCAAGGATTCTGTTCTTTATAAATATTTGAAGACATAATTATGCAATAGCTTGTAAAATATCTTGAATTACTAGAGCTATTGCTTTTTGAAATGCCCTTCTCTCTAGAGTTCCTGCCTGATGTATAGAGAATCAGGAGCTGAAGAATTTCCCTCACTACATCCTGTCTTACAGCCTCACTCAGAAGAGATAGTAAAGAATTTAAAAATAAACACAATGTTTTTTGACTTCTCAAGAACGTCATATATTAAAAGTTTCTACATATATCAGTATTAGAGACCCGTTTGCTGCATTATATTTTGTTGGAAAATAAGTGCCAGATTATCCTTCCTGCATGTAGACTCTTTTCTATTTTTCTAAGAAATGTCAAATAACACAGACATCTCGAAACTGCAGTATGACTGTCTTTTCATTTATGGCAGGAAGCTGTCCGGTGAGTGGTCTCCCCTCCTCCATAAGAGGTCAAATATGAAACTCTGATCTTAAGCTTATAAACATTTCCTGGATTACTGTGCTTTCTAAATACATTTATACTGTCAAATATTTATGCAATATTATTATTACTGGGCATCTGCACTCTCTTGAGAAGTGGGCATGATTATGGGTAGAGGCAGAGGAGGTAGGGTTAAGGAGGGAAAGAGGGAATGCTTACTAGCTCCCAGCTAATCCCATCATGGGGGCTCCCCCACATACATGATGCCAGCACTGAGGAGCCACCTGGGGTGTGCTGGGTTTTTCTCTGTCATGCCTTGTCCTGGAGGTAGGAATAGTGTTTCTATGGCTTCTTCTCAGAAAACACATCTATGTTGCTATAAGTATAAGACAGTTACTGCCCACCACGGAGAATTAAAGCATATACTATTCAGAAACAGCAGCCTTCTCTGTTACTTAGAAGAAATTCATTTGAAAGGAGAAAGGTGATGGTGACATACAAAATGTTTTCCTCTAGAGTTAGATGAAGATGTAAATCATTTTTACTTTTCCTCTCTATCAACTTAGTCATCCTTTTCTAGGGTCTGACTGCTGTTTGGTGATAGTCTCGTCTACTGAAAATGGGTATAATGAACTATGCATGTATTAGTTTTCAATTGCAGTGTAACTAATAACCAAATTTAGCATCTTAAAGAAATGTACATTTATCATCTAGCAGTTTCCACGAGTCAGGAATCCGGGCACTGCTTAGCTGGGCTCTCACTAGGCTGCATCCAAGGGGTGGCAGGGCTGCAATTCAGCGAGAAGCTCAGCTGGGGAAGGATTCCCTTCCAAGCACCTTCAGGTTACTGAAAGAATTTACTTCCATGTGGTTGTCAGGTTCATGGCAGCTTGCTCCTTCAAAGCCATCCAGGAAGAGAGAATGAGTCTGCTAGCAAGAGAGTCTTACATAATGTATTCTAATCATGGGAGTGGCATCTCATCATCACCTCTGCCGTATTCTAGTGATGAGAGGCAAGTCACAGGTTCTACCCACACTGGAGAAGAGAGAATCATTCAATAGTTTGAGCACAGGGAGGCAGCTGTCATGAGGGTCATATTAAAGTCTGCAAGACACAGTGACCTACATTCCTTCTAAGACTGTGATGGGTATCGCATGAGAGATTATATATAATTGTGGGGTATAAAATTATGAACAGACTATGGACAAAGGTGGGAAAGAAGACTCGAATTATCTCTCTGAAGGGGGAATGTTAAATAATCAATGTTACTGATGCAGAGTGCCTGAAGAAGTAAAGTGGTAGATTGACTTAGAAATATGTGAACAGCCTGTTACAAACTGAATAGCTGTGTTCCTCTCAAATGCATATGTTGAAACCCTAACCACCAGCCTGTTAGGTATGGTTGCATGGTGTTGCCTCCTTTGGGAGGTAGTTAGGTTTAAAAGAGGCTACAAAATGGGGCTCCCATGATAGGATTACTGTCCTTGTAAGAACAGAAAGAGGCCAGAGAGCTCTTGCTGTCAGTCATGTGAGAACATAGCAAGAAGGAGGCTGTCTGCAAGCCAGGAAAGAGCCCTCCCTGCGAACAGAACTTCCCAGCCTCCAAAAGGATGCATTGTAAATGTCTGTTGTTTAAGCTACTGAGGCTATACTGTTTTGCTGTGGCCGACTGGGCTAACTCACAGCCTCTATTTTTTTCTTCAGTATTGTCAAACTTGGATTAAAATCTTCTTCCCATGTGTTTGTACATAAGCTGCTGAACTAAATTTTAGCTATTACTTCATATAAAACAGTATACGTAAGCAATTTAAGAAATCATTTCTCTAAAAACTTTTTTCTAATTTAAGAAATGATGCTTTATAGAACAATACATTTGAATGCATTTTCTCTTTTACATATCAAAAGTGTGAAAGTGAATGAGAGAACTTAATTTTTCTCCAGAAAGCTGTATAAAGTGCATTTTTAAAAGGTACATGTATGCTGCATTAGAAAAATATATCCACATAGTCATGTCACAGTATTAAATATTGTTATTTAATAACAAAAAAAAAGTGGTAAACTGGGGATGATTACTTAAAATCACAGGAAGAACTGGAGCACTGAGGACAATGAACAGGATATCACAGAGCTTCTCAGGCAAGCAGAAGTAGGAACATCTCAGAAAAAAAGTTTATTTTCAGTATATATAACTCCAATGGAGTCAATAATTATTTAGAAAACCAACTAGCTCTAAGGGATGTATTATACACTAAAGCACAAAGTAACAAGTGACATATATTACTACTGAATAGGCTTGTGTGTATATCCATTTGTTTATTTTTCTCTGCTTATAGTAAATGAATTCCCATTGTATTCGGGCTGTGTAAAGGGGCTGAAAGAGACTATAGAAGTGGATGTGGCCTAGTTTATAATAACAAGGTGCTAAGGTCTGTGAAGTCATTCATATAAACATGTTTATATTGTACTCACTTCCTTAACTGAAATTGGAAGAGGGTCTCCACAAGGGACATGGAGGGGGAGCCTTTTGGATATTTATGTGTATAAAAACTCTTTTCCTTCCTTGGTTATTTCTACACCATAGTTGGCAGTATTAATGAGCAAGTGCCCTCCTTGTTGACTTCCAAATTACCTGTCTGTAACTGGAAATCTTGAATAGCTTACAGACCATTGGTGCCTGGAAGTAGGGCTGTTAGAGTATAGCCTAGTTTTCACACAGGAGAATAGCAAAAAGTGTGCCTAGCGCTGTTTGCATATAATATCTATACATACACATTACATGCTAACACATTTTTTTCAGAGATTAAGATACTTTATAGTGGTCACTATATTGCATAACTGATAGTATTCTCAATCAAGTGAACTTTGTCAAACAGTTTTATTAAACAAGTGAATTTTGTCAGTTTTCTTAATATATTTTTCTGACACATTTTCAATAATTTTATATTTTTTTCTAACTAGGAAATTATTTCTATATATTACTCTAAGCAAAATATATTGATTCCTATAATTTTCATGGACATTTTAGCAGGAATGAAATCTTGAGATGACAAATGACTTTGGTTGATGCCCAAGCCAGTTTTCAAAGTCTTCTACATCATTATTTCTCACAATTGCCAGACAGCTGTCACAGCTGTGTTAAATGTGAAAGGACATCTTTATACATTCAGACATTGAATGTAGGGTGAATCATATTCTACTGATATGATATCATTGGAAGAAAGAAAAACAGGTAAGATTGCAATTCTCTCAAACCTCAGGAAATTATTAAGTCCCTAAATGCATCATATTTTTGGAACTCTTTAATGATGGGTCCTTCTTTTATAGTCATTCTAATCCATTATTATATTTTTAAATTGCCTAATGTAGAAAAGTCATTTTTATTACCATTTTATTTTACTAAAAATATAATACCAGTTAATGTTGAGACTTTTTTCTACTATAGTAAGATTATATTTTACAATAATTACATCAAAAGTCTCCATCTCCAATGTGGATAATAAAGGACATTTTACTTCCTCAGTATACAGTGGTCTAGGATATAGACAGATGCAAATTCATTGCATATGATTAGACTGACCTGACTTCTGATTAATGAGAGCCATCAGCCTTCCAGCCTTCTGATATGATTGAGTCAGACAGTGGTGGTTGCATTCTCTTTTCTTTCTTATTAATTGAATCCAAGTTTTGCTTTAGGTGGCACTGTCCCTCATATAAAATACTTCCAGAATCACCTGCACCTGGAACTGTCAGTTCCCACTGCTAAAAGGTAACAAGACTCTAGAAGAGCTTCCAAAAAACTTAAGTTTTTATTTATTTATTTATACATTTTTACCTTTTCACCTGAAGATACAAAACCATCTTGAGACAGATTATAAAAGTCACAAGAAAATTATCGAAAAGCAAAACTATCTATAGATCTTGATATGGTAAGGACATCTCAGACTGCTGGGTTGACAATTTGCTTCATGGGAAAGATCAATTCTCTTTCAGCTGAGCCACTATAATTAGGTTTCTGTGATATGCTGCAGCCTAAGGAAAACCTAAGAGCTTCTTAGCAGATGACACAGTGCCACCCAGAGCTTGTGGTTGTCTCCACATTTCCTTCTTTGTCCCTGTTGTGTTACTTTCTCCATTCAAGTGGCCTCAGCCAATCTCTGCTAACTGAGCAGGATGTAGAAATGTGAAGACATGGACAGAATCTTGCATTGCACAAGGACTCCTTTGTCAGGTATGCCCATGTGATTGCTGAAGACACATGGACCAGTCACAGAAACTGCCACTTTATCGTTCCAATGGAGCTGTTGCCAAGGGCTCTCATGTTGCCAATACCCTGGCCATTTCTTCTTCCTATCTTGCTGTGGAAAAAAATCCTGGACAGAAGAGAAGGATATCACCGCATTCCTTGTGACCTTGTATTCGGAACCAAATTGATTGTTTATACATGTTCCACAGTTTTATCATATTCAATTTGGAAAATGAATTTTTCTGTTTTTCAGAGGATAGTTTGCCCAAGTAAATTACTGAGTTTGCATCTGTAGTTGTATGAATCCAGAGCTATATGAGAATATCCTTCTATGTTCTGTAAGCACTTTAATTACTTAGATGGGAGTATAAAGAAAAGTACCCAGTGGGATCTTTTTAAATGTGTATTGCTAATAAAATGGCTTAAAATGTTTTTCTCCTACATAAACTATGCTAAATCTAACGTTAGAAATGGGCTTACTAATATTTATTAATCAGCAAATTATTCCACTGTAGAATTTATAAAAGTAATGTTAGCTTTCTAGCTTTATTTGTGAATGCAAACGAAATACGATTTGCATTTAAACCTATAAACTGATTTATTATATACAGAACACAACAAATTGTTAATCTTCCCCAAATGTATGTATTTAACATCAAGCTTCTCATGATCATTATATTTTTCAGAATGACAGCTTTACAAGTTTTCATACATCACAAAAGTCATAATTCTCATGCGAAATAGAGAGCTTTTGAAACAGCAAATACAACTTTGGATAAAACAAATAATTTTCCCAAAACGATAATTCAAGAACAACCGAAACACTTGAAAATGTGACGATGTATCATTTCTTAAAGAACACACTATTGTATACATTTGAACAAAGCTTGTTAATAATAGGAGGACTCCTTACCTCAAATTTAAGCACAAATTTATACTAATTTCTAAACTACATGTTCATCAAGTTCTGTGCTTCAGAAACACATCTTTTTTGGAGACATTTGTGGTATCTGTAATTAAACATGTGCCAAAGACATTGGGAAGGTAAAGACATAAGGAAATGTGATTGAAAATAATCAAACGTATTGTTCATATATGCTCTTTTATGTCACTACAAATTGTGAAAAATGTCAGTCTGGCTGAATTTGATACTACTTTCTCAAGTTTTCTACATATCTAGAAAACTAAAATAAGAACTAATGACAAATTAGCTTCTTAAACTTTCATGCAATTCTGATGTCAGAAGACAGAATCTCAAAGGTACAACTTAATCTAGAGGGAAGAGAATAGGAGACTTGGCATCTGTACAAAGCATGAAGTTGACTTATATACAGTGTCACTGCTGTGAATTCTCCTTATATTGTCAGGCAAATCTTACATCATCCCTCATTCTTTCCCCAAGAGAGAAAGTCACACCAAGCCCCACACACATATATTCATTCCCAAACGCACACAAAGTTATAATAAAGAAAAAGTGAAGAAGTCCTAATGAGCCCATCTTTTTCCAAGTGAGCATGGTGCTCTGAGCAACCCCTTCTTCCAAACACACATGGAAGATTCAAGATAACATTAAATTAATTTAACATTCATTCTTATGCTTAACATTAATCACTTATGCTTCTATCACAATTAAGTGAATTAACACTCAACAATTAGCAGCCCAGCCCAGTGTTTATGATTTTAAAATACAACTTGACTCTCCTAAGCTAAATCTCACCAATAATGCTTCGAGTCTATAGAATAGCACATATAGTCTCTGTGAAGAATTCTCACTAGGAAGGCTGCTGATAGACGACTTAATTTTTAAAAGGCAGACAATTGGTTAATTTACTCATGTAACAAAACCTGTGCTAGGCAGTGTGCTATGTGCCCAGGATAGAAAAATAAAAATGGGGCCGGGCGCGGTGGCTCAAGCCTGTAATCCCAGCACTTTGGGAGGCCGAGACGGGCGGATCACGAGGTCAGGAGATCGAGACCATCCTGGCTAATACGGTGAAACCCCGTCTCTACTAAAAATACAAAAACTAGCCGGGCGAGGTGGCGGGCGCCTGTAGTCCCAGCTACTCGGGAGGCTGAGGCAGGAGAATGGCGGAAACCCAGGAGGCGGAGCTTGCAGTGAGCTGAGATCTGGCCACTGCACTCCAGTCCGGGCGACAGAGCGAGACTCCGCCTCAAAAAAAAAAAAAAAAAAAAAAAAAAAAGAAAAATAAAAATGGGATCCTGCTCTTGAGAAGCTCATAAATGAATGGGGCAAAATCACAAAAGCAAATAATTACTATTAATGTGAAAAATGGGCTTTACACAAGCTTCTTTGGGAATTTACAGAAGGTAAAAGAGAGTAAGTGCTCAACATATTAGTAGTGACATTATGTACTACCAAAGTTTTCTAGAGAATACATAAATTAATATATGTGACTGGGTTAGCACAATGCCTATCACATGTTTAGTACTCAGTTATCTGCATTACAACATGAAATGTGTTTTTTTCCCTTCAACTCCCCACTGAAGGTCATTTTCTTGTTGATGTTAGATTTCAATTAAGCACCAGAGTAGATATATCTTTTTTTCAAATATTCACAGAGCTTGGATCTATTAAATTTAGAGGCCAAAGGTTTTATTGTTGAATTAATTAAAGAATAAAGAAGGAAATTAAGAAAGAGTAGATTACAAATTCTAAACAACACTAGCAACAAATTAAATCAGAGCTGATTAGAAATAAAATGTAACCTGCTCTTTAAGTAGTATCTACTTGAATTCTTGTGTAAGTTTATATAAATAACTTAACAAATAAAATATAGTAAACAAAAATCTTAATTATTAGATTATCACAGATGCTGGCTAAAATAAAGCAAAATCCCCTGAAAAGTAAAAGTAATCATGTTTTATTAGCAATCAGTAACATATAAAAAGCTCACCATGTAATAGGTAATTTCACATACTAACTCATCAAAACAATGTGATAGATGCTATTACAATTCTTACTTTAAGTATGACAGGTAGATATGAAGAGAGATAAAGCACATTTTGCAAAATTACACAATCCGTATGAAAAGACATCAGCATTGTTACCCGCGTGACACTGGTTCCAAAGCCTGGGCTCATTGTGTTATAAAGTGAAGCAGCAAAAGATTGAGCAACATGTCCAAATCACATGGATAACAAACTGATGGAAATTGAACTCACAGTAATTTTTTAAAAAGTGATTCTCAAAATTAAAGTGTTGAGCAGGTAAAGGGAGTAATTTATTTTGTTAAAAGTTTTCATTCACAGAAAGGTAAAATGCCATAAGCCTTATGGTCCACATAGCATTTCACCAACATATGAAGATCTAAAATTATTGAAAACAGCTTGAGTAAAAAAAATTTAGGCCACTCTCTTAGAAATGTGGATGCATGTGCACACACACACACGCACACACACACACACAAATACATATAAATTATGTACTATACAAAAAATAATGGAGATTTTTTTTCCTTTTTTTAAGAAGAATAAAAGAAACAAAGAAATGATGGACTTTAATCCTACATGAGATCTCTTCCACCATACTCATGCTGCTCACCATGGGTATAACCCTTGGAAATGATGCAGGAGGTATTAAGGAGAACTCTGAAAGGCAGTGAGAAAAGTGCAAATTGGTTAGGATCCCAAGACAGAAGAAACAACAGAATGGCCGAGTATCTTACCTCTTCCACCTAACAGAAGAAGGACACTCAGATTGAGAGAGTCTAAGTACAACTCAGCAACGGCATGCGGCCCAGGTAAGCACAGTCCTCCCTTGGACAACTCAGGAGAGTCTGACTCCACCGTAAGAGATCAATAGGGAACTTATGCCAAAATAAGTGGCCAGGAGAGACACTTTATTTAGCCTCTGGGCCTGAGACTCTCTTCTCCCACCCAGAGACCTTGGGGCAGGAAGATTCAGTCACACCAGACAGCCTAGAAATCATCTTTGTTGTTTTAACTGCCCATAGACAACAGGTGAAAATGCAGAATTAATACCTGAGTCATGACTTGTCTGCAGTTTGGTATCTCCTAAAGGTTTATGCAATTATCTCAAGTGAAGCAACTCAGACACAGAAGGACAAATACGCTACGTTCTTGCTTACAAATGAGAGCTAAATAATGTGTATACATGGATGTTGAGTGTAGGATGATAGTGGAGACTCAGGAGGGTGAGGTGGTGGGAGGAGGGTGCAGGGGTGAGGGATGAAAATTAACTAATGGGTAAAATGTACATTATTCAGGTGATGGATATCCCAATAGCTTGGAATTCACCACTGTATATAACAAAATTACACTTGTACCCATAAATGTATACAATAAAAAAACACAAGCTCATAAATTGACTTTCCATCCTCCTATGTTCTGTATTTTCTTAAATTTTCTTTAATCATATATACCACATTGTGGAAAATTACAATATGTTTAAAAGATAGTATTATGATTTAATATTCTCAAATTATACCAACATAAATTCTACTAGCATGAGCTAGATGAGAAATAGAGGGAGATGCATGCTTCTTTATACTTGGGGACAGAAACGCATTTGATATTTGGCTTTATGTAAAGGCAACATTTAGATAAACAGCCAAAGAAGTATTGTATGCAGGGAAAATGATTAAGGATGACGTTAGAAGATAATTTTTTATGTCATACTATCTTTAAAATAAGGGAAATAGTGAGGAAAATTGGAATTTTTTTTTTTTTTTTTTTTTTGAGATGGAGTCTCGCTCTGTCACCCAGGCTCGCTCTGTCACCCAGGCTGGAGTGCAGTGGCATGATCTCAACTCATGGTGACCTCTGCCTTTCGAGTTCAAGCAATTCTTGTGCCTCAGCCTCCTGAGTAGCTAGGATTACAGACATGCACCACACCATGCCTGACTAATTTTTGTATTTTTAGTAGAGATGAGGTTTCACCATGTTGGCCAGGCTGGTCTCGAACTCCCCACCTCAAGTGATCTGCCCACCTTGGCCTCCCAAAGTGCTGGGATTACAGGCGTGAGCCACCGCGCCCAACAGGAAATCTTAATATCTAATGAAAACTTGTTTCAAGATGATCCTGAGTAACGTAATCCAGCCATATAACCCACCACAAAAATGGAAATCCATCTATCAGTCTGGTTTTCCTAAGTTCTCTAATGAGGATTACTACATAAGTGTTGTATAAGTATAATTAAATGTTTGATTATGTAACTTAAATAATTAATAATCAGAGTCCTATGCCTGAAAAGCCAAACATATTTTACATGGTCATTAGAAATCCTGTATGTTGGATTGGTTTTTACATTTTTATTGATACGAACATAACTAACCCTTACCTAATATTTAAATTTAGAATACTTATTTATATCCTTGGACTTATATCTACCATACTTGCAACTGTTTTCTCTTTGTTGAGCTTGTTCTTTGTCACTTCTTAATTTTTGTTCCCTCTTCTGGCTTCTCTAGCTTCAGTTGACCATTTTATGTGATTCAATTTTTGTGCTGCCTTCACATGGTAAGTATATTTTTTTTGACTACTATACTTAAAATGACTAGAAGTAATCAGTACATGCAATAGATACTATTCCATAGAGAATAATGGTGAAAATTATTAATTATGTCAATAAATTCCTTTGGTGTCACAAGTCATGGCATTTAATACAGAGGAAAATAACACCTATAATTTTTCTTTGGAAGAAATTATAAATCTTCTAGTCTTTCTAGATACAATGAAGAATATTTTGGTGATATAATTATGCATTTCATTTTTTAATGGGCCCTACAAGTGTTAAAATATACCTACAAATGCAAACGTTTTATAATCTGTTTCGACTGATGAAGAACATGAAACTTTGCATGTTTAGAATAAGTATCCATAAATATCCAGTAAGTTTCTGGCAGCAAAAGGATTATAACTGGGTCTTTTATCCCATTTCTCATTTGCCCCAAGACTACCGTGTTGGCAGCAAGCTACACTTTAATTCAAATTCCCTAATTCTTTCAGTGAATTAATTCTGATACATTATTTTCAAAGGTACTTTCTGTCCATACTTGCACACCTGTATTTCAAAATAATTATCATGTTTCATTCCAAGAACGGATAGGGGAAACTGGAGGCCAAAATAAAATGGTAACAATGACAAAATACCTAAATGATTCATACTTTAATGTCTATCTATATCCATGGGAGAAAACTTTGAAACCATGTATTAATTTCAGTTATTTTATTGATACTGTTCACCCACATCATTCCATATAAACCAATGGGTAATCACAGAAAATTACAGACTGAAATGTTACACTATTGTAAAATTAGAAGAGAGAAACTTTGACAGAGGCACACACTATACACACGATAAGGAAACGGAACTTTCAGATACAATTTAAGAGAATGGTAAAAATATACAAATTCTCTATCTCCAATCTATTGCTAGCCCTGTCATGTTCACACACATGTACTCACAAAATTCCTTCACCAGCGAAAATTTTACATATGATGAAAGTAGAAAATACCACCTCAAACTGTTGGGGGCAAGCCCCCCCAAATCTGGCCATAAACTGGCCCCAAAACTGGCCATAAACCTGAGGAAAGCGGGACAGCCAGTCACAATGAATAGTTTAATGGTAGCTATGATAGCGGTGATCACCACTGCTCTGAGTATTCCTTCAATAAGGGCTAATGATAATGTGTGGATGCAATCACTGTGACAGTTACACATGCTTTCTGATCTCAGTATTTACTGTAATAAATCTGCTCCTATAACTGAGGCATACCGCCCTCAAAAACCTATCTGTAAACAGGATTGGACCCAGTCAGAAAAAATGAATGTACTTGTTTAGGAAGATTGCTTTGCAGAACAGGCAGAGGTGCTGCACAACGATTCCTGTGGAATCATAATTAATTGGTCCCATAAGGGATTTTTAGCTTGAATTGCACCTCTCAGTCTGCGTGCCACGGCAACACTATGTTCAGATGATCTGAACAAAATGGTCAATGGTAGAAATGGTAAGAAGCAGGACAAAGGTTCCTATTATATGGAAGCATGGCGGTGTAGTGGCACCTCAACCTCAAATGATACAGCCTGCTTTAAGAGCTTAACACAAGGATTTGTGGAAACTACTAAATGCTCATAATAAGATCAAAATTTGGGAAGGAATAAAAAAGCATCTAGAAGAACACTCTACAAACTTGTTTTAGAATATAGCAAAATTAAAAGAATAAATATTTAAAGCATCCCAGGCACACCTGACCTTAATGCCAGGAACTGGAGTGCTTAAAGGAGCTGCAGACAAATTAGCAGTGAGTAACTCATTTACATGGATAGAAACACTTGGAAGCTCTGTGATTTCAATGACCATTGTGCTTTTCATCTATGTTGTTTGTCTGCAGATGCGGATCCTGACTCCTGCGAGAAGTAGCTCACCATGACAAAGCTGTCCTTGCTTTTATCTCTTTGCAAATCAAAGAAGGGAGACATGTTGGGAGCAAGCCCCCAAAATCTGGCCATAAACTGGCCCCCAAACTGGCCATAAACAAAATCTCTGCAGCACTGTGTGATATGTCCATAATGGCCCTAACGCCCAAGCTGGAAGGTTGCGGGTTTACAGGAATGAGGGCAAGGAACACCTGGCCCGCCCAGGGTGGAAAACCGCTTAAAGGCGTTCTTAAGCCACAAACAAAAGCCTCAGCGATCTGTGTCTCAAGGGCATGTTCCTGCTGCAATTAATTCGGCCCATCCCTTCGTTTCCCTTAAGGGATACTTTTAGTTAATTTAATATCTATAGAAACAATGCTAATGACTGGTTTGCTGTTAATAAGTATGTGGGTAAATCTCTGTTTAGGGCTCTCGGCTCTGAAGGCTATGAGATCCCTGATTCCCCACTTCACACCTCCATATTTCTGTGTGTGTGTCTTTAAATTTTCTAGTTCTGCTGGGTTAGGGTCTCCCTGACCTGGCTGGTCTTGGCATCAAACTATTTTTGTGGAGAATAAAGTAGAATATGTTTGTAAATCGTCAAACTGATAAATGGGGGCTGATAAAGGAGTGAAAAAATAATGTAGAACCCTAAACAGGATCATCCTCTGCCACAGTCTTTGAGAGGTTCTAGAGAAAACATTTGAACAGATGATAATTGTCAGGCCTCTGAACCCAAGCCAAGCCATCGCATCCCCTGTGACTTGCACGTATACGCCCAGATGGCCTGAAGTAACTGAAGAATCACAAAAGAAGTGCAAATGCCCTGCCTCGCCTTAACCGATGACATTCCACCGCAAAAGAAGTGAAAATGGCCGGTCCTTGCCTTAAGCGATGACATTATCTTGTGAAATTCCTTTTCCTGGCTCATCCTGGCTCAGAAACTTCCCCACTGAGCACCTTGTAACCCCTACTCCTGCCCGCCAGAGAACAACCCCCCTTTGACTGTAGTTTTCGTTTACCTACCCAAATCCTATAAAACGGCCCCACCCTTATCTCCCTTCGCTGACTCTCTTTTCAGACTCAGCCCCCCTGCACCCAGGTGAAATAAACAGCCATGTTGCTCACACAAAGCCTGTTTGGTGGTCTCTCCACACGGACGCGCATGACAATAATATTGGAAAAACGCAACATTTTAATTTTTGAGGAATTCAGGCACACCCAAAATAATAATAATAACTACTGAGGGGCTGCATTGGCTCCTGAATATTGATGGTAGGGGGAAATTTTTTAAAAAATGAAAACAGCAGTACCATAAGTAACCCCACCAGCTACAATAATCACAAGTGTTTTTAGACAAGAGTTATGACAAGTTTGGGGAGTTTATACATGAACACACACATATATATGTGTATAGACTTTAGGAGACAAGCGGATTCAATGTATATTTATTTTTATTATGAACACGTAGGCTTTCAAATTAAAAACTCATGACTTTTCAAAACAACACCCACTGCTCGTTTTACATATTGATATACTCACTATACCATGTTGCTCTGAATTTTGCTGTTTGGGCACCCATGTTAGAAATTTGTGCCCTAGCCGGGCGCGGTGGCTCAAGCCTGTAATCCCAGCACTTTGGGAGGCCGAGACGGGCGGATCACGAGGTCAGGAGATCGAGACCATCCTGGCTAACACGGTGAAACCCCGTCTCTACTAAAAAATACAAAAAACTAGCCGGGCGACGTGGCCGGCGCCTGTAGTCCCAGCTACTCGGGAGGCTGAGGCAGGAGAATGGTGTGAACCCGGGAGGCGGAGCTTGCAGTGAGCTGAGATCCGGCCACTGCACTCCAGCCCGGGCGACAGAGCGAGACTCCGTCTCAAAAAAAAAAAAAAAAGAAATTTGTGCCCTAAATGGAAATTTTAATATAAAAAAGCCTTTCAATCATCTAGTCTCTCTTCCCAGCCCATTGCACATTTCCATGTCATCTTTTTTCCAGAACTACTTTCACATGTAAAAAGTTTTAAGCTGAGAGTTATGCTTTTTAATCTCAGATTTTCAGTTTCCTGTAATTTCAATCCCAATCATGACTTTTCAGTGAAAATACTCGATAGTGATAAGGACCAGGACAAAAATCAAAATCTCAAAAAGAAAATGGTCTTGCTTTGAGACAGCGACCTCATCAGTGAGCATCACATAGTATAAGTTTAAAAACACAGAATTAATTACACTACGGAAGGGAGGAACATATAGCAGAAATTTCTCTATAGAAGCTACATATAACTAGATGTAATAGACAACAAAGCAATGACATTACACATCTCTGAGTAATGCTGAGTGTTAGCTTAGCTATTAGGAATAGCTTAGAATTTTATAATTTTGTTGGACTCCAGCACGAAATCATGTTTTGTGGCAAATAGTATATGCATTATTATGATGAGAAGTAGCTCCTCTTGAGTTTCCATGTTTAAAACTGTTATTCAGAAAATTATGCAATTATTTTAACTTCAGAAAATTATAATTTTACAAACCGAATAAATTCCTGGAGTTACAAAATCTGTGTGTGCCGTATCTTGAGTTAAGCAGGGCTTTCTTTTACTTCTCCTAGATTGAATTTAAGATTCATTCCTTATTTTCCTCTACTTGTGTTGTTAATCAAAAGAAAATTACATGGCTTACCTGTTTATAGCCAGCCACTCTTACTATTTCTAGATTATGCAGCATCCTCCTGCTTTAACGTGTCTTAATTGTATGCCAGTCTAACCCCACACAACCAGCATAACCCAGGGTTTTCATTTCTCATACAGTTTTTCTCACAAAAGGCCTGGAGATGCCCCCACTACTAAATAATTCCACAATCAATAAAAATTTTTCAATAGACAAGAACAGGTATCATATACCTGAAAAAAAGAAGAAAATCCGTACTCACCACATAATGAGCTTTGTTCTACAGCTGTAAGAATTATAAGGTAGTTTACATAAGGTTATATCACAGGCAAACACAGAGTCTAAAACAAAGACCTTCAAGTGTAATGAAAATTTGATACGTAGCAATGGATGATGGATCAATGGATGTTTTGGGCTGAATTCACTTTATATTTATTCGATTTGCCACTTTTTTGGAGTTTAACGTACATTGTGACATTAACTATATATAACTAGCTTTAGCTGGGTGCAGTGGCTCACGCTTGTAATCTCAGCACTTTGGGAGGCTGAGGCGGGTGGATCACGAGGTCAGGAGTTCAAGACCAGCCTGGCCAACACAGTGAAACTCCGTCTCTACTAAAAATACAAAAAGTAGCTGGGTGTGGTCGTGGGCACCTCTAATCCCAGCTACTCAGGAGGCTGAGGCAGGAGAATTGCTTGAACCTAGGAGGTGGAGGCAGCCATGAGCCAAGGTTGCACCACAATGCACACACCAGCCTGGGCAACAGAGCTAGACTCCATCTCAAACAAACAAAACCCTAGCTTCATACTTATACATTATATGACCATAGCAAACTCTTATGCCCCAAACCAACATATAATAGTTGCTTTTATGTGTTGAACATTAAAACTTTTGATTATTAACTCTTTTTCACACAATCACGTATTGTTAAACGTAGTGACACTGGGAAACATAAATTGGTATTTTTGGAAAATGGTGGACAGTATCTACATGTAAAGACATATTTACAGAGTCATTGAAAATATTTTTTAAATATAAGCTATGGTTTCCTTTCTCTTTTCAAAATGTTGTCAATCATACGAATATTTGTCCTGATTCAAGGCAATTCCTGATTGTGTGCATATCGGTGTGCTGGTAGCTTAGACATTCAATCGTGATGTGGTCTTCAAAACTTGAACGTCCTTTCAAGAACTTTGAATTTCGAGAGGGGATGCAAAGATTAGCATAGCAAGTAATTATCCACAGTGTCATCTTCCGTGTTGCAAGCTCATTGCTGTTGTCAACAATAGTGTAAGTAGAATGTGTACTCAGCTCGCGACTCTGGCTGTTTCAGACACTGTCTGTGATCGAGTCTAGCTGTCTTTCTTTCTTTCTCCCTGCTTTCCTTGCCTCCCCCTTTGTTCCTTCCTTCTCTTTCTTTCTTCCTGAGTTTCCAGCACAATTTTCTAGCTTTCTATTGCTTTTGTGAGCTAACTGATATCTTCAGAAAATCTCTTTTGCTGTTTAGTTAGCCAAGGTACCTGCTATCTTTTAGAAAGCATTGTGACTGATACATAAACTGACTAGTTTGAGAGCTCATTCAAATGAATTATATAGACAGCATCAAAGTATTGTGCTATATTATACAAAACTGCATTAAGTATTAAATTTTAAGTAAAATATTAAATTGTAGTGGAAACAACAATTGTATTAATATTATCATATGGCTGTTTAGCTCATCTCCAAGTTAGTGCTGGGAAAATACAACAAAAGATCTCTTAAAAATAAAAAAAAAAATAGAAAAAATATTAATTTGGCTATCAAAAGATATAAATGGTAAAAATAATTGGATTTTAGGAGGAAAATAAATTCCAAATATCAGATGAGTTTAAATAAGAAGCACAACTTATATTTGTTAGGGATAAAAATATTTTAAACCATTAAATACTCAACTTTTAAAAGCTTATCTACTGTTCAACTATCTATTCAATTCACATAAAATATTTTTTCAAATAATACAAAATGGAAATTCACAGCCTCAATTTTAAAATACTTTTGAGGTGAATGGAATCATATATCTCTAGGACCTCATTTTATACATCCGAAAAATGAGAGTTGCTTCTCTATGTTAAAATATGAAAAATAAACTTTTTTTTTTTTTACATATTCAACGTTGCATTTTATTTGCATGCTGAAGACTTTTCCAAGCCTGTTTCGATCTGTCTTTGATATAGTTGATGACAGCATGTTAGTAGATTAAAATTTTTTAAACTAGAGAACAAAGAATTCAAACTTTTGAAATATTTGTGTGTATGTATTTTTGATTTATACTCCTTTCAAGATTGAGTCCTCTCCAGTGACTCAATATATCAATAATGGAGCATACTCTTGAGAAAGACCTCAAAACCAAGGTACAATGATTACCTGGCATTAAATAAATGCTTCAGAGGAGAAAGTAAATGGGTTTTCTACTGTGCAGAAGACAGGTCCCTGAATGCACTGACAAAATCAAACCAATTCCACAATGCCATTAAATTGATGAAAATGTGTGTTGCATATGTAGAGAGAAGGCTGTATTCCAAATTGTACCCTTTATTCAAAAAGAAATGTAATGTCAGAATCTTTGTGAGTCACAGTAACATTGGTTAATTCAGTCACATTATTTTTTTAACATTTGCTGATCTGAATTTATTATGGCAAATCAATGCTATTGATGCTTTTTACCTTGAACACTGTCTGGTAATGTTTGCTGCCTGGAACTTGTCAACAATGCAGCTTTCATTTTATAAAATACTCTGCTAGGTATAGAAAAGTCCTAGATTTGGAGAATTCCTGCGTTCTATTAGTCCCACTACTGTAACCTAAGCAAATATTTTGAGTCAACTTTCTGATTTCTCTGAGAGGGTGAATACAGTCTTAGCTTCTCCACATTTGCAGACATTAATATCTTGCCATAAATGAAGGTTTTGAACAAAACTATGAAAAAATTGACATATCAGATAAATAATATGTAACACTATCACTGAATATTGATAATGCTTTACAAATAACTGAGGAATATCACAAACTATTGGACAATTTTATTCTGAATATCACATTTGAACAGCAATATTGATAATATATTAAAAAACTATTTCTTTAAAGATAAGAATATTTCATAAATTTAGAATTTAAAGATATAAATAAAATATTCTTACCTATAAGAGATCAATGTAGACCTAATTTTGATAGTTATATGTACTGTGTCTCTAATCATGGCCAAAAGGATAAATTAGGAAAAGAGAAGCAATAACCTCTGGCACAGTGAACCATCAGTAGATCCTTTCCCCTTGTAGCACCTGTTCTGATGTCAGTGGTCTAAGCATGAATCCTGGATTTGACCATTTCTAGCTGTGGAATATTAAGACCCTTCTTTAATCCTTGTTCCTCGGTTTCACTATCCATAAAACCAAAGTTAAATGTTTATAGAATTTTGTGAGTATCATAAAAAATAATGTATGTAGAATACAGAGAATAACATGGCAAAAGTACTAATAACTGAATGGCTTTTGGGAACTTAAAAAAATTTAACACAACTGAATTTTTGGATATATTATATTCTCAACTCTCTTCATTTATGCTTCTCTACTTATTCAAATAACAAAATAAGACCTTGCTGTTAAAAAATACGCTAAGTATAAATAAGACAGGTGTATTAGTCTGTTCTCATGCTGCTATAAAAAACTGCTGGAGATTGGATAATTCATGAAGAAAAGAGGTTTAATTGAGTCACAGTTCTACAGGGCTGGGGAGGCCTCAGGAAACTTAGAATCATGGTGGAAGAAGTAAATGTGTCCTTCTTCACATGGCAGCAGAAATGAGAAGAATGAGTGTGCAGCGAAGGGGGAAGTCCCTTTTCAAAACATCAGATATCATGAGAACTAACTCAGTATCACAAGAACAGGATGGGGGAAAAAGCCTCCATGATTCGATTATCTCTACCTGGTCTCTCCCAGGACACGTGGGGATTATGGAAACTATTAATACAATTCAAGATGAGATTTGGATAGGGACGCAGCCAAACCATATCAATAGTTTCCAGTTACATATAAAATAATAAAGATTTTTTTTTCTTACTAATACTAATCACAATAAGGACACACTGAAACATCATATTTATCTATAGGACTGTTGAAGAGTAAAACATGAAAGGAGGCACAGGAGAACTGATTTTCAGATCCAGAAATTCTTCATTTATGAAGGTGAGTGTCTTGGGATCAGTTTACTGGGCATGCATGTAGGCTGACTAAGGCAAATGCCTGCCACAGACTGGGGTACTTTGAGAAGCTGAAGACCTGCAGCTGAGATACTGATCACAGTGTAGATGGGAGGATGAATTTTATTCTGGAAAATCCCTAAACACAGCTACAGTTTCACAAGCTGACAATACCTCTCGCATTTTTCCCCTTTCCTGACCACATATATGTATACACAGTGTTGGTTGGTCACAAATGTGCAACTGAGGTAGTGCTGAAATAGAAAAAGGATTCTGTCTCATAAATTCTGTTGGTTTATAGTACCTACGTCCTTCTGTGGTTGAATCTCAATTTGAAAGCAATGTCTTGTCGTCTGCAAACTCAAAAATTTATAAACGCAATGATATCACCTTTAGATATATGTGCATCAGTCCTGGGTAGGTTCAGTGTTGTGTTAACTTAGGTAAACTTAATCATAAGAAAAGTGCTGGATTGATATCTGATAAAACCAAACTTGATGAAATATGTACCTCAGGTTTTTATTGCCAGACATGGAAAATAACTCCAATTCACTGAAACAAACAAACAAAAAAAAACAAACAACAATATACCTCAATTTTTTGCTACACAAATAAGCAAAGCTGCATTGTTTTATAATGGCATAGAAATAAATAGTTATGGAGCAAAATTAATGAACATTATACAAAGTCCTTACATTAAAACTCTGAAACATTGCTGAGAGATATTAAAGAAAACATAATAAATGCAGAAATGTATCATAAATATCGAGTGAAGACTATATTTAAAAATATTAAATAACCCCAAATTAATCTATAATTTGGTGAATTGCAATAAAAATACCAAGGTTGGTTGTTGGAAAAATTGACAAGCTGATTTAAATTGTATGTAGAAATATAAAACACTGTAGTTGTCAACAGTCTCAGAAAAAAAGAACAAATGTAGAAGAATTACATAATTGATGTTTTTATTGTGGTCAAAAACACATAAAATTTACTATCTTAACCTTTTTAAGTGTACATTACTGTTAACTACTTGCACATTATTGTGTAACAGACCTCTAGAACTTTTTGATCTTCCCAAACTGTGTATCTATTAAACAACTCTAGTTTTCCCATTGCCCCCCAGGATCTGAAAACTACCCTTCTACATTTCGTTTCTGAGAGTTTGACCACTTTACGTATCTCATATAAGGGGAATCATACAGTCTTTGCTTTTTTGTGCCTGGTTTAATGTCCTCAGGGGTCATCCACATTGCAACATATGACAGGATTTCCTCCTTTTTTATGGCTAAATAATAATGCTTTGTATGGATATACACCATATTTTCATTATCCATTAATCTGGTGATGGCCATTTAGTTTACTTCTACCTCTTGGTTATTGTAAATAGTGCTGTAATAAACAGGGATGTGCAAATAACTCTTCACTATCCTATTTTCAATGATTTTTTAGAAATACTCAGGATTGCTGGATGTTTTAATTATTAAAAATAGAATTATCATAACGGTTTTATTATTTTACATTCCTTTCAACAGTTATAAGGGTTCCAATTTCTCTATCTTTGTCATTGTGTCCTTTTCAGTGGTTTTTATAATGGCCATGCCAACAGGTGTGAGATGATATGGCACTGTGATTTTGATTTTGATTTCCCTAATTTGATTAGTGCTGTTGAGTATATTTTTTATGCTTTTTGACTATTTGTGCAGCTTCTTTGGAGAAATGTTCTTTGCCTATTTTTTTATTCAATTGCTTGTTTCTTGAGTTATAGGAGTTCTTTTTATTTTCTGGATATTAACCTCCAATCAGATATATGTACTGCACATATTTTCTCCTATCTCATAAGTTGCCTCTTCACTGTTGATTATATCACTTCTTTTGTAGCACAAAAGGTCTTTTTTGTTTTTGAAGTTTCTGTTGGTTTGTCTTTTGTCTTTGAATGGGACATACTTTCTTATACTTTCTTATTTCTTGCTTATGCCTTGTGATTTTTTGTTGAAAACTAGACATTTGAATCTAATAATGTGCTAACTATGAACATCACATTATTCCCCTTCCCCAGGGCCTTCTTATTTTGTTTTTGTTTTGGTGCTTTTGATTGTTGTAGGCTGTATCTGTGCTGAGGACTAGCCTGAATTAAAATTAAAGTCTTCTCAGGTCTTTTCTGAAGTTAAGACTTTCTCTGGGTAAGCCGAGTGACGTTCTGATTTCTCCTGTATAACTAGTCTTCAATGTGTGGCTCACAAAAGGAGAAAAAAAAAGTAAAAGGGAAGAGTCATGAAGGTTCTGGTTCTTTAAATCCCCTATCAGTAAGTTTAGTAAGAATAGGTTGGGTTGGCAACAATAGGAAGACATGTAAATCTAATGGCCTTTCCTCTTTCTCTGCAGCACTGTGATGATCAGAAGCAGCAATCAGTAATAAGAAACATATTTCCAATATTTGGAAGGCAGGATCCTTTTTGTCCACCTTGCCTCCTATAGTGTGCAGGGTGCTGGGATGTGTACATGGCTCCCTGCTATGGGGATGAAGGGCTGTCAAAAGGGCAGCTGCTATGTGCTAAGATCTGAAATTGGCCAAAATGTATGACAACTTATTATTTAAGAATTAACTCAAAAGTAAAATAATCAAGGTATTGATACCTATATCAAGATCAATGAATAGATTAGGGACACAAAATACATAGTCAAGAGATATATACAGAATTTTAGGGTCAATTATTTTTGACAAGGCAGCAAAGCAATCTAATTCGGGAAACAGTCTGAAAAAAATAATACCTGACCTATATTTAATACCAAAACCAAACATAAATATTTACTTGAAATATGGTAGAACATAATAAAAAATCTAAAACTATAAATCTCCTAGAAATAAAATATAGGAGTCCAGATTTACGATCTTGGTTTAGCAAAAAAAAAAAAAAATTAGGTAAAATAGAAAAAATAGAAACAAACAAACAAAACCACTAGCCCTAAAATGTTAAAATTTGAGTAAAACTGTGCTTTAACACAAATAAAATCTTAGGCTTATCAGAAGGCTTACTTTACTAAATTGAAGACTGGGATAGAGACTGTGCAAATGTACTCACAATACAAACTGATCACCATTGTTAAATACTTTCACCAGCAATGTACAGGTATTTTAATTTCTCTAAAACTTCTCCATAATTCAATATTAATATAAATTTTTATTATGATTTAATTTGTGGTTTTTACCTATTTATTGGTCATTAACTGGTAAAAATAATTTCTGGGAAAAAAAGTTCATAGAATGTACTTATCCAGGATAAATGGAAATAACAGAAAGGAAGAATAAATGAACGCTTATATATGCCAAAAGTTTGTCAAATTTGATGAAAGACAGAAGTTTTCAAGTAGAAGATTGTAGATGAACACAGATGAGAATCAACACCAAAAATCTCATTAAAATCTGACTTTACATTACAAAAAAATGGAGGCAAGAAGAAAATGTAACACCATCTTTAAAGTGCTGAAAGACAAGCAAACAAAAACACACGAACACACACACACACAGCTAGCTCAGAATTCTAAGTAGTGCTTAGATGAAAATGCTTAACATTAAACATCTATGCTAAAATAGAAAAAAAAAGTTGCAAATAAATGGTCTAAGCCTCCACCTTAGGAAACTAGAAAAAGAAGATAACACAAAACCTAAATGAAACAGAAAAAAGTATCAATATCAATAAAACTAATTATAGTTTAATTTTCTGGCCATCAAAAAATAGTGAATTTAATGAAACCAAAATGCGCTTCTTTGATAATATTAATGAAGTAGATAAACTTAAAGGAAAACTGATCAAGAAAAAGGAAGAAACTGATTACAAATATCAGTAATGAGAGAGGAGACATCACTACAGGCACTGTGGATATTTAAATAGGATAAGAAGTATTTGAAACAACACTATGATAATAAATTAGGAAAGTTCTTTGAAATACATTCCTTGAAAGAAACAAACTACCAAAAGTCACTCAAGATGAAATGGGTAATATTAATAGATCTATGTAAATTAAAAGATTTGATTTCATATTTTAAAACTTTACACAAAGAAACATGCCTTCACTGGTGAATTCTATAATATCTAAGGGATAAATTAAAACATTTCTAACAAAATCTTTCAGAAATAAGAGTTTGAAAGACCACTTTGTGACTCATATACTAACGTTAATCTAGAATATAAATAGGATATTAATAAAATAAAGGAGAAAATGTGACCATTTTAATAGACGCAGAATAAGTATTTGATCAAATCTGTCACTTTCATGATAAAAATTGTTAATAAGGTAGGAATAGAAGACACATTCTCAGACATGTAGAAAATCCTAAAGAATAAAAAAAAGTTGTCTAGAAATAAGTGAATTTTGTAAGGCCGCAAGGTGCAAGGTACACATACAAACCTCAATCCTATATTTATCTACTAGAAATAAAAGAGTAAAGTGTAAAAATTATTTCCCATTTCTAATAGCATCAATGTGCTTAATAACACTGGTGTGAAACAGTAATATATTTAACGAATACTTTGTAATAACTCAACATAAAAATATTAAATACTGTGAAGTGTATCAGATAATAATCCTCCCTAAATCAATCTAAAGATTAAATGTACTATCAATCAAAATTTATGAAAATATTTTGTGAAGAAAGAGACAACTGATTTTAAAATTTAAATAAAAGGTAGAAGGGTTATAATGGATAAATAATTGTCAACAAGGAAAACATATGTAGGGCGCTTATATAACTTTATTTTAAAACAGTATAAATGTATAGATATCAAAATACTGTATTGATTTAAAGATTAACCTTTAGATCAATGAAACATAATAGGAATTCCAAAAATCAGCCGCTACTTATATGGCCAAAGGATTCTTGATAAATATGCCAAGGTCATTAAATGGGAAAAGGTAGTCTTTGTGACAGTTAATATTGAGTGTCAAGTTGATTGGATTGAAGGATGCAAAGTATTGTTCCTGGATGTGTCTGTCTGTGAGGGGGCTGCCAAAGGAGATTAACATATGAGTCAATGGACTGGGAGAGGCAAACCCACCCTCAACATGGGTGGGCACCATCGAAGCAGCTGCCCTTGCGACTGGATAAAAGCAGGCAGAGGAACACAGGAGGATTAGACTGGCCTTAGTCTTCTGGCCTACATCTTTCTCCCATGCTAGATGCTTCCTGCCCTCGAGCATTAGACTCCAAATTCTTCAACTCTTGGACTCTTGGACCTATGCCAGTGGTTTGCCAGAGGCTTCAGGCCTTTGGACACAGATTGAAGGCTGCACTCTTGGCTTCCCTACTTTTGAGGTTTTGGAACCAGAACCAGCTTCCTTGCTCCTCAGCTTGCAGAGGGCCTATCGTGGGACTTCACCTTGTGATCAGGTGAGTCAATACTCTTGTTCAAGCTCCTTTTCATATACACATCTATCCTATTAGTCCTGCCCCTCTAGAGAATGCTAATACAGTATTTTAATCAAATATTCCTGGAACAACTGTGTATCTGTTAAAAATAAACATGGAAAAAACATTGACCTCACACCATACATACAAACATGCTCATAAAATAAATCAAAATGTTTCCTGGAACTAGATGGAAGAGCTAACCCAGTAAACTTTACCTAACATTGGTTTAGATCATAATTTCTTCAATAAGACTTTTTAAAATAAACCATAAAAGAAAAAAATTGTTTAAAATGTGTTTAATAAATATTTTAAAACCACCCTTTCTTTTTGAAATTCAGAGTTAACGAAACTTAAGAGGAAAAGGCCAACTAAAGACAAACATGTGGAACATACATCAGGTTATAAAAGGCTACTATCTTGCAAATACAAAGAACAATTGCAGTTAAATAGTAAGACAACCTATATGAAAAAAAAATGTTCAAAATATTTCAACAAACATTCCAGATAACAAATATACAATTGCCAATAGGCACATGAATAGATGTTAAACACTAGTTCTCAGCGACATGCAAAGTAAACCTCAGTATGATACACTCCATCCATTAGAACTGCTAAAGGTGAAAAAACTGGCAATACCAAAAGTTGGTGAGCGTGCAGAGCACCTGGGGATGTAATATAGTCCAAGTGCAAATGAAGAATGTTACAGCCACTTTGCAAAACAGTACAGCAAGGTCTTACACTTTCTATCTGACCCAAAGATCCCTCTTTTAAAATTTTACCCAAGAGAAAATAAACTATGTTCTCATTAAAAATGAATTTGGGCTCACGTCTGTAATCCCAGAACTTTGGGAGGCCAAGGCGGGTGGTTCACCTGAGGTAGGGTGTTCGAGACCAGCCTGGCCAACCTGGGGAAACCCCGTCTCTACTGAAAATCCAAATATCAGCTGGGCGTGGTCGCGGGCACCTGTAATCCCAGCTACTTGGGAGGCTGAGTAACAAGAATCGCTTGAACCCGGGAGGCGGACGTTGTAGTGAGCCAAGATCGCGCCACTGCACACCTGCCTGGGCGACAAGAGTGAGACTCCATCTCAAAAAAAAAAAAAGATGAATTTGTTGGAGTTTTTCAATATAATGTAATATTCATAACTACAGATAAATGAAATATTAATACATAAAACAACATGCTAATGGAAAAAAGACAAACAGAAAATACTATGTATAATATGACTGCATTCACATGAAATTCTAAAAATAAGAGTCTATAAAAGAAAGTAGGTCAGCAGTTTCTTAAATCCAGGGGTAGGGAGTGTAGATCAGCTGCAAAATGAAGCTAAGAGACATTTTAGAGTGACAGCGAGGAAAGTACTGATCCTCTGGTTATTGGAATAACTGCATGATTGTATTCAATTACCAAATTCAACACTGTACTTGTAAAATAAATCTTTTATATTCAATGAAAATAAGACCTTACTAAAAATAAATGCATACATTAAAAAAGGAACAAAGAAAATGCAGAAAGCGCTGGTCAGATCTCAAAGAGCTGTTCTCCTTTCCAATCAGCATGGATTTCTTAATTGATCTGAGCTCATAAGTAAACAGATATATAAACTAGCAAAAAAACTAGCAAACTAGCTTTTCTGTCCTGCCTCACCTACCAGAGAACCTCCATCACTTATTTGCCATTGGAGATCATCAAAGAGATTGTAAATAAAATAAAGCAAAATAAAATTTGTTTCTTTTTGTTTTAATTTATTTATTTTTGGAGATGGGAGTCTCGTTCTGTCGCCCAGTGCAGTGGCAGGATCTCGGCTCACTGCAACCTTCCCCTACTCTGTTCAAGTGATTCTCCTGCCTCAGCCTCCTGAGCGGCTGGGATTACAGGCAGCTGCCACCACGCCTGGCTAACTTTTGTTTGTTTGTTTGTTTGTTTTGTATTTTTAGTAGAGGCAGGTTTTCACCATGTTGGCCAGACTGGTCTTAAACTCCTGGCCTCAAATGATCCACCCACCTCTCCCTCCCAAAGTGGCTGGGGTTAAAGGCGTGAGCCACCACACCTGTCCAAAATATAATCTCTTTCAACTCATTAATACATTTCAACTAATTAATGGATGATGGAATGAGCAAAATGCTCTAATAAGCTCAAAGAGTATTTTAAAAAGTAGGCTGTTTATAGAAGAACAAGATTGCTGAACATGATTGGGGGAAAAAACCGATTCATATCAACAGGGCCACAAACCACAATTACTGAGGCTACTTGTCTTTCTGGAATAAAGTTTCGCATCACTACTCATAGATAAATCGATAGATAAATAGATAAAGTTGATCCATAACTTCACAAGTCTGCTACCTTTAATCAACTGTAGATAGTGAATAGAATGAATGGTACATGCTAGATAATCATTGCAAGGGCTTTGCTCTTGTGTTCTATTGAAAGGATATGTCATTCTTGTTCAGTTGAAAATATGCTGCTAGTATTGTTATTATTTTGAATAAGCAACAGAACAAAACACCAATTCTGTACTCAAGCTTAAAACTGCATCCATCAAAGAGCAGTATTGTTATTTGGCAATGTTTACCTTAGTATGCCACAATCTTCCCTGACCCCATCACAAAGAGTGCTTTATTTTTTTCATTTTACTAACTTTTCCAAATTCTCACATTTTAAACATAATAATAAACCTAAATTATATAGGAATAAAAATGGCCTGAAATTGCACAATCTATTAACCAAGAAACCTGCGGGTCTGAGGAAAGAGTTTCTGTTTTGAATGCTTATTTTTAGTGTCTGTTAATATCTGAACTAGTTTTAGCTAGTTGTTTAATACAAAAGAAGAAAAAAGATTTTTCCCCTATTTTTCCCCTTTAGGACACCTCATTAATTTTAAGAAGTTTTAATTTTGGCTTTTTTGTATGAAGCCAAACTCTATTGGCTTTTGTATTGATAGAGAAGTTAGATTTGACCACTGGAACTTTATAACAAGATGGAATAAATTTTTGACCCAGAGAGAATAATCTGACAGTCTGTTCCTTCTGCCCCACCCTGGGCCCTAGTGAAAACACTCATTTATCTCTTGAAGTAGAAAGATAACTTGGATAGCAGAGCAACAAAATAGCAGTGGTCAATGAAAATAAAATGACTGTGTTCTAAGTCTTCAAATCCTTGTAAGTATAAATATTATGCCATGTAGTAAAGCTTGAACACAGAAAGACATGCTAGTTTTTGTCCCATAGGACTTTCAGTACATTACCTTCAATACTGAACAGCTCAACTATGAAATTGAACATTGCTTTTTGTTTATACTGGTTTGGAGAAAATACTAGGATTTGTTATATGGCCTCTGAAACAGAATTCTAGAAATTCAGTAGATTTGAGAAAGCAGTGGAAACCTATATTCACAGTAAGATTGTATGAAAATAAATTTTCTTTAAATAAGAGACAATAATTTTATCCAACTCATAATGTTGTAATAGTTAAATTAATTAACACATAGAAAGCATGGAGACCACTGCCTGGCATAGGGTAAAAATTTAGCAAATACAGTTTTTAAAGTTCTTATTATTTTTCTTGTTGATAGTTAATGGTAAGTACAGAAAAACTACAGTCTACAAGATATTAAAGAGTTCCCCAAATTGCGAAACAGGTCTTAAGGATAACGTAGAAGAAATAGTTTTAAAATAAAATATACCGAGAAAGAGAAATTTTTGTCCAGAATTTCATAAAATTCTTTTTGAAAATTTGAATTTGAAAGTACTATTAGTATACTAATAGAAAAATGAACAACTAAAGACTTTTAAGACAGCAATAATTTCAAAAGAATAATTGTGTTGTCAGCTATTGGCATAACACAAAAATACTTCAAAGCAGAGAAAAAGTCAGTTCACGTAGACGAACTGACTTGGATGCTTTTGGGGATCCACTCAGTCTGAGACCTGCACACAAAAGGCTTTCCCAGGTGACAGACGAGAGCTTTGCTGATCCCCTGTAAACCTCCCCCTCACTAACTTCAGTTTATTGGAAAGAGGGTGGTGCACTAATTCCAACTGTACAAGGTGAATTTTCTCTTCAGGGAAATTGGAAGCAGGGTTAAAGGAAGCTCATCACACTCTGTTTCATATTACAACTGAAGAAATGTGAGTTACAAATGAAGACACAGACTAACTGGGCATGCTTTCCCCAGTGAACAGAGAGAAGGAAAGACAAGCGGGAAAGAGAGACAGAGAATGCACATAAGCTGGATAGATGACAAACAGCAGAGAGAGAGCAAAAATAAGAGACAAGCAGACAGAGCGACGGAGACAAAATGAGGAATCCTTTCTATTCCCTTCAGAGTCTTGGTGGCATTTCAGTTATTAGACCTATGGACTGTCTTCTGAGGTCCCTTTTGTGTTTAAAATGTATTAATCTGTTGTATACAGACACTCACACATGCACTAATATATTAATACATTACATTTTATATAATGTAATGTATATAATATAGTTACATATTATATAATTACAAATAAATGTTTCAATGCTATTTAATTGTGTATTGACATATCATATGTGTGTAGATATAGTCAAAGTATTCAAAAATAATTATAGAGAAAAATTTTGGTTTTTAATTACATATTTAAGCAGGACAATATTTCATGTAAATAAAAGGAATATCTATAATAATAAATTGAATAGCTTACAAATATGGGTAATCTGTTGGGATAATGAACTCTTACCATAAAAGGTAAGGAAATAGATAACATTTGCTTTTTATTTGTCTTTACTTTTTTTGTAAGTTACACACATATATTGTTAGCCCTTCTATTGATGAAATGAAAACTACTTCGTTTGCAACTTCTTGAGATGATTATGTCATATTTCCCGAACTTCTTAATATGGAAGGACAATAGTTCAGAGCGAGCTAAGAAAAATTGATTAATGGGATTATCCAATCTAAGCTGAAGATAGCGTAATTACTTGTTATGCTTAAACAAGATTAACACGGTAACATCTCCCATGACTTTCCTTCTTTTGAGACTTTACTGGAATGTAGTTATCGGATTTCATTATCATTACAAATATTTAAAGACAAGGGATATTGCTTGGTAGATAATAGAACAAAATTTATAAAACAGAGCTCATAAGTAATAGTACATCAAGAAAAATTATGAGGGTAAACCACATTAAAAAAAGAAGTGAATATCACAAATCTGGTTTTATTGATCTTTCACTTTCTCAGAAATAATAGGTGGGAAAAAATGAAGCAGAGCAAGTTTGTGCACTTCAGGGTAGCTGAGGAGAGTGTTAGCAAGTCACTGAAATGCTTTTCCATGGAAGTCATGGAAAATCAGCAGAATAATAGAAAATGCAAGTCAATGAAGCAGCAGGAGAAACAGAGAAAAGTGTGGTAGAGTTAGAGAAAGCAATGCAGTCTTTTGTACCGGCAGCCAATGTATTTTTCCACAGATGTGGAGAAGAGTCATCCTGGGAACCATGAACTTAGGTTCTTCAACTGAATTTTTTGTAGGATAACAATCAAAGTTTATCTTTCTTGCATAGCTCACATATAAACTTAAAAGTATATATATATATATATTTTATATATATATATATATTTCTGAGGATGTCTGCACTATTTTCAATCACAAAAATGTGAGGAATATTGTCACAGGTCCTGTTACCCTGAATACACGGTCATCTGTTCATATTCCAGGTGCTCTACTAACCAAGGTAGTAACTATAATAACATGCTACTTAGTAATTAACATATTAAGAGAAACAAACTTCTGGGTTTTTAAAAAAATTACTTTTACCATCAATTTTAAGTGGGGTCATCACACTGTGTACTTTCTCTAAACAGATGAAAAAATGCAAGCGTAGAGACACACCAGTTTTCTGTCTCTCAGGATATAAATGTTCGCCTCTGATTTTACGCTTTCTGATGTCACTGTGGAGCATAGTGACAAACATTTGATTAAAATGGTGAGCTACATCATCAAATTAGTAATGGATAACTAGCATATATAGTTGAAATATGATAGTATTTACCAATGGCAAATTATTTATATTAAAATTAACAACCTGGTCAAGTTGGTATCTATCAATGTGAATTCACCATTTTTCTCCATTTACCAGGCTACTGTTTGGGGATGAAATATCCTGATATTGTGGAATGATTCTCTCCTTTATCATTTGCTCACTCAATCAGTCTTAGCATCCATTGATAATGCTCGTCTGTACCATGACATAATACCAGAATATTTCCTCCCAACATGACAATCTAGTTTAAAGGCAGAAAATTGTAAATTTACAAAGATGAAAACCTGGCAGATGATAATAAAGGAACTGTAAGTTTTTAAGAAGTATGAAGAAGTAAATTGCATAATTTTGCTTTCAAGGAGCTAATAATAAATATAAAAAGACACATTCCCAAATAATCACAAAAATCATCTGTAAGGAGTTCCATATTCAGGAGGCAAAGAGAGTGTGAAAGAGGCTTGGACAATGATCAGAGCACTTCCAGCTGAGCGTTCAGGACAGATCCTTCGCGCCATTGGCCCTGGCCTTCAAGGGGAAGCTACAATTTTATTAGATAGAAACCACTGGGGAAAATATTTCATTTGGCACAGGAATTCTATGAACACAACACTAAGAAGGGAAGTATTGACTTTATTCTGGGAATGGTCAGTTGACTGTCAGGCAAAAGCTTAAAGTAACTTTAGGAAAAGAGTAGGAGTTAGTTTTGAAAATACAGGTTAGAGCCAAACTACAGAAGGCAGTGAAGGGCAAAGAAGTTTGGGTTTGGTCGGCATGCAGGAAGGAACCAAGGAATGAACTCAGCATGTCGTCATTTGTCTCAGTAGCTAAGGGAAGGCTCCACTCTGCATCAGTCTCCAGGCAGGCAGGCCTCCCGTCTCAGCCTCCCAGAAATGCGAGTAGCCCTCAGGTTCCTGAGATGAGGATTTACTTAGCGTGTCCTTTCCTGGCCACTCTCCACAGCCTCAAAATTGTTCTCCTCCAACAGCCATCTCTCTTCATGTTTAGAATACGAACTGGATATTGATGGGAAATAGTGATATTGACAGGAAAATGGAAGAGTGCCGTCCTTCAATACCACTTTCCCTGGGGGCTACCAGAAGGCCACTCTCATGTAACTTTTTTGCTTTCTCCTCTCTCTTAACCTCTTTTATTTTTCCTTATCTCAGTTATGAGCTTCTAACAAATGGGTATCAACCTTCTTCCTGTATGTCTGGTTCTTTTCCCCGCCAATGCTGTTAGCTCTTCTCGCCTTGGCTCTCCAACTCTCTCTTCTTCCTTGCCTGTCTTTCTTTCCTCTGGAGTTTTGAATAACCTATTCATCATCACTGATGGTCACTGGTCTGGGAGAACATTTCTTTCCGAAGGCTGAAAAATTTTGCAATCACATTCATTTTCTGTCATTTTATAATCTTGGATAGAATCTTTCTCTGACTGGTTAGGGAGCTTTTTTATGTATTCCCAGGTTTTGGGTGGTTTAAGTTGGTTGAGGCTATTAATAAGTGGGCACTTTCTTTAAAATGAAGAGTGGTGTAACTTTCTAAGATTGCCACTGAAACTCGGGAAGTTGTACTTCACCTGAATGAGAGCAGCAGCGTATTCGTTTTCATATTGTCTTGAACTTCTATGCTGGTTGTTTACTAGATTTCATCTCTCAGTTACATCCCATTATCTCTGTTGCCCTTGTCTTTGCCAACTTCCAGTTTTTCACGATTTTCTTTTGCTGACTCCCTTTGAGGCCACGTGTTCCTGCATCTATTTGGAGAATGCCGATATCTGCATAAAATGTGTTGTCTCCAGGTGTTCTAACAATGGTGCCAGAGAAGACCTGCAGGAGAACATCAGTGCGTGACTTCTTCCCGATTCTGCATCTCCCCTAATTGTAGCCTCAGTGTAGCTGTTTATTCATAGTCATGTAGGATTTTTTAAGGATGTTCATCAAAAACCTGTCCTCTTCCTTTAGCAATGGGAGGCTCGAATCTAGTCACTCTGTTGAAAAAATACAAGTAAAATTCATATGATGTCAGGCACTTTTTTTTTTTTTTTTTTTTTTTGGAGATGGAGTCTTGCCTTTTTGTCTAGGCTGGAGTACAGTGGTGCAATCTCGGCTCATTGTAACCTCCGCCTCCTGGGTTCAAACAATTCTCCTGCCTCAGCCTCCCGAGTAACTGGGGACTACAGGCACATACCGTGTCCCACTAATTTTTGTATTTTTGAGACAGGGTTTCACCATGTTGGCCAGGCTGGTCTGGAACTCCTGACCTTGTGATCTGCCCACCTCGGCCTCCCAAAGTGCTAGGATTACAGGCATGAGCCACCGCGCCCAGCCGATGTCGGGCACTTTTGTAAATACTTAGGATATATTGATGAACAAAACAAAAATCTCCACTCTCATGGAACTTGCCTTCTAGCAGAGAAAAGCCAATAGGGGTAGAAATGAAAAGCCAGTCAATCCTATCTAGTATTAGAAGATGAAAAGCAAAATGGAAAAAAAAATTAGGTCTGTGTAAGGATCGAGAGATCTAGGACTTCTTACCTGTTTTTACCTTAAAAAGGATAACCAGCTGAAATGTTTCATGCAGTCACTTATTTTGGTAACCGTGTCCAAGGAATGGCAAGGGTTAGACCTTGAAGAAAAGAAATCCAACCTATCTGCCAGGTGCCCTCTCAATAGTTATGTCCATATACTGGATGGAGAAAGGGAATTCTTATCCACTGTTTCCCGTCGCACATTGCAAGGGGTGGTCCATGAGATACAATGTCCTGCACATTCAAGCTTGCACATGTGCCGTTGAGTTGGGACCTGCTGGCATCTCATGAGGAAGTGGACAACCACCAGAGTAAAAAGGTTCAGATAGGCAGTGCTGTTAATGTACAGCTGCACATGGTTGGTTGCCATGGCAATGGCTGAGTAAAGGGGCTGAGGGTGGCAAGAGAATCCCATGGCATTCCCAATACACAAGGAATGGGGAGGTTGTAATTTAAATATTATGATTTTGCATAGTTCATATTGAATAGTGAGATTTGACTAAAGGCTTCAATTAGAAAACAGTTATGTGAATATATGGAAGAAGAACATTTAAATCAGAGACAACAGGCTGTGCAAATTTAATCTGTTTGAGCAATAGCAAGGAGCTCAAAGTGGTTGGACTTCTATGACACAAGAAGGTGATTCGTAGAATATGAGCACAGATAGAGCCAGACCATACAGGACTCTATTAGGTGATTACAAGGATATGGCAGTTTATTCTAAGTGAAATGGGAAACCATTTAAGGCTTTTTCAGTCAAAAAATAACTTAGGTTTGACTTACTTTTTAAGATTAAACTTTGTGTTTTGAGATAATAATAGATAAGCATGCAGTTGCAGCAAACAGTGCAGAGAGATCTGATAATTCCCTTTTCCAGTTCTTCCAATATTAACGTCCTGCAAAACTATAGTATAATATCATGACCAGGATAATATCTCACATAAAATCACAGATCTTATTCTATTTTCCTAGTTTCACCACACTTATTCGTGTGAGTGTATTGCTGTTTGTCATTCTGTGTAGTGTTATTACTTGTTTGGGTTTGGGTATTTAGCACCACAACCAAGATATAGAACAGTTTCATCACCCCAAGGATTCCTTGTACTATCCTTTTATAAAAACACCAATCTTCGCTATGCCTCACCCATCCCTCTCTCCAACTCCAGCAACCACTGATTTGTTTCCCATTTATATCATTTTGTCACCTCAGAAATATTGTTTACATGGAATCTTACAGAACGTACATTTTTCAGGCTGGATTTTTTTTTACTCAGTATAATTTTCTTGACATCCATCCAAGTGGTTACATGTATCAGTAGTTCGTTCCTTTGTATTGATGAATAATTTTCTGTTATGTGGATGGACTTCAGTTTGCTTAATCCTTCACCCATTGTAGCATATCTGGGTGGTTTCTAGTTTGGGACTATATGAGTAAAGCTGCTATGAACATTCATTCACAGACATGTGTGTGAACACGAATTTTAATTTCTTTGGAATAAGGCCCGAGAGTCCAATTGCCTGACTATATGGTTAAAGGCATGTTTAATTGTATAAGAAACTGCCAAGCTGTTTTCAGAGTGGCTATACCATTTTATATCCCCACTGTCAATTTATGAGTCACATTTTATCAGCAACATTTGGTGTTATCACTGGTTTTTAACCCATTTTGATAGGCTAATAATATGTAATTGTGTTTTTTAAAACAGGTTTAGTGAGCTGTAATTCACATACGCTACGTTTCATTCATTTACAGTGGCACTTCAATGGATTTTTGTATATTCACAGAGTTGTGCAATCATCAGCACAGGCTAATTTTAGATCATTTTCCCACCCCCAAAGAAACTTCATACCCATCAGCAGTCACTCTGATGTCTCCATGGGGGAAGCAAGCTTCCAGCTGACCCTTGCAAAGAGACTTCTCTGGCCAGATGCTTGTTCCCTGGAAGCCTCTCCCTTGCTGGTAAATCCCAGCTGCCTGGTATCTCTCAGCATGGAAGGGGAGTTTTAAACTCAGTAGAAGTGAGTGCTTATCCACAGGGCTGCAATGTTTCCCTGATGTTGTTGGGAGGATTTCTGTTTGATTCCGGGGAGAAATGAGCCCACCTAGGCTGCCTTCTTTTGCGAAGTTGTGGAGGAAGTCTGCAGATGTTGAACCCTGGTTGCCTTCCATGTTGGGAAAATGTGTAAGACAAAAAAGGGAAGGTCATGGGATGCCCTGTAGTTATGCTGTTCTTCCAGTCCTGGAGTTCCTAATTAGATTCCCTTTAGCTTTCAACCTTTCATTTTTAATCTTTGGATGCTTCTGTGTTATTTCCAGGGCTTGTAATGGGACTACTGGGGAGGGGCAGAGAAAGAAGAATCTACTCTATAGTCTCTGTTCTTTTTTTTTATGATCATGACAAGCTCCTATTTTGAAATACACTGTAGGAGACACGGGAGAAGCAGCACAAGCTAGCAGGCAATTGCACAAATGAAAGTAAAAGAAGACAGTTTGCAAATAGGCAAAAGCAAAGCAGGCGGTAAAATGTGGTCAGATTCTGGGTATCTGTTAAAACTAAAACCAAGAAGATTGTTCAAATGTTTGGATATGCAGTTTGTGAAAAAGTTTAAAATCGAGAATGATTTCAAATTTTTCCTCTCAGCAAATGAAGGATTGGAGTTGCCATTAACTAATAAATTAAGTAGATGGGGTATTGGTATGAAAGTGGTAACAGGAATTCAACCGTATACATGTTAATATTGAGATGTATATGGGAGGTGCTTATGGAGATAGCAAGACGGAAACGGATATGAGTTTAAAGCATGTAGGACAGGTGTCCTAGGTGTCCTGCTATTCTCTTCACTTCCTTATTCTTTGTCCTCTGAAGTCTCAGTGCATGTGTTCTCTCCTCAAAAAAACAAACAAACAAAAAAGCACACATTTTTGTGTTCACGGAGTTACAAAAAAACTCATATGCCATAGCTTTACTTTAATTTAACTAAGATACGTAACTAGTTTTCCCTAAACAAAAGAAATTGCCATCAAGGATTTAAAAAGTCTGTCAGAAATTTATTTAAGCCTTTGAAGTAAGTTCCCAGAATTTTACATTCTTCTCTAAGTTATTAGAAAGCCTTACTTTTGGCCGGGCGCGGTGGCTCAAGCCTGTAATCCCAGCACTTTGGGAGGCCGAGACGGGCGGATCGCGAGGTCAGGAGATCGAGACCATCCTGGCTAACACGGTGAAACCCCGTCTCTACTAAAAAATACAAAAAAAAAACTAGCCGGGCGACGAGGCGGGCGCCTGTAGTCCCAGCTACTGGGGAGGCTGAGACAGGAGAATGGCGTGAACCCGGGAGGCGGAGCTTGCAGTGAGCTGAGGTCCGGCCACTGCACTCCAGCCTGGGCGACAGAGCGAGACTCCGTCTCAAAAAAAAAAAAAAAAAAAAGAAAGCCTTACTTTTTTTACTTGGAACTTAAGGTTCAAGTATATTGTATTCATTCTCCTCAATGAAGGCTGGAAGGAGTGATTGTCTTTTCTCCATTACATAATAACAACTTTAAATAAATTAGCAATTTTTTTGAAGTGACAGATTTCTTAGTGACAATGTCAGAATCAGAATCCTTGATTCCCAAATTTCCTCCATACCATGCCATTCAGGAGAATCAATGTAAACTGGTGCAAAGATGCATTTGACAATTAAGAGCACACTTTGTTCCTGGGGAAAACATACTTGGTTAGAAAAAACATGTTAAAAGAAGAATGAGCTACATGTTGTACTAATACATTTCATTCTTCTTAACACCAATGCAGACCTTAAGATCCTTAGCTGTAGCCTCTACCTTCCCAGTTTTCATAGAGTGGAGTTGAATAGCAACAAAATTAAATACCAATATTCACATAATACAAGCTATTTAAATAATATCATTGCATTTATTTGGGGTTTAAATGAAGATTAAATTAATTGTTTAAACCATGTGCTTTTTGAAAAATAAATGTTAAACAGACAACTCTGGGTATTTTTCCATTTTCTCATATTAGCATAATAACTGGGTTTTACTATATTATTTCATCACAAAGTTAATGACAAGCTATTCTCAAATTAAAATATTTTGAGATTATGATTATATTCACTACCACCAATACCATGAAACAAACAATGGAAAACAAATAAAAAGCTAGTTGAACTTGAATTAAATAATTTTTAGCTAAAACATAGCAACGTGAACACATGTGTTTATCTTCTCTCCTTTGGGAAACACCATTAAATATATTTTAATAAATGAAAATAATGTTCACAAGGGCAGACACTTTAAGAATAAAATATGTTGGAAAATGGTAATTATATAATGGGTAAAACTGAACAGCATCCTCACAAAAGGATGCCAGAAACATATACATTTTCATATCCAATGCCTAGAAAGGCATAAGAGTTCACAGTGCTAGTCACCTTTGAAGAAATGGAAAGCTGGAAGGTAGAGTGATAGAGATTAAAACAAGGGAATATTGGTTGAAAGTCTGAGTATGCAGCATTTCTATCCCCTGATTCCTTTTCAATTTTTTTTATAGATTTAGGGGTATAAATGCAATTGTGTTACAAGGACATATTGTAGAGTAGTGAAGTCTGGGCTTTTAGTGTACCCATCACCCAAATAGCATACATTTTGCCCAATATGTAGTATTTCATCCCTCATCCTCCTGCCACCCAAACCACTTCTGGTATCTCCAAAGTCTATCCCCTCCCATCTCTCACCAGTCCTCCCTACACATAAGTACAGTCAGATGGGAAGTCAACTCCTCCCTGCACTGACCAATGGAAAAATTGTTCTTTGCATGATTGGGCCAGGGAGGCTCTCAATTTTGAGGCTGCAGGCATAACAAAAGGATGAGTGAAGCAGTTTACTGAAATATAAAGATTAAGGAAAAATTACAATTTGAGGGTTTAAAGTCTCAGACCCATTTACTTACACAGTGATCAAGCTGAAAACTGAAATCTTTCCTGAAGAAAACAGTCCCCTTTAAAGTGATCACTGAGGTTTCTGGAGCAAAATGACTGGGGCTCTTATGGAGCAACTTGTTTAACAAATCTTACTCATGCATCAAACTTTCCCGTCAGCATTCCTAGGGACTCACTCCTAAATATGAGTGACTCAACATTTGAGAAAATATTTAACATGACAGCCATGTATTATAGTAAACCACAAGAAAAAAACATGTGGAGGAAATATGAGAAAAAGAAAAATTCAAATGCTGTTGTTATAATTTTCTAGTACATAAGACAATTCTTGTACCTAAGGAAAGGATTCTATTTCAAAAATTAATTTAAAAACTGACTCTTTAGAAGTTAGAATCATGAAAACAAATGAAAATATTATAACATAGTTGGAACACGGCAGTGTCATAGAGACTAAGTAAAGCCATACCATTGAAGGAATGGAGAAGAGATCGGTTTTGCTTGAATAGATTAAAAGAGACTCCGAAGACTGTAATACTGGGTACAGGTTTCAAAGAATGAAATGGTGTTTGCCAAGTAGAAAAAGATGGTAATGAATATTTTTGTGACTGCTCAAAGACATGCAGGTACATATACTGTGAAATATTCAGGAGATATAAGTACTATACCTTGAACATAGGATCCGTGCTCATGGAAAAGTAGGCGGCTAGATCAATAAAAGTTCAAGTTATGCATTTAAAATAAAATTACAGTGTAGGATCCAGGCTCCTGGGAGTTCCACAGCCCAGTCGACTGCCTGAGGCACCTAAGCATTTCTCCAAGCACCAGACACAAACCTCCTGATGCTACTACCTCATCTGGATTCTACCTGCAAGCGCTACATAGTGCTTAGGAAGCCAGCCCACACAGCTCATTGCAACCACTCCCAACGTAAGAGCACAGCACTTGGGAACCAGGAGTGCATCTCACTACCACAGCTACCACCATCAGTCATACCACCCCAGCTGCCCAAGAAATCAAGGGCCTGCTCACCCACCCAATACATCACTTCTACATCCAGCATCTGAGAAAGACACCCAAAAGCCTAAGAACTGGCCTGCCTGGAAATGTCAGTACAGGTACTAGCATATGCTGCCCCAGGTCACAAGGATAGACATACTTAGTCCACCACTGCTACCACTGAAACCTGCAGGATCCATCAGGCATTTCAGTCCCCAGCATGACTTCACCACACCTCTCCACCAATAACTGTACCCCACTACACCAAGGAAGCCACAGATATCACTAAGGCTATTTATAGCCAAGGAAATCCTACAGATTCTGCACCACTGAGTGCAATCAGATGCAAAGCCACACGGCTCCCAAAACCAACATCACAGTCATGTCTTCAACAAAAAGATTCCACACCCATCAACAAAGGTAAATTAAAAAATAAGTGATTGTTGCTCCAGATATACAGAAATCTATGCAAAGATATAGGAAGCATGAAAAAGCAAGTAAAATGACACCCTTAAAGGAACACAATAATTCTCCAGCAATAGTTCCTAACCAAAAAGGAATCTTCCAAATGCCAGACAAACAATTCAAAATACTGATTTTCAGGAAGTTAAATGAGATGCAAGCGAAATCCGAAAACCAATATTAAAAAAAAAATCAGAAAATCAACTTAGAATATGAATGGGAAATTTACCAGATACATTTTAAAGAAGAAAAAAAAAAATACACACTTCCACAGAAATTCTAGAAATGAAAAATTTATTGAAGAAATTGTAAAATACATGAGAAAGCTTCAAGAATTGACTGGATGAATCAGAAGAAAGAACCTCAGAATGTGAAGATGCGTCTTTTTAAATACTTGTGTCAGACAAAAGTTTTTAATAAAGGACAAAACCTCAACAGATCGAATTAACCTTAAATGTAAATGGATAAAATGTTCCACTTAAAAGATGATAGATTGGTAGAATGGAAACAATGCAAAGAAATGAGATCAGCTTAGTCACATGCTGCACAAATCAATTTTCTCCTGTTAGGGCTGCTAGAATAAAAGAAATTCAAATTATAGTTTGATTTTTATAATTTAGGACTATATTAAATCGTGTTCAATCTCCATTTTGTATATTGAGCATAAAAGTACAAGAAATACTCTTTAACTGACACTGCAAATTGTTCCCAGTGGTGCAATAAAATATCTCCAAAATATGAAACAAATATTTTATTTCATTAACAAAGACATTTTGCTGACCTATTAGTGAAATAAACTACATTGAAGATTAGAGCTCTTTGTATTTGTTTATATTTTTACTTTATATTTCATTCCATTGTCTTTTTCCCCCATTGAATTGTACACAGTTGCTTGAGATCACGTGAGCATTTTCTTTTTTTCAATATTTTTATTTTCAACAAATTTGCCTGTAAATATTTGTATCCTTCTGAAATAAGGTTTTGGTCTAGAATATATGGCTATACTTGAAAATAGCAACGATTTCAGAAAATGCCAAAACCGTCCATTATGCCTGTGGACAATTTTCATCGTAGCCACGTTACCTGTTTCTGAAAACATATATTTTTAAAGCCAATGAAAATCTCTAGATGTTCTCGTCAAATAACTTTTATTATAAACATATTTCCCTTTAATATCATTTACCAACAGATAGAGATGGTAACTAAATGATTTAAATGAGGACTTCACATACAAAGAATTTAGAAATGTTTTTCAGTGTTGCTTTATTTTTAAAAATTGTTTGTCATAAAATTATTTTAAAATTAAAATATTTGTGACTCTTTGCCACTTGTATGGTATATACTGTCTTCTTTTGCCTGAAATACTTTTAACTCTCATATAAATATTGCCTGACAGAATAAACGTTATATAGATAGTAAATGCATTAGCATGACTTTCTTGTTAGGTTTATGTTTCCCAACTTCAAAAGCTTAATTAAGTTTTTAAAGATTACTGTGGGGATATTATAATTTAAAATATTTCTTTAAATGACTTCGATTTATAGACACTGGTTGGGAGCTAAAATGAGGCTGCTTAAGGAAGAACAATTCACTTAAGCATCTGGTCATCTAATTCTATTCAAGCTTTAGTACTTTAATTCCAGTCTAATAGTGTGACAGGGAATTTGGATAAGCTGTCTCAATGTGAGATTTTTCTGCTTTTGGACAAAGGAATGGATAGTATTTCTGTCTGAGAAACATGAATATGGTTCATTGTCAGAAATATAAAAACTTCTATGTGGCTTATTTTATCCGATTTTATTCTAGGTATGAGAGAAAATACCATACAAGCCATATTTGTGATATGCATTTTTCCTGTCAACTCACATTCCTGAAAACAAACATTGGTTAGCTTTCAAATACTCCAGCTGTCATTTAATAAGGGAGCCAATGGCATGGTTTCTGAAACAGAGCTGCTCTTTGAAATTTATTTTCATATTTTCTATTCTCTCATTAAGAAACAATGGCCTAAGAAAACATTGCTGACACAATATTATTCTGTACACATTGTACTTCTGAAACAAGACTATTTAGAATTTGATTTGCTACTTCTTCAATTTTATGTTGTGTAAATAATACATAAGAAAGAGAATAAGAAAGAGACTATACTAAAATGTATTTGTATGAATCCTGAAATAGCTGGACCTTTAGGATTTAATGTGGCCCTAAAGAATCAGTAATTGTATAACTTTGATCAAAGAGAAATAACATTTATGAAATGTGATTTTAATGCTACACACTGTGACTGACCTTATACTTAAAAGTATACATTTGTAAACTCTAGAATTATAAATTATTTTGATGTGACCATACATTGCAGTGGATTAAGTTCATTAATGAGAATAATAGGCTTTTAATATAAGGAAATAGGACTATTTCCACAGTTTTTAACTTGAAAATACTGAATGTCATCAGCGAATTTCTGTGAAACCATATGCAAAGTTTAAATATATGAAAACAAAATCCACACAGAGCAAAACAAATACATTTTTCTTCCGTACATTAAAGGAATAAACCACCTGAAATCAGTTCCTTTAAAATTTTGTGTTCAACGCTTCCATTAATCCTACTTATTACAAATGTTTTCTTAGACAGTTACACACAGGAGCATGTTTTATATTGTGAGTTCAATTTTATGCTCGTGGCTGATTGAACAGAGATGAATATCTGACCTATATTAGACCAATCGAATTATTTCAAGAATTTGTAAATTTGTAAAAAAAATAAATTAATGCAGTTGTTGCTGATTGTTTGAACGAGAAAACTTCAGGGTGGCTTCCCTTCAACTAAGGACAGAAATCTGGAGGGCCAGCCAATTGCTAGGATAGTGAGGTCTTTTGCTGCTGTTTTAATGTTTTTCGTTTGTTTTTCTTTTTAAGGACCAGTCTTTTCAGAACATAACTTATTTAGCCACTCATATATAAAGCTGGCTGCAAGTATAAATCTCTTATTGAATCCACTGGCTCTCAACCCTGTGAATTTGCTGTAAATTAGAATCATCTGTGGATCTTTAGCAGCAGCTGAGTAGCATCACTGACGAAGTTTAATTTCGGAGGAACATATCCAGGTATGGGTAAAGTTAAGAATGTCTTGAGTTGGTTCATATTTGAGTAGCAGGGATCTAGCCAATGATTCAGTGATCACTTGCCACATGCATGGAGAAGATGTACATCCCTTGTTCGTGTTATCAAGAGCTATGTGGGCTTTTCCAGAAAGACAGAAAAAACCACTACCGCACATAGATTAAAATGAAAGAATGGGCCAGAATATGTCTAGCAAGCAGCTAAAGAGACTGAGAAGGATCAGCCCCTAAGCAAGGAGAAAAATTCAAAGAAGAACATATCCTAGAAGTTATGTGAAAAGGAAGAGTTGATTTTTCTGTGGGTTAAGATGAAATTAATTACAGCAAGTTTCTGTGCTGGTGGAACTGATTCAGTAAAGACAAAACAATATAATTATGCAGGCAGTACCTCCCTTAAATTTAGGCAAGAGGGTCCTTGCTCTGAGCTCTGTGCTGTAAAGAGCCCTCCTCCCATCTCATGTTACAAAGACTCATGCAGGAAAGGGATTCCGGGGCAGCTGAGCACATCTGTCCCTCAGGAGCGGGCCGGATTCCATTGTGAAAAAGGCCTGAGGTAGGAGTACAATGCGCTCATCCACTGTCAACATGGGGAAGTCAAAATTTGTGGGTAAATGTGCAGTAGCTTAGCAGATTTGGTAGTATAAAACGTGCATAGGTTCTTTCTGGGTGTTTTTCAGATATATAATAAATTAATAACTAACAAACAAATTACTATTCTTTTGACAGTTTTATTAACAGATTAAAATTTGCTTTAAATCTCCACTCTGTTGTATATTAAAACTTGAAAATCATGGCAAAAATCGAAATTACTTTTGCACCAACCTAATAGTATAATCATCTAAAAAAATAAGAGAAGAATGACTAAACAGTTGCATAGGTGCCCTGGAGAAGTGGAACTAAAATAGAGCCAGGCAGATAGGGAGCTGCTAATACCACATGACCGGGATCATCTTTCTCTTCTAGGTGTCTCTCCAGCTGGCACTTCCCAGGTGATGTTGAGCCATGTCTGTTACTCATTTATGTCAGAATAATCGAGCTTCATTTTAAAAATGAAAACTGAAACAAATGACACAGCACAATCCTGATAATCACAGGATTATCAGATTAGTAGTGCTCCAAGGAAGATGGAATTCTGGAAGGGAAACTCCAAAGATTCAATTATAATAATACCTCCAAAGAGGTGACATCATCATCATCATCATCATCACAACCCTCATCATCAAAGGACAAAGGAGGAAAAGGTGTAGAATTCAGATAGTGGGGGAGAAAAGGAGAAAGGCTGATTTGCTGCATCTAGTGATCATCCACAAGGAGTGAAGCCCCCTTTTTACAACTAGAACATCCACTCGGAACTGTTATTTGAGAGAATACACTTATTTTGTGTTTGAGCAGCTACATAGTTAAGGTTATTTGTTTGAGTGATTTACTCACCATAATATTACAGCAATAGACATTCATTGAGTAATTATTTCATCCCAGGCAACAATGTTAAAAACTTAATACACATTATCTCATTCAATTCTCATTATAAACTTATGTTTTTTTATACTGTTCTAATGCCCATTTTCGAAAAGGTAGTAGAGAGCTGAAATACTTTTTCCAAGGTTACACAGTTGTGGAACCTGAGTTTAGAATAGTTAAATAATCATCTCCAAGTAAAGCTAAGATTATATGTATGCTGTTTAACCCTACACTGACCCTGAAGCTAACTTACAGAGAGAGCCAAGGAAAAGAAAAGTAATTGAGAATTGAGTTTTTTAAGTTAGAAATTTTTAAAAAGTACATAAGAACCTACACAGTAAGGTGATAAAATGCTGTAAATAAACTCTGCCTATTTTACACTCTTTTGCTTGGGTCTAATACTTGTACTTAACACAAAACTCAACCTAGATGCTTATATGCTTATATAAATAAGCCTAATCAGAAGCAGTTGTGAAAAAATGTTAATCATATTTATTAAAATGTACCCACCTGATGAATCTTCCAAAGTTGGAAGCAAGTGACAGCCACTTAGAAATTACGATTGGGTACAAGGAAAATGAAATTATCCATTTTAAAGAATGATCACGTATGATAATTTAGTTTAACACAACAGGTTCTATCAGTAAACATTATCATAGTAATGTTCATTGTTTATCTTCTTTGAAATGCTCTTCTGATTAAAATTAGGAATAAACAAAGTCTAGATTTATGGACTGAATGTATAGATTAGCAGCTACCTGTCTGTCCTAGAATACTGTAGGTTATAGACTGTCCAAGGTGTGTTTAATTTAGAACAAAACTAAGAAATTTAAGATGTCTCTAAATGCAGTCATTTCTCATATAAATCTTCCAGCTCCAAAAAAAAGAATATAAAAAGTAATATATGTGATATTATTAATCATTATTAATAGGTGGATATTACATATATCAAAATTTATACTAAATCAAATAAATTTTTCTAGTCCCTTAATAGGATGACATTAATAGCAAGACATAAGATACTAAAGTGAGTGTCCTCAAAGAAGAAGCATAGTCAAGGAGGTATTGAAATGATTCTGGGAATTCATTTTCATCTATCTTACACTACTTTTTTATTTTTAAATTATTGTGGCCACATAGTAAGTGTATGTGTTTGTGGGTATAGGAGATATTTTGATATAGACATACAATGTGTAATAATCACATCAGGGTAAATGGGGTATCCACTATCTGAAGCGTTTATCGTTTGTGTCACAAACAATCCAATTATACTCCTATTTTAAAACATACAATTAAATCATTATTGACAATAGTCATCCTGTTGTGCTAGCAAATACTAGATCTTATTTGTTCTAACAATTATTTTTCAGCCATTCACGATCCCCACTTCCCCCACATCCGCCCACTACCCTTCTCAGTCTCTGGTAACCATCCTACCCTCTTTCTCCAGGAGTTTAATTGTTTTTAATATTTAGTCTCATTTATGTGGATAGTAAAATCTTTTCTGTTGAGCATAATAAATAACATTAAATGATATTTTATTACTAATGACAATTTTAGTATCAAACTTATAGGTTTGATAATATTGAAATAAATAAATGCAAACATTATACGACAGTCCAAAGTGAGAGATTCTAAACCCTTTATGTAGTATGAAAATAAGCCTATGTTAAATAACAAAGTTTAACAGAAGCAAATATAATGTCCTCATTAACTCCTTCTCCACAATATCTTACAAGATGCTGAAATATCACACACCCCTTCTGTATAGTCCTGATAATCCTGCATGTACCTGGTGAATATGGCCGCCTGTCATAGCTGATTATATCAAAAATGAACTGAGGAGCCATTGGAGCCAAGCAGAGACTCAACCAAAGGTTACTAACATCAATTTCATGAGCTGGTGGTGAGCACTGGACCTGAAATGTCATAAGGACTTTGGGCCATTTTTGTTCATTTTCCTTGCAATATATTTTGGCCACAGCATGCCAGTGACTAAGTATATGAGTCTGCAGAAAGAAGCTGAGAAATTAACCTGACACAAAAAGATAACAGAGAGGAGATCATCAGAAATTAACTGCCTAGAAATTTATCAGTTTCTGTGACCCATCTCTCACCATCACTAACCTTTCAGATTAAAGCAGTAAGGATAGTTTTCTATTATTTGTAACTGACTTTATACTATTTACAAAGTTTTTATTTAAAATAAACAGGAATAACAAAATTCTAAAGCAATAAATTAAATGGGATATCAGTCAATTTGAATAAACTCTACAAGATTCAGGTAATAAACTTTGTGAGCTAGCATTTAAAAATGTGAAACAGTTCTAAGCTAAGCTACCAGATGCATAGAGTAATTTAATGTGGATATGAATAATAAAAATATAGTCCATCCCTGAAAGACTAAAATCAATAATATATTTCATAATTAAAGAATGTGTTTATACCTGTTTAATATATCAGAAAACAGAAAAATAAAACAATTATTAAAAAGACCACAAGAAACATAGATAAAGTAAATAAAATAAGCAATAAGAAATAATAATAAGAGGCCGGACCTGGTGGCTCACGTCTGTATCCCAGCACTTTGGGAGGCCAAGGCAGGCGGATCACAAAGTCAGGAGACTGAGACCATCCTGGCCAACATGGTGAAACCAGTCTCTACTAAAAATACAAAAATTAGCCAGGCATGGTGGCATGTGTCTGTAATCCCAGCTACTAGCGAGGCTGGGGAAGGAGAACAGCTTGAACCTGGGAGGCGAAGTTTGCAGTGAGCCAAGACCGCACCACTGCACTCCAGCCTGGCAACAGAGTGAGGCTCCATCTCAAAGAACCAAAAATAAAAACAAAACAGAAAGAAATAATAGTATGAAATTAATAACTTGACAAATGTAGAACCAAATGTAATTAATTTGTATGATTATCAGAATAACTTTAAAAAGTTAGTGTTCATATTTTCGAGAGCATGCATAATGTTTTCCACAGTTGGCCATTTGTTGGTGTATAAAGCAAGTCTTAACAAATTGCAGAGGATTGAAATCATTCAGTGAACACTATTTGACCTCAGTGAGAAAAAGATCAATTTTTAAAAAGAAAGAAAATCACCAACAGCTTGGAAATGAAGCAACTTATTTCTAAATAATAAACAGGACAAAATTTTAAAAGAGTCACAAATAAAATTACAAGATATTTTGACCTGACTGACAATGAAAATATGATATATTGAAACCCATTAAATGTAGCTAAAGAATTGCTTTGGAGTTGGGGAGTGGAATAAAGCCTTAAAGATCTCTTGAGAGAAATTCGTACACAAAGGTAGAAAGTCTTCAAAGCAATAATCTAAGATTTAATTTCAAGGTGCTACAAAGTAAAAAAGAGAACTTTCTTACGTAACAAACCTGCACGTTGTGCACATGTACCCTAGAACTTAAAGTATAATAATAAAAAAAAATAAATTAAAAAATGAGAACTTTCAAACAGTAAAAATAATAAAAAAACAGAAAAATAAAAAGCACACAATACAGAACAAAAAGCAAGTCCACTACACTTTTAAAAACGTATATTAAATTGGTAAACCTTACCAATATTATTCAAATCCAAGATAGAAATATTACCAAAAAAACAAAGCATCACTACAGATACTAAGAAAATATCAACTTTGAACCAATAATTTGAAAGTGCAGCTGAAATGGACAAATCTCTTGAAAAACATAACAAATTAACAAAGAAACAAATAGAATTATAAGTAAATTTTTATCTGTGAATGAAATTAAATCTTATTAAAAACTCTCTTACCATGAAAACTTGAAGTCCAAACAACTGTGTCAATGAATTCCACTGAATATTTTAAAAAACAGTATCACCAATTTGTACAAATTCATGCAGACAATAGAAAAAGAGGGAACTATTTCCTAACTAATTTTATGTCACAATTTTAAACTGAATATCAAATCCTGACAAAGAACATACAACAATTATGACAACCAACTGTACATCCAACCTACTCATGGATATAGATGTTAAAATTTTGAAAGAAATATTAATAAGTCTAGTGATAAAGAAAATCAGTAATTTAACATAAGGAATTGGAGCATATTGCCATAATGGATAGGTGTTTTAACATTTGAATAGCAATTAATGCAATTCATCACATTCATAAGAAGAATGAAAATATTGTATTTTCTTAACAGAAATACTGCTATTAACAAAGCAGTCATTTCAGGGAGCTTTCTTAATGTAACAAAAGGTATCTAAAAAAGAAAAAATACTAATTCACTAATCACACATAATATAGAATTATTGAAATCATTTCTACTTGAGATACTTTAAAGAATATAACCGTATGACAATAAATATGAACTCATCTTAATTTTGTGTTTGAAAATGCAAATTAAAACCAAAATGAAATTCCATCAACACACACACCAGAATGTCTAAAATGGAAAAGTCAGTAAATATGGTATATTAATGAAGATATGAACAAGTGGAGTTCTTATACAGCTGGGGCAGAGGTAAGCTGGCATATCCATTTTCAAAAGCAATTTGGACCTATACCTATCTGACATTCTTCAATTCTGTTCTTGAGTATACACTTTCACTTAAATGAAACAAGGGATGTGGATGAAAATCTTTACAACTACTATTTTTTAACAGTTAAATATATTCAGATACCATAGTTTACCCATTGAGAGTGTACGATTAAGCATTTTTTAGTATGTTCACAAAGTTGTGCAAACATTACATGTAATTTTCGAACATTTTAATAGAAAAACAAAAAAAAGGAAAATAAACCTGATAGTCATCATTGGCGAAATTATATAGTAGGATATTCTTAAATGGAATACTATTCAGCAATAACAAACTAGCTACACTTACATGTAACAGAATCAATGATTTTCACAAACTTTGAACAAAGAAAGCTAGACACTGTGTGATTCCATTTATATAAACTAAAAATTGTAAAAACACATCTATTGGCCGGGCACGGTGGCTCACGCCTGTAATCCCAGCCTTCTGGGTGGACGAAGCGGGCAAATCACGAGGTCAGGAGTTCGAGACCAGTCTGACCAACACGATGAAACCCCATCTCTACTAAAAATACAAAACTTAGCTGGGCATGGTGGTGCACATCTGTAGTCCCAGCTACTCAGGAGGCTGAGGCAGGAGAATCACTTAAACCCAGGAGGCAGAGGTTGCAATGAAATGAGATCCAGCCATTGCACTCAGCCTTGGTGACAGAGTGAGACTCCGTCTGAAGAAAAAAAAAAATGCATCTATTATGTTACAGATCAGGATGGTGTTTACTTTGTGGCGTAGATAGTAAATGGAAAACAGTCAACGCCATGAGTGATCCTCAGGGGATGCAGAAAAAGTTCCATTTCTTAATTCAGGTGCTGGCTGCATGGATGTATCAATCTGGTGAAAAATCATGGAGCCTCATGGGTACAATTGATACTAGTTTTTCTGTGCGTACCATATGTCAATACAATATTTACTTAAATGAAAACAGAGGCATACTAGTAAGCTAATATTATTACTGGTCTTTAATAGCAATTTTTCATGTCCCAAAGCAAAAACTGATTTTTGAATTCCATCATTCTCTATATTGCTTCCCCCTTTCAATGCTATTTAAATACCACATGCTAATGTAAGAATGGTGTTTACAGAATTATAGTTGGAGATAAGAACTTTTTGTGCATGTGCTAGTTTTTCTTTATGAATATTGGTTTTCCAGTTTACATTGAGCTATGAAACTAAATATCTTTGTGATTTATACATACATAATTTATGAATAAAACATACAGCTGAATACAAAGGTAAGTATTTCCATTACTTGGAAGTATAAAAGGACACTGTCTTCATGAAATTATTTTTGAACACTTGATTATGAATCTTTCATCATGGGATCTTTACGAATCTTAATATTTTGATTGTCAAATCATCATGCAGAGTACTTGAATAGATTAGTTAATATTTTTCCAAAAGCAGTATCAAATGGAGTACATATCTGTAAACAGTCATTGTCATCTAATAAGCACTAGCTTTAATGCTCAAGCATGAAACCCATTTTGGAAATCTTTTCTTGGGTCATTTCGAAAGCTGCCACGAAACCTGGCGTTCACAATTGCAGACCCTGCCAGGGAGAAATATCAATATCCATTCTCTGTTTTTTTTCTCACAGATCCTCAAAAGCAATGGCGACTTGATTCAGTAAACTCTAAGACTCCACTGAAGCCAGCTACAGTGCCCAACCTACAAAGGAGTATCAGGCCCACAAAGGCTCGTGATCTGCAGATAGAGAAAAACGTGTGCCAAAACATCACAATGCAGCCTGATTTACAACATAACACTGATGCAAAGGAACGGAGGTATGGCAGAACTTGAGGACAGAGTTCTGAGTCATGTTATCATTGTTAACTTTCTTAGCACATGATATGGAATATTGGCCTACCCTCCTTAAATCGTGTTTAAGCAGTACATGAAAGATTGGGATCTGATTTTTAAGGAAGGTATCTCTGTGAAATTCTGTAAGGTATACTGAGCAGGCAGTTAATTGAGATCCATGGTAAGAATCAGTGTATAGTGATGGTAGCAGAAGTCATGGAATTAAGTGAGGTTTAGCAAGAGGAGTACGTAAGTGAGGGTCACAGGCGTTCTTGACTGCCCTGTACCCAAGGCAGGGGTGCTTTTTTCTTCATATGGTACACTAGGATGCAAAGCTAAATTTACTAGTAGGCAGCATTGCTGTGCGTCAAAGATCACTCTACTATACACGGGTCTGTTTTTCATTTTGTTAACTGACTGGAAAAGTTAATTCAGAATTTTTATCTTTTTCACCTATACCAGGATAAGTATAGGATCCATTGTTTTCCACGGTTTAATTTTTAGTATCTTTGGGACTGAGGGTAGAAATTTCTTCCTTGGCACTTTTATTTATTTGTTTTTATTTATTAATTTAGTTACAGACAGGGTCTCCCTCTGTCACCCAGGCTGGAGTGCAGTAGTGCAATCATGGCTGACTGCAGCCTCAATTTCCTGGGCTCAAGGGATCCCCCCACCTCGGCTCACAAAGCTGGGATTACAAGCACAAGCCACCCCCATGCCCAGCCCTCAGTATTTATTTATGTATCCAGTCACTCCTTCAATTAGCCTTAGTTTATTTATTTATTTAAACATGATTTTTTTTTTTTATGCTCTGACCATGTTTCCGACATTGTGATAGGCACAGCACCACTTGTTCTGAGTTGTGGCTCTCATCTGTGGGCTTTACATTCTCCCTCTACTTTTGTTTCCTGTTTCGTCGGGGTTGTAAACCCATCAAAAATCAAAACTAAACAAATAAGCAAACAATATAGCACAACACCAATAACAAAACTGTCTCCACACATTCCTTTCAGCTGCCTTTCTAAGGGGGTTTGCCAAAGGGAGGCTACTAGGCAAATGGAAGGAGACAGAAGGGAAATATTTTTCTGCTACTTGTGATGCCAGCGTCTGTAATGGAAAGTGATGAGTGATGGGGTGTGGAGTCTCAGCAGGAGAGTGGTCCCCCGTTTTCTGCTCATTGCAGATGCTCTTCCACTAGCAACTATACTAGACTCTCTAGCAGATTAGTGGTCTGTGTGGGCACCGGGTTTCCATACAAACATTGGAACCCTCATGATGTTTGGTAACAACTCCTTTTTCCCTTTGCTCCTTTGGCCCTTCCAGCACATTCATAACCAACTCATATATGAAAATTCCCTAGATTAAAAATATCTAGGGGAGTTTCTCTTTTCCTAAGTGGATTCCAATGGGTGAAAGAATGGTAGAGGAGAGTGAAGTTGATTCCAATTCAGTAATTTTACACCAGGGACTCAGACACTAGATTAAATTAGAAAATGTATGTTTCATATGTGATATGTTAGCAATCACTGTCATTGTCATCTAAGTTAAAGAAAATAGCCTAAAACCATCATTTTTAATTCATATTTTTAGTTATTTTGTCTATTAAAAATTATTACAATTTTTACTCTGTTCAAATGATTTATTCCTAAATAATCCCCTAAATAACTTTATAGTTTATATACCATGTAGCTTCATAGACTCCTGAATACAGAGATTTTTCTAGAGCTGAAAGGTAGTAAAAAAAAAAAAAAAAAGATATGAATCTTTTTCTTAAATTTTCCTCAACAAAAATGGGAAAAGCAGCTTGTTTCTTTATACAAAAAAAATTTCCTTTTTATGCTTTGGTAAACAAAGAGTCTGAGTTAAAAATTAATACGTCCATGCATTAATTCTTTTGTTCCAAGAAATATCAAAACAAGCAGTGTGATTTATTGTATTCCATGTATTCAAAATAAATGTTTAAATATCCAGAATTTCTTCACCCAAATAATTCAAATTGACTAGTTATTTTCAGATTAATTGTATATATACTATATATACACACATATATATACTATATATATACACACATATATATACTATATATATACACACACTATATATGTGTGTGTGTGTGTGTGTGTGCGCATAGATTTAGGTATTCACTTCACTTTGAAATACTTTAGCTGAATAAATATTTAAGATTGCCAGTTCCCCAGGACAATGAGAAATAACCAAGCAGTGGTATGCTGAAGAAAGCACAAAGGAGAATATTATTGTTCATATAAAGAGTAATTAAGTGACAAAATCAATATACTTCTCATGTTACTACAAAATCAAACCGAGTCTATTCTGAAGCCCAGAAAACATTTTTTTAAAAAAGCAGAGGTCAAAGATTGTTTTCTTTTGTAATATAAATGCAGAGAAATACTAAAATCTAGCCCAGTTTTATTGAACATATTCCCTGCAAATGTTATAATGGGTTATCTTTAGGGGCCAGGCTAAAGGCATATTTGGTACAACGACATTGCCAGAGCTGGGTATTAACTGTAATGTTTATGTATCCAAAGAAAGAAAAGCTAAACCCGCTGTTACAGATGGCAGGTTATTGTGAATGCTTGTTCCTGTCATAAAATACATCTGACCACAAGGCTGGAAAGCTAATAAAAATGGCCATATGAACCTTCATAAATCAAAACACATTTATTTCTTTTGCGAGTTTTTTTAGGGAGCTGATTCAATCCTGGGCCATATTAATATTGGACCCCTTACAGTGATGTCAGTCATAATGTGAAAAAGTCCTTTTACTGGTCTGAATGTCTTACACACTTATACAAACCTTTTATTACTGAGAATTGCCAAACGTGGACATTTATTACTGCAGATGTAATAAATGGACTAGAAAATACATTTGCAGGCAACTTGCTTACTTTTCAAACCTAAGACATTTTAGATCTTCTAAAAAAAAATTAAAAAAAAAAAAAAAGCCCACTACTAATGCTATGCTATTGTACCCTTGAAGGCAGAAAGTGCAGTTTATGGAGGGTGAAATAAGAGTTACTAAATGGTGCAGCTCCACTGCTTTTACTACCTAAATGAAATGCAAACGAGCTTGATGGGGAACCCAGGAGAAAAAAGAGAGAGAAAGAGGGAAAAAAAGTGCCTAGGCTGTAGGAGCTTTTCAGTAATTCAAGGCAATAATTTCAATAATATTTACCCAAACAGGTCATGACACTGCATAAATCAAAATCAACATTTCTTTTTCATTTTAGTGAAGTGGAAATAGGCATTAATAAAAAGAAACTTCAACTCCATGTATGTAGTAATTGCAAAGTCAATGCAAAATGATGACTTATTCTTTGAAATACAAAATCTAAATTTTGTATTTCAGATTTGTTCAGGGAATTTTCTTGACTGGCTAATGGAGTTAACTGACCACATTTCTAAAAACAGGAGTATTTATTTAAAAAGTTGTAAGGGATATTCAAGTACTATTAAAATATATAAAAGTTTTGGCTGGACGTTGTTTTTTTTGTTTTTGTTTTTTTTTGAGACAGAGTCTCCCTCTGTCACCCTGGCTGGAGTGCAGTGGCTCAGTCTCAGCTCACTGCAGCCTCTGCCTCCTGGGTTCAAGCGATTATTTTGCCTCAGCATCCGGAGTAGCTGGGACCACAGGCGTGCGCCACCATGCCTGGCTAATTTTGTGTTTTTAGTAGAGACGAGATTTCACCATATTGGCCAGTCTGGTCTCAAATTCCTGCCCTTGTGATCCCCCCACCATGACCTCCCAAAGTGCTGGGATTACAGGCGTGAGCCACCGTGTCCGGCCAAAACGTTCATATATTTTAATAGTGCTTGAAAAAAAAAATATATATGCTTTACAATACATGATAGAAAGTTATTTAATAGTCAAAAACTTTTATATATTTTAATAGTACTTAAATATATATATGTTTTACAGCACATGATAGAAAATTATTTAATAGAGTCAAACAATTTATTTCCCAGTGATATTTTACTCCATAATTTTAAGATGTTCCCTACTAGAATCAAGACTATACCAGATTTATTGAACTCTCTTTTATTACCAAGAAGTTCTATTCTAATCAGGTACATTCCCATTATCGAGAGTAGTTCTCCTATACCACTGTGTCCTTCACTGTATGAATAATACGACATTTTTATTTATTTAATTTTCTATTATGTCTTAGTCAATTTGGGCTGCTGTATCAAAATGGGATAGACTGGGTGGCTTGTGAACAACATTATACAGTTCTGGAGGGTGGGAAGTCTAAGCTGAAAATGCAGGCAGATTTGGTGTCTGGTAAGGACCTGTTTCCTGTTTCACAGAAGGCATCTTCTGGTTGTATCCTCACATGGTGACAAACAAGACCATGTGGGCCTCTTTTATAGGGGACTAATTCTATGAAAATAGGATTACCTTTCTGTGATCACCTCCCAAAGGCCCTCACTTAATACCATTATGTTGGAGGTTAGAATTTCAACATGTGAGTTTTGGGTAGACATAAATATCCAGACCATGGCATGTAATAGATATTTAATTATATAATAGGCTATATTCCTCTTATGTATCCTGAAAACTGCTCTTGATTTTTGTACTAATGCTCTTTACTCAGATTACCTGTAACAGATAAAATCAGACAACTTTTTAAGCATGGAAATAAAGTAAATCCAATATAGGAATTATAGTATGAAAAGGAAAATACTTATTTTCAGTTGGTTCCTTATACAACGTATATAGATGGGTTGAATTTAGAACTGACATTCTCTTCATTATCTTGTAATTTCATTTTCCTTAGTTTTACAGAGCTCACAAATTAGGTTTCTTTTAAAAAGTACCTTCGTGGGGAATGGAGTTATTTAGTGGGTAGGGAGTTCAGCTGGGCAGATGAGAAAGTCCTGGAGAGACGGGTTGTGGTGATGTTTGCACAATAGTGTGAATGTATTTAATGACACTGAACTGACACTAAAAAAAAGTTAAAATGGTAAACTTTGTTTTATGTACGATTTATCCCTTTTTTATAAAAATGAAAAATGTATCTTTTTTATTAAAACAGGGTCGGGAGTTTTGGGAACTATTATATTTTTCTACCCCTCATATTACCCTTGTGAAACAGATAGTAAAAGATTCATCTGACTTTCTTTCTCATGTAGATTGTGGGAAAAAAAATATGTATTAGAAATATAAATATAATATATAATATATGTAAATAGAATATATATAGAGACTATATATGATATATATTATAATATGTATATAATATAGATATAGATATTAGAAAGTGCCATTATCAGTTCAAAGAGCTGTTAGAGCTGAGCTCAAGCACGCACATCTTAGAAATGTTTCAGAAAAGTTAAATTTAATCAAACAAAGTGTGTATCGTCACACTGGAAGCTAGCGTCTGCAGTAAGGCTGACTTTGACATAAAAATGTAGAATGATTTATTTTCTACTCATAAGTGGTGTTTGATTCTGTTTATAGATGATGTGGCCTAAAATAAAACACATACTATGTCCAAAAGCAAAACCTACAATTGGCTGGCATTGTACTTTCATAATTTACTTCATTGATTTATTCATTGATTTATTCCTTCATACAGAAGTTTTAAGAAACCAACTATACGTCAGGCTATGTTAGGTGCTTTGAAAATAAAGAACAACTATGAGAGTCACAAAACTCATCAATTCCTGAATGGATATTCTTCTTATGTAAAAAGATTATTTAACTCCAAGGTCTCTTTTATTTAACACTAATATTATAAATATCTTTCATGTATTATCTTAAGGCATCTGTGAAATGGGAAAACTTGTTGTGTCTCACAGGGTTATTATTAGAATTAAATGAGATAGTTTAGATAATTGTATTATTGTCTGGTACAAATTTATAGCCAACATGAAACATCAGCTGTTATTATTGGTAATATTATTTAATGCAGGATAAAATATCAGTTTCTAGAAAGTATAGACTTATTAAACATAAATATTTCTAGTTGAACTATGACACAGAAAATGTGTCAGAGGGCAAGATACACAATTTCAGTTCTGTTAACCATCTATTTCAGTGACTTGGGAAAATTTATATAATTGTTCCTTGCTATAGTCTCATTTGTTAAATGGGAAAATTTGTTTAAACGTCAAGTAAAGTTCTTGTTAAGTCTCAATGTTTTGTGACTATCTTGCTCTGCTTTGGCCCCCATAATAAAATACCATAGACAGTGTGGCTTAAACAACAGAGGCTTACTTTCTTACATTTCTGGAGGCTGGAAGTCTGAGATCAGGGTGCCAGCACGGTCAGATCTGGAAAGGCCTCTCTTCCTGGCTTAGAAATGGCCACTGTCACGCTGTGTTCTCTCAAAGTGGAGAGAGGAAGACAGCAATCTCTCTGATGTCTCTTTTTATTAGGACTCTCATCCTATGGATCAGTACCCAACTTCATGAACTCATTCATCGAACCCTAATTACTTCTCAAAGAATCCATCATCAAATACCATCACATTGGATGTTAAGCCTTCAACATATGAATTGGGAGAGGAAGGCACAGATATTGAGTACATCACAATGACTACACCTACATGAGTGATTTTAAGGAACTGGAATCTACCATCCAAGAAAAAAATCTAGGTTTAAATTCCAGCCCTGTTTATACTGCCAATGACTTTGGTGATTCTATCTATCTATCTTGCTCTACCCGAGAGATTCAAAGCAGAACCTCCATCTGCTTAGTGTTATTCTACTCAAGGCAGTAATTGATCTGACTGAGAAACTTTTTCCAAGAAGGGGCAGGATGTTCCTTCCTCAATGCGAATTGAACCGTAGTAGAAAAACTCCTTTTTCTCATTTTGAGAAGTTGCGTGGTTGCATGCCTGGAAGCTCTCTGTGAACATGCTTTCCGCTGTCTGTAGAGGAATTCAGAGAGAAACAGGCATGCTGGGTAGAAAGCCTTGATGAAGATCAAGCTGTTAGTATCTATTCCTGAGGCTGATTCTACCACTCTCACTCCTGTGTGTGTGTTTGTGTGTGCCAGTGTGTGTATTTTGAGGAAAAGATTTCCATTGTTGTTTTTAATATGAACTGACTCAAGCTCTTGTAGTTAGATCATCAGAAGAATCCTGAGCTGTTGTTACATCAAGTACACTTAATTTTTCTATTAGCACCATGGTTGATTCGTATTAAATGTGCCCATTTATATGTTCCTCATTACCATTTCTGTCTTAGCTAAAGGAATTTATCTTTCAGTTTGTTACACTGGAAGGGCATAGTACTTGGAATCTGATCAAGAAGGTTTGGGCTTCACTATTTATGCAAACTCTGAGATCCAAATCACAAGATAAGCCCATTGTGTTCATAACAGCTGTGCAAGTATTTAAAAAGTTATGTTGTCTATGATATTTCAGCGATTTCACATGTCTTTACATCTTATCAATAACATAAGCATAACCATGAGCACCTAAGCCAGATAGAGGAACCTGTCTGGTACAGGAAAAGGCTTTAATGGAAGTGGAATCCATTCAGCCTCGCAGGTCTTCAGTGAGACTCCAGGAAGCACAAGGTCAAAGAATGAATTTAGAGGAATCTTTAGAATGGATTTGGAGTTCATTACAGTATTTTCTAAGGAACCACAATGCGAGTGACTACACATCCCTCTCATTCTTGTGTATTTCCTGAACACCTATGTGGCAAAACCTGTCTGCTTTTTGCAACCCTTTGTTGAAGGCTTTGTCAACATACCTCACTTTTTTTTCCAGTCTTCCTGGTCAAAGGACAGATTGTTTTGAAAATACATCCACAATTAGGCAAGGAAACAAATGAAAACTGCCTATATTCAATAAATCTACTATGTACTCAAAAATGTGAATGGGAAATGAAAAAAAAAATTGAGACAGATTAATAGCTTAATCTCTCTTAAACAAGAGAATGGAGGAAAAAGAAAACAAAGTAGGAAATTCTTCAAGATAACCATAAAATGAGAACAGACTGTAATGAAACAAATGTAATCTGAAAACAGTAAAGATTTATTGAAAATTAAGGGTATGCTTAATTAAACTAAAACAATAAAAGAAGATATAAAATCAAGGAAATCTCTCAGAATATAGAGATAAAAATCAAGGAGATGAAAATTACAAGAAAGAGTAAATATTGATGATCAATTTTGGATGTCTGACATTATCTAAAATGAATTGCTGAGAAATGCAAAAGAAATAATACAATGAGGAAAATGAAAATAGAAAAATATCCCAGGGTTAATGTAGAGCGTTCATCTTCAGAATTCAAGGTTTTACAGAGTGTCGAGTGAATTTGAATAAGATACCTCCTTGTGAAATTTTAGAACATCATTGATTATAAAGCAGTCATTTTCAGGGAAGTATAAACAGAATATCTACAGAGAAAAAATTTGATATTGGTATTAAACATCTCAGAAGCAGCACAGATACTATAAATAGTATAAACATATCTTCAAAGTACTGAGAACAATTATCACAGACTGCAAATCCCTTATCTAGTGAAAATATAACAATATGTCCAAGATTGCAGAAACTAATTCTCATGCACCATCTCTGGAAAGGTTGTTTGAAGATTTAAAAAATAAGACAGAGCAAGATATTGGAGCCAAAATAGTGGTACTAAGTCACTAGTAAAAGAAAGACTGTCTTCAAATTAGATCATACTAATAAAACCAAAAAAAAAAAATTAAGATAAGCATATTTTCAACAGTATGTATGTTTTTCTCCCAAAAATAATTAACTGATTATAAAAATATCAGAAACTCTAGAAAATCCCCTAACCCAACAAAATAAGTCCTGTTATTAAACAAATTAAAACGTGGAATTGGCTGGGTGCAGTGGCTCATGGCTGTAATCCCAGCACTTTAGGAGGCCAAGGCGGGTGGATCACCTGAGGTCGGGAGTTCAATACCAGCCTGACCAACATGAAAAAACCTCATGTCTACTAAAAATGCAAAATTAGCTGAATGTGGTGGCACATGCCTGAAATCCCAGATACTTGGGAGGTTGAAGCAGGAGAATCACTTGAACACAAGAGGCGGAGGTTGCAGTGAGCCGAGACTGGGCCATTGCACTCCAGTCTGGGTAACAACAGCGAAACTCTGTCTCAAAAAAAAAAAAAAAAAGGAATTCTCTGTGGCCATACGAGTTGTTTTTCTTTTTAAATTTGTATTCCTTTGTATCTATTCTTCCAAACGTAACTTTAGAATAATTTGACAAGGTATAAATATAAAACAGCTATTGTTAATGTTTCACTTCTTTATATTTCTCAGCTCATTTCAATTAATATTTGGTGGTGATTGTTTTATATGGAGTATGTATAATAGGAGTGAAGATGGGGGCAGGAGCTGTTTTTGGTGTCTTTGTCTTCATGTAATAATAAAAAAAATCAGTTTAGAAATCAAGTTGATAAAATCAAAATTCTAAAGGTCAGAGATTATGAGGAAAGCACATTTTGCTTTTTCATATACTTATTCCTGATGTCTAAGAGTACAAATCAAGAAGACAGCACTTAATAAATGTTTGTATTTGTTGTCGGGTGTGGAGATTCTAATAAAACCTTTGTCATTGCCCACTTCTATCTCTATTACCTTTTCTTCCCATATTAGCCAACGATAATACTCTGTGAATATGGATCTCATTATTTTCTTGCATTATTCAAGTTTAAAATAAGTTTAAGTGTGTTATAAAAATTCAGAAGTTGAGACAGCATCAATTATTTATCTTATTTAGAGATATAAACCTTATAAACAGACAATTCCTTTAAGTATCTGTGTGTGTGTGCATATGTACTTATAATCCTTATTTTAATTTTTTTAGACTCTCATAACCATGTAGAGAAAGTTTATATGTAAGTTTTTACATAACTTCAGATTCTTTCCAGTCATTAAATTTTTAAAACATTGTCTGATACCTAGCAATGCTTCATCTCAAAATTCAAACCTATATTTTCTACCTGAACACAAAAGGACTTTGGCAATCTAGTGAGTGCTTCTATTACCAGTACTTATTATTTTCTACTTTGACTAGTAATGACAGTGTACTAGTGATAGCTGGAATCTTTATACATAATACAAAGTCTTTAATTCAGAAAAACACAAAAGGATATAATTATATAGTCTGTATTCCAAGAAAACTAGATATTTTTAAACATAGGAAGCAAAATTAGCTTAAATAATTATATGGCAGGATACATAACTTCTTAAAATTTTTGGTTTTTCTATGGCTTCAAATTTTTTGCTTAGAATGTGATATAATTTATCTGAAACTTGAAATGCAGTAATTACAGTTGCTCTGATTTTTCTCTTTAGACATACTTTTAGCCTTATGGTATAAATTTAAATTATCACAGAAAATACAATAAAAGTTAATGTAAAAAGATTTACAGACAGAGTCCTATAGTATTGTCCAGACTGGAGTACAAGGGTGATATCACAGCTCACTGTAACCTTGAACTTCTGGGTTCAAGCAGTCCTCCAGCCTCAGGTTCCGGAGTAGCCAGGACTACAGGTATACAGCATAATGCTCGGCTAATTTTTTAAATTTAATTAAGCTATTTATTTATTTTAGAGATAGGATTTCATTATATTGCGTAAGCTGGTCTCAAACACCTAGCCTTGAGCAATCCTCCCACCTTGCCTTCTCAAAGCAATGGGATGACAGGCATGAGCCACTATGACCCAGCCAACATTTAAAATTTTTAACTACATTTTTCCTAGGTCTTTTAGGGATCAAATCATTGATTTAGCAACATTGTGAGTGCTTATTTGATGGATCATTGAATATGTATTTGTTGATTTGCTATATACATGGGCATCCTAAGATAAGTCGTTACATTTTCTGGAAATCTAGAGCTCACAACTGAATAGAGAAATGTACAATCGAGTGTTTCTAAGTACTCTACTGCAATAGAGCTATATGCACTGATTGCTGTTGTACCAAAAACGAAGGAATCTCCTTCTGAAAGAAAAAAACAAAATTAAACATCCAGAACATTGCAACCAAGAATGTTACATCATGATAAGCCATCCTACGGAAATGAAGGAGAGGTAAAAACTTTCCCAGACAAACAAATGCTGAGGATATTTATCAGTAGATCTGCCTTATAAGAAATGTAAAGGAAATTCTTAAAGTCAGATCCAAAGGATGCTAACAATATGAAAGCACAGGAAAGTATAAAACTCACTGGTTAAGGTAAATGTATACACAAAGAATAGTCTAAAACTACAATAGTAGTGTACAAATCACTTTTACCTCAAGATAAAAGATAAAAATATTAGGAATAGCTATATAATAAGTAATGGCTGTACAATATAAAAATATGTAAATTGTTACATCGATAACGTGAGAACAAATAAAAGGGTAGAGATTTTGTAAGCAAGTCAAGTTGTTTTCAGCTTAAAATGAACTTTTACAACTATAATATAATTCACGTAAGCTCAAGGTAATGACACACAAAAACTTATAATGGATACACAAAAGATAGAAAGAATTCAAGTAAAATACTACAGAAAAAATCATCAAATTACAGAAGGCAGCAAAAAAGGAAGAAACGAATAAAACAACAACAAAACATGCAGAAAACAATTAACAAAATGGCAATAATAAGTTTTTAACCTATTAATATTTACTTTAAATGCAAATAGGTTAAATTTTCCAATCAAACGACATCGTAAACTGGCTGAACCTCGTGTTTAGCTTTAAGAGAAACTGTTTTGTTTTGTTTGCTTTGTTTCAAGTTGACTTTTAAAAAATTATAGATATAAATATTTAGGTTATATTTAGATATAGATGTGTTTTGATAGATGAGAACAAATTTGCTTCAACGTTTAAGTGCAGAAAGTTTTTAGTTAGAAATATTTTCATAAAAGAAAAAGATTCTATGAATTAAAATTATGCAGAAACAAAAAAGGACAATTTTGAGGTGGTTATACTGAAAGATTTTTTTGTTTGTTTTTTAATCAGGATGTCATTAACACCACAGAGGGATTTGGAATAGTTGATTTGGACACGTCTAAGTTTTTTAATTCTTAAAATTCAATCACTGTGAGTTGTCACAGATTCCGGGATGCCATTTTACTTGCCTATTAATTCCTTTGGGTTCTGTTTCCTGAGTCATAACTATTCAATCGGGGTATAGCCAGATTGTGTGGCTAGAACTAACTAAATGATTTTTGTTCCACCTTCAGATACTAACTGGATATTCCTTCCTTTTCATGTCTCCTTTGCTTCATGCTCAGGGACTCATCCTGCTCCCATAACATTTTAGATGCTATCACGTATACCCAACATTTCTGAGCCCACTTCTCCCCCAAATCTAAAGAGCGTGACCTGAACCACAGGCAGGGAGCGCCGAGGCAGTGCCGAAATCTGAAATGAACATTCAGAACATTAGATGTCCCTAGTAGGATTTTGATCTGTGCATTGCCAAAGCAAGCATGATAGCAGGCTTTTATTCTTGGGAATCGAGGAGACCATGTGCATATGGAGGGCTGTGTATGCCCCCAAAAATATTGAGAAGACCCTTATAACTCACTTTTGGCTTACCTTGAAGCTCTGTGCAAAGAGAAAGGACATTCTAAAGCAGAGGTCAGACTTTATAGAACATAACTATTGTTAATAAGGACTGACTCCTGTATGTGTTTAAGAGAAATAAGAAGAAGGGCATGATTTCAGGGGAATATTAAATTTGAATTTTTAAAAATGCTTCCTTCTAGTCATTGTACAATTTCAATCTGAATGACTATGCCTTTAAGATGATTTTTATCTGCTATTAAGATAGTGCTGGCCCCATCTTAGTTTCCTCTAAATTACCAAAACATGCATATTAGACTTCCTCCTTCTGATCTCGTATATATAATTTGAATTCTCTACTGTAATTTAATCTATTATTTTTATTATCTCATAAAACTATATTCAACATTAATTTAAATAAATTTAATCCCTTTATCTGCTATTACACTAAATGCTTTATTTACAGTAATACCATGAACACCACAATCCAAAACATGATCCCTTCAGCTCTATTTCATCTGCTGTTGAAATCACGCCTTGAGATTTCTGGTTTTCTCCTACTGCGATGGCAGTGGGTCAGCTCCTAGTCCCTCATCTCACCGTTTCACCGACATAGTTTCTCTTGTGCTCCAGAGAGATAACTTCCTGTTTCTGGCTACGGCTATGTCATTTTACTCTTATTTTATTAAAAAAAAAAAAACTTATTTTTACTTAATGATTATGGCAGAGAGGAGTTCTCAAAGTGTAAACTCATAACAACTTGACCAGAGTTTTAATGAGAACCATTGATAAGACCCTAACATCTGCTATAAGTCAAATTATGTGTCCCCCAAATATGTAGAAGTCCTAATCCTCATTATCTGTGAATATGATTTTATTTGGAAGTAACATTTTTGCAGATGACTAAGTTAAGCTGAAGTTATTATGGGGGGCTCTAATCCAATATGGTTGTGCCCTTTAAAAAGGAGGAAATTTGGGCCTGTAGACACACCCAGAAAGGAAATACCCTTTAAACATGAAGGTGGAGATGGGGGTGATACATCTGAGTCAAGGAATGACAAAGATTCCCAGCAACCATCAGAAGGTAGAAGAGGGGTGTGGGACACATTCTCCCTGTCAGCCTTCAGAAGAAACCAAACCCGCCATCACCCTGATCTTCTGTTGTCGCCTCCAAAAGGGTGGGACAATAAATTTCTGTTGCTCACACCACACAGTTTAGTTTTACTTTTATAGCAGCCCTTGCAAATGAATGTAACATCTAAACTCTGAGAAAAAAAAAATCCATGTTTTTATTTTTCAAAAATAAGGTTCAATATTTTGATTTAAATCCAAATTCTGTGCAACATATTTTCATCCAAAATGCCTTGTATATACCCTAGGACTACATACGCTCCCTATAAAAAATATTGATGAAATTCTGTGGATACATATCAACATTATCAAGCCACTATATACCATGTGCCACTTTGTGATTACTATGCTATTTCTTTATTGGAATATCTTTTGCAACGCTTCCTATAAATTCTGCTTACAGTTTAAAAATATATACACATATATTGATGAGACTTATATAATGAAAATTGTATTTTCAACAGTAAAGCTTAACTGACAAATCATTCAAAGGCTCTAAATACTACCTTGAAAATATAATTTTGCTTCCAGAAAGATCCTTTTAAAATGACAGGTTTGCAAGGTTTTACCATGATGCCGCTTCCTCTTTCTCCTCAACTCTAAACTTGGCTATAGGCAAAAATAAAAGGAATCCACAGAAACAAACAGCAGCAAAAAAAAAAAAAAAAAGAAAAAAGAAAGAAAGAAATCGTGATGACATCTAAGAACTCTGTCATCTTTTGCTTGAGTTACTTTCCTTCACTTCCCAGCTTCTATAACTCTAACAGGAAATTGACATTAAACTGTCTCCTTCTGAAGTCCACAGCCCTTTCCTGAAACTGAGTGACACAGAGCATTAACCATTTGATCCTCTAGTTGAATTCCTATTGCCATCCACTCTTCCGGTCTTTATTTTTCCCCAAGACGTTGAATAAAGCAAAAGCAAAACATTTGCTTACAAATCTTTCAGAGAAAAATAAAAGGCATCGACTTTGGTTATTAGAAGTAAATTACCACCTTGAATCATAATGCAGAAATATGAGACAGATTTTTATTCCTTATTATTGGTGTTGAATTATTCAGTGGTACCCATTAGCAATAGGATAACACGGTGATTTTATATTTAGATTTCCTTATAGCCCTCATCAGCAGCTTCCTTTATACACCTAGCAAGCTGATTGTGCACTGATTCAGAAATTATTAACATTAGTGACCAGGATAAAATGATAAAACCTAGATTTACTTTTCAAAAATACATATCTAAATACATGTAGTCTCCCCTAACACTTACAATCAGTATATTAGGAACTTCTTTATCACCATCATCTTCTTATCATTATTTTCTTACAATAATTTATATCATCACCACCTTAATCAAATAAGCAACAGTCAAGAATGTCTCTATTATTTTTGAGAGCTAAACTGTATCTTCACAGCCCATTTTTCTTATATATATTTTAACCTGAGATGGCCATTTTTCTTGTTTAGTTTCAGGATTTTTAAGGAAGTACATATTTTTCTTCATATGTCTGTACTATAATTCAGAAACTATCAAGCAAATCGTTTTGTACTTTCTCAAAAGTAGTTGCTTTTTTCTAGTTGTTTTATTGCAAAGGTGCCAAACTTTTCTTGCAGATAGGAAAGACTGAAAGGCAAAAAGCAAGTTTTATTCCTAAATTTTACCAGTTTTCCATGATTTCCTTTGTCACTATAAAGAGAAATAAAATAAAATCCTTAAATGGAAGATGAATGTCTTTATGTAAGAATAAGATTTTTATTTAACTTTAGTGGGGATAAAAGAAAAAAATATAAATTTTCATAAATCTATGTATGCAATGTATTACAATTATGTAAGTATGAAATATTTTCATTATGTACTCTCTCTCCTGAATGACTGGAATATTAACAATGATTAATTATTGCTGGGTTGTGAAATTATGAGAAGTTTTATGCTGTTCATTAAAACTGCTAGTGTATTTACTAAGCTTTCCACAACCCATGTGCATTACTTTTATAATAAAATGCTGTATATATCACAATTGTAATATAAGTACATATTTTATACCTTATTAATAGAAAAATTCAATATTTTTTCTAAACACAATGTCATAAAAAGCACATATTTGCACATAAAAATTATGAGAAATTAAACACAATATTTACTTTTCATATATCACAACATCTAATTTTCATATTATATTTTGAGTAATATCATTAAATTCATAACCTGAAACAGAATGAAGAAATTTTTCAAATTAAAAGTGATTTAAGAGAATGACAACAAAGAACAAAGACAAAGTATTATTTTGGTTGGATCCAGGATCAGGAAAAAATAAAGAGGAAATGACTGGGACAGTGAATAAAATTTGAAAATGACTGTGTTCTACTATAGGATTATACCAAGGTTGAATGTCCTGAATTTGAAATTTGATCACGGTATTCTCATGTAGGAGATTGTCCTTGATGTTAAAAGTTATATCCTGAAGTATTTAGAAATAAAGGGCCATACTGCCTGCAGCTCAGCTTCAAATGTCAACCTGTTTCTATCAAGAGAATTTTGCTCCCTAAGGAGCATCTAGCAATTGCTGGAGACGTTATTGGCTGTTTCAGTGGGGTGGGTACTGGTGACCAGGAACACAACTGAACCTCTCGCAATACAGCCTTCCACAACAAAGGATTCTCTAACCCACAATACCAACAGTCCTGAATTTCAGAAACTAATACAAACCTGCAAACTTGTATACACACAAACACACACATACATACAGTCTTAGTAATTTTTAATTCTTTAGAATAATTCTTAATTCTTAAATAATTCAGATGAAGATATTCTTAATTATAGACTTTTCATGCAAGCTAATGTTCTGATACTATTTTTTTTACACACTAGTTCAGATAAATGACATCTGTAATTTATTTTCCTATAGTAAAGACAACTATTAAAAATGAAACATGCAGTTTTAAATGTGGTGGCCTTGGAGGACCTCACTGTGAAAGTGATATCTGAACAAAAATCTGAAGAAGATGAAGATGCAATGCACCATAAAAAATATGGACGGCAAATGAATCCTAGTCTGAGAGTGCAGCTAGACCCTGGCGAGTCCAGAGACCTCGAAGGTTTACAATGTTTGAGGAGCAGCAAGGAGGTCAGTGTGACCAGAGTAAGAAGTGGGAGACGGGAAACAGAAGAGTCTGAGTGCCTGTCAGTGCAGTGATGTTGCCTAGAAATGTCAGCTGAGCTACATGCATCACTTTAAATGCCAGACAGGGCCAGGCACGATGGCTCACGCCTGTAATCCCAACACTTTGGGAGGCTGAAGCTGGTGGATCACCTGAGGTCAGGAGTTCGAGATCAGCCTGGCCAACTTGGGGAAACCACCTCTCTACTAAAAATACAAAAAATTAGCCAGCTGTGGTGGCGGGCACCTGTAATCCCAGCTACTTGGGAGGCTGAGGCACGAGAATCACTTGAACCCAGGAGGTGGAATTTGCAGTGAGCCGGGATCACGCCATTGCACTCCAGCCTGGGCAACAAGAGTGAAACTGTGTCTCAATAAACAAACAAGCAAATAAATAAATTGCCAGACAGCCACATTAAAAAGCAAAAAAGGGATGAAATTAATTTTAACAGTACATTTTATTAAACACGGGATAGCAAAAATCATTTCAGCATGTAATCAACTCCAAAAATCAGTAAGATGCTTCATATTCTTTTCTTTTACTAAGTTTTTAACACATCTCAATTTGCACTAAACATTTCAAGTGCTCAGTAGCCACATGTGGCTGCTGTGTTGTACAGCGTAGACATAGATTCTTCATCTTTATTCTGAATGAAATAGAAAAGCTATGAACACTTTGGGGCAGAAACATGGCACTGCCTGACTCCTGTTTTAAAAGAACCAGTTGGGCTGCTCTTTAGGGAATATATGGGGAGTTAAGAGCAGAAGTAGAAAGACTAGGCAGCTGGACACTGCATTCATCCAAATGATAAATGAAGGTGATTTGACTCAGAGCTGACATTGAAGAGTGAATGAAACTAGCCAGTTCTGGATATTTTTTGAAAGCAAGTTGGATGACAGGTTGCATATGGCTTACAAAAGGAAGAGATGAGTCACAAATGATAGGAGTTCAGGTCTCAGAAACAGGTCTGGAAGAGTTCAGGTCTGGAAACGAGTTACCATTTATCGAACTAGGAAAGATTTAGATTGAAATAGGAAAGGTCCAGATTTTGGAAGTTCGGGAAGATCAAGGGTTCAAATTTAAATATAACCACTCGAATTATAAAAAGAAATAGCAACTGAATAGGGTATAGAAGTGGACTTTTAACAGAAAGTTGATGCAATCTGAAGGCATAAACTTTGGATGTTCGGCATGGAGATTTTGAAGCCATTAGACTACATTATTTCACCCAGGGAATGGTTGACATGGGTCAGACCAGTGAGCCTAGGAACACTCCAACATCGCAGATGTGGGTGCCTCTAAATTACCATCGAAGGAAATTAACAAGGGAACAGCCAGGGAAGAAGATAAGAAGGACATAGTAGGCTCAAGGCCAGGTTCAGGAAGTATCTCAAGGAGGAGGGAGTGATGTCCTGGGACATATGGTGGAGGACAGCACTCCCTCCCCTTAAGAATCTACTTTCTGAACTTGGCTTTCAGCCAAAGAGGAAGGAGTGATTTCACTGGGAAACACGGTGCTTGTATTCAGCATTGTTTTTACATGTATAATTTGACCTATCACATTGGTAAGTCTACCTTTTCACCAAAAAGTCATTTTAATGTCTATAGTAAACATTATTGTAACATCTTTGTTACTGAGAATCTCCAAAGCACATTTTACGGTTTTCATTCCACGTGTTGTAATTACTAAGTAAATTACTATGCAATTACTACGTAAATCACCCTCAGAGGAGGGTAATGATAGGGGTTTTGAGGAACGAAGTTGGATGTGTTATGGGCCAGTCATGGCTTCAGTCTTGTTGTATAAAGTATATAACTTTATCCTCATATTAATTCTCTGAAATTGAATTAGTAATGATAGTATAATATTGTAGAATAAGTATATAATGCTTACTCTGGAAAAAAAAAATCATAGCCTACAAGCTTTGCACATTTACTTGATTTTTGTAATATACACTATTCCTAAAAGAAAGTTACTTATCTGGTGTAGTCAGTCACACAGGTGGTAAATTTAGGACCCAGGATGTGAAATTATGGTCATGTCTGTTTAGTGGCAAAGTGTTATAATTCACTCATTCACTGAGTATACCTATATATCTCTACTTACACATCTCTCTACCAATCTACTATCTGTTCTCCAAGGAAGGCAATATTTTACAAAATTTTAAAACATTTTACCATTTAAATATTGTGACAAAACTTTGAAATGTAAATATTGTAAGTAAGATATTTTTAAAGAAAGATCTCTGGATTAGAGCAATTTTTAAAAATAAACTCATAGTGTCTTTATTAGAGATTTTCAGGATAGTTAACCAGCAGTGGGTACTGTGTCCCAAGAAAGATAAGTACTATCCAAATAACTATATGTGAAATATTACGTATCAATATTAATTGTCTTCATCTGTCGTCAATAGAGTGGCAAAAATGAAGCAATGGATCAATAAATAAATAATAAATATTAATACTATGTGAGCAACAAGCATAATATTCTAAATATTTTATTACAAAGTTAAGTTTAAGATTTAATAAGTTCATTCAACAGGAGAAAATAATGCATATTTTTCTTTCACATTCAAAAGTCAAATGTAGTTATTTACAAAAACATTTGCAAAGTTTGTTAGTTGGTCATATTAAATGTATAAATAAAAGTGGGAATGACAATGACAATATAACATTTTCCTTGTAATAAGGACATTTAAAAGGGACATTTAAAATGACTTCATCACTCTGCTCACTTACAAAATATTAAATGAGATATTGCCAAATCATTTCATGAGAACCATCACTCTTTTAAATTAAAGCACAAAAATCAAAAAGTCAAACTTACAGGAATGTAAGAATGATGGTTACCAGATGCTGGGATGGGGGAGCGGATTGGGAAAATAAAGATGATGGTCCAAGGGTACAAAAACTCAGAAGGACTAAGTTGCAGTGATCTATTGCACAGTGTGGTAACCACACACAATAGTAACGTACTGTGGATTTCAAAATTGTTAAAAGTAGATTTTAAACTTTCTGACCACAAAAAACTGCTGAGGTGCTGGGTGTGTGTGTTCATTAGCATGATTTAATCTTTCTACAATGTGTAGATAGATCAAAACAACACTTTCTACCTTATATATTTAAAACATATTTATATGTTTATTGATGTTCTAACATATATTTATAAATATACAAATACATATAAATATGTATTTATAAATATATATTATAAATTTGTAATATATATAATATACATTTATAAATTTATAAGTAAGTTAGAATGTCAATACATATAAATATAAATATATTTGTAAATATATAAGGTAGAAAGTCAACTAAAAATATATAAATATATGTGAATTTGGAAAACAAAAACCAAAATGCAAAAGTTTAAGGAAAAAATTCACAGATGTGTGTTGCTTTGTTCTGTGTTCCTTTTGCAGTTAGCAGAGAATGCCGTGTGTAAGAGCCAAGGCCCCAAAGCCAGTTGAAGCTAGCATTGAATTTTCCTCTCAAGTCCTGCCCCTCCACCTACTTCTTCTGTGTAGACAGTAATTCTTTCCCAGGAGGGGGAGACTAAATGACCTATGGATCTTGCATAAACCCATGCTCCATAAATATTAGTCACCATTAAAACTACTTTTCAAAAATCCTAGGTAATAAAGTGAGACTTTAAGAAATCTAATACTATTCTTCTTTAATATATTCCTAATAGAAAGAAATTAAGAAGAGTAAGGAGGGAAAAAAAAAAAGGAGAAAAAAATCCTATCATGGGTGTTAAAATAGCTTTTCTGAAAAGACAAAAGTTATGAGAAATCTGAAATAAGAACAGGCTTATGTTACGTGAAGATTTCTGAGAGCAACTTTTCAATTAGAGTGTAGTATGTGTGACAGTGCAGTTGGGAAAAGCGACATTTTTCAAGGCTTATGGTTCACAGTAGCTCTATAAGTAGGAACATGGTCTCAAATGTATAAATGAGATGAAGATGCAAAACATTTATCTGAATATTATAATTTTTCTAATTTATAAACATATTCTTTTCCAAATATTAATGTTTTATTCTTAACATTAATGCATGTTAAAAGATCTTACATGAAGATATGTAAAAATACTCTCAATTTCAATTGACTTCAAAGAGTCAATATATGATTTTTTTTTTTTTTTACTTTCATGGAAATTTGACAGTACAATAATTGATTATATTTGTAACTTAAAGGATAAATATTAGTATTTATAATTTTTAACACAGTTTTGGCTTTAGGTAGAGGATTTTAGAACTTTTACCATGAAATAAGGTCTTATATATCATTAATAAAATATAATGTAAAAATAGATACAAATGTCCAATAAATATTTAAATGTAGCTGAATAAAAACATCTTAACATGTAAAAGAAAGTATGTAGACTATGAGGAGACTAACCTTTTTGATTTCCTGAAAAATACATTAACTTTAATCAACATATATCCAATAAAATATATGGTGCCTTTTAAAATATAATTTTTATTCTCTTCACACTTAAGATATATACACATATTTCAAGATATGTGCTCAAAGAAGAAAGCTGGCCAATAAATTATAAACACAAGTATGCCAACAAGTTGAGATATAGGCAAGCAGAAACAAACATCAGTGTACGCAAATAATACACCTAGAAAATTCAAGAAATGAAACTTTTAGAATTAGTGGGTGCTGTAAAGTGAAAATATATAATGTAAATACAAAATATTTTCTTCTGCATCCTAAATCAAATGTATTTTAAAGAAAGATTGGAAAAAAAATTCCCTTAAAATTACAATACATTGATACAATCTGTTATTTTGTAAAATACATTTTCAATACAAAGTACTGACGGTTTGTTTTTAAATTTCAGCATTTTAGGTTCAGGCAGTACATGTGTAGGTTTGCTACATGGGCATATTTCACAACACTGATGTTTGGGGTACGAATGATATCACGTCACCCAGCTTACCAGGTTGTTTTTCAGCCCTCGTGCCCCTCCCTTTCTTCCCACTCTAGTAGCATTCAATATCTATTGTTCTTATCTTTATATCCATGTATACTTAATGTTTAGCTCCCACTTATAAGTGAGAACATGTGTTGTCTATTTCTGTGTTTATTTGCTTAGGATACTGGCCTCCAGCTGCATCCATGTTGCTGCAAAGGACATGGTTTTGTCCTCTTTTATAACTTCGTAGTATTCCATGATATATATTCACATTTTCTTTGTCCAGTCTACCATTGATGGGCATCGAGGTTGATTTCATGTCTTTGCTATTGTGAATAGTGCTGCAGTGAACATATGAGGGAAGGTGTCTTTTTGGTAAAACAATCTATATTCCTTTGGGTATTTACCCAATAATGGGACTGTTGAATAAAATGGTAGTTCTGTTTGAAGTTTGCCAAGAAATCTCCAAACTGCTTTTCACAATGGCTGAACTAACATTCCTTCCAACACTGTATAAGCATTATCTTTTCTCCACAGCCTTGTCAACATCTGTTATTTGTTTACTCTTTAATGATAGACAGTCTGATTGGTATTACATGGTATCTCATTGTAGTTGTGATTTGCATTTCTCTAATGATTCATGCTGTTGATCATTTTTCCATGTTTTTTGGCTATTTGTAAGGCTTATTTTGAGAAGTGTCTGTTCATGTCTTTTGCCTATATTTAAATGAGGTTTTTTACTTGTTCAATTATTTAACTTCCTTATAGGTTCTAGATATTAGACCTTTGACAGATGCATAGTTTGCAAATATTTTGTCCATTCTGTAGGTTATCTGTTTTAATCTGTTGATAGTTACTTTTGCTGTGTAGAAGTTCTTTAAGTTTAATTAGGCCTCCCTTTCTATTTTTCTGTTGTTGTTGCATTTGCTTTTCAGGATTAGTCATAAATATTTTCCAAGGCCAATGTTGAGAGTGGTATTATTTCCTAGATTTTCTTCTAGGATTTTTAGAGTTTTCGGTCTTACAATTAAGTCTTTAATCTATTTTGAGTTAATTTTTGTATGTGGTGATTCGGTCTTACAATTAAGTCTTTAATCCATTTTGAGTTAATTTTTGTGTGTGGTGAAAGACAGGGGTCCAGTTTTATTCTTCTGCATACGGCTAGCCAGTTATCCCAGCACCTTTTATTGAATAGCGAGTCTTTTCCTTATTGCTTGTTTTTGTCGACTTTGTTGAAGATAAGATAGTTGTAGGTGTGAAGCTTTATTTCTGAGTTGTCTATCCTGCTCCATCAGTCTATGTGTGTGTTTTTGTACCAACACCATGTTTTTTTGGTTACTATAGCCTTGTAATACAGTTTGAAGTCAAGTAGTGTGATACGTTCAGCTTTGTTCTTTTTGCTTAGGATTGCTTTGGTCATTCAGGCTCTTTTTTGGTTCCATAAGAATTTTAGAATAGTCTTTTCCATTTATATGAGAAATGACTTTGGTAGTTTGATAGGAATAATTTTGAATCTCTACATTGCTTTGGGCAGCATGGCCATTTTAACAGTATTGATTCTTTGAATCCATGAGCATGGAATGTTTTTCCACTGCATGTGTCATCTCTGATTTCTTTCAGGAGTGTTAATTTCTCCTTATAGAGAACTTGTACCTCCATGGTTAATTGTATTCCTAGGTATTTTATTTTTCATTGTGGCTATTGTAAATAGTATTGCATTCTTGATTTAAATCTCAGCTTGACTATTACTGGTGTGTAGAATTGCTACTGAGTTTTGCATATTGATTTTGTATCCTGAAACTACTGAAGTTGTTTTCAGTTTCAGAGCCTTTTGCAAAGTCAGAGTCTGTTTTCTAGGTATAGAATCATATCATCGATGAAGAGAGATAATTTAATGTATTCTTTATTTATTTGAATGCCTTATTTCTTTTTATTGCCTGATTGCTCTAGCTGGGATTTCCAGTACTACATTGAATACAAGTAGTGAGAGTGGGCATTTTTGTCTTGTTCCAGTTGTAAAGGGGAATGCTTCTAGATATGTCTGTTCTGTATGATGGTGGTTGTGGATTTGTAATAGATAGCTTTTATTATTTTGAGGTATGCTTCTTTTATGCCTAATTTGTTGAGGGTTTTTATCATGAAGCGATGTTGGATGTTATTAAAAACTTTGTGTCTATTGAGATGATCATGTGATTTTTGGTTTTAATTTTGTTATGTGGTGAATCATATTTATTGATTTGCACATGTTGAAATAATTCTTCATCCCAAGAATACAGGCTACATGATCAGGGTAAATTAACTTTTAGATTTGCTGCTGGATTTGATTTACTAGTTTTCTGTTGAGAGTTATTACATCTATGTTCATCAGGAATATTGGCCTGTGTTTTTCTTTCTTGTTGTGTCTTTGCCAGACCTTGACATCAGAATGATGCTGGCTTCATAGAATGAGTTATGGAGGAGTCCCTTCCCAAATTTTGGGAATAGTTTTAGTGGGGTTGGTATTAGCTCTTCATTATATATCTGGTAAACTTCAACTGTGAATCTGTCTGGTCCAGGTCTCTTTTTGTTGATGGAATTTTTATTACTGATTCCATTTAAGACCTCAATATTGTTCTGTTCAAGGTTTTTGATTTCTTCCTGATTCAGTCTTGGAAGTCTGTATGTTTTCAGAGATTTATCCATTTCCTCTAGATTTTCTACAAAATACTAATGATTTTCATTGTCAGTTTTACAACTCATCATTTTGTTCCCTAACAAAAAAAAGTTGTACATTTTAAAAATTAAATTTTAAGTTTTAGACCAAAACCCTTTGAATGAAGTCTCAGCTACTTCCTACAGAAGACATTAGGCCAGGTAAGGCCCTGTAGTAACTCTCCTATGACTAGGTGCATAAGTTTACATTAGTGGAAGAATTATCAATATCTGTGTGACCACATCAAATTCAAACTACATCCTCCACCCTTAGCTTTACCATAGATGATATTTTGAGCTTGACTCTTTTACCTGACTCTTAAATCTCCAACCTAATAGGCTCTGGGCTTAGATGGGAAGAGAAGGAAAGGGATGTTATTCACTATCCTTTTAAACATCCATGTTTATTAATAGCTAGATGTTTCCAAAAACTGAATTAGCCATAAATACAAAGACGTCCCTTTTTTTTTTGAACTCCTCCTATGACTTGTGAGTCAGGCTTTGATATCCAGAATATTTTTTTCTTTGCAAAGTTTCCATTCCTCAAACCACAGCAAAGCAGACTGTACCACATTACTCACAAAGAATGCAGATAACATTTTGGAGATTCTATGTATTCCTCAGGAAGTGAAAATCTGGAATATTTGATCATTAGTCATACCTCCAGACAAATTTCCACATTCCAGAAAAGTGCCTGATTAAGTTGGAAAGGAAAACAAGCAAAAAAAATCTGGATCAAATATTCCAGATTCCACTTTTCTTCTCTGTTTATATATGTGTGTATGTATGTAACTTTATAGTCAGAGTTATACAAACACCTCAAAATGCTCCAAAAAGTTCTTGAAATTAATCAGTGCTTCCAAATTTTAAAACATTTGTATGGAGTATTCAAATTGAGCCAAGGAAATATTTTATAAAAGGTAAATGGCTACGTATCACATCTACTTTGGTGAAGAATCATTGGCCGTATCACTCTGGCTGTGACTTTCGCAGTTGTCATTAGTATTATTGAGATCAATGTGATTAAATCTCTATGCCTTTCTCAATATGCAATCCTATGAAATGTAAAGATTTTTAAATGTGGGATATGAATCAATTAATTGCACTGCACTTACTACCACTGCAAAAGATCAACAATCAAAATGATCCAAGAGCAGTTATCCCAGACCCATTCAGGATATTGCCTAATTAATCCTGGCCTCTGAACCATACCAATGCTATCTTTTTTATTTTAGTGAATAGTGTCAGGCAGAGGAGAGATAAACTTAACATGATCTATTTAAAATATCAAAACAGCCTGTAATCCCAGCACTTTGGGAGGCCGAGACGGGCGGATCACGAGGTCAGGAGATCGAGACCATCCTGGCTAACAAGGTGAAACCCCGTCTCTACTAAAAATACAAAAAAAACTAGCCAGGCGAGGTGGCAGGCGCCTGTAGTCCCAGCTACTCGGGAGGCTGAGGCAGGAGAATGGCGTAAACCTGAGAGATGGAGCTTGCAGTGAGCTGAGATCCGGCCACTGCACTCCAGTCCGGGCGACAGAGCGAGACTCCGCCTCAAAAAAAAAAATAAAAAAAAAAAAAAAAATAAAATAAAATATCAAAACAACATGTATTGTGATGTGATTACATTTCTATAGTCCTGCTATGCTTCCCCTTCTTCTGTTTTTATGCATGAACCTATTATTTCCATTTCAATGACAGATATGAGAACAAATCGTACATTGAACATCTCTCTTCTATTAGGGCATTTTTGTTACCGTAAGTAATACTGAGCTGGTTCTCATTCAACTCAAGTGCGTCTATGAAATAAGGTTTAGTCATGCATTAAATGAAGGTTTCAAATAACATTATGCTGAGAATTTGTTACATGTTAAACACTGATAGTTTCCTTTCAATATGTTTATTGGTATAACAGTTATGCAATAAAAAATACAATACAATTTTATAATGCTTCATTCATACCAATAGCTCCCATAGCACAGCAGTTATTCAAATGGTCAATATAAAATCAACAAAAGAGAATGACTTTACAGCAGCAGTATATAAAAGGTGTGAAGAGCTTGAAATATTAAGCAATAAGGTATACCAGATCTGATTTCTTTGGTAAAATTATAGCATTAGTATATTAGATGTAGCTTGAAAAAATGAATTTTCAATGATTTGGAAACAGCTATGTGCATGGTAACAGAGCTAACATTGAGGAAAGAAAAAGATGAAGAGCATAAACTGAATATTTGAATTTCCCTTTCAGGTAGGCCAGATAGAAGTTGCTTAAATAATATGATTTGAGGGCTTCTGTGTCCAAATTTAAATCCCTGAAAGGTGTACTCAAAGATAAAATTCTTTGTGCCTGGAAGGCTTGGGAATTTTCACAATCTTCAAAAAGACTGCTTCTAATTAATGCCACAATTGGAAGAAATAATTCATAATGGGTTGAGAACAAAGTCATTCTAGAAAGACACAGGAAAAACGTAAATGAGTGATGGTTACAAGTATCAACAAAGAAAGAACAGGATAAAAATGGAAAGAGAAGTTAGACAAAAGTAAACTTCATGATTTTACCCTGACTTTGATCTTTAGAAATATATCAACTATAATTTCCAAGTGATACAGATATCAGCTATCACTTCCAAATACAAAAAAAAATTTTTTGAAGAGCTTAAAATCTACTATCTTTGTGAATTGTTTTATCATTGTATTGCAGCTTGTTTTTATACAATTGACCAGATTTACTGTTGTGCTGGTACAGCGTAGGCCCAGGCCTGGTCTGAAGAAAGACTGTAAACCCAGACCTAGTCATTAGCAAACATGCTGCGTTCAAATTTCTCTTGGGGGAAGCAGGCTTTCACAAAGCTTGAATCTTTCAGTTGCTAATAAGTCTCAAATTCAATAATAATGTGTTAAGAGTGTTATATTTACTTAATTCTAGGAGTATTTGAATTATCACACCTGGACTTACTACTTCTCCTTTTGGACCTGTTTATCTGATAGAGGTTACAGCAGTTCATTTGAAAAGAAGACTAAAACAATAGTCACCATAAAACAGCCCAGTGCTCCCCAGAGTCAGCACAGAAAAAAGGAGAAAAACAATTTGCTAACCTGATCATAGAATGATTTACCAGTCAATTAAAGAACACTTTACTGCAGTGCAAGGGGATTTCAAACACAGATGAATTACACTAAGATTGCTTCCTTTATTTGCATTGCAAAAAATCAGGCAGATCCTAGTGTTGTATAAAGAGCTTCATAATTTTGTAATTTTCTAGAGCCTGAACTTTTATTTTGACACAAGGGCCATGTTCATCTGAAGACAGTCACTCAGATACTTTCCAAGTATGCCACTGAGAAATTGAAATTACGAATAATATATTGCCAGATGCCACAATCTACAGAGCCTCGTAAAAAGCAGTACTCAAGTGTCACTTTGAACACCTGTTAGACACTGTATTTGAAATGAAATATTATTTGAACATTTTAACTTGTAAGCATGAGTTTTGATGAATATATATAATTCACAACTATTACATACAGGAACTTTTCACAGTAAGCCAAAGACGTCAGTTTTTGACACTCACTTAGTAGCAAGAGTGACTCATGATGGTTCCCGATAACATTTGACTGGCACTGAAATTTGCCCTAAGGAATCCCTCATGTTGGATTTCTGCTTCAGAAATTTGATATGTGAGAATTTGGTGAGAAGTCATCTTTAAAAAAAGTAACAATTGACTATTAGAATGCATTAGTGCTTAACCTGAAACCTGGGGAGAGAGTGGGGCATATCGATCCATGACCAATAGCATGCCATGTCACTTATAAAGTGGCCAATGTAGCTTGAGAAAAACTAGCAAAAGTATAGTCGCTCCACAATTTCTAACCTAAATGGAACTATGTGATTGTATAGTACAAATAGATATATAATGCTGTCTAATTCGTATCAAAACTCAGTTTTAGCTATGTCTGTTATTCAAGTTAAAGATGAAAGCATCTTAAATTCCTTGATTGGCAATTTCTTTAGCTGGGCATAATACGTTTTCTTAAATGCTGTTTTGACCCAGTTTTGAGGCCCTGGCTAAAGGCTCCATTCCCTCCTTCAGCAGCAAAGTTCACACCCCCAACCACATTCTTTATCGGGCTCTAGCCCTCCAGGTCCACTACGCATCAGCCCTAATCACCCCAGGCTCGGGCACCAGACAGCCGAAGACAGCAAAATGATTTAAGTTAGCCATTCCACAGGAAGGTTGGGAAACCTAGCTCACCCCACAGACTCGCCACACCTAAGCTGCCCTCATAGTGCCAGCCTGCTGTCACCTGCTCCTGGGGCAACCTCCGTGTGGTGCCACTGCAGGCTTCTGTCCTTTGGAGTTGAATGTAATGAAAAAGAGTTCCATCTTTTATGTGTCAGGGTGTTGCGTCCTGCCATCAAAAGAATCTTTAAATGTTATAAAACACCAGGCAATTTAAACTGTTATTTAATTATTGTAATACACCTCATCCAATTAACCCTAAAGTTCTGTGACAACTTGCAGATTCCTATGTGAAGAGGAAAGTGATGGGAAATAGGGCAGATTACCAATGATTCTGTATTTGCCTCTTTGGTAATCAGAGTCTATTGGGTATGAAAGAAAGATTGACTGTTTCACTTTTTAAGAATTCTAGAGCCACGTTTGTCTTTCCTGAAACCCCAGCCACGAGAGGCGCTCCACACTCACCATCATAGGCGTTTAGGCCACTGCAATTGGGGATGTTCCTCTTTTCCTTCACCACAAGAAGCCCAGGGCCACCAGTCTTTTCTCAGGCTCCAGTGTCTCATTGCATATGATCTTTTTCCATCTACACCAATTTCTGAAGCCTCCCCACACAGTGTCCTCTGGAGGTCATGACTCCTCATCAAAAAAATCCCCCATGCCTGCAAGCTTCCATTCAGTTTTCTTCTTACCCTGACCCTTGGGATCTCTTATAAGGACTCTGTACCTCCCTGAACTTCTCTTCAGAATTTACGCTGACCCAGGAGTCACTGTCTTGGAAGCATAGTATATACACTCTTCATTCTACTTTGTTGTGTTTTTTTTTTTTTTTTTTTTTTGGTCAATTATTTACACATAAGGGATGCACATGTGATATTTTGATACATTCATCTCATTAAATCAAGGTAATTAGGGTACCCATCCCCTTCATCCTTTATATTTTCTTTACGCTAAGAACATTCAAATTATCCTCTTTCAACTATTTTGAAATGTACCATAGATTTGTGTTAACTACAGTACCCTACTGACCTATTGAACACCAGGTCTTATCTCCTTTGTCAAATCTAATTTTTATAATCCAGTATTAATCAACCTCTTTTCATCACCCTCCCCCTTACCCTTCTGAGCCTCTGGCAATCACCAATCTACTGTCTATTTTTCTGAGATCCACTTCTTCAGCTCCCATGTATGTTCACTCCATATTCCTCCTTCCAGACCAGACCATGTTCCTTCCCTCTACCTTCAAACCTTTTAGCTTTTATTTTAGCTGTTTAAGATTCTATCACCTACCATTCCTTGTTGAATACATCAGTCCAACGCTTCATCACTTTCCTTAAAGATTCCATCTTCTGGTTCTGTTTCTTTCCTCCTATTCCTACTCCTTTTTAACTTTTAAAATTTCAACACTGGACAGGCAATCCTCCCATCCTACAGTCTCTTAGATGGGGTTGATTTGTCACCCATTCCACTCCACCATGACCCCCACTAGGCGTCGGTCATTTCTAAAAGCCACGTCCCCTTCATAATCACAATTTAATAATGCATTCTCCTCTATGACTTCCAGTTTTGTTCAGGTGAAGACTTTCTACCTTCACTTCAACTTTTTAATCTGAGCAAGACCTGCAATCCATTCATCCTGCCATCTTTTCACTGTTCTTCCCCAGTCCTATGACCTCACTTTCCTTTCAATCCAGTGAAGGGGGCGTGGTCCAGCTGCTGGATCCCTGCCGTGCGTATTTTTCACTCCCTTGCCAGTTTTGCCATCCTCGTTCCTAGCAAAACCGTAACTCCCTTTAAGACCAACTTTTCTCTAACTCTCGCTGAACCCTCACAGCCGAAAGTGCCTAGAGAAAAATATACAGCAAGACACAAATTTACTTTAAATCCATGACCTCTAACCTATTGCGTTAGACTCTTGGTGTTATACATTAATTCTACTCAATTTCTCTATCCCATTCAATCTCCTTTCATATAAATGCATTTCATATTTTCTCTCTACTCAAGACTTCAAGATCTTTATGCTCTTGACATTCTCAGCTTTCTATTTCATACAGAAAATAGAAACAATGAGAATAAACCACACGACTCCTGTTCATCCAACTTCACCTCTGCCTTCCCTTCTCTTAATTTGGAAACATGGCCCCGTTTCTACAGAATGAGGACTCTCCTGCTGTATGCTCCATTCCATCTAGTCTTATCTTAGCAAGGGTGTTGCTCGATGAATTGATCCACTGTCCCCTCCAGCATTAATGATATACTCATCTTAAAAAAAAAAAAAAAAAAAAAAGGCCCTTTTTGGAATCTGTCTTTTAAGCTGCGTTTTTCTGCTGCAGTTTTAAATACAGAATTACTGCTCAAAGGTTATCTGGGCTCACTGCCTACATTTCCTTCCCTCCTATTGTCTCTTGAGCTCTGTTTGATTATGTTTCTTCCTCATGATTCCACTGAAATCAGTCTCCTTCAGGTCACCAACGACCTCAATTGCTGGAGCTTAAGAAATGACTGGCAGTTCTGAGTTCCCTGTGGTGACTGAAAAGAGGGAAAATGCCCAGTTATATTCAAACACTTCAATAAGTTAGAAAATAATCTATATCAGGCACTGATGAATGCTTAATGTAGAAAAGACAAATACCCTATAACTCTCTCAATGACATGTCTATTGATACAAACTGACATGCAGAGAAATAAATAATTTCCTTTATTCGTGGCACAAAGGAGAAGGTGGTACATTTTCTCTTTTATGTTACTTCATCGATATTATTATTTAAATACAGTGATTATATATGAAGTTTTTAGTCATTCACTTACAGTAACTGAATTGTTACTATCAATTTTAAAACAAAAATTAAAAACACAATATTGCTAATAAATTTATGCACACATTTATATCACGTCAAAAAAGAAAAATCATTTTTTATCCTTATCTTATATTAGCAGCAAATTTATATTGTTAATAAATACGTTAATTTATAGCTGTTGTGCCCTGTCTAGTATTCCAGAAAACACAGGAAAATCTCTAAGTTTAATGAAAATTTATGTCAATTTTTAGCGTATTTCTAGCATTGTACAACTTTTTTCTCAGCCATACATAATGTTAAAACAAAATGTATTATGGCAGTAGATCTGTCACATATGAGTACGATAAAAGTCAAGTTACATGTTTTATTTTAAATTCAGGTACTAGGTTTCCTGTGTAGACCTCTTGCTAAAATTAACAACTATAACAAAAGCATTTTTATGGAATTATCTGAAAAGAATCCTCCATGATCAATATATAGAGGCAACATGAAATCTTCACAAAAGCACACAAATTCAAAAAAACAACACACGTGTGTGTGTTCTTCTACACAGTCTAGGATTCATTGCTTATATAGTTTTGAAGCCACTTTTTATGTCTGACATCCAATTTTCTAATCTTTCAAATTTAAAAGAAAAACACAATGCCAAATTGAGATCTCTTGTAATGATCAAATCAGAAAAGGAAATAAGGCTTTTTCACAAATAGCAGCTGTTTAACAAATGTTAGCTCTGCCCACATGGATTCTGAGAACAGTCTTCAGGAAGTCACAGAATCGTCCCCATACCCTGGGACTTCTCAGCCTTCACTTCTGACTTGGCTACCTATTTGTGTGAGGAATTATAAAAACTCATCAATATCAGTGTCCTCTTCAATTCCCAAGCTTCTTTGGAAGTAGGATCATTATATAACTAGATGTGTTCAAACAAATACGAAAGAAAAGCTTTGACTCTTCTATGAGGAAGCAGTCAATAGTTCCAAAGGCCATTGTGTTCATCTCAGGATAACCCTGGTGCCATTAGCTAAAGAATCCAGAAGACAGAAGTAATTTCTCTCCTTGCGATACTGTTTTGGGCAGAGACTCGTGTCCTTACATTGACTGCAATGTGAGGAATACATAAGCTTTTGTTTTGCCATCTTACTGAAAGTTTGATTGTTACAGAAATGAGCATTAAGTACCTTGGCTAATATAGCATTTAAGCAGTTTATTATGCAAACCTAACACAAGATAGATTTTGCACAGGCAAAAATAACTCATTCCATTTTGTTGTCCGTAACTGAGAGTCTTCTTTGGAAAATATTCTATAGTTACATTCCTGTATGCTTAAAATTGTGAAACTCCACAATTAATTGCAATAGTTATAAGGATGGGGAAAGAAAACTTATAACTGTAAGGCAACCAAGACAAAATAATGAAAAGATAACTGCAAAAAGTATACTTTTAATGAAGGTATTATTTGAAAATGTTGGCTTTTCCAAAGGCAAAATAAAAAGCTTAAAATATAAATGTGTTGACATTTGTTTGGCTAAAAATTCAAAATACGAGATTCTGTGAGGCAAACAGATTTACCCACAAATTGCAAAGTGTACAAAAAAGACACTAATTGCCATACCCATTCTTTAAACAATCATGTAGAAGCATATCAGTGGATAAGCTGTCAACGAAGTTCCATTTAAGATTTTCATAAAAACAAAACAGAAAAAGAAAAGCTTTTCTTCTAAGGAAGCAGAATACATCGACTCTAATTATTTTCAGTGCACTGGCTGTTCATTGAAAGGAAATGACTATTTATCTAGGGATCAAGTCAGAGTTGAACTATTTCAATACTCACACTTTATTTTTTGACTCTAATTTCAGTAGTTTATGGATACACAAACAAGAATTTAAAAAAGAGAATGCTGACTATTTTAGTTTCAAATGAAGACTCATGAAACTACAGCAAACACCTGCAGCTATCTTAAAGTTTTCACACTGCATAGCCCATTATTTCACCATTTCAGAAACATGCTGTCAGGCATAGGTGATGAACCATAGTATAAAATAGAAGCAGTAGTAACCAGCCTCTCAACCACAAGTAATTGAATCATATATGAAATAAAAGTGACTACACATATTATTTGTTCAGTGCAGAGATATTTAAGAATGGCAATAGAGTTATAAATTGGAAGACAACTCAGCAGTGTGTATCTGTTTAAAATTATGGAATATAATAAAAAATGCTAGATGCTAATAATTCTGCAACTTTCAGATTTGATTTTAACAAGAAAACAAAAACAGCCCATTGCTTTCAGTGAAGATATAAAATCAGAAGAGGTCATCATACCCACCCTAAAACAAGAATAAGATGGATGAGTTATAAAAATCACACTTTCTTCCTACTCATCATACAGTTGAAGATAAACTGAATCTTAACTGAATTTCAGAAAGTGTCAAAGCTTTGCTAGGATCGAAGAGCTCCACAACTGTTTTTTTTTTGTTGAAATGATAGGAGTAGGAAAAAATAATTTCAACAGATGGGGGTAAGGGTAAACTAGCCTAACTTTTAATAAACTTGTAATAGCCAGTTATAGCCTGATGTGAGAGATTAGAATTCTGAGGAGCCACAGTCAAAGACTGTGTCTGTACAACCAGCCAGGTTTTTCAATAGAGCATTAACAAAGGGTGCAACTTCCAGAGCATGGGGCAGGGCTGACAGGCTGAGCACAGTCCTCTGCCCCATATCCCAGGTGCGAGAGCCTTTGCCGTGTGCATGGGTAGACAGCAAGAAAGATCTCCTGAATTTCAGAAACTGTGGGGAGGATGAAGAGCAAAAGACCTGTCAGGCTGCATTTGATGGTCGATTTGATTCATCAACTTGACTGGGACAAGGGGTGCCCAGATAGCTGGTAAACATTATTTCTGGGTGTGTTTGTGAGGCTGTTTCCTGAAGAGTGGCATTTGAATCACTAAACTGAGCAAAGATGATTCATCCTCATCAACGCGGGTGGGCAGCATCCAATCTACCGAAGGACTAAATGAAACAACAGGAGAGACAAGGATGTATTTTCTTTCTCTTTGCTTGAACTGGGACATTCCGTCTTCTCCTATGCTTAACCTCAAGGCTCCTGATTCTCAGACCTTTGGACTTGGAATGAATGACACCACTGGTCTTCCTGGGTCTCCAGCTTGCACATGGTATGTTGTGAGAGTTCTTTGTGTGTACAATCATGTAAGCCAATTCTCATAATAAATCCAGGGTATTATATATACATCCTTTTGGTTCTTTTTCTATGGAGAACTCTGACTAATAGACTGGGCAGAGTGAAATCTGGGATTTCACTGGTGCTCAGATTCTAAGCCCTGATAAAAAGTGTCCTCATCATATGTATTTGAAGCTGGAGATGAATCTGCAATAAAGCCAAGAATCAAATCAACTATATATTAGATTGCTCCATACACACCACTAGTGTCTTCAAAGAGGAAGGGCAATTTTTTCTTCTTTACCCCTGGGGTGAATAATATTTACATTCATCTATAATCTTCTTTAACCCAACATATCCTGAATAAAATTTTGAATAATGAGCTACAAGAAAAAGAAAAGAATGATCCATACATGTATGTGACTCACCATGTGCAGCTAATTTTTTATTTTTGTAGCCATAGGGTCTTTCTATGTGATAGGCTCTTGCTATGGTGCGTAGCCTGGTCTCAAACTCCTGGTCTCAAGCAATCCTCTTGCTTTGGCATATATTTACTTGCATTTACTTTTAAAATCACTCTGGTAAAAGGATGTGAAGGTCTACGTGAATTGGCTTCATACCAATTAGGAAATGTACTAGCGTCATATATCACAACATGACAAATAGAGCCCATGGATGGTAAATAAAAAGGAAATGGAACTGGGAGGACATTTTTATAGCTAAGAATGAAATAATTTCATGTATACTTCTTCAGAATTTTTTCAAGCTTTTCTCCACCATTCAGATATATTAACGAAACCCGTCAGTTCCCTGTTATTTCTCCAGGAGTTGCGACCCCTTATGGAACCTATTTTTGTTGCCAAGCGGGTAGTGAGGCTGCCATGTCCCATCTTGAAAGAAATTGTATTTATATCAGTACGGATTTTTACCCTAGCTGATGTGTTCCACAGCAGTTAAAATGCTGAGTTATGTTTTACCTGCCAGTCAAGCTTTCTTTCTACTCACTAGGACTGGCTTATTGTTTATATTGGAATTTTATTTGCAATTTTTCTTTTCAGATTTTTATAAGAACACAATTTTTCATTTTAAGCCCACATAGGCACAGAAAAGAACACAAATTTGTAGACTCGATGCATTTGTTACAAAGGGAGCATGTCCATGTGACCAGCACTCAGGTCCAAAATCAAGGTATCATCAGTACCCAGGTCCTTCCTCATAGGCCCTATTCCAGTGACTAACGAGATAGCCGTGCCTTTCCATTGGGCTAGATAATTAGAGCTTGCACATTATCAAGTATAACAGACACTGCCCGATGAATTTCCACCATGCTTACACCTGCACACATGCCCACCAGTGATGGATTAGACGTCCAATTATTCAAAACCTTCACCACCACTTGGTAGTTTTTATTTCATTTAGGATTCTGGTGGATGTCAATAGGTAGTCTAACGATTTACATATATCATTGATGATTAAAGATGGTGAGCAACTATTTTTATAATCATCAAATGTTTAGATTTTTTTTTTTTTTTTTTTTTTTTTTGAGACGGAGTCTCGCTCTGTCACCCAGGCTGGAGTGCAGTGGCCGGATCTCAGCTCACTGCAAGCTCTGCCTCCCGGGTTCACGCCATTCTCCTGCCTCAGCCTCCCAAGTAGCTGGGACTACAGGCACCCGCCACCAGGCCTGGTTAATTTTTTTTGTATTTTTAGTAGCGATGGGGTTTCACCGTGTTAGCCAGAATGGTCTCGATCTCCTGACCTCGTGATCCACCCATCTTGGCCTCCCAAAGTGCTGGGATTACAGGGTTGAGCCACCGCGCCCGGCCTGCTTAGATACCATTTTTAAAGTTGTGCCTGTACAAGTGATTTCCAGCTTTCTTGATTTTTAAGAATCCTTCATATATTCTAGATTGAAGTTCAGAAGATGTATTGCAACTATCTTCTCCCAATCTGTGGCTTCATTTACACTCTATTCATGGTATCTATTGATTAATAGAAATTTGTACATTTTTATAAGTCATAATATAGCATGTCTACCATTGTAGTAGTATTTTGGGTCCTACTTAATAAATCATTACACCTATGCCAAGCCCATAAATATATATCCTTTTATATTTTCTACCAAAACTTTTACTTTTTCAGTTATTTCTAAAATCAATTTAGAATTTATTTTTACACTTAGTTGTTCAGAGAGCTATTCAAAAAGTCCAGAATCAGTTATTGAAATTAGAGCTGTTTCTATATTGTGATACAGATGCTTTTATAGATTAGGTGACCATGCAAATGTGGTCCTGCTTCTGAAATTTTTACATTGAGCCAATACCACACTCTTAATCACTACATCTTTAAAATAGGTTATGATAAGACACAGTAAAGTCTTCTTTGTTCTTTTTAAATTTATCTTGCTCTTTGCATTGTTATTTTAATTTTTGAGACTAACTTGTAGCTTTCCACTAAAAGTACCTCCTAGAATTTTTCTTGGGTTGTATTTAAATATCTTATTTTGAAGAATATATACTTTTTACATATTGACTTTTCCAACCTAACAGCACGTTGTATCTCCTCAAATTCTGGGTTTCTAGATTTTATTACAATTTTCTCAATAATATTTGTAGTTTTAAACCTTGATTTCTTGTACATATTTCCTAAATTTAATTCCAGTTTTTGATGTTTTGTATATTAAATGATATTATACAAGTATAATTTATTTTTAAATGTTTTTATGTATTTAGTGTATTGCTAAATGTGCTTATTTGAAGATTTTTTTTTTTTTTTTTTTTTTAAAGATGGCATCTCTGTCACCCAGAGGCTCACTGCTGCAACTTCTATCTCCCAGGCTCAAGTGATCGTCTCCAACCTCTGCCTCCCATGTAGCTGGGACCACAGACATGCACCACCACGCCTGGCTACTTTTTATATTTTTGTTAGACACTGGTTTTTGCCATGTTGCCCAGACTGATCTCAAACTCCTGAACTCCAGCAATCTGCCTTCTTTCCAAAATGTTAGGATTACAGGCATAAGCCACCGCACCGGCCTTGATTTTTTTCTTTAATGTAAGAAAAAATATTTTCTTTGTACAGAATAATATTGTTGTAAATGAGGAAGCTTTATTTTTTCAATTTACTTTTTATGTCTTTTCTTTAAATTTCTTCTTTTCAAACTTTTTTATTTCCATAGGCTTTTGGGGAACAGTTGGTATTTGATTAAATGAGTAAGTTCTTTAGTGGTGATCTGTGAAACTTTGGTGCACTCATCACCCAAGTAATATACACCAAACACAATTTGTAGTCTTTTATCCCTCACGTCCTCCCACCCGTTCCCCCGAGTCCACAGAGTCCATTGTATCATTCTTCTGCCTTTGCATCCTCATAACTTAGCTCCCACTTCATTAGCTAGGATACTCCTGATAATATTGAAAAATCTCATTCTTGAAATAGTAGGGAGGGACAGTGGATGATTTCAGTAATTCACCAATACAACATTTGTCAAAGCTTTTGGTAGTTACTTTTTTTTTTTTTTTTTTTTTTTGAGATGGAGTCTCGCTCTGTCCCCCAGGCTGGAGTGCAGTGGCCGGATCTCAGCTCACTGCAAGCTCTGCCTCCCGGGTTTACGCCATTCTCCTGCCTCAGCCTCCCGAGTAGCTGGGACTACAGGCGCCTGCCACCTCGCCCAGCTAGTTTTTGTATTTTTCAGTAGAGACGGGGTTTCACCATGTTAGCCAGGATGGTCTTGATCTCCTGACCTCGTGATCCGCCCGTGGTAGTTACTCTTTATCAAATTAAGGAAGTTCATTTGTTTGTTCCTCCCGGTGGGTCCGTGGTCTCGCTGACTTCAGGAATGAAGCCACAGACCCTCGCGGTGAGTGTTACAACTCATAAAGGTAATGCGGATGGGACCCAAAAAGTGAACAGCAGCAAGATTTTTTGTGAAGATCGAAAGAACAAAGCTCCCACAGCGTGTCAGGGGACCTGAGCAGGTTGCGGCTGCTGGTTGGGGTGCCCAGCTTTTATTCCCTTATTTGGTCTCACTCACATCCTGCTGATGGGTCCATTTTACAGAGTGTTGATTGGTCCATTCTACAGAGTGCTGATTGGTGCATTTACAATCCTTTAGCTAGACACACAGCACTGATTGGTGCATTTACAATCCTTTAGCTAGACACAAAAGTTCTCCAAGTCCCCAGGAGACCCAGAAGCCCAGCTGGCTTCACCTCTCACTAACACACATTGTCTTAATTACAGAAAGTTTGATTTGGTCTTGTAATCAGGTAATATGGGCCCTTTAATTTTGCTGTTTTCCCCCATGAATGTTGCGGTTATTTCAGAGCCTTTGATTTTACATGTACATAATAGAATTCCATTGCAATTTGTTCAAAAAGTCTTCAGTGACTGAGGTCAAAATAACATTTCTTCTGTAGAATAATCTTCTGAGAAAGGCACCATATCAATATTAATTCTTTCAGCCCATGAATGTGATATATTGCTCTACCAATTTTTGTTATGTTGTGAAATAAATATACTTAGGCATTTGTGAATTTTTTTCAACAGGGCTTTTGTACATAGTAGTTTATAGGTTTAGCCTTTTTTTAGGTTTCTCCTAGTTACTCAATTATTTATCTTTATGTAAATGGTACACAGAAGTTATATGCCATATATAAATGCAATGGTTTTTATTTTGTTGACTTTGATAATTTACCAAATTTGTAAACTAAACAATATACAACAATGTCATCTACAAATAGGAGAGTTTTACTTTATCCTTTACAATCTTTCTGCTTTTTATAGTATGTGCATGTTAATGTCTAAGAATTCCAGTTCAATGTAGAATAAAAGAGAGCCCCTAATGTTAGGGGATGTATAGGGAACAGCATTCAATATTCTATTATAAAGTATAACAACAATGAAAGGGGTTTTTAAATACCCCAAAAAGAGTGAGGATATTTCATTCTGTTCCTAATTTTTTAGACATGAAATTATATCACCAATAGATATAGAATTTTGTTATATGCTTATTCTGCATCTATTGAGTTAATTATATGAAATTCCCCTTTTTCTTTTAATTGTTAATTACTCTGCTTTCTCATATTAATTTTTATTTTATTTATTTATTTATTTTTTGAGATGGAGTCCCACCCTGTCACCCAGGCTGGAGTGCAGTGGTGCTGTCTCGGCCAACTGCAACCTCTCCCTCCCAGATTCAAGCAATTCTCCTGCCTCAGCCTCCTGAGTAGCTGGGATTACAGGCATGCATCACCATGCACCATACCCAGCTAATTTTTTTTTGTATTTTTAGTAGAGATGGGGTTATACCATGTTGGCCAGGCTGGTCTCGAACTCCTGACCTTGAGATCTGCCTGCCTCAGCCTCCCAAAGTGCTGGAATTACAAACATGAGCCACCATACCCAGCCCTCATATTAATTTTTTAAAAGTGCATATCCACGATAATTTTTACTCAGTCATGATTTTTATCTTTTTACATATTAATGGACTAAATTTGCAAACATTTCACCAAAGATTTTTGCAATTACATTAAAATGGGATACTACTCTAGAAATTTTTAATTGTAATAGCCTTTTCAGTTTTTGGTATATAGATGTTGCTAGAATTACAAAACGAGGTGGTAACTACCTCGTATTTTAATTCTGTATTTTAAAAAAGTTTTCTGTAATATTGCTAATATTTATTCTTTACGAATTTGACAATATTTTTGTGAAACTATTCAGGCTTGGCCTTTTATGTTTGGAATGTATTTGACTATGAATTTCAATGTTTTAATATATATTAGGCTAATTCCCTTAAATATAGTTCTATTTAGATTTTCTATTTATTCTTGGATTCAATTAAATTTCTGAATTGAATTTTACACGGAAATAATTTCATTTATTACTGAACTTAACACAAAGTTGTTCATAATACATTTCATCATATACATAATTATATAATGCCAACTAATACTATAGTACATAATTATATATTACATATAGTATATTTTTAGATTTCTAAGATCTATGGCCTGTAACTTTTTGCATTCTTGATGTTGGAACGTTTTTTTTAAATTAAATCTCGCCAAGGCTTACCAATTTATTTTACAGAATCAGATTTTGGCTTTGAAAATGTTCCATAATGCTTGTTTATTATGTCATTAACTTTTTGTAAAATTATTCATTATTTCTCGTCTTACACTTTTTGAGGTTTAATTCACCAGCTTTTTACCTATTCATAAGACTGACTCTTAAGTAACTTCTTTTGCTAATATTGGCATTTAAGTCTATAAATTTTCCTCCTAACAATACTCTTGCTGCATCTCCCAATATTTTTATTAGCAAATATATTTTCAAATATATATATTTTCATTTTTTTTCCCCAAGCTGTTTAGAAGTTTATTGCTCAATTTCTAAATATGTTAGGCTTTTCTAGATATCAGATGATTTTTGATGTCTTACTCTATATGCTTTTAAGGATTTGACATTTGTTAAGATTTGCTTTTTCATGCTGCATAATATGGCCTATTTGCAAATTTTCTGTGTCCACTTTGGAAAAAAAATGTTTACTCTGCACTTGTTGGTACAATACTCAACTATCGAGTAAGTTAAACTTGTGGATAGAGTTGATCTATTCTTCGGCATCTTCATTTTTTTTTTTTTTTTAGTGATCTACCACTCATTGAGAGAAGAATGTTTAAATAACCACAATCTATCATAATTTTTCTGTTTTTACCCTGTAGCTCTGTCAGTCCTTTGCCTCTACTCTCACCTTACACACTGTATTTTATAGGTTTATTATGTACAAATATGTTTATGATTGTTATGTCTTCCTTGTACACTGTGTCATTATATTCACAGAACTCTGTCTTAAAGTCTACTTTTCTCATAATATATCAATGTCAGCATCTTAAATTAGTGATTGCATGGCTTATAATTTTCTGCTACTTTCCTCTTTATCTGTATATTTATATATTTCAATTTTTGTTTCTTTTCAACTGCATATGACAGAGTACTGGGTTTCTATGCAATCTGAAAATCTTTGTATTTTAGTCTGGGTGTTTAGTCTATTTTTATTTAATGTATTAATTACCATTGCTAAGTTTAAACACACTATTTGTCTTTTTAAATTTTGCCTTTCTTCCTCCTTTTTAAGTTTTTTCTCTAACTTGGTTCTTTTTTGGAGTAAAATTAAAAATTCTCTCACCTTTTGCATATCTAAAACATCTTTATCAAAGCTCCATAGGTCCACAGAGCTGAGGGTCTGACTTCTGTTATTTGTTTATTGTTTTCAGTTTTGTTTTAGTTTTTGTTTTTTGGTCTGTTTCTCTTTATTGTTCTGATGGGGGTTTTGGTGTTTTAATTTTTAAGTTTATTGATTCTTTTCTGTGTCTGCATTCTGCTGTTTGTCCCATCTATTATTTCCTTTGTAAATATTTATTTTACTTTTCATTTCTAAAATTTCCATTTGGTTCTTTATTCTTTCTATTTCCTTGTCTTGTATTTTTGCCGAGAGTATTGTTAAATTTTGTATTTAGTTTGCTGAGTTATTTTTATGATGGCTGCTTTAAAATTCTTGTCAAATAATTCCAACTTTCATCTCCCACTCACTCTTCTGTGACAACAGCCTAGTGGAACGGGTAGGGGTAGTTCATTAAAGTCTGAGAGAGTAAAAGTCTGACCTCCCACTTAGCCTTTGCTGATGGGGTAGGAATAGGCCATTTCTCCCCCACAGTGTTTGATTAGAGTAGTAAGGCTATTGTCCAAATGTTTTCTGTGTTTCTGGGCTATTTTTTACTGGCTCTTTAGCTAGAGAGTGGGCTTTCCTTGGTGTATTTTTTGTATCTATTGGCATGTCCAGGTTACCAGCTCCTCCATCATCTAGTTTAGGAGACAAAGCAAAAGAAAACTGAAGGAACTTACTGTCCTCAGCCAGCCTTCAGTATTTTTATTTTTCAGAATATTATCATGTTTATTTGATACATAATATCCAGGACTTTTAACTGTAATTAGTAGTAGGAATAAAGAAAAATATGTCTGCTCTATCTTGTTTAGAGCTGGATATGAAACATCTAAATTAGGCCTTTGTTTTAATTGATATTTTTATTGTTGAATTCGAGGTTGCTTATTTTCATCCAGCAATTGAAAGACATAATTCAATTGTATTCTGACTTCCATTATGTATATTGTATACTCAGCCCCCTACTCCTATTGTTGATGCTTTCAATGACCAAATTGTATCATATTACCTGGCTGCTCTAAACATTTTGTTATTGCCTATGTTTCTAGCGATTTTAAGAGTATGTTTCTAGGTGCAGTTATCTCATTATTTGTATTTATTGACATTTGAAGTAGTTATTGGATATACAGATTTCAATTGTTTCATTGTTTTTATAGCTTCTTGGCCTTTATTTTCTTCAAATATTGATGCTTTTTTTTTATCCTTACATTTTATCTCCATACATATTAAGTCTTTTCACATTGTCACATTTGCCTTTTAGAATGTTTTTCTACTCCCTTGTCTTTAAGTTTCATGACCCTGACTTCTAATCTGTTTCATTCTATAGTTAAACCTCATTTCAGGCATTGTATTTTTAGTCTTAAATGATATATCTCTTCCTCTTAAATAGCATACAGTTTTCCCATGAATTTGTAAAGCCTCTTAGTCATTTTCATACAACTTAATCACACGTATTTTAAAGTCATTTTCTACTTATTCCATTAATATAAGTTCAAACAGCTGAGTACTAATTCCTATTTTTTGCTTTTCTTTTTTTTTTCTTTTTTTTTTAATCATGCAATCCTGTTTCTTGGCATTTCTCTTAATTTCAACTGAATGTCAGCTATAGTATATAAAAATTTAGAAAATATAGATGACACTAGCCATCTTTAAAGGATCACCCATTCTTCTGCTAGTCAGAATGGGATTGAACACCTTTATCAAAACAAGGACTGAGCTGCCTTCGACAGAACTGTACGTTTGCGAAGGCTGAAACCCTCCTATTCCCAGGCTGCATTTGTTGGACTTTTATAAATAGCCAGATTTATTCAACATGGCCCTTTTCCATAATCCCAAATTCTAATGTCTGCTTTCTCAGCACTGTAAGATAGCAGAAAACTCTACACTCTACTTCTTAGAAAATTCTGGCTTAAGATTTTAGCCCCCTACCAGGCAGTTTCTTAACTCCATCGATGTCTTGAGGGAAATACGGTGTTTTTAGTACTCTTACACCATCCATTTTGTATTCTGTTTTGTGTTTTGTACAGTCTTTGGAAACTACCCAGATTTCTTCTGATTTCCCCATTCCCCAACTGTGGATTCTCAACCTGAATTCAGAACCAGTAAATATTCCCAATGATCAGAATAACTATAGATCATCAGCAAAATTCTCTGAAGTCCTCTTCTCTTCAGAATTTTAGCCATTGTACTTATTGCTTCTTCAACTCTCTGGTGCCTTAAATAGATAAAATTTTAATTGTATCTCAATTTTTAAATGGTGCTTAGGGAGATCAGTAGTCTCTTAAAAGCTATTATATCCTACTTGAAAGTGGCTCTCTGGAGATCTTTAACTTATCAATTCTACAAATGCCATTCTCAAATAATCTTTCTTAGCTGTGCTAATATAAGAACTGACATCCACACAGAAAATAGTTAAATAAATAAAACCCTGCCAGGGAATTCTATTGTGAAAACAGAGTTTAGAATGCTTATATATTTTCTAGTATACCTAAATGGGACTCTTTCATCCTCAATGTCTATTACAATGCAAATAGGATATAAATCAAGAGACCACACTGCTAGAGATATATGATAATGATGATAGGTAGGTAGATAGGTAGATAATTAAGATACACATAGACAATAGAGAGGTAAATAATAAAGAGATTGATAGGTAGATATGAATAGAAAGGTAGGTGATAGACCACTGAACGTAGTAAAGTACAGAAAATTTAAACACATTAAATAGGATACTGAAGTAGAAAGATTCTGAATTCCAAAGCCATGCAGTCAGATTTCCAAGACTAAGATTTTCACTATAATGAATGTTTCACAAAAATTATGTAATGAAATATTATGTAAAAGTTTCACTGAAAAAAGGCAGATTAATAGGAGAAAAAAGCATAAAAATGTATTTAATCATATCTGTATATGACACCGGAGCCTTCAGAATGAAAACCCAAAGATACAGGTAAAACTATAGATTTTTATGTTCAGGTTCAATGAAGTATGGACAGCTATGTAGGATTATGCTTGGACAAATTGGTATGATCTAATGCTAACGGACTCAGTGGAGAAACCCAGCAAGGTCTTTCTCTTTAGATTCTCCTGGCCTCTCTGTGCAGCGTTTCTTCTGGGTATCTGGTGGGACTCTCTCTGGGATGAGGATCTTATGATGTGCAATCAAACAAAGTAGTTCAGATAATTCCTTTATGGCCAGTTTTTAGACCGAAATGTGGGGGAACTTAGAGGAATATTTTCATAAACCAGAGCCAAAGAGGCTCTGGTTTCTATGACCTGTCTTGGGGAAGAGCGATTTTAATTTCCAAGCTTGCTCAGGCAAGACTGAGGGGCCAGAGACAGGAGACCCCTCAGGAAATCAGAGGGAAACTTTTGTTTCTGAGGCTGCTTCATATTGGGATACTGCTGTTTCAGTCCCAACAAATTAATCTTGGTTAGAGATAATATGATGTGCTCAAAAATTCTTTATTTAAAAAAATTGCATGCTCTAGCTACGTATTTACTGCAAACTTACTGAATAAAATATCCTTAACTACTCTTCCAAACTTATGAATATCATTAACTACTCTTCAAAATAATTATATATTTTAACCACACACAAGAAATATATATTATTTATATATTACAGTTTATCTGATTGAACTGCATTTTAATGTCATCATCACAATAGTTGATTTAACCTAGACCATCACAATCATGTACAGGTATGGAATATTAAAATGAATCTTCATATTACTCTTTCTAAATGCCCTAATTTACTGTAATGTCTTATTTACTGTAGTTTGGTAATAAGCTGATGGGTAAGAAGAGAAAAAGAATCACAGGGCCCCTTCAGTTATTGAATATAGCTACTTTCACAACACTGTAAGTCTATTACAACTACACAGGAAAAAACTATACATATTCCTTAGGTTTTTTAATTATAAAAATGGTAGAGTCATCTTGAGCAATAAATTACATATAAACAATAATTCGGGTTATATAAACTTCAAAATATTTTGTATTATAAACTTAAGTGTATCAGTCCGTTCTCACGCCTCTGCAAAGGAATACCCGAGATTTGGTAATTTATAAAGAAAAGAGGTTCAATTGACTCACAGTTCTGCATGGCTGGGGAAGCCTCAGGAAACTTACAATCATGGCAGAAGGTGCCTTTTCACACGGTGGCAGGCGAGAGAATGAGTGCCGAACAAACGGGGGAGCCCGTATAAAACCACGGGATCACTGAGAAGTCACTCAGTCACCATCACGAGAAGAGTATGGGAGAAACTGCCCACATGATTCAACTATCTCCACCCGGCCCCAGCCTTGATCTATGGAGATTATTACAACTCAAGGTGAAATTTGGGTGTGAACACAAAGCCAAACCGCATCATTAAGCTAATTCTAAACTATCATTAATTGACAAAATATATTTTTTATAAATTATAATTTAGTTACTTTAAAAACACCAACCAGTTGCAATATGGCTTTACTGGATTTCATACTATGTATGTCTGTATCATATGTATGTTTGTATCATAAATATGCATGAACATATGTATTTTATAGGTGCTGGTGTACACAATGCCCATATCTGTTTGAATATATTCATCTATTGAGGATTAGAATTTCTTTTTATTAAAATAATTAAAATCCCTTGAATGGTTGCTTGATTCATTCATACACCGAACATTCATTGTGGACAGTCTGTGTGTGGGACACATCCAGATGCTGAGGACAATGTGGAATAGAGACACACATGGATCTTTGCTGCTGCTGCTCACAACATCACGATTCAAAGCTTTCATAATTGAAGGACTTAAAAAATGACCGAAGGTTATATAAATTAGCAACATAATTATTTTGTGCCTTAGGTTAATCATTTTGGTGCTTCAGAATAAGCTCAAGATTGTCTGATCAGTGATTTATTTTAAGCCTGATTCATCTTGGAATATTATTTCATATAGTGTATAGAAATATGAGTGTCAGATAATTTTTACAAAATATGTGTCACTGGATCTCTTTCTATTCACCACCTTTTGCCACTTTTTGTTTTATTTGTAGTTTTTCTAGAGATGATTCATCTTAAGGAGTTTCAATGAGAACAGTTATATGTTATTTAATGGTTATAAAATGAAACTAGTTTAGAGTTAATACCCAGTAACCGCCCATGCCAGATGAAACTGCCTCTCAGTAAGTTTATAGCCTTAGAAGTCCTCACAAAGGTATCAATGACTTCCTTCTCCAAATTCATGAGCAGATTTTATCTCCTTTTACTATCCAGCTATAAAGATATATTTCTGTGTGGAGAAAGAACACAAAGTAAAAGCCTAAATAGCAATAGCATAGCAGAGGGTAAAACCTGTTCTGGCCATTTAAAAGCACAAGTCACCGCCTCTCGTGCTGCACCTATGGTTGTAGTCATAACATCCTGGAAGCCCTTAGTGGCCATTGCTTCTATTTGCACCAATCCTAGGAATGCTGCTTCATTAAAATCATTAATCTACTTTTATCAGGCAGAGGTCATATTCTTCTCTTTAAAAAAATAATGTGAGCTTCTTTATTTTTCCCCTAGCTAAATTAGATGTTTCAGTAGAAGAAAATAATTAGACAAGTTTTTAGCTATATCTGATTTGCAACTCACTACAAGGGTAGTCAAAGCAGGGTCAGCATAAAGAAAAAAAGTATCATTTTAATGGGGGCTATTGATCTATGGTAAAGTATAATAATTAAAATAGACCTTTTGAATTTTGGTTGCAAAGACATATTATATTCTAATTGCTATAACCTTTGGGAATTGTCAGAAGGATAACAGCTCTGTACAGAGGTCAGGACAGATTTTAAGGAGGAGCTATTTAATCGAATGTGACTATGTGGCACAAGAAATAGAAACCTAAAGCAAAATAACACCAACCATTTTCCCCAACAAAGCAAAGGCAAAGCAAAACAAAATTTTTCATTTATGTTTGCAATCACTCTTAAAGGCATAATTCATTAATAACTAGGAATCAAAACCCATACATATCACAAGTGACAGCAATCTTATGAAACCATTATTATCTAAGTCATATTGGGCACAGCACGGTAGCTTCTATAAATGAAAAATAAAATTCTAAGTCCCTAACTGAATGAACAGCCCCTCTTCTTGGCCAAGGGAACGCAGCAAAAACTGAAATCCTAGTATAAGTCATGACAGAAAGTGGGGACTCAGATATGCCCCATTACACTCTCCTCCCTGGGGAGTTCTGCCACAACTGATCAGAATGAACATTAAAACAGAGATGTTCAGACTGACAGAACTGACCCTTTGAAGCAGGAAGATACCAAATTCCAATCTGACTCTAGAATACCATTACATGGCATATAGTGGGGCCCTGAAAGAAATACAGTATTTTACCCCAAAATATGTTGATACATTTTGAAATGGCTCTGCAAAGCTGTCCCTTATGGGGAAACTTACATTCTATAGAGAATCTCCTTCCATTTCCAGGTCTTTTTCTGATCCTAAAGAGATTAGCTGAAAGTCTAACACTTTTCAAAGATATGGATGGGAAACATTAGCCATGTCGCCCTTAAGGGCAACCTTTACCTAGGAGACCTCATCTGCATAATAACTTTGTTCTCCTGTCTTAACCCAGACACTCCTTTTTATTGATTCCAGGTCTTTAGATAGTAACTCTTTAAACTAGCTGCCAATCAGAAAATCTTGGAATCCACCTATGACCTGTAAAGCCCCCCCTACCTCGCATTGTCACGCCTTTCTAGACTGAACCAAAGTATATCTCCCATGTACTGACTTATGTCTTATGTCTCCCTAAAACACAAGAAACCAAGCTGTAACTCAACCACCTTGGACACATGTTCTCAGGACCTCCTGAGACTATGTCATGGGTCATGATCCTTAACCGTGGCAAAATAAACTTCTAAATTGAGACCTGTATCAGTTTTTGTTTTACACTTCTTACACTCAAATTGAGTATTTTTAGTTGTATTCTTCACAAAGTTGAAAATATTTAATGTATAGACATATTATACATTTTTGAAACATCAATAAAAAATTTTGAAAGACAAAATATAGATGTTTCCAACAATGCTTTCATCAACATTTCAAGATCATTAATATAAGGTGTTAAAGGTGTCAAAGAAAAATTACAATGGACAGAGTTAAACAGGCAAGGAAGACTTTACTCAAGAAGGCTGATGATGTAAGATAGACATATCGAACTTAATTTCATTGAATCAAAAGACAGGAAAACTTTCAAGGACAAGAATGAGCTACTGAAAAAATAAGGGGGTGGATGGAAAAGGTAGGTAAATGTAATTAGACCACCTGTGTTTGGTAATTGGTGATAATTGGTGAGTTAGGCTTCTACCCTCCCACAGAACCTGGGAGAAAGAACATTATCTTTCTTGCTGATTGAATTTCAAAGGGATGGTTCCCTGGAACTTGAGAAAGACATTCCTGGGCTGTAAAATATTCACAGGAGGCTGGGAGATGATTTCCATCTCAAAGGGACAGATAATTTACAATGGAAAGTATTCTAAAGCAAAATGATTTAGCTGTGAATCATTCAAAAATCACCCAATTGGGTCAGGTAGTTATTTTCTCTGTTTATATCTGAATATGAGCTACAGTGGAGTTTTTTTTTATAGGCCTCTCACAGGCAGCATATCTTAAGATGACATTTGCTATTCTCCACCCCAAATGATACACAGTGTAATAAAGCAAATTTAAGGCTAAAGACGCTAATTTAATAGTCCTGAGACTATTTAAAAATGTCAGTACAATGTCTTTTCTAAAATTCAGCTTTGGGGTCACTGACAAGAATTTTGAGAAGAAAGCCCTCAATATAGTGAAATATGTTTCCAGAATTATAGGTAAATGATTACTATGCATGTCTAAACTGAAGTATTTGTCACTTAATACTTCCCTAGCCTTTGTTTTCTAGAGTCTTTAGTACAAGACAGGCCAGCCAAATTGTCACTCCAGTTTTACCGATGGAAAGGTGGAGACACAGAGCTATTAAAGAATCTCCTAAGACCACAGAGCCCCTCAAAACAACAGCCCCCTAATGCAAGGCAATCAGAGAACACACTCTTAATTACTGGTTGTGTGAGCAGAAAAATTCTCATTTTCCAGATAAGGAATCTGAGACTTTGAGGCCCAGTACCACAAATAGACTAGGAGTCAAGTTTGGGCTTCATTATACTATGTTGGTTACATGATGCATTTGATATTGCAACATTCAGAGTTCTTAAAAAGTACTTGAATTTTTAGGTAACATATTTTTCACATTTAACCTCATATCAAACTGTTCTCACATTGCTATAAAGAAACACCTAGGACCAAGTAACTTATAATAAAAAGTTTTAGTTGACTTACAGTTTCGTAGGCTGTACAAGAAGCACTGCTGGGGAGTCCTCAGGAAACTTACAATCATGTCAGAAGGTGAAGGGGTAGCAGGCGTGCCTCATACGGCTGGAGCAGGAGGAAGAGGAAGCAGTGGGAGGTGCTCTACACTTGTAAGCAATCAGATCTTCGGTGGGAGGTGCTCCACACTTGTAAGCAATCAGATCGTCAGTGGGAGGTGCTCCACACTTGTAAGCAATCAGATCTTCAGTGGAGGTGCTCCACACTTGTAAGCAATCAGATCTTCAGTGGGAGGTGCTCCACACTTGAAAGCAATCAGATCTTCAGTGGGAGGTGCTCCACACTTGTAAGCAATCAGATCTTCAGTGGGAGGTGCTCCACACTTGTAAGCAATCAGATCTTCAGTGGGAGGTGCTCCACACTTGTAAGCAATCAGATCTTCAGTGGGAGCTGCTCCACACTTGAAAGCAATCAGATCTTCAGCGGGAGGTGCTCCACACTTGTAAGCAATCAGAACTTGTGCGATCTCACCCACTGTTACAAGAACAGCAAGGGGGGAAATCCAGGCCTGTGATCCAATCACCTCACCTCCCACCAAGCCCCTCCTCCAACACTGGGGATTACAGTTCAACATGAGATTTAGGTGGGGACATAAATCTAAACCATATTATAGCTCCCGAAGTCTCACTTGTTTGAAAACTTTTTTTCACCTGCTGGAAGGAAAGTAAAAAAATGAGATGATAATGAAGAAAAGCTGGAAGTGGAGGAGGAAGAAAAAGAATAAAAAGACAGCTTCTTTTATGTGCATATTCCTTGTTTTCCTAAGTCCAAAGATCCTAATGAGAAATCAAATGGCATTCATTTCTTCTACACACTGAACCTGTCTCTCGGGGAAATCCCTACACGCTGGAATTAAATGAGATTTAGTCATCCCAATTTTGGAACTCATTTAAATAAAATTTTGGTTTCTACTTCATTTTGTTTGTTTTTATAATCTAGAAAGCTGTAATGGGCATCTTAAAATGTGAATGAAGTGTATTTAAAACTTATTTTTCCTCATTATTTATTATTTTATTATCCCTCTTTTTGCATGTTTTCTGGCCTATTAGATACTTATTTTTTGCAGTTTGTTACTTTGGCAGGTGATTCTACAGTTTCCATTGCAGATAGCTTTGTTTCATTCCTTTATTTTGAATGGCATGCTCTTATACAAATTGTATAAGTGCCAAAATATTTCAAGGCTATAAAATTACGGACAAAAATGTTTGGACAATTATTTTTAACTCTAAGTATTGTTAATAATCATTCAAAGTGTATACATATAGCACCATAAAAACACTGTGTGTAATTAAACCAGAGATTTTCTTTAGAATATCAGAGTACTATATATTTGTGGTCACCCTTTACAGAGCTTCATGTTGTAAACTGAACTTTTAAGTTCATTTACTAATCACAGGGAAGTTTATGCCTGAAAGAAAATGTCCAACATGTGTACAAGTTATACTGACTGTTAGAGAAATTTGGTGAACAAATTGATCATGTGAGTCACCCACCCACCAAACCAGAAGAAAAGCAAGTAAACAAAAAGTGTCACTGAAAAGTTTTTAAGACTGACATGAAAACACTTCCTAGATCACTGGCTTAACCTACACATCGTCTTCAAAAGATGAGTTTTTAATGGGTAAATTCTTGGTTCAGATTTTAAAAGAAAAAAAAACTGTATTTGGCTGTCATTGAAGAAAAAAACCCAGAAACTAAAAATGTTATTAAATCAGTTAATGGGGAAAGTGTGCATATTTGACCTATTGGTTTAAGAATGTATTTTAATCATAAATAAAAGATATAAAGTGAGAGGCAAAGCCAAAATCAGTTTGATTATTAAATAAATTACAACCAAAATATTTTTATGCCAGTGATCTTTAGCATTTGAATTAACTTGTGAGTGACAGGACATGAAAAATTACAAAATAAAGTAAACAGTTCTGTTCAGCATTGAAAAAAATCATAATTTACTAGAAGGTTTTAAATAAAGAGTGGATTATTAAAGCTCCTGTGGAATTTACTAAGGGTATATGTATTAGGAAAGAATGCCATACACTCTGAAAGAACTCCTAAATGCCACCTCATGTTCTTGCAGAGTGCAGGGCCAGATTTTTAATAGCCCGATGGTGACAGTGCATATGCATCTAAGGACAATGCACATGAGAAGAAGCTAATTAACATCAAGCACTAATTAGTCCCTCAGTATTTAGCAATGAAGTATCAGCAGCTGTCTTAGATGCCATATGCTAACTAGCATTAATAAACTTCAGAAATAATTGTCTCCATTGTTCTGTGTCATAATACTCCCTCTAATTGTTCTTTGGAGAGTGTTGCCTATAAATGGTACCAAGCATTACATAGCATTGCTTGAAGTTTAATGAGCAATTTACTGTGACTTGTGGCATTACAAGTGAATACATACAGGAAAGAAAAGATTAATGCCAATTTTTAAAATCCATAATTAAGTTGTTGGCTGGTACCTATGCCTGCAGCTATTCAAATACTCAGACAGGGGAGAGTGTTTCTTCGGCTCCAGATTATCTTCATAGTAATACAATATGAAGTTTAAGATGACTTGAGTCGCAGCCTCAAGCCAGCACGCCACAGTTGTTTTCAAATCCAGCTTAGTCTTTCATTGGAAGTTTTCTATGCCATCACAGTTGAGAAGTCTGAAGAGTTGGGAGGCAGAAAAGGATCTTTCTTTGTCAAGAAAACAACTCTCATTTTCCTAATGCTAGCAAAAGTCAGCAGAATGTATTGATAATATGATCTGTAAGTACATACAGAAGATGGCCATAAATTATCTCAGAAAATGTTAAACATTCCAGTAATTTTCACTGATTATTGTTCCATGAACTAGACCACAAAATATAATGTCATGAGAATGGGTGGGTGCCTACAAATGTACTCACCCACCAAAGACTCTATAAGATGTGATTCTTGACCATAGGATGTCTACACTGTAATTAGAGGAATTAACATGTTAACATATATGCAATCATGTTATAAACAATCAGGCAATATAAAAGAAAGCATCTTATAAATTACAAGAACTACATATACCTGAAACATTATTAATTAATAACTGAGAAAATAGTATCAGACAATGTAAACTAGGAGTCAAACACATACACAGCCAATGATACCATATTTAAATAACCTTCCAAAAATATTTATTTTCTTATTTTAAATAAAGAAGCAGTAATTTGGGGGCAAATTATTTAGAAGTAGTAAATATATTAGATACACAGCATCTTATATACACCGTGAAGAATTATAATGTATACTTTTGTTAGTATGATTTGCTATTTATGTTAGTAAGGCATAAAAGTCTGTTTTACATCTTCCTTCTACATTATTTAAAAAAAAACTTAAAAGTTTTTCTTTGTATCCATTCCAATTAACTTTGTTAGTTTATACTTAGCAACTTTTACCTAAAAATGTATTTTAAAAGAACCACAGCCTTTATAATTGTATGAATGTTTCCAAGAACTATTACAAATTTTAAATCACTTTATTTACTTTTTACAAATTGTAGCAAATGATCAAATTTAAAATAATAATAAAAAGAGAAAACTTGTTTCTTAAAGAAGATCATATCCTCCTGCATCATGTCCATCCTTAAATCTTAAGAATGGATTATCGGTTCTTTTTATTTTATGGATACAATAACCACTGGAAAGCATTATGTTCCTTTCTTTGATCCAGCCACCCAGAAATATTAGAGGCATTGTCTCCTTCTATTATCACATGGGTTCATATTGTTTGTATTGTTCTGTTAATGTTATCTTTGATTTATTACTTAATTATCAATAGTCTTTCTTGCCCTGATTTCTTTGATTAATTTCTTCCTATGGGATTTATGTAGAGTTTTAAGCTTCATTCTAATTATTTGTGTATATTAAGTAAATGATTAATATATACAAATATCAAAAATTGATTCTGTCAGTTTCAAAAAGAACTAATATAATTTGCAGCAAAGGTTCATTGATTTTGATAATTTATATTAATTGATAAGATGCAGGGCTAAACTTCAACCTATGAAGTTTACCCTTAACTCACAATTTTTATAACGTAAGGGTATAAGACATATTCAAGAACCATTTTAAAGGCTTAAGAGGGATCACTATCATTAAAGATATTCAAATATTTAAAAGTAAGATATTTTTAGAGAAAGGTTTCAGAAAATGTATCATTGGAAATTGTGAAGCATTATTCCAGAGGGAACCCCACACACATATATACACACAGACACTCCTAAACAGAAAGTTTGTGTGTTGCGTTGATGATTGAGATGGGCCAGCTCTAGACTTAATTATAAAAAGAAAGAAAAGGAACAAGAGAGAGAGGAAAAGGAAGAAAGAAGGGGAGAGGGAGGTAGGGAAGGAGAGAGGCAGGAAGGAGGGGAGGGAGGGAGGGAGGCACCCATCAGTTTTGTTGCCTTTGTAAACAATAAAATGCTCTCAAGGACCTCCATTCTCTGAGATTATTTTAGATTAATTCAGGAAGCTTGTTTACATATTCCTGTATGATCTCTCTTTTATTGATCATCTGAGGTGAGGCAATGTTTAATCTTAGAATTTGGTCCTTCATAAATAAATATTAGCAAATCCTATTTTGAAAGATCCTTCTGGAACACTAACGAGTCATAGGGTCAAAAAGTGAGGTAATCATATCAAAATCATAAAGTGATTTCTGGCTTTATTGATCTTATTGGTTGACTGAGTTGTGTAAGCCCACTTTCATCTTCACGAGATGTGATTAGTCTCTCCTTGTAATCATTGTTATTACTATTAACGGTTCAGATGTACTGAGATATTTCTATGAGTTGGTCAATAGTTCAAACACTTTAGATACTTGATTTTGTTCCATTCTTAGAATTGCCCTACCTAGTAGTTATTATTATTATTATTATTATTACCATATTCTAAAGATACAGTTTAGGATGGGAGAGGGTAAACATTTTACTCAAAGCTCTGTAACTAGATTAACCCTGGACTCAGAATGAACTCAGGGAATGAATGAATTAAAGTCACTTTTTAAAACAACTCTATATAAACATTATGTCCAGCTGTCTTTAATATTTTGAGGTAACTATCAGCAAGATTTAAAATTCAAGCTGTCTGCACTTTTTTTATTTGTAATTCATTCATTCCATACTTCTATTTTCTCAAGTGACTTAACGACTAGAGCAAGTAGATTATAGTTTTAATCTATTATTAGTTTTTTACATTAAATAACTAAATATTTGTAAAGATATGTTTTCACAAAACAAATTGGTCAGACTAGATCCATCTTCATCAGTGGCTGCTTTCTCTACATGATTAACATTTGCTGTTATAAGAGGCATTATTCTATCTTACCAAAAAGGGCTTTACACTATTATTCACAGATTCATCTAAATGTAAATATAAATACGTATTATTAAATAAGAATAATATGTGAGTATCCTTGTTGGTCAAATCTGAAAGAATGTAAACAAATATAAGTAATAGGTGAATGCCTTCATGAATTGTAAAATACAAATTTTTCCCAATTAAGGTCAGTTTTCTTGGCTGAATGTGGTGGCTCAGACCTGTAGTCCCAGCACTTTGGGAGCCAAGACAGGAGGGATCCTTGAGCTCAGGAGTTCCAGACCAGCCTGTGCAACACAGGGAGACCTTATCTCCACAAAAAAAAAATAGAAAAATTAGCTGGGTGATGTAGTATGTGCCTGCGGTCCCGGCTACTAGGGAGGCTGAGCTGGGAGCATCACGTGGGGCTGCAGTGAATCGTGATTGCGCCACTGCACTCCAGCCTGAGTGACAGAGCAAGACCCTGTCTCAATAAATAGATAAATAAATAATTAGTTTTCTCAAAGTTAGTAAATAGAGGAAGGCATGATTGTAATGATTGTGTGTCACCTCTTATAAATGAGAAAGTGATACCTCAGAGTAAAATGTCCCAAGACCACTCTGGATAACTCTTCTGGCTTACGATAGTAAGTTAGAATTATGTGTTAGTTTATCTCTCTTTCCTACCACTTTATATACATATACGCAGGTTCCTTGATGGCAGAAACAGTGTGACGTATTTATCTTTGCAACTCCAGGGCTTAGCCAACATTAAAACAGGGTACTCACAAAACAGTTGGTCCCTAACTTAACAATATTTGATTTCATGTAAATAATGTGTTGCTTTGAGCTTTGTATGTTTGCTGTCAAAAGGATTCTGGACTAGAATTTAGCTGTTTTCCTAGAACTGATTATTTAAATCACATAAAAGTGAATGGTTAAGAGATTTTTTTATAGGAATATTTTTTAATAAAAGAAAGGAAAACCAACCAACAAAAAATCTTACTCTACCTTACAAGAAAGTAAAACGTACAAATTCTTTCTCCCAAAATGCATTACTTATTCTGTCCAAATATCCTATTCTTTCAGCATTTAAATAGGAGCAGAGATTTCCAAGGTTACTAATGTAGCTATAATTTATTTGACTAAAAAAAATCAAATGCAGTCAGCTTTATTGGCAAGCACTACCGTATGTCCTGAGGGGTTCAGTAGATTATGGAGATACTAATTATTAAATTTTACATTGTTTAACTGAACAATGGTTTTCTTATTTATTCATGTTTGGATTGTAATTGTACTATCAAACGTGATGTTTTGTTTGTTTCACTTGAAAAAATTTAAAAAAACAAAGAAAACATAAGTAATTGTTCTAAATGACCAATATATGAAATGAAATAAGTATCAAACATCACTAGTCCTATTCTCTTGCAAAATACCTGATCTGCATGTATTATTTTCATGGTTTATTTTCTTTCTTGTATTAATAATTAGAATGAACAATTCAAATAAAAACTAACAAAATAAAGATTTCCCAGAAATATAACCTTAAGTTTCTTGGATTTCATAAATAGAGAATTTTAAATCTCTTTTTTGTATTGGCTTTAATTATTTCAGTGTTTTTACAATGTATCTTTTATACGGTATAGAAAGGCACTGGTGATTGTAAATTTTTGACAATTGTTTACATCCATAAAGATCTCCATTAGATGAAATATTGAGAACTCTTTTGGGGTGTCTGTGCTCAATATTATTTATGCTTAGAGAACTTTCTAGTTCTCCTTTCTTTGTGTCACTTAGACAGTTATATTTTCCTTCAACCTTGAAGACAGGTATGACCACATGGCTTGCCTTAGCTACTGAAATTTGATTAAAATTATCCTTTGCCACTTCCAGGTGGCAAAGGATTAAGAGTCAACGTATTAACTTGCAAGTAGTCTCGTTTGCTACAGTGGTACACTGTTACATCTGCTTTTCAGGTGCTAGCATCCTCAGCCAGCAGAGGTTTGCTAGCCTGGATATTGGAGTAACAGCAATGAGACCAGTCCCCATGGTCGTCCACATCACACATGTTGTGTGAATGTATTTTTTAAAATTGCTTTAAGTTCCTGATATTTTGGAGTTGTTTGTTCCCATAACATCAGCTATCCTAAACTTATTAGCCCAGTTACTTTTTAACTGCTTAAATTTACTATTATTATTTTTGCCTTGATTTTATATATAAACATATTCTTGTCTGAGAAGAAATTTACTTTTTATTTTTCATGTTCATGTAAATATGTTGTGTTTTGTTTCTGTTTAATATACTCTATTTTTTCCCATAATTTCCCTACTACTAGTGCACATTTTATAAAAGCAATTAGCCAAAATAGATCATGGACCAAACACAAAAACGAAAACAAAAAGTGGCTATGGAATTTTTTTTTTTTTTTTTTTTTTTTTTTTGAGATAGAATCTCACTCTGTCACCCAGGCTGGAGTGCAATCTTGGCTCACTGCAACCTCTCCCTCCTGCGTATAAGCAATTCTTGTACCTCAGCCTCCCAAGTAGCTGGGATTATAAGTATAGGCATGTGCCACCATGCCCGGCTAATTTTTGTGTTTTTAGGAGAAACTGGGGTTTTGCCGTGATGGCCAGGATGGTCACGAACTCCTCAAGTGATTTGCCCACCTTGGCCTCCCAAAGTGCTAGGATTACAGGCGTGAGCCATTGCGCCTGGCTGGCTATGAAATATCTTAAAACTACCTGTTTGGCACTATGATCACTACCTGGGTGCGATACATGCAAGTAAGAAATCTGTTTATATTCATTTGTATGTAAAATAAAAGTCAAAATTTTTAAAAAGAAAGAAGAAGGAAATGTCCTGTGTCTTCACTGAGTTGGTTGATACAAGGATATACACTCAGTAAAACTCATGAAATAGTACACTTCAAATAAGATCAGTTTATTACATAGAAATTATACTTCAGTGAATGTGAAAAAAATATGTTTTAAAAATTAGTTTTTTCCAATTCTGTGAAGAAAGTCAGTGGTAGCTTGATGGGGATAGCATTGAATCTATAAATTACTTTGGGCAGTATGGCCATTTTCACGATATTGATTCTTCCTATCCATGAGCATGAAATGTTTTTCCATTGGTTTGTGTCCTCTCTCATTTCCTTGAGCAGTGGTTTGTAGTTTTCCTTGCAGAGATCCTTCACATTCCTTGTAAGTTGTATTCCTAGGTATTTTATTCTCTTTGTAGCAGTTGTGAATGGGAGTTCACTCATGATTTGGCTCTCTGTCTGTTATTGGTATATAGAATGCTTATGATTTTTGTGCATCAATTTTGTATCCTGAGACTTTGCTGAAGTTGCTTATCAGCTTAAGGGGATTTTGGGCTGACACGATGGGGTTTTCTAAATATACAGTCATGTCATCCGCAAACAGAGACAATTTGACTTCCTCTCTTCCTATTTCAATACGCTTTATTGCTTCTCTTAGCTGATTGCCCCAGCCAGAACTCACGCCAGTTAGAATGGCGATCATTAGAAAGTCAGGAAACAACAGATGCTGGAGAGGTTGTGGAAAAATAGGAACATTTTCACACTGTTGGTGGGAGTGCAAATTAGTTCAACCATTGTGGAAGACAGTGTGGCGATTCCTCAAGGGTCTAGAACTAGAAATACCATTTGACCCAGCCATCCCACTACTGGGCATATATCCAAAGGATTATAAATCATGCTGCTATAAAGACACATGTACATGTACGTTTATTGTGGCACTATTCACAATAGCAAAGACTTGGAACCAACCCAAATGTCCATCAGTGAGAGCCTGGATTAAGAAAATGTGGCACATAAACACCATGGAATACTATGCAGTCATAAAAAAGGATGAGTTCATGTTCTTTGCAGTGACATGGATGAAGCTGGAAACCATAATTCTCAGCAAACTAACACAGGAACAGAAAACTCAACACCGTGTGTTCTCACTCCTAAGTGGGAGTTGAACAAAGAGAACACATGGACACAGGGAGGAGAACAAACATCACACACCGGGGCCTGTTGTGGGATGGGACGGCAGGGGAGGGATAGCATTAGGAGAAATACCTAATGTAGCTGATCGGTTGACGGGTGCAGCAAACCACCATGGCACGTGTATACTTATGTAACAAAACTGTACATTCTGCATGTGTAATCGAGAACTTAAAAGTATTTTTTTAAAAAGTATCCTGCATGCCAGGTAGGGTAAAAATTATCCACATTTGTCAGAAGAAAAAAAAAACACAAATATTCTGAACTCAATAATTTTAAGATGTGTTTCTTTGTTTTCCTTTCACAGTATCATGGAGACCCTTCAGTCATAGCGCATAGTATTTCTCTTTGGTCATACCACATAGTATTTCTTTCTGATATATCCGTTTTGAAAGAGTCTGTCTTCCTATTACTACTATTATTGTGTAATCATTAGTTGAGATCTTGCATTGAGAATGCATTGAAAATATTTACTGTTTTCTTCAAATATGTATTTTAATCTCAAATGGGTTTATGATTCTTCTAAGTTTAAAATACTCACATTTGAAAAATCTTAACTTAAAAATATTAATTTGATGATCGTTTTTAGCCAATTAAGAAAAATCTCATAACAACAAAGGCACAATGACATCAATAAATACATAATATTTGTACTAAATACTATGTATAAATACATAATATTTTTACCATTCATATAAGAGAGAAAAACATGGGAAACCTAGTCATTTTAATTTGTTCAATTGATATATTTTAATTCATGTTAGGCATGTATGTAAAATAATTTTTGGCAAAAGTTTCATCTTTTTCACGTTCTATCTCATCTTGTATCTCAGACCTCCCACAGCAATTTCTCAACATCTCTAAACTTACAGGAGGATCATAATCACCTTGTGGTTCAAAAGAAACATGCAATTTGTTCCAGCCAATGGGTTGTGAGAAGTGAGGTGAGTCACCTTCAGGCCAAAGTATTTATTTGACAGTGAGTTCTCCAGTCTTGTCTTTTCCTTCAGCATTTCAACTAAATGCTCAATAAATCTCATCCTAAATCTTCCTTAAAGGTTATCTTAAATGTTCTCATTTTCTACCACAAGTAATAAGGGGAGTGTGACCATATCAAACTGACAGACAATGTATGTCAAAGAAGCCACTTCTAGAAAGTGGTCATAAATATTCAGAGATATTAAGGAGAAATTTAATGTCATAAAATATCTTTAACAATAAAATTTACTCCATTTTATACTTTAGCCTCTACTCACGTAGTTCAGGGAATGCCCGTATTATTTTAACATGAAAATAAAGTAGTCAAAACTTTATTTAAAAAGTTCATACAATAATCATTGCTGTTCTAGCATTGGATCCTATTCATTTAGTCATTCATCTGTTCATTCAAGAAACAGTCACATCGTATTAGATACTGAGCAAGTACCGGAAAAATAAGAACCAATGAGGCATGGTCGATATCTCAATATCCGACTCAAAAATAAATGTTAGGCTTGCTCGCTGTCACCAGTATCGTATTTTATAAAAACTTCTAAAAATAAAAAAAAAAGGAAAAACAAATTCCAAGTTACTTTTCCACATATCCTGCAATCAATTATTCCTAATGTATACTTAAAATTTCAAATACATCTCAAATAAAATTCAAAGCATTGTAAACACTGATCCTAGAACAAAAACAAAGAGAAAATGAGACATACTCCAGATGTGTTGAAGGTATTAAATAAACCCATGAATTCTGATATGCCATTCATTTATTAATACAACTTAATGTAATTCTTCTTACCTCCATTTATGTTGTTAAATGTATATTTTATCGTTCTGAAACTGTATTTATTTAATAAAAAAGTTGATACTCGGTATTATAATTTTGTCAACATTAAATCTACTATACTTAAGAGAATTATAATTTCTGGGATTACGAACAGTATTCTTTAATTCACAATATACCCAAATAATAAAATCATATATTTTGTTGAAAAAGATTTTAAATGCTAAGTTAAAAGCAAAAAGCTTAGAAATGCTCCAAAATGGAAAGAACTAGGCAATATATGATAAGAGAAGCAGCCTCTGAATTACCGGCAGTTAATCTTGCAAATTCACCTGAAAGGAAACTTGAAAAAATTGTCTTCTAGGTTCTTCAGTTTTTAAAAGAAGATCAAATATGTTCGATATATTAAACAACCGATCTACTCAGCTATTTTGATTTATGTAAGCCTGTGGCTTACAGAGTTCACTGCTCAAGGATCCTAAGTAAAATATCAGAAGTAAATTCATCGCTGGATTGCATGATTTGCTATCATTTTCTAAAACATGGTGCAATCCTTTTTTTTACTAATTTTACTTGTCACCTTTATGTTGTTGCTTATTAATGTTTACTAATTTTTACTTAGCTCTTATTAATTTTACTTAATTATCAACGTTATGTTCTTGTTTTTGCCGCAATTATCACCAAAAAGACCGTGTAGGAAACCAAGGTTATTCAAGGAATTTTGGATATAGGATTTTGCTTTTCTACTAGGCAGATATTTTGTTCCACCTTGAGACATTTCATTAATAAAGCTAAGATAAACCAGTATACATCTTTAATATTAAAAAAAGGCTTAACTTAATTAAAAGAGTATGTTTATGTTGTGCAAAGTTAAAACCAGCACCTCAGTTTGAGCCCGTGTGGTGATTTAATTGGTGCAATCATTATTCGTGATTAAGAAGCTGAACCTTATTGTATTCATTGGCTGTGTGTCTATTACACCCTGTATATCAACTTCATTTCCTATCATAATTTTTAAATAAAAAACTAGTTTTTTTCCAGAAATGAAACAAAAATTTCACAATGACTAAAGCCGAAATAATTTAAATCAACAAAATAATGATATTTTAGTCTTATAACTTAAAGTACAAAATAAATACCTATGAGTCCATACTGATATAAATAAATGACCTATTAGTAATTACATGGGAAATAAGGGACAAATCTTTCCTACAAAAGATTTCTAAATAATAAATGTAAAACGAACAAGGGAAATAGAAAATCATCATTAAAATATTGCAGTAAAATATGCCTCAGGAAATTTAATAGATACAGTTTTCCCAGTAGGTGAAACTTAAAGGAAAAAGAGCATATTTGCAGAACTTAAGTTCTCCCCACCAAAAAAAAAAAAAAATTATTAATTACTAAGGCCCACAAATTCCTGGATTTTCCTCTCTCCAGAAGGTAGTTCTTCATTCCCTTTCCTTTGAGAATGGCCTAGATTTAGCATGTTGCTTTAAACAGTGTATGGGAAAGGAATAACAGTAACTTCACAGTGGAGAAACCTAGTAGACACCACCTTAACGGAGTGATCATGTTTAACATATTAGTAATAAAATTGATATTTTGTACTTCCTGATAAAATGTTGTATAAAAAGTTCTCATATCTGTCTTATTTTCCAAAAAATCCAAAACCCTATTCTATCTGTAAGAAATCATCAGACAATTCTTGTTGAAGGACATTCTATAAAATACCAGGTCAATATTCTCCAAAAGTGTCTAGTTCAGGAAACACAAGGAAAGATCAAAACCAACACATAGAAAATTAAAGAATGTATCCTAGCTTTATTAAAGAGACAGGAAGGAAAAAATGCAACTTTGTTTTTTTTTTTTTTTTTTTTTTTTTTGAGACGGAGTCTCGCTCTGTCGCCCAGGCTGGAGTGCAGTGGCCGGATCTCAGCTCACTGCAAGCTCCGCCTCCCGGGTTCACGCCATTCTCCTGCCTCAGCCTCCCGAGTAGCTGGGACTACAGGCGCCCGCCATCTCGCCCGGCTAATTTTTTGTATATTTTAGTAGAGACGGGGTTTCACCGTGTTAGCCAGGATGGTCTCGATCTCCTGACCTCGTGATCCGCCCGTCTCGGCCTCCCAAAGTGCTGGGATTACAGGCTTGAGCCACCGCACCCGGCCCACAACTTTGTGTCTTATGTTGGATCTTGGATTGAAAGAACACTAATGAAAAACCTAGCGGAATTCAAATAAAGTCTGTGATTGAGTTAATAATATAACAGTACTGACTTCTTAATTTTGATATGTGTACTATGGTTACCAAAATAACATTAACAGGAGCTGAGATGACAATATAGGAATTCTCTGTACTATTTTTTACCACTCATCTGCAAATCTAAGTCATCTTAAAATATTTTTTTAAAGTCATTTGAATTTAATAGATATGACAAATTACATATGGAAGTCTTTTGCATGAATTAGGTTGGTGCAGAAGTAATTGCAGTTTTTGCCGTCACTTTTAATGGCAAAATAGATTCCGCTTATGAACTCTTGTTGGATATTATTGGTCAATAAGTTTAAATAATCTTTTTTTATTAAAAAATGTTTTTCTCATGTCCCCAAAAATGTTCCAGAAAGAAGATACTGTGACATTTCTTCATAGAGATTGTAAACTTTCTACATATTTTTGTGTCTCTATGAACAGAAGATGACTAAATACTTTAAGAAAATATACATTATCAATTAAAGATAATAGTGATTATGTCCCAATTTTTATTATTTCAAAATATTGTGACTTAGCCTCCTCATAAACATTACTATATTTATATTTTGTAGTATTACTACCTATTTTCTTCCTTCAAGAGTGTTTTGGATCTTTTTCTTCCTTTCTGTTTTAAACAAACTACGCATTCTCTTACAGCTACTACTCCACCATAAATCATTAATTCCAAGAGTATAAAACTGGTTTATCTTATCCAGATTAACCATCTGAGTCTTTCTTATCACCTTGCTCACAACCCCTGACAGGCAGCTGTTTGGACGAACGGAGGCAAGATGGCGCACTTCCGGGTTCTTCATCCCCCCCAACTTTTCCCGCGCGCGTGAAAATGCAGCCGACGCCCGGGAAGGTGCAGACCAACTGGGCATGCGCCAGGTGACGTCAATCTGAAGAGACCAAGATTTACCTGGTCGCACCTGCGGAACGCCCCCGGACACGCCCGTGCCCCGCCTATCGCCCTCCCACTCCCAGAAAAGCCGCTGCGGACGAGTGCCACGCGCGGACTTCCCAGCTTCCCCACTGCGGTCGGGACTGTCGGAACTCCGTCCGAGAGCAGCACGGAGAACTCTGTGGGCCTCATTTGCCGGAGGCCAACAGACCTCTCCTTACCCACCTTCTTCCCCTGAAGCTAGGTGACCAAAATAAACTTGCAGTTTTGCTCCTACCCTTGCCTAGTCGCTGGTTCCTTTGCGCCCGATCTGGTGGTCTTAGAAAAAACAAAACAGTTGGTGCCGAACCCGGGGAGACCCCTCCTCGGGACCCCCAGGGTCTGGGGAGCCTCCTCCTCCTCCTCGCTCCACGCGGCAGACGGACCAGGACCTGAGACCCGCTTCCCTCACTCTCACGGCCTCTCTGGGGTAAGTGCCCTTGTCTCCTCTTTACCTCCCTCGGCCAGAAATCCTGCGCAGGTCCGGGGTCCATTTGGAGCCACCAAGTGGCTCGGGAGACCCGTTCAGGACGGAGACGTCCGCCTGAAGGTAATCTCCACTTAGGCTTCAAGAGCCTCTCGTCTGTCTCTGCTGGTTCCAAAGGACGCTTTGAAGCCAGGCAGGGATCCATTCCCATGTCCATTGGGTCCATTGTGTCGGTAAAGAGGAAACAAATGGGAAACCCCCAGTCCAAATTTCCAAAGAGCACCCCCTTGGGGTGCCTCCTAGCCAATTTAAAAACCTTACAGCTTGAACAAGACCTTAGGAGGAAGCGGTTAATTTTCCTTTCCACTGTGGTGTGACCGACCTCAGCAATTTCTGCCAGCGGTTAGGCAAGTGGTCTGAAATTACGTACATACAAGGCTTTTGGGCCTTACGCTCTCGTCCCGACCTGTGTAGCCGGTGCTCTTCGGCCCAAGTTATGCTAGCCAAGGACGCCGGCTCACAGGAACCCGAAAAAGAGGAGTCTTCATTCCTTTCTGTTCAGCCGGAGGATCTAGGGTTTCCCTCACTTCCGCCCTATACTTCTCCTCCCTCCGCCCGGACTCCTCCTTCCTCTTCCTTACCTACTAGTAATCCACTCAGTCCCGTGCTTCCTTCGGGGCACCCAACTGGCTGTCTTGAGTCTCCTGTCTCTGCACACACCCGCTCTAAGTGCCCTGCTGATGCCTCCACTCCTGCCCCACACCCTCCTACAGTGTTAGCGCCTTTGTGAGAGGTGGCTGGGGCGGAGGGGGTAGTCAGAGTACATGTCCCTTTTTCATTAGCCGATCTTTCCAAAATTGAAAAGCGTTTAGGGGATTTCTCAGCTAATCCCACCGTTTACATAAAGGAATTTAGATATCTTTGTCAGGCTTATGACTTAACTTGGCATGACCTCCAGGTTATCCTAACCTCCACCCTAAACCCTGAGGAGCAAGAGCGCATCCTAGCGGCCGCCAGGCAGCACGCCAACCAACTACATTTAACTGATGCCACCATCCCACTAGGGGAGCAAGCAGTACCCTCGGCAGACCCAGACTGGAACTACCAAGCAACCAGCCTGGGCGCCGTAGGCGAGACATAATGGTTCAGTGTTTGTTGGCTGGTATGCAAACAGCCTCAAACAAAACTGTAAATTTTAACAAATTAAAAGAAATTATTCAAAATCCAGAAGAAAATCCAGCCGCATTCTTAAATAGGCTGACTGAGGTTCTAACCCAATATACCCGGTTAGATCCGGCCTCCCCAACAGGGCCCACCATTTTGGCGTCTTATTTCATTTCTCAATCAGCTCCTGACATTCGTAAGAAACTTCAAAAGGTAGAGGATGGTCCTCAGCACCAATACAAGATCTGGTTAAATTAGCCTTTAAGGTCTATAACTCCAGAGAGGAGACGGCTGAGGCAGTGCGACAGGCACGCCTCAAACAGAAGGCCAACTCCTAGCAGCGGCTTTACAGCCCAATTGTAACCCCAGACCAGAGAGTACACACTCCGCAGACTCCAAGGCTACGAAAGGAGCCTGCTATAAGTGCGGCAAGGCAGGACACTATGCCAACAGGTGTCCGCAAGGTCCCCGAGCCCCAACGCAGCCTTGCTATAAGTGCAAGGCGTCAGGACATTGGGCCAATGAATGTCCTAAGCCTCGTCCACCAGCAACCCCCTGCCCTGCTTGCCAGCAGGGAGGACACTGGAAGTCTGATTGCCCCACCCTGAGAACAGGTGCTGCGTCTCCACGTGACCCCCTTTCCCAGGATCCTGGGAGCTCCTTCCAGCTCCTACATCTGGACGACAACGACAACTGAAGGTGCCGAGACTCGGGGACCCCCATCACCCTCGCCGAGCCGCGGGTAACTCTCCTGGTAGCGGGTAAGACAATCAATTTTTTTAATCAACAGCGAGGCTACCTATTCTGTTTTGCCGTCCTTCTCTGGACCTAGCCTTCCATCCAATATCTCTGTAGTAGGAGTAGACGGGAAGCCATCCACCCCACGAAAACTCCACTCCTTAATTGCTGCCTGGCCAACAACTACTCTGCACACTCGTTCCTCATTCCCAGCTAAAGAGGGCCCCCACCGGGAACAATCAGTGGACATCAGTTCAACTTTCCCCCACTCGCCTCAAACTTACAAAACTTTCTTAACTAGTTCATGCTCCCTGACCCCTGGCGCTTAGCTCGCTTTCTCACCATCTTCTACATAACCTATCAGACTTTCAATACATAACCCCAGACCCATATCTACCTCCAGACAATAGTCCAGAGCAGTGGTTCTCCCATCTCCTAACCTTCATTGAACATCTCCAGTGGCAAGGGACACTCTGTGACTACACGGAAAATGAAGTCTCATTTTATACTTATATGCTGTTTCACTCATACACTCAGACCTTTGCTAGTCCGCCTACTGTATGGCAATTTTTTCTCATCACTGAAACTTGGCCACAAGACAGCCAACACACTCAGTAGTACATAGTTCTGCCAGTTGTCTTCCTTAAGGCTATCAAACTTCTCTCCACACAATAGAGACCCCTTTCTCATGGCTCGCACTTATCTGCCAAAGGCTAGACTTAACCTACACTGTGAATATAACCAATCTCTCCCACTGCTTCCTCTGTGAGGCTTTAGAAGCCCCCACCTAGTGGCAGCCCCCTGCCCATGGCCTTCAACACAACTGGTCAAACATCCCACAATTCACTTACACTCCAGGCGCCACTATACCAGAAATCCAAACTGCCCAATCCTTCCTTTCCGTTATTCAACTCCAATTCATCCTGAGGTAATCATGCTCAGGCACCCAATGGAGGCCACACAGCCCCCATTGAAGGCTATTTCTCGTCCAAACTGCCCAATCCTTCCTTTCCGTTATTCAACTCCAAATTCATCCTGAGGTAATCATACTCAGGCACCCAATGGAGGCCAAACAGCCCCCATTGAAGGCTATTTCTCGTGCAACTGATCTCTCTCTAAAACTCTTAACCATACAGCCATTAACTGATCCCTCTATGTCCCCATGTCCTTGGTCCCCAGTCTAACTTTATACAGCCAGGCAGAAGTAGCAGAGCTTTTCCAGCAACTTTCCATGCCACTACGCCACCCCTGTAAAAAAAAAAAACGGGCTGTTTTCCTCCCTCTAGTTATTGGAATCAGCTGAAAGCCTGGCCTCCCTGCAGCACCGAACTACCTCAATAGCCTAAGTAGCTGCCCAAAACAGGCGAGCCCTAGACTTGCTTACAGCTGAAAAAGGAGGCACTTGTCTCTTCCTTGGAGAAGAGTGCTGCTATTATGTTAGCAAGTCAGGCCTAGTAGACACTAACATTCAAACCCTCAATAAAATAAAAAAAACTGAGATACAAAACCTTAACACCCCAACCTTGCCAGGACCTTCCTTCTGGGTTTTGCCCATATTCCGACAAATGCTTCCATACCTCGTTCCTATACTAATACTGTGCCTTATTTTATTCTTCATCCGTACGTCCAAATGCCAACCATGGGCCCCGACCTTAACGACGCCCCTTAACAGCAGGAAGTAGCCAGACAGACCACGGCGCCCCCTTATCACTATTACCAATAAAAGGTTGGACTGTTTGGACGAACGGAGGCAAGATGGCGCACTTCCGGGTTCTTCATCCCCCCCAACTTTTCCCGCGCGCGCGAAAATGCAGCCGACGCCCGGGAAGGTGCAGACCAACTGGGCATGCGCCAGGTGACGTCAATCTGAAGAGACCAAGATTTACCTGGTCGCACCTGCGGAATGCCCCCGGACACGCCCGTGCCCCGCCTATCGCCCTCCCACTCCCAGAAAAGCCGCTGCGGACGAGTGCCACGCGCGGACTTCCCAGCTTCCCCACTGCGGTCGGGACTGTCGGAACTCCGTCCGAGAGCAGCACGGAGAACTCTGTGGGCCTCATTTGCCGGAGGCCAACAGACCCCTCCTTACCCACCTTCTTCCCCTGAAGCTAGGTGACCAAAATAAACTTGCAGTTTTGCTCCTACCCTTGCCTAGTCGCTGGTTCCTTTGCGCCCGCTCTGGTGGTCTTAGAAAAAACAAAACAGCAGCCTATCATTCTCATTTTACATTGAGATATTGTTAATTCAGTTCTGACTAGAAGCAGGCCAAGTAATGATCTTGACACACTCAACATTTTTATAATCTAAATATGTTGTGAAATCTCTACTCACGTAAACATAAAAACAAAAGCAAATAATGGTATATAATACAGAAATGCCCACATACACACATACATATATACACATATGCCTGTGTGTGTATACATACATACATATTATATATACACACATACACACACATACTCCTAAGGTTGTGTTATTCATTTCACTTGTAAAAGAACATTCATATATCATAGTTTTGGGCAAAAGATTGGCTCAATATCTGCCCTAGGGATATTTTCATCAATTAACTCACCAATTATAAATTACATTTCTACTTATTCCTATCAATAGAGTTATTATTTTCACTGTAGTTTAACAGAGGAAAAATACTTTGAAAATTTGCTAATAAACGAATTGTGTTGTTACTCCCTTGGTTGGTATAAATTGTGCATTATACTGTATATATTTCACAGTTTTGTAGGGCTGTCAGGTCATTATTTAGAACCTGCTTTAGCAACAAATGAGCATTTGTTTCTACTACTTCCATGCTAGGCTTTACCTAGTTTGAGAGCTAGACAGTGAGAGAGACAGAGAGAGCGATAAGGAATCAGAAAAGAGTGAGAGGTAGAGAAAGGGAGAAAAGTCAAGAAGAGAGAGTTGGAGGATGGAGGAGACTGAAAATAATAAAATCAACACAAACCTGGTGAAATAAGTAAGCTAAGCAGAGGGGGACACTAAAGATTTAAGTTGGTAACTGGGGTTTTAGGACAGTTTGTAAGATCTTATTAATTCTAAGATTCCTGGAAGACCTAACCATTTTCAAAGAAACAAAAACAGGCCTCTATTTCAAAAGTAAATATACAATTATCTTGGGTTATTTCTGGTTTGAGATATTTACTGTATGACTTAAAAAAATTCCTATATTAATTTTCTATTTCTGTGTAACAAATTATTTTAAATATTAGCAGCTTCTAACAATACACATTGACTGTCTCACAGTTTCCATGGGAAGAGAGTCCCGCCCAGAGCTGCCTCACTTGACTGTGGGCTGCGGATACCACAAGGCTGTGATCAATGTGTCGTCCAGGCTGAATTCTCACATTGAGATGCAACTGGGGAAAGATCTGCTCTGAAATTTACTGAAATTGCTGTCAGAATTCCTTTCCTTGAGGCTGTGGGATGAAAGGTGCCGTTTATTTGCTGACTTCGGCTAAGGACCACTCTCGGTTCCAAAGAGTCTCCTGCAGTTATTTCCCATGTGGCCCTTCCATAAGCCACTCAAGGGGGAGGTTTGCCGCATCAAGGCTAGAAAGAGAATTTCTCGCCCTGGTCGGCTATGATGAAGAATTACAGGACATAATAAAATCAGAGGCCAGGACATTCCAAACATGTCCCGAACAATGAGGCTAATTAGAGTGAAATTCTTTGTTCATAGTGTTATGGGCTGAATCACATCCGGGGAAATTTATATGCTGAATTCCTATCTGCCCATAGTGAAGCGGCATTGTTGTCTTTGCTAAATACCCAAGGTTCATTGTCTCATGCCTAGGGAATCGAGGATGTGGACACACAAGAAGTGAATTTGAGTGGAGGTTTAGGCCAGTGCAGTGGCTCATGCCTGTAATCCCAGCACTTTGGGAGGCTGAGGCGGATGAATCACGTGAGATCAGGAGTTCGAGACCAATGTAGCCAACATGGTGAAACCTTGCCTCTACTAAAAATACAAAATTAGCAGGGCGTGGTGGTGGGGGACCTGTAATCCCAGCTACTCTGGAGGCTGAAGCAGGAGAATCGCTTGAACCCAGGAGGTGGAAGTTGTAGTGAGCCAAGATTGTGCCACTGCACTCCTGCCTGGGTGACAAGAGGGAAACTCTGTCTAAAAAACAAAAACAAACAAACAAAGAAAAATAGAGTGGAGGTTTAACAGGCAAAAGAAAGAGAAAAGAGAGTAGCTCTCTGTCTCTCCTGCAGCAAGAGAGGGGTGTCCAGATGGGTCTTCTGGTCTTGTGGTGAAATGCAAAGGGTTTTAGAGATGAGCTTGAGGAGGTGGTGTCTCATTTACATAGGGCCTAAAGATTGGTTGGACCAAGTGTGCAATTTACATAGCCCACAAGGAAGCTGGCTGCCCCATCCTTTTATGAAGCAGTTGGGGTCTCTAACTAGCCGGCACCACATTGCCTGCTTTTTTACTGCACACATGACGACAAGGAAAAGGGAAGAGGGAATCTCCACGTTGAATATACCTGGCTTCCAGGTATCCTTTTTCTATTGGCACAGCTGCTGGCATTTATTGATGCAAGGTTTTAGCTTGCTTACCTAAGCTGGCAGCTTGATTTTTCAGGCTGCATTTTGTTAGAAAAGAAATGATTTGGAGGCTGCTTTTTGTTGAAAGAAAAACCTCACTGAGGACTCTTTTACCCTCCCTATCTGCCTAAATAATTTTTTTAGCTCCTGTATCAATATCTCAGAATATGACTGCATTTGGAGATAAAGAGAAATTTAAGTGAAAACGATGAGGTCCTTCGAGTGGGCACAAATCCAATAGAACTGGTGTCCTTCCTAGAAGGGGAATTCGGAGGCACAGACCTTGTGAAGACACAGGGAGAAGACAACCATCTACCAGCCAAGGAGAGAGGACTCAGAAGAAACCAGCTCTGCCAAAACCTTGACCTTCTGGCACCCAGCATTGTAAGAAAATGAGTTTGTGTCATGTAAGCTTTTGTCTGTGGTACTTTATTGTGGTAGCCCTAACAAACTAATACACATAGGCAGACTGTTTAATGTCCACCCTGTATCTACTAAAACTTGAGCCACAAAGCTTTTGAGTGGTGGCAGAGTCTCAATCAGCAAATCAGATACAAGAATTGCAGCCCCACTGTACCCCTGTGGCTGCTGAACTGGTCTCAGCCAGGGTTTCATTTTGAGTCTATTCACATCAGGATGCAGACTGGAGAAGAAAGATGATACAATCTACATTCATTACAATAGCAGCTGCTAAAGCCTCTTCTTAGGAATGCCAGTCTGATTCAGTATTTAAAAAGAAGAAATCGGGAGTGTCTTCCATTATGAATTAGGAAATAAAACAATTCACCCCAAAATATGTTTGTCTGACATATTTTGAAATGGTTGCTGCAGGGCCAGTAGACTGGAGCAGTCCTGGAATGCTATGTTTTGTGGAGGAAATTTATATCTGTTCCAAGATATAGGTGAGAATAATTGTGAGGCTGGCACTTTTCAAGTCTGACAAGAACCATTTACCATCTATTCTTTCTGTGGACTGTTACCTGTGGTGTTTATATCTGCATAATAAGACCACTTTTGCTAGCCAAGCCTCTTCCTTTCTCCCTCTTATAACTATCTTGCCAGTGAAACCTGTTTTAGGCCATGCTCTGAGCCCACATTTTTCTGTAACCTATGGATGACATATAAGCTTTTGTACTTTATTGAAGTGAGGGGGTATTGAGTGTTCATTCTGAAGGCTCCCATGTAAACACATTAAAAAAATTTGTGTGCTTCTTTTCCTATTAATCAATCTGCCTCATGTCAGTGATTTTTCAGCAAACCTCCTTGGCCCCCACAAATTAAAACTGGGAATTTTTAGAAGTTAAAAGGTTCTCCAGACATTAATGGAGTCAAAGGAGATAATGATTCGAGGAAGTAAACATTTGTTTTATTTTCAAATGTCAGATCCAAAAAGCATGGGAAGTTTTGTCACAGACGTTTGAACCAGAGCAACTCCATCTTAAATAGGAGCCAGGTAAAATAAGGCTGAAATCTACTGGGCTGCATTCCCAGATGGTGAAGGCATTCTAAGTCATAGGATGAGACAGGGGGTCGGCACAAGATACAGGTCGTAAAGACCTTACTGATTAAACAGGTTGCAGTCAAGAAGCTGCACAAAACCCACCAAAACCAAGATGGCCACAAGAGTGATGTCTCGTCGTCCTCACTGCTACACTCCCATCAGCACCATGACAGTTTACAAATGCCATGGCAATGTCAGGAAGTTACCCTATATAGTCTAAAAAGGGGAGGTGTGAATAATCCACGTCTTGTTTAGCATATCATCAAGAAATAACCATAAAAATGGGCACCCAGCGGCCCTCAGGGCTGCTCTGTCTGTGGAGCAGGCAGTCTTCTATTCCTTTACTTTCCTAAGAAACTTGCTTTCACTTTACTCTGTGGACTTGCCCTGAATTCTTTTCTTGCACTAGATCCAAGAACACTCTCTTGGGGTGTGGACCACGGCCCCTCTCCTGTAACAGCTTCCTTAGTAATTTGGCTTACAGTGTAGGAATTAAGACGTAAGTGACACTTTGAATAGGAAAAAATAGTAAAACGTTAATATTCTGATGCTGAGGCTTATTTCCACAGCCCTCCTAAGGGATGTTATTATTTATATTCTTAATTAAAAGCTGCTTCTCTGTCGGCATTCACATTCTCATGAGAAATCCAACACTGTTTTACTAAAAAGGCATAAAACATTCAACTTGTATGACTTATACTTGGAGAAACAAACCTGAGTATTCTTCCCAAGTTCATCTTGATAGTGTCTGCAAGACACACAGTTGATCTCAACTGATAGCTGCATGCCCAAAAGATGTACTGTATTTTTCTTCGATTTTACTTCATTTACTCTTTTCTCCCAGGGTTATACATTAATAAACTTTGGACCCACATGAGAATTTATATTTTGTATCTTTTCTGCCAGAAGGACCCTGGATCCCAATTCACTCTAGATTTCCCAGATTGAAATGTTTTTCCTATAAAGGACATGCAAGAGAAAACTACCGTATTTCCAGAAAGGTAGTAAAGAACTGTGTGGAATTTTATAACACATAATACATTAGTTTACAAAATAATATTGATGATTTAATTGCTTGATGCAAGTATGTTACAGGAAAGGGATCCAGATCTAGACCCCAAAAAAGGGTTCTTGGATCTCACACAAGAAAGAATTCAGGGTGAGTCCATCAAGTAAGTGAAAGCAAGTTTATTGAGAAAGTAAAGGAATAAAAGAATGGCCTGAGGGCTGCTGGTTGCCCATTTTTAGGTTCTTTTTGATATGCTAAACAAGGGGTGGATTATTCATGCCTCCCCTTTTTATACCATCTAGAGTAACTTCCTGTCATTGCCACGGCATTTGTAAACTGTTATGGCGCTGATGGGAATGTAGCCATGAGGACAGAGGTCACTTTCATGACCATCTTGGTTTTCACGGGTTTTGGCTAGGTTCTTTACTGAAACCTGTTTTATCCGCAAGGCCTTTATGACTTGTATTTTGTGCTGACCTCCTATGTCATCCTGTAAGTTAGAATGCTGTAACTAATTGGGAATGCAGCCCAGGTGGTCTCAGTCTCATCTTACCCAGCTTCTATTCAAGATGGAGTTGCTCTGGTTCACACTGCTCTGACAAATATACATATAGCCAAGACACCACAAACAGTACCTTTCAACAAGGAGGAATACCAAGAAAATATCTGTGATTTTTAAACCTTCCAGGTTCATTTCTGGTATTTTTAAGTACTGATACAGGAGTTAGAAATAAATATTTAGACAGATAGTGAGCGCAAAAGAGTCCTTGCCAAGGCTTCCCTTTTAACAAAAAGCTGCCTGAGAACATTTTTTTTTTTTGTTTTGTTCTAACAAAGAACAGACTGAAAAATCAAACAACAGATAAGAAACCTGGAAACTTGCACAGGTGAATGCAATCACTTGCACAGGTGACTGCAACTGCACCAATAAAAAGGGCTACTTGGGAGGAGCCAGACATATCCAACAAGGAGGCCCCATCTTCCTTCTTTCTTACCACATATATAATAAAGAAACAACATGGCACCAGCTAAACCCAAAACCCATCTACATAACAAAAGATTAGGGTGGGGATGGCCAACTTTTCACACCCTATGCAAATGACATACCTAACCCTAACCAATTTTTCACACCCTATATAAATGACACACCTGGTCCAACCATCTTTTATGCCCTATGTAAATCAGACACCACCTCCTCAAGCTCGTCTATAAAACCCCCTACATTTTACCACAAAAAACAGAAAATTTGTTCAGGACCCCTCTCTCTACAACAGAGAGAACTATACTCTTTCTTTCACCTATTAAACTTCCACTCTGAACGTCACTATTTATGTGTCCACGTCCTAATTTTCCATGACCGTGAAATAACCAATCTCAAATACACCCCAGATAATGAGACCATTGGAGTAGAGATAATACAGCACACAACATCGTTAAAATACTCAAGGTTGTTATTATATAAAGTCTTATAGATGGCCACCCTCAGAGATGATATAGATGGCAAATATTTCCTATTCAGATCTTTAAAAGTTGCTAGACTCTCAGTTAATCTCTTCAGGATTGGGAGGGGCTGAAAGGGGAAGATCTAGTTATGTTAATAGAGATTCTTTACACTTGCAACTTTCCCCCATAAATTAAAACAAAACAAAACAAAACAAAACAAAAACAGCTTTGCAGGGCCATTTCAAAATATGGCAAAAAAACCACATTTTTGGGTAAAATATTTTGATGTCTTTCTTTATCTGTCATGTGATGTTACACCAGAGTCATGTTGGAATTTGGTATCTTACTGTTACAAAACTGTTTCATCAGGCTTACGATCTCTATTTGAATGTTAATGCTGATCAGTTGTGTGTAAGCTCCAAAAGAGAAAATGAGGCACATCTGACCTTCATCTCCTGTCACAGTAAAGCGGCGTTGTTGTCTGGGGTAAATACCTGAGGTTTGTCGTCTCATGCCAAGGAAATCAAGAACGCAGACACACAAGAACTGAGTTTAAGAGCAGAGGTTTAACAGGTGGGAGAAAAGAGAAAAGCTCTCTCTCCTGCAGAGACGTAGGGGCTCCCAACTGGGTCTTCCGGTTTTGTGGTGAAATGCACAAGGTTATAGAGAAGCTTGAGGAGACAGTTCTGATTTACGTAGGGCCTGAGAGATTCATCGGACCAGGTGTGATGTGTGTATAGTGCGTGAAGAAGCTGGCCATCCCACTCTAATCTTCTATTATGCAGATGAGGTCTCGAAACTGGCCATTCCACTCTAATCTTTTATTATGCAGATGGGGTCTCCACCTGGCCGGCGCCATGTTGCCTGCCTTTTTACTGCACACAGGACAAGGAAGAAAAGGGAAGAAGGAACCTTCATGATGAACATGGCGGGCCCCCAGGTAGTCTTTTCCTATTGGCACAGCTGCTTGCATTTACCTGTGCAAGCTTCAAGCTTGCTTATATGTTTGCAGCTCAATTTTACAGGCTGCTCTTTATTAGAAAAGAAATGATGTGGGAGCTGCTTTTTGTTAAAAGGGAAGCCTTACCGAGGACTCTCTTACCCTCACTAACTGCCTAAGTAATTTCTTTTTAGCTCCTGTATCAATGGCCTGAACTAATTTTTCAGGATTCTTTGGAATACCCTTGATGGAGAGGGAGGGTCCATTCAGTCAAATGAGGGGCTTAGAATTTTTGTTTTGGTTTACAAATCCATAAAATAAAATGCTGATGGGAGTAGAACTTCTGTTCTAAATGCCAATCCAGAACATCTATTTAGATTTAAAATATAATTGAACACACCTCAGCAAGACAGCAGGTAGATAATTTTTAGGAAAGTGTTTATGAGGATTGGATGTAAGTGTGGTGGTCTAAAGTGTGTCATTTATCTCGTGGATTGTTACCAATAGACATTCTCCTAAAACAAAGTATTCGGAAAACAAATGCTGTTATGTCTTTTGTCCGTCGTGTCCCGAGTGCAGCTGTTGCCTTAATTATTGCTCAACTCACAGATTTTGCAATAATGAAGACACCTGTCCATAACCAACAGAGAAAATGACCTTTCAAAATGACTGAATACATATATTTTTTTAAGGGTAATACACAAAAACTTTGGAAAAGCAAATGAATACAAAATCAAATAATTATATGTATGGTCTCATATCTGTTTCCCTGATACTGTTTTAATACTCTTCATACCCTTGTATAAATAGATGTCTTATTCTTACACAATATGCATTTCAAAAAACTGTTAGGTGTTTTATGTATAGAAGGCTGCAATAATTACATATTAGTAACTCATGTCAGGTAACTTTCTGTATATGTTGAGACATAATTACACATTAAAGTGAAAATTAAAAACACTGTTTTTCAGCTCACTGAAAACAATTCAATTAAATTCTAGGGTAAGTAGAGATGTCTTGGCTCCTGATGCTTTGAAGATGATTTTGTAAGTCTTAATCATAAAATGTCTCTACAGGTTTATACTTCCAGTGGTGAAATTTGGATTAATTGAACAGCAAGGAAAAGAAGCCACTAACTTACTAACACAGACTTCTGGAAAATCCCGTTGCTAATGAAACGCCTGCTGTGATCAGGATTCCATAGACTGAGGACCGTCCTGCTAGGACTGCAAATGTACTCTCTCACCTGACTGCACTGATTCTGCTCCATCTTTTAATTACTACTTGCTAGGTTATTTTTTTATCAGAGAAAAATACAAAGTTGAAATATAAAAAGTATTATAGAAAGGTAGTCATGGACTGTGTGGAATTTTATAACATGTAGTATAAAAGTTTACATAACCATATTGACTTATAATTTTTTAACTGTTTTAATTATTTTAATTGTTTGAGGCAAATATACATATTGCAGAGGCACCACAAAGACTTCTTGTGAACAAACAAGAAATATAAAACCTTGAGAAATATAGAAACAAAAAATATACAAACTTGAAATATAAAAAGAGAAGTATTATAAAAATGGCACTCTGGTAATACATTATTCACTGTTTTTGATACTTTTTTTTTACCTGAAAATGTCTCAAAACTGTATTTTAACAATATACAGAAAGAGTACAGCGACTGTTTAAATGAAAACATGTGCCCACCACCCACACTGGAATGATTATATTATCTTCTTCATACACATGTATGCATGTATAGGTTAAATAAAATAATATGGAGAATCAGTTTTCATCTCCTTTCTTTTCTGATGTAACTATTAAAATATTTTCCTATGTCTAAATTTATTTCATATGTCTATTATTTCAATGAAAACATACCTGCAAATCTTTTTTTTTTTTTTTTTTTTTTTTTCTGAGACGGAGTCTCGCTCTGTCGCCCAGGCTGGAGTGCAGTGGCCGGATCTCAGCTCACTGCAAGCTCTGCCTCCCGGGTTTACGCCATTCTCCTGCCTCAGCCTCCCGAGTAGCTGGGACTACAGGCGCCCGCCACCTCGCCCGGCTAGTTTTTTGTATTTTTTTAGTAGAGACGGGGTTTCACCATGTTAGCCAGGATGGTCTCGATCTCCTGACCTCGTGATCCGCCCGTCTCGGCCTCCCAAAGTGCTGGGATTACAGGCTTGAGCCACCGCGCCCGGCCTGCAAATCTTTTAAGCAATGATTATACCACTACTCTATCTTAGTTGTGATGGTTTTATAGAAATTCTATTTTTAAAATTTATTATTTAAACCAAGCAATGTTTATTTTTATTTTTAAAGTATGTATTTAAATTACCAATATATTTTACCTATTACCAAAATATTTCCGTTTCTGTTATTCTACTTCTTTCTTCCAAGAGAACAAAATGTTTACGCAGTTTTCTCAATGAGGGTCCAAAAATACTAAATTCTATTAGTCCTTATTTCTCTAAAAGTTTCTCTATTTTTCCCTATAAATTTTAACAGGTGTGTATGAAATTATATTTTCTTCTGACATCTGTTTTATGATGATAAGTTTAATGCCAATTTATCACTTGTCAGTTGTCTCTATATTATCTCTGGTCATGTTAAAGGGTTTTTTGTTCATTATTCTCAATAAATTGGAATAGGTATGGATATGTTTTTATTTATTGCTTACATTATGTTGAGTGTATTGTCATAATGAGGATTAATGTCCTTTCTGATTTTGAAACATTCTTAGCCAATATCAAGATTTTGCATATTATTCTAGTAATTTGCCTAAAATGAACCATAAACTTTTCCTTTTTTAATTTCTGAAAGCATTTGCTGGCATATGCATTTTGGGACTTTGGTAACAAGATAACCCCAAATCTTATTATTTTTATTGTGTTCTATTTTCATGGAATGGAGATTTTATTTAGAGAGAATAGATAATAAGGCATACAGTGAAAGCAAAGTTAAGTGTAGGTCTTAAATATTGTAGCTCCAAATGATAAAAGGAATATGTGAATACTGAACTAATAATGAGATAATTTATTTAATACTGATTTTCTAAATAGTACAATAGCTATACCTATTAAAAAATGAATGAATTGGTCTAAAGCTGGATTTTATCATGTGAGTTTTGGACATTAATATGGTGTGTTCCTTAGAAGTGAAATGTATGTTTGCAGGTCAAATTGTAACTTAGTCTCTGATTATTTCATATTAAAATATACACATAATTTTATTAGATTTGTCTGTATTGCAGATATCTATTATTTTACACATCAGTAAATATTTTTCCCCTGATATTTTTACTATTCGTAAAATGGCGGTAAAACATTCACTCATTCTCCTGTTATTTTTAAACAAAACATATTTGGGAGAATATGTGTGTGTGTATATGCATGCTCATGCGTGTGTGTGCGCGCGCGTTCATGTGCGTTGCATGTGAAGCTTATATTCTACTTTCGTATTTACAGTATAGTGAAAACTACAATTTTATGAAAAATGAAGTTATAGGAGATAGCACGTTGTTGTTCCGTAAGGATGCACCCCTCTTTCTTCAGTCTACAGTGATTGCTTCAGTGATTGGTATGGGATCCATGCCATATATACAAATGTACTTAAGTCTGGTTGGATTCATCCCATATTTGAAATAAATGTTGTGCCACTGTGTGTGGTCAGGGAGAGGCACCAGAAGGAACTCTTCCACTTGATCTGGAAGTGCGTGAGTTGGGATAAATATAATTACTACAAAACTGGTGAGAGATGGGATGAATATCATGCCGGGGCTGCAGGTGATCTTTGTCGTCACTAGAAATGTTATCCTTAAGAAACAAAAACGCCCCTGACTTGGTGGTGCCTGCCTGTAGTTCCAGCTGCTCAGGAGGCTGAAGTGCTTGAGACCAGGAGTTTGAGGCCCGCCTGGAGCAACAAAATCTTTCTCCCCCACAATTCCCCCTTAAAAACTGAAAAAAAGAAGCAAAACAAAGCATAGCAGATTCCTGACTGTATCATTAAAGCAGCACCTGGGCCCTACCTTGGACATTTCCATTACACATGACTAATTCCTTTAACCTCTATCTTTTGAAAATGAAAAGGCCCTTCAACGTTCAAAATATACTGGACGTCTTTCATTTTCCTAACCAAGCTCCAATAATAACACTTGATCTTCATTAAAACTGACACACATAGGCCGGCACGGTGGCTCACGCCTGTAATCCCCGCACTTTGGGAGGCCGAGGCGGGAGAATCATGAGGTCAGGAGTTTGAGACTAGCCTGGCCAACATGGTGAAACCCTGTCTCTACTAAAGATACAAAAAATTAGCTGGGCATGGTGGCATGCACCTGTAATCCCAGCTACTCAGGAAGCTGAGGCACGAGAATCATTTGAACCCAGGTGGCCGAGGTTGCAGTGAGCAGAGATTGTGCCATTGCACTCCAGCCTGGGCGACAGAGCGAGACTCCGTCCCCTGGCCCCTATAAGACAAAAAAGATACACAGTCTTTCAATTTAAAAAAAGGAATTCTAAAAGTGGTCATTGAAACTATGAAACAAAATTAAAACTTAATAGTGCCAAGGAAATACAAATTAAAACAACATTCAGATGTTTTCCTTAGATGTTAAAACAAGCAAAATAGATCTGTGGTATATTTTGGTTCTAAAATTATATAATCAGATTTGACAAATGTGTGGGATATTTGAGTTCTCATACACTGTATATAAAAATTTAAAAATTAGCAAAATATTTTTGAAGGGAGGTTTAGCAGTCCCAAAATATTTAAAGTTTTATAAACCTTCTGTTAGAAAAAGAAATGTCTTCTGGGAATTCTTTTCCATATAACTAATTTTTAATGAATACAAATCTTTAAAAACAAGAATCATATCATTTATTTTTAATATAGTGAAAAATATTGATATCAATAACAAAAACCAGAAATATCTTTAAGATATGTTTATAAACTAACATACTTTGTACACATATCTTAATGTGGCATAATATTTAATAACTTATGAAATATTCAAAATATTATAAGAAATATCTGGTTTCATATATCATATACAGTATGATACATTTTAATTTTGTAAAAAGCCAAATTCATATCATTAGCTACGTATTCATCTATCTACCTGTAACTTTTAAGTTAGTGTGCTAATAATATCAATCTTTATGTGGACAGGTTACAGTTGGTTATATTTCCTTTTTGAGTGTGCTTAACTGGAAAGTCTGGGTGTGTGTGTGTGAGTGTGTCTGTTTGTGTGTGTTTATAATTAAATTACAGGGGCCGGCGTGGTGGCTCACACCTGTAATCCCAGCACTTTGGGAGGCTAAGGCAGGTGGATCATCTGAGGTCAGGAGTTCGAGACCAGCCTGGCCAACATGGTGAACCCCATCTCTACCAAAAATACAAAAAAATTAGCCAGCCCTGGTGGTGCATGCCTGTAATCCCAACTACTCAGGAGGCTGAGGCAAGAGAATCGCTTGAACCCGGGAGGCAGAGGTTGAGGTTGCAGTGAGCCGAGATTGCGCCATTACACTCCAGCCTGGGCAACAAGAGTGAAACTCCGTCTCAAAAACAAAACAAAACAAACAAAAATTAATTCATTTGAATTCAGTGTATAGTTAAAATTGGCATATAAAAATTAAATTACAGATTGTAATTGGTATATAGTTCTGGTTTAAGTATTTTGTTGAAGGCAAGAGTTATATTGACTAGATTAAATTTTTGTTTAGAAAACATTATGTCACACTTAAAGTAAATCTTGTAATTTATAATTATCTACTTATTTGGTACAATAAAAAACCTGTATTTACAAGTAGGTAACTATCAATTATAAATAAAGTTAGTTTCTAAAGAAGCCATAGGATGAGTAGCTAAATTTTTAAATAATGGTTTCAATATTATTGTTGTGGAAAATGTTTAGAGTTACTTATTTGAAATTGCTTTTTAAAATATTCTAGTTTTACCCATTTTTTTAATTTCAGGAAAATTACTAAAATAACTAAAGAAAATAAATAAAACAACACAGTAAAACTCCTATATCAGACAATTTTTTATATCATTATACACAATAAATGTGATTTCCTCCTTATTTCTTAAGACTGATTATTATGTATCCTAAAATTAAAAATAATTTCCTGCATGCTAAACAGATAAATAAATGTTTACCTTCAGATGTGAGTCAGTTCATGTGAAATGGAATAATTTTTATGAAAACTTTTTTGGCAAGGAGAGTTCACATGGAACCTGGGCTAAAGTAAACTGATAGTGAATATTCTTGTCTTTCTTTTTCCTTGTAACTTCCCTCAAGGTTCTAGGGATGGACGACCTATTCTCACCTATTACACATTATATCTGGCTGTCCGAATATTACCTGCTAAGTGGCAGATTTCACAAGTTTCACTGCTCTTCCGTGTCAAGTCTTCCAGAATCTGAATTTGAGTGAGGACTTGGTGCAGAGATCTCACTCCTCCCTCTGTGTCATGGTGATTGAGCACAGATAAATTTGCCAGGAAGTTAGTGTCCCCAAAGTGCCAGGGCAAATAATGTCACATTCTTTATCCATCTTTCCTTTCATTGCTTTTGCCTCAAATTCTATTCGCTGATTTTTCTGACAATACTAAACTTGCCTGATACTAGCAAAGAAGTGGCCACGGAGCCACAAAGAGCAAGTGCGATTCTACTCTGCTTTGATCATTGTCAATCAATTTGTCACCCATATCAGTCTTGATAGCTGATCTTTCAACCAAATGTTATGTTGCAAAGAGGAGAAAAATTTATCGTGTGACCGTGGCACAGAGAAAGAATTGCTGCGGAAGTCTTATTTTTAAAAGTAGGCATAGACATGTTTCCTCATCAAAATAAGAAAGCTACAGTAAATAAATTTTCCATTTTTATTATATAAATGAAATACTACTAATAACGATATGCAGGTGATTTACTCTTGAATTTCTCTTGTCCATCTTCATTTGTAATACAGGATTAAGTTCCTGTTAATTTGTTATCACCAACACAGACATTTGAATGAAATTTAAGTAGGACCAAACACAAGTAAATAATAGAGGAGAAGATGTCACAAGATTTTAGAAAGCGGAAAGCATACCTGTTTTTATAATTCAAGCTACTGTAAATGGAAAAATAAATACTGGACTTTAAACTTTTGCACACTGAACATATGTAATATGGTAAATATAAGTAATATATAAATATAGTAAAATTAAGAGTTTATATAGTTTATATATTGTTGACAGAATCCTAAGCCAAGCTATATATTTTTAAAAATTTAAAAAATACTTTGTCTTATGACTTTCATTATGGTTGATTAGCAATCAGCTGCATGTCTAACAACTGTTCCTTGTAAGTGTAATAGTCCGTTTTCACACTACTATAAAGAACTTCCTGAGACTAGGTAATTTCTAAAGAAAAGAGGTATAACTGACTCAAAGTTTCGCGTGGCTGGGGAAGCCTCAGGAAACTAACAATCATGGCAGAAGGGGAAGCAAGTATGTCTAACATGATGGCAAGGGAGAGACAGCATGTGAAGGAGGAATTGTCAAATACTTATGAAACCATGAGATCTCATGAGAACTCACTTACTAGCGAGAGAACAGCATGGGGGAAACGTCACCTCCATGATCCAATCACTTCCAACCAGATCCCTCTCTCAACACATGTGGATTACGGGGATTACAATTCAAAATGAGATTTGAGTGGGGACACGGAGCCAAGGCATAACAATAAGTAATCTTTCTTTCCTCTCTTACTGATTTTACTGTGATTCTCTTTTACTTTGGAACACTATATTTTCATTATGTTCTGCTAGAGAGGTTTTTTTTTAACGATTCTGGTGGATTGTTGTGTTGCTTATTTATAGGAAGATTCATAATTTCTATCATTTTTGAAACACAGCCACTATCTTCAAGAACATGCTTCACCCGTGTCCTCTCTCCTTTCTTACAAGACTGAAACTAAACAGATAAAACAAAAAAGAAATAAAGAAATGAGAAACAAATAAATATTATTTACACTTGAGTCAATTTGTTTAACAGGTTTTTCTGTTTATAGACGGTATAAATATGAATGCATTCTGAAGGCCTACTACAGGTAAAGAATTGGACATTGTAGAAGACAGATGAGAGTTACCAAGAATAATGCATTTATTTGAACTACAATTCATATCCAATATATCAGAAGTGTTGACAAAATGTTCATTGTTTCTTAAGTCTTTTACATTTTTCTTTAATAACTTCAAACTCAAACCTATATTTTAATGGCTTCAAATTTATATTTTATATTTAAATATTTTTAATATTATTAATCTTAATATCTACCTATATTTTAGGTCATTTTTTAGTTCTATATTCTAATTTGTAAAAGCTTTATTAATTTATTTCTAATCTAGCATAAAATCTATTCAGTATTACAAAATAAATAGTCTTTACATTTCAATATCATTCTTTATCTTGGCATATTCTTCTGTTAACTGATAAACAATAATTGTATATTCTTATCATGTATATTTTGTTTTGAAATGGGCTTACAATGTGAAATAGCTAAGTCAAGCTAATTAACATATGCATTACTTCACATATTTTTCTTTTTTATGTGGTGAAATGCTTGAAACCTACTCTCTTGGCAAATTTCAATAATATAATAACATTATTATTAACTATAATCTACCTATTGTACAAAATATCTCTTCAACTTGTTCTAACTGAAATTTCATATCCTTTGACCAACATCTCAATTTCCTCCCCTGCCCTTAGCTTCTGTAACCAACCACTCTACTCTCTACTTCTATGAGTTCAGCTATTTTAGATTCTACATGTGAGATCACACAGTATTGGTCTTTCTGAGTGGAACTTATTTGATTAACATAATGTCATATGTCATCTAGGTTCCTTGTCACAAATGACAATATTTCCTTGAAGTCTGAATAATATTTCAGTACGTGTATGTGTGTGTTTGTGGGGGGGAGTGTAGCTACATTTTTTTCATTCATCCATTGATGGACACACAGATCAATTCCACATCTTCACTATTGTAAATAATGTTACAATAAACACAGCAGTGCAGGTGATAATAAAATCAATTATCTATATAATTGATTTTATTTCCTTTGTATATATACATAGTAGTGAGGTTACCAATTATATGGTAGTTTTATTTTTGATTTTTTGGGAACCTTTATACTGTTTTCCAAAATGACTATACTAATTCACAATCCCAACAACAGTACACAAGAGTGAACTTTGCTCTATGTCCTCACCAACACTTGTTATTTTCCTTCTTTTTGATATTAGCCATTCTAACAGGTATCCCATGGTTTTTATTTGCATTTCCTGATGACCAGTAATGTTGAGCATTTTTTCGTATACCTGTTGGCCAGTTGTATGTCATATTTAGGGTATTGCCTGTTCATACACTTTGCCCATATTTTAATAAGGTTATTTGGTTTCTTTCTATCAAGTTGTTTGCGTTTCTTATGTATTTTGGATATTAAGCCCTAGATGTATTGTTTGCAAATATTTTCTCCAATTCCATAGGTTGTCCCTTTATTCTGCTGTTTCCTTTGCTATGCAGAAGCTTTTAAGTTTAATGTAATTAAATTTGTCTATCTTTGCTTTTGTTGCCTGTGCTTTTAGGCTTATATATTAAAAAATAAATAAATAAATAACTGCCCACACAGTGATTTTTGTAAGGCAGTGGAGCTTTCCTATATGTTTTCTTCTAGTAGTTTTACATTTTTATGTCTTATATTTAAGTGTTTAATATATTTCGAGTTGATTTTTGTACATGGTGTGAAATAAGAATCTAATTTCTTTTTTTTGTATTTAGATATCCGTTTGTTCCAATACCATTTATTAAAGAGACTATTCTTTCCTAAAGTGTGCTCTTGGAAACTTCGTCAAAAATCAATTTACTGTAGATGCATAGATTTATTTCTGGGCTCTTTATTCTGTTTAATTTGTCTATGTGTCTGTTACCCTGCTGCTTTTATTACTTTATTACTGTAGCTTTTATTACTATAGCTTTTATTACTACTGCTTTGTAGTATATTTTGAAATCAAATATTGTGATGCCTCTAGTTTTGTTCTTATTGCTCAAGATTGCTTTATTAAGTCTTTTCTTGTTTCACACAAATTTTAGGATTTATTTTCTTTTTCTGTGAAGAATGCCATTGGTTGGGAGCCCAAGGTGGGTAGATCATGAGGTCAGGAAATCAAGACCATCCTGGCTAACACAGTAAAATCCTGTCGCTACGAAACATACAAAAAATTAGCTGGGCGTGGTGGTGGGCGCCTGAGGTCCCAGCTAGTCGGGAGGCTGAGGCAGGAGAAAGGCGTGAACCCAGGATGCGGAGCTTGCAGTGAACCCAGAGCGCACCTGCACCATAACCTGTGTGACAGAGTGAAGCTCTGTCTCGGGGGAAAAAAAAAGAATGCTATCGGAATTTTGATAGGAATTGCATTGAATCTGCATATTGCTTTGGGTAGTGTGGACATTTTAACAATATTGATTGATTCTCCCAATCCATGAATATGGGAAATATTTTCATTTATTAGTGTATTCTTTAAGACTTTTTATCAATGTTTTATAGTTTTCCATGGTTAAATTTATTCCTAAATATTTAATGTTTAGATACTGTTATAAATGTGATTTTTTTTTTCTTGACATGTTATACACCTAGGAATTTTTATTACATCTTGAAAGTTGTGTATTTTCCAATGTTGAGTATATAGATTTTTTGTGGTCATTGTTATTTGTGGTTCAGCTAAAAACTTTGATACCTTGTTTTTAAACTTTATTAGTGCAAGCCTAGTTTTCTCCTTTAGTAAGACAGAGTTTGTCTCTACTACTAAAGACTGTTTTTCATGTGGCCTTCTTGAATGCTCTGAGGGATCTTTGAAAGTCTTGTTAGAAATCTGAACAGTTCCCATATCTATGTGAACTCTGAGAGTTGCTCAGTTTAGGGTTTTGAGGGCATACTTTCTTCAACCATTTAGATTTTTCAGTTTATGTGTATAGCTCTCATTAGTTAGCAACTACTCAAAGAGTTTCCCTAGGCAGATTCTAAGGCCATTGTTCTCGGTAGTTATCTCTTCTTAAAAACTCTGTTCTGAAACTTCTAGCCTCTTCAGATTCTCTAAGTTCTATACTCTGTCACCTCAGCTCAGCAAGAAAATTGTCTTTGGTTTAGATTTTGCTCCCTGATCCATGATTCAGAATGAGTGTTTTTGAAATAATCTTGAACGATGAAAAATTTTATCTCACTTGTTTTATCTTTTCTTGGGCATCACAGACATACATTGCCTGGTGTCTCACGTTTAAGTTGTGTTAATTCACAAAATTTGTCAATCTTTCTAATTGTTTAAGATAAGAAGGTAAACACAGACTTTGTTACACCAGCATGGCTCGAAAAGAAATCCTCAAAACTCAATTTTAATTTGAGTGGAAAAAAGGCTGTGATGAGAATTAATTGGAGCAAAACCGAACCTAATTAGGAAAGGATGGCAAAATAAAGAGTAGGTATGAAGTAACAGAGAAATGTTAAATCACGCATTATCAATATTTAGCTTATCAACCTGGCTATCACAATCTTCTAGGGTAAATATTCTCAGATTTACAAAGTGGACTAATGATAATTAACTTTATCATTTGATGTTTCACAAATCAGAATAAACTATTTTATTTAACAAACATTTAAACATTCAGTAAAACACAATTATCCCAACTGAATTATTTTCTCCAGCTTAATTGATCTAGTATTGAACTGTTTTAGAGTAGCTTTCATGTAAAACATTATTTTCAGAGTCCCTTTCATTATCATGTCCAGTAGATTTGCTGTTCCTTTATAGATTTTCCTTTGCAAAGCCATTTAACTTAATGGAATCCCATTGACGAGCTCAGAAGCAAACAAATTAGCTCATCAGTTTCTGGTAAGACCCAGGATTGTGAATTAAATAAAAAAGTTAAATGAGACAAGTGTGTGATTGACTAACTTTCACATCAATCTTAAATAATAGCCCATTATTCCTTTCTTAAATTAGGTGTCATTTTCTTGAGTAACTAGTGAAGAGATAAGGTAAAATATATATATAGTAATGCAGGTGTTATATTTGCAATTAAACATTACAATTTGTTTAAACTGAAAGTCAATGTATTAAAATTACTTGTGCATCTTTCAAAATGAATCATTTTTTAGTTATATATCTAATTGAGATCTCCAGTCTAGAGTGTTAATCAAGCCACATGACTTAAGAAGGATGTTCACTGATTTACGGTAAAGAAGGGGAACTCTCCATTTTCAGCTCTATTCAATTACTAAACAAAATAAAGTATCAAGTGTAAGTCACTATCAGAAAAAATTAACCTGCATTTTCATGTTTGGGTTCAATAGATTAATTTTTTAAAATGTTCTAGCAGATAGATATATTAATAAGTTAGCTCATTATAACATTTAGTATTGGTTTTATTAAGTCTGTAATAGTATCTACTGAATATTAATTATGAAACAATATTTAATGACAGAATATTTATGTTGTATGTATAACTTCTACAATTACAATCAAGCTATCCAATTTCAAATTATTTATTTTTAATTACATTTGATTTGCAATTAAAAATTGGTAAATTACCTAAAATTTGTCGATTGTTTTATATATGTAAACAAGATAAATTAAAAGACTGTAAGCAAACATTTCAATTTAGGACCTTCAAAAATTTTATTCCCTTTGCATATTAGAGTCATGAAATCCCCTTCAGAATTGTAACAATAAATATGGATAAAATAAAAATCGGACATTTTGCTAATGGTGATGTAATCATTTGTGATGGATACACTCTCTCGGTATATTCACGTTCTTCCTATCTTGATTAATTGATTTGGCATTAGAACATGCTCATTTTTCTTCTATTATTAAAACAAAACAGCATACCAGAAAATAAGCAGACACTCAGAAAAATGAACAAGGAAAGACATTATTTAACAACAAATCACACCCATTTAGGATGCTATTTATCGACCTTGTCTTAGCAAAGGAAATGAATAATCATCAAGTCGTCTACTGAAAGTACAGTATTTTGACCCCTTTTGTTGAGCTATCCATGGGCACTCTGCAATCTGGATAAATCATTTGGTTCTGAAACCTCCTTTCTTCCCTTCCTGCCTTCCCTCACTTCACTGGCTTCCTTCACTTCCTTTCATTAATTTCTCCTTCATTTTTATTATCTTTGGGAATTTTATTCTGAAATTTCTCTTAGTCAGACACTGGGCTTCCAGAGCTAATTCCGTTATTTTGTTTACTATTCGCCATCATTTGATGATCATTTCTAATATCCAAGTTATATTTTCAAGACTGTCATTCAGTACTTTTCATTTAAAAAAAATTATATATTTTATAATTTCCAAGAGTTCTTTCTTGGAGTACTTGCTGATTTTTTCATAGCATCTGTTCTTGTAACATGCAGTATCTTTTCTCTCATTATTTAGTTTTCCTTTTAAGTTCTTGTCTGTTCACTGCATTGCCTCTGATCATATGAGATCCATTTATCTGTCTTTTTGGTTTGATCTCCCTACTTGTCTGTAAAGAACATACAACACGGGAAAGTAAAAGTTTATTTTTCAATATTTACTTAAACAATATACATATATATACATATATGCATATGTGTATACCTACATATATATATATACAGGGTCTGATGGTTAATACTGAGTGTCAACTCGATTGGATTGAAGGATGCAAAGTATTGTTCGTGGGTATGTCTGTGAGGGTGTGGCCAATGGAGATTAAAATTTGAGTCAGTGGACTGGGTGAGGCGGACCCACCCTCAATCTGGGTGGGCATCATCTAACCAGCCACCAGCATGGCTAGAATAAAGCAGGCAGAGGAACGTGGCAAGAGCAGACTTGCCAAGTCTTCCTGCCTTTATCTTTCTCCTGTGCTGGATGCTTCCTGCCCTCAAACATCAGACTCCAAGTTCTTCCGTTTTTGGACTCTTGAACTTTACACTAGCGATTTGCCAGGGCGTCTCAGGCCTTCAGCCATAGACTGAAGGCTGCACTATTGGCTTCCCTACTTTTGAGGTTTTGCGACTCAGACTGGCTTCCTTGCTTCTCAGCTTGCAGACAGCTTATTGTGGGACCTCACCTTGTGATTGTGTGAGTTTATCCTAATAAAACCATATATGTGTGTGTGTGTGTGTATGTATGTATGCGTGTGTGTGTATATATATATCTATATATATATCTCTATCTATCTATCTATCTATCTATCTATCTATCTATCTATCTCTCCTATTAGCTCTGTCTAAAGAACCCTAACTAATACATAGGGTCAGGCAATATTCTAGGAACCAGGGAAACATTACGAAACAAAATAATTCAGGGGCCTATATGTACATAAACAATGTTGTAAAGAGTGGGAAATTCTAATGAGAAAAAAAATAAAGGGCAATAAGAAGTAATTAGTCATAAGGCATTAATGTGTTGCCCCACAATAAGGTAACAATGGCAGAATTGGCAGGTTCTTCCAAGGGCACAAAATACAATCAATGAGAGTTGTTGTTGTTGTTCTTTTTTCCTAATTAGAAATACTCCCTGGCCAGGTTCCGTGGCTCACGCCTGTAATCCCAGCACTTCAGACAGCTGAGGTGGGTGGGTCACGAGGTCAGATGGAGATCATCCTGGCCAACATGGTGAAACCCTGTTTCTACTAAAAATCCAAAAATCAGCTAGGCATGATAGCACGTGTCTGTAATCCCAGCTACTCAGGAGACTGGGGCAGGAAAATCGCTTGAACCAGGGAGTCGGAGGTTGCAGGGGCCGAGATTCCGCCACTACACTCCAGCCTGGCAACAAAGCGAGACTCTGTCTCAAAAGAAAAAGAAAAAAATAAAATAAAATAAAAAAATAAAAACAAATATTCCCCAGAGAGAAACACTCCAATCACATACCAGAAAAGAATTAGCTTGCCTGGCTGCCCAAATTCTAGATGTCCAGTGGGCAAAGAGGCTTTCCTTTCTATGTGCAGTCATAAGTCAAACTTCCTTCTACAGTACAGTGCTTCATTCCCAGCCCAGCTGGTCTTGTTTCCACTTTTCCAGAATCTTTAGGGCTCTCATCTTTTTGCTGCGGTGGACCTGGGAAGAGCAACAGTGGCTGAAAGAGTAGAAACTTCTCTTCATTTCATTTCCTCCCTGGACACCCGGTTGTAGAGAAGTACATTTCCTTAGAGTTTGAGCATTTCAGAGGTTCTATGACATGAGGGCTGACTTGTTTTCCTTGTTATAGACATCCGGGTTTCAACTTTGCCTTGAAAAATCAGTTCCTACTCATGCACTGGTCTTGGTCTTGCTGTTTTCCAAAATTATCTTTTTCTTAGGGTGCTTTCTCCTTGTTTTCCATCTGTGGGGCTTATACCTTGTATTCATTCAGTGTGGTTTGAGTGTATAGTGGGAGGGAGAATAGGTCAGTGTTCATGTTCCCTCTGTGTTATTTCCAAAGTGATTATTGTAGAATGCAAATCAGATCATTTTCTTTCCATGGAAAATCCTCTTTGGTTCCTTTTTGCATGGAAGCTAAAGCTCAAGCTTCTAAAAATGGTTTTCAAAATCTTTTCAGGGTTGATACTAACAATAGTCATAATAATAGTAATTGCAGTAACATAATAATTATTATTTATATTATGATAGTGACATTTATTCATTACTATGTGCTAGGAACTGTATTATTTCATTTAGTCTTCAAAACAAACCATGAGGAAGGAATTTTGTTTTTTATCTCTTCTATCAGTTAAAGAAAAATAGTTTCTAGAAGTTACCCAACTTACCCATGGTAACACAAATGATTAACTCATCATTATAATTACATTTATTCATTTATAAGACTCAATAGTTATGTGTTATTAGACTCAAGAGTGTTACTTGTTCCAAGACTTGCAAAAGTATTCTAATGCTTTTCTACATGATTCTACAGCTGCTAGCATGATGTTATATGGTATGGTATAGTAGTATCATGTAGTATAGCATATAAAATGGATAAGATAGGCCAGGAAAGGAGGAACTCAGGTCAAATTCTGTGTGCAGTACAGTGTACTTGTAGTGTAGTGCTTCCCTATCTGACTTAACTCTCTTTAATTTTTTCACTCTTTGAATTTCAACCCTATTCAACCTGAACTCCTTTCAGTTTCTCTATTTCCTCCCTAATTTTTCTCAAGGTAAGAAAAATCACACAATCTCAGATGCATAAAACTCCCCAGCACCTATACCCTTCCAGGAACTCTTTCATAAGTTTAATGTCCCAATTAGGAAAACATTTTATCTTTGTCAATCACTTAATCACAGCATATTGCAATCATCTACGATATGCCCACATTTTCCTTAGATTTTATGCAAGTTTCATGAATTTATTTTTATGTATTTCCCCTTCATTACTATAGTCTCTTACTTTGCTCATCCTAACAGGTGTCCTATGTTTCTCAGTAAGATTAAAATAACTATATTAGTTTCCCATTGCTGCTACAACAAATTGCCACAAATATAGTGGCTGAAAAGAGCACAAATTAACTGTCTTACAGTGCTAAAAGTCAGAAGTTCAAAACTGGTTTCACTCAGCTCACTGCACATCTTAGCTGGAATGCGTTTCCTGCAGGAAGCTCCAGGTGAGAACCTGTTTTCTTGCTGTTTCCTGCTTCTTTCATTTCTTGGCCTGTCTTTTCACAATCTTCAAAGCCTAGTCATGTCTTTCTTACATCAAATCACTCTGACACTGATTCTTCCACTTCTCCCTTTCTCATTTAAGCATCCCCATAATTATTTGGGGCCAGCTAAATAACCCAGAGTCATCTCCCTATTTTTTATTTTTGGGTCAGCTGGTTAGCAACCTTCATCTCATCTGATGCTATAATTCCCCTTTCCCATGTAGCCTAACATAATGGGATTAGAAAGTGAACAAAGGTAAGGGATGGGATTTGGGAACTTTCTGCTTGCCATGATAAAAAATACCGATTTGGTTACCTATTCCAATGAAGAAATATGTTTTATAGATATTTTCCAAATCAATCTTTACAAAAACTCTTCAGGATAGCGATATCTGTCTTAGCTTGGAAAATAATGGCTGAGGTTCACAGTACTAACTTGCCAAAGATCTAGTAATAAGTGGGAGAGGCTTGATTCAAGAGCAAGTGGAGAGCCCAGAGTGGCAGGCCTTTTGTGAATATTGTTCTTCTGAGCAACATTCTTTGTCCATCAGGCAAAATATACTTCTATTTCTTAGTTATATAATTCTACTGGTGTGTTTCATGTTTGTATATGATTTTTTCCCTACTGTCCACAAATGACTTTTCTGAGCCAGCTCCTCTTCATGGAGCTACTCAAGCCTCTGATTAAATTTCCTGGGTTTGTTTTGTTTTCTTTTTACTTTAAAGAAATATTGGCTGGATTGCTGTCATTTGTGATCAAAAGCATTGGGCTTACCCCAGTCGTTCAATGCCACTGCACTGCCTTCCAACCATTATTTGGTATTCTTTCAAGCTTCCAAGAGAGTTTCTATATAAATTATCTTTTTTAAATAATCAGAACAAGAGGTGCATATTTGATATTTTTCCACATGTTAGAGATAAAGTAGGATCTGAAGAATTATTCCCTCTCTTATTGCATTTGTTAAGCAGACGGATAGAGATAATAGATAGATGATAGATAGATAGATAGATAGATAGATGATAGATAGATAGATAGATAGACAGAAATAATGTTTAGAGTCAATATTTCTCAATAGATTAACTACATAAGCACAGGGTGTATAACATCACATTCTTTGCTATATGCCCAGCACTGAGGCCCCATAATTGGGATTAGATGTCATATTAGGTTCCAGAGGCTACCATAAAAAGTTCTACAACCTGGGTAGATTAAAACAACGGAAATGTATTCTGTCATAGTTCAGGAGGTTTGAAGTCTGACATCAAAATGTTGTCAGGGCCATGCTCCTTCTGAAACCTGTAGCAGAAAATCCTTCCTTGCCTCTTTCTATCTCCTGGTGGTTCCTTGGCACTTCTGGGTATTCCTTGGTTTGTAGCTGCAGCTGTCTAAATGTCTGTTGTCACAAAGCATTCTTGCTTGTGTGCTCGTGTCTCTGTTTTTTTCTCGTTTTCTCATAAGGTCACCAGTCATAGTGGATTAAGGACCCATCTTAGTCAAGTATGACTTCATCTTAACTAAACTAATTATATCTTCAACAATCTATTTCCAAATGGTCACATTGTGAGGTTCTAGGGGTTAGATTTCAACAAATCTATTTGGGATTCACAATTCACCCCCAAACAGACACTTAAATAATTAATAGTTGGACAAATGTTACAGTAGGATACAAGGGCCTGTTTAAAATATTTAGTGTAAGAATAGATGCAGACACAAAAAGTTTTCCATTTTGGAACCACTGGAAAGCAGATCTAGCCTGTTTTGTATGCCAGTAAGAGTAAACCTTTAAAAATGAAAGACACTACAATGCAAAGACATTGGGTAGTGTCAAATTAAAAAGTAAAGAGTTGGGATTTGCTGCTCTCTAGACCTCATCTGTTCTTTGATATTTTAGTGGTAACATCCTCAGCCTCAGAGTCTGTGAAAGCAATCAGTGAGCCCGATGGCAGAGCCAAACTTAGACTTCTTTTGCTGCTTCAAGTCCAGCCAGTTGCTGATTTTACCATTCCTTCCTTGCTCACTAAAAAGTGAGGACCAATTATATCATGTATAGAGGCTGAATTACCGTGAAGCTAATGAAGATTAAGCTTCAGGGCCTTTCAATGTCGTGGGCCCCTTCCAGAGACTTCCACCTAATTTAGTTTCACTAATGTTATATGCATTTTTAAAGGATTATTGCCCAGATTGTATAACTTATAGGCCTCACAAAACCTGGATGTACCTTTGAACAAATTCTAGGGATGGACAATTAACTATTGTACATTTTGAATGGCAGACTTTTAGCTCTCCAGAAATCTAAAACAGTTCAACAGAAATGGTAAAATGAAATCAACACATTCTGTGTTGGCATAATCATAATCAGTGTCTTAGTCTGTTCTCACACCGATATAAAAGAACTGCCTGGGACTGGGTAATTTATGAAGGAAAGAGGTTTAATTGACTCACAGTTCCACAAGGCTGGGGAGGTCTCTGAACACTTAGAATCGTGGCAGAAGGCAAAGGGGAAGCAGGCACCTTCTTCTCAAGGCAGCAGGAGAGAAAGCAAGCTCAGGGTAAACTGCCACTTTTAAACCATCAGATCTCATGAAAATTCCCTCACTATCAGGAGAACAGCATGAGGAAAACTGCCCCCATAATCCTCTCACTAGGTCCATCCCTAACACATGGGGATTCCAATTCGAGATGAGATTTGGGTGGAGACACAGAGCCAAACCATCTCAATCGGAATGCCTTGTTCTCTATGGCACCTCACCAGTGGAATACTAGTCTCTTAATTTTTTAGTGACTCGGAATGATAAACCACTGTCCCAGCTTAGCAATGGCTGGAGAAAGGAGGTTACAAAAACAAGGTGACTGGGGATTTGGTGGCCTTTTACTTCTGTAGATGTGTGATGAGTATTGTTACTTTCAGTGAACCTGTAATACGAGTCCAAAAGACACAAAGGGTTAAAGAATGCAGGCTAAATGAAGAAACATGAACCAAGTGCAGCTTCAGCGAAGTCACCCAAGGTGGCACCAATGAGGAGACTGCTAACTAGCTGGAGAATCACAGAAGGGATTTATTTTTTAAGTGTATGATACTTCTCTGTGTTTCCTTTTGGATCTCATCCCCACAAGAGCTCGTCCTTAGTTTACTTATGTTTTATTTAGGGAAATTTGAAGAACTAAACCTTTCAGAAATCAAAATAATAAAGGTTAAATGGTGGAATCTCAAATTCTGTGGTCTTTTGAGACAAAATATTTTCTATTGAAGATTATGATGGACATTCCTTCAATACAGCGCACTGGTATCATCAACCCTACAACAATATTTGGGTTTTAGAGATTACTCCACACCATCTGATAGTCAATTATTAAACTGTCTATGTTTTTTCTCTAATTTTCTCACTTATTTCCTTTTCAAATCCTTACCTATCTTGACTAATTTTTGGCCCGAATCCCTTATTTCTGGTTTAGTATTGCTTAAAATACTGTTAGCCTTCATTCATCGCCTTCTTTGGTTCTTTGCTCCATTCCCAACTTCTTATTGAGGTTTCTCTAATATATTCTGTAATGCACCTAACTGTACTTCAAACCCACCCCTGAAAATCCCCTTACCCTGTTTTTCTTTTTCTTTTCTCCAACCTGCTAACCTACTGGGATGCAAAGAGATTAAGGGATTTGCTTAGGAACACATGCAAAAGTAAGGCAAAAATTAGAACTAAATTATCTGTCCTATTTTTCTTTCAAACTTTAATGCTTTATGTAGAGTTTTTTACATGATAAACAATTCCCACAAATCTTTAATTTTTTTTTTTTTTCCAGAGGATAGCCACTTAATGAGAGATCCAGAATAGAAACTGCTTATTCCAGTTGGGAAAAACATTCACAGTGCTGCTTTCTTCAGCTTCCAAGGAAGGCACAAATATATTTTTGTAACACAATACGCTTATTAGTCATTACATGAATTAAACTGCCTCCCTTGCATCAATATTATAACTTACGTGGATGCAAAACTTTTATTCTTTTCAGATAGTATCAACTATTTAAATGTGCCCTTTAATTTTCACTATATTAAATTAATTTTGGACTTTAATCATGCTCTCTTGAATTTGCTTGGTTATTCATATCATATATCCCTCTTAATACTGAATAAGAAAATTTTCAATAACAAATTGCTACTTGTAGTTGAATACTTCCAAAATACATTTATAATTGAAATAATTTCCCAAACTGTGCTTTTAATTTTGAAGTTGCATTTTGATAAAATAAATTTATTCAATTTTATATTACTAGTTGCCACCATCACTAATGATATGTTTCCTCATTATAATTAGGATTTTGGTCTCTGTTGTGGTAGCATTACCTAGTCAGATATACATTATATTATTTTGATACTACATTTTAAATGTTTGGACATTGTGAGTCGTAACTACAAGGAAAATATGCGTTTCTTTCTAAAGTTGCAAGCAGACACTGAGTGCTTGAGTTCTGTAAGATGCATGGGGTAAAAAATTTTGTATGCCTTTTCACTATTTAACCTGAAGTTGAGAACACTGTCTGGTACATGGTAGATGCTTAATAAATTTTAGAATAATTAAAAATGAAAGATGACACTAAGCAATTAGTGATGAAAATGTTTCCAGAGAGACTAATATTCATTCTTTTCTCAAAATGTTTGGTCTAAGACTCTCATACTCCCACTGAGCACTCAGTAGTCTTCTATAACACATCAATATTAACAATCCTTGTCGGTTTCATAGATCATGGGTGAACAACTGTCATAAAGAAATTCTTATAAGTGGTCCAAGAATAGTGAACAATATCCTTCTCAGTATAACCTGTTTCATCAGCATTTAAGTGAAAAAGTCAATTGCCAAACATTTGAATTGGCTTCAGTAAGGATTGGCACAAGCAGTGGGAAATAAATCCTTGACGTATTGCAGCTCATACAAATCTACTAATATATATTTTAAAAAACCACACATTTATTTAAAATCTAAAACACTTGTGGAAGTAGTGAGTACCTGTGCCATGGTAAAGTTGTTTTCTAGAAAATACATGATATCCCAAGGGTCCACAAAACAGATTAAAAGCTACTTGGTTCTTAGGAGCTGCAACGCTCTCCATACAATGTTAGAATCCATGATAGATTTCATTTCAAATGAAAACACGCTTCCTAAAAAAATGCCGAGGAAAATTAAAGTCTGCTCTTTTGAGGGGTTTGACTAACTGGTTTTTATATGTTAATAAAACTCAACCTGAGTAGCTACATGCATTAAACCTGAGGGAAATATCTCTTTACTTGGAGAGTAAAACATACGTGAAGGGAGAGAGTGGGGATAGGACCAGTTCTTCTGTTCAGGTAGGACATCTTTTATGTCTTCGAATTGCAAAGTGGTGCTTAGAAAATATAAGATCTAAAATTGACACTCTAACATCACAATTAAAAGAACTAGAGAGGCAAGAGCAAACACATTCAAAAGCTAGCAGAAGGCAAGAAATAACTAAGATCAGAGCAGAACTGAAGGAGATAGAGACACAAAAAACCCTCCAAAAAATCAATAAATCCAGGAGTTGGTTTTTTGAAAAGATCAACAAAATTAACAGACCACTAGCAAGACTAATAAAGAAGAAAGAGAGAGGAATCAAATAGATGCAATAAAAAATGATAAAGGGGATATTACCACTGACCTCACAGAAATACAAACTACCATCAGAGAATACTATAAACACCTCTATGCAAATCAACTAGAAAATCTAGAAGAAATGGATAATTTCCTGGACACTTACACTCTTCCAAGACTAAACCAGGAAGAAGTTGAATCCCTGAATAGACCAATAGCAGGCTCTGAAATTGAGGCAATAATTAATAGCCTACCAACCAAAAAAAGTCCAGGACCAGATGGATTCACAGCTGAATTCTACCAGCAGTACAAGGAGGAGCTGGTACCATTCCTTCTGAAACTATTCCAATCAATAGAATAAGAGGGAATCCTCCCTAACTCATTTTATGAGGCCAACATCATCCTGATACCAAAGCCTGGCAGAGACACAACAAAAAAAGAGAATTTTAGACCAATATCCTGATGAACATCGATGCAAAAATCCTCAATAAAATACTGGCAAACCGGATTCAGCAGCACATCAAAAAGCTTATCCACCATGATCAACTGGGCTTCATTCCTGGGATGCAAGGCTGGTTCAACATTCGCAAATCAATAAACGTAATCCAGCATATAAACAGAACCAAAGACAAGAACCACATGATTATCTCAATAGATGCAGAAAAGGCCTTTGAGAAAATTCAACAGCCCTTCATGCTAAAAACTGTCAATAAATTCGGTATTGATGGAACGTATCTCAAAATAACAAGAGCTATTTATGACAAACCCACAGCCAATATCATACTGAATGGGCAAAAACTGGAAAAATTCCCTTTGAAAACTGGCACAAGACAGGGATGCCCTCTCTCACCGCTCCTATTCAACATAATGTTGGAAGTTCTGGGTAGGGCAATCAGGCAAGAGAAAGAAATCAAGGGTATCCAGTTAGGAAAAGAAGAAGTCAAATTGTCCCTGTTTGCAGATGACATGATTGTATATTTAGAAAATCCATTGTTTCAGCCCAAAATCTCCTTAAGCTGATAAGCAACTTCAGCAAAGTCTCAGGATACAAAATTAATGTGCAAAAATCACAAGCATTCTTATACACCAGTAACAGACAAACAGAGAGCCAAATCAGGAATGAACTTCCATTCACAATTGCTTCAAAGAGAATAAAATACCTAGGAATCCAACTTACAGGGATGTAAAGGACTTCTTCAAGGAGAACTACAAACCACTGCTCAGTGAAATCAAAGAGGACACAAACAAATGGAAGAACATACCATGCTCATGGATAGGAAGAATCAATATCGTGAAAATGGCCATACTGCCCAAGGTAATTTATAGATTCAATGCCATCCTCATGAAGCTACCAATGCATTTCTTCACAGAATTGGAAAAAACGGCTTTAAAGTTCATATGGAACCAAAAAAGAGCCCGCATTGCCAAGACAATCCTAAGTTGAAAGGACAAAGCCGGAGGCGTCACGCTACCTGACTTCAAACTAGGCTACAGTAACCAAAACAGCATGGTACTGGTACCAAAACAGAGATATAGACCAATGGAACAGAACAGAGTCCTCAGAAATAATACCACACATCTACAACCATCTGATCTTTGACAAACTGAGAGAAACAAGAAATGGGGAATGGATTCCTATTTAATAAATGGTGCTGGGAAAATTGGCTAGCCATAAGTAGAAAGCTGAAACTGGATCCTTTCCTTACTCCTTATACGAAGATTAATTCAAGATGGATTAGAGACTTAAACGTTAGACTTAATACCATAAAAATCCTAGAAGAAAACCTAGGTAGTACCATTCAGGACATAGGCATGGGCAAGGACTTCATGTCTAAAACACCAAAAGCAACGGCAACAAAAGCCAAAATTGACAAATGGGATCTCATTAAACTAAAGAGCTTCTGCACAGCAAAAGAAACTATCATCAGAGTGAACAGGCAACCTACAGAATGGGAGAAAATTTTTGCAATCTACTCATCTGACAAAGGGCTAATATCCAGAATCTACAAAGAACTCAAACAAATTTACAAGAAAAAACAAACAACCCCATCAAAAAGTGGGGAAAGGATATGAACAGACATTTCTCAAAAGAAGACATTCATACAGCCAACAGACACATGAAAAAATGCTCATCTTCACTGGCCATCAGAGAATGCAAATCAAAACCACAATGAGATACCATTTCACACCAGTTAGAATGGCAATCATTCAAAAGTCAGAGAACAACAGGTGCTGGAGAGGATGTGGAGAAATAGAATACTTTTACACTGTTGGTGGGATTGTAAACTAGTTCAACCATTATGGAAAACAGTATGGCAATTCCTCAAGGATCTAGAACTAGATGTACCATATGACCCAGCCATCCACTACTGGGTATATACCCAAGGATTATAAATTATTCTACTACAAAGACACATGCACACGTATGTTTATTGCGGCACTATTCACAATAGCAAAGACTTGGAATCAACCCAAATGTCCATCTGTGACAGACTGGATTAAGAAAATGTGGCACATATACACCATGGAATATTATGCAGCCATAAAAAAGGATGAGTTTGCGTCCTTTGTAGGGACATGGATGCAGCTGGAAACCATCATTCTTAGCAAACTATCACAAGAACAGAAAACCAAACACCGCATGTTCTCACTCATAGGTGGGAACTGAACAATGACATCACTTGGACTCGGGAAGGGGAACATCACACACCGGGGCCTATCATGGGGAGGGGGGAGGGGGTGGGATTGCATTGGGAGTTATACCTGATATAAATGATGAATTGATGGTGCTGACGAGTTGATAGGTGCAGCACACCAACATGGCACAAGTATACATATGTAACAAACCTGCACGTTATGCACATGTACCCTAGAACTTAAAGTATAATAAAAAAATAAATTAATAATAATAATAATAAAATAAAAAATAAAAAATAGAAATAAAAATAGGATTTTGGAGTCAAGCCCGTGTAACTAGAGACAGCAATGGTAGAATTCACTGTCTTCCACGGCAGTAAAACTAACACATTTTGAACACATAACACATTATGCACCACGTCATAATGCACATGAGAGATGCTTTCTTTTATAATTTTTTTGCTTTCTATGAAACTGAAGAAATATAAAAATATGGAAATCATTGGCTTCAAAGAGGAATGCTTGAGCACTTACAAATCCTTAAGGTAGCATCATACTTGAATACAAATTTGCTAGTAATGGTTTCTAATTGAAATATGCCCAATCAATAAGTATCTCTTCAAAATCATGTTAGTGCGTTTCTTGAAAGGACTGACATAGTACATTTGGTGGAATTTGGGGAAAGTTGAGAAAGTAACAAACAAAAGAAAACTTGCCATGCTTGTCTAGAGATGAAAGCCAGTTTCAGTGCTCAGCAGAATCTAAGCCCAATTTCTAAAGGAGAAATAGATACATCTATATCATTTTTGTTAATTTAAAAAATAATTTTTGTTCAATTATCTCCTTAGGCTACTTTTTCTTCAGAGATCTTTTTTAAGACTACTTTTACTAAGATCACCAAAGAGGAATGCTCTAATGCCCAAAATCTGAACTTTTTGCCACATTCATCAGCCATTAAAATTAAAAATGTTATTGACCTACTTTTCTGCTGTGAAATAAAAATTCACTCTAGGAACATATCCTTCTTCAGCTTAAAGCCTCTGTTACCATATACTGCCTTAGCATGAGTCACCATTTCTCCAGACCTATTTTTCTGCATTAAACTCATCCTTAATTGGTTCATTTCAACATGTACATCTTATACGACAAATGTGTAATACAATTTTGACATTATGTTCATATCTGTACCTTTTTACAAGATATTAGAACAGAAAGTATCTCCATTAATTATCAATATGTAATTACATGTATATATAATTATTTTCACTCTGAATTTCAAGTCACATGGATAAATTTCCCTAGATCTCATTAGTAAGAAGTAATTATTTTTTTGTATAAACTCATGCCGTTTTTCACATATAATTCTATTCAGCACTCATTTCTGTTCACTACAGAATGCATATAATTGTTTCCTTTAACTGCCTTTTCTGTTTTGTTTTGTTTTGTTTTGTTTTTGAGATGGAGTTTCACTCTTGTCACCCAGGCTGGAGTGCAAATGGCGCCATCTTGACTCACTGCAACCTCCACCTCCTGGTTCAAGAAATTCTCCTGCCTCAGCCTTCCTAGTAGCTGGGATTACAGGCAGGTGTCACCACACCTGCCTTTTTTTTTTTTTTTTTGGATTATTAGTAGAGATGGGGTTTCACCATGTTGGCCAGGCTGGTCTCAAACTCCTGACCTCATGTGACCAGCCCACCTTGGCCTCCCAAAGTGTTGGGATTACAGACATGAGCCACTGTGCCTGGCCAAACTGCCTTTTCTATTAAGTTGAAAATATTTTCTGAGAAAAACTGGATATTACTCATCTTTTTCATTTCCCCCCATTTCCAAGCAGTACTCACATATTTTTTGACAATACTCAAGCTTAGGTTTAAGCGTATTCTACTCCAGAAGAGTTCAATCAGAAGACACTGTGATCCAGCTTGAAATGTTACAAACTCAATTTGGGGAATGGATCAGCCTATACCATTATAATAAGAAGGGTAAGCTATTCAGATATGTATGGTATCAACTGGCCTAACAAGTTTCATGATGATTTAAGCAATATTTTAAAAACAAAGGTTCACTGACAGGACAAGGCATACTTTTGTGGAATGTTACTGTTGAATTCCAGAAGCTGTGGGACACATTCTACAGATATCTGCACAGGAGTCAGTCTGCCAAACGAGGACTGGAAAACAGAAGTGCTCCTGTTCTAAGGAGGGTGACACATAAAACAGGGCCCCAAGGAAACAGGATGGGAATTGGGCCAGGTCTCTAGTCTTCAAGGCAGACTACACAAGAGTAACAAACATGGGATAGGGAACATGTCAGAAAGGCATCTGTATTGATTGGACCAAGGGAGTGGGCAGAGAAGAAGAGAGCTGAGTTAAAGGCAACATAAGCACCCAGGATGTCATTCTTCCCAGGTGCAATCTCCATCAGTACAAAACCTCCTGCTATCTGCATGAGTAAACTGATTATAATCTAACCAAGATAGTGGAGGTGAGGTACAATACATCAATATCATATATCTTTGTTGATTTTATAGATCATAGATAAAGGCAAAACCATTCCTGCCTTTATCAATAAAAGCTCAGTAAAGTGAGTGACCCTGAACCTTGTACATCCCTGGGTGTAGCGGTAAGAAGTTGGGGAGTCGCCGGGCGCGGTGGCTCAAGCCTGTAATCCCAGCACTTTGGGAGGCCGAGACGGGCGGATCACGAGGTCAGGAGATCGAGACCATCCTGGCGAACACTGTGAAACCCCGTCTCTACTAAAAAATACAAAAAACTAGCCGGGCGAGGTGGCGGCGCCTGTAGTCCCAGCTACTCGGGAGGCTGAGGCAGGAGAATGGCGTGAACCCGGGAGGCGGAGCTTGCAGTGAGCTGAGATCCGGCCACTGCACTCCAGCCCCGGCGACAGAGCAAGACTCCGTCTCAAAAAAAGTTGGGGAGTCAGAGGCAGGGACTGCCAAAGAGTTACCCAAACACTATAGAATTTGTATTTTATAATTAAAGCAATCATAGAAATCAATTGCTTTCAAAAAGACGTCACAATGTTAGAGAGTGGTGTTATCACCATTGTAATAACGAACCATGAGCATTAGCTGTTATTTTAGTAAATTACAATAGACGGTATTTGCATTGCTAAGGAAACTTCTACAGAAATTCTAACGGCATATCCACCAAACCTATCTCTAATAGTACTGGCTTTCTAAGAGAATGAGTATCCATCTGTGAGACTAACTCCTCAACATCATCACCTTACCTATCTAAATCAAACTTAATTCTTCATAATAAGTGGCAGCTAGCCTCACTAATATTAGAGCTACATTAGTTTTTATTAACATCAGGCATCATGGAAACTCCACAGGTAATCTAGGGTACAACGAGACGTACGCAAACAAAATTAGGCTATGTTAAGCCCATTGTGTGGATAATGTTTACCTGGCATCCCCAATTTAGGATTAAAAATGATTCCGTTATGCACTCGCCAAATATTTATTATGATTCTACCATATTAAGGAGAATGTTTCGGATATTTGAGATAACAGTATTAATGATGCGTAATATCTATTTTTAAGTTTCACAGGGTATTGCAAAAATGAATTTATGAACAAAAAATATAATTGTAATAATCGAATAAAGTTTAATGTAGAGAAGTAAAACAAAAATGAAATTATTAATATTTTATCTACCTGGAATCACAGAAGACTTTCTGAAGAAGCTACATCTGAGATGAATGTTTTGAAATAAAGTGTAATTGTATTTGGATAAGATTTGAAATTAGATCAAATGAAGAAGACAGCAGGGGTTAAGGAAAGAACTAGTGAAATAGCATGCTGTGTTCCATGAACCAATCAAATCTGGTATTTAAAAGTATGGTAAGATGGTTTTCAAGATATAGATGGCTGAGGATGTGATAATAGAAGCAAAATGTTAGAGGGCATGGCATTCTAATAGACTAGGATTTTATTCTATGGGGCAATTGTCAAAATATTTTAATCTATAAAAGGTAACTACTTAACTCTTGTAGCATGAATGCTGTCATAGACGAAGTGTAAATGAATGTGCCTGAGTGTCTCCCAGTAAAACTTTATTTACAAAAAACAGAGAATAGGGCAGATTTAATCCACAGGCCATGTAAGTGTCCAACTATAATTGAACAGTCAGTCACAGTTCAATCTCTCTTACAAAGGATCAGAAATCACTAAATAGTATCAATGTACTGAAATAATCATATTTAGTATCTGAAAGAATATTCTGGCAGTTACATATTAGATAAGTAGGGAAATGCTAAAATGAGTTAGATAAATCATTTCTGCAACAATACAATTACTCTCTTTTGATAACTCAAGGCATTACAAAAATATTTGAATGGAAAGGATGGGTTATAACAATATTTAGCAGACATAATCAATGTGACTTGGCAGAGGACACAGTATGTGCTGAACCACGGAATAGGCAATGGAAAGTGAGATAACGTGGAATAACAAACTTAGGATGAAGGGGAAATGATAGGCTCAAGACTAGACCCCATGGGGCTGCAGTACCGGTCGAGGTTATTTGCACACATTGGCTTAGATCTCAGTAGATGAATCCTGCTGTTAGCTGACCATTGAGAGCTAGAGTCTTAAGGATGATAATACCTGAGAAAAGGGTATAGAAATTGAGAAACACTATAACGGACATCCGTTCACTGCAGCCACAATGCACACCTTTTTCCTTAAATAGTAAATACATTTCCTATCAGAAATCTATCCTCCTGCATTCTGAGCCCACAGCATTGATTCAGATGGATTCTACCCAATTCAGAATTATTAATGTAAGGGCCCTGATGGGTCTGACCTGGTAGTTCTCCATTCTGAAGGGGATGGTGCAGGTATTTATTTCCCTAGATTGAGGGATGGTAAGTACCACCAAATGCCCAGACATCATTGCACAATAAATTGTCCTATCCAAAATGTCAGTGCCAAATGCCAACCTAAGCTAGTTAGCACATGCCACTGATTCTTAGGATCCTCTAGACTAAGAATGACTCTTATCAGTCAAATACCACTGGGGCTTCACAGAGAGGGAACCTTGGGTTTTCCCCTAGGTTTGCATCCAGAAACTTGCAGTTTGATTCTGCTCTTGCCCCCTTGCTGGCATATTTTGTGTACAAATGAAGCCTCCACACAGAGCAGGAGAGCAGTCAGTCCTGCAGAGTCAAAGCGGATCTTGGTAACACATTTTGGTACCTCAGTGAAGCTAAGCCACCCTGGGACTCTTCAGTTACTTCAGCCAGTAATTTCTTTTTTTGCACAACCAGTTGTAAAGGCATTTCAACTGAAAGAATATCTGGAAAAAAAGCCAAGAATAGAGAAGTCTGAAGAACATAAAAATTTAACATCGAATCAGAATAATAGGAGACAGAGGGAGAAAGGAGTAAAAAATGGCCAGTGACAGGGAAGAACCAGGGTGTAATGACTTTACAAAATTCACATTTTTTGGAATATTTTTTTAAAAAGGTCAATGGTATCATCTGCTTAAGGATAATGAGATTTGCTGGAAAAGTTTTATATGTGTCAACAGAGAAACCATTGCCAAAATCTGGCCACTAAATGTCACGTGAAGAAACCAGATGGCAACTTTATTACAATTGCTTTTTGGGCCTATTCAGTTATATACCTACTTTTATCAAGATGTGATGAGAATACTTACTCAGTACCTTACAACAAAATAAAGACAATGGAAAACTACTGATAATATATTTCTGATTAAAACGTATAGAGATTTCAAGTCAGTTACTTGAATCATAAATATACATACACAAACATATATATATTCTAAACATAAGATAGCACTATAACTACTGTTCACAGTTATAGCGATGTGGTGGATTAATGACAAACAATGTTTATTGGGACATGTCCATAACACTAAGTCAGAGTGAGCTCATGGGCAGGGCTTTTTCTGGCTTGCATAGAGCCTTCCCTTTTGCCATCATCAAACATGGTATCCGTATTAGTTCATTCTCACACTGCTATAAAGAACTACCTGAGACTGCATTGGTAATAAAGACAAGAGACGAAAGTGACTCACAGTTCCACAGGCTGTGCAGGAAGCATGGCTGAGGAGGCCTCAAGAAATTTACAATCATGGCAGACAGCAAAGGGGAAACCAGCATGTCTTACATAGTGGGAGCAGGAGAGAGAGAGAGAAAGAAGGGGGAAGTGTCACACACTTTTCAAGCAGCCAGATCTCGTGAAAACTCTATTATGAGCCAGGAGGAAGTCCGCCCCCATGATTCAATCACCTCCCACCAGGCGCCGCCTCCAACACTGGGAATTATGATTCAACAGGAGATTTAGATGGGGACACAGAGTCAAACCATATCCGTATCACTTACTGCTCTTCCAATGTCACTCCAGCTAACTGGTGCAACATGTTAATTAAAGCCATGTTGTCACTTTCCTCTATAACCTTGGAGTAAAGAATGAAGAGCTAATGATGTATTCTGGAAGATACAAACAGAGGCAATCCTACAGGTGAGATGAAGAGGAAATGTTTCCATAGAAGGTGGGAAGAATACTCTGCTTGGATTGAAAAAAATAGGGTATGAGACACCAGGGAAAAAAGGAAAGACTTCAAGAAAAGAGGAGAGAAAAGGATATGGCTGCAGGTGATAAGAAATGTGTTTACTTCCCCTAGTGATTGATTGGTGGGTGAACCACAGGTTTCCGAGTGAGAAAGGCAAGCCAACTAATTGCTGAGACCGCCACTGCCTGGTATTGTGGCCCAGGGATAAGTGAGAAATCCCCAGGGGATTGTAGCACGAGTGCCGCAAAGTTAGCAGGGCAATGTGGAAGCAAAAATGCCATGATTCTCAAATACTAAGCAACTGTAAACTAGGTCAAACCCACACAAAATCAGCAACTTGGTAATAACAGGAGAGAAATATGCCAGTTTCTCATACTAACAAGGGAGTTAATGATGCATTGTGTTAATTAAATTTATTAATTTAATTCTGGGGTGTCTTATAAGTTATCTTCTCAATACCTGGGGAAACTCAATAACCTGGAGAAAGTCAGGCAAGAATGAAACATTGTTACTGGAATCTGAGAGGGTGTTTTAGCATTAGAGACTTATATATTGCTTCATATAAAATTACCCAACATTTATGCTCTTAAATTAGTTTGCCATCAAGGATAGACTCACAGTTAACATCCAACTTATGAACATTGTTAAAATAAGACAGTACTACCTCTCTTTTCTACTATCCAATTGGAAAATGTTCTTGTTGAAACTGGTCATGAATATTCCGGACTGGCTTATTATTTCTATTCTGTGTTACAAAGGTGAGTGCTATACGTACTTCCCAGGCTTTTGTGGACGAAAGGATAACTTCTGCTAAGCTTATTACTTTTAAAAAATCAACAAAACATAAAAGCTCTGTTTTTTTGTTGTTTGTTTGTTTTTGTTGTTTTTTTTAGACAAAGTCTCGCTCTGTTGCTAGGCTGGAGTGCAATGGCACAATCTTGGGTCACTGCTCACTACAATCTCCACCTCCCAGGTTCAAGCGATTCTCCTGCCTCAGCCTCCCGGGTAGCTGGGATTACAGGCGTGCACCATCACATCTGGCTAATTTTTTTTTTTTGTATTTTTAGTAGAGACGGCATTTCACCACGTTGGCCAGGCTGGTCTTAAATTCCTGACCTCGTGATTCTCCCACCTGGGCCTCCCAAAGTGCTGGGATTACAGGCATCAGCCACTGTGCCCGGCCTGTAATCTTTCTTATGTTGCCCTATCTTCACCTTCCTCTCCCACCTTCTCCCCATGGATAAAAATATCCATTAGGCCATTTATTTGTATTTAGTCCATGGGCTATTGTCCTGCACAAGCCCCTTCCCCACTTACATCCTGAAAGTATGTTAGTATTCCTTTCAAGCCCTTTTTTCATAACAAATTTTTTTGTTATAAATATGTCATATGTATTTTTGCAGATCCTCCATTAGAATGATACACACACACAGAAGGATCAGATTTTAATTGATAAAGTCTACTAAATTGGTACACTAACAATGAAAACAAATAAGCATTTATAGAAGTGAAGGGAAAAATTTCTCCCATTTTTATTGTTAGTTAAATATCCAGAGACTTACTCTGCTACCATGTTTCTGGAACTGACAAGTCTTTATAACTGAGATAAGTCTCCTAAAGTTCTAGGGAAGGTTGCTGAAATAGAGCTCGTCTGAATTCCATTGTTATCACTTGTTGACCAGAAACATAAACCAGAATGGACTGAACACAGTATGTGTAGCCCTGCCCCATCTCCATTCTCTTTTTAAATCATGTACAATTCAAGCTGTCATTTCATGGTTCCACAACAATGAACTTCCTTTAGCCCAAAACTTGACACAGTTAGTTGACTCATTTAATACATTTCTGTTACCTTGCTGTTTATTATCTCCTGAAGAGAAATTATTAAGAATCTAATACTGAGTCCTGTCCTTTTTCTGTCTCAGCCCATTTCTTTTATGGACTCACTGCTTTTTGTGAGGTGCTGCTCTTGCAAAGTCATGGGGATGTTATAAAAATATTTGTCTTAATTCAGGTTCCCACAGGGGCAGATTTTGAGCCAAGAATTCAAGTGCAAGTGATTTATTAAGGAAATGCTCCCAGGAAATAGTGTCAAGGGAATAAGAAACAGGATAGGGAAGCAGGAGAAGCCTGATGCTGTGGAGAGCTCTGGAATGTAAATTATGCCCGAGTTTGCTCTGTGTGAAGACAAATGAGCAGCGTGTTTGCACTCCAAATAAGTAATTATTGGCTACAGGCTTTCTCAGGAGCAGAGAAATGACAAGTCCTAGGCACTTGCAACTTCTCCATATGAGTAAGGGGGCTCTGGTGGCCAGAAATTATCCCCTGAAGAAGGTTGCAGGTGCAAGTAGCAGTAAAGCACACAGGAGCTTGGCAGGGATGATGGACAAAGTTCATAAAAAAGGATCAACGCTGACCTGGGCAGGCAGGAATTGCAGAATGGTGGTACGAGAAGCTCAAGGAAACCGCTCTACGAGAGAAATCGATTTAATTGGTCAAACTTAGCAAAGAGAATCCTCCAGGTCAGTTCTTCCTGGAGATTGACCAAAGAGCTTACGGCAAACAGAGAGGCATCTGTTCAACAAAATCTGCAGAGCTAAACGAGAACAACTGGAGGCCTTTGAGTTAGACACTGCACCCACCCTGGACAATTCTATGTTGAGGAAGAGGGATTTCCGCAGCTCAACAGCTGAAGGACAACTTTCATCTCCCTCGGTTCGGGGTGTGGTGCAGCTATTCTACATGGATTTGGCAACTTAGTTGAACATTGGCATATCACATCCTACCTGGCTTCATCCTGCAGAAGGTCTACACTGGGTGAATTGGGGCATAATATGTGTTGAAGGTGATGCACTCACATGTGCAATGTCTAACATTTGAGAGGTATGAGTAGTAACTTTAAAGACTATGCAACTCGGTGATGGTTGTTGCTGAATGCCGTGGATGCATTATAAAGAGTCGATTCAAGCCACTTTATTATGACCTTGAAAGATGCTTAAAGGGCTCCATGACTGCATTTAAGAGACCCTCATCACCTGCAGCTGGAGAACTGATATAACAGAAAGTAGGCACAGAACTCAATGATACGAGTGATCAAATTTCAGAGAAGGCAACATTTTCAGGCTCAGCAAATGTCCCACGTCTACACCAAAGCTAGAAATAGAGATATCTGGATAGAATCCTAAATGTCTCGATTCCTCTGGCCCTTGTGAACTTGTCTAAGAAATATGCTTGTGAGAGGCAGCTGGCATCGTTACTAACTCAATAGATTGTCTTTTTCTAATGGTTGAAGCTGATGGTAAAAATGAGGGTTTCTGTATTGCCAGTAGGATGAATAGATTCCAGACGAGCAGAAACAAGATGTCAAGATGGGTGTAATTACCATATAGGGTGACACATTTGGAATGGCAGTCCGTCTGGAATGATCAGGTCCTTATGGGAATATATGGTGATGGCCAATAGACTATGATATTCCCATGGGCAACATAGATGGGCAGCCAGCCAAACCATTGCTTAGTGTATATAGTAAAAGGACTAACAGAAAACTGAGGTTAACTTCTCCAATGGAAACACATGCAGTATTTGCATGTATGATTTTGGAAACAAACGGGTACAGGCATCATGGAACCATGAAGCAATGTTATCAAAATGGAGGAAGCCTAAGAATTTACACATATAGCCCTATGTCCCTACCTGGATTTCTCTATTTTTTCTCTATTTTGGAAAGCCAAAATGGAAAGCCAGGCAGAGATGGCTGGCCTAGAACTTTTCTTTAAAATATTATCATGATAGTTTAAAAAGAGCAAAGGTCTTTCTCAGAAAGCTGTCATCTCAGAGAGCTCTCAGAGATCATGTCCAATCCGCTTTAAATGTTTAAGATATTTTAAGTGTTAAGAAATAATTTTTTTGAGAATGAAAAAAAAGATGTTTGAATGTGTTTTCATCTTGATCTGGTTAAATAACAAACAATAAATTTTATGATGTTGATTTTAAAATGCTTCATGTTGAATGAATAAAATATTCAATCTCTATTTTCTCTCTAAAAAACTGCATTCCTCTATAAAAAGCAATAAACAGTCAGCATCCGTGAGTGGCACATTGCAGTCACAATAACTTCAGTATCTGTTTTGATAATTGCTTTTGATATCTTCACAAAATGCTCTGCTCAAAATCTTTATAAGCAGTATTTCAGACATAAAAGTTATTCTGTCTCTGGTATAATGGGCAACCACTTTGCTAGGAAATGGCATGACAGACATAAACATAAACATCTCAATTATAAATATAAACTTTCATCTCTTTTATCTTTTTTGTTTATTCTTACCAATGGGTGTTCATGTAATTTGTCAATGTCCTAATCTATTTATAAATATTCCCAATAATAAGAGAAGGGGATTGGCAAATATTTCTAAGGACTTTAGTGATAAATTTTGTCATCAGTCATGTCAATAAAGGTAATTCAACATTTATATCCTCTCATACAATTCTTATTCATCTATAAATAATAATATTTTTCTATAAAATAACACTCAGTACTTTATGAGAAATTACATTAAAGATATCAGAATTATTTCAGAGTAGATTTTATAGCTATCTGAGTCTAAATTTAGGCAAAGTGCAATTATGAAAATGTTGTTTTATAGCATCATTTTTTGTGATGATCTTATATGCTCATTTGAGTTCAGCTTTCTCTTTAATTTCCTGTGCCAATGAATTTACTTTTCTTACAAAATGACATGTACATCTCTGCAAAAAAAAAAAAAAAAAAAAAATTAGTAATATCACAACTCAATGGAAGGAAATAAATAATGGAAAATAAGGTCAAAATTAACTTTACAAATAAGATTTAGCAAAGTAAAGATATGTAATAGTAGAGAGAACAAAATACTGACTTGTGATTTCTATGTGAAAGAAGCATTTGTACTAAACGTATGTGAAACCTTGGAAAATTGCTTAAGGTCTCTAGGCTCTAGGCTTTAATTTTCTTACCCTTTACATTTAAAATTCCAAAATCTTGTCACAATCAAGTAAATAAGAACATTTTCTGAGTTATTTATTTATTTATTTATTTATTTATTTATTTATTCTTTAGACAGTCTGGCTCTGTCGCCCAGGCTGGAGTGCAATGGTAAGAGCTCAGCGCACTGCAACCTCTGCCTCCCCGGTTCAAGTGATTCTTCTGCCTCAGCCTCCTGAGTAGCTGGGATTACAGGTGGGTGTCACCATGCCCAACTAATTTTTGCATTTTTAGTAGAGACAGGGTTTCACCACGTTGGCCAGGATGGTCTCAAACTCCTGACCCCAGGTGATCCACCCGCTTTGGCCTCCCAAAGTGCTGGGATTGCAGGCATGAGCCACCGCGTCTGGCCTCAAATATTTATTACTCAGATTAAAAAATGTGTATCACATTTGAGAATTTTGGAAACATCTGGGGTATGACTTTCTAATAATCACATTCACACTATTATGACTATTTAAATATTATTTGATCAAAACTTAAGCAATTTAAGAATCAGTAGAAGTAGGAAAAACATGGTTAGTAACAATTTAAAATATATTCTCTCAGTCTGGGAAACATAGGGAGACTGTCTATACAAATAATTTGAAAATTAACCAGCTGTAATGGCATGTGTCTGTGGTCCTAGCTACACAAGAGGCTGAGGTGAGAGGATTACTTGAGCCCAGGAGGTCAAGGCTGCAGTGGGCTATGATCATGCCACTGCACTCCAGTGTGTGTGACAGAGCAAGATACTGTCTCAGATCATACTGTCTCTAATAATAATAATAATGATGATGATGATAATAAACACTCTCTCATTTTACCAAAATAATAACTCTAGAAAAGAAAAAAAGAAAGTTATCACAGTTTAATCTCTTGTAGATATACAGATTATTGGGCAGTAAGTCAATGGTATTTGCTGTGGGAGAGTCCTTATCAATGGAACACCATTCACTGGATGTACCTGGTCTGTCTAAGCTGCTCATAATAAAGGAACCTGAAAATTATGGATTTATGAGGGATAGCTCCTATTCATGAGATTAAATGAGTCATCCAAAAAATATCAGCTAGACTATGTAACTATACATGGTGCTGATTCATAATATAATATTTGCTTTCTGTGTAAGTAATGTGACTGCATGCATTATTTGAAGACTTCAGACATGAAAAACTTATATGCGATATGTAGGGCAAAGATTTGAAATAAGGAGTAGTTGAAGAACTGTGCTGAGAGATTTGGGGCCTCTTTCAGCTTTTCCTGTGCCCCTTGTCATTACCTGAATGCTGGAAATTATTAGTAGAGCTCAATTCTAAGTATGATATCTTATTCTTTCAAGCCTGATTTGACAATCTGCTCTTTTGCATTATTTCCAGATGTCAAAGTAAAAGGAGTTTTCTATTTAAAATGCTTCATACATTTTCTAAATTATTTTGGAGATAACTATGGTTATGTTCGTTTGGGAAATATTTTTTCTAATTAATAGTTGGATGATGCTATTTATTTCTAAACTAGTTTAAGAGAAGATTCAACATAGCAAAAATAGAATTTCAGAAAAGTTTATCATTCACACTAAATCTTTGAGCTATAAAATATGTATATGTTTTCAATGTGATTCAGGTGATATATACCCCACTGTCCACCTCTTGCAAACCATAGTGATTTTTTTACTTCTGGTATCATCTTAATAGTCACTGTGATTTGCAAAATGAAATACTCATCCACATAAATACAACCACGAAATGATACAAGCCATGCTTCTTGTTTACAACAATTACATATTAAATTATTGCTAAAAATATAATCAATTTATATTCAGTGATATTGTGGAGCGAAGAGAGTTCAAGAAAGTGAAACGCTTCTGGTAAAATAAATGACAAATAAGTATTAACAAGTTGAGGCAGTGTATGTCCAAACACAAAATGTAAAGTGTCAAGCATGCTACCAGGAGCATTTTAGGGTAAGTTTTATATGCATAAAATAAAAACTCTAAGACTTCAGACATGCAGGAAGAGGGAAAATTGCAAATAGCCATATTGTTCAATTTGTAAGATACTGGCTAATCACAAAGTTTTATTAATATTTACCTATGTTTACATATGTAATTCTTTCATCAAAATTAATTTTCATTTAAATCTCATTAAAGGTCTTTCTTACCTAGCATTAGCGTCAGTCAGTATGTATGTTGGGTGTCCTGTATTCTGTATTTAGTTGACCAATGATATCATTAATGCCTACCTGCAAAAAATATGCTTCATTTTACTACAGTCAGTTTTCTGGAACCTTGAAAAACAACCTGTGCTATGATCTTGAAAGTTATATGTGTTTTACAAGTCATCATTTTGTTTATTTACATCTAACATTTATAGAGGGAAATTTTCTAAAGTGCCTTATTTATATGTAAATAAATTATTTACCTTTTCCTTTCTCTGGAAGAAAAATTCATTGCTAAGCTCACTTATCACTTCACTCTTATTGACATTACAGCCAAAGATGTTCTTTGTTAAATATCAAAAAGTACTGAAAAAGATTTACTCTTATTATCTCTTGTTCTTTCTGCCACTCAACTTTTAAGTTCCTTCAACATACTGAAGTAATAACACAACGAAGGGCTAAAGACAAATAAAACAAAAACAGCAAAGAATTATTGCCAAACACTTGGTCTGATCTCTTCTCAAATTTCAGTAGCTCTCAAGATTTTAGGTATCAGGACCCCTTTACAATCTTAAAAATGAGCTCCTTTGTTTTTTGTTTTTTTTTTTTTTGAGACGGAGTCTCGCTCTGTCGCCCGGGCTGGAGTGCAGTGGCCGGATCTCAGCTCACTGCAAGCTCCGCCTCCCGGGTTTACGCCATTCTCCTGCCTCAGCCTCCCGAGTAGCTGGGACTACAGGCGCCCGCCACCTTGCCCGGCTAGTTTTTTGTATTTTTTAGTAGAGACGGGGTTTCACCGTGCTAGCCAGGATGGTCTCGATCTCCCGACCTCGTGATCCGCCCGTCTTGGCCTCCCAAAGTGCTGGGATTACGGAAGCAATAGTCATACTAATGGGTAGTATTCCTTAGAAGAAATTATGCAATCTTGGAGTAGAAAGGATATAATAAATTATTTCCAAACTCTTCCTTTTACAGAGGAGGTAAATAATCCCCAGAGAACAGTAGCAATTTGGTCCTGGACACAGGTATATAGTATTACACGTAATGAGAATCAGGTGTCCTGACCCCTCATCTAACGCTTTGGACATCAGACCAGCTGCCTGCCGGCAATTAGACAACCACCCGTAGTGCCAACATGCATTTAAAAAGGCTTTAAAAATGACAAGTAAAAATTATGTTGACATCTTTAACCATTAACAAAAAGGTGAAGAGAATCCCAACTTCTTCCCCAGACATTGTAAAGGTAAAACATAGAAATTTCCCATAGGAAATGTGGGAGGTTTTGAGGGTTGAGGGGAGAGAGAGATCTCAACTGGAAAATACTTGGCAACTGAAGAAACTTCAAATATTACTACTATAAAAGAAATCAGAAATATTTCTAGGTTGCTTACATAGAATAATATACTGAAAATTGACTAAAGATACATCTCTCATTCAGATATTTTAAAATTTTATTTCTATAAACAGAAAGCAAAAAGAAGGCATGAAGCCTTCTTTAAATTTAATATTTTACATTTAGAATCAATTATATTTTTTTATTCCTACATCATTACAATATTAGCAGGTTTTCTAACATTAGCCACAAGTTCCTGCATCAGTGCAGAATATCTCTACTCAGAGGGTGAATCATGGAAATTAAAGAATTATATATAAATCAAATATTTTCACTTCTATTTAAGACCTAATACAGAAAGCTTAAGTGTTCGTATTGTAAGGAGGAGGAGTTCCCAGTAATGTAACTATTTTGAGAGCCGTAAGCTAAACGGGGATTTCATTTCCACATCCACCAGCAGCCCTGCCCTACTAGGAAATGAAGGGGAGGTGGATCCACGTGTTTGCAGTGTGCCTTTCACAGCTCTTTCAATTACCTGGTAGATGGCCTAATGTCTGGTTGTCTCATCTACGACCAGAAGGTGACTCACAAGGGAAACTTGATTATACCAGCAGATGCCCTTATCACTCTTGTCTGACCCGTGTGCAGTTTATGCCTGCCTGGCTCTCTCTCTGGTGCCAGGAGTCTGACCTTGTGTTCTCCCAGCTAGGGAAGTCCCTTTTTCTTCAGATGGAAGGTGCAAAATCAACCCACCACCACAACAGAAAATAAGCTCAAGGATTTATTACTTTCAGATTCTGGGAAAGGAGAGTGTAATGAGTTAGGAGAGCAGTAATGAGTCATTCATGCAAGAATGAAGAGTCAGGAAGAGAGAAAGAATACACGTGGCAACCAGCAGTGTATATGTAAGGCAATACGGTGTGGCTCACTTTAAGTTCAAGTTCATGGGGAAATGCCTGAATGGTCCCTTTAAAGGAGGCAGTGGGAAAGTGGGAGCCCCCACCTGCTAGGCGGGAGAGATGCCCTAAGTTCTTAACTCTGGCCACCAGCTTGAGCCATTTGGGCGTGGCAGAGAACTGGAAACTGTGTCACAGGTAACTGAGACCTGCTTCTAGTCTGAAAAGGTTAGAACTATATTCAAAATAAAGGACAAGGCAATATAAAAATTGTAGGGATTCACTACAGCAACTAACATAAAGTCTTCCAATGTAAGAACATACTTTCTATTCTCTGATGTGCTTTAATTTCACAGGCCATGACAGCAGATAATGTGCATCTCTTTAAAGAATAAAGGGAGGCCATTGTAATAAATATGAAAAGCATATTTGAAGATGTAATTTTAAGAAAGATTTAACGAAGATTGCAGTGAATTGATTAAAAGAAATAAATTACCCATGGAAATATCCCTATAATATGTTAGTGGATAATTTTCTTTTCTTGTCAATAGAAAAATTCAGACATGTTTTACTTAATATTGTTAGGATAATAGATTAAATGAGTGGTAATGTCATCTATGAAATTCCAATTTACCAACAGCCAGTCAAATTCAATTACATTTTGTAATGCTATGATTTGTTAGTTCCTGCATTTTACTGTCAGTATTATCTAAATGTATGTTAAAGTATGACACAAAAACATTATTTTCAAAATGTAACTTCTATGATAAACTTAATCCTATTTTCACAGGGATTAATGTAAAGCAGAAGCACACACAAATATACATGCACGTTTAAGAATTGCGTTTGCATGTTCTCCTTTTAATAAGTAGAAATCATACTTCATTAAGGTTTCTTGCAAACATATTTTAAAGAGCTGAACTTTTTGTCATAATGAATTACAACTTGATGTGTTAAAGGAAACAGTAAAGTTGTCAAAATAGGTAAGAAATAATTTTTGATGCTCAACACAAATTCATTGGAGATAATGGAACACGTGGTAACTTGGCTCTCACCCATTTTCTCCATCCACAGCAAATATCTTCTCGAAACAGGAAGTTGCACCACACTTATCTCAGGAAAGTATTTCATTGCTAGTGGCAGTGTAGTCAAAAGTTTTGAAACTCTGCTCATTATGTAAAGAAAGAGCTTAACAAGCATGCATGAAATACTGTACTGCCTCTAACTTGCTCTTCTTTCTGAATTTACAGAGCTTAATGAATCATTTAACAAAAACAGCCTAACTACCCAGGCATATAAAAGTCTGATTCATTCATCACCCAAAAGTCTTAACCACAGGGATGTCTTACAAATTAGAATGAGAATTCAACCATTTCTTGCAAGTTGAGTCTCCCACCTTCCAAATATTGTTAAGGGTTACATAATATATTTTCTCCCTTATCTTTGAATCTTTAAACATTATTTTCTTCATTCTTAGTTTTATCTCGGAAAAAAAAAAATCTTGTCCTTTGGTGGCAAATCTTCCTGAAATCCGGGGTGCTACTTCACTATGCATTAGCTGGATTGGAAACAGTGGTTTATACATAGCAAGAAATAGCAGTTCAGCAAACACATTTGAATGAGGAAATGAATGCATGAGTGAATGAAAAATGGAAAAGTGTCAAATGAAATGGGTACTGATTTCAGTGCGATGGGACTTTCTAAATCTCTCTGACCACTTAGATATTTTAGTGTATTAGTCTGTTCTCACACTACTATGAAGACCACCTGAGACTGGGTTATTTATAAAGCAAGAGGTTTAATTGACTCACAGTTCAGCGTGGCTGGGGAGGCAAAGGTGATGCAAGTACCTTCCTCCCAAGGCGACAGGAAAGACAGAGATTGCAAAAGGGGAAGCGTCCCTTATAAAACCATCAGATCTCGTGAGAACTCACTCACTATCACGAGAACTGTATGGGAGAAACCGCCCTCCATGATCCAGTCACCCCCCACGAAGTCCTCTCCCTTGACACATGGGGATTACAATTTGAGATGAGATTTGGGTGGAGACGCAGCCAAACCATAACACTCAGGTATTAACGCATGTGAAAGGGATTGTTACCAGGTTCCTTTTATGGCCAGAGTCACTTGACACCTAAGTTGCTACTATAAGTTGAGCACTTCTGTGAGGAAGGATACAGAAAAAAAAATCTTCGCACTCAAGGCACTTACAGGCATAATTAGAGTGGGACTGATAAACACAGGAAGACCCAGTGCATTGACCAGCGAAAGGAGAGGTTAGACAGATCGTCCATTTCTTCCTACAGATGCTTGTCTTATAAAATGAAAAGCAAAGCAAAACAGAATTATCTTCATTTCACTAACATAGGCATCAGAAACGTTGAGTTGTAACCTTATTTCTTTCTGGAGCTGTCCAGGTAACCCACGGAAGAACAGTTCATCTCTGTGTACTCGAGTTCCTTTGTTTCTATAATTAGGATATTAATTTTGACATCTGAAGGTTGTTTGAGAACAAAATGAAATTTTATTTCTGAAATTGACTTGAAAACAAGTGCTATACAAATCTAAGTTATTAAATTTTTAAAGATGAATTGAAGCTGACAGCTGAGGGAGGCAGAAATGGGTACTGAATATTTATGTTAAACCTAGAAATTTCTATAGCCAGAAGTGCAAGTCAGAATTATTGCAAAGTATGCTCACAAGTCAAGTTCCAAAACTGTTGAAAATGACATCTCTCCCTGACAGCTACAATGGAACTTATCCAGTGAGTC